>NC_141686.1:144948837-146377007 GCF_964263255.1 Lissotriton vulgaris | reverse complement strand
GATTTAGGGCCCAATGTTCCCTTGCTAAGCAGTAGTATTTTTCACATTGCAGTGTCTCACAAAACACCCACCAGTTTCTCATACACATACAAGAGGCAATCCAACAAGCTGTGCAAATAGTTGTGTGTTCTTTTTTCCATAATGACTTATAATGCAGTTTGATCTCATTTATTACTGCTTCGTTTTCAAAACTTTTGTTTTTTTATACATTCTTTGACTTCAGTGTAAACGTGTTCTCCCTAAATTTCTGATTGCAAAAAGCACTTGCAATTTGCGACCCATTTTTGTTTAATAATCAATTTATATTTTGTGACTACTTTTTGTGAACCGAAACGTATTTTGCAATCCAACCTATGTACTATGTCACTTTGCAAAATTGGGGCCCGATTCACAGAACTAACTTAAGACAAAATCCTAAACTTACTACTTTTGGTATTCACAGAAATTAGGATTTTGTCTTAAAACAGACTTAAGACAGACTTAAGTTAGGATTCTGTCTTAAGTCTGTTTTATGACAAAATCCTAACTTCTGTGAATACCAAAAGTAGTAAGTTTAGGATTTTGTCTTAAGTTAGTTCTGTGATCAGCCCCTGAGGAATCTGTACGTTGCAGTCCCACCTAACTAATTAATATACATTAGGTAGTTTGCTAATTGCGACTCACTCTGGTCATAATCACAGGGATTGTTGCCTGCAGGGGTCAACATACCACCGTGGCTTGATTGCTTACAAATAAAGGGCCCTATTCATAAGAAGCTTCTCTGCGCTATAGTTTCTCATTGCATTGATTCCGCCTCGAGTGCGGAACCACCGCCATGACTGTCGAGGATCTATGTGAATCGTACGGAAAGACTTTTTGCAAAGAGCACGTTTTTGTTTAAAGGAAACAGGGCTGCTTTTAAGAAAAAAGGCTTATTTAAAAAAAAAAAAATTCAGTGAGATTTGCAACACTGCCCAATTCCCCTTGAAATGCTTACCCTAATTCGCAAATTGCAATTCATAATCATTTTCTTAACCCATTTTAGGATTCAGTAAAACCTTTCTGACTCCAAAAATGAGTTTAGTACATAGTAAAAAACCTTTTAGTAGTCGGAAACACACAAATTTAGAGAATTGCAGGGTAGTGACCTATGAAAATGTGAGTACATCTGGCCCAAACTTCTGCCGAAAAAATCAGACGGGGACCCATAAAATTGGCATTGTGAATGGAATATATTTCCAGGATACTATACAATATTACATCAATTTCATTTAAACTTAATTTGAAGTTAATTTCACATCACATCATTTTGGTAGCATATGGACATTTCTCTTTAAATATGAATAAATCCTATCTTAAGTTGTTTAATTCAAGAACAAAAGTGCTGACTTGTGAGATATGCAAATTAACAAATACAATCTCACCAAGAGTGCCCATTCTTCACAAAAATCAATGATTACAGATAAGCTGCAATCACAACTCATTTCCAACTTCAAAACGTTAGAGTTAATTTCAGTGGAACTGGAAAAATTGTCTCCAGATGGCCAATGTCCCGAACCCTTTTTTGCTAACTTATTGAAGCCCAATAAACCTAGTAGGATTGTTAGCCAGGTTACTTTGAGCTTTGTTATTGGATAAATAGCTAAAAAAAATCAATAAAATCAGAATTCGAAAACAGACTTGTGCAAACCACGAACATTAAGAAATAACAGAAATGGCTGATCTACACTCTTAGTGCGTTTTATAAAATGAGGATTATCTCTACTGGTGTAGCATCTTGCTTCCACTAGCAAAAACAAGCTATATTATAATCCGATTTCTAGTTGTCAAAAAACTGACATCCTTGAGCAAGACAGGAATCTGAAATTCATAAAATAAAAAATACCCTGTAGAATGGGTTTTTTGCACTGCAAGCCAGACAAAACATATTCTTTAACCAGACCAAGTCCTGCACTCACTAGCTTAGGTCTACTCTTTCGCTTTACTTTGAGCCACTGCGTGAGAGTAGTCCTCCACATTTGTTAGGTCTTCATTCTCTCTCATTTAAACAAATTCAACGCATTTAATATCATCTGATTATATTATCTTTTAAAATTATAACATGATCATACTGTGTTAAAATCTGCGGTCGATTAATGGGTTTAAATTTTGTTAAAAATGTTACAGTTCTAGCGGTATTTAAAAAATACACAGGTTTCTCACCACCTGTTCTTTTTTCTTTGCATGTAGATGTAACTTCTTAATCTTTCGACCTACTGTTTTGTTTTTGTCAGCATGATTGTATTGGTTTGGTACTCACTTTTGTTGTAGTTATGCGCAGTTTAAATATATCTTTAACCCTTTCAGTGCTGCCGTCGGCCAACGGTCGTCACAAGCACTACCTTGCCAGTGCTGCGCACGGCCGTTGGGCGACGGGTCAGCATTCGTTATTCGAACGTTCAGCACTGGGTGCTGAACGTTCGACGCTTGGAAGGTGTTAATAATCGATGTTTCTTGTGCAAGTGGGCAATGAGCTCATTGAGGGTTTGTAGCCACATGATCAATGAATCAAGACATTTGTAAAGCGCGCTACTCACCAGTGAGGGTCTCAAGGCGCTAGAGGGGGGGAGGAAGCAGCAGCTACTGTTCGAACTGCCATGTCTTGAGAAGTTTCCTGAAGGTCAGCAGGTCCTGGGTTTGTCGCAGGTGGGTGGGGAGGGAGTTCCATGTCTTGGCTGTGAGGTGGGAGCATGATCTCCAGCCGGTGGTCGTTTGGCGACTGCGTGAGACTGTGGGGAGGTCCGCGGAGTGAAGCTGACGTTTCAGGGTGTAGAAGGTGAGTCGTTCGTTGAGGTATGCTGGTCTGGCATTGTGGAGTGCTTTGTGAGCGTGGGTGAGCAGGCACGGCCCGTGCAGGGCGTTAGACCGGGGCGGTGACATCAGGAAGGGGAGGGTCAGGGTGGGGGGTTGTAAAGTGCGGGATATGGACCATCACAGATAAGTACCGAAAAAAAAAAAAAACAATTTTGTTGCCCACGCTGCATCACATTTGGTGATGCAGCGTGGGCAACGAAATTCGTTTTTTTTTTTTTTTGGTACTTACCTGTAATGGTCCATATCTCGCACTTTACAACCCCCCACCCTGACCCTCCCCTTCCTGACGTCACCGCCCCGGTATAACGCCCTGCACGGGCCGTGCCTGTGGGTGAGGAGCTTGAAGCTGATCTTCTTGTTGATCGGGAGCCAGTGCAGGTCTCTCTGGTGGGCGGTGATGTGGCTGTGGTGAGGGAATCGGAGGATGAGGCGTGCGGAGGCGTTTTGAATGCGTTGAAGTCTTTTTTGGAGTTTGACCGTGGTTCCCACGTAGAGGGCGTTGCCGTAGTCCAGCCTGCTGCTGACGAGGGCCTGGGTGACTGTCCTTCTGGTTTCGGTGGGGATCCATCTGTAGATCTTGTGGCGCATGCAGAGCGTGTTGAAACAGGAGGAGGAGACTGCGTTAACTAGCTGGGTCATAAGAGCATCGAGTCCAGGATGAACCCCAGGTTGCCAGCGTGGTTGGTGGGTGTGGGGGCCGTTCCCAGCGTGGTCAGCCCCCAGGAGTCACCCCATGTGGAGGGGGTGTAGCTGAGGATGAGGACCTCCGTCTTATCCGAGTTCAGCTTCAGGCAGCTGGTCTTCATTCACTCTGCGACGCCCTTCATTCCCTCGTGGAGGTTGGATTTGGCGGTGGCTGGGTCCTTGGTGAGGTAGAGGATCAACTGGGTGTAGTCGGTGTTCGAGATGATTTTGAGGTGGTGTGCTTGGACGATGTTGGTGAGTGGTGCCATGTAGATGTTGAAAAGGGTTGGGCTGAGGGACGATCCTTGGGGTGCGCCACAGGTGATCGTGGTGGCTTCGGATCTGAATGGGGTGAGGCGGACTCTCTGGATTCTGCCGGTGAGGAAGGAGGTGAACCAGTTCAGGGTTTTGTGGCAGATCCCTGCGTCGTGGAGGCATGTGCACAGGGTGTGGTGGCATACAGTGTCAAAGGCGGGCGAGAGGTCCAGGAGGATGAGAGACGCTGTTTTGCCGTTGTCCAGCAGGGCCCTTATGTTGTCAGTGGCGGCGATGAGGGCGGTTTCGGTGCTGTGATTGCTCTGGAAGCCGGATTGAGAGGAGTCCAGGATGTTGTTCTCCTCAAGGAAGTGGGTCAGTTGTCTGTTGGTGGTCTTCTCGATGACTTTTGCCGGGAACAGTAGCAGGGAGATGGGTTGAAAGATCTTGAGGTCGTTTGGCTCCGCCGTGGGTTTATTGAGTAGTGTGTTGATCTCAGCATTTTTCCGGCTCTCCGGGAAGGTAGCAGTCTTGAAGGAGCTATTGATGATCTTCCGGAGTTGGGGGCGATGATGGAGCTTGCTCTGTTGAAGATGTGGTGGAGGCAAGGGTCTGAAGGTGAGCCGGAGTGGATGGGGTTCATGATTTTGATGGAGTCTTTGTCGTTGACATTGTTCCAGGAGAGCAGGAGGTCGGTGTGTTTGGTGGGCAATGAGTCAGGGATGTTGGCGTCTGACGTCGGTGTCTGGGTGTCGAAGCTGTCGTGGATGCCTGTGATCTTGCAGTGGAAGAAGGCGTCCAGGGAGTCGCAGAGTTTTTGCGACAGTGGGATGTTGTTGGAGGTGGAGATGGGGGTGGTGAGTTCTTGCACGATGATGAAGAGCTCTTTGCTGTTGTGTGCTTTGTTGTCGGTGCACTCCTTGAAGGAGGTCCTTTTGGTGGATCGGATGAGTTGGTGGTGCTTGCGTCTGGCGTTCCTGAGGGCTGCATTGTTGTCTAGAGTCTGGTTGTTGCGCCACTGCTTCTCAAGTCTCCGGCAGGTTTGCTTGGAAGTCTGGAGGTCGGCGTTGAACCAGATGGCTTTCCTGTTGGTGGGCCTCTTTGAGGGTTTCCTGAATGGGGCGAGGGTGTTGGCGCAGTCGTCGATCCATTGTCTGAAGTTGTGGGCCGCTGCGTTGGTGTCTGTGGACTCAGATGGAGGGCTTCGGGAGAGGTCAGTGATAAGCTGGTCTTCGGTTACTTTGTTCCAGCTGAGGTGTGGGATTAGTTGTGGTTGGTTGTGCGGAGTGTGTCTCTCAAAGGAGAGGTGGGTTTTATTTTTTTGTACCTAACTCCTTTGAGGATTTTGTAGTAAAACGCTTTGTAGAATTAAGCATAAGATTTAATCAGGAGCACAGCAAGATAAGACCCAACATCTGCTGACCAGTCTGCAAACTGCCTTAAGCAGAACATAGAGTCACAGTGTAATCATATAGATTCTAGAATGGAGGAAGAGCATAGAGAACTGAAATCATAGAGAAAAGCATACTGAAAGTAACAAGTAACATTTACAACACATCTTCCCTCTTTACAAAATAAATACACAAAAATTAATTACAAACATAATCATTCAGGTAAATGGGTGGTTTACGATACCTTGGAATTTTGGGACTGACAACAGGAGAAGATGCTTGAGGAAAAGAAGACTCAGTGATGGAGTTCTGAACAATTGGTAAATTTGAATCTGAGACATCACCACCCCTTCACAATTCCTGTTAGAAGGAGAAGAAAATGGAACACAATGTTCTGAAGATGAGAATATATAACCAGTACTCTTACCAGAACAATTGTCAATGTCAGAACTTTTCAAAGAAATGTCAGGAGCAGAAGACAGCGAACCATTTTTTTTCTCCATTTGTAAGAACCACAAATTGTGGAAAAACTTCCTTGACACAAAAAGGACCCCTAAATGTACTCAAACCTTTGGAAACCCTCCCTGGTTTAACTTTCACAAAATCACCTCTGCAAATCTTAGAATTCTTCTTGACACAAACACTTGCATTACATGAAGTGAGATTTCTTGTAAAAAGATTCTTCACCCAAGAAGGATTCAACTTTGTCCCAGGAACTCTGCCACGCATAAGTTCAAAAGGAGATTTGGTACTCCCACAATGAATATTAGTGCAATAAGCACAAACCATTTCTTGAAGAAAATCCAAAACATCCCTCTCTCCTGAAAGTGCTAAGTGAATAGTTCCTTTTACAAGTCTATTGATTCTCTCACAAAGACCATTACCCTGTGGATTATATAAGGAGGTACGATGATGAGACACACCACAATGAGAAAGAAAAGAACGCATACTGTGTGAAACCAACTGTGTCCCATTATCAGTAATGATGATATTAGGATAACCTTCTCCTTGAAAAAGCAACTTTAAAAATGTAATGGTAGTATCCGTAGTAATATCTTTCACAAGTTCAACAACCAACCATTTACTGTAAAGATCCACACAAACAATTGCAAAGCGCTGATGCATGTTAAGTTCCTCCAATTGTAAAAGGGTGGGCAGATTTCAACTGATAACCTTTAAGTATTGCCGGGCGTTAGTCGCCTCTCATACCACTCGAAATTCATCAAACAAAGAGGCAGGCGCTGGAGACTGGAAGGCAGGAAACAGAAGTTTATTCCGTCGGAGCAGAACACATCAGATCAGACAACAGGGTATCGTCTCGAGGTGCTCTACTCGCATCTCTGAGGCCTGGCCTCTTATATACAGGTTTATTGTTTTATTGCATGAAACACATTTTTGTTAATACTTTGATGTACGGAAAGACATCCTCGGAATCCCTGCTTCAAGCCCGTTCCCACACACATCTACAGTAGAAGTCCCCACCCTGATCTCAGTAGGTGATGACTATCGCGCAGCTGGACCTTCCGCCGGTTCCCGGAATGTGTGCAGCTGATCGGATCTCATTGGGTGGGGGCTTTGATTAGTCACAGATCCTTTGAAGTGGGACAGCTTCCTACTGTAGGGGGCAATAAACTGCATCCGCAGGACTAGGTGATGGCCTGGGATCGGGTCGGACAATCGGGCACAGAGGAAGGGGGTTTATCAAAGGATGTGTGATCATGAAGGAATGGAGGGAGGTGTTAGCCGGGTATGGGATGTGGCGCCGAGGCAGGGCCGCGCTGAAGGGGTGGTTTATGGCCCAAGCATGTGAGAGCGGGGGCTGTCAGTGCGTGGGGGATGCTTGCGGGGTCAGACAGGGAGAGAGAGAGACGTGCTGGCTACCGGCAGTGGGCAGAGAGGCCATGGCATTCAAAATGGCTGCTACTTACGCGCTCATATGAGCCTGAAAAAGGGACAAGATGGCGCCGATAATGTTTACGCCGCAATCTAGATTTTAACACATAGGTCCAATAAAATCCAAACAAATGGTATGCCAAGAAATGTCTGGAAAAGCAATCTTACTCATGGCCGATCCAACAGCAACTTTCAACCTCTTTTCACCCTCCTTACATGTCACACAAGACTCAACCCATACGGAAACCTGAGCGTCCATTCCTGACCACCAAAAATTGGCTTTTAACCTTTCTTGTGTTAAAGTCTGGCCAAAATGTCCCTCATGAGCAATAGAAATAAGCTTATTCCTAAGATCTGAAGGAGGCACAATTAAGTATGAGCGGAAAATCCGTTCCGCTCGCGGATTTTGCGAATTTTCGGTAAATTTGCGATCCGCGAACTCCCGCGAATTTACCGAGAATTCGCAAATCCGCGAGCGGCGGATTATTCCGGGGGCAAAAGTTGAAGCCTGGCCTGTTGTAACTATTTTACGATGGCGCCGGCAAGCTGCCAGCGCCATCCTAAAATAGTTACTAAGTTAGCTTCAACAGGAAGCTCTAATAGATAAAATAAAGCAGGTGCTCGATTTTATCTATTAGAGCTTCCTGTTGAAGCTAATTTAGTAAGTATTTTAGGATGGCGCTGGCAGCTTGCCGGCGCCATCGTAAAATATTTACAACATGCCCTTCCTGTGAGCCCAAAAACAATCGTGAGCGTCGTCGAGGCAGGTGTGCCTTCTTCACAAATCTACCGTGGAAAATCAACTGTGATGCTGGATAGAGGCTTTTGCATCCTTGACTTTCACGAGCGCAATACCCGTGCTGTTTCTGTGACCAGGAGCTTATTTCTCTTCATCTGCTGAACTGATCTTTCTCTGACCTTTTATACACACAAGAAGCATGTGTGAACTCGCATGGTAGCCCTGCCCGTTTGGCCCCGCCCACACACTCGCGGTTTGCACCGTCTTCCCGCCATTCACCCACTATGATGGACAGCTCACTCAAGGGACCCCTGCGCCCTTCGGGGCGATTACATAGTAACACACACATGGTCGCTCGAACTAGTTGATGCTCAAATTCAGTGACTCATTGATTAGCCCAAAAACAATCGTGAGCGTCGTCGAGGCTGGACAGGTGTGCCTTCTTCCCAACTCTACAGTGGAAAATCAGCTGTGATGCTGGATAGAGGCCTTTGCATCCTTGACTTTCACGAGCACAATACCCGTGCTGTTCTTGTGACCAGGGGTTTCTTTCTCTTCATCTGCTGAACTGATCTTTCTCAGACCTTTCAAACACACAAGAGGCATGTGCACTCGCATGGAAGCCCCGCCCCAAATCCACGGATCCGCAAATCCGCAAAATCCACGGATTTTGCGGATCCACGATCTGCAAATCCGCAAAATCCGCGGATCGTGGATCCGCAAAATCCGCCCATGCCAAGGCACAATCTTATCATTACGCAACAACATATTGTCACTACAGGCAGGTAATTCATCTAAAATTTTAACATAAGGTCGAACAGCAACCTGAAGACAACCCTCTCTCCTAGACCCTTGTCTAACCATATTTATAACTTCCTTCAAAATATGATCACTTTGATTTGCTTTGACCCACTCATCCTGCGAAAATGAACCCTCACCAATAGAGACACCATCCTGAATCCAAGCCACACTTTCATCCATAAAATCTACTTCAGAAACCTCTTCTCCTGCATCAATAGCAAGTCTTGAAAAACAATTGGCTTGAATATTCCGCCAACCCTGGACATGTTGAGTCTCAAAGTGAAAATCTTGCAACTTAGCAGCTAATCTTGCCAATCTAGGTGAACCCCTGATAGCACCACCAGGAGAAAAAAATACAAATTAAAGGCTTGAGATCAGTCTTGAGAATAAAATGTATTCCCCATAGATACGTACGAAAATAATGTGCACCCCACACAACTGCTAATGCTTCTTTCTCTATAACACTATAGTTCTGTTCAGACACAGGCAGTGTCCTTGACGCAAAAGCAATGGGCCGCTCAGTTGCACCTTGTTTTTGTAAAAGGACCGCACCTAAACCAGTTGCACTGGCATCAACCATGAGTGTTGAAACACAGCTAGTGTCAAAAGGTGCCAGAACTTTGGCCTGACAAATGTCATCTTTAATTTGCTTAAAACTAGAATCCTGCTCTGGACCCCAAATAAACTTACAACCTTTCTTAAGCAATGCTCTCAAACAAATCGTCTTCTCCGAAAAACTCTTAACAAATTTAGAGTAATACTCTATTACGCCCATGAATGATCTGAGTTAATCCTTATCCATGGGACGTGGGGCTGAACGTATGGCTACCAAAAAATCATTTTTAGGCTTGATCCCAGAGGCTGAAATTTCCTGACCCCGATACTCAATTTGCTCCACAAGAAATTCACACTTTTCTTTACGCAGTGTAAGACCTGCATCCCAAAGTCTGTGTAAAACCTCCCTAAGTGTATGATTGTGGACAGGAACAGGGGGCCCGATTCACAGAATGAATTTAAGACTCAATCCTAAACTTACTACTATTTTGGTATTCGCAGAATGCACTTACTACTTTTGGCATTCACAGAATGAATTTACTACTTTTGGTATTCACAGAAGTTAGGATTTTGTCTTAAGTTTGTTTTAAGACAAACTTAAGACAGACTTAAGACAAAATCCTAACTTCTGTGAATACCAAAAGTAGTAAATTCATTCTGTGAATGCCAAAAGTAGTAAGTGCATTTTGTGAATACCAAAATAGTAGTAAGTTTAGGATTGAGTCTTAAGTTCATTCTGTGAATCGGGCCCAGAGTTGCCAAAGACAAGAATGTCGTCTTCAAAATATACAACCTTCTTTAGCCCTTTGAAAATTTCAGTAACCATGCGCTGGAATACACTAGCTGCTGAAATGAATCCAAAGGGAAGGCGTGTAAATTGAAAAATCCCTTCAGTGGTCATAAAGGCGGTGAAATGTTTGCAACTTTCGTGTAACTTTACTTGATGGTACGCACTCTTGAGGTCCAACTTTGAAAATTATTTCGCCCCATCAAGAGTGGATACTAATTCGCCTATATTGGGTAAGAGAAACGTATCAGCAACACATTTATTTAAAGACCTGAGGTCAACACAAAATCTTAACTTCCCATCAGATTTTTTAGAAATCACGACCAGAGAAACCAACGGGGATGCTTCTACCGGTTCAATGACTCCGCTCTGCAACATCTCCTCTAGTAATGACTTCACCTCATGCCTAATAGAACGGAATCCTCCTCAGTTTATGTTGAATGGGTAAACAATTGTTTTTTACTTTAATATGATGAGAATACCCCTTCAATTCACCAAGATCAGCTTTAAAAATATCACAAAATTAATTTAATACGGACTCAATAGAGTCATCCTCTAACAACATTATTTGTTCAGGTGACCTTGGGTTAATGATGATGTATAAATCATACTGATGGACCCACCCCAAAATCGGAGGTCCATCAAATGACACGTAGACTTTACCATATGTAGATCTATTTTTGAAAACAATATCTGACTCAAAGTATCCTACAATGTCTATTGTTTCGCCCTGGAACCCCTTTGGGGAAATATCCCTCTTTAACAATGGTTTATCATCCCACAACGTTTTGAAGGTGGACTGAGGAATGATTGTATATCTCAATCCAGTGTCTACCATATTCAAAAAACAGCTTTAGGTCTGTTCTGTCTCTTATCATCTTCATTGACAACATCAACGTCAATTACGCCCAACAATTTGTTTTTCACGGACGGATAGTGCTCTGTATAATCCTTCACAACAGCAACTTTTTGTTTATTCTTTGTTTTACAAATTTTTGAGAAGTGACCCAGACGACCACACTTGAGACATTCCTTATTAGTAGCAAAGCAAAATCTAGCCTCCGATGTATGGGAGTTGCTACCGCATCTTGTACAAAACTTGTTTGTTGCGTTGTTTTTCTTTATAATAGTTCTAAATTTGTTTTTTACAACAGCTACAAAATCATCTAAAACATGTTCTGCATCACAGTCATAGTTTTTTTCTGAGACCTCCTGTTCTTGACTCCTTTTTTTTGGAATTCTCAATCACTTTTATACACTTCTCAGACTCTTCAATCACTTTAGCAAGATCTATTGCTACTTTTAGAGTGGGGTTTTTTGCCGCCCATAATCTCTCTTGAATCTTCCGGTTATTGCATTGTACAATCAACTGGTCACGAATGAGTTTGTCACACATGGCACCAAACTTGCATTTTATAGAAAGCTCCCTCAACCGTGCAACTAAATCATCAGGTGACTCTTCATGCTTTTGTTTCTGCGTATAAAATGTATAGCGGTACATAACAAGGTTCTCCAATTACGTGAACCTAACCTCTAGCCTCGAGATTGCCTCTTTGTACTCGTCAGGCATAGCTTGAGCATTAGCCTGCAAGGAAATTGGTAACAATCTAAAAATCCTTTGACCTTCCTTTCCCAAAGTGCTCAAAAGAATGGCCTTTTTCCTTTTTGCAGAAAACTCCTGACCATCCAGAGCTTCTAGGTAGTTATCAAACATAATGAACCAATCCTCCCAGCTAACTGATGGATTGCCAGGCTCATTTAGAAAAGGAGGTGGAAGAGTAACATTAATTTGTTGTGCCATTACTGTTCTTGAAGTATAACGCAAAAGGAAATAAAAACAAAAATTAGTTCCTTGAGAACTAGTCAACAAACAAGACTCTTCCTTTATTGGTAGTTGAATTTCCTTGCAAAGTAGGTTATGGTAAGAGTGTCTTATATAGTCAATATATTATATATTTGAAACAAGAAAATGTCGCTTTAACAAATTAAATTACCTCATGTGCCACTGTCCGATTTCCAAATATCTGCTCCACACCGCAAACGAAGGCAAGTGATTATTAATTTCTCATTCGCGTTGAAATTTCGTTGCTGAGAAATCACTTGAGCGTCACAGTGTTGAATAGCAATTAAGATGGCCGCCAGATGAAATCGAGGCTTGTAATGCACGTTGCATGCAAGCGTGATTCGTCACTTCCGCCTGAGAGTAGACCATCAGGACCTGGAAATGGCTGCTTCTCGTAAGAGAAAGAATGCCGCTGCGTTGCTAAGGAGCGTTTTAGAGCCGCGCGCTCTACTCACAGACAACGGTTGAGGTAAATTTCTTGCTGAAATTTAAATTGTGTAAGTCCAATTTTAACCGGAACATTCGCACATATCTCTGATACCTCTCACCTCACTAATGAGCACCTTTGAAAGTAGATGGGTTCGTTTTACGCTGGGTCTGCTTCTGCTGTGACAAAACACGTTTTCCTGAAACACCAATCCGATGTAAGCATGTTCTTAATATTGCTGGACAGCAGGCGATCGTCGCCAAAATGTAGTAAATCGCCACACGCTTTGTAGAATTAAGCATAAAATAAGACCCAACATCTGCTGACCAGTCTGCAAACTGCCTCAAGCAGAACATAGACTCACAGTGTCATCATACAGATTCTAGAATGGAGGATGAGCATAGAGAACTGAAATCATAGAGAAAAGCATACTGAAAGTAACAAGTAACATTTACAACAAATTTCTTTAAAAAGAGTGACCTTTGTTTACCATGATTCATGTACCTCTTTTTTCTGTAGTGCCTCGTTTTAGCATTATTTACATACTGTGTTGATGTTTTGATCCCATGGTTCGTGGTATGGTTGGTTTGTGCCATGCGACGCAAGCGAGTTAATAAATGGAATTGGCACCTGGTGCACAGGGCCTGTATCGATACTGACTTACCTTGTCTTTGTCATTCCTGCCCTCCTCTGTTGCTCCTTTAATTTGTAGATTATAATTTCCAATGCTTTTATCTAAAGGAGATGATAGGCCCACCAAAATGTCACTAAAAGATACATTATAGTAATCAGAAAGGTGAGTTATGATTATTGGGGAGAATGAGAGGCAGACAACATCCTACATCATACTATTTAACGTTGTTGACACGGAGTCTAAGTTAGAGGGACAAAGTTTTTGGTTAGAGATTGCCCCTTTTTTGTCAATAATAACCTTGTGCTCCTTTTTAACCTGCCTTTTCTTAAAGCTAATGTGGAGCGAATAGAAAGCCTGCAATTGAGAATACTCTTGTGCTTTATCACACTTAGCATGGTTATCAGCTTCCCAGGCCTTTCAGGACCACTAAGAACCAATGAGAAGCAGTGGGTGGAGGTACCTTCCTCTTTCAGGGAAACTGGGAATCAATGAGAGGCAGTGGCGGAGCTACCTTCCTCTTTGAGGTCAACTAGGAACTAATGAGAGGCAGTGGGTGGAGCTACCTTCCTTTTTTAGGTCAACTGGGAACTAATGAGAGGCAGTGGGTGGGGCTGCCTTCCTCTTTGAGGTCAACTGGGAACTAATGAGAGGCAGTGGGTGAGGCGACATTCCTTTAGTGTACAGACCCACTTCAAAGACTATTGTAGTTCACAGTGAGTCATCCATAAAATGTTCAATGCCAAATCTTTTAGGAGGCTGCAAAACAGAGCTTGTTGAAAGCTGACAAGTACAACATCTCACATTCGTTTATAACTTCGCCTACCAGGAGGTCTGTGCAGCAGTCTGCTCGGGCCACTAACAGAGCTAATCAGGTGTGGGAATGGTGCGGATTGCCAGGTAGAACAGCCAGCATTCCAGCCACTGCACTGGGAGAAGTTCAGGCTCCAGAGCGCGCGCTGCAAGTGAAAGATCCAGATGGACAAGGCCAGGACAAGAAGCATTTCATGGATGTGCTCGCTGTTAAGAAGACTCAGGAGCTTCTCAGAATGTTCATCTATGGCCATGTGTATGCTCATGTTATGGTCGTTCATTCCTCAGACTCTCTCTGGGAACCAAGAAAGGCGAAAGGAAATGGCAATGAAGGCGTGGAGCTTTTAGGGTTTTGGTTGATGAGATAGAATTGCTTGTAATTCCAGAAAAATCAAAGTTCACATATGTAGATAAGTAATTGTAGTCGGTACTGATGCAATTGAGGCTTCAACCCTGCAAAAACATTCTTAAGTGAAGGTGTGGAGACAAAAAAGATGGAAGTTTCAAGAATACAGCAGCGGTTGAGACACTTTAACTCTACTGCAATTATGGCCACGTAGAGGGTCGCTGTTATGCAACATGCACACTTGTACAGTAACCCTACTCAAGAGTCAAGTATGCCAATTAGGTTGTCCAAAATTGTTACATATTTCAAGGGAAAAGTTTCAAGCAGTAAGAGCTCTTTGGGAGCCTCTCAAAGCCCAGCGGTGGATAATGCCAGCAATCAACGAGTATATACATGAAAGAAATGCTGGGAATTATGATAGCAAGCCTTCATCTGCGTACCCCTTACCCCTCCCCCCCCCTCAGCGCCTTGAGACCCTCACGGGTGAGTAGCGCATTTACAATTCCCTGATTGATTGATTGATTGATGTGTGCTAGTAGTTTCTCAAAGTGCCCTCTGTGGTATCAGTGTAGCTGCTGGGGTGTCCTACAGAATGCTCAGTGCAGTTCATTTCAGATGCATTGAATGGCCACAGGTTTCAGATTGTTTTGGGTCGAGCCACTATTGCATGGAAGGAGAATCATTAAAGTAACAGGATTGGACATCGCGTTGTTGGAATCCCTCAGCCTTTGTAGCACTCCCTCTGTGGGGCCCAAAGCTAACATGAAATTCAGCACTGAGGTGCACATAACATTTAGTGAAGGACAGGAAGATATTTGGGTTACTGTAGTTATGCGTGCTGCTATGCAGGGCCAATACCATAGTTAAGTTGGATAATAACAGTGTGGGTACTTGGCTTAATCGCAGCTGGCAGCACAAGGGTGCCACAAGGGTTGCGTAAAGTCTTCAGAACAAGAACAGAATGATGGAGGTGGAGACAAACATAGAAGGTTGAACGAGGGCATCTTATTGCTTAAAAAAGATGGAGAAAAGTATGCTATTCATTCCCATGACTTGGAAGTTTTGAGAGAATATATTATTTAGGCTTGACTTAAACTTAGGTCAGCAGCCTTTTAACATGGGACACCCTGACCTTTGCCTGGGTGGTGGGGGCTAAGGCACATCAAACGCCTTTCATCCCAGTAAACCCTTTCATTTTAGAATGGATGCTCTATTGCCAGGGTGTATGTTTTCCTAAGGAACAGGTAAAAGAATTTTAATGCATTGGTTAGATTAGTAAAGGTTACTATATACTGTACTGATCAGCCATTTCACACAATTACCTGAATATTAACTCCAAGCTATTACCTTTGAGAGAAAATACAAGCAGCACATTGTATTTACTCAGTGTCAGTGAGAAATGCACTTTGTAAATGTGTTAGCCAAGATGCATTGCTATTTGTTTAAAAATGTTTTCACTTTGAGTCATAAATTATTAACAATTAGCCACAATGTTGTCTACATTTCTCTGCACATATATATGTGCGATATATACTGTTTTTAAATAATGCTGTAGCAGCCAGAAAGCTATACAGAGTGATAATAAAAAGTCCCGAAGTGTCATATGGTAGGAAAGAAATACTCCTTATGGTATTCATGAAAGCAGCTTAATGGACTTGATATGTAAATGATAATACTCTGTTCACCAACATTGATAATCTGGGTTATTGTTTACACTTTGTGGTACAGAACAGCAACACGTGACAGGGAAAGTAACTTCAATGCACATTTGCTAACACAAAAGTGTTGCCTTCCACATCATTTTTGTCTTTAATACCTTTCATGTCTCAAAATCCTTCTGAGATGCAACTGGTGGGTTGTGGAGTGCTTTGACAGCTTTTTGTTGGTCTGCCTGAGTAACATCTGTCCAGAAAAGGCAGAGCTGGTATTTTTTGTGTCCCTATTAGACATTTCTTGATATGGCAGAAGACAAGGTGTGGCAAACTGGTCTCAAGCATCTGTCTGTTTACAGGTTCAGCCTTCGTAAATGAATGAGCTAGGCTTTGCCTAGGTGTCAAGAGGTAGGTACTGTGTTGCGGAGTCAGACTGTGAACACCCACCAACCCCCCTGAACAACACACTGATTCCCAAATCATGTGCTTAACTGGCTGTGTTTACTATAATCACTAAGCACCAATTATACCATTGAACAGAAACCCAGCCCCCTCCCCCTTCAAACAGTGCTGTCTAAAGGATGTTTGTGGCCCTGGGTAATACGTATTTTGAGCCCCCCTGTTATTCACAACTTTAATTTTATTAACCCGTCGCACGTTGCTGTGATCTCAGAAGAAAGGAAATTTAAGGAAACTTGTTATGATGACATTCAATTTACATTGTGACATTTTTATTGAAACTTATTCATTTTAATTCTGTTTATTTATTCGAGTGCTTGTGGATACACAGTATTTTTTGGTTTTCCGTCTGGTGCGTACACGAATAAATCAGAAGGTTTTCCGACGCGTGTTCGAGTGCTTGTGGATACACGGTATTTTTTGTTTTTCCGTCTGTTGCGTACACGAATAAATCAGAAGGTTTTCCGACGCGTGAGCTCGCCACATACAATTGTCCATGTGAGAAGCACGGGTTCTCCAAATCTAGTCCACACACTTGCAGCGATTGTCCTTGTGCTTTGTTGATGGTCATTTGTTACATTCTCAATCACATGTATATCTTTGCTCTGAACCTTTAAATGCTCTTGTATGTTTTTGTATGTTAGTGTTCTATTTAGAACTCAATGCAGCTGCTAGGTATCAGGGTCAGTTGGATGATCCTGATTGCATGGTGGTTGCTCTCATCTGTTGCTGTGCCGCTATTAATAAATCTTCTATACTTCTACAAGTGTTCCTGCCTACTTTCTAACATCATTGCAAAAGCGAGTCGCACCGGAAAGTGTAAACCTTCAGTATTGGAAAGATTCTGAGGGCCCTGGCGGGCCGGGGGGCCGATATTTAACCTTTTTATTTTTGCCAGAAACCTTCGTGGGAGTGTACTCAACAACTTTTACCAATTTATTTATTTATTTATTTATTTGCCACAAACCTTCGCGGGAGTGTACTCAACAACTTCCCAAAGTTTCATGCCGATCGGATGAATGATGTAGTAATTTTTAAAGGACAAACAGACAGACATACATTCTTTTTTTATATATATAGATTTTCATTTAGGTCAAGCTTTCATGATGCCCAAAAATAATGTATCATACATTAAACTTTCAGAAACAGCGCACAAAATAAATGTTGAATGCCTGCAGGAGCATGGTTAAAGCCATTTATTTTTGTGCTTTGCTCTAGAGTTATTTGTCTTGAAGCAGCAATATTTTTAGTGTCTAACCAGCTTACTCCTGCAATGGAAGGGGGGACACAGGAGAGTTCACGTAGTGTATTTTAGTGAGCTAGTGGATACTTTTAAAATATGACATGTGTACATAGTGCTTAACTTATGCTTTACTTGCCACATATTAATCATCACAACAAAATGTCCCATGGCAACTAGCATTCCCAATGCGAGAAGGAAAAAATAAAGCAGTGCGCGAGGGTTTCCATTCCTGCACCAGTGAAATCTGATATATTTGTATTTAATTCCTTTCCCAGCATTGTTCCTTCTCTCCTCTTTCTGTCTGAACACTTTTCTGGCTAGACAACGTCCTCTGATTTCGTGGTGGATAAGAGAATTAGGCGAGACAGAAGACAGAAAGGAAAAGTGTGTTCTCCCTAACAAGAGGGGTGAAGTAGAGGGAGGAAGGTGGTAGAGGTAATAGGACTGCCATCCCTATCCATCCTTCACCCTGACACTAGAGGACAAAGACTGTGGTTTGATCAGTCTGGGAGAGACACAAAGAATGTCAGGGACTTCGTTTGTCCAGTCTGAGGGGTGTGGAATACCTGTTGTTATCTACAAAAACTCTGATAAAAACTGGGTAGAAATCCAGAACAGTCTAATAGTATTCTCATGGACCAATGACAGAATCCAGCCAGCCGAGTGGATGGAACTTACTTGAGCACCAGAGCCAATATCTCTGACTGCTGGCTTCCTTCCAGGTATGGACAACATGGGCAACAGATGATCTGTAGACAGCCAAGAAGAAAACAAGGATATATATATATATATATATATATATCAAGGCCCTGCGAGCCGAAATGCGTCATGGCAGCACAGCGCACAAAATATATTGAAGACACAAGAAAGAGGAGTCCGTTCCATTTTTTGATTCAGTAGTGCAGGAATCGTTGGGAAAAAGGATTATTTGTGATATATAATATATATATATATATATATATATATATATATTTTTTTTTTTTTTTTTGGAGCAGTGTTGGTTAGAGCTGGAGTGCTCAGCAGCGGGGGCGTGCGCAGGACCAACCACAGGTCAAGTTGAATTTTTCTGCCAAAAATTGCGCCGCACTCAGGATCTTGTTTTAATTATTAATTCGGCAAACTCCAAGGCAAGTCTGTCACACCGACGCGTTTCGGGCTCGCACCCTTTCTCACGGTGGGTGGCACTACTTCCGTTTCTACTTAAAAAGGCTTTGCATTATGGTCTACGTTCCCTAGACTTCTGGGACTTGTAGTCAATACATTCTACATTGTGCAGAGTGACACCTTTTGTGACAGTTATAATGTGTGTATTTTGATCACAGTTACTTGCATATGATTCTTACAATTAGCACCCACTTTTTATAGTACATAATCATAAATTCTAGGTATAGTACCTAATTAAAATTGATTTACTAGTTTTTGAGTGCAATTGATTTTGTTGCCTTTAACCACACACGTTATATAAGACATCTTTTTCTGGGTATAGTACCCTTATATATTTTTCCTTAGTTAAATGTCTTATGTGGCTCAGCCTCTTTTAGGCCAAATCTTCCACCCACTTTATCCTGATATTTTCAAGATTGTTGATTCTTTTTTCATCAAATTCATCAGCATGATCTTTGTGACAATGAATTCCACCTTTTCCCCAGACTACGATCTTATTTTGCATCAGCTTTGTTCATTAGTTGGGATCAAGGGATTATCTCATAAATGTACAAAAAGTTCTTCATCGAGGTTCATTCCCCTCGGGATTTTGGTTTTCATTCGGATTATATACTTTGATTCAAGTTGTCTTAATTTTAGTTTGCGATCACCCAGTCTTTCGTTTTCTTTGACACTGTTGATTCCAAAGAAACACATTTTCTTCCAATTTCCTCCTTGACACTCAAGTAAGTGCTTTGCCATTGCATATGCTATATCTCTATTTTTACCGTTCTAATGTGTTCCAATATTATTTTCTTTAGTGTACAGATTGTACTCCCTATGTACATCTGATTGCAATCACATTGAATAGCATAAACGACATATTGAGTGGTGCAAGTTATTTTTGATTTTATCTCGATCAATCTTCCCTCCGGATCTCTGAATGATTTCTTGTTTTTTCCTATTTTGCAGGCCTTGCATTTCCCAAATTTATTAAATCCAATCTGTTGTTTTTCTAGCCAGTTGGTAGGTGCTTCAGTCGGAATTTCAAAATGACTTTTTACTTACATGTCCTTTAGTGAGGATACTTTTCTAAAAGTCATTTTTGGTTCTTTACCGATGATTCTTTTTAGATCTGAGTCCTGTTGTAATAGGGGCCAGTATTTTTGCACACATCCTCTGATTTTTTGTGCTTCCTTGCTATAGGTTAGGATTAGTCTTGGAGCGTCTTGGATGTTTTCTGTTGCTTTTATTGGAGGTTGCATTAAGATTTCGGTTCTTGTTCTCTTCTTAATTTATTCCAGATTTTTATTTAGGTCTCTCCCTTTGTACCCTCTTGCTTTTAATCTAGATGCACATTTGGAAATTTCTGTTTTCGCTTCTTCTGCTTTAGAGCAGTTTCTCTTCATTCTCGTAAACTCTCCAAATGGAATGCTTCTTATGACCGATTTTGGGTGGAAGCTTTCCGCATGTAGGATACTGTTGGTGGCTGTGCTTTTCCTAAATAGCGTAGTGTTAGTTTGCCGAATAAATAATTAAAACAAATTGCTGAGTGCGGCGCAATTTTTGGCATAAAAATATATCTGTATATATATATATATATATATATATATATATATATATATATATATAATATATATATATATATATATATATATTTGTTTTTTTTCCTTTTTTTCTGCTCCTCGTTTCACCTCCTTCGCACACTCCTGTGTGGGTGCTTTTCGTGGGTGTTGCGCCTGCACTTATACCAGCTCCAAACTCAGTATTACTCCTTGAACACAAGGAAAGCACTCTCGGGGGAGAGTCCAGAGCATTTATTTCGCGAACTCATGGCAACCAGACGCGTTTTGGCAAATGCCTTTATCGATGGTAACATGGAAACAGCCCTCTTTTATGTCAATTACAATTTACTATACACTGAGAAAGGCCTTTTAGCCGAAAACGGCAGACATCTTGTAATGTACATGAAAACGTTTCTTACATTATTTTAACCATGCTGTTGTTCCGAATGATTGTACAACTTACAATTATGTTGCCACTCACTTAAATTGATAAATAATTACATTTGTGGCCCACAGATGGGCCCAGCGGCAATCATCCACTTTTATATACGTTTGACAAATTTATAAATATCAAAACTTCACATTCAATTCTTAAATCCTGCCAGCATATCACATCAATATAGTTTAGAGGCAGTTCACTTTTTTCTGAGAAATCGGGCATTGAAATATTCTGAGCACAGTGAGATGCTAATATCATTTTTAAGGTTTTGCCTGCATAACAACATCTTTCAGTACAAGGACCAATATTTCAAACAAGTATATTGAACAGCCATGGGCACCTGTTCGCCCCCAGCTACGCACATTTATTCCTAGACTGGTGGGAGGAGCAGGTGGCCTGGGCAGAGGTCAATAGCATCTGGACCAAAAGGGTCGTGGCCTGGTACAGATATATTGATGACCTCTTTCTGGTGTGGAGGGGGACTTTTATAAATGGCAAAGGAATATGTTCATGTGTTGAATAATAACAACTTGAATTTGAAATTCACTGCTGAAATTAGTGATGTGACAGTAAACTTCATGGATTTGGAGGTTACCATAATTGAGAAGAAAATCTGCACGAGACTGTATCGTAAACCCACTGCGGGTAATTCTATTCTGCATGCCCGCAGTGGGCTACCGCCCAAGCTAATCAACAGTATCCCCTATGGGGAATTATTGCATATTAAATAGGAACAACAGTAGGGAGGTGGATTTTCAAAAATATGCAGGGGAATGTATAGAGAGATTCAGAGCCAGTGGATATGGTGAGCAGGTATTAGATGGAGCTTTGCAGAGAGTGAATCTCATCTCTAGAAGTAAACTGCTAGAGGAGAAGGTGAGAAGTGAAAGCAAGGATTGTGGTTTTCGGATGATAACCACCTTCTCACAGGATTCAGAGAAGTTGTGGACCATTTTCCACAGACATTGTAATCTGTTGAAAATAGATCCGATTATTGGGATGGACATTCCTAATCGCCACTGTTGACATTCCGTAAAGCAAGGGCTCTTCGAGATTTTCTAACAAGCAGCTTTCTGAGGAAAGACACACAGAAGATGCTCAATAGGGATTTGGAGGGATACGACCCCTGTGGGAAATGTAAAGCCTGCACAGGGAGTAAAAGAGTCCTGACATACCAGGTACCAGGGGTAAAAAAAAAACTAAATGCATTAGCAAATTTATGACATGTAACACCCCGTACACGGTATATTGCCTTGTGTGCCCTTGTGGGCTCAAGTACATTGGGAGCACAATCCATCAGACTAAGATCCGGATCTTAGAACATTCAAGGGCTATTAAGAATGGAGATTTGATGTATCCGGTAGCCTGCCATTTTAAGGTGAAACATAATGGCGATAGGTCCCTCTTAACCTTCTTTGTTCTGGATCATGTACCGGTAAATCCAAAAGTTGGAGATAGGGTCAGAAGTCTGAGAAGACTAGAGTCTAGGTACATTTCATTTCATTTCATGAAGCTTTATTCGGTTCAAATAGATGACCATAAAAGCACATACAACAACATGATAAAAATAAAATAATAAATACAGTTAATACATAATTCATAATCATCACATCAGATAAGGTGTAGTTATTTATGTTAAAAAGGCATATCTAATCAATTAACCAGAAAAACAATTATATTTCTAAAAAATCATGCTTTTCCTAGCATTGATGCACCGATTTAAAAACGTTGCAGTATAAAAACAGATGTCAGCTGATTCCAAATTAAAAATTAAGTTCATAGCATGTGCAACTGTTCGTATTCCGTACTTAATAAACATAGGTTTCAGGAAAGCAATACGAAAGTAAGTGTTCAGTTTGCAGAACAACAGAAAATGTACAGTGCTTTGGGTGGATACATTATCACACATACAGGGCCCAGTCGGATGATTCTTGATATTAGGATGGGCCACCAAACAGTGAGCCATTCCGAATCGGAGCCTGGTTAATACAAATTTGTGGGAATTCCTAGTCACCATGGTTAAATACAAAGGAAAACTTATAACAGTGGTATATTTGTTGTAGTATTTGACAGTAGACAAAGATCCAGCTGCAATTGCCCGCTTTCTCCCCATAAATGTCAGGAAGATAGTTTTCATTTCAGATTTAGAGATCATAGAAGCAGCACCGGGATCATCTAAAAGATTGAGGTTAAAAATGGCCGAAAAACAGCCAACAACATATTTTAGCCAGGGACTTTTTTGATAATTATCCAGGCGTAAGCAATCTTCAACGATAGATCTATTAAATTGCTTGTCATCCTCTAGCCAAATGGACCGCCAAGTCATCAAAGGCCTAAGGCCTAATAGATCAGTTAAGTGATTGACTGCAAGCTCTCGATGGATTAACTCAGTCGAGGCTGACTTGGGCAAACAGAGGAGCCTTTTTAAAAATAGATTTTCCTCCAGTTGTAAATAAGAGGCGCTACTGTGACCCCAAACTCCTGCCCCATACAGAACTATTGTAGCACATCTAGCCTGGTAAATTTTTAACATATCCCTTGAACGACGATCCACTATTTTAGCGGCAAATCTGTAAGTACCGTGGGCATTTTTAGCCATTTTATTTCGGATATTAGTAAATTCATTTTTCCATTTCCTGTCGTTAGAAAAAGTAATACCTAGGTAACAAAATTTTTCCACCTGTTGCACCTTCTCTCTATCTATGAAAAATGTCTTTAAAACTCTAGCTTGAGCTCCACAGGTCATTGTGTACGTCTTCCCTTTATTGATTACCAGCTTTCTATCTTTAATAAAGGAAGAAAAACAGTCCATTAATCGCTGTAGTCCTACCGGAGTTCTTGATAATAAAACAGCATAATCGGCGTATAAAAGCACCGGCACAGGTACACCGTTGATCTGAGGGGCATCAGCATTAACTTTTTTTAAAATGACATCAATTTCATTAATGAATAAAATAAATAAAAGGGGAGCCAAAACACAGCCCTGTCTAATTCCTCTTCTGACACTAAATTTTTGGGTGTATTCTCCTCTAGTACCGAAGCGCACACTGGTTTTCAGCTTCTCGTATAACCTGGCCAGGAAAAAGATTATAACTTCGGGTGCGCCTAGTTTCAGCAGCGTAGGCCACAGTAGTGCATGGTCCACCATATCGAAAGCACTACTCAAGTCTGCAAAGCAGAGATACATTGAGCCTGGTTTGGCTTCGGTATAATTCCCAATCAATAGGTCAGGATTAACACATTGATCGAGCGTACCGCGACCCTTTCTGAATCCAAACTGACTATCAGCTAGTATTCCATTCTGCTCAACCCAATCCTCCAATCTTACGAGCATGACTCTACTCATCACCTTGACAGAGGAGTCAAGGAGAGAGATTGGGCGATAATTCTTTGCGTCAGACCTCGTACCATTTTTATAAATTGGTACTATAATTGATTCACCCCAAGTTGCAGGCGGCTCGGTACTAAGCATGGGCGGAAAATCCGTTACGCTCGCGGATTTTGCGGATTTTCGGTAAATTCACGATCCGCGAACGCTCGCGAATTTACCGAAAATCCGCAAATTCGCACGCAGCGGATTTTTTTTCTTGGTGATACAATGTTGCGGCGTGCGGTGTAAGTTCGCAATTGCGAACATGTAGGTGCGGCGGGCAGCAACAATCTCACACTCGCAAAATTACAAAATTTGCAATTCTGCACAAGAAATCCACTTGCCAGCAGCATAGACCTTCTGAAAATGATGATTTTTATCAGAATAACTCCTCAGGTTGACATTTGCCTGCCCTTTTTGGGATTTGAGGCATTTTGACTTTCTTTGGATCACTTTTGGATTAGAAATAAACTTTCACAAGTAAGTTTGTTTGGGGCATTACATTTGCTGTTCTGCAGAAAAACGAGTTTTGCTAAACTGAAAGCACTCAGCAGCAGGTGCAAAAGTTCAAATTCATCATTAGTAACCATTCCCTGTAGTGCTTCCTGACAGGGGCCCCTCCAGAGTTCAGTTGCTAGTTGCAACAATTGTATGACCCTGCTCTGACCCTCACAGCCGGATCATAGAATAGCTACAAGTAGGCCACAAAGGTCCTGGAAAAAAAATTTGCACTGCAACAGAAAGCAAATTACAGATAAGGAAGCAGGTGCCAGACTGGAATTTTAAAACAGTGACACATTAATAAATCAACCCCAAATTAATTCATGTCAGTTGAAGCAGGGCAGGTGTGCTTGCTTTTCCCCCCCATAATCTACAGTGATGATGATGAACCAGAGGGTGGCATTGATGTACCAGAGGGTGGCATGGGTGAAACAGAGGGTGGCAGTGTTGAAACAGAGGGTGCTGTGAACCTGTGATGATGAACCAGACGTAGAAACAACATAGTCGCAACCGTTGCGTGCCGACAAGTAAGTTCGCAATCGCGAACTGGTACAAAATCCTCACGAACTGGCAGAAACCCTTGCGAACACAAAAAAAATCCGCAAATTCGCGAGAATTCACGGATTTTGCAGATTGCGAGTTCGCAAATTCGCAAAATTCGCGAACGCCAGATTCGCAAAATTCGCCCATGCTTACTCGGTACACACAGCTGCATTAAAAACAGTAGTAAGAAGAGGGACCGTTCATCGCAGCTACACCCTGAACTGCTGAACGGAATAACACCTAATTTGGCAGAGATTAGACCTTGGTTTAGAGTCATGCTTTTTGCTTAAATGGTGTAAATCCATTCAATAGTTTTTTAGATATTAAAGGAATAAAATACATATATATCTGGGCAAGCACTTCATCCAAGAAGTTTTGGCAGCCATCTTGGGACCAATATACATGAAAGCACCTCATTAAAAAACATTGTAGTTAATAGAAGGTTTTAAGACTTTAGTTACATTATAAATCATTTGTTGATGGTTCCATACTCATTTTAGGAATTGTGGTATGTTCTAAGGTGATTTTACCATGTGAAAAAGCCTTCAGCTCTGCTGACCTGGTTCTCTGGATCTAAAGCAGCTCTGCTGACCTGGTTCTCTGGATCTAAAGCAGCTCTGTGGCCTGGCTCTCTGGCTCTAAAGCAGCTCTGCTGGCCTTGTTCTTTCCCTCTAAAGCAGCTTTGCTGACCTGGCTCTCTCCCTCTAAAGCAGCTCTGCTGACCTGATTTCTCTGGCTCTACACCAGCTCTGCTGACCTGGTTCTCTTGCTCTAAAGCAGCTCTGCTGACCCGGTTCTATGGCTCTAAAGCAGTTCTGCTGACCTGGTTCTCTGGCTCTAGAGCAGCTCTGCTGACCTGGTCCCTTGGCTCTAAAGTAGCTCTGCTGACCTGATTCTCTTCCTCTAAAGCAGCCCTGCTGACCTGGTTCTCTCACTCTAAAGCAGCTCTACTGACCTGGTTTCTCTGGCTCTACAGCAGCTCTGCTGACCTGGTTCTCTGGCTCTAGAGCAGCTCTGCTGACCTGGTTTTTAGGCGCTAAAGCAGCTCTGCTGACCTGGTTCTCTGGCTCTAAAGCAGCTCTGCTGACCTAGTTATCTCCCTCTAAATCATCTCTGTTGTCCTGGTTCTCTGCCTCTAGAGCAGCTCTGCTGACCTGGTTATATGGTTCTAAAGCAGCTCTGCTGACCCGGTTATATGGTTCTAAAGCAGCTCTGCTGACCTGGTTCTCTGGCTCTAGAGCAGCTCTGCTGACCTGGTTCTCTGGCTCTAAAGCAGCTCTGCTGACCTGGTTCTCTCCCTCTAGAGCAGCTCTGCTGACCTGGTTCTCTGGCTCTAAAGCAGCTCTGCTGATCTGGTTCTCTCCCTCTAAAGCAGCTCTGCTGACCAGGTTCTCTCACTCTAAAGCTGCCCTACTGACATGGTTCTCTGGCTCTACAGCAGCTCTGCTCACCCCGTTCTCTCGCTCTACAGCAGCTCAGCTGACCTCGTTCTCTCCCTCTAAAGAAGCTCTGCTGACCTTGTTCTCTCGCTCTACACCAGCTCTGCTGACCAGGTTCTCTGGCTCTAAAGCAGCTCTGCTGACCCGGTTCTATGGCTCTAACGCAGTTCTACTGACCTGTTTCTCTGGCTCTACAGCAGCTTTGCTGACCTGGTTCATGCCCTCTAGAGCAGCTCTGCTGACCTGGGTCTCTGACTCTAGAGCAGCTCTGCTGACCTGGGCCTCTGGTTCTGGAGCAGCTCTGCTGACCTGCTTCTTAGGCTCTAGAGCAGCTCTGCTGACCTGGTTCTCTGACTCTACAACGGCTCTGCTGACCAGGTTTCTCTGGCTCTACAGCAGCTCTGCTGACCTGGTTCTCTGAGCTCACGATGCATGCACCCGACTTCGCGAAAAAGCATTTAAAAAACCTTAAAAATTCACAGAGCAAACCATAGGTTTCAGGGGTGTTATAGTTAGCTGGCCATTTCACTCATACAAAACCATAGAAATTCATCCGTTATAGTTAGTTCTGCTAACTATAACTTGCGCGCCCGCTATGCACTGCTGATGATGTCACATATTGCATCATTCATGACATGGTCAGTGACATCACTGATGACATCACTGATGACATCTCAAATGACATCATCCAGTGAATGTGGTTTAGTTTGCAATGTAAATATGCATTATATATATATGCCAATCTGTATAAAAATTGTATGGGAGACTGAGGATGTAAGTGGTTAATTATCTCACTTGGCACAATTGAGGCTCACTAACCCCTAAATGCCCTTGAGAACTTGAAAAGGTCCTGGTTGTTGCAAACAAGGCACAAATAAGAAAATACTTGTCTATTTAGGGAGGTTTGTTTGGGGGAAGGCAGAGTACCTGCTACCAAATATTATCAACTGTGGGCCATCATTGACTCAGAATGCAAAGTTATAATCAACATCAAAGGGCAACATTAGATCAAAAAGTCTTAGGCGCTATAACCAATTGAGTTTGCTGCCTGTTGGTTGCCACCTACTATTATACTTTTACTGTCTTCTTGATGCTTTATCAGAGAGCATAGTTACTAATTGTTGGACTTGGCCCTTTTGGCAGGTTCACCCCTGAACTTTTTGCCTTAAGATCTGACATAGTGGTAGTGTTTTTTGGCCTTTGTGCACTTTAGCACTGTGGCCCAGTGTAAAGTGTGTGCGCTCCCTGAGTGTGAGTGGTGAGATTGGCCTGCCCTCTCATAGGAATGCATGGGGGATATGTGTGTCCATGGTAATTCCTGATATGAGAGGAGTGCAGGGGCGAGTTTAGTATTTGAAAACTCGTGAGAATAAATGTTGCGCAATGGTGTGCGCAGATTAACGGTGACTGGTGGAGAAATGCCACTTTTAAAAATGGGCATTTCTGTGTACTGTGTGTCTGCCTGCCTGATGTGAATTGCATGTCTGGCTTGTGATTGACAGGTGCTCGATGATGTGGGTGGCTCCAGAAGCCAGGATGAGTCTGCCCAGTGGTGAATATGGAGATCTGCATGTAGATGGGAGAAAGGAGTTGCACCTGGGACCTGAATAGGACTGTGCCTTCCCTCCACAATGCCGGCTCCGCCCCCTGTGAGCCGTCTAATCCCTGAGCCCCCACCTTACAAAGGAGAGAGGAGCTGAGCAAAACAAAGGGCTCCAAAGCTCCCCTATACCAGTTCTAACTGGAATCCCTAAACCCTGTGCTGTGACACGAAGGGAGTTGCTAATATAAATATTGGGGCTGTGTCCCGATTAAATTGTTCAGTTGTTCACTTGACTGGAGGGAAGGGCTCGCTGCTGCTGGGGCCTAGGAGGGACCTCCATGGGGGCTGCCTCCCTGCTGGAGGGCCCTGTGCGCTGGCCACTGGGCCAAGCTCTGCCCTTGAACCTCTGCTGGACTTTGGCTGCAACTAGCGCCTGGGAGCGCTATCTTTTAATTATTCTCCACCAGGAAGAAAGTGTGGGTGTCGCAGCGTGTAGCTGCAGCCCCCTTTGGAGAGGGAATCCCCCTAGCAGGTATTCCCCCGAGATGTCTTAACAGCGGGTGCCCACCCTGCATCTTTCTGTATCTCGCGGGAGCCCACACCGCTTATTTTGCGATATGTAAAACCAAGGGTGCCCACCCCGTTCATTGAGATACTTTAATTGTGGGTGCCCACCCTACGTGGCCGCGTTATATTGATTTTCAAATGCGGGTGCCCACCCTGCATTATCCTTGGGAAAGATCACCGCCGCGGCCCGCGCTGCAAAACAGGAAGTCAGGCAGTGTGATGTCCGATGTGGGGTCGGACCTCCGCTTCCCGAGGGAAGCCCCATGCCCACAGCATCGCCAGACAAAAAGAGAAGCGGCCAGATTCCCAGCGGGGCTCTCATCAGTGGAGAGAGCCCCGCATGTATTTATTTATTTATGTATTTATTTATTTTGTGTACTTGTAGAGCGCAGACCTGTCACCCAAAGGGCATCCTGGCGCTTTGAACTCCGGACGGTTGCACTACTCACTGCTCAAACAATTTTCGGAAAGAAATGCGTTTTCGACGCTTTCCTGAACAGTCCTTGTGGCTTCTCAGAGAAAGAGGCAGGGAGTTCCAGAGTTTGGCCGCTGCAACACTGAATGAGCGGCCACCCATCCTAACTCTCTGAAACATCGGGACTACCAGAAGTTGTGCTGAAGAAGAACGAAGGGGCCGCGAGGTAGAGTACCAGGCAAACATGTTCCGCAGTGGTACTGGGCCTTGTTGGTGTACTGCCTTAAACACCAGACACGCGGCTTTATACAGCACTCGCAGGTGTACTGGAAGCCAATGTAAGTCTCTTAGAGCTAGAGTGGAAGAGCTAGACCTAGGACGGGAAAGAGCCAACTTGGCGGCCATGTTCTGCACCCGTTGTAACTTCCCCAGCAGATTTTTTGGGGCCTCCAGAAGTAGCGCATTACAATAGTCTAAACGACTTAGTATGGTACCGCGAACTACTTCCGGCCTGGCCGGGGAGAAGGGGCAGAACTTTACGCAACAAGCGTAACAGCATCATGCACGTAGAGATGGTTTTATTGACGTGCAAGTCAAGCTGTAAATTTGGGCCGAAGATCACCCCCAAGTTACGAGCTGATTCCGCCGCCGATACTGGCTCGGGAAAGGTGGTAGGCCAAAAGTTCTCTGGAAGAACTCCACGGGATCCGGTCTACGGAACAATAGAGCACCTCCGTCTTTGAGCTGTTAAATTGGAGGGAGTTGGCCCGTAGCCAGTCCACTGTAGCTACGATACAGCGGTGAAATGTCTCCAGCGGGACCGCATTATTTCCTTCCAGAGAGAAGACCAGCTGTGTGTCGTCGGCATAATTGAAAGCCGAGACACCAAAAGATTTTATAAGCTGGACCAGGGGGCGAAGGTACAGATTAAAAAGTATAGGGCTGATGGCCGAGCCCTGTGGGACCCCCTGTCCAACTTTCCTTGGCTCAGAACAGAATGGAGGAAGCGAGACCAGTTGTTGCCGGCTGCCCAGATAGGATATCAGCCAGTCTCTTGCACCCTCTGTGACCCCACACTCCTCTAGTCTCCTGATAAGGGTCTGATGGCAGACCGTATAGAACGCGGCCGACATGTCGAGCAGCACTAAAAAGGCTGCCCGACCACTGTCGACACGCGAACAAAGGTTGTCCAATACGGTTACCGGTGCAGACTCCGTCCCGTGTCCGGGGCGGAAGCCAAACTGTGCCTCATCGAACCAACCGATGTTCTCCAGGAAGCCTGAGAGCGAGCGGGTCACCCATTTTTCCATGATCTTAATGGGAAATGGGAGCAAAGAGATTGGCCTATAGTTAGAAAGACAGGCAGGGTCCAGCGTAGGTTTCTTGAGCAGAGGTGACACTACTGCTAACTTCCAGCACTCGGGAACAGATGCCAACTCCAAAGACTGGAGGCAGATGGAATACAGAGGCTGAAAGAGTTCTGCGTGGAAAACCTTCCAGAATTTGGGAGGCAGTGGGTCGAGCGGAGAGCCCGAGGCTACCGTGTGGGCCAAGCTGCAAAATTCCTCAAAAGAGGGACAAGGAAAAAGTCTTAGTTGGGGTCGACTGGAGGAAGTCTCCGGAGCTCCCAAGCAAAGAACTGGGTCGCCTGGCTGGGGTCGACTGGGTGGTCCGTCCGGAGCTCCCAGACTGGCCCGGAAGTGCCCATCTGGGGTCGACTGGACGGGCCAGCCGGAGCTCCCAAGCCAAGAGTACCCTGTGTGAGAGCTGCGACAATCGGCTGGGGTCGACTGGGTGACCCGTTCGGAGCTCCCGAGCCAGGGCAAGACCCAACTGACCGGGGTCGACTGAGCGGGCTAACCGGAGCTCCCAAACCGAGAGCAGCGGGCAGAGGGTTTTTTAAGCCCTCTAAGATCTTTGCAGTCTTCTCCTCAAAAGCACCCGCCAGGGAGTCGCACAGGGCCTGCGATGCCATGACCGTGTTAGCCACACACACTGGGTGGGACAAGTCCCTGACAATTTTGAACAGGGCTTGAGATTTATTAGGCGCCTGGTTTAAGGTGGATTCCAGAAAAGCCGCCTTAGCCAACTTAATCTGCGCCTTGTAGCCCTGCAGTGCGAGCCTAAACGAGGCCTTTGCCGAGGTTGAGTACTGCTTCCTCCAAGCTCTCTCAGCACGTTTGCAGCTCAACTTTAGCTGTCGTAGCTCTTCCGTGTACCAGGGGAAAGCGCGATTCACTCTCCCTCGAGACTTACGAAGGGGCACCATCTTATCTAACGTGTCGGTAATGGACCGACACAAGGTGAGGTAACTTTCCTCCACCGAGTTACTCAGACAGAAGTTGTCTGGTAGTAAAGAAGGCAATGAAGATGACTTGAAGAGTCGGGACCAAGGTCTACCCAGTTTCGATAATCCTACACCGGCAGCTTCAGAGGGACAAACCCCTATACAGAGGGAGAACGCCACCAGTGCATGGTCGGTCCAGCATTGGCGTAGGATATCGTTGACCACTACTGATTGAGCGTCAGCGAAAATCAGGTCCAGGACATGACCTCCCCTGTGGGTCGCAGAACTGACCAGTTGCTGCAGCTGAATATCACCAAAAGCTTGGCAAAGTGTCGTGAACGCCCCATCCAGTGGACCGCCCTGCCATAAGTTGAAGTCCCCCAGGACCAACAGCTTAGAGTGAGTATTCGACCGATCATATATCAGATCAAGGAAATCTGATAGGGAGGGAACAGAGCCCAGTGGACGATAACATAACACACCTGTGAGTAGTGTTCTCTCCAGGTCTTTAATAGAGAATCCCATCAGTTTGAAGCCCGAGACCTCACTAATTTTAAGCTGGAAGAGACCCAACGTTTCTCTATAGATGATACCAATTCCACCACCTCTGTTCTTCAGTCGAGGGGTGTGAATGATTTTAAAACCTGGGGGGCAGGCCAGTCCCAGTTCAACTAGACAGTCCTCCCGAGTCCAGGTTTCAGTTAAAAACAACACATCCAACCCTGAGGTTTCAATCAGGAAAGCAATCTCTATATGGTGCTTGCAAAGCGACCGAACATTAAGCAATCCGCAGGACAGAGATTGAGACGGGGATAGAGCAGTAACCCTCCGAATCTGGGGCTTCCCGAATGAAGAAGAAATGCGGCTGAGGCCGCCCACTGTAGTGCGAGGCTCCCAGGAGTCCAGGGAAGCCCGCAAGAGAAGTGTTGCCACCGAGGAAAAAGGAGAAGTTGCCTGGAGCCTCGCGGGCTCCCCTGCCAAGTCCCATGTCCCCGGAGAGGGACCGGGTGAAGGAGTGTGCAGGGGGAGCCTCGCGGGCTCCTCAGAGGAGATGGAGCCTGCCTTTGTCCCTGCGGCGCGAGAGAAGTGGCGCTGGACCAGAGTCCAGCGGTGAAGAGGAGCAGAGCACCCGGGAGTCCCAGTGAGCCCGGTAAGCGGGGGCTCCATGTTGTTGGTGTCCTTCAAGGCACAGGGCCATTTCTGCATTTTTGAGCGGCCCCGTCTTGCAGCAGGCCGCTCCAACGCTTTGCATATTTGCTTTCAGAGCCCCGTGTGGCTCCCACGAGGCGGCACATTCTTGTTGAAGTACCTAGAGGGGCCCGTGTTGTTCCCAGCTTTGTTTTTAGAGCCTAGGTGGCTCCAACAGGGGCATTATTGTTTTAAGAGCCCCAGCAAGGCCCCGAGGGCACAGTTGTGCCAGGGCGCCTTTGTTCTATTCCCAGATGTGCTGCACCAGCGCATACAGCTACAACGTTTCTACCTATCTATTCAAAGGGCACCTTGAGTGCCCAAGTCTTTCCCTCATTTACAGCTGCACAGAAATTAGTGCCAGCTGCACCGTTTAGGCCATTTAATCCTTGGGTGGCAGTTTTGATTGAGTTAGCAGTGAGATGTACTCCTTTGCCCCATCCTTTCACAGCTGCGCAGCACTTATTGCCAGCTGCAACGTACAGGTTTGCGCAATGGCGCACCTGGACTTCTGCTGCATAGGCAGAGCGCCCTGACTTTTAGACATAGTGCATTTGAGCCCCTTTTTGAGATGGCTAGTTGGCCAGGGGGGACAGTTAGGTTTGTAGGGCACTAGGCCCTAATGTGATTTATGTGCAAAAAGTATTTTGGTGCTAGGAAATGTAATTTATGTAGTATGTTTTATGCACCCTCTTTGATACCTCTAAATGTGTTCTATGATTATGAGGTTGTTTTGCATATCTTGGTTTATGCTAGGGAGATTATATTTCACTGTGTGATTTATGCCACTAATGTGAGTTATACTTAGGAGGTTAGGGTCTAATGTGTTTAGACTTATGAGAGGATTGCATAAGGTGTTTATGCTGGTGAGGTTGGCACAGTATGTAATTCGCGCCTGATGTGATACTGTGTGTAATGCAGTTTAAGTTACAGGCTGATGCTAAATACAGTGATTACCAGTGGTTACTGGTTATACGTTTATGATCTGTTTTACTTTTACTAAGTTAGCTTTGTAATGGTTCTTACAGCGGTCCAGTTGGCCCTGTCAGGTGTTTATAACTCTCTTGTAGACATGACCCAGTGCCAGGAGACACCATGTCTATTATGTGTTTACTATTCTAATGTGTTTTGAGAATGCAAAGGCGATTTTTGATATAACCTTGTGTGGAGTTCCATTTGTAGTGTGCCTGGGCTGTTGTTGCTGTGTGCGTGTGCAAATGTTACACATGGTCTCCGGGATAAGCCTGACTGCTCGTGCCAAGCTACCAATGGGGAGAGTAGGGGTTCTCTTTGGCCTGTAACTCCCATCCCCTGACTAGAGTGGTGGTCTCTGCCTGGCTTTGGCGCAAGCCTTAGCCAACCAGAGATCCCCATTTCTAACACTAATTAAGCATTTTATGAATTCAGAAAGTCTCTGTGAATAGCCATATATTGACATGCGATGCCGCCTTTAGGGCCGCTCTCCCGGACGTCATTAGCATAGAAGCTCTTGGCTGTGCGAATTTTAATGTGGTAGGCGACCTCAACCTGCATTTTGATTGTACATCCCAACCCGCTATTAAGAGCTGCCTAGCCGATCTAGAAGCTTTGCAGCTCTTACAAAGAGTGACGTCCCCCACCCATTCAGGTGGGCACATACTGGACCCGTTCTTTACCACCTTAGAGGACATAATTATGTGCCCTCCTGTCCAGCTGACATGGACGGATCACATGTTGGTGAAGGCAGCTATCCCTGTGGCAGATCCTATTTTTGTGGCACAGAACAAAACCTCTCTTTCTCGCCAGTGGAGTAAACTAAAACTAGAAGACTTTTACTCTCTACTACAAAAGACACCCTTACCTACCTTTTCGGATGTTGATTGTGGGTATGACTCATTCTGCAATTGGATTGGAACGGCCTTGGATTCCTTTATTCCTCTGGTACGTTCCAAGTGCCGTACTAAGGCCCATAGCCCGTGGTATGATGAGACCCTGGCGTCTCTCAAGAGAGAGTGTAGGCAAGCAGAAAGGCAATGGAGGAAAGCCTATGATCCCGTATGCAAAACCTGCTACCTTACTTTATCCAAGGCATATCACAGAGCGGTCTGTCGAACGCGTGCCGCATTTTATGCGCAGGAGTTTCGGAACCCTAACCCCTCTAAACTAATCTTCAAGGTCCTAAAAGACCTGACGACTAAGAGGGCTTCTGCAGCAGAAATCTGCACAGACCCTCATTGTGAGAGTCTGGCCTCTTTCTTTGTCCAAAAGGTGCAAGCAATCTACCGCACCTTTCCAACTACTGTGCACCACTCGGACTTAGATGTCTGTCCAAAGGGCAATGCTATGACCTTGGATATGCTGGCCCCCCTTTCTGAGGAGGGTTTTGATCTATTGAGCCAAAAAATTAAATCTGGCTCCCCTGCAGACCCCCTCATACAGACTCAGTTTAAAAACATGCAGGCAACATGTCGCTCACCCTTGTTGGCCCTTATCAACAAGTCTCTGGCCTCAGGGATGGTGCCCACCAAGTGGAAGCAAGTGGTAGTTACACCCATCTTAAAAAAGCCTACCCTAGATCCTATAAAACCGAGAACTATCGCCCCATCTCACTGCTGCCGTGGCCTGCTAAAGTCACCGAAGCCCACGTGAATAGGATCCTGGCCGACCATCTTGCCAAAGCTAACATCTTGGATCCCACGCAAAATGGATTCCGTGCAGGCCACAGCACGGAGACTGCCTTGTTATACATGGTTGAACATCTGCGCTCCGTGCTGGATACCGGACGAACAGCAGCACTCCTGTTGTTAGATCTGAGTGCCGCCTTCGATACAGTATCCCACGAGATCCTGTTGCGGCGGTTAGAGGAAGCTGGGGTCAGGGGTTCGGCTCTAGGGTGGTTCCGCTCCTTCCTTTCCAACAGATCTTTTCAGGTTGCGATACCACCTGGCAAATGCACCTCTCACCCGCTCACCTTGGGAGTCCCACAGGGATCATCTCTGAGCCCCACTCTTTTTAATCTATATGTGAGTCCGCTGGCTGCGGTAGTCAAACGCTGGGGTCTGACAATGGTGTCCTATGTGGATGACACGCAGGTGGTGGTCACACTAAGTGGGGACTCAGCTGTGGACGCCCTCAACTTTTGTGAGGGGCTACGTGCGGTGGCCAATTGGATGAACCAAAATTGTCTCCAATTGAACACAAAGAAGACCGAGGTGATGGTGGTTGGGAAGCAACCTGGATGGTGGAATGACAACTGGTGGCCCCCCGAGCTAGGAATGATCCCATCTCCTGCTATGGAGATAAAAAATCTCGGGGTATGGCTGGACCCCACACTGAGTTTCACCTGCCAAACTAAGAGGGTGGCTGCCTCCTGTTTTGGCATAATCAGGGGCATCAGGCCGGTACTTAAATTCTTCGATGCCCCTACTAGACAGCTTGTGGTTCAGGCCTCTGTACTGTCTAGGATAGATTATGCCAGTGTCCTATTAGCAGGTACGAACAAGGCAGAACTCATGCGGTTGCAACGAGTGCAGAATGCCGCCGCAAGAGCGGTACTAGGGTTGCCCAGACGTTGCTCAGTGTCCAGAGCATTGCAATCGCTCCATTGGTTGCCTGTTGCTCGGCGGATCGAGTTTAAGGTGCTCTGCCTGGCTTTTAAAATTTTGAAAGGTACGGCTCCACCTCTTCTAATGAATTTACTGACCCCAAATGTTCCCTTTCGATCCTTGAGATCGATGGGTCAGAATCTGTCTGTTGTTCCACGCTTTCTGCTGAGCAGGATGGGTGGCCGCTCCTTCCGAGTAGTGGCGGCCAAATTGTGGAACTCTCTTCCCAGTGAAATCCGAGCTATGGAGGATTTATTTTTATTCAGACGCGCTATTAAAACCTTTCTTTTTAATTAATACTTCCTGATTCAGTTGCGTCCTGTGATGTTGTGTATACCTTTCCTGGCGCCAGGACGCCCCTTTGCTGGGGCAGCTGTGCGCGGTACAAAAATCAATAACATAACATAACATAACATACAGATACATTGAATGGCTCAGCATAAGGATTCAAATTCTTCAATTTGTTTAGGTTTTGTCTAGACAGCCCATGCGCTGTCTCTGCAAGACTTCTGTTTACATACAGTGGGCTTACAGCCCGTCCATAGCTTACCATTTGTTAGCTTCAGCCTCGTTCTCATTTGCTTCACTCTCGTTTGTCACAGCATGTGGACGTCATGTCCTCTTCTTTTGTTTGGCCCTCCACTGTAGCTTGGACCAAGTACTTGTGTCCATCCGATGATCTCCTTTTTAGAGCTACTTTTTTTTTGTTCTACTCCATACGAGTGCTTGTCTTTTTAGTCCATATCCCATATCGCCATCCAGGTAGTTTCTATTCCATCCCACTTGCCCCCTTCCATGTTGCTTCTTTCCACCTCCACCACCTACCCTATACTCAATGCCACTGCACTCTACACCACTGCAATCTACTCTATGCCACTGCACTACATGTCGCTCTACTCTGCACCACTTTACTCTATGCCACTGCACTCTACAGTGCACCACTAAGCTTGAAGCCAATGTACTCTATGCCACTGCACCCTACGCCACTGTATCTACTTTGCACGATTTACTCTATGCCACTCTACTCTTCACCCCTCTACTCTATGCTGCTGCACTCTACACCACTTAACAATACTCTGCACAACTCTAGTCTACACCAGTGCACTCTACTCCACCTTACACTACTCTCAACCACCCTACTCAACGCCACTGTACTCTATGCCACTGCACTCATCCCTGCAACACTCTACTCTTCACCACTGCACTCTACATCCTTCTACCCTACTCTGCAACACTGCACTCTATGCCACTAAAATCTATACCACTCTACTCTATACCACTCTACACCACTTCACTTTAGGCCAGTCTACTCTGCATCACTGTACTCTAAAATTCTGCACTTTACACCACTGTGCTCTGCACCACTGCATTCTATGCCACTGCACCCTACGTACATATAATCTACTCTGAACCACTCTACTCTTTGCCACTGCACTGTATGACCCTACACTTTATGCCACTGCACTCTACTCTACTCTACTCAACACCACTGTACACTACACCACTGCACTTTACTCTGTGTCACTCCACACTACACCAATCTCCCATGTGCGATTGCACCCTATGCCCCTCCACTCTACCACTCTAATCAATGCCACAGCACTCTACTCTGCACCACTCTACTCTACTCTGCACCACTTTGCACTACTGGCATTCTGCACCACTCTACTCTACATCACTGCACTCTATGCTACAGCACTCTGCTCTATACCACTCTAAGTATCTGCACTCTACGCCACTCTACTCTACTCTACACCACTCTACTGTATGCCATGGCACTCTACACCAATGCACTGCACTCCACACCACTCTACTCCACACTAAACCATTGTTGTAAGAATCCAGTCCAGAAATATCAAAATAAATGTGTTTTATTGGACGAGAGCACAGTACATCAACTGATGTCTACAAGGCTGTAACATCTTCTGTTACATAGAACTTGGAACACCACGAACCATGGCAACAGATCACAAGAAGTGTTTCAAGTAGAAACATGTAATGATTATAAACATTAAAGAAACAGTAAAGAATAATGTAATAACATAAGAATGGAACAATTGCACTCTACACCACTGCCCTATATGCCTCTCCAGGCCGCTCTACTCCACTCTATGCCACTCCACTCTATGCCACTCCACACCACTCTATGCCAAGCCTCCCCATTCTATTCTACCTCACTCCATGCTGCTGTACAACATGGCTAAAAGACATTGGCGGCAAAACCAATATCTCTTGCACAGGAGAAATAAATCAGTTTTGCCAATGCTTGTTTTTACCTGGATTAACCATCCTATATCCATGTCAAAGTCGATATCTGCAAACAGTTTATAGCAGTGGGAAGTGGGAAGAGAGAAAACAGGGAAAGAGAGAGCTGTGATGGGAAGGAGATTGGTCGGGAATCACCCTCAGTCACAGATCTGGGTTGAATCCATCATGTTCTTTAGATTACTTTGCCACCACAGTTCAGACCCAGCCATATTCAAATCAGTCTTGACCCTGTTCCTCATGGGAACAGTCCAGCCCGAACTGCCAATCCAGGTATTCCTGGCTGATGATGGGTGTTACCCCGAAACCGATCCCGGGATGCTTGCTTCAGGTCCAGGGACACGGGGACCACTAGATTTATGGACTTCTGCCCCTACAGTGTAGTCTGCAAAATTATGTTTTTACCGGTCTGGCATAAAATCCACCTTTTGCGGCATAATTTGCAGATTTCAACAGTGGGTAACTGTTTGCAAAGGTTAACTCGTCATTTTTTTCAGTTTGTGATATCTCTTGTACTATAGTAAAATGAGACCCGTGCAGTATAATTTTGATCTCTTTGTTCAATGAAAATGAAACATCAATTTAAAAAATGCTTTAAAATTGTACTAATAATGAGGTGAGCTTTTGAATAGTTACATTATGACAGGGTAAAATGTAAAAATAATGAAATAATGTAATCACAGGCTATGCCACATTATGCTAAATAATTTGCCTTTTCTTGTCGCATAATTTATTAAGCATGCAGAATAATTTAGTGCTCTATTGCCGCATAATTCCACTGGCCCTGCTTACTTTGGAGCATTGTCTCCTTAAATATTCAGATGTTGAGAATCTTAAGTTTGCATGCACTGTCTTGATTGTCATTGGCTTTCTAATGTGTTTAATAACATAAAAAGGCCGCTGAAACAGCCAAACGTTTCTGCACGCGGATTCCAGGTGAGGTAAAGAGTTTGTTTGCCTTTCTGAGAGGAACAACATGTTTTTGCGGGAAAACCCGAACATCATCTATCACAGGACAGGCGGCAATCCTACAGACTGACAATGCTAAAATTGATTTGGGGCCATCGAGACTTTTCCCCCACGCTGTGTTTTTTAGACACTGCCATGTTCTGGTCAGGCACGACATTTTCCGGAATCGGGATCCGCGCGCGAAATCTTGACCTGACCAGCACACCGGATCAACCCTCCAGCCATAGCTGCAATCTTTTTTTATTTTTTATTTTTACAATCTTGCAGACTTGTAAACCAATTAAAGCCTGGGCTCAGGACTCTAGCTGTGTGTGTTTGTGTGTGTGAGAGAGAGAGATAAGGCGTTTAAACCTTGTTAAGTTTAATCAGTTTAGAGATAAGCTTCCAATTTCAATCGAGTGAAGTGTAATTATATTGTAAACTCACTGTTACAACCTGGTGGGACAGGGCAAGGGAAGGTGAAGAGGCAAGTTCATGAAAAGTTCAGGAGGAGGAACTTACTGATGTGATAGGACAGATTGTGTCCTGTTTGGAGTGCAGAGAGGATTTTCTGAATACTGGGCTCTAACTGTGAAGTTACAACACAGTTGATTCCATTCAGTGAAACCTTGGGGGACATTGAACATATTGAAAAAGATTGTAACTTCTTGTCTATTAAAAAGAAGCTGTGCACAAAACATTCCCAGAGTGCCAAAGTTTTATACCAATCATTTAGACCTTGTTGGCATCCCACTAGGTCAACTGGCTCATTGGCTTTCATTCCCCAAGCAAAGGAACGCCTGTCATCGCCACCTGCCTGGCACTGACCCCACTGCCTTCAGAGCATCCACAGGTGCAACAGATGATCTAAGTATGAGAGCGGGCGCCATGTTTTTGGCCCGCTCACCTTACTTTTATCTTTTAGTAAAACAAACTCTCAAACTGGAAATTTGTTTTACTAAAACAAAAACAGTGACCCTCATGTAAATATAAATAAATCGTAAATCATACGTTCTTATATAGCGCCTTCCACCTTAAGGTCTCAAGGCGCTTGCTTTGGGAACCCGTCCTGGCTTTTCCCTGCGAGATAACCCCTACAGGGCATCCCCAAGGTGAAAGACAGGCATCCCATCACGGTGGGGCCGTAGTGGAGATTAAGCAATCTATTGCCCAGAGTTGCAGAGTGTGAACTCATGATTCGAGTAGGCACCGAGGCGAGAATTATCGAGTCCGTGGACATTTTGAGCTCAAGACCCTGCCGCGTCCGGGATTGAACCCTGGTCCCAGGTCAGACCTCTGCGTCCGGGTCTGCCTCCTCTAACCGGTGAGCCACACTTCTCCACTGTATGAGAGAGTATAAGATGTTTTCTTCCTCCAAACAGGGGTGATTGGGTGATTTCCCTGCCTGGGCTTGTCATGCCTCGAGTGGTGGGCCTGGGCAGTCAATATGAGTGATGATCACCCTGCCTTTAATGTGGTGAGGCAAAAATCCCTCTACCGGGTGGCCCAGTGGCAAACGAGACATCAGGTAAAGGGTTTCAGATGGCAGAGCTGGCTAAGGATTTGTCATCATTAGGAACTTTGCAGCTCGCCCACCTCTAAATGGGATGCAGGAGGTTCAATGAGAGCATGGCACTGCCAGCTTATGGTGGTTCTCCTGCCATGCCAAACGTTTAATGAGCATCTCTGTCTTCCAACAGCCTGCTCTTCTAAGCTTGCCAGTGAACACAAACTGGTCTAGGATATCATTCGGCTGTAACAGGAGGCGGAGCTTCTTGCGCTGAAATAATTCCCTTCTAGGGGTCTTTGGAACTCTTTTAAATTGCTTTCTAACATATCTAATTTAACCAGTCTGATTACCAATCTTTTTTTAATTTTTTTATTTCCATAACTTTTATTGAGTTTTTTTATAACATACAGTAAGGGCAAATGAATGTAGCAGATCATGCGGCGATACAAACAACATAGAATAAAATCTTCGTATGGAGGTATGGATGAGAATACACAAATCAATATACATATCATTGAGCCAAGTGTGGAATAGCATACTAATCGTATCAAGTATAGTTCCAGTGCAAACAAAAAAGACATAGTCAAGGTTTAAAATAATAGATACACTATGTTTAGCCAAAGGTTAGTGAGAACAATGCTTAGAGTGGAGAAATAGTTTGTCTTTTCACATGTCGGTCGCTTATTGCAGCTTAGAGGTAGAGAGATTGATATTACATTTCATAAAGCTATCCAGAGTCCACCATACTATCTGCAAGATCTTGGAGCTAGTCTTTGATTCATCTTGAGAGCTTTGTACCCCTCTAAGGTAAAAGATCCAGGCCCACCAACTGTGATGGCATATGTTGTTGAACGACTTCTATTCCATGAGGACTATGTTAACTGTGATGGACAGTAATAGGTCAAGCAATCCCATATCATTATAACTGAGGTGTAGAGAATCTGGTAAAACCCAGGGACCTAGAGCAATCCTTGGAAAGTTTAAGAAAATTGGTGTTTCAAATATCTCTGATAGTTGGTCCTTAATTAAAGATCAAAATGGGCCAAGGAGGGGACAGCTGAAAAACATATTTTCAGGAGTCCACAAGGTCGGGTTACCGTTCCAATATTTGTTGTTGTCACGCTGCTTTAATTTGTGTAATTTGGTGGGCGTCCAATTAAGGAAGTTCATAGTGGAAAGGTTTGATTGTATACTCATTATATGGTGACATGGAAACATGGGTGGAGTCAAGTCACATAGCAATGACTAGTTTTGTCCTGCATAAGAGCTGGCACTTATAAGTTCCCTATATCATGTAAATAATACATATGTCCCTTACAGATGTATCTGGGACAATGCAGGATTGACTGTAGGAGTTCAACTTTGAAGTTGATCAACTGGTAGTGTTATAGTTCAACAAAGGAAGATGATGCATACTTACAGTTGTCACACTAGTATCCGACTGGTCATAACGGAAGAATGTCCTTGGACGATTATGCACCAGACTTATAAAATGAGTAATGTTCTTACCACTGGGTGTCACCCCTCTGTGGTCTCTAGGACATAGTCTGCGTCTGTTTGTGACTCTTATTTGTTGTCCCGAAATGTAGAGAGCTCTGTCAGGTCAGTGAAGATTTTCGATTGAGCTTTAAAGGTCATTCTCAATTTTTATGGGCCAGCAAATGAGTTTGAGATCTTTATTTCTGGGAGTTTTTTCCGTAGGGCTAGGAAACCTTTCGTTAGATGACTGCTTCTTTTGAATAGTCTTGAGATATGGATATTTTGTGGCCTTGCCAGTTTATTGCTCTATTCCCCTCATGTGGGCTAAAATGTGATCGGTCAGTTGGTGACTCAGCGGTTTAAATATCAGAGGATGAGGGGAGGACATGTTTTTTGGCTGATAAGTTGGGACTTTGCCAGCCCTTTCAATCTCAAAATTTTTGGTGGAAGAGGTTTGAAGAGCTTCGGGGATACATGAGATTAAGAAGTCAGCCATCGATTTAGACAAATTCTTAATTCCTTCAGGTAGACCAAAGATACGCAGATTGCTCTACCAATTCCGATCTCAAGTCCCGTTATTTTGCGTTTAAGATATGACACTGACCATTCTAATCTTTGTAGACACTTGGTTTACATGTTGTTGCAGTCTTCAACTGAGTGGATTCTTGACTCAGCCTTAGATATTCTTATTGTTAAGTTTTTAAGGTATTTGTAAATTCCAGCAACTTCAATCTGTAGAAGACCAGTGTTTGTTTTAGTACTTAGGGCTATTCGTGGACTGTGTTTCATTTTTAAGGATAATATCTAGTGTCGAGTAAGTATCTGAATTCTCTTTCACTGGGACTCCGGAATGGGGGGAGATTGTTTAGAGCGTTTAAGATTGGCTTTAGTTTCTTTCTCTTTCATGTTGGTTTCCTTGAGTTCAGCCATATATTAGGCCACAGGAGGAGGCTTGACTCGAGCAGGACACGACAGTCACAACAGTCCTGATAGCCTCAACAAGCAGTAATACCACATGCGCACCTCTCAGGAGCATAGAAGAAGATGACTTATTTTGGTGAGGCGATCTCGTGTACAGCTTGGAACCCAGACCACCATTAAACCGATCAAATGGCCTGCAGGTGTTTCTTTACCAATCTTTTTAAAGTAAGTCGCCCTGCAGATTTTTTTTTGTTCTCTTAGTCTGTTGTATTTTTGAGTTAACACTGGTTGTTTGTGATCAGGCAGCATCCAAGCCATTTGAAATCCCATTGCTTTTCAGAGATTTACCCACAATATAGGGGTCGGAATGAATGCTGTGTCACTTCCTATGAGTGTGAGGGTTAGAGGCACGTAACCACACTTCTGTTGCCCCTATGAGTTACTGAAATAACACTACTTAAAATAATATAAGCTGTGGGCCACTGTTTCAGTGAAGTTGTTGTGGTTCTGTGAAAGAGCTCTGAAAATACTGTGTCTTCCTGTATTTTGTTGCAGGCCCCGAAAGCAAAGAATTTACATAAATAATGTTCTAACCTGTGATGTGACTTGTAAGCTGCATTATGAATGCACATACTGTAAGAATAATGTTAAATGTTAGAGCCATATAATTTAATAAAGAATGAACTTAACTATAATTTTTGATTTTGTTTTATTTACCTTTGACTTCTTTCCTTGGCATTGTTGTTTTCACAAGACTCCAATATATGTTTTGGGTTTGTTTATTTACATTGACATGCTTTGGTAATCATTTGACCAATGGTACAATGATACTGAGTCAAAATGATCAAAGCTTCTTGGAAAGAAAATCCAAGCATGAAAGGAAAAGGGATGCTACAGCACCCAGGTTACACATTGTTTGCCCTGTCCTACGTTTATCTACCAGTGGTTCTGAAAATCCAGGAGTCCTCTAAAGAGCTTCACATTTTAAATGATATTTGAGAGCAGAGCACTAATGTCTATTGATCATGGATGCACTGTAAGTCCATCTAATTCTTAGTCAAATGTAGCTTCTGACCTACTGAGATCATAGGATGAGGGACTGACAATTAGTGGCAGTTAATTTTAGGGTCCTGTGCTCAGATCATTAACTTGTATATTGCTTGTAACGCTGCAGGACAGGTTGCCTCTCAACACTCTCTGGTAACTTCTTTAAAACCCACATTAACTGCTGTACTGTAGCCACTGTTTGTCTGTTGCAAATTCTGTGTGTGCTGCTGTCCCAGAGCGGTTCTTTTGCATGAGTGTACCTGCAGAATTTACATCTAAATCCTTCCAGGCCCCCATCTTCCCAGTATAAGTACCTGCCTGTGATTCCCCAATCGGCCCATCAAGTACCATCCTTGGCTTTGCAGGTGCCCTTATCTGCCCCAGTTTGACCTAAAAGGGACATTGAAGATTTCTTTCTTCCCTTTAAGGCTTAGAGTAGCATTCCAATAGCTGAGGACAGTTCCTCTGGCTTCATCTTCCCCTTTTCCAAAAAGCTGACATTATCTGTCATCAAGGCTTTGTCCCACTAGCTCTTTTGCACCCTATATATTCACAGTTAACTTGGAAAAGACCTCTCTTCATTTTGAATAGTAGAATATAGGGTTAATCTAGATTTTGCGCTGCTTAGGCTCATGTGCATTGAGTTATCCAGCTTTGAATCAAGGGCCACTGAAACACTAGCACAGGCGGCAGTCAAATTTATTGATATAGACCTCGACAGATTTCCATAATATAAAAATGTCAGGAGTCAGTCATATCAGAGCCAGTTTGATACAGTTTGGCACCCCCGCCCGATCGACTGAAAATTTGAAACATTTGTTTTGTTCCACCGTACCTCCCATGAGCTATTATTATGTTTGTGTTCATATCTTGGCCCTAGAAATTGCTACAAACCCCTGGTATTGTGTGTGTTTCCTTATTTTAAGTATCCTACTTTTATATTTGAAAGTAAAAGTTTACATTATTCATTTAGGGAAATCAACTGATGCCCCATGCACCAATCCAGATGTTCCCCCACTTCACTGGACATACATTTCTGGTGGTAGAGCATCAGCTGGCTCCTGTACTGACGGAGCCACCCGGCCCGTCCACACACGCACGCACGCACACAGCCTGAGGGCGGGTCACGCCCTAGGTATAAAAAAACGGGCGCGAGACCGCCTCGGGGTTTTCGGCCCTAACTGCCAGCTAGTGTCTGTACTCATTTATTGTGCTCCAGTCTAGTAAGGCCCCACTCTGTGGCTTAGGTTGTCCTTACCCCTGCCAACAGCACACTGGCGACGAGGATGGTACCCTGCCCACGCCTCGCCCCGCGGACACGCCTGCTGTGTCCCGCGGTGTTCTGGGCGCCGCGCTGCCTGCGCTCGAGCCTGCGGCTGTGGCCCACTTCGTCACCCACGTGGGTGGCACTGCTGCCTGGGCCTGATCGGCCCTGTCGGACCGCTGAAGTGATCATCGCGCCTGCCTCGGCACTCAGGTGAGCCCCCCCCACCCTCCCTCCTCGGGTCCTCACCTTGCTGTCAGCTGCCGCCCGCCGTGTGTCCTGGGAGGGGCCCCCACCTCACGCCCCCATCCCCAACGGAACTGTGCTGCTGCGCGAGGCCTGTGGGCGCTACACCACACGGGTGCTGGAAGAGCGTCGGCCGGGGGGAGGCATCGGCCCCCGATGCGTGCCCCGCCTCCGCGCTCAATGTTTGCGGACGTGCACTGCCTGCCCCAGCGTTGTCTCACACATCTCGCGGGCACGTGTTTCCCGCCCTGCTGATCCTCACGCATCTCGCGGAGGTCCGTTTTTCCACTGCAGGTAGCGATTGGGACTGCTCCTGTGACCGGACACTGCTTCCTCAAGGCTCTACAGCCCCCCTGTGACCAGCTACTACGCAAGGGTGCACACCTGACACCCCCCCTTGGCAGCTGTGGAAACCCACACTCGCATCCATTGCCTCAGACGGACGCACGTCGCTGTGCAGAGCTTCGCGTCCGCGCGTGGCCCACGCGCCACAACACACAGAGAATGAACGTTCAAGGGGACGGCAACGCGGTTCCTCCGGCCCCAGCCCCGCAAGCTCCGGCCCAGCAACAAGCGGCACCTCCTGATGCGCAGGCGCCGGCCCCCGTCGCCAACGCCCCGCCCGCCCTGCCAGAACACACCATGACCGCACAGCTCCAACCCTTCAGCGAGCTGGCGGATCCGCCCACAGCAGCTGCGCGGTGGTGCCTATGGTTGGGGCGGCTGGAACACTACTTCGTAGGTGTGCGGGAGACTGACGCAAAAGTGAAGCGCTCCCTGCTCATGTGCTACGGAGGTGACGAGCTGTACGAGCTGTTCGAGACCCTGCCGGACCGGGGTGACGACGATGACTACACGGCTGCGGTCACGGCGCTCAATCCCCACTTCGACCCACGCGCCAACCCAGATTACGAATGGTTCAAACTGCGCCAGGCCCGTCAAGCGGAAGGCGAGTCGATCGATGTGTATTATGCGAGGCTTCGCAAGCTGGCTACCTCCTGCGAACTGCCGGACCGGACACTGGAAATCAGAGCACAACTCATACAAGGCTGCAGATCGGTTCATCTGCGACGCCTCATCCTACGACAGCCCCGGATCAATCTGGATGAGATCCTCATCCTGGCAAGGTCACATGAACTCTCCAATACCTGGGCAGAGGCGATGCAAGCTGCGCTTGACAGGCCTGCCGCTCTGGCCAAACACGTGTCGGTGAAGGAGGAACACGTTGACGCCCTCCGTAGAAGGCCTTTCCAAAACACGCAAAAGACCCAACAGCCTACATCATCGCGTTCTGCCTGTGGGAATTGCGGGATGGATCACCCATCGCATGGTCGGTGTTTTGCGAGAGGGAAGACTTGTTCAAACTGCGGTAAACTGAACCACTTCGCAAAGGTGTGTCGCAGCAGTGGCAATCGACGGACTGGCCAAAGTGGGAGAAACGTCGCCCAAGGGGTGCACCAACTATCGCTGAAGGATCCTGGCCCCGATGGTGACGCCGCCCAGTCGGCATGCAGAATAGATGACAAAGATGACGAGGTGTTCTTTGTCTCGTTTGTGGGGCGCGAAGGTTCGAGGAGGAGGCCCCCGCCCATGTGCGATTTTCAGATTGACGGATCCCCGGTGAAGGCACTAATCGATACCGGCGCGTCGGTAAATGTGATGGACAATGTACAGTATGAACAACTGTCCACTCGACCGCCACTGTCACCCTCAAAGGCAAGAATATACACGTATGACAGCGATGATCCACTACCCCTGCGTGGTGTAATTGACGTAACAGTTGCTTGGAATGGCCAGGAAGTAAACACCAAGTTCCATGTGACCGGTGGCAAGCGCGGCACGCTCCTCAGTTGCCACACGGCGGAGGACCTGCAACTGGTGTTCTTCGCTAACCAGATACATGAACGACATGCGGATGCCATGCTAGACGAGTTCCCAGTGCTCTTTCAAGGGCTAGGCCGCCTGAAGGGGAAGATGTTCAAGTTGCACATCGGCCACACGGTGAAACCAACGGCACTGCGACACCGAAGGGTTCCTTTTCACCTGCGGCCGCAGGTGGAAGCTGAGCTGAAGAAACTAGAGGAACTCGGGGTGATAGAGAAAGTATCAGGGCCCACTCCCTGGGTGTCGCCCCTTGTGGTGGCCGCCAAGCCAAAGCAACCAGGTGCCATAAGACTCTGTGTGGATATGCGCCTCCCCAACAAGGCCATCAAGAGGGAGAGGCACCTCACGCCAACGATGGACGATATAGTGGCAGATCTAAATGGAGCCCGCTGGTTCCCTAAATTGGACCTCAATGCTGGATATCACCAGCTTGAGCTACACCCGGACAGTAGGAACATCACAACCTTCTCGACCCACGTAGGCCTCCGCAGGTACAAGCGACTGAGCTTCGGTGTCTCCTCGGCCGCCGAAGTATTTCAAAATGCAACCAGGGAGACACTGTCGGGACTTCCAGGCGTCATCAACTTGAGTGATGATATTCTCGTCTTCTCCAAGACGCTTGAGGAGCACCACGGACACCTTCGGGCCACGCTCAGGAGGCTTGCAGAGCACGGCCTCACCCTACACAGGGAAAAGTGTTCCTTCTACAATGAATCGGTGGAGTTCTTTGGTTACATATTCTCCCGAGATGGCCTGAAGGTAGACCCGAAGAAGGCGGACGCCATCGGGCAGCACCAAAGCCGACGTCTGCGACCGAAGTCCGCAGCTTCTTAGGGATGGCCACCTACTGCGGTCGCTTCATCCCCAACTTGGCGTCCCTGTCGGAACCCCTACGCACACTCACCAAGTCGGGGCATCCGTGGTCATGGTCGGGGAAGGAGGACGAAGCATTCCAAGCAGTTAAAGACGCCCTTATAGACGACAAGGTCATGGCGTACTTCAGACCGCACAGACAAACAGAGGTTGTGGACGCCAGCCCGGTGGGGCTAGGTGCAGTCCTGCTGCAAAGGACGGAAAACCATGAATGGGTTCCCACTGCATATGCGAGCCGAGCACTGACACAGACCGAGATGAGGTACGCGCAAATAGAAAGAGAGGCGCTCGCAATCAAGTGGGCGTGTCAGCATTTCCACTTGTACCTGTTCGGCCACGAGTTCAAAGTCATCACAGACCACAAGCCGCTCGTGTCACTATTCGGGGGCTCTGCCAGGCTGGCGCCACCCAGGATCGAAAGATGGGCCGTCCAGCTTCAACCATACCGGTTCGAAGTCATCTTCCGCCCTTGAGCGGATAACCCGGCAGATTTCTTGTCAAGACACCCAGGGCAACCCTCTCCCGCATCAGAGCTAGAAGACGGAGAAGACGTGGAGGAGTTCGTCAGGGCACTGTCCCAGGATGCATGTCCCAAAGCGCTCACGCTGGAGGAGATAGGTGCTGCCACGGAACGAGATGAATGCCTCAGCAGGGTAAAGGCCACACTTGAAAGCCACTCCTGGAAGCGTTTTCTAGAAGGCTGCTGCGCGCTCACGCAGGAAGAACAGACTTTCCGGCAACAGATGGGGCGAGCTCAGAGTGAACTAAGCATGGGGCCCCATGGCGTGGTGATGAGAGGCACCACCATTGTCATACCAGCGAGCCTGCAGAAGGAAGTAGTTCGCCTCGCTCACCAAGGGCATCAAGGTGTAGCAAAGACAAAAGCCCGCCTGCGTAGTCGGGTATGGTTCCCAGGACTAGACAGTGCGGTGGAAACAGAAATCCAGAACTGTCATTCGTGTGCCATCACCAGCCAAGAACCAGCACCACACCCAGTCATCACAGAGGACCTGTGTGAGACCCCGTGGTCAAATATCAGTATGGACTTCGGATCATTCCCTGATGGGCGACAGGCCCTGGTGCTCATCGACTCATGCTCCAAGTTCCCAGTAGTCGAGGTGATTCCCTCCACTGCATTCAACCACGTGAAGCCCGCACTCGACCGTATCTTTGCCATGCTAGGTTTCCCAGACGAGGTTAAGTCGGACAATGGACCGCCTTTTCAAGGCAACGATCTCAAGACATACCTCAGCAGGAGAGGAATCAACCACAGGAAGATCACGCCTCAGTGGCCGCAGGCAAACGGCGAGGCCGAGAGGTTTATGAGGACAATGAACCGAGCCCTTAAGATTGGTGTGGAGCAGAGAGAAGCCCCGGAAGAGTGCCTGGCCCAGTTCCTAAGCGCATATCGGCAAACCCCACACTGCACCACCAAGTGTGCGCCGGCGCACGTCATGTTTCGCAGAACCCCGCGAGACTGCATACCGACAAGCCCTGCATGGAAAGCTCCCGAGTTAGACCACGAGGCAACCCAGAACCGCAGGAGAAGTACCAATGAAAGAGCCAGCCGAGCACGACGTGCCCAGGTCAGACCACTCGTGGTCGGTGACCGCGTGGTATTGAAGACTCGTCAACACAACTGGAAATATCAAACCACATTTGAACCCGAGATATGGGAGGTCGTGAACATCCACGGCACAATCGTATCGGCCATACACGGCAGGAGAGCTGTGACAAGGAATGTGTCGTGGTTCAAACGAATCTCTGGAGAAGGTATCGCGAGGGGAGGAGAGTCCGAGGACGGAGAGGGAGGCGACGAAGACCTAACGCCCCCTGGGACGCCGACAGAGCCGTCCGTTCGGGAAACACCGGTGCCCAGACCTGCCTTGGAGCCTGGTAGCAGTCCGACAAGCTCATCAAGTAGCCCAGTGGAACCGGAAAATGAGGAGTCCGTTGCAGAGCCGCGGAGCCGGATATACAATCTCCGACCCAACCCAACCCCCAGTCAGAGACTCAAGGACGTTGCATGGGTCTCCGCGTCTCTGGGACTGTAAAGTAACCGGGACTAAGGAACTGTGAGTTTGGAGGGATGTACTGACGGAGCCACCCGGCCCGTCCACACATGCACGCACGCACGCACACAGCCTGAGGGCGGGTAACGCCCCAGGTATAAATAAACGGGCGCGAGACCGCCTTGGGGTTTTCGGCCCTAACTGCCAGCTAGTGTCTGTACTCATTTATTGTGCTCCAGTCTAGTAAGGCCCCACTCTGTGGCTTAGGTTGTCCTTACCCCTGCCATCAGCACAGCTCCTATATTAAGGTTAGTTGATGTCAGAGACCTTTATTACGCAGTCTATCTACCACAGGTCTAATGGCTTTACATGTCATAAGGTCCACTGAGAAGCTTTACGCTTTTGTCAAAAGTTCTGACAATCTGTTGGCTGGATCACTTTCAGCAGAAAGGTGCCCATCCACTCAGTAGTAATCTTTACATGCTCTTGTCTGCAGTTTACCAGGCAGGAAGGGTCAAGGTCTTGGCTGCTCTCATGGAATTCCCAGTCCCACAATAATATGCTCTCCATTTTTTAAAACAATAGCTTTGAATGTACATCAAGTTTATTGGCTACAAATATGTTTGCCATGCAGTGTCTCGAATCCAGACCTTCTCCTGCCTCTTGCAGTAAGGTTTGGTTGCAGTGTCATACATGGGAGTGCTCACCCACCACCATCTGAAGGGCAGTGTTCCTGGTTATATTAGGTTCCTAAAGCCTTTGGTGCCACTCCACAATACCCCACTCTGAATCCTACAAATAAAATGTCAGTTCCTGTGCAGTCGATTACCTGTGGCAATTCTGTTATACGTTTAGGCTGTGCGGATGACAGCGAAACTTAATATGAAAGTGAATACAATAATTCCTAAGCTACGTGCTCAGAAACAAAATGAGGCATGAAAACATAAGTAGCGACTGTATAGTAAAATTGTGGAACGCAGTTTACGTCAACACAGCAATGCATGATGGAAACATAAACTGCTTCAACAATATGTAGATATAAATAAATGTACTTCTTGGAACCTGCAAAATGTGCATATAAGGCGTGGATTCCAGGTACAGCAATATAAAAAGTGATGCTTCAGATCTCTGGCCCAGATTCAAATGCAGTAAACATGAACAGGTAATGATTGGGTACGAGGAAGCTCACTTACGCTGTTCACATTTTAAGAAACAAATCTATGCATACCAAAACAATTGATATTCAGTGCATCAAAAACATACACACCTTTGGCTGTAAGCATTCTAATACAACTCCTTTCCTATCACCCAGTCTGTCCCTTAAAGGGGATAACATTCAGGCTGTGATCTGGGTAGTGTTGTAGGGGTTACTTGTAGTTTTCCAGTCTCTGCTGTCGAGCCTGTAACAGCGTGCATGCACTGTTCTGGCGAAAACTTCATGTAGGGGCTTTTGAAAACTAACCTAAAAATCGCACACACTGGTGCGTGTTCTTTTTGTTTTGGCCCACTCTATTGGCCTTTGCGTGCGTCTTTTTAACAAAGACAGCACGCAATTGGCCAAAGGCGGGAACATTGCTCCGCCCATGGCCTTTTGGTGTCGGTTACCCACTGGCCCGACATCTGTTTGCAATTATCGTGCCCAGAAGCGTGCGCGCTAATATGAAACAGATGTTTCGGTGTGGCAAAGCGCGAGCGCACCACTCATTAAAAAAGTTATCGCCTCCTTCCTTGTTTAATTCTAGATCTATGTGCTCCGATTCTACATACAGGGTTCACTTGCTCAGGGCAAATGATATATTTTATGCATTTTTATCGGGTTTACAAAAAGAATACAATAGCTTACAATAGCAGATTCCGAGCTGGACTTGTGGCAGTAGCAAGTTGGCTTCGTACCAATTGCTTACAGTTGAATGCCACCAAAACTGAAGTGTTGGTCTTGGGGAAACATGTTGAGCTATGGGGAGACCAGTGGTGGCCTCCAGAGCTGGGTATTACTCCTATCCCAGCCTCCGAAGTGAAAAACTTAGGAATTTGGCTGGATCCCGCGCTCACCTTCACAGGCCACACGAAGAAGGTTGCAGCCACCTGCTACGGTATCTTGCGTGGCATAAGGCCGGTCTTGAAATATTTCGATCCTCCCACCCGGCAGCTCGTGGTCCAAGCTTCGGTTTTGTCCCGGCTGGACTACGGAAGTGCGCTGATGTTAGGGGTAAACCAGGCTGAGGCATCCAGGCTTCAAAGGGTTCAAAATGCCGCGGCGTAGGCCATTGTTGGCCTTCCTAGAGATTGTTCTGTCTCAGGCACCATCTCGGCCCTCCATTGGTTACTGGTCAGACAGAGGATCAAGTTTAAAGCGCTCTGTCTGGCCTTTAAAATCATGAAACTTTCTTCGCTGCCAGCTCTTGCCAACTTGATTATCCCTTACATCCCTTTGAGATCTTTAAGATCAGAGGCTCTTCACCTGGCAGTCTGACCCCGTTTCAAACTCAGCAGAATGGGTGGCCGCTCCTACCGGGTGCTTGCTGCGGGGCTGTGGAACTCGCTCCCGGTGCACATCCGAGCGCTGAATGACCTGTCCACCTTCAGGCGTGCTATTAAAACGTTTTTGTTCCCTATCTCTGAGTAGCCGCCCTCCCCTTTCTTTTTTCATCTTGTGTGTTATGTTATAGTACCTGTCTAAGTGCCAGGACACCCCTTTGCTGGGGCATCTGTGCGCTATAAAAATAATATTAACATAACATAACATAACATTTCATTCCGAACTGCAGAAAAAGGCAAAAAGAATTTGTACAGAGATGGGCAGAGTTTTTCTACTCACAGATAACATGCACAAATACTTAATTACTGCATGTAATGCCATCATATCTAACTAAATAAACCGTGATTGATCGACATTGGGTACCCTGCAGAGCAAGAGCAGCTCTCTTCATTTCCTCCTGCACCAAGTTCACATTTAACAGTGCTCTATCTAGCCCCACCCAGTGGCCCTTTCCATGTAACACTAGATTTGGTGAAGATATAAACTTCAGGTTATCAACACAGCTTTTATTAATAAACCTCACAGGGTTATGGGCTCCGCAAAAAACACACCTCCACTGTGGTGCGGCACCACAAAATAAGCACACATTCACTGTGGCACGCCACCACAAAACACACGCACCTTTACTGTGTGATGCTCAAAAAATCACACCTTCACAGTGGCGAGGCAACACAAAACACACGCACCTTCAATTTGTGATGCTCCACAAAACACAACTTCACTGTGGCGAGGCTCCACAAAAACACTCCCTCTTTGCAACTCATGAACTTCACATAGAACAAGCATTGGCGTAGCCAATATGTCTCGCTTTTGGGACCTTCTAAGTATTTAGTTATGCAGCACAATATCATTGGTGCAACATCATCAACTGTTGCATGGCTAAACACTTATAAGGTACCAAAGGTGAGACCTATTGGCAATGCAATGCTTGTTTTATGTGAAGTTCATGAGTTGCAAAATGGAGTGTTTTTGCCATCAGAAATCAGAAGAGTCACAGGGTTATTTATCAAACGCCGCCCAGAATCTATTGGTTATCAATCTTCCACCCCAATCAACACCCCTTCTTATAATTTTGGGTAATGTTCCTCCTCTTCTAACAGGGTCTAACAAGGACTTTACCCAACTTAAAAACAAGATTACTCATTGTATGTCGAATAATATTTCGGAGGGCCCAATGATGGAACGTTATATTATCATGGTGCGTCATGTGGGTTGGCTAGGGAGCTCGAGGAAACCTGGTGGGGGTGATTGTATTGTCGTGAATTTTAGCAGCTCTTCCCTAGTGGATAGAATTCTACAGGATGTTTATTATGATTATTCACAGCGTGTTTCTGGTATCCAGGTTCTCCCGTTGGGCTTTTTCTATAAGGCTGTCCATACAAGGCGCCCAAATATTAGTATCCCATGTGACAGGTGGTCTCAAAGATCCCGTGAGGACCTGGGTGGTGACCAGTAATTATCTCAGGGGGGTTATCCCCGGTTGCCTGGGTACCAGCCTGTTACTAGGGTAGAGTTATCTAACAGATTCTTGGTTTTATCTAAGTTGGACAAGTGTGACTGACTAATTAAGATCACCAAGCCTGTTGGGGATATATTACATCAACAGGGGTCCCCACGTGTCTCTATGGGAAATGCTGTGCCCAGTGCCATGGAGGCATTTGAGAAGTCTATTACAGCAGGTGCCTTTACCGGTTATACATCAAGGGATGACTGCAAGCGCAGACCCGTACAATGTCCTGTCATGGAATATTGCAGGTCTGGTGGGAAAATTTAAGGATCCTATATGGATGCAGTTCATCAGGCAATATCCTGTCATCTGTCTCCAGGAGACCTGGCAAGTGAACTGTAACCTTCTTCTTGGAGGGTTATAAAGCCTTCTTTGTTCCTGCGTCTCTGTCTCCACGTGGCAGAGCTAGGGGTGGGCTGGTGATCTACATATTGTTGGCTGTGCCCTGCAGGATACAGCAACTCCCTTCCCATAATATGGATTTTCAAGCAATCGTCCTAAGAAGAGGAAACAACAGCATGGGCATTATTATTTTTTATAATGCAACAAGCGCGCAGGGAGAGTGCAAGATTGCCCAATTGGGCTGTCTTATAAGACAGTCATGTGACTCTGTTGCACATAAGCTTACGGTGGCGGGTGATTTTAATGCCCATCCCTGTGGAGATCCTAAAACCAAAAGTATGGCTGAGTTGGGATGTGCCAGGATGCAGGGTTTCCATTTTGAGCACTCTGTTCAGGGGGATGTATTGAATAATCTGCTTAATGAATTTAATTTGTTATCTTCAATGTCTTTCTCTGCCCCCCTCAGCACACAGCCATTCCCCTCTTTTAAAGGATGCAGTAATGGTATATATAGAGTCCCTGGGGAATATTAGCAAGAACCTCGTTAAAATTATCGCAGTTTTAGCTAAAACGGTGATAATGGACTTGCTAATATGCGTTTTAGATTTCCAATAGAAACCCAGATTAGATGTCCTGCACATCTAACCTAGGCTTCTATTAGAATTCTTTAACACATATTAGCAAGCCCATTATCGTCATTTTAGCGGCAGTTTCCTGCCGCTAAAACGGCGGTAATTTTAACGAGGTTCTTGCTATTATGCCCCCATATTCTGATCTCCTCTGGTCTTCAGTCTAGTTTTTGCAGTTTCACAATTTTGGATAGTGATTTTAGCAATCATAACACCGTTTGTATGCACTTGGAGGGTAGACTATTATCAATACTAGCCAGGGCGATAGCTCCTGGCATGATGAGACCCGTGGAGGGCAGTCACTGTTTAAAATGGTCGCAGGTTTCTCCAGACTCTTTTTATGGCAAAGTTCAAGAGTCTTGTGCAACAGAAATAGCTTTTTGTGCGTCAACTGATCCCCACCCAGGGGATGTTCTTAAGGCTTTTGATGTCATTGTCACCAATGTTGGGGCACTCCTATGTGTCAATAAACAAAGAGAGTCGGAAGGTCTGTTAAACAACGTATCTGAGTCAGTGAGGTCCTAATAAAGTGACCCTTTTGGATTGCACTGAACCAGGCCCAGTGGTCACACGACACAAATATGTATAAGAAATCCTATCAGCCCACCCATCTGGCGGAGCCTCGTCATGTAGGACCTCTAACCAGAGTGGTGAGTCAAAGCCCAGATGACATGGCCAGACAACACACACTACTGGTTCATCTTGTGAAAGTGTCCGTGCCACAGAGTGGTGCTGAAAAAGTGCAGTGCAAAACAGGGAATAAAGTGTAAGTGATCTAAAATGGCGGTCGAGGCAAAGGAAAAATGTTTTTATTAAAGGTATTCACCAGGACGCCAGATTAAAAAGAAGTGTAGAACAGTGTGACAAAATCACTGTGATGCTTTGCTGTGTTGTAAATTAGGCCAACATGTTTCTGCCGAAGGTGACACTACACCGGCATTCTTCAGGGCCAACTACAAAAAGATGTTGCTACTGCAAAGGTACACTTAGACAGTTGAAAGTGAAACATAAGGAGGAACAGACCAAAATGTTTGTTAAAGGCCTGTCCGTACTACTGGTGTGGTCAACTAGACCATCCTACCATATCCTCCGGATCAGAAGTTGATAGAGGAAGATATCCTAAAAATGAAAACACAAAAGAAACAACAATTGTTGTACATTGTACAGTCAAAATAGACTATTCACAATATCAGGACCAACAAATGAACTCAGCTAGGCAAGTCCCTATTAGGACGGCCATATATTATAAGGGTTTCATATTAAAGTAAACCACCAGTCAATGCTGAACATTAATTCCATACATGATGTAGAAGGACTTACCCAGCAATATGTGGGAGTCAAGCCTCACCTCACCCGGCAACGGCTCGGAGATTGAGGCCCCGCTCTGTGCACAGAACAAAGAAATTTGTTTTGAGCTTATCAACCTGAGTTGACTAGGAGAACTGTAGTCAAAATTAGGTTGTACAATCTATGCATGAAACTGGTTGTATAACTATCCCCACTGAACGCTTTCCCCTGGGAGACAAGGAAGGGTCTGGCTAAAAACTAGTGTCTAGTAAGTGGCAAGCACAGTCAATCTGGAATGAGCACCTGTATATCACTAGTGCCTCTTCTGTGGATATGCCATCAGTTGTGTCCTCTGAGCCAAGGGCTAGATGTGGAAAAATATATATATGGCTCAGGGATTGACTATATTAGACCAGTGGGTCTGAAGTTCAACACCCCCTGTCCTGTGCCCAAATGGAAGGTTACATACAGTCAAGTGAACCTGGACACACCCTTAGAGTCTGTTGATGTAAAAGAGTAAAGGAGCTCAAAGATAAAATTAAAGCTCACAAAAGCGTTTCCTTACAGGGAACATCACCTACAGCAAAGCTAAACATGAAAAGAAGAAGGGGGGGCCACATAAGGACCACAGGGCTAAGCGCTGCGCCAAATGATCCAGCTGCTCACCTCTCCGTCGGTACCCCTAGGCAGACACCAAAGCCGAAGGGGAGGCGACAAGGAGAGGTGAGGCTAATGTATTTATACCACCCATGATTGGGTAAACGGCAGCTGCTGTGTGCCTATCGCTGCTCCCGATGTTGTAATCACAATCACTGCGCGCATGCGTGGTAAAGAAACGTTGCCCAACGCTGTGAGCACAGTACCAGGCATGCGCGGTGAAGTCTCGCCAGCTGCTAGTTGCGAGTGCCGGTCCGGAAACAGCGCATGCGCAATGGACAAACGGAGTGATTTCGAGAAAGACTCGGAATCCCCGTGTAAATGCGCTAGCTCTGTGATGCTCATGATTAATTAAGCTAAGGCAAGCCGGTTGTCAAGGGGTACTACACCAAACGGCGGGCATAGCAATACTAAGCCAAATTAACCCGTCAGCTCGCACCTATTGAACATGGGCTTAACAGATTGTGGCCACGTGGATGACATGTTGGTACCCAATGTGTTTAAGTCCCTGGAACGGAACAGTGCATCCTGGGGGCCAGTGTACATCGGCATACTATGCCTATATTAGCAATGAACATAGTTGTTGTGGAGACACTAGGTGTGAAATGTATCGAATACCAGGATCAACTCCCACAAAAAGCGGGAGGGGTCCAAGACGCGGTGTGTTTTAGTCCCTAAAACGCAGCAGTGCATCCTGGGGGCCAGTATACAACAGCATACTATGCCTATATAGGCAATGAACAGGGTTGCTGTGGAGACACTAGATGTTAAGTGTGAAGGATACCAGCATCAACACCCACACATAGCGGGAGGGGTCCAGGACGCGATAGACGCAATCATAGTCAGGCTAGCAAATGCTGACATAGAACAATGATCAAAGGCTGTGTACTAAGGAAGACTTGCCAGAGACATAAAAATAGCGCCAACGTCATCTGGCAGAATGCGAATAGTCATGTGTGAAGTAAGGTTTGACAATTCACCGCCTTGGACTATAATGTGTCTAGTAAATGCAATGAGTCTGCACAATGTGAAGTATAAGTAAAGCCAACCAAGGATATTCAACATACTGGAAATGGGATTGGCCAACTTCCGAAGTGAGCTACTCTATAACTGCTTGACACAATGGGTCTGTGTCATGTAAAGTATAGAAGGAACCACTAGTAGTGTATGGAGTTATCAATAGGAGATAAAGTCCTGAAGGCTCACACTTGGTCAGATGGACACCCAGGGTATACTGTCATTCAAACCTGAGATGTCAGTTTTCAATTTGAAAATCCAACGCTGTTCCTTGATGAAAAGAAACCTAGAGATGTCAGTGATATGAGGTGGGATGAATGGTTGATCCAAAACAATCCACCTGAGGTCTTCAGCTTTATGCTTTTTAATCAGGAAGTGGTTTGTTAGACAGGTGGATTGTTTGTTGCACCGTATTGTGCTCTTATGCTCACTGATGCGGGACTTCACTTTCCTAGTGGTATGTCCGATATAGGCAAGACCACACGGGCAGGTGATCTTGTAGATCACTCTCTCCGAGTTGCAGTTGGTATGGTGCAGCAACTTCCATGGTCTAGCAGTTCCAATGTCAACAGAGAGTGTCTTGCTGGTCTGGGGACATGACGCACAATTGCCACAGGGGTGGTGCCCTTGAACCGGAGTAGTATTCCAAATGGTGTCAAGGGTAGTGGTAGTATCCTTCCTTTGTATCCGTGGTCTTGTGTGGACCAATGTATCCCTGATGCTAGATCCACGTTTGAACGCAAACAGGGGTCTCGGTATTGCACCAGAAACCGTGTTCAAGATTTTCCAATGTTTCAAGACTGTCCTCTTGACCATGTTGGATCTGGTGCTGAAGGTATGTACCATCGTGATTCTTTCGGAAGGTGTTTTCTTGTGTCGATGTTCGATCAACGCCTCACGATTGTTGTTGAAGGCTCTCTTGTTAGCCCGACGTACCAATTGCTTAGGATAATGCCGCTCCTCCAGATTGCATGCTAGTTCCCTCGCATGTTTTTCATATAGCTGGTTAGAGGAACAGTTTCTCCGGACCCTGAGAAATTGACCCACTGGCAAGTTGTCACGTAGTGACTGTGGGTGGAAACTTTGGTATGACAAAAGCGAGTTACGTGCCATAGGTTTCTTGTACAAACGGCTCTGAAGCCTACCCTCTTCAGGAAAAATAAGGAGATCCAGAAATGGTAGCTGCTCTTTACTGTACTCCACAGTAAAGCGGAGATATTGATTCCTTGAATTAAGCCAAGTATGGAAGTCAGTAATCTCGTCACCAGTGCCCCTCCATATGACGATGATGTCATCTATGTACCGGCGCCAAAGCAACACCTTACAAAAGTAAGGGTTGCTGGTGTTCAGGACATGGTCTTGCTCGAACTGGTGCATATAGAGGTTCGCCAAGCTGGGGGCGAAGACACTCCCCATTGATGTCCCCGAGACTTGGAGATACAGGTCGTCCTGGTACTGGAAGAAATTCTCCATCATAGCCAGTCTGGCGCACTCCATGATGAAAGGTATGGGAGTGCTGGTCTCTGGTGGTTTAGATTCCAGTAGTTGCCTTATGCACTCAAGGGTCTCTTGCTGCGGGATGCAGGTATACAGAGACTCAACGTCGAAACTCACCAAGAGGTCAGTCTCAACGTTGAACTCAGTATCCGCAAGAAGACGAAGGACATCACCAGTATCTTGCAGATACGTCGGAGTCTCTTTAACCAAAGGTTTCAAAAAGACATCCACAAATGTCGAGAGCGGCTCAAGTAGAGAACCAATTCCCGAAACGATGGGGCGACCCGGGGGTGGTCTCTTCTCCTTGTGTACCTTAGGGAGGCAATAGAAGCAAGGGACCACCGGATGGGCCGTGGTCAGGTACCTTGCTTCTTGAGAAGTAATCCATCCCTCACAGGATGCTTCTTCAACGAGACTCTTAATATCGTTGGAAAGCCTCGTAGTAGGGTCTTCAGTAAGTCGACGATAGGCCTTCACATTGCTCAGTTGTTGTAGGCACTCCCTGTGGTAGGTGTCTGTGTCCTGTATCACAACAGCACCGCCTTTATCAGCGGGCTTAATAGTAATGCTGGTGTCCTTAGACAGGGTAGTGAGTGCCAATTTCTCTGCTCTAGTCAGGTTAGAAAACGACTTGTTGTTTCGACGCTCTGCATTCATAATGTCATGAGTAACAGCCTGTTCGAAGGCAATGACCTTAGCTGGCACCTGATGACTAAGAGGAGTGAATGACGAGGCTCCGCCAGATGGGTGGGCTGATAGGATTTCTTATACATATTTGTGTCGTGTGACCACTGGGCCTGGTTCAGTGCAATCCAAAAGGGTCACTTTATTAGGACCTCACTGACTCAGATACGTTGTTTAACAGACCTTCCGACTCTCTTTGTTTATTGTAGCTTGACTTGGGGGTTTAGAGTTTGGTAGGTCTATAAACATAGTCCCCTTGACCCTCCTTAACCTTTGTTTTCCAGTTTAGAGTAGCTCACTTCGGAAGTTGGCCAATCCCATTTCCAGTATGTTGAATATCCTTGGTTGGCTTTACTTATACTTCACATTGTGCAGACTCATTGCATTTACTAGACACATTATAGTCCAAGGCGGTGAATTGTCAAACCTTACTTCACACATGACTATTCGCATTCTGCCAGATGACGTTGGCGCTATTTTTATGTCTCTGGCAAGTCTTCCTTAGTACACAGCCTTTGATCATTGTTCTATGTCAGCATTTGCTAGCCTGACTATGATTGCGTCTATCGCGTCCTGGACCCCTCCCGCTATGTGTGGGTGTTGATGCTGGTATCCTTCACACTTAACATCTAGTGTCTCCACAGCAACCCTGTTCATTGCCTATATAGGCATAGTATGCTGTTGTACTGCTGCGTTTTAGGGACTAAAACACACCGCGTCTTGGACCCCTCCCGCTTTTTGTGGGAGTTGATCCTGGTATTCGATACATTTCACACCTAGTGTCTCCGCAACAACTATGTTCATTGCTAATATAGGCATAGTATGCCGATGTACACTGGCCCCCAGGATGCACTGTTCCGTTCCAGGGACTTAAACACATTGGGTACCAACATGTCATCCACGTGGCCACAATCTGTTAAGCCCATGTTCAATAGGTGCGAGCTGACGGGTTAATTTGGCTTAGTATTGCTATGCCCGCCGTTTGGTGTAGTACCCCTTGACAACCGGCTTGCCTTAGCTTAATTAATCATGAGCATCACAGAGCTAGCGCATTTACACGGGGATTCCGAGTCTTTCTCGAAATCACTCCATTTGTCCATTGCGCATGCGCTGTTTCCGGACCGGCACTCGCAACTAGCAGCTGGCGAGACTTCACCGCGCATGCCTGGTACTGTGCTCACAGCGTTGGGCAACGTTTCTTTACCACGCATGCGCGCAGTGATTGTGATTACAACATCGGGAGCAGCGATAGGCACACAGCAGCTGCCATTTACCCAATCATGGTTGGTATAAATACATTAGCCTCACCTCTCCTTGTCGCCTCCCCTTCGGCTTTGGTGTCTGCCTAGGGGTACCGACGGAGAGGTGAGCAGCTGGATCATTTGGCGCAAAGCTCAGCCCTGTGGTCCTTATGTGGCCCCCCCTTCTTCTTTTCATGTTTAGCTTTGCTGTAGGTGATGTTCCCTGTAAGCAGACGCTTTTGTGAGCTTTAATTTTATCTTTGAGCTCCTTTACTCTTTTACATCAACAGACTCTAAGGGTGTGTCCAGGTTCACTTGACTGTATGTAACCTTCCATTTGGGCACAGGACAGGGGGTGTTGAACTTCAGACCCACTGGTCTAATATAGTCAATCCCTGAGCCATATATATATTTTTCCACATCTAGCCCTTGGCTCAGAGGACACAACTGATGGCATATCCACAGAAGAGGCACTAGTGATATACAGGTGCTCATTCCAGATTGACTGTGCTTGCCACTTACTAGACACTAGTTTTTAGCCAGACCCTTCCTTGTCTCCCAGGGGAAAGCGTTCAGTGGGGATAGTTATACAACCAGTTTCATGCATAGATTGTACAACCTAATTTTGACTACAGTTCTCCTAGTCAACTCAGGTTGATAAGCTCAAAACAAATTTCTTTGTTCTGTGCACAGAGCGGGGCCTCAATCGCCGAGCCGTTGCCGGGTGAGGTGAGGCTTGACTCCCACATATTGCTGGGTAAGTCCTTCTACATCATGTATGGAATTAATGTTCAGCATTGACTGGTGGTTTACTTTAATATGAAACCCTTATAATATATGGCCGTCCTAATAGGGACTTGCCTAGCTGAGTTCATTTGTTGGTCCTGATATTGTGAATAGTCTATTTTGACTGTACAATGTACAACAATTGTTGTTTCTTTTGTGTTTTCATTTTTAGGATATCTTCCTCTATCAACTTCTGATCCGGAGGATATGGTAGGATGGTCTAGTTGACCACACCAGTAGTACGGACAGGCCTTTAACAAACATTTTGGTCTGTTCCTCCTTATGTTTCACTTTCAACTGTCTAAGTGTACCTTTGCAGTAGCAACATCTTTTTGTAGTTGGCCCTGAAGAATGCCGGTGTAGTGTCACCTTCGGCAGAACCATGTTGGCCTAATTTACAACACAGCAAAGCATCACAGTGATTTTGTCACACTGTTCTACACTTCTTTTTAATCTGGCGTCCTGGTGAATACCTTTAATAAAAACATTTTTCCTTTGCCTCGACCGCCATTTTAGATCACTTACACTTTATTCCCTGTTTTGCACTGCACTTTTTCAGCACCACTCTGTGGCACGGACACTTTCACAAGATGAACCAGTAGTGTGTGTTGTCTGGCCATGTCATCTGGGCTTTGACTCACCACTCTGGTTAGAGGTCCTACATGACGAGGCTCCGCCAGATGGGTGGGCTGATAGGATTTCTTATACATATTTGTGTCGTGTGACCACTGGGCCTGGTTCAGTGCAATCCAAAAGGGTCACTTTATTAGGACCTCACTGACTCAGATACGTTGTTTAACAGACCTTCCGACTCTCTTTGTTTATTGTAGCTTGACTTGGGGGTTTAGAGTTTGGTAGGTCTATAAACATAGTCCCCTTGACCCTCCTTAACCTTTGTTTTCCTGCACTCCTATGTGTTCCTTCACATAGGATGGTGTCACTTGATCCTGGATGGTTCAACCCACTTTGCTCCAAGGCAGCAAGACAATTAAAAGAGGCCCTAAAAGTTACAAACGGGCATTGGCCACCCGTAAGGGTGAATTGAAGGAGGAAATGTGGAAAGACCTACTGGAGGCTAGTACCTTGGGGAATAGTGCAAGGTTATGGGGTATTATTAATCGACCTCTATTTGAAAGGGCGGGGCTAGAGATGTAGGCATGAAGGATGAATGGGTGTCTTACTTTCAAGCTATCTTCACCTGCCCTGCAGTTCACTATCAATCTCTCTGTAGGGCTAACTCCAACGCTCCAATAATGTTTGAACAGAAAGAGGTGGAGAAGGGCATCTCAGGGCTTACATGCAACAAGGCCCCAGGCCCGGATGGTATTCCACTGGACCTTTTTAAATCAAATTTTCTCCTGTGGGCGCCATGCCTGATGGCGGTGCTTAACGCGGCGGCCAGGACCGGTTGCCTGGACTCTTGGGGCACCTTGACGATTGTGCCGGTCTTCAAGAAGGGCGATCGTAAGAGTACTTTGTGTTATCGCCCAATCTCTCTTCTTGAATCGTGGTTAAGGTCGTGGGTGGGGTGCTACTGGAAGATTATCACCCTGGGTGGCAGAGAATAAGATAATCTCTGAAATAAAGTATGGGTTTCGACCAGGGCGGCCTACCTTGGCCCAATGCCTTAACCTGTATATGATCCTGGGGAAGTACACAATTGCCCGCCAAGGTGCAATCTACATGGCCTTCATGGATCTTTCCTCTGCTTTCGATTGTGTCAATTGGGGGAAATTGTGGCAATCCTTGAGGGCCATGGGGGTGGAGGCTAATTTGGTTGACTTCCTGGAGGATCTACATAGGGATACTAAGGATTAGATTTGCTAAGGATCTTCGAATATCCAGGGATTTTAAAATAGAGAGGGGGTTGGGCAGGGTTGTATCCTGGCCCCCTTCCTATTTAACTTATATTAACTAGCAGCCCGTTCCGACGTTGTCCGGGTATGAATTGCTGCCGGCCAGTAGTATATTGTTTTGTAGGATTTCGTTTAGATAGCATTTCTTATCTGTGACAGGCCAGTGAAATGCTCTGATTCACAGTGCACTGCTGATGCACTTAAGAGTGCGCGTTCAGTAGTGTGTGAATCGAGTTTCCCTACTTTATTTTTCCTTGCAATATTATATAGTGCGAACTCGACAACATGGCATGAGCACAATTTACATTACAGAAGAACACATTCATCTGTGGTAGGCACGAGGAGACAAAGCGATTTGCCTGGAATCACAGGATGTTGAGCTGATGCCAAGATTCAAACGTAACTCCACCAGATCTAAAGTTCGCAATTCTAGAACTTGTGGCGGGAGGTGTGTATGTCGGTGCTGGCCATCAATGAGAGAGACCTGTGCATTTTTCAAATGGGTGGTGAAAAAATATGAGTATGTTGCTGGAGATGTGGGCCGCCGTGCCACCAATGTACTTACCGGGGGAGGGTAAACACCCATTATTCTGCAACTTTCTTTCCGCATACCATCACTCCACATACTTTCATTACGAAAGTACCATGACTCCGCAATGTCATTATAACGCATGGCATTACATTTCATATGCTTTTACCACGCATACATTTACAACGAAATTCGTGGTAAATGCATGAATGGTAAAAGCATTTTTAATGTTTGGATAAGGTAAGTATGGGTATAGGCCGGGGTATATGTTTTGGGGTACTGAGGTATATGTTTTGGGGTGTTTGGGTATTTTAAGGGTTCAGATATAGTTTTGGGTTATGGGGTACAGGGGTAGTTTTAGGGTTTAGGGATAGGTATGGGTTTTGGGGTACAGGGGTATTTTTAGGGTTCAGGGCTAGGTTTGGGTTTTGGGGTATAGGGGTATTTTTAGCGTTCAGGGGTAGGTTTGGTTTTTGGGATACAGGGGTATTTTTATGGTTCAGGGCTAGGTTTGGGTTTTGGGGTACAGGGGTATTCTTATGGTTCAGGGCTAGGTTTGGGTTTTGGGGTACATGGGTATTTTAGGGTTCAGGGCTAGGTTTGGGTTTTGGGGTACAGGGGTATGTTTAGGGTTTAGGGATAGGTTTGGGTGTTGGGGTACAGGGTATATTTATAGGGTTAAGTTGGGTTAGTGTTTAAGGGTGTTGGGGTATTTTAAGGAGTAAGGGTGGGTTATGATTATGGGGTGCATGGGAATTGAAAGGGAGCAGGGTGGGATTAGCACACAATATGAGACATGGCAAGAAGGGCGGAATGTACCACACGCCCCCAGCATTTGTCACGCCCCAGCACACGCCCACAGCACAACGCAGACACACCCACAAGGGACTACTTTGCTGGCACGGTTCTTTTACCTTTTAAATGTATATGGTGGGCGTCTGCATAGCCTATGTCCTTCTGCTGCAACTGCTCTTTCCAACGCTGTATTCGGTGTTGTGATTGGTGCTGTGGTTCCTGAGATGACCCGCCTCAAAGGTTTGGGCTCTCTCTTTATTATATTAGTATGGATGATCTGGAAAATACTCTGGTAAATACTATTTCCCTTACGTGGGGCACCGAGGTCTGCCCGTCCGGCTATACGCGGACGACGCAGTCCTAGTCGCCAGGACGGCAAGGGGACTCTAGACCCTACTTGATACATTCCGCAGCTTTATGGAAGATCGTGACCTTGCAGTCAACAACTCTAAATCCGATATGATGCAGGTCGGGATTCTCCCGAATAAACAGTACCCTTTTAAAGTGGGTGATGAGAATGTTCCGGTGACCACGATATTCTCTTACCTGGGTCTCTTGGTAGATAATCGGTTAAGTTGAGGGCCCCTGATCAAGAGGAAAAAAGGGAAGGTAATAAGGGCGAAAGCCGCGATTTTTAACTTTTCAGCAAAGATGGGTAAGCGCCCAATAGCGGCAATGGCGAAAATATATCAGGCTAAAAGTGATGCCATTGCCATTTATGGGAGTGAAATTTGAGGCTATATATCCTCTGACGCTTTGCAGGTGGCTGAGAATGTTTTTTAAACGTCTTTTAGGAGTGCCTCGTGGAACATCAAATCTGGTGGGTCACAGGGGGGCGTGGCCTGAAGCCGATTGAGATGGCCACACTTTAAAGGAGCTCCGGGGGAGACACAGATTCCCCGAATAATCCGGAAATTATCCGTACACTTTTCATACCTCCAAGACACCAACTGTGAGCGGAAAGCGAGGGGCGTCAATCGCACCAATTTCTGGCCTGAAGAAGCTCCGAATGCGGCGGAGGGTACGTAACAGAGGATATGGCCGGGACGTTCGTATGCAGCCGGGGACTATCGTAAAGTCAAGGCCGCCGGAAGTGAGTGGGAACCCGTGGGCAGCGGACAGTGCGGTGAGGGCTCTGGCGGACTGCAGGTGCCGAGAGTGAACCTCGTCTGCTATCAGCACGCACACCCGGTAATTTGCTTGTTTTCCCCTGAGGCACATACAATTGGCGGACTTCAAAGGGCACTCGCGGGGCTGGTGCAGGCCCCGAGTTACGGTGCACCTAGAAGGATAACAGAGGAGGGGGCGACCTAATCTCGAGACTGCAGCCGGCGGCTGCGATGTGAAGGTGCATGAGATGGGACACGCAGAACCCAACTTTAAGCCGGTAATTGTGACTTGGAGAGCACCGGGCAGAAGGAGGCCTGCATGGCCCGGGGAAGGCTGGGGTGTCGATTTTTCTCCAAGCCCGCGTGAAGATACTTGAATGCCAGGAACCCGCAGTGCCCTATAACACGAATCCTGTAAAGGAAACAGATTGCAGCATCAACACTGAAATCAGTGGCCTGGGGCACAAAGCAGCGCTAGGGGTGGCCCTGATAGGATGAAGGGTGCATAACTTGAAGGAGCAAGTAGTGTCACATTTTGCCCCAGAGCCCCGATTGACTGTATTTGCGGCACTTGCTGCAATATTATTTCAAAGAACCGATGTAGCCTACGGCTGTGGCTTCGGTTGAAAACAGGCAATGACCGACGGCCCGAGAGGCTAAAAGAGGGCGTGCAGAGCAACAGTATGTCCCTGGTGCCAGCCGCGGCCCGTGGAGAGTGTTCCGTGGGGCAGAAAGGCAGGGCGGGGGAGGGGCAGGGTGGGTGGTGCTAAACATCAGAATATGGATAATGTGAGGTAAGTAAACAATTTAATAAATAAAATGAATTTCGTAGCACGCCGTGTGTAAAGTTCCTTTCTTCCCCCCCACAGGTGCACGCTGAGCCAATTGTAGGTAAGTAACTCTCGTTTATTTATTAGTTAAAGTACTACAGAGCATAGGGCGCCGAGCGTCTAACAACTACCGCGCCGGTCGCCAACTGCCGCTTTTCTCCTTCGCGCCTTTCTCCTCCGTGTCTCTGCGCATGCGTGCGCCTCCTGCTCTAGTCTATAGCGTGACGCGTCATCGCGTACACGCTCATAGACTAGAGCGCATACCACATATCTCCCCCCTTTAATATAAACAAGATAACATTCCCCCCAGCAGGTTGAGTGTCCCCCCCACAGGAGTATGAGTCTATTGGGGCACCTCGGGAGGTGGCACCAGGCTAGTGTCCATCCATCACAAAGTCTCTATAACGAGAGGGCACAGTGACTGCCCTTCCGCTGCGGGTGTGTCTTACCGGCATGTTCTCTCTCCCTTCTGTCTCTCCTTGGGATCTCCCATCTTCTCTCACATCTGCTCTCTGCTCTGCATTCACCGGTGCGCCATCTCCGTCAGTAGGCACTGCTCCCGGGCCATCCACTTCAGTGTCCTCACCTACACTTTCCCCACGGTCTTCTGTGCTGTGCCCTGATTGGGGTCTTGCTTCCTGAAAGTCCATCCGTCTCTCGTCCTCTTCCGACTTGGGCCATACTATTATTTTATTGACTCTGGCCATGCGGTCTTGTGACCAGACCTTGCCGTCACTGAGCAGAGCCGCTCTGCCTCGTACCTCCTGAACTTGTAGGGGCCTGCTGAACTTGCTTTTGCCTTTCTTTTGTAGGGTAGGGAGTTTAACCCTGACCCATTCCCCTTCTTCCAGCTCGGTTTCCTTTGTGTTGTGTCGCTTGTCGTAGTGTGCTGCATAGATCTTCTGGGCCTTCTCCAGATTGTGCTGCACCACCGCTGGGGACCACTTGCTGGTGATGGTCTTCTCCCTCCATGCTACGTTGTCCCGGGTGACGGGATGCCGCCTCTTAGCACTTGGAACGGACTGTACCCCACTACTGAGGGCGTGATCCGGTAAGCCCATAGCATGCTCATTACTTCCACTTCCCAGTCCTTTCCTTGTGATATGGCTGCCTCAATGGAGCCCATGAGCACCCGATTGAACCTTTCGACCTGGCCGTTGCATGCCGGATGATAAACGGCTGTGTGTTTCACCTCGATCCCGTTCCTTTTCATATATCGACCCCACTTGTCCGATACAAATTGTGGTCCATTGTCACTGAGAATGGATTTGGGTATACCCTCTCGTAGGAATAACGAGGTCAGGAATCTCAATATGGTGTCAGTGTCCATCGACTCTTGTATGTCCACTTCCGGCCACTTGGAGTACTTATCTATTATCACACATATGTATTTATTCACCCCTCTGTTGTCTAGGACGGGCCCCAGAATGTCTATTGCCACATCCTCCCAGGGGCCTTGCGGGGTGTCAAACTTCCCCAATGCAGGTCTGAGTGGGCGGAGCACCTTGTCCGCTCCTTGGCACTGCCCGCACTCCCGCACTTGTCTCTCTATGTGGGCATCCATCCCTGGCCACCAGTACATCTGCTTGACCAACGCCTTGGTTTTCACTATGCCCAGATGTCCCTCGTGCAGTAACTTCAACAGCCTGGGTATCAGTGTCACTGGGGGCACCACGCGTTCTCCTCTGTACAAGAATATTCCTGAATCGCTCAGGGACAATTCCTCTCTCATCTCGTAGAATCTTCGCACACCCTCCGTGAGCTTCTTTTTGTCCGGCCAGCCCAGAGTGAGGTGTCTCCTTACTTCCACCTTCTCCTCATCTAGCTCGTAGGCCGCCTTCCATTCCTGTGCACTAATCGACATCTCGTGATCCTCCATGCTGGCCACCATCTCCTCTTTGTCCGGGGCCTCCTCCGGCGCTTCCTCCATTGCAGCAGCCCGGCTGAGAAAATCAGCCACCTTGTTTTGTGTGCCTGGAAGATATTCTACGTCGTAGGTGTAATCCAGCAACTTCAAAGTCATTTTGGCGATTCTTGGGGTCGCTGTGTCATGCCCCGAGGACGTCAACACTTTGATAAGCGGCTTGTGGTCCGTTTGAAGCTTGAATCTTGTGCCCCATATGAACTGCCGGAACTTATTTAAGGCCCACGTGACCGCCAGCATCTCCTTTTCGATTACGCTGTACCTTTGTTCCGTCGGGGACAGCGCACGGGACGCAAAACTGATCGTTTCCTTGGATCCATCTTCTCTGACCTGCGCCAACACCGCCCCCAAGCCCTTGTCGCTTGCATCTGTCGTCACTATGGTCTTGCCAGTGGGGACGTACCCTTGCAGTGGGATGGCGTGGCTGATGCAGTCTTTTACTATCTCAAATTCAGATTGAGCCTCTGCGTCCCATTCGAATTTTGCATTGTTTCTGATTAGTTGTCTCATCCTGTAGGTCCGAGTGGCAAAATGTCTGACAAACTTGCTGTAATACTCGGCCATTCCGAGGAATGACCGCACTTCCTCCTTGGTTGCTGGGGCTTTAGCATCCCTTATCGCCTTCACATTTTGTTCTTTCGGCGAGATGCCGTGTGTACCTATTTCATGGCCTAAGTAGGTCACTGAGTGAGTCCCAATTCTGCATTTGCTCCATTCCGCCGTTAAGCCCTTTCCTTGCAACACTCCTAGGACTCGATGCAGTTTCTTGTCGTGCTCTCCTTTGTCAGAGCCCATCACTAAAATGTCATCTTGAAAATACTGCACCCCCGAGATGTCCTTAAACAGCCTGTGCATCAGCTTCTGGAAAACGGCCGCGGCGGATGCCAAGCCAAAGGGCATCCTCCGGAATTGGTAGCATCCGAAGGGCGTAATGAAGGACGTGTACTTCCTACTTGACGGATGCAGTTCTATTTGGTAATATGCTGACGTGAGGTCAATTGTGGAAAAGTGTGTTATGCCTTTCGTTCTCGCCAGCAATCCTGGGGAGCGGGAATCTCTCCACGATGAGGTTTTTGTTGAGCTCTCTGAGGTCCACACAGAGCCGGACCTTACCATTCGGTTTCTTGACCACCACCAAGGGCGATAGCCATTCCGCACTGTCCACTGGCTCGATGATGCCTTGTTCTTCCAACCTCAGCAGTTCCTGTTGTACCGCTTCACTCGTGGATATGGGTATGTTCCGGACCTTATGAACAACTGGTACTGCCCCCTCCTTAAGGACTATTTTATGTACGAATTTGTCCAGTTTGCCGACCGTGCCTTCAAAGACCTTGGGGTATGCCGCCTTCCAGTCCTCATCCTTCGAGAGGGGCCATTCATCTGTTAACAGTATCTGCTCTTTCCCTCCTGGATTGAGTATGATGCCGAGATCTCCTGCATCTCTCCATCCCAACACCGATGGGCCCTTCTCCGCCACGTATAGGGTGCACGTGGCCGACCGTCCTCTGAATTCGAACACGAAGTCCCGGCACCCCACCAGGGGGATGGAATTCTCTGTATACGAGATGGGTCTGATGTCCGGCGGCATTAGATCGGGCCCCACAACCGGTGCGAAGTCCTCTTCCCATATCGATCTTTGCACAATGGTCCAGGGGGACCCTGAATCGACGGCCACATGTACCTTCACACCCCCGATGAGCATGTCCGTGCGGGGCTTATCCCTTCGCTTCCCTGCTACGTCCAGTACCTGGTCCTCTATGCACAGGACCAAGTCATCTTCCTCCGGGTCCTCTTCCTCACTCAAGTTCGCTGTGGCCGAGTCGATACACTTGACTGTGGACTTCGACCCTTTCTTCCGACACACCTTTTCGAAATGGCCGGTCAAACCACAGAACGAGCACCTGGCGCGGAACGCGGGACAACGTCTGTCCTGAGCCGCGTGCGCTGCACTGCCGCATCTGTAACACGCGAATTTGTTCCCGGGGCTGGAGCGGCCCGTCTGTTTTCCAGTTCCTCTTGTGTCCTTCCTCTGGTCTCCATAAGTGCTTTTGGACTTGCTGGACTGTGGTGCCTCATCAATCTTGTTGATCATCTGCCTCGGCCCATTTTCCCTTTTTGCCGCGTCTGCCCCTCGCTTAGACATTTCCGCCTTCTTGACCATCGCCACCACTTCTTTAAGGGACGTCTCGTTCATCGCCCATAACTTGTCCTGGACCGCTCTGCTGGTGGTGTGCATCACGATTTGGTCCTTAATGTATTCATCCTGCAGGGCCCCGTACCGACACGTGATGGCTAGGCGTCGGAGTGCCGCTACATAGTCATCGATGGATTCTCCCGCCTCTTGTTTTCTCTGTTGGAAATTATAGCGGTCCATGGAGACACAAACTGCCGGGCGGTAGTGGCTGTCCAGGTCGTCCAGTGCATTCACAAAGACGTCTGTCTCCGTTGCACCTCTCTCCTTGGGTACCAGATTCTTAAACACCCTTACCCCTTCTGGGCCTAAGTTGTGGAGCAACAGTCTCTTTTTCCTTTCTGGCGTGTATTCCCCTTCACTTTCATCACCGAGGGCCTCAATGTAATTGAGAAAGTATTCTTTCCAGTCCTCCCATTTTAGTTGGGGTTCTCCCGGCCTGGGTAGGAAAGGGACTGGTGCCATCAGGGCTGAGGCTTGATTCGCCATTCTGACGTCGCCTCTAGGGTCTCCCTCCTGGGCCCTTCGTTGGGTAGGCTCACCGGATGCCCCTGCGCTCTCTGCCGTGTCGCCTTGGCCCCTTGGACTGCCCGGGGTATTGTCCCTCGCACTTTGCGCACTTTGCTCGGTCTTCCCCCCGTCCTCTAGCTTGGGGGTGTCTTCTTTGGTTGCCAGGTTGGTGGCTGAGGGCCCCTGGTGTCTTGGGCAGCACTAACCTGACTGTGAGGTCGGTGTTAGGGTCTGTACCGTGCTGCTGCGCTGCTGCCACGCCCTTTGCTCTTCCTGTAGGTGCCCTGCCTTGCTGGCATGTGCATGGGGGTTGCAGGGGGTGATTGCTGTCGTCCTCTGCGCCTGGTGGTGTTCAGATGCCAGCCTCGTCGCCACTGTAAAGTTCCTTTCTTCCCCCCCACAGGTGCACGCTGAGCCAATTGTAGGTAAGTAACTCTCGTTTATTTATTAGTTAAAGTACTACAGAGCATAGGGCGCCGAGCGTCTAACAACTACCGCTCCGGTCGCCAACTGCCGCTTTTCTCCTTCGCGCCTTTCTCCTCCGTGTCTCTGCGCATGCGTGCGCCTCCTGCTCTAGTCTATAGCGTGACGCGTCATCGCGTACACGCTCATAGACTAGAGCGCATACCACACCGTGCATCTCAAAATGCGATGCAGGGCGCGCTACGAAATTCGTTTTATTTATTGTATTGTTAACTTACCTCACATTATCCATATTCCGGTGTTTAGAACTCCCCACCCTGCTCCTCCCCCGCCCCGCCTTTCTGGCCCACGGAACTCCCTCCAAGGGCCGCGGCTGCCTGGTGCTACAGTGCACCATTATTGACTATGCACTGATGGTCCACGGCCCCATATACTTCAAGTCGGCGGGGCGTCAGGAAAACCGACAGGCCGCGCGTGGAGTGTGGTTGGTCCCACGGCAGGCGGCGGCGATTACCGGCCGGCGCAGCATTTATCGGGCAGAGATGGGGGGCAGGGGCCCACGCATGAACTCTCAGGTCAAGCTGGACAAGTACTCCTGTAACAAAGACTTTCCTGCGCTACCTGACCGCAAAGACATGTCTGGTAAAGACTCAGACCTGGAGGGAGCGACGAAAGTGACGCTGGAGGATATCATGTCGGCACTCACTAATGTACAATCGACGGTGTGAACCATCTCTACTGATGTCTCCTTCTTGAGGGCGGACTTCCAGAAGATAACTGCCAGGGTCACTGAGGTTGAGCACGTGATGAAATCTCTATCAAAGGACCCCGCCGCACAGCTCCATAGGGTCAGCCAACGAGAAGCAGAAAATAGGCTTATGGTGGAGAAGCTGGATGACCAGGAGGGGCGCTCTCGGGAGGGGCGCTCTCGGAATAACAATGTAAGAATTACGGGTATTTCCGAAAGCGAAGGGAGTCCAGCCATGGATCTTTATGTTGAGAAGCTCATAAAAACTAGACTTCAACCCAGAGGCCTTTCCAATTTTTTCTCTGTGGAGAAAGCGCACAGGATGCCCTCCCCCCAGACCCATCTTGGCCCATATTTTCAATTTCTGCGACAGAGATCTTATACTACAAACAGCAAGAGTGGCTCCATCGCTGCGCGTCCAGAACTCGGTGGTGTCCTTCTTCCCAAACTATATGGCGGCAGTGACTAAGCTTCGCAGGAGCTTCCTTGAGATAAAGAAAGAAATCAGGCGCTATTTCCGGCGAAGCTGCGCGTGGTGGCGGATGGGAAAAACTGTTTTTTTGAGTCACCGGAGGAAGCCCACGACTGGCTCAAGGGATGGCAATGAGTGGAAGGATCCAGGCAGACGGAGAGATGACAGCAGCAGCGCAGAGAAGCTGACGACTTCACGGAACGCAGACGGGAACAAGAGGAGGAAGGTGCGAAACGGATTGAGAACGAGGACTGAAGAACAGCGACATTACACAATCGAGACATGCCAGAACAGAGAGATGTCTATACAGATTGGCCACATTTGAGAGGGGAATCAAATATATGGCCGACGTACGAATAACATGATCCTCCCACTCGAAGGTGGTAGGCCAAGGAACGGAGCATAAGGACTGAATGATGGCACGCAGCGCGCCCCGGCTGCCAGACTGTCTTTAAGGAGGGGAAAGACTGCGGTACTCAATGTACTTCCTCCCCCTCCACACGCAAGTACTGTTGATGGGATTGAAGCACTCTGCTATGTTGGGGTGGCGGATAGTTGTGGATCCATCTGGCAGGGAAGCAGGGAGTGGGGTGGCAGAGGGGGGTTGTTGTTTAATGGTTTTTGCTGCATTCTGTGGGCTAACATTGGATAGGGACTTATCTACGTCCTATAGCGGATGTAATATTTATGCCACAAATGAGTTCTGTGGAAACTGTCTACATTAGTGGACACCGAAAACGACACAATGACGACCATTCATTTGCAGCTCGCTTTTTAACACGGGCAAGTTGTGGGGCAGGGAGGTGTGTGGGAGGGAGAGAAAGGTGGAGTTGGTATTTTCCGTCTGGTAGGGAGGCAGGGTGGGGGATGGAGGGGATGGGTTTGTTACTATGGTTATGTTTGTTTCTTGTTTTAGTTTCTAGTGAGGTTTTCAGGCATGAAGCATTATTACACACTGCCCAGCAGAGACAGTGCACATATGACTCCGTAACTTCTCTTACACATCTCCCCAGATATGGCAGTACAAGACCGAACTATCCCTGATCCAGAGACGTACCCCACGACTAAGGTGGCACCCCTGTCCATGCTTACATGGAAAGTACAAAGCCTGGGAAACAAAATAAAGAGGGGCTTGGTTCTACAGTGTTTAAAGCGGTGCCTGCCAGCGGTGGCCCTGCTGCAGGAAACGCACCTTGCTGGTACCACATGCAAGGCGATGGACAGATGGGGGTTTAAAATGATAGTACACTCGGAATTCTCTTCTGGTTCCAGGGGCGTGGGTATCTTAGTTAAAAAACAATCTCCGCTGATAGTGCATAAAACAAAAACGGCCGATCAACGCCGCTTTGTGGCAATAATAGGTCAATGGAAGGGGCGGTCTATCAATATAGTATCCGTGTACATCCCCCCTGCACTACACACGGTAACACTCCTAGTTCTTAGTGAGTTCTTACTTGATCTTCCGAAAGGGGAACTATTACTTGGAGGGGACTTTAATGCAACTATAGATGGCACCTTGGACCGATACACTGCAAGGACGCCTGTGCCTGGTGTATCTCGCCTTGGGGGTTTTCTGGAGGCACTTAGGCTTACTGACATGTGGAGGTGGCACCACCCCGCAGCATGGCAATTCACGTTCCATTCTGGGGTACACAATAGCCTATCCAGGATAGATTACTTCCTAGCTTCTGCAAATAGTTTGAGAAACATTGACAGTATAGTGTTAAGACATAGAGGTATCATGACCGCTCTCCGGTGCTATTGACGTACACATACCACCACAGGACGCGGCGGCGTACTTATCCCATTCATCCTGGCTATTTACAGGTCCCAAAGATCAAAAAAGCCATCATTACAGCGACAACACACTACTTCCAGGATAATGTTATGTTGGTTAGCTCTCGGACTACCATATGGGAGGCTTACAGAGCTGTCCTCAGAGGGCAGGCCATTGTCTCTATTGCGGGGCACAAGCGGGAGAAACAGCAAGAGCTGCATGATATAGAGCTAGAATTGCATGACGCTGAGGCCCCTCACTCGACCAACCCAACATCGGCTACATCCCAGAATTTGCGTCTTAGGCAGCAACAGCACCTAGGGTATCTTGAAGATGGGACCAGGTCGCGATTAACGGCTACACAACACAAGATATATGAAACCGGTAACAAAGCCGGAAAGCTTCTGGCGTGGCTAGACAAAAAGGAACAGGGTAATAAACGGATAGCGCAGATTCAGACGGGGGAGGGGCGAGCGACAATGGATACACAGACAATAGTACACACACTAGCACAACATTTTCGACAGGTATTTACATCCTCCTCCAAGATGACAGATATTGATGTGCCCAGGCTCACCCCGGAAGCAGCTCTCGTGCTTGAGGTGGACCTCACAGTAGAGGAGTTACGAGTGGCGATTGGGTCATTACAATAGGGCAAGGTGGTAGGACCTAACAGTATACCTATTGAACTCTATAAAAAGGTTGCGGGGACTATTGACCCACACCTGCTGCACATGTTCTCCGACTGTTTACAGATAGGCGAACTACCACTAGATCAGCGAATGGCCTCCATAGTAGCGATACCTAAACTGGGAAAGCCGGCTGAAGAGTGTACCTCGTATCGCCCAATATCGTTGATCAATGCAGAGGCCAAAATCCTTGCGAAGTTACTGGTGATTAGACTGACACCGCACCTTGCGACATTGATACACCCGGATCAGTCCGGTTTTATGCCAGGCTGAAATACGGCTCTGATCTTCGGGAGCCAGCTGTCATTCTGTCCCTGGATGCGAGAATGGCGTTCGATATGGTTGAGTGGCCCTTTTTGTTTGCTGTACTTAATCACATGGGCTTCGGCCCTAAATTCTACGCATTGGTCTGTCTCATATACACTAAGCCAGTAGCACACGTTACGGCCAATGGGCACATTTCCGGCGACTTTCCACTGGCACGGGGCACGCGCCTAGGCTGTCCCCTGTCGACGCTGGTTTTTGCCCTGGAGTTAGAGCCGTTGGCGGCATGGATTAGGTGGGAGCCAATTATACGAGGAATCAAATGGGTGGAAGAGTGGGAAGACTGCATCTCCCTGTATGCGAATGACGTTTTGTTATATATGACCTCTCCCAGGCGCTCCATATTGGTCCTCCTAAATATCTGCGAGCTTTTCGGGCGGGCGTCGGGATACACCATAAACTGGTCCTAATCTGTCTTATATGTACTACACGGCCCTGCACCACAACTCCCTAGAGATTGCCCGCTCCAGATCACGGATGACTCATTTAAATATTTAGGTATTAATATCACAGCCAACCTAGATGAATTCTTCAAAAGAAACCTGCAGCCCACGCTAGAGTGCCTAAAACTGCATGCAACACACTGGGGGAGGTTACCGCTAACGCTGTTGGGAAAAGCAGCGCTTTTTAAAATGATGGCGCTACCGCGATTTCTGTATGCACTGGAAAATGCACCGATTCCAATGCCACCAAGCTATTTCAAAGCGATAGCGGCCCTGGTTTTCAGCCTGCTATGGGCAAACAAACCGGCGCGCATAGCACAGGCCAAAGAGGTTCGAGGATGGTATGATGGTGGGATAGCGCTCCCGAACATACAATTGTATTATTGGGCGGCGCAATTAAAGGTGGTTAACCAGTGGATACATGCCCATCAAACAGACCCTGCATTTAAGGCAGACAGATTTGTATTGGGAACATAAAGTATGATGTCTGCCCTTTATAATAATAAACAATCCCCTGCATTAATAAGGCCCACAAAACATACAGTCACCATATGGGACGCTGCACAGGTTAAATTGGGCTGGCAAAGGGTTATAACACAACTCACTCCTCTTTGGGACACGAAGTGCTGTGAAGGCTCAGGAATAGTAAGGGCTTCGATCAGTGGGACGTCATAGGCATATCCACGGTAGGTGACATGTGGAATAAGGGGGAAGTAATTACATTTGAGCGCCTCCAGCAACAATATGAGTTGGCACCCTCTGAAATCTTTCAATACACGCAAATAAAACATGCACTGACAGCAGCCCTACCACCTGGTACCGAGGTCCCGGAAGCTTCACCTCTCGAGGACAGTTTGTTGACAGACTATATGCATAAACAGGCTACATCATTCACTTACCGAAAGTTAGTTAACAACCTGCCGGATCCCACGATACCACTTAGGGAAAAATAGTCTTACGATGCAGATGACCTTGACGACATAGAATGGCAAGAGGCATTGGCAAACTGCGGGTGGTGGGTATACCCTCACGACTTAGACTGGTACAGCTTAAAATTTTACATCGAACCTACTATACTAGACTCACCGGGCCCGATTCACAGAATGAACTTAAGACTAAATCCTAAATTTACTACTATTTTGGTATTCACAGAATGCACTTACTACTTTTAGTATTCACAGAAATTAGGATTTTGTCTTAAGTGTGTCTTGAGTCTGTCTTAAGTCTATCTTAAGACAAACTTAAGACAAAATCCTAACTTCTGTGAATACCAAAAGTAGTAAGTTCATTCTGTGAATGCCAAAAGTAATAAGTGCATTCTGTGAATACCAAAATAGTAGTAAATTTAGGATTGAGTCCTAAATTCATTCTGTGAATCGGGCCCACCCTGTATAAGATGGGTAAAACATCACACCCATACTGCCTGAGGCGCTGTGGGGAGGAGGGTACTTTTTATCACACCATATGGCAATACCCGAAGATTATGGACTATTGGACAAAGGTGTTGAGAACAATATCGCAAACAGAGGAAGTGTCGTTATTACCTGAGCCCAAGAGATGTTTGTTAAATGTCTGGGAGCCAAATGACCTTGCCCATCCAGCACAAGATTGGGACACGCTGGGGATAATGGTTGCTAAACGCAACATTGCACAAAAATGGGGGCAGCAGAAATACCATCACTCACCGCATGGTGTAAAGACATGGACACGGCCATGGTAACTGAGAGAACGGTGTTCATTAATCGCGGCTGTCCCTGGAAATGGAGCAAGATCTGGGGGGCATGGAATAAATTCAGGGGAGATATCTGTGAACCGCTGCAGGAACAGGTGGATAAGAGTACAGATGAGGAACACTAAGAAGGGAGGCGTGAATAACATGAGGGGTACTGTTAATGAGTATGTGTACTGACTGCCAATGCAATAATGTCTTGGGGATGTGCTTTGCTGATTTACAATGTGTCTGTATACCACCTGGAAGATTTATGCCATGTTGATACTGATTATAATAAAAATAATTTAAACAAATAATCTGTTGGCACACAAAGAACTGGGGTTGCCATTTACAGGGGATAGCCTGGCTATGCGCCCTGTGTTGTTCTAGCTTAATTGCTGGTTAAATAAAGATCTAGCGCTTAATCATCAGATATTAAGAGAAATTATGAGCCTCGATCATATGACATGCATCCCATGGTTAAAATACATTAACCCCTTCCACGCTGATGACGAGCTGGGCTCGTCATGGCGTAGCCTCCTCGCACGCTGATGACGAGCCCAGCTCGTCACGTAACATGCGCTTTTAAAAATCTCAGCGTACGAGCGGAATTCCGCTAGCGCGCATGAGGTTAAGGATTGTTTTGAAGAGCTGGGGCGGCCGGACCTTTTTACAAAGCCTGATTCAATTACACCGAAGGATGTGGAATTTGTAAAGTATACTTTCACTACCTTAAAAAAAATTGGTACAGATGATACAGAAATAGGAGTGTCCGCAAACATATGGTGCTCAAAACATCTCCATCCATTGAGCCCTATCTTTTGTGGCAACTTTCATCTCATGAACGGTTTTTATTGGTCAGGTTTCGGTTAGATTATTTTCATTTGTTGCTTGCCGCCCCAAAAGGGAGCTGCAGAGGTCAGGTGTTAGCATCCTGTGGCTGCGACGGAGTGTCTCCTCAGGATTTGCTACACTTAATGGGCCCGATTCACAGAATGCACTTAAGACTCAATCCTAAACTTACTACTATTTTGGTATTCACAGAATGCACTTACTACTTTTGGTATTCACAGAATGAACTTACTACTTTTGGAATTCACAGAAGTTAGAATTTTGTCTTAAGTTTATCTTAAGACAAACTTAAGACAGACTTAAGACAGACTTCAGTTAGGATTTTGTCTTAAGTCTGTCTTAAGTTTGTCTTAGGACAAACTTAAGGCAAAATCCTAGTTTCTGAGAATACCAAAAGTAGTAAGTTCATTCTGTGAATACCAAAAGTAGTAAGTGCATTCCGTGAATGCCAAAAGTAGTAAGTGCATTCTGTGAATACCAGAATAGTAGTAAGTTTAGGATTGAGTCTTAAATTCATTCTATGAATCGGGCCCTATGTTTTTTTGTAAATTTTATGAAGTACCTTGCAGATATTTTTTAACACTTTTTAAAAAAGTAGAATTTTATCCAGGTACGTCCAGCTCTTTTTTATTTACAACTTTTGAAACCAGAATGTGTGTGTTTTATAGTAGGCTTTCTGAAATCTTCATTGAAATCTAAGATTTGTATGGAGAGCTAGTGGCACCCCTTATTGTGGGTTTTATCCGTCTGATTAATCTTTTGCGCAAGATGGTATATACTGCTGCTTTTTCTATAGGATTAATTCCCTTTGTTTTTTTTGTTATTCATTGTATTGTACGGAATTGTGTAACTTTTATGGTTTTAATTCTAAAGCCGAATAAAGTATATTTTGACTGTGTCAAGGGCGAGTGAAAGTAGGTCCAAAAGCGAGGCCTACTGTCTGTGTGGAATGAAGGGATGAATCCAAGGCCGTCTCTAAATATAGGCATTAAAGAAGAAGAGTTACGAGTGTGTCTTTTCTAAATGTACATCAAACGAAAGAAGAATTACGAGTGTGTTCGCCAAAGTGAGTATTGTTTGAAGGTGCTCCTTAATTGGATCTTGGACATTAATTTGAGATGGTCTCTGAGGGTGTAACTAGGCACGGTTCTGTGATTTAGCAGCAGACTTGCGCTGAGATTCCTTCCGATTAGGAAAGGTTTACACCTCTGTGCGCCATGCTTTATTCTTTTTGTGTGGCGTAGTGCTATGCAGTGCTTTACTTTAGTAAACTGCTACTGAAGTTTTCCACGCTGACACCTTTTCTTACTTATGTGTCTAATTGGGATTTAACGTAGCTTTCTTAAGCGTAGCTTAATCAAGGAATTAGAAATCTTCATGTATCAGAAACAGAAAGATCGTTTTTTTCAATCTTCTCATCATGCTGTATTTCTTTTGATCTGTACTATTGCAACTGAGGTTCTCATTGGCTATTTGCTATTGAGAATTAATTTTATTCGTAGAGTTGGAAGTCCTTTGTTAATTGTGTATTGCTATGCAATGTTTTTGAGACTGATTTATATTACGCTGGCTTTGAATTTGTAATAAATGCAGTGGCGGTTCGTCCATTGGGGGCGTTGGGGCGTTGCCCCACTAGCCATGGACGACCGTCACTGCTGCTGTCAAGTGTCACTTACACACTGCAAAAAGTGAAAAAAGTAAAATTATGAGCGCACTTCAGAATAGCCGACAGTCATCATAATTGAGGCCGGACCGGAGTCACAAATCAGGACGTCATCGCGGAAGGTGTGGGGGCGGGCCTGCGGCACTGAGTGGCAGGCTGGCAGCGTGTGACTCACTGTAATATCAGCTTGGCAGGCAGCAGTGTGTGTGCGCATTTAGGACAAGTCATTTTTATGACTTGCCCATGCATGCGCACACACGCAATAGCCCCTTCCCTCCTCCTCCTCCCCCTGCCGTGACACAGGCAGAGACCCGGGGGAGCCGGGTCTCATTATGGGCAGTATTAGCCCTGCTCTTTAGCCAATCCTGGCGCAGTGGCGATGTTATGCTGCACCAGGATTGGCTGAGTTAACGCACACGAGGATGGTTTTGCTGCCGTGCGTGCATGGGTGGCTGACTGGGAGGCTGCCTGCCGCCTACCTGATGACGTTCACACTCACAGGAATTCAAAACAAAGGACGGCGGGAGTCCGGAGTCCTAAAGCGGTACCGTAAAACATTTATTTTTATATATTATATATTTTTCCCTTGAACCCCTCCCGCCTCCCCCCTCCCCTCCGCGGTGGAACGAGTATTCCCCCCCACCCCCCACCCGCCCGTAATGCCGGCCACGAGTACTGCAAATGAGAGCCTCTAATATATCCTTATAGAAATTGAATTACGCATTCATTCACAAAAGAAGAAAGGGACGGGGACCTTAAAATAAAAGGAGCGTTTAGTGCCGTAGGATTGCGCTGACCTCTCACCAAAATGCCTGTCCTCCCTCCTGCTCCCTCCTGCTCCCCCAAACCACAGACTTCCCATCCCCCTGAGCCATATTTCATGGGGTCTGCAGGGGCATGCTTGTGGAATAATGAAAGCTTCTGGTAGGGGCCTGGATTCCTGAGAAGGCAGGAAACTTTCTTGGTAGAAAGCTGCGTTTGCATCGGCAGAGTGGGGAGACGCACAAGTCAGGTCACACAGGTTTGGCTTTCCTTCAGTCGGAGAAAAGATGAGTGTTTCCTTTATTAATGCTTTGATTCTGCGGGCCTTAGCCATCCCCCTCCTCCCGCTCTTCCCTCGCAATGTCATCATTTCCACTTTTAACTGCTACCGCCGGGTCCCTGCCAGGGCCTAAATGAGATCTCCCCCCTCCCTTCACCCAAGCACCTGCTGCCTCCTGGCAGGGACATGCTATGCACATGCAACACACGAACATGCGTGTAACAAATATATAATAGCCTGTATTTATTAGAACACTGATTTTACCATTGTCAGCACTGTGAATAGAAGCGTTCATTCACTAACTCACTGATACCCATTTATCAACCTCAGAAGGATGAGAGGCTGAGCTGTACTTGCTGGTAAAGTTGTGTCCTTCACTTTAAGGGTCACGTGCTGCAGAGGGGATTTGTGCTGCAATACGCCACTGGCCGTAGGCTGACATAGGTCTTCATGCAGTATATATCTGTTTACAGAAATCCTCTGCTTTAGTTTCTGTTTAAGCAGAGTAAATTTTTATTACCATTTGAAGAGGCTCCACATGGCCCACTGCCGTGGACACTGGCAAGGCATAAGTGGCGTAGGTAGCGGTGATGCTTTAGTAACGTGCGCGATTTGCAGATATTGCTGGGTATTTCGTTAGTGGTTGCAGAGCCAAGACCCCTTCCAATCTGACGTGTTTGTATGTGGTAGTTTAATGGAGTCTGTGAGGGAATACATCGGTGTGGCTGAAATAGCAGGCAGGATTTGGAGAGCTGCACATTCAGGTGATTTGTTGGTCCACCTGTCAGTCATCCAAGTTCACTTGAGTGGTGAAAGGAGGGAAGGATGAGATATCTGTGGTTGAGCACTGCCAGTCTAATGGTCGCATGTATTTACGAATGCAGTGGTCCTTTTTGGGTGATCAATTTTGTGACGGTGTGTCCACAGGCACATATATTTTTGTGTTCTCACCCTGTGCAGTACTGGAGTGGATTTCTTCTCGATCCTGGTCTAGTGTTTTAGGGTGACATTTGTCTGCGTTTTCTGAATGCTGTGAATAACAGGCAATGCTAATGACTATTTGGACAGTGCTGCAAACAAGTGGTGGGCCTGTCTTCATTTCTTTAATGAAAACCTCACATTTGTAAATGTGGCTGAAGGTGATGGACTTTGGATGGGTACTATATGTTTGCAATTGCAGAATCTGGTAGCAATCTCTAGGTATGCAATGAGGTTCGAAGATAAACGTGTGTGTCAGTATTTGATTTTCGAGTGCCCTATTTTCCTTTTTATGGAGATTGATGCTGCAGTTTAATTTTTTTGGTGCTGCAGGTGACAAGTGTTACTTTTGCCCAGTGGATTTGGAACGCTCTACATGGGGTGCTGATTTAGCCCTGCTGAGATTCAACCGTGTAACTTGCGAGCCATACGTCTTCATGCAAACAAGAATTCTGAATGGGTCATGTTTTAAGCTTCACTTGACATTTTTATATCTTTTTTCCCGAGATAGAGATGGTTGCACATTTTTGCTCAAACTGATTAGACAAGATACAATCAAAGTCAATTTAGTCTGATGGTGCCAGACTTTGCAACTTGGGCCTTGGGTTATAAACCTGGTCCCTGCCCGCAGCAATTGCGTGATTCTAATTAAATCTCCTAACCTCCAGTATACCTATAATTGTAAATTTGTTAATTATATCATAGTTCAAATGTGTAAATCCCATCTTGATGTACAGAATTGTATTACTGCTGGTATATTGTAGTGCTACAAAGCAATGGTGATGAATGTTTCTAAAGTGCACATGTTGCAGAACCAGTTGGCGATGGTTCTTTTGAATGTCCATTCCTGGCTGCTCTCTAGACACAGCCTTTGTTTAGTGATACCCCTTACAGGAGGCTAGTTTCAAATTGGATCACCCACAACAGGGAGGTGTGAGGTTTTGCACTGGCTGATATTGTCCCAGCTGGGAGTGTGGTCTGGGAGGGCACCTCTGGAGCTCTCTTTGGGGAGGAGCTGAGCTCTCCTCGACCATCAATGTGAGAATGTACTTTTGACAAGGGGGAGCGGGGGTGGTTCCTGCATCGGGGCATGTCTCCTTGTGCTTTTGGTCAATTTGTTACCGAGATTATGTTAGGAGAGGCTCTACTTTCACCAATTTTTAGGAAATTTCTCAAGGGGAGAGACCTGAGAAATGTCGGATTTGTTCATTGCACTCGCATGCATGCCTGGGCTTTGTTGGCTAGTCTTCCGCCCACCCACTTTCAAATTCCACCAGCCGCCACTGAATAAATGTATACTTAACCTGACTTTCCGACACAGGGCTTCACTGTGTAGCCAAATGGGTTGTAATTGTGAAACTGAATTGAAACTCTATATTCCTCAAGCTCCCTAAAAAGATCATATCGGAGGGAATAAGAAAAGGGCCCCTATCCCCTCCACTTTGGCACTTTTGTACAAACACGTGTAGAATTACAGATACTCGGCTCCGGCCTTGCCAGCTATCTACTCTATGCATTCCACCCAGCCAGCTATCTGCCCAATGGTCTGAGCCTCAGTCAGGTTTAGAGGCTGCTTTCTACTCTATCATCTGGAGGGTTGTCAGAGGTCATCACTCCGCCATCAAACTCACTCTTCGGCAGTAGGTCATCCTATGGGTCTGTTGAGTGCAGATCTGGTAATGAGTCTTTGTTTCTTGTGTTGTTCTTCCTTCAGACAGGAACAAGGCTCACAACACACTCAGCTCACTGAAGACCCCCCTAGTTTCAAATGTTTCTCCTCAGACTCTGCGTCTGCCAAGCTAATCTCAGTCAGCGTCTGTAGATTTCACTTAGCCCTCAGGCAGTGCAGGTTAACATCCTACAGTTTGGAGTGTGGAAATATTGGTAAATGTCCTGTGAACAGCTGCCAAACCTACCTGGAAGGGATCCGTGTTTGGAACAGAAATGTCATCCACAGACCAAGGGTATTTTCTTGGTTTCCCCTCAGCCTTTCTCCAAAGTGAGCACATACTAGAAAACTAGACTAGTAATATTAGAGGCTTTTATTAGAAGCTACACTTGTCCTCAACATATATACAAAAGTTTTGCAGCAAATATCACAGTTATTGTGATGATGTTATGTTATGTTATGTTAATTTTATTTGTATAGCGCATGGCTACCCCAGCAACGGGGCGTCCCAGCGCTTATGAACATGTCAAGGATGTAACAGCGAGGCAGGTGGGAGTGAGTTAGAGGGAAGAGAACAACCAGGTTTTGATCTGTTTCCGGAATAGCATGTGGTTAGTGGTAGCCCGAGCCTTTAGAGGGATCGAATTCCATAGCTTCGGGGCCAGGTACCTGAAGGAGCGCCCACCAGTTCAACTTCTCCGGATCTTAATAGTACTGGCGAGGGATAGATTCGCCGAACGGAGGGCGCGCGTGGGGGCATAGAGAGCACAAAGTCCCTGCAGAATTTGTGGACCCGAGCCATACAAAATTCTATGGGTAGTGCACAGAACTTTGAATTGAATGCGCTGTTTGATTGGTAGCCAGTGTAGGCGTCTGAGAATCGGCGCAGTATGACAAGTTTTTGGCAATGCGAGCAGAATACAGGCAGCAGCATTCTGAGCTCTTTGTAGCCTGTTTATCACTGTCAGGTTAGAGCCAAGCATAAGAACATTACAATAGTCTAGATGGGATAAGACTAAGGGCCAGATTTAGGTGGCCGTTTCAGGCCATTTACCGACTGGTAACGGACGATTTTGTCCGTTACCGATCGGTAAATGGGTGACAGGTATGTAGGGGGCATTTTTTACTGATTCAGTAAAATTACCGCATCGGTAATTTTACCGAATCGGTAAAATAAAAATTCTGTAAATTTACCGATTCTGAGGCACCCAGATGTAGGTGGGACTCTTCTGAGTCCCAGGGGCCTTACTGAATCGGTATTTTACCATCAAATCCAATTTGATGGTAAAATACCGATTCCGGTGTGCATGCACATGTGTGCATGTACACCTATGCCATGTAACAGGCAGACCTGCCCTTAGGGCATGTATGCCTGCCACATGGCACCCGAGCCTGTTTTGGGGGTGCCAGAGGGTGTCAAAGTGACACCCCCTGCACCCTTGTGAAAATCGGTATTTACCGATTCGGTAAATACCGAATCGGTAATGCCCATTCATTCCTATGGGCTTCAAGCCCATAGGAATGAATGGGCATTACCGATTCGGTATTTACCGAATCGGTAAATACCAGATTTTTCCGATTCGGTATTCCAGCACATCTGGAATACCTACATATCCACCCCTCAGATTTACCGATTCTCAATTACCGAATCGGTAAAATTCAGTAATTTTCGGTAATTGAGAATCAGTAAATCTATTTTACCTACATCTGGCCCTAAGGCCTGGACTATGACCTGACGAGTGAGAGGCTCAAAGAAGCCCAGAATGGGTTTAAGGGAGAGTAGGCGGCCATAACAAGTGCCTGCCACTTTTTTGGCATGTGCCTCCATAGAGAGTGAGTTGTCCAACATCACCCCTAGGTTTTTAACTACATTCTTAGGGATGGGTGGAGGTCCTAATGTGGAAGGCCACCAGGAACTGTCCCATCTCTGAATTTCATTGCCTGCTACGAGTACCTCAGTTTTGGATGAATTTAGCTGAAGACAATTCTGGGACAGCCAATTTGATATGGCCAGAATGTCTTCTTGGAATTTGGATTGGTCCAACTCGGTGTTTTTGGAGAAAGTGAAAATAAGCTGTGTATCGTCTGCGTACGATATTAGCTTTATCTTGCGATCTCGAGCCAACACAGCCAGGGGGCGGACATACACATTGAACAATGTGGGGCTGAGCGCAGAGCCCTGCGGGACCCCACACTCCAGAGAGTGCCTGCTGGACGAGTACGGTGGGGCATGCACCTGGAAGGAACGGTCAGATAAAAAAGACACGAACCAATCCAGGGCACTCCCTCCGACTCCGATCTCCCACAGTCACTCAAGCAAGATCCTGTGGGAGACCGTGTCGAAGGCGGCACTCAAGTCCAGCAGAATCAAAAACGAGGTCTCGCCCTGGTCCTGTACCTCCCTTAGATGTTCCGTAACGGCCAGTAAGGCAGATTCCGTGCTATGTTTGGCCCGAAAACCATTAGCTTCCAAGTATGTTGTCAAAATGGAATTCACATGAGCTTCCATAAACTTAGCAAGGTAAAGTAGTAGGGAGATAGGTCTATAGCTATCTGGCCTTGCGGGGTCCAGTGTTGTTTTTTTTAGGAGCGGGACTACCTTGGCATGCTTCCAGGATTTAGGGACGGTTGCTGACTGAAGAGAGTTGTTAATCAGCGTCAGCCCTTCCCGCAAGATGGAATCCTGGAAGGTTATAAACAAAACAGGTTTTACGGGGTCGTCCAGAGAGCCAGACTTTATCTTTAAGGCCAAAGATTCCATCCCCGTCAACTCAATTGATGGCAGGAGTTGAAGTGAACAAGGAAGGACAGCTGGACCTATGGTGAAGCTAGAGGTCATAGTGGGTTCATCTAGCTTTAGGGAGTTATAGATCCCTTTTACTTTATCCAGGAAGAAACATGATAGCTCTTCGCACTGAGCTTCTGATACTATCAAATTGCCTGTTCCGTCCGGAACCTTGGTCAGGTCCTTCACTAAGGCAAAGATAGTTTTAGAACGGTTGGTGCTAGAGTTAATCAGATTAGTGTAGTATTTTGCTTTGGACGTCTTGATGAGTCTGTGATATTCTTTAGTGGCAGATCTAAAATTAGCTGTAGCCAAATGATCATAAGATCGCCTCCAGGTGCGCTCCAATAGCTTGCATTGCTCTTTTTTGCTGCAAGTGCCTCGGAATACCACGGATGGGATTGCACACACTTAGGTCTCGACCATTTCAAGGGAATGAAATGGTCAAGTGCCTCATTTATCCATCCTCTATAGGCTAGGTCGGCCTCCTCAATATTACTGGGCCAGACTGGGCAGGATGCTTTCAGTCGAGTTTCAAACAGGGCATTGTCCAGTTTATTCCACGGGCGTCTCCACAGTAGGGAGGAGGGCTTTTCCCTACGACTGGCTGGGATCTTAATAGAAATAAGAACCGGAAAGTGATCAGTCCAACTAAGGGGGCTGGGAGTAGTAGTTGTAATTTCCTGGATGTTTGTGAACACAGGGTCCAAAAGATGGCCTGCCTGATGTGAAGGACCATTAACTAACTGGTTTAGCTGACAGGCCTCTAGGTCTCCCAGAAACTTTAAATTACTAGGACAGTCACGGCGTTCATGATGGAGATTAAGGTCCCCCAGCACAGTAAAGTTTGCTGATTGAAGGGCTAGTGCCGACATAGTTGAAACCAGTGAGTCCTGGAAGGAGCTCACTGACCCTGGTGGACGGTATATCAGCAGACCCGTAAGAGTAAAAGTGTCAGAAATCCTCACCTTGAACATCGCACTCTCACAATTAGCTATGTTAATGGGGTTAAGGATGTAGGTATAGTTGTTTTTAAAGATTACCGCTAGGCCACCCCACCTACCTATAGGTCTATTCTGAGCACATATCGAATAGCCTGGAGGGAGAGCTAGGGTTAAGATAGCCGGTGCGTCATCAGTTATCGACGTTTCTGTAAAAAACAGAAGTTCGGGGGAGGAGTCAGTGAGTAACTCATGGACATCTTCATGATGTTTCACCAGCGACCTGCAATTTAGACTAACTATGCTTAATTTTGTGAAATTATTGACCACTTGGGCTTCAGCTATTGGCATCGAATGGACCTCTGAGGCCGTAAAGCCACAGCGGTCACAGTGAGCACACGAGGAACCAGGATGCCACCTATGTGCCACACATTTAGCATGACTCCTAATAGCCATCAACTCCTCACGTGTGTAGGGGGCCATTCGAGAGACTGGCGAACAGAGTCCGGGGCCGTGCGACGGACCTGCGCAGACGGGCTCGCCTTCGGCGACCCGCTGGCGGTCCGCAGTGCGCATATGCTGCACGGGTGAATGATGTGCTGCCTAAAAAGGCACCGGACCCGCCTCTGGCGGAAGTGAGACGCCCTCAGGGGCCGGGCCAAAGGTCAAGGTACACCCTCCACGCAAGCGGCACAAGCTGTGGTGGAACGGGGCGGTGACCGAGCCGCAAACAGAGTAAGTTACACCAAAATGCAATTTATTGAAACAGAATGCCAAAAGGCCAAAATGAGATTCGTTTTTTAAAATCAAGAACCAGCTTAATGCTCGCTGCACCAGCGCCTCGCATGTCAGGCGCGTCCGCTGCGCGGGAGAATGGTGTGCTGCCTAAAAAGGCACTGGACCCACCTCTGGCGGAAGTGAGACGCCCTCATGGGCCGGGCCAAAGGTCAATGAACGCCCTCCACGAAAGTGGCACAAGCCGTGGTGGAACGGGGCGGTGACTGAGCAGCAAACAGAGTAAGTTACACCAAAATGCAATTTATTAAAACAGAATGCCAAAAGGCCAAAATGAGATTATTTTTTAAAATCAAGAACCAGCTTAATGCTCGCTGCACTAGCGCATCGCATGTCAGGCGCGTCCCTAAGGATAAGGGATGATCAGAATAATAGCAGACTAATAGTATGTAAATGACATAAAAACATGTTACTTTTCTATAATTTGCTTTCCTATGATTCTCTCCTTATCAGAATTATAATCTAAAAGTTTGCCATCAATAAAGGTGGAGTACATTATGTCATACCTGTTTAATAAGGGCAGGCTGTACTCTGTTCTCTATGTCAGGCTCTGGCGGAGAGAGCTTAGCTTGATATCAGCCAGTCCTTGGTAGTGGAGAAACAAGTGCCCTGTATTCAAAGATGTGCTCTCTGTCTCAGAGGATTGAAGGCACCATGAGGCTTATTTATGAGAGGCTTACGCTCCGGTGGCACAAGCCTCTCAGTCATACCTATGAAGTGACGCAAAGCCTCTGCATCGCTTTGCATGGCCTCATAGATATAGAGTGAGACAAAGTTGTGCAGTGGTTTTCCCATGCAGCACCCATGCATTTTGCCACTGTCCCAGATGTACTTAATTACATAAACCTGGGGCAGTGGCAAAACCTTACACCTCCCCAGAGCAGGCGTAATGTGGAGAAATATTTTTATTTCGCCTTGTTTATTCCTCTTTCCATGTGTGCTGCATTCTGCTCCACACATAAAAAGAGAAATATGCCGCTCTTGATTGTTTTTGTGCTGGAAGGCTCCCCTTCCTGTACAAAAACAGTCCTACCTGCAACGGAGGCAGCCTTGGGTGCCCAGGTTAGTGCTAGGCAGCAAATCTTCCACCAGCACAGGGAGAAAGGACAGGAATGCACCGTACTTCATTAATATGGTGCATTCTTGCCCTTTCACGTTGGCATGAGGCAACGCAGCAAGAAGACTTGCGGTGCTGCGCTGCGCCAATTCCTTATAAATGAGGCCCTAAATTTGTAATATTTCACCGGGATATCATGAGAAACTATCACTGATACAGCTTGTTAAGAATACCATGAAAATTCTTACAGTCCTACCTATGAATAGCTATAGAGGAAACATTTAGCCCTAGGCTAAACACTATACATTATTTTTCCATGTGAACTAAAGGGACATTGTCATAATATGTAAAACGCAAACAATGAGTTGTTATCATTAGGCAGCATAAGCAATCAAGACTATTATTAAATAATTGAGGCCCTCAAGCCATAGCCATATAGTGGACAGATCTGTGTTGGGGACCAATGGAAAAAATGTGTCAACACACAACATCTCCATGTAGGAACTTAAGGTAAATTCTCACCTCAGAGCTGCCATGGCTCCTCTATGTCACCATATTAACACTTTCTAAGTTCTGTTGAACTGTGTCAGTGAGAAGCAAAACAGACACTGCATAATAAAAAAACATGCTTTTGAAATGTGTCCTCACGCACTGATGGTTTTCTCCATGCATGTGAGGGAACATTTAAAGAGTTGTCATGGATCAACATGGTTTCACTGGGGACCCATACAGTAGAAGCTTCACCCTTCCGTAGAATGCCTATAAAAATAATTTGAGAGAAATTATTTGACTCAGAGACCATCCCTAAAAGTTATCACTGGAATGTTCCACTTTAGAGTGTTTGAAAGAGAGGAGGGCTATATCAAAGATAAGTCCTGTGTGGTTGAAGGGAGATGCTGAAAGTGTAAGTTAATTGATGAAGCGTACACAGAGAATCCCAGAGTCACCGAAGAAATGAAAAGTTAGTTATGGTTTGAAAAATTGCGAGAAGGAAAGAAGGTGGAATGTTGGTGACCTGCTGAGGGCGAGAACACTCTCAAAGTGACCAAGAGGTTGCCTACATATTCTGAACCCATGAAAATCAGCATATTTAAGAAGAATGTTCTCGTCCTAGAAAATGGAGTGTTGAGGAACAAGTCATGGCTGAGTAAAGAAACTCCACGTCTCTAGGGCCATGGTGGTGTGGGAGTTGCCAAATGTTATGGAGAAACCGAGAGAGTCAGTCAAAGAGGGCAATCAGTCCAACTGAGAAAAACACCCACTAGACAACTAGACTAGTATAATGGAATGATTATGGCCAGATGTACGGCTATTGGCAATTGCGACTCGTAAATTGTGCCAAATTGCGAGTCACAATTTGCAAGTCGCCATTGCCAATGTAGAACAGTGTCTGAGACAATGGGGCCGCAAATTGCATGCCTCGTGCATATTAATGAGGCTGTCGCAATTTGCGACCCCATTTGGAATGGCTGGCACTCCCAGGGATGGTGGCCTGCTCGGGTCAGCAGTCCTTACATGTCTGGGACTGCTTTTAAATAAAGCAGTTTTTTTGTAAATTCAGCCCGTTTTCCTTAAAGGAAAATTGAATGCTTTTAAAAAAAAATTAAATGAAACTTTTTAAAAATAAATTAAGGGCAGGTAGTGGTCCCTCTGAGTTATCTTTAGAACTATTGTCCTAGTTTTCTTCGCCATATGGGTCAGAGCAGAGGACATAACAGGATCGACCTTGTAGAAAAACTCTTTCTTAATGAATAAATTGCTTTCAACACAAATACAATCATAGCACTGCACTCTCAAGCTACAGTAATACCTGTATTCCTAGCCACACTAATCAAGAACATTCAACTAGCCCTGACTGTTTTTTTTTTTTTTTTGAAAACCTTTAATTACCATTTGCAATCAAGTACAGACAAGGGCCTACAACCCACAGGGCTGGCCGCTAAGCGTTTCAGTACGGTATTACAGTCCAACTTCAAACCCGCCTCCCTGGGGAGCATAGGACCCCATCCACAAAGCATATCAGCCGCAAAGGCAGTTCAATTCGGAAACAGGATGAGAGGTTTTCATTTTACAATAGTAAGTAGAAGGGATCAGGTGTCGTACAGTGTCTCGGATCACAAAGGGGGGCGAGCAAAAGAACAACGTGTCCAAACTAAGCGCACTATAATGTAGATCTACGGCGTTAAGACATACAGCATCAGGATAAACTAGCACATTATTATTCGTCTACGCCATCATTATTGTCCGCCCCATAGCACCAAAACCACAGAAAAGTCAAGGTACAGATGTAGAAACAAGGATGTAAGAAAGCCGAACCCACTACACTAACCCGGAAAAGGAAAAAGAAGAAAAGACAAGGGAAGAAAGAAAGAAAAGAGGCCATAGAACAAAAATAAAAACGAACACCCATCCCCACACCCCCCCCACCCTGCACCCCTGCTGATGACTACGGCCACCCCCCTCGCAGCGTGCGTGTCGCCCAGTAACCAGAACCCGAAATATAGAAGAAAGGGAAGAAAAAAGGAAAAGGAAAAGAACCCCACTCGATGAGGAAAGTCGGAGGAGGGCTTATTTCTACGGACTCCGGTCTCCTTCTCCCGTCACAGCCAGCCCCGCCCCGGACTCCGGTAGGTCAATACTACAATCCCGTTAAACATGGTGTCACATTGAGAAACCCAGATAAAAATCTCAACCCTGGCCCCGTCGATCAAAGTCACTGAAGTCGTCAAGTAAGGAAAGCCCTTTCCACAAAATACTGTAGAAGTCTGCAGAACAGGAGTATACAGATGAGAAAAGAATGGCAGGTCCCAATGTAGATTGCTGGTACCAATGTTGCCCCTCCCTGCCTTCGAAGCCAAGCTTTACACCATCCGCCATCTTGAAGTACCGACAGGGGAGGGGAGTCGATACGGACCGAATCCGCAAAATATAGAAAGTAGAAAGTTCCAAAAAGGAGACGACATGTAAATGTTCCGCGGGATACACAATCGGGGGTTCCAACGGTTCCATTGGGTGCCCAGGCACAGTACAATCAGGTAGATCCATTACAATAGGGGCAAACCCTGCTTCCAGCGCTGGGTCAAAACATGTCTTCAAAACATCTATTGAAAAGCGGGCTGGCTGCCGGGTCGCGGGTGTCGAGTCAGGATCCGGTCTCAGGCCTGTGAGTCCATCCGACGCAGACAATAAACTGCAAGTCTGGACTTCAATAGTCCCCTTCAGTGCCATGAGTGCCTCCAGCACCGTTCGCAATGACGGGCCAGTTCGAGCCTGCTCCTCTAGATGCCTTTCGTCCTCCAACATGGTGATCCCCACGGAGAGGCGCCTTCTCCGGGGCAAAATTAGGCGGAGCAGGAGTAAGCCATGAGGGACTGACGGTTAGCTAGCAGTAGTACGCAGCGAGGCACCGACCCGGGGGAATCGGCGATGTGAATGCCGAACCCTCGGTCAGGGACCCCCGCGACACAGCACCGTGCGTCACTCGTCACCTCACCTACTGCAGGGCACCAGGCAGCTGAAGGTAGCAGAACAATCAAAAAAGTCTGAGTGCTCCGGAGACCGGACCCAACCGCATTCAGCAGTCCGTTGTTATTCAACTCGGACCCGGCAGAGTCAGTACTCGAGACCCCGGCTTCCCTGCTGGGTGAGGCCCCAATGCGACACTCGACGTAGCTCCGCTCCACAATGGTGGAGAAACTCCGGGATTGCACCCCTGGAATACAGTTCGGATCACACACACGGATCCGGTGCAGGTAAGCAGGATAAGCGACAGGATAATAGAGCGAAGAACGGAGGTCAGCGGAGCCGGGAGACTATGCGGCCATCTTGGTTGGTGTCGTAGCTCCTCCCCCCCCCGACTGTTTTTTTGACATCACTTTTGTATTAGGTCTTGTAGGTGCTACCTGTAACGGCAAAAAGAAAACTAGAAGTCCTAGAACACAACGTGCTATTGGTTACAGCACAGAATTGTCTTAAAAAGTTATATTTAACTTGGCATCTCTTGGTAACTTTTGAAACTAATGTGAAAAACAAAACGTGTATATACTAAAGGCCAAGGTCAGTGGCTGTAGTAATACCTAGAAGGGGAAGAAATCCGTGAGAGGGCACAGAAACACATTAGATTGAACAGAATAAGATACACATGGGAGAGAGTACCTACATGAGCCCGTAAGTCAGCATGGCAGTTATTAGGTGTACTGCAAACAAATGCAGCAGTATCTCAAATCCATTATAAGCAATAAATAGACATCAGAACTTTAATAAAAAAAGTTTAAAAATTGTGAAATACTAGTCTGTCATAAAAATTTGCAACTCAGTGGGGGTCACCAGCACTCATTTGTGGGACCATTGGGGCCACCAGCACTCATTTCTGGGACCGGTGGGGATCCCGGGCACTCATTTTTGGACACTGCCACTTATGTTTCCTCATCCAACATTTTTCCAGACTAAAAAAGGGAGAACGTAAACACAGAGAAAGATGGACAAAAAGTCACACAGGAAGAAAGAAGGAACCTACTGGAGTTAGAGAAAGGGGACGGAAATGTCTGAAAGTGAGAACAAGCACTGGCAAAGCCATTAAATTGAGTAATATGGAAGAGCTATTAGCTTTGGCAATGTGCTATAGCCATGTTGTATACTAGTGTGGCTGCTGTTCAGAAAGACTAAAAGTTAGATGTATATAGTGTTGAAAAGTGGAGCAGAGTAGGGTGAATTTGAGTGCAGTGGTTTAGAGACAAGTGGATTAGAGTGGAGTGGAGTGGTGTGGATTACAGTGGAGTTGACTTAAGTGGAGTGGATTACAGTGAAATGGATTATAGTGGTGTGGATTACAGTGGAATGGAGTTGATTACAGTGCAGTGGTATGGAGTGGGGTGGAGTAGATTACAGTGAAGTGGAGTGGTTTACAGTGGACTCCAGTGGAGCGGATAGCAGTGGATTACAGTGGAGTGATACAGTGGACTGGATTGGGGTGTATTACAGTGGAGTGGATTGGATTACAGTAGATTGGATGGGGTTAAAGTGGATTACAGCAGAATGTAATGGAGTGGGTTACAGTAGATTGAGTGGATTACAATGGATGGGATTGGATGGATTACAGTGGAGTGGATTAGAATAAATTACAGTTGAGTAGATTACAGTGGATTACAGAGGATTATTACAGTGGGTTACAGTAGATCGCAGTGAATTACAGTGGGGTGAAGTGGATTACAAAAGATTAGAATGAATTACAGTGGGGTGGATTACAGTACATTATAGTTGATTGGAGGGATTACAGTGGATTAGAGTGGATTGCAATAGTTTACATTAGGGTGGATTAAAGTGCATTACAATGGATTACAGTTGTTTGGAGTGCAGTGGAGTGGGTAACATTGGAGCAGATTACAGAGGAGTGTATTATACTGGAGTGAATTACAGTGGAGTATATTACAGTAAATTAAAGTGGATTACAATGGAGTGGATTACAGTGAAGTGGAGTGGATTACGATGGAGTAAATTACAGTGGAGTGGAATACAGTGGATTATGGTGGAGTGGAGTCAAGTCAAGTGGAGTGGAGTGGATTACAGCGGAGTGGAGTAGAATGGATTATAGTGGATTGAATGGATTACGGTGGACTCGAGTGGAGTGGATTACAGTGGAGTGGATTACAGTGGATTGAGTAGAATACTGTGGATTACAGTGGGTCACAATGAATTACAGTGGCCTATAGTGGTTTGGAGTGGATTACAGTGAATTGGAGAGGATTACAGCAGAGAGGAATACTGTGGAGTTAATTGATTACATTGGAATGGAGTGAATTACAGTGGAGTAGATTGGATTACAGTAGGGTGGAGTGGATTACATTGGAGTATAAAGCAGTGGATCACAGTGGAGTGGATTAGAGTCTGGATCACTGCATAAAATAAAGAACACGCTACAACTACATATGTCATAATTTCTAATTGTGTGGAATGACAATCTACCTTACAGCCTGCAATAAGGAACACCCAAGACATGTCTACTATTGTGTGGAATAATGAATATCTCCTGTTCTAACATCATGTAATAAACAAAACCTACACAGCTGGTTTGTCTCGCTGTACTTCTGCTTCCAATTAAGAGACCCACATATCTGACCTAGCCTACAGTATCACTTCAAGGGATCGCCAGGACTGTAATGAAAATAAAGAAATAAAAGAAAACCCTACGTGTGCAATACCTGCTTGTTTAGTGTATATCTCAATGGAATGAATGGCAGAGGATATGGTTAATGGCCAGAGCTGCCGACTTTGGAACTTGGGAACTAGGTTTGAGTATCGGCATCGACTCAACATCCTGTGATTATGAGCAAATCAACTAATGTCTCTGTAACTTTAAAAATAAAAAAGAGAGTGCTTGTTTGTGTTGTGTGTGTTTGTATGGAAAGAAAACCTCAGTTTTACAAATACTTTAGTGCTGATTTAAAGATGACAAATACAATTCCACTCATAATCATACAATGAGGGAGAGAGAAGTACACATGGGCTAATCCACTGCCCTTCCCAAAGCAAATCTATAACCAAAAAAGAGTGGGACCCAGATCACATTATATGTATCTCAAGTCTCAAAAAGAATCTTAAGAGACCCTCAACCACTAGTGTTTGCTAGTGGCATGCTTCCACATTGTGTCGTCACTCCAGATACCTAATGTTTCTGGAGTGGGCATAACCCCCAAAAGGTTGATGGGGTCTGTGGTTAAATAAATGTAAATGACCTCCAGCTAATAGTTAATCAGGTTATTATTTACCAGAGTTAGGGTGTGATTAAAAACAAAGGGAGATATAAAAATGGGAATAAATCAATGACCCCTTATATCTATCTAAGTTTGTGGTCTACATGTCCCATCAAACTTGCCCAATAGGTCATGTGGCTTTCGTCAGGACCTGTATAAACAGATCCCCAGAGTAAATATTATTTTACCAGAAACACAGTTATATATAAATCATAGAAGCACATTCACTTACAGATATTCTCGGGTACACTGGCCTTCGAGCTAACAAATGGGCTCTCTAAGGCCCCATGAAGTTCAATGGAGGCAGACGGTCACTGCAAACCTAATATATTATCAGGACATCAGAAGGATTTGCTGGTCTTTTAGGAGAGGCTTCAGAACTTATCAACCAGTCATGGACACCAGGATCTAGGTAAAAACATAAAGGGGCATGGAATGTCTGGGTACGTTGGTGCTTGGAAAGAGAGTTGTACCCTATGGAGGCTGAGGAAGTAGATGCCGCTAATTATTTGCAAATTTGTTTACCAAAGGGCAGTTAATTGTTTCAGATTGGCTATTGCAGCAGGTCATTCTTTGCATTATGGTTTGTCTATTGGGATAAGTCGTTACATTTGTGGAATTTTCATAAGGGGTTTGTCTGAATAGACCTCCAAGGTCACATTATGAAAGTGTATGGGATGTCAATGTGATTTTAAAAATGTTTGAGTTTTGGCCAATGAACAGTTATTTAGCGCTAACGGAGCTGACATTGAAAATAGCTCCTTTGCTTTGTCTCATTTCTTTTAGACGGGTTTCTGATGTTCAAGCTTTAGTTACTACCAGTAGGTTTTATCAACCAGAAAGAGTATTTTTTATGGTTTTATTTGGAGAAGGATAAACACTATGTCAGAGTCAATGCTTAACACGAGATTTCAGAGTCAACCAATATTTTGTGTGGTTGAGTATTTGAAAGAGTATGAATCCGGAGTACAGGAATTCAGGCATGATGTTGTGAGTCAGTTATTGATTTCATCTGTAAAACCATATAAAGTAGTTTCTGTAGCTGCTATGGCTAAATGGCTGAAGGAAGTGATGCAGGAGTCTGTCAATCATGTTTAAAGTCTTGCTTTTAGAGTCTTTGAACATGCATAATACTATCCTACTGTTTTGCCATAAAGTGCAGATTTTCAAAGCTCTAGTGGACAGAAAATCGTGATTTTATTAAAGACAAGGAGGCTAGCATTATCCCTTCCTCCCTTCCCATATGTATGAAGAAGGATATGGAAGAAAGGAAAGGGGAATTTTGTTTGAGAGGACAGAGGATATATTTTTCAAATCAAAAGAATTCTGATTAATGTAAGAAAGTTAAAGTTGGCATGAAAGTTTTTCTAGGCCTAAAAATGTTTTTGTAAAGACATTTTCCTTGGTCTACTATTTGCAGATGTTTGAGGATCAGCACTGGGCACACCTGACACAGATGAAGGGATTGGATGAAGGGAGTGTGCAAAAAGAGGAAGAAGATGGAATATTGTGGCGTTTTATGGTCTGAATGTTCTTGATTTTTTTATCAATCATGCAATGCTCTGTTTTTAGAACTTTGAAGTGTTTGCTGATTGGAAGTAGTGAATAAAACTTAATGTATAATGCTAGCCTCCTTGTCTTAAAAAAATCACGATTCTTTGTCCACTAAAGCTTTCAGAACCGGTATTCTTCCTTAGACTTTTTTAGTCATTTATTATTATTTCATCGTGCATATGACTCTTATGCCATCTAGTGGTTACTACAAACACTGGCGTTCCTCATAGAGGCATTGGCCTGTGGATGTATATTGACAACCATCTGAACCCCACAGCGAGTGCAATTAGCAACTGCTCCGTGCTGATGAAGAGATGTGTTAGTGAGCTTAAGGGTGGCCATACTGCTTGCAGTCGCTCAATTCTGTCATTCTTTTACTTGTCATGATGCACATGGATATTTCATTAGATCTAGATCTCATCTTCTGAAGTTGTTTCCTGTGATGTTAGTGTCGGGCCAGGGGACAGGTACATATAGCAGGTTATTTCGTCATTTTCCTACTTAGTGGGTCGAAGTCTGATAAATCCTTCCGTCGTTTAGTCCCCGAATACTGGGAATGGACAAATTACCCAGTGTTTGGTGTAGTCATTTGCTTAGTTATATGTATTTATTTCCACTTTTTGAATAGCCATTCACTTTACTGTCCTTTCATATGGCATTAAGACTATAAATAAACTGACTGCACAAGCAACAACAGAATTCAGTAAGCCAGGCAGAGGAAACAGGGACTCGAAGTCTGCATTATTAATCTGGGGATCAGCAGGACCTAGAATTGTGCGCTTACGTCACAGTGTAGATATGTTCCTGAATATACACTTTGCCAACAAAAAGATGTACAGGTCTATTTGTTCTTCAAATGTTCTTGTATTCTATAGCCACTGCTTCAGTTAAGTGTATTTTAACTTTATTAAAAGCAAAACACAAAATATGTGAATCACGATGTCAAATACTTGCATAGATTGCATTGTATTTAATGTATGATGTTCGCATCTTTAATCCTCTGAAGTATTCCCAAAAGGACTTTTTTGATTGTGCAAGCTACTTCTTTAAAGCCCTGTGCTAGAATCTGCAGTCTTACAAAGCTCATTGGATGTTCTGTCACTTTTCTCTAAAAAACATAAACAGTGCCACTGGAATAATGCAGTGGGAATGGCCAAATTATGCCACAGGGTTAATTAAATTATGTGGCAAGAAAAGGCAAATTATGTGGCGTAATGCGGTAAATTTTGTGATAGTAAAGTCCTAATTTTTGTCATTTTTAGACTTACTAACACTGTCTGGGCATTGGCTGCATCTCATTAATACCAGTTTAATACCCAAATATACAGAAGGTGACTGGCCAACCTTTGCAAAGGCCTTCCAATTTTTCGCTGCATTTTTAGTAACTTTTTAACCAGTTGAGCTAGAAACAAATGTGTTTTTGTTAAAATCTGCAGATTACGAAGCAGATGATGGATTATGTGCCAAATACATCAAATCTATCATTATGTGAAAATTGACGCAGTCACACAGTCGCATAATTCCAGTAGCCCTAAACATGAATAGAGTGGGGCTATTCATAACCTTCACTTTGTAGCACATTTAGTAGTATTATGATAGTACTACAAAATGCTATTCACTACAGTGGTGGCTCCTCCATTTGAGCGGAGGAGTGTGGCCCCACAAACAAAAGTCCCTGGCCAGAGCTGAAAAATAAAATGGTAATTAAGTTTTCTTTCATGTACATTTTTCAGCACCCCACCTGTTTCAAACTGAGCGTCTGGACAGGGTGGGCCATTGCTGCTGAGTGGCAGCATGGAGCTGTGTGGCTGAGCTAAAAAATATGCATGTCTCTTTGGCGAATGCCAGCTAGGTATGTGCATTTTAAACTTCTCTAACCTGGCTGCCTTAAGACAGCTGTGTTAGAGAAACCAAGGGGCATATTATCAAGGCGCCACAATAAAATTATCGCCGCTTTAGCATCTGTTTTTGGGCGGAAAGCAAGGATAATTTGATTGCATGATTAGCAAGGTCACACTATCGCAAGAATCCATGGCTCAGTTCATGTTTCCGGAACGCCCAGCATCTCAACGCTGATGAGATGCATAGTAGGCGTTCCGCACTAAAATAATGTGAGACATGTCTCTAACACAACTTACTCCTATCAGCAATCTGGCCACAAACCTGCGTAGACGATAATTATATCACTATATGCGCTTATCGCTGCTTTGTTTACGCCTGCTTTCAAACTGACTTACCCATTATATCCAATGGGAGGTGGATTGTAGGGATGAGTTCCTCCTGCCCTATCAACAAGGATCTGACTATCGTTGTGCTGTTATTGCTTGGTTTTCAGCAATAATCGCACACGTTCGCCGCTATCACTGGATTTCCAATCACATTGGAGATAAGCGTTGCTGATAGCGCACTATCTGTGCGATAAAATCCAGCGATAGTCAGCCTTAAGTTAAAACGCGCTAAGAGCGCTAAGCGATGATTATCGCTTCTTGTTGCTGATATGCCCCCAAAGGCCTCCAGTGCTTTTGTGAGTGCTGATAGAGGCCGCTCCCACCAATCCTAGCGCTGTTGCATGAGAGCAGCTCCAGGATTGGCTTGGAAGTCAGGAGCCTGCCTACCTCGAGGAGGGAAGGATGGAGGAGGACGTTGCATTGGTAGAAAAGGTCAGTTACTTTTTTTTTTTTATTGCATTGTAATTGTATTTTTTTATGTGCCCTATACCCCACCACCCTTGGGACATGCCGGCCACCACTGGTTTAATTTGAAAGGTATAGTACCAGCACTTCTGAGCAGTGCTGCAATGCTCTTAATGAGAGAGTACCAGCACTTTTCAGCAGTAAACAGGTACTCTGGGACAAGGAGTACCTGCACCTCTATAGTTCCATTTCAAGCACTGCCCCTGCAGGGAACTCGTAATAAGGTCTTAAGTCTCGGCACAATTTAGTGCACATCAGTTCCGGCTGCTCGTCTTTAGTTTGCTTTTTAGGTCGAGCCTAGGCAGCGCATGATCTGTCTGGAAGACCTGAAATAATCACTATTAGAGTGGAATCCTGCCTGCTGAATGCTATTGATTCACTCCTGAGCCGCTCTTCTTTACTGGCTCCTCATTGGTTGGTGCTTCTGATACATCACTTCCGTTTCTCAGCAGCACCGGCCAACTTCAGAGTCCCTGTAAGTGTTTATGTGCTCCTTTGGAGACTTCTTGTTTTGTTTGCCATTGCTCATGTTTATTGTGAACAGCTTTTTAAAGATGGGGATGTATTTTGAGTAGTTATATATGTGCAATAAACAACGCTTCACATATGCAAATGTGCGGATACGTGTGTGCCTTCATTTAAGGTGTAACACTAGAAGCTGGTTCCTAGCGTGTGGTTGTTTATGTGATTATCGTTTTTTTTACTTTGTTGTTTTTACTTTGTTTTTAAGTTTTAACTACTCCTCAGAGCATTATTTAGAGGCACCATATTGAAGCATTTTGCTGCTGACTAACACGTTTTGTTTCATCTGGGAATGCGTGTGTGTTTTCGCAGTGAAATGCATGAGACTTCTCATGTGTAGCAGTGTTTCATAGGTGTTTCTCCAGTCTTCCTGGTGACTAGGCTCAGTCCATCCTCCATTCTGTGTTTAAAAGGGGATCTGAGATGAAAGGCTCCAACCAGGGTACTGATCCCCGCTGATTGCGTTGCTCGCGTTTTGCTTTTCACTGGAAGTCAATTAGCGGCTTCCATTAATGCAGTTCTCTGTCAGCAGCGGGGTGCATACATAACAAATGCTGCTCTCGCCTTTACTTTTCCAAACATATTTTCCACATTTGAACCAGCATTTGTTTTAAAAAAAACGATTTCTCACCTGCATTTTTTTATGTTTGATTAATCCACTGAAAGGGGTTTAAATGTGTTCAGGAGGCTGTGGGACCATATTTTTATCATTTCTTCAACGATGAGAAAACTTTTAAGAAAATAAATTCATTAAGGCACTTCTATACATACCATAATGCATTGTTTAGTTCCCGTCCAGTTCCCACTTCTTGCTATTTCTCCATCCCTCACGCCCTACCCCCACCCCCCCCCACCCCCCTGTATAATAACCCAATTCATGCCATCAGTTAACATATTTCTGCCTCTTTCTTCTTCCTTTTATAAGGTCAAATAAAAACATGACAACTTTTTGAAGTGTTGGTTGTGGAGAGAGGTCAGCCGCACGTCTGGTAGCTCAGTAAGGTTAATATTGTTTTAGTGCGGACCCGTGTGACAAAGGCAGTTAAATCACTTTGCCCCTCCCTAGAGGCCTTTCCACCCACCACCACCCCTGGATGCAGATGGCCTTTTTACCTTTCTTTTTTTTCATTAGTCCATTCTTTTTGTCCTCTTCAGCAGTTCACTCCAGGGGGTGTCTTCTGATTGAAAAAAACAATTCAACAGCAGTATATAAAGGAGGTCCATTCACAGATGCTAGCCAATTAATTTGGCAGAACAATCACATTTGACATACACATAATGCAGAATGATTACAGTGTCAGTGGGAAATTGGAACAGCCACAAAAAAACGGGTTTATTACAACATAACTTTAAAAGGCAATAGGTGCACATGTAACCACAGTAAAACTGTCCCTCACAATGCAACTGATTCGTTTGCTCCTTTGTGGACTGTCAGAGGATTGCTAAAAGCTTATTTAAAGGTCCTTCGTTTTGGAAGCAATATTCAGCTTGTTTCCTTGGAACTTTAGCAAAATTAATACATTTTTGTAATGCTGGTGGATACTAAAATACAACAGAAATTGGCAGTCAGAAAAAAGTACATACCTAATGTGGAGATTGCTCCTTGGTGGATTCCTCAATAAGGTTTCACAAAATAATTTGTATGATTTTTTTCAAGTTTATAGGCAAAACATATAACTCTCTGTAGGTCTAACAGACTTTGAACCATATGTTTTATTGTGGGCGGTCATACCTGAGTTGTTGCACTGCTGGGCTCGTACCGCATCTGCCAATACAGTCAAAAGGCATATGCTGTTCAGTGATGCACAAAAAATTGCACATTATGTGCCAGGTTTGGGCCATTTTATGCCCCAAATGTCCTTCATTTGTAATATATAGACTACTATGTATATATGAAAAATGTGTGTGTACTATTGTCAGGTAGCTAGTCTGCAGTCTAATGCAAACAGAAAGATGTAAAGCTGTCTCACAGTACAAACCGCTGTTCTGGTAGCAGCGCTGCTCTCTGCCTCTTGGTGGCAGTGTAGGACATCGTGAAAGGATGCAGTCTGGAAGCCACCACAAAATGCCACATTATCTCACACAATTCAATAGCACAACACAAAATATCAATTCACATCAGAGGCGCAACTAGAGCCACATTTCGGGGGAGGGAACTACTAAAAATTTCGGGGGGGCTGATTCTTCCAGCAATATGCAGAGTGGACATGCAGGGGCTCTAAGGGGTGAAAACACACCAAAGCCTCGTTAGCAAGTAAATGGGCTTTTAAAGACCTGTGAAGTACTCAGTGTGTGTGTGTGTCCAGGAAGCTGTCTCAGCTGGGCTGACACACACGACGGGGGGAGGAGGGCTGAAGCCCTTGGAGCACAATGGGTGTGTTGGAGTAAGAATTTTTACCTGCACAGCTATCCAAGGACACACCTGTCACCTGCACAACATAACCCCTGTGTAGGCCCTGCTGTTTAGAGGTTGCAGGCCTCAGTTACATTGCCCTGGGCACTGCCATTTTCTCTTAGCTTAAACAGAAGCAGAAAGCAAGTCTGACCCAAGATTCACCCAGCTGCTCTTGCCTGCAAGGACCCGCACCCCTACCAGGCCCCACCTCATTGTATATTTCTCACAGACAGCAGAAGTCAAGTTCCTCTATAAATCTTGCAACATACCCCACGTCCCCCACCTAAGCCATGAATGGAATAAGGGAAGTTCCCACCACAGCTACGTCAAGCCAGATATCCGATAAACTGAGGCTAAGGGTGGCGAAATAGTATCGCAGATTGACTGATTGACACATGAATAGGACCCCTCGAAGCTATACTAACACATTTCTGTCGTCCATTGATAGTTTATTATTGGACTTCCAGTCAAATGGCAGTTCTCAGTCTAGACTGAAGTATGTACCACAATTACAGGAAAAAAGGCCATACCTAACCCTATGGGTGGGAAAGGTAGAGAGCAGTCCAGTAAATGACAATGGACAATGGACGGGTATGTGATACGTGGTGGCGTGGGATGACGTAATTATCGTCTCACGGGTTTTAGACAGTATAAGAAGGAGCCCCGCAAGAACATCAGCGGGCAACTCCTCGTCTGTTTGTAGGTATTCAGACCGAGAGTTGTCTCCAAGGGCCCTTGATCAAATGTTCATACTTTTGTGCATGTAAATATTTTACTTATGTTATGTTTTAAACTGCTTTTTAGATAAAGTCATTTTATATCTGCATATGTACTTTTTAACTTGTTCTCTACATTTAAGCATTTATACTGTGGTCTTAGGACAACTCACTGATATAGCATTTTGAGTGTACCTAATGATAAATAACATGTACTCTGCATTCTAATGTATCTTGCAGGATTACACTTATGAGCAAATGTGAGTATTCATCTATGTGAACAAGCACAACCGTTTTTAATCTGCCTCAGTACTCATAGGTGTACCAAACAAAATCTCTCTCTCTTAGCAAATGTTAAACTGCACTTTGTAAACTATTATAAACTAAAGCTGGTCCATGTGACTTTCAAGAGAATGCTGGGTACAGGACCAAGTGCTATATGATTTTTATGTTATCACTGATTATTTCTAGAAGCTGTGTCTTCAAATAAATTGTACAACTCCAAGCTTCAGTCTCCAAAAGCTCATGTTTTTTCCTGTTTTAGAGCAAGAGGTCCAGGACAGCCCCGGTGCAATTTAAGCCGCCCTATTCCCCTTAGTTTTCACTCACGGTCTCGTCAGCGCGGCTTCTGAAAGCTGTGCACTGAGTCCCCCTGGCCCCTCCTGTCCCTAGTAAATCATCCCCTTCAACAAGTGGTGACCTCGACGTGATAATAAGGAGTTAAACTGACAGGATGCAGCTGGTTCCTAAGGAGGAAGTACTAAACTGCTAAACGACTCTGCAGCCATCCTGCTGGACCATTGTGAGGGAAACACTGCGCTGAGGGTAAGCATACATATTATTGTGTCTGCCCGCCGCTGCGCTGTCTCTCTCTCTTGGGTTCGGCCGAATGGTGGGCTTTGTTGTGATACAGTGGCACATCTGCCAATGGTCCAGGGGTTTCCTGTCTATTAACCTTGTTATTTGATTCCGCGCAAAGGAAGGGATTGTGTGCTATTTGGAGATTGAACCTGACAGTTGGGTAATTACTGAGATACATGTGCTTTTTGTTGATAAATGCAACTTCATGTTTTTGCTGATTGCTAAAAAGGATTGTAGCAGTCGAATTGTCAAGGCTTATTCTATATTTACTCTTAAGCGCGGTGCCTCTCTAGAGGGAGGGGACCTTTAATACATATTTTAGGCTTTTTTTTTTTTTAAGTGACCCTCTGAAGTTTCAGGGAAGGAGGACCGCACGTGGCAGGTCTCTCAGCTTGTGAAGCCTCTCCAGAGAGGGGGAGGACCTTTGATACATCTGCAACAGGGTGTCAAGGAAGGAAAGGGTTGCGTCTAGCATCTTTTTCAGTATATTCATGCAAGTGATCCTCTGTTTGATAGGAGTGACAGAGACGAGGTAATCTCTCATGTCAGTAGTCCATGAGAAAGAAGGAGTTTCAGCAGGTCCGATTAGCTACCGTGACCTTTGATCTTTCCTTAATTTAGTTGTGATATCCCCTACTGTATGTCAAGGGAAGAGTTCTGTGCGGGACTAAGAAGTTTATATGCTCATATTGTAGGCATTATATTTTTTGCCAAGCTAAACGTGGTTTATTAATTATTTTTGGTTTGCCTCACATGTATAAGGAGCACTCTAGCACACTCTAGTGGCCATAGAGCGTGATTTTTGTAAAAGAATTGTTGAAGTGTTTACATTTTATTTTTCTCTTTTTAGATACCTGTTCAGGCACAGGCCTGTATGATAGCGCCTAGTGTTTAATGTTGAATATATTTCTAGGTTCATAGAACTAACTTATATGATCCTTACTGTTTTCATGGTCTCTTTTGTTAGGAGTCACTGGCTGGCACAGAGGCTGACTATAGCGAGACTATACTATACTATTGATATATAAGCGCATTGTGATTGTTCATCTTTCCTTGGCTAATTATAAACTGTGAACATCGAATTTCTGTAACAATTGCTGCTAGTATATTTTGTGACCATCACTTGAGAACTGTTTTTGTAGCGAGATTCAATAACTAGGGAGATTGTAAATGCATTTCTGTGTTTCCCATGTATGTTGATCTGCCACTGACTAACTGAAGAGAGTCTATAAGCTACGGCATTTCGAGCCCCACGGTTGTCACATATATACATATTTATTGTTTTCCTTTTTTCTTGCTGCTATTAAACTGCGTGCACTTCTGGCATTCAGGATTTCCCCTTCCCTCTACAAGCAACTGCAGGCTTCACAAGGGAAGTCTCAGGGAATTGCTCTGCGTTATTTTTAGACTACAGATCGTTTAGAATAAACAAGAAATGTTTCCTTTTTAGCTGCATTTCACGTTAGGAATAGGATACATGAGTATAAGAGGTATCCAGTCATTATAGAAGCATTGTGCTTGTGGTAAACTGCCCCGACCCCGAAAAAAAAAAAACTGACAGTCAGCCTTATATACATATAAACAAAAGGAAGTACAGATGAGCCAGGGTGGGCAGAATCAGATTGAGGTGGTCCTGCACATATTGGACGATAAGATAGTGGCAATACAGAACACTGACGCACGAACAATAACTAAACTCGACAGACGCCAGATCCCCTTGGTAGCTAAGGCGTGGACACTGCTGGGACTCCCACTCACGCAAGGCACAGAGATAAAAATATCTACACTACATTTGACGCGACTGTGCCTCCCAGTGCAGACTCACACACCCCTCATTGACAATAGTCAACTCGTACGTGAAGCGTCACAGAATTCCACTTCATTAGTAGAGACACCACACATACCCTTGCAAGTGTCACAAGTGTCCCCACCAGTACCACATACTGTTGAGGAAAACTCCATAGAATTAAGTCATTCAGTGGAGAGTTTAGTGGGTTGCAGAACTATTGACCTCGCCGTCCCGCCCTTGGTGACCTCATCGTCCCTGAGCTCAAGCTGCCAGGGAAGACAGGAAGACCCACACGTTTTCCGTACCTCATCAGACTGCGAATTCTACACATTGCTCCTACAGGGACTGTCCATACCCGACTTGCCCCTGGCCTGTGAGCAACACGCCCAAGAGCTGCACGTGCAGCTGGGGCAGCAGCCTTCACCCAGCATTGTTGAGCAATTGCAGAGACACCCCTTCACAACACATTGCCCCTTATTGTGGGCATATTTACAAAACCGCATAGTAAGCAGTGAGCACAGTTGTCAGACTTCTCCGCCACCACTTGCCCGCCCCCCAAGATAACTCTAGGATATGAACAAACAGCCCGCACAAAACAATAGATTTGACATCACAATACATTTAGAGAACGGGCGCGTTACTACCATTACTGAGGATCCTTCAGTATCCTCAGCCCAGGTCCCACCCCTAGTGGGTACAGTTATATTGGCACTAATATCTACTCTGGGAATGGACACAACAGATTTACAGACGGTGACTCTGACTTTAGCCCCCAGTGGAGGTACACCTTTTATCACTTTCCCACCCCACGCTGAGTAACAATGACAACACCCCTGGAACACGTGATAAAAAACTTCACAGAGCAGGAAAAGCGCATCAGAAAACATTGTAATGAATTGCATGAACTTACACGAAATGCGCCACATTCCTGGCCCAGAGAAGGGACTTTTGACAAGATAGTGCTAGACCATGCGAGAACTTTCTTGGAAGGTAAATACTCTGGTAATAGACTCAAAAAGCGTAAGGACACCCTCGCTATGTGGGCTGTCTTTAGGGAAAATGACACAAGTACCCAAACACCTGAAGTACCCACAGCCCAAGCGCCCACAGCCCAAGCACCCACAGCCCAAGCGCCCACAGCCCAAACACCCGAAATGCCCACAGCACCCCCACCTGCCTACTCTGAATCTCGAATTTATCCCGAACTAGTTCTCAAAACAGACCTAGAACAAACTACAAATGATAGGGCAGCCGTAGGCTATGAAGATATCTCTGTCCCAGACCGTGATGCCTTCTCCCCAGACTTTTTAAATGGTCCGCAAGGAAGTAGACAAGATAGTGCGCAAATGCACCAAACGCTGAGACCCCAAGTCCAAGTGATGCAGGGTGCCACATCTGGAACATCAGGTCAGATTGCAGGACAGATTGATGCACAGTTTACTATAAAGATGACTCCTGCATCCAGTACCCCAGGCCCCCAGCTAGATGAAGATGGAGAGAGTGATAGAGTCTCAGGTGGTTCACAGCACAGCTCTCACATGCATCTCCCCAGACCCCACGGCCCAGCCCCGATGTCCATTGGAAGGGAACACAGCACATCTGAGGCCAGAATTAGACATTATGGCCCGTTTCTGACGCCCATTCAGCAGAATAGCGAAGCACAAACACTCCAAGAGGAGTGGCGACCCCTTAATACTAGTCCCAATAGACAGGAAGAGCGCCAGATACAGTTTCTTGAAGAGAACAGGGATGGCGAACAACGTATCCCTGGCATAATGAATGAAAGAGATATCGTTAGGTGGAGGACAGAACAGGACTTATACCATGGGGCAGGTAGAACAGTTGGGGACATGCCACTCGAGCATTGCTTAGGAAACGCCGCTGACAATGCACTAACTTATCAGCAAAGGCCCTTACAAAATGATAGAAAAAATGAAAGAATGACAGAACTGATGGGTGGGCTGGGCCAGCTGAGTGAAAGGCAACAACCACCGACACTCAATGAATTGGCAAGAGGTGCAAATGATGCAAGGCAACACAGTGGTGGGATCCTAACAACAAGGCCACAGCAAAGGCCATGGATACAATTAGACTATGAGGCCCAGGGTGAGGCCCCACCACAGAGTAACACAGCAGCTAACATAACACAAGCCCCTCGCGCATTCCCTAATTACAACCCCCAGAGGTCACTGCCACAGACACCTGTGCGTCAGGCATCACCTCCTGTGGCCGCACCACGCAGGGCCCAACTCAGAGAGGTAGACATTGATAACTTAGGACTGTCCAATGTGCTTGAACGGGCAGAAAGGAGATACAGGCAAAGGAGGACAGAGGTAGAGAATCTCGCAGTGTTAGGTAACCATGGGAGACCTGACGACATCCCAGAAGAATATGATGTAACAGGTAAAGCACGCCTGCGCACCACCAGATCTGGAGCACTGTACAAGATGGCCGTTAGTAGGCCAGGACGGGTGTCACCTGAAGATCTGACACCATATGAGATAGTGGTGCTAGGAGAAGGGAGTAACTATTATGCCGACAAATTCACAGATGACTTGGCAGAATGGACAGAAAGTAAAGATCCCCAAATGATGGTGTGGCCTCGAGAAGGGTCTTTCCACCCTGAGGACATGGCAACAGCTGAAGACTGTATCTTGAGGGGGGAGGGACATGAAGACTGGGATTACAATTACATGCGCAGAGGCTTGAGAATATGGCAGAAATACGCACGCAGGTATGACAGCACAAGGCCAAGAGGGGTGCTGCGCCAGCTGCCACTGCTATATAAAAATATCGAGGACCGTCCCATCTACACCCCTTGGTCCCTTATGGACAAGGACAATTTAAAAAAGCAACTTCCGCCCCTCACAGAGGGTGCTGGGAAGTGGATACAAGCCTTTGAGAAAAACACTGCAGGGGTGCCATTAGCTGCTGGAGATGTGAAAAGTCTGCTTGTTTCCCTGATTGGAGAGGATGCAGAGGAAATGTTCACACGCATTGACCACAGACTTTCCATCACAAATTTGGAATTGGATGGCAATCCTTTTAATACAATAAGGTCTGCCCTGTGGAGTGAGCTGCGTAGAAAGTTCCCTGATATCCCAGACATCGGGTCCCTAATGTCCCAGACAATGCAAAGCAATGAAGATCCTGCACAGTACATTACTAGAATGAAGGAAAAGTGGCAACAGGAGTTAGGAGAGAAATGGGATATAACAGGAGGTAATTGTAGGTTCTTCTACCATACAATTAAGAAGGGACTGCCAACTGCTGTGCAAGAAAAATTAGATGGAATAGTAGCAATGGAATGCAAACCATGGGCAGAAATACAACACCATATCATTCACTACTGTAAGAAGGAGCAAGAGCAGGAGAAGAAGAGGCAGGTGGCAATTGAAAATGCGGCAGCTAAATTGGTGCAACAGAAATTAAAGAAAAAGGAGGCTGTGGACACAATAATGGTAGCCACACCAGTGAGTCAAATGACTACTGTCACCCAATTTCCACAAAATGCCCAGAGCGCATTACAAGGAGACACACAGGCAGCAGGCACAGCACCCCAGAAACAATCAGAGGCAACAACAGTATTATGATAACAGACAAACAAGGTCATCAGGAATGCGAGGAAGAGGTAGGGGGATGGGCTATCAAAGACCCACACAGCAGCCAGGACCCCCACTGTGCTACCACTGTCAGCGACCAGGACACATGATAAGGGAATGCCGCACTAAAATGTATGAAGAATTAGCAGGCAGAGGCCAACCACAGCAAGTCCAGGTACCAGTGCAATACGTTCAGCAGCAGACACAGCCACTGCAGCCCAACGTAGTGTACACCTACCCGTCTGCAGGACAGCAACAGCCAATGTTACAGCAAGTACAGTTACAGACACCAGTCCAACAGATACAGCCACAACTGGTTCAACAACAGGGGCCTGTGTACCAAATGGTGCCACAGACACAGGTTCTTGTACCTCAGGGAGCCACAGTACTGCAGCCCGCCAATACGGTTCTGCAGGGTACAATACAGCAACATCAGGCTGGAAGGTACACCAGCTAGGATAGCCCACAGAAGACCCTAGTGTGTCCCTTGTTGTCGTGCCTCACAAATATTAGAGAGGACCCAGTTGTGTATGTCACGATCAACAACAAAACGTATAAATTTCTGATTGACACAGGTGCAACATTTTCCTGTATAACAGAGGGAGCACTGCCTATTTCCAATCAAAGTGTAGACACACAGGGTTTCTCTGGGGCAATTACAAGGGTCCCTTTCACCAAGCCAGTACCAATGAAAATAGGAGGCAAAAGCATTCAGCAACGACTGCTTTACTCGACAGAATCACCCGTAAATTTATTGGGCCGTGATCTTATGGCCAAATTAAACATGACAATTCATTTTGATGAAAAAGGCACAATGACTTGCTCCATCCCTGGCACATCACTGGCAAGAATGATGGCTGTCACTGTGGACTCTTCCATGAGAGACCAAATTAGAGCTCGCCCAGTGGATGAACTAGCATTCTCCACAGCTGTGCAAATGGTCATTGCCAACTCACCAGAGATGGCGGGGCGCACTGTACAGCTACCCAAAGAATTTCTTTTCCATCCTCAATTACAGGACATGCCAGGCCCAGACAAAAATATGATCCTAGGAATACAATGTTTTAACATGACACCAACATATGGTGTCTTTATAGCATGTGATGACTATGGCCAGTCATGGGCCTGTGTCATTTTTATTGAGCCTAGACATCGGGTAAGAGACATTACAGATAAGGAATTATTTGGTGATAGAGAAGACATTGTATACCAGATTCCAGTCCCAGTGTCAGTGACAGTTGAAATCAGAACACCAACACAACCCACAGTAATTGATGAAGCACGTGACTCAGACCTAGCTCAGGTGCCCAACATCCTTTGGACTACAGGTCCCAATGATGTGGGGCTCATTCGATCAGCAGAACCATTCAAAGTGACACTGAAACCTGACGCCATTCTTCCCAGAGTGCGCCAGTACCCTTTGTCCAAAGAAGCCGAAGAAGGAATAGCCCCCACCATTCAAGCATTACTGGATCAAGGTGTGATATATCCATGCATCTCACCTTGCAACACCTGTCTTTTTCCTGTGAGGAAGCAACAAACAAATCAATGGAGGCTAGTACATGATCTTCGCTCGATTAACAGCATAGTGATACCTGAGTTTCCCATCGTCCCTGACCCTTCAGTGATCCTTACTAACATCCCACAAAATGCAAAGTACTTTTCCGTCATTGACCTGAAAAATGCTTTTTTCAGTGTCCCACTGCATCCTGAAAGCCAGTACCTATTCGCATTTTCATTCAGACATAGGCAATTTTCGTACAAAAGGCTCCCTCAAGGCTATTGTGAGTCCCCCAGTGTGTTTAACAGAGTTGTCAAGGATGACTTATCAAATTTCCAATGTGACAGCACCTTGCTGCAATATGTCGATGACATACTCCTCTGCAGTGCGACAGAGCAAGAGTGCAGAAAAGATACAATTGCTCTGCTTACAACATTAGCACATAGAGGATACAAAGTAGACAAGCAAAAACTACAATACTGTCAGGAAGAAGTACAGTATTTAGGCCAACTGATTTCAGCATCAGGAAGAAGAGTTACACCAGGAAGAGTAGAAGCAATAAGGAATACTCCAGAACCACAGACAGTTAAGGACATGCAAAAGTTCCTGGGACTAGTGAACTATGTCAGACAGTGGATCTTTGATTATGCTACTATAACTGGACCACTCTTGAAAGCTGTCAAAATGGCTAAGGACAGGCATAACAAGATTGACTGGACACCTGAAATGACATCAGCCTTTGTAAAATTAAAAGATGAGATTACAAATGCACCAGTGTTGGGATCTCCTGATTATACAAAGGAATTCTATCTGTTCACACACTGTAATGGACAGGTCATGACAGCAGTCCTCACCCAGAAATACCCCTTGGGTCCCAAACCAATTGCATACTTCAGTGGCATGTTAGACTCAGTGATGAAAGGCCACTATCCTTGCGAACAGGCTCTTTCAACAGCAGCATTTGCCGTTGAGAAAAGCACCCCCATAGTCATGGGCTCCCCTCTGACGCTGTACACTGAGCATGCTGTCTTTGCAATAATACAGAAAGCTAAAACAACTCTTACCACACAGAGAGTATCAGGATATGAAGTCATACTGTCATTGCCTTCATTGAAGGTTGTAAAATGCCACACTGTGAATCCAGCCACGTTCTTTGCACATCCGATTGCGACAGCTGACGATGACACCCATGATTGTGCCACATACTGCCCAGATGAGTCAGGCACAGCAAAGGAAGACCCATTACCAGACAGTGTAATTTACTTTGTTGATGGTTCTTCTACGATTGATCAAGAGACAGGCATCAGGCATACAGGGGCAGCTGTAGTCAGAGCACAACAGAATAACTCCTCAGACACTCTGGACATTGTACAGCAGATAACATTACCACCCCATTACTCAGCCCAGGCAGCTGAGTTGGTGGCATTAATAGCCGCCTTGAAGCATGGAGCTAATGAAAGAATTACTGTGTACTCTGATTCAGCATATGTCACCACAACAACGCATTCCAGCATATTGAGATGGAAAAGGCGCGGGTTTCTTAAAACAGATGGCACGCCTGTAATGCACAAACAGTTACTTGCAGAACTAATTGACTCCTTGACACTGCCAGCAGAAGTAGCAGTAGTGAAATGTGCAGCACACACGAACGGCCAAGATTTTGTTTCCAGAGGAAATGCAATGGCAGATTGGGCTGCTAAAGCAGCAGCTAAAGGCCAAAGTTGTACACAACAACCATCCCCGACACAGACTGACTGCACCCCCATCTTGCTTGCCAAAAATACGCCCCCAATAGCGCAGGAAGAGATGCAAAACACAGATGAGGACACCAGCAAGTCACCACTCCCAGATACACCCGACCCAACGCTTCCATATACAATTGATGACACACAGCAGTTTGACATCATTGCACAGTTGCACCTCAGAGAGATACAAGAAAGTGCCCAAGCTGAAGAAAAAGAGTTATGGAAGAAGAGGGGAGTACAACAGGATGCCTCAGATTTTATTTACAGACAGACAATGACAGGGAAGCCTGTCATGCCACAGGCTCTTTTGCAAATAGCACTTACCCAGCTGCACCTTCCTACACATGTCCCTCGTGATATCATGTCCTCTAACCTGCAGGCAGAATGGTTCATCCCCAATGCACATGAGCAGATACAACTCTTTGTCCATCAGTGCCTTATCTGTCAGCAGTATTCACCCAACCCAGCTATGAAAACAGTTGCTTCAACAATACCAAGGCCTAAGGGTCCCTTCAGGGAACTCCACATTGACTATGTGGACATGCTTGACAGATGTAACAACTACCGATACCTCATCGTGGTAGTATGTCCCTTCTCACGATGGATTGAGGCTGGACCTTGTGTCCATTGTGACGCAAAGGCCGCAGCTACCTTCCTACTTCGTGAGGTCATATGTCGCTGGGGATTACCAGAATCTATCCGCAGTGACAATGGCGGCCATTTTTCAAACTCCATCTTTGAGATAATGGCCACCATGTTAGGACTAAAACATAAACTTACTTCAGCCTATCACCCACAGAGCAATGGTATTTGTGAGCGCCTCAACGGATTGCTCAAAGCCAAGATCAGCAAGATAAGTGCCACTATTGGAAAGAAATGGCTCTATTGCCTCCCAATTGCTTTATTTGCACTCAGGAACAGCCCTAGCTCTGATCATCACCTCACACCTCACCAGCTTGTCACTGGCAGATCAATGAATATGGTTGTTCCTTCCACCAGACCTAAAGTAGACAATGAAACGTCTTCTGAGATTGTGAAAGCTGAATTATTTGATTATTTGTGTGCCCTAACCCGTGCTGCTAGGTTTCTTTCCATTCAGACATCCAAGACAAAGAAAAAGGACGGCACAATTTCCAATGAACTTTTGCCCATCCGCCCTGGAACACAGATCTTCATAAAGAAGCAAGTACGGAAGTGGAGAGACCCTAAGTACGAGGGACCATACCTGGTCATTGACTCTTCACCCACTGCGGTCCGAATTGCCGAACGCAAAGCATGGGTTCATTTGAACCACGTGAGGATCCACCCGGCACCAACAGAGACTTGAACTTCAACAGGAAGGAGGGCATCTTATTTCCTATGACTATCCAAGACCGTGAATATGGAGATCGAATGAGGGTCTATGGAATAAGAGACAGTAACAGACCAACGCCTCTTACCAAGATTTCAGTTAAAAAGATATGTACAGTCACTCTTATATTATTTGTTATGTTCGTTGCTTCAATGGCTATATTACATTGGCTTGCATTACAAGCAGAGAGAGAGAAGGCTATATCAAGCAAAGTTGGGCCTACCATCTCAGTAGGATATCACATGCCTAAAACAAGTCCTGGCAACATACTAGATGAGGAATACACCAGCAATGGCTGCACCACCCCTGTACCCACGACACCTTCCACACCCTCTGTAGACCACACCGAGTGGGACAGGGTACTTGATATCACTGTGAATGCCCCTGGGAAAGGTGTCCCTAGACGTTTCCGTCAGCATAAAAGGAGTGTCAGGTATAAAATGGGTCGCAATAAAACACCAAGGAGATATACCCCTCGCACACAACGTAAGGAGAAAGACACAGAACAAATATCAAACTGGGTTAGTGATCTCCAGGACACAGTTGTGTACACATTCGAACAACACTCTATGCCTGATTTTTTCTCCCAGCGCCCTGGTATGTCAGTACAGAATGATGGTACCCATAACGCATTGTTAGATAATATGTGGTACAGAGACATGAGGGAGGTGGGGAGAAAAGCCACGAATGATTCCTGCTTTGTGTGCTCATACATTCCACATGCTGTAGGTGCAGACAAATTGCTCATTCCCAAAGAGATTCCACCGGCCACTGCCAAATGTCTTCTACACCTGTTCCTTTGCCGCATACATGGTCAGATACAGCTCCAGTCAGCAAAAATTAATACAGCATTTGTAAACGTCTCAGACTGGGACAACAAGTATGTTACATTCACTGTTGTTTCTGACCCAGTAGAATTTGAGAGAAGAATGGAAGTTTACCATGAAATGGGAGTACCTGCTAATATGATACAGGTCTGGGAATATCAGTTTAGAAAATTAGGATACTTCACCTTCCCAACACCCCCATCAAAATGCCACTCACCCGAATCCCAACAGACTAACCATACCCATAACGCATGCCCTTGTCAGTGGAGACCCATTCTGCGCCTGAGGGCCAATATATATTTTAATAACAGATGGAATGGGCCACATGATTTAATATGCAAGGCAGCATCCTTGGGTAGCCCGGTTGAAGGTCAGGAGCATAAGCATTATACGAATGAGACTATTGGGAGGGAATGTGCTGAGATATGGGCACAGGAAACTAGAAGATATACCCTCAATGAGGGTACAAAGTACAAACCTAAAAGAGCATACAAACTTAAGTCTCCTCTCCTTTGCTTCCTAGGTACCGGAACAGTGCCTGTGGGCCGAAACACAAATTGCAGTCACACAGTCTTTAATTTTGACCTCCAGCACGGTACCTCTAGTCTCATGGACATCTACTGGGCATGCGGCGAGCACATCTACCTGCAGCTGCCCCCCCACTGGCAAGGACTATGTTCCATTGTGACAATGCATGAACTACATCTTGTTGTCCCTGCAGCGAACATTTCCCACATCCACACACACCCAATGGCAGATGACGTTACCCTGCTTCATCATGGGAAGAGAGAAATAATGAAATACTTCTCAGATGGCCCTTTTCAGAAAATACCTCAGGATTACAGACTCTTCAATGATGCCGAACTTTTCTTTGGGGGAGTTATCCCCATGTTCCAGACTAAAGCCAATGCTCGCTGGCTGCAAGTGACCAGATATGAACTAATGCAGCTTATCAACAACACCCGGGATGGGTTCAACGCCGTGAAAGAAGAACTTCGACCTCTACGACTTATGGTTCTAGAGCACAGATATGTTCTAGACCAGCTAACAGCAATGAATGGTGGTGTGTGCGCCAAGGTGGGAAAATCCTGCTGCACGTTTATTTTAGCGAACGACGCTGACAACGGAACACTCACGAAGGCCATCGAGGATTTGGACAACTTGGGGAAAGAGATGCATGAGGAAGGAGGTGCTGAAGCAGATCTCTTAAATGGCTGGTTCAATTTGAACTGGATGCCTTCATGGCTGTCTGCAGTGCTTAAATTGTTAATGCCAATTTTCTGTGTACTGTTATTGTTGTGTTTTGGATCACAGATACTGATATACTGTGTAAAGAAATGTAGTTCTAAAATGATAGGGATGAATTATGCAGGCTCAGGTTCATATACGGGAATTCGTAGGGCTAAGGGAGATGATGGAGAGACGACAATGATGAGCATAGTGGAGTTGGCCATTCCTGACTCCCGCCCATTGCCAGACATTCCTGTAATTAGTCAATATCAGGCCCAGGTGCATAGAGTCCCATCACGTTCACCACAGGGGGACTTGATGCGTCCCTATGAGACAATGTGTGATAACTTAGGGAAGACAGATGCAGATTCAGGAAAAGTGCAGGACAAAGATTCAGAGGAACAGCCTCTTTGCGACTCGCCCTGGCCTCTCCCCCCATCTCCAGCTAAGTATGCAGTTCGAATGGTGTTTAAAGATGTTTGATTAAGTTCGAAATTTCGAACTTGAGGGGGGAATGTTGGAGTAAGAATTTTTACCTGCACAGCTATCCAAGGACACACCTGTCACCTGCACAACATAACCCCTGTGTAGGCCCTGCTGTTTAGAGGTTGCAGGCCTCAGTTACATTGCCCTGGGCACTGCCATTTTCTCTTAGCTTAAACAGAAGCAGAAAGCAAGTCTGACCCAAGATTCACCCAGCTGCTCTTGCCTGCAAGGACCCGCACCCCTACCAGGCCCCACCTCATTGTATATTTCTCACAGACAGCAGAAGTCAAGTTCCTCTATAAATCTTGCAACATACCCCACGTCCCCCACCTAAGCCATGAATGGAATAAGGGAAGTTCCCACCACAGCTACGTCAAGCCAGATATCCGATAAACTGAGGCTAAGGGTGGCGAAATAGTATCGCAGATTGACTGATTGACACATGAATAGGACCCCTCGAAGCTATACTAACACATTTCTGTCGTCCATTGATAGTTTATTATTGGACTTCCAGTCAAATGGCAGTTCTCAGTCTAGACTGAAGTATGTACCACAATTACAGGAAAAAAGGCCATACCTAACCCTATGGGTGGGAAAGGTAGAGAGCAGTCCAGTAAATGACAATGGACAATGGACGGGTATGTGATACGTGGTGGCGTGGGATGACGTAATTATCGTCTCACGGGTTTTAGACAGTATAAGAAGGAGCCCCGCAAGAACATCAGCGGGCAACTCCTCGTCTGTTTGTAGGTATTCAGACCGAGAGTTGTCTCCAAGGGCCCTTGATCAAATGTTCATACTTTTGTGCATGTAAATATTTTACTTATGTTATGTTTTAAACTGCTTTTTAGATAAAGTCATTTTATATCTGCATATGTACTTTTTAACTTGTTCTCTACATTTAAGCATTTATACTGTGGTCTTAGGACAACTCACTGATATAGCATTTTGAGTGTACCTAATGATAAATAACATGTACTCTGCATTCTAATGTATCTTGCAGGATTACACTTATGAGCAAATGTGAGTATTCATCTATGTGAACAAGCACAACCGTTTTTAATCTGCCTCAGTACTCATAGGTGTACCAAACAAAATCTCTCTCTCTTAGCAAATGTTAAACTGCACTTTGTAAACTATTATAAACTAAAGCTGGTCCATGTGACTTTCAAGAGAATGCTGGGTACAGGACCAAGTGCTATATGATTTTTATGTTATCACTGATTATTTCTAGAAGCTGTGTCTTCAAATAAATTGTACAACTCCAAGCTTCAGTCTCCAAAAGCTCATATGTATGTTTTTTCCTGTTTTAGAGCAAGAGGTCCAGGACAGCCCCGGTGCAATTTAAGCCGCCCTATTCCCCTTAGTTTTCACTCACGGTCTCGTCAGCGCGGCTTCTGAAAGCTGTGCACTGAGTCCCCCTGGCCCCTCCTGTCCCTAGTAAATCATCCCCTTCAACAAGTGCTGCGCGTCTGATTCACATAATTACACTCCATGACACACAATCCTACTCCACATAATTCCAGTACACTCAATACCACATAATTACTATCCACCTAATTACACAGCACACCATGCCACATCATTCCACTACACAAATACACTCAACACCCAGCCCTGACAAGTTTGCCAGGTGCTAGGTCCATGCGTGATGCGCTGCACCAGTCCAGGTTTTTTTCCTTTGAATTCTGGGAATTGTAGTCCAGTTGTATAATGGCGTAAACAAGCCTACAAGCATCACGCATGGACCTGGCAGCCGCGGTCGGTAGGGGAGTACCTGCCGGGGCGGTGACGTAGGGAGGGGGAGGGGCAGGGTGGGGGGGTAGTAATCAATAAATAATGGAGGTTTACAGGTAAGTAAACATTTAAATAAAGCAAACGAATTTCGTTGTGTGCACTGCATCCCCACATGCAATGCAGTGCGCGCAACAAAATTGGTTTGCTTTATTTAAATGTTTACTTACCTGTAAACCTCCATTATACATAGATTACTACCCCCCACCCTGCCCCTCCCCCTCCCTACGTCCCCGCCCCGGCAGGTACTCCCCTACCGACCGCGGCTGGGACCTGGCAAACTTGGCAGGGCTGTACACCACACAATTTCACCCCACACAATTAAACAACAAACAATTTCCAATACAACCCACATAATTCCACTCCTCACCACATACATCCACTACACTCCAAAGCAAAACACATAGGTATAAGACATTCTCATTTACAATGCCATGTGCAAATTCGAGACCTATTGCACTGCCTATGCGTGTTGCAATCGGCCTTACTATCTGGCTTGATAACCTGCTATTCCGTCGAAAACTACCTTGGGCCCTCTTCCTGTTGTTTTTCCCGCTGAGCACGCTTCAGCGTGCCTTGCGTGCGCACGCACCGGCGCTTCTCAAGCTGTTGCGCAGCAACCTGTCGCTCTCGCGCCTGTCACACCATCATGAAGGAACCAGCGAAAGCTCCGCCGGAGGCATCATGGCGCCTCAAGGGCTTCCATGATCAAGCCTGGTCAAGCCCTGTCTTGTATTAGGTGAACGGAAATCCCACTATGTGCCAGCTCTGTTAATAATAAGTTTAAAAGAGGACGTACAAGACTCGAGGGAAGTTTGAGCAAATGAGATGCCTTTTGTTCCTACCTGTGGCGTTCCTTACCTAACCCATGTATATGTAATTTGCACCCCTGTGAATGGGGCGACTATTCGCTCGTAAATATCTGTCGTCGCTTCCACCCTGTTAACCCATGGGAATGGCAGCGACGCCGGCCTTCATTCAGGCGAAGCCTGGTTTTCATTTCATGCACTGTTAGTCAAACATCTCTGCGGCCTTGTCATGCCTCCATCCCTCCGTCCTTCGCTTGGTCTCGCCAACGCGCTACACCTCTTCTTGTAAGGTCAGCTCTCCCAATACACCACCGTCTTGCAGTGTCTGTAAAACACAAAAATGTAATTTTAATGGACAATGCCCCTTAATGACAGTTTGTAGAAACTGTGCTGCAGAATATTAAGCCAGACGTGAAGTCACAGTCACCCCTCAGGCGGGAATGCAATTTCTGTTGTTCTGTAGTCCCTGCTATTCTAGTAGTGGAAATCGCACACCCAGCTCTGTCAGTGTACCTCCTTTCTTGCATTTAGCACTTCTTTCCATTCCATCAGATGGGAGTCTTTACTCGTAGTTCTGTCAGAAGCTCATTCCACAAGATGGCCACAGGTTTAGGCCAAGGCTTTGAGCATGGGAAGCTCCTCTGTTGTCGCAGAAGAGCGGCGCCCCGCTTAAGTACCCCTCCCCTCCCCCCTCCCCCCCCACCAAAGATGAAAAATAAAATGGTAATACATTAATTACCATTATATTTTTCATCCGATCGTCAGGACGGGGGCGGGCCGCTGCTGATTGACAGCAGTAAGGAGGAGGGTGGAATGTGTTTGCACTTTTCAAAGTGCACATGTCCCTTTTGTCAGCCGTCTTCTAACCCAGTAAGACAGCTGGGTCAGAGTAAGTGCACGGCTCCAGTGTCCTTGGGAACGGCAAGTAAAGCCACTTCCTCCAATCAGGAAGTTGCTCTCACAGCATGAGATCAGCGCTAGGATTGGTGCCCGCACTGTGGCATCCAGTTGAGAAGGGGTCCAGAGCGGGTTGTGTTGGTTCAGGTACGTTTTTAAAAATTAAAATGCTTTCATGCGCCTTTCCCCCTCTGTAGATGCCAGCCGCCTGTAAGTGTGATGAAAACATTGTGGGTTCTCTATGCAATTTAGGGCGTGGCTTAAACACTAAAACTCAATTTCTGTGATTCCCATAGTGTGCCACCGGTTTTTTTTATTCCTCTCTGAGCTTCCTGTTATTGAACCCAGATATATATTTCACTACTGATATGCACCAGAAACCAGCCATGGCTATTTGTCAATAGTTGTTAGCTGTTAACAATAAATGCGCAATAACAATGATTTCATTATAAATAATTAATATTGAAAATATTCAAATTCTGAAATTATGAGAATTAATTAAACATTACTGAAGCCCATGAAAGGGTAGTGGTCTTCCGAGAGTCTCAGCCCCTCCGATTTACTATTCACTCTGTGGACAGGTGCACCTTTTTTTTCTCCACACATCTTACACCTCGTCACTTTCCTCTTCAGCATCCTCTTTTCACTTTCTCTTCAATGCATGTCCTAAAATCTACTTCACTTAAACACACCCCAAACACACAAAGCACCCACTTGCCTGTAAGCACTGCATTTTCTTTTACTTTTATCCTGGCCATATTTTGAATGGTATGTACCTCTTTGGCACATTTAAACAGAATCACAATTGCAACTGCAATACATGACCATTTCTATGGGCCCGATTCACAGAACTAACTTAAGACAACATTCTAAACTGTCTTAAGACAAACTTAAGACAAAATCCTAACTTCTGTGAATACCAAAAGTAGTAAGTTTAGGATTTTGTCTTAAGTTAGTTCTGTGAATCGGTCCCTATGTACTCTCTGCAGAGAGGCCAACAATTGGATGATCATGTAATCTGAACACCTTTTTGACCCACTGATAGATGCTGTGAGAAACTAGCACTGCATTCAGCCACAACAACAGAGCGCTCAATAGTGGCCCATTATAAACAGCTGGAGGTGACCCCATTCAAAGTATGTACCATACAAGAGTAATATGTTATACAATTTTTTTTTACAGAAACACAACACCCTGGAAATAGCTAACACTCTTTAAAAATGCAGAATTAAGTAAAACATGTGAAATATACAGATTACTGTTGTATTCTTTACATTAATTGTTCAAAAAGCAATCAGTGCTTTTGCTATCAAAGTAAAGGTCATGACTATAGGACCCGATAGAACCCTGTTTCAATGTCCATTTTTAATTACTACTGGGTCCGAGACCAGGAGTGATCAAATCCACTTAAAGCCTGGTTTAGGTCCCATAACAGTTAGAAATGATACATTCCAACATGTGCAGTAGTTCCTGTTGCCACGCATATCGTTCTTACAAGTTGTGCAGTAACCCGATCCCCCCTTCCAATCCTCCTCTGTCAGTTTTCTGCAGATAGATTTCAGCAAACCTGAAATTTAGAGCAAACCTGCAGAAATTGATCAGGGGAAAAATAACCCTAATACATAACAGGGCATGTAGATGTTGGTGCGTTAAGCACCAAGGTCAATATGCCCACTGCATTTCTGGGCAATAATCATAATTGGGTGGTATTTATTGCGCCTGATACAGTGTGATCCCTGTGGCATTGGAATATTTTGGGTACAATAAATTCTGTATTCTTTTCTAGGCCACCCTTAGTAGGGACGATTCTATTAAAGACACAAAGGCAACAATTTTTACTCTAAAACATCTAGCAGCTACATTAAACACCCAAAAACATTTTTAAATTGAAGGAACCAAGTCACACATTAGGGGCCTGTAGGAAAGGGCCCCTTGTTGCATAGTTAACCCCCCCCCACACACACGTTTTGCCTGACATCTGATGGAACTTGACTTGATGCGCCCTGGGTACCTGTCAATCAGGTTACCAGAGCCTGTGTTCTTTCCCAAAACTGTACCTTTGTACCCACAATTGGTGCATCTCTGGCCACAGATATGCCAGTTGTGAAAGATACCATGGGCACCAAGGGAACTGTGACCAGGGAAGGCCTCTAAGGGCTACAGCACGTATTGCTCCACCCCTTAGAACCCCTGTACCTTCACACCCACACACTGTCATGGCAGGCTGCATGTTCTGGTATAGATAAAAGTGAAAGCTGTGCACACTATACCTTACTTTGTTATAATATATACAAAGCCAGCTTCCTACATTGGTGGTAGTGGGTTGGTGTAAAGTTTTGCATTTATTGGACTAACTTATCCAACCTCTGATCACATGACGAGAATCCAAAAATTGACTTTAGTTCAACTTATTTTTTGAATTGACTATTTTTCAAATTTCTAAAAGTCTTATTAGGGCCTTGTGTTAAGTCCCTATAGTGAACTTTATTCAAAAAGTCAAAGTCACTGAAGTTAACCTCACTTTAGAAAACAATGAGCAACCCAAAGAAGATGGCAAAGGAGCTCGACGCCACCCCTTACTTCAACCTAGAGGTTAGAGAGTTAAGTCTTCTTTGTAAAGCTAAGCAAATAACCTAAACAAATAAGCAAATAAGAACTGGGTCCAACCCTTCCAGGATACAACTCCAGGACTTCTTGGCAGGGATTGCATGGGACCACCCCACTGCTTAAGATGAGGATCCTAAGGAGAATGTAGAAAGTAGTGAGGATGATGAGGTCTTAAACCGATCACCACAACTACTTAGGGAAGATGTGAACTTTATGTCCTACCCTCCACACTTAAGAGGTACAGGGTCTGGCTTCTACAGGAGTAGGGCTAACTCTATACCAGACAGTGAGAACAACTTCATTGAGGAGGATCTCCATTTAGCAAGAATGACCAAAAGACTAGACCTAGAGACTAGGCTCCTAGCTCAAGAGAAAGAGAGCAAAGATGGGCCTAGGACCCATCAATGGTGGCAGCAATTTAAAAAATAGAGAAAAAGAAGGATCCAATGATCCTTAAATCCCCAAAGGGATTGACCCTAAGTTCAAGGATGGGGATGATATCACCAAGTGGTTCACAACGTTTGAGAGGGCTTGTGAGGCCAGAAAAGTGAGGAAGGCTCATTGGGGGGTGCTCCTTTAGGAACTGGTCTTTGGAAAGTGCAGAGACAGAATCTTGACCCTTACTGGGGCAGAAGCAGAGCCCTATCAACTCACAAAAGGCACCCTGATTGAGGGATTTGGACTTACTACTGAGGAGTACAGAATTAAATTGAGGGAGCTCAGAAATCCCAGAATCAGTCCTGGGTGGAATTTGTAGACTGCTCAGTAAAAACACTAGGTGGCTGGTCGACTAGAAGTAAAGTGCAGGATTATGAAGGTCTTTATAATTTGTTTAACACCTTGGCTGCTAGGCGTTTTCCCCCTCCTGTGCTGAAAATTGCCATTTTGCTGGTGTCATGCATCATGACGAGCTGAGCTCGTCATGAGCATCGAAAGGGTTAATAATGAATACATTTCAAGTAACTGCATCAATGAAAAGCTGCAGCAGCATTTGGGAGACCTAGTTCCAATTCCAGTCCAGGAATTTGGAAATAAGGTGGACCACTGGGTCAAAACATGGGTGACCAAGAAAACGACTGGGGGTGACCAAAAGAAAGGCGTCACAAAGCCTTTCCAGGGGAAAGCAGGTGAGAATTCCAAAGATAATATACAAGAGCCTTCTAAGGACCCCCAAAATACTGGTCAGGGGGTGGGCCCAAGAACTCTTCCCAGCCTACAAGTGGGTGCAAGGGGAGAACATTTGCTCCTGCTAAGGCCAGGTGTTTCCACTGTAACAAGAAGGGACACAGAACTAGAGATCCTGCCTTTCCCAACAAACCAGTCTTTAGTCCCCTTCCATTTTCTATGAGTGTGGCAAATCTCCAGATAGGATCAATAGTGTGCGCGGAGCAAATCAGGGTCCACACTGAGGCTGTCTTAGTCTCTGAAGGGAATGGAGGGTTAGCCCCTTTGGCTGTCTGACCCCCTAATTTAAAGAAATACCTGCAGTACCCCTTAGAGAATGGGACGAAGATTGAAGCCCTGCAGGATACAGGTGCCAGTGTCACCATGGAGAGAGATACGCTAGTTTCCCCAGAGCAATACCTAACTGGAACAAGCATTGGCATAGCCAATAGGTCTCGCCTTTGGGAGCTTATAAGTATTTAGCCATGCAATACTTGATGTTGCTGCACTAAGGATATTGTACTGGATAACTAAACACTTATAAGGTCCCAAAGGAGAGACCTATTGGCTATGCCAATGCTTTTTTTTTGTGCTATCAGGCTCCGGCTGCCACTTAGTCCACTGCATCCCACATAGACACTGCAGCCATCTTTGAATGGTTTTAAAGCCAACTCAAAAGCGGTGGCCAGTGTATTTGAATCCCTATTTCAACTGTGAGACTGTTCTCCTGCTTCCCAATCCTATTAAATACAAATTATGTAAAAAGAACATCCTTTTCTGAGCTACACGCCTCATCCTACCCATGTTTCACGCACAGATTTAAAATACTGATGGTTTGGGCTTCCCGGAATCTAACTGTTTCAGAGGTAGAGAGGTGTATAGAGGTAGAGAGAGAGGTAGTTAGAGGTAGAGAGAAGTAGAGAGGTTGGGAGAGAGGTAGCGGGAGAGAGAAGTAGAGAGAGAGAGAGAAAGCGAGAGAGAGGTAGGGAGAGAGGTAGAGAGAGATAGAGAGAGAGAGGTAGAGTGGTGTAGAGAAGTAGAGAGAGTTAGAGAGGAGAAGAGAAGAGAGAGAGGTAGAGAGAGGGGTAGAGAGGTAGAGAAAGGTAGAGAGGTAGAGAAGTACAGAGGTAGAGAGAGAGGTAGAAAGAGGTCACCCACAGCCTGTGCACAGTACCTCATGTACTGAACACCCACAGTCTGGTCTCTGTACCTGATGTACGGACCACCCACAGTCTGTACTCCGTACTGCATGCACTAAACACCCAGTCTGTGCACAGTACCTCATGTTTCTGAACACCCCAGTCTGTACTCTCTACCTCCTGTACTGAACACCTCCAGTCTGTTTTCTGTACCTCATGTACTGAACACTCACAGTCTGTACCCTAAACCGCAAACATTGAAAACCTGCAGTCTAATATCTGTACCTCATGTACTGAACACCCATAGTCTGTACTCTGTACCTCATGTATTGAACAACCACAGTCTGTTCTCTGTATCTTATGTACTGAACACCCCCATCTGTACTCTGTACCTTATGGACCTAACACCCACAGTCTGTGCACAGTGCTGGGCAGAGCCGCTCATGACCTGCACCTTGTACCTCATATATTGCTGCCCGGACCTCAGATAGTTAATATTCGGGGTGCACGTACTCCGAGTTCTGTCCTGACATGTGATTTCCTGTGGCGCTGCCCCATCGGAGATTTTTAGAGATCCGCCCATTGTAGAGGGAGGGGTGATGTCAGGGGTGGTTCTTATACTTAGGATGGATATAGCAAGGCTGGGGTGATAGCGTGGTTCAGTACTCTGTTACTGACACCCTGGGCAGTGCTTGGCATCAGACCCACCACTGCCCCCCTCTGCTGGCCACAGCACGACGTCATCACCGCGGGATGAAGTCCAACGCCAGGGTGTCACTGGCTGTCATCCTCAGCTCTGGCGATCTGGTGCTCCTCTTGGCGGTAGTCTTTCTCATGTACTGGAGCCTCACCTACGAGGGCAGTGCCACCCGGGCAAGTACAGACGGGGAAAACCAGAGCCTGGAGCAGCGACTTCGCCAGGAGCTACAATCTAGTTACTCGAACCTGGAGCGTGCCCACCAGGAGCTGGGCGCCTTCCACAACTAGATGGTTCCGCAACCAGACGATACGCGTGCACCGCCCCCACCATATACTTGTGTCGCTTTGTGCCCCCATCATGGCCACGCCCCCAACTGACCCAGTCTCCTAATGTAATGACATACCCGTCTTCGCCCGTCCGCGCTTGGATCAGGTTTAGGGCCAGTTCCCCTGGTTCCGGGTCATTAAGTATGCTAACTAAGGGGCTTGGATCCTTGGGGGGGTAAAGCTTGCTGTCCCAGGTTCTATCCAGAGGTCGGGCCTGGCCAGCTTACAGACTTATGTCCCAGCTGTGGTTGCCCCCTTCCTATGATTTTGGCAGAACCCTGTGGCTTTACCGGGAGAAAAGGGAGGGGCCGCCAGGAGTCATGCTCACCCGTCCCCTCCCCCCCTGAATTGTGTACTGCTAAATGCCAAGTCATTGGTTAAACATGGCCTGGAGTGCCGTTTACTGCTGGAGGATCATCAGATAAGGATGGCATTTATTACGGAGACATGGACTGATAAAACCTCAGACCCTGCCGGCCAGTGTTTTGTGCTACACGCTGGACCGTCCTTTTGGGAGGGGGAGAGGGCTGGCTGTTATTTACCATCGCAGCCTTGTGCCCTCCTTTTCCATTGCCTCTATTGATACATGTGAAGCACTGTCCTTTAGCGTGCGACTTCCCCCCATAACACCTTTAAAGGGATTCTAATTTATCGGCCCCCTGGGCCCAGAGGTTTGTTTTTGGATTCGTTGAGTACTTTGTTAGAGGCAGGGTTATGCGCGAACACCTTCACTGTTATGGGAGATTTAAATTTTCATCTAGAGAATGCCCTAGACTCGGATACTGACAGACTGATTGGCCTTTTGGGGGATGGAGGACTTGACCAAAGGATTGTGGGTCCCACGCACTCAGCAGGGCACACGCTAGACGGCATCTTTTCCAACAATGCCGGTTTGGATTTCCTGGAAGTGCTACCTCTCTCTTGGTATGATCATGTGGCCATTCTCTTCTCGCTCCGCCTAGAATCCGGGAATCCAGCTGTAGTCAAATCAAGGGAAAAGATTGCTGTCAGGGTCTGGAAAAATATAAATGGAGAGGAGATGGGGAAGTTTTTAACATCAAATGCGCCTAAATTTCCAGGAAATGTTAATATGGCAGAGGAATTGTACACAAGGTGGATTGAGAACGCCTGTGATGAATTTGCGACAATTAAATCTTTCACACCTAGGAGATGGCAGTCATCGGCACCTTGGTATTCCGACCTTCTGGAAAAACATAAAACAGAGTGCAAGAGGCTCAAGAGGATCTGGAGAAGGGGTTATTGTCCTACCAACAAAGAAAGTCTTACTCTCTATAAGCAACTGATTGTGGAGGTGAAAAAGGCCTACTTTGCCGAGCAAATTGAGGTGGCAAGTTCCTCTTCTAGAGAACTCTTCAGGACAATTACCAGACTGACAGTTCCAACTAAGCCCTGCACTCTAAGCAGCGCTGCTTTGTGTGAGTCTCTAGCTTCGTCCTTTAGGAATAAGGTTGATGGGATTTTCTCCTCGTCCAAAACCCAAGTAGAGGCAGTGGTAGTGGCAACCAGTATTGGTCAAAAAACTGGGAAGTGCCAGGATAGTTTAGATCGGTTTAATCCTTTACAATACTCGGAGGTTTAAACCTACTGCGGACGGTTCAGTCTGGCTCTCCCAATGATCCTTGGCCCGAGGTCATTGCCTCCACTCTCACACCCATGCTCAACAAGATCATGGACCTGAGTGAGTACTCCAGGAAGTGGAAACCCGCCTCTATACTTCCCCTTTTAAAAAAAACCCAGCCTGGATGTTAAGGATCCCAATAATTATAGACCAATATCCTGTCTTCCTTTTCCGGCCAAGATACTAGAGAAGGCCAACAATCAACAACTTAGCTCATTCCTTCAGAAGACCAATGCCCTAGACCCCACACAACTTGGGTTCCGTGCAAGTCACAGCACGGAACTTGCCCTTATCAAGGCCACGGAAGAGGTCAGAGCGGCGGTGAACCAGGGAGGGGCTGCTGTGCTGATTCTGTTGGATTTATCGGCAGCCTTCGACACGGTCCATCATGGAGTGTTGATGGACCGGTTGGCGAGGCAGGGCTGGAGGGCCTGGCCTTGAGTCTCCTTAAGTCCTTTTAGACCGACAGAATTCAGACAGTTGACCTGGGGGTGGATAAATCAAAACCTTTTGCCCTTCCATGTGGTGTGCCGCAGGGGTCCTCCCTGAGCCCCACGCTCTTTAATATTTATGTCAGCCCTCTGGCGGCCTTGATAAGATCTTTCGGTCTGCAACTTACATCATACGCAGACGAAACTCAAATTGTGTTATCATTACAACGAGAGTCTCGATTGGATATGACAGCGAGATGCCATGACTGTCTAAAGAACGTGGTGGATTGGATGGCTTCCAACTGTCTTAAATTAAACGCCGGGAAGACTGAGGTTATTTTGTTTGGAAATAATCCAAATATTTGGACCCCGGATATGTGGCCAGAGGCACTGGGAAGTCCACCTATCCCTACTGGGAAGGCCAGAAATCTGGGTGTGATCATTGACCAAAACTTGGACTATGGGGACCAGGTTAGTGGAGTAGTGTCGTCTTGTTTTCATATCCTTAGGATATTAAAATAAAATGTTTTCTACCAGTGGAGGGTTTCAGGACGGCTGTCACTGCCCTTACACTGTCGCGTTTGGACTACTGTAATAGTCTGTACCTTAATCTGAGAAAGAAGCATGAATACAGTTTGCAGTTGGTTCAAAACACGGCAGCAAGACTTCTGCTTGGGATCCCCAGATATGTTTCAGTACGTTAGGCAACTACACTGGCTGCCAGTGCCAAGACATGCTCAGTTCAAGGCTCTGTGCACAGTTTTTAAAGCACTGAAGGGCACAGGCCCAGAGTTTTTGAGCAGTGGGATAAAATGGTATGTGCCGGGCAGAGCGCATCGATCAGCCGAAGACAGACTAGTTGCAGTGCCACGTGTAAAAAAGGCCAGATGGGGAGGAAGCAGCATCCTCTTCTGTGGGGCAAAAGCCTGGAACAACCTGCCGGGGCATCTTAGAAATGCCTCAGAGCTACTTTCATTCCGAAAGGAGCTCAAGACCTGTTTATTTATCGAATAGCGCTCCCCCGTCTAGCTCCGGAGTCAGTAGGTAGCACCAGGAGGCCTTTGGGCATAATTGCACTTTATAAGCTCACTAGCAGCCCGTCCCGATGTTGTCCGGGTATGAATTGCTGCCGGCCAGTAGTATATTGTTTTGTAGGATTTCGTTTTGGTAGCATTTCTTATCTGTGACAGGCCTGTGAAACACTCCGATTCACAGTGCACTGCTAATGCACTTAAGAGTGCGCGTTCAGTAGTGTGTGAACTTGAGTTTCCCTACTTTATTTTTCCTTGCAATATTATATAGCGCAAACTCGACAACATGGCATGAGCACAATTTACATTACAGAAGAACACATTCATTTGTGGTAGGCACGGGGAGACAAAGCGATTTGCCTGGAATCACAGGATATTGAGCTGATGCTGAGATTCGAACGTAGCTCCCCAGCTCTTAAGTTCGCAATTCTAGAACTTGTGGCGGGAGGTGTGTCTAAAAGTGTATGTCGGTGCTGGCCATCAATGAGAGAGACCTGTGCATTTTTCAAATGGGTGGTGAAAAAATATGAGTATGTTGCTGGAGATGTGGGCCGCCGTGCCACCAATGTACTTACCGGGGGAGGGTAAACACCCATTATTTCGGAACTTTCTTTCCACATACCATCACTCCGCATACTTTCATTACGAAAGTACCATGACTCCGCAATGCCATTATAACGCATGGCATTACATTTTATATGCTTTTACCACGCATACATTTACAACGAAATTCGTTGTAAATGCATGAATGGTAAAAGCATGTTTTTTTAAAAGTTTGAATAAGGTAAGTATGGGTATAGGGGTATATGTTTTGGGCTGTTTGGGTATTTTAAGGGTTCAGATATAGTTTTGGGTTATGGGGTACAGGGGAAGTTTTAGGGTTTAGGGATAGGTATGGGTTTTGGGGTACAGGGGTGTTTTTAGGGTTCAGGGCTAGGTTTGGGTTTTTGATGTATAGGGGTATTTTTAGGGTGCAGGGGTAGGTTTGGGTTTTGGGGTACAGGGGTATTTTAAGGGTTCAGGGCTAGGTTTGGGTTTTGGGGTACAGGGTTATTTTTAGGGTTCAGGGCTAGGTCTGGGTTTTGAGGTACAAGGGTATTTATAGGATTCAGGGCTAGGTATGGGTTTTAGGATACAGGGGTATTTTATAGGGTTTAGGGATAGGTTTGGGTTTTGGGGTACAGGGTATATTTATAGGATTAAGATGGGTTAGTGTTTAAGGGTGTTGGGGTATTTTAAGGAGTAAGGGTGGGTTATGATTATGGGGTGCAGGGGTATTTAAAGGGAGCAGGGTGGGATTAGCACACAATATGAGACATGGCATGAAGGGCGGAATGTACCACACGCCCCCAGCGTTTGTCACGCCACCAGCACACGCCCATAGCACGATGCAGACACGCCCACAAGGGACTACTTTGCTGGCACGGTTCTTTTACCTTTTAAATGTATATGGTGGGCGTCTGCATAGCCTATGTCCTTCTGCTGCAACTGCCCTTTCCAACGCTGTATTGGGTGTTATGATTGGTGCTGTGGTTCCTGAGATTACCCGCCTCAAAGGTTTGGGCTCTCTCTTTATCATATTAGTATGGATAAATAAATAAATAGATAATGTCAGCAAGAAACCTCAGGCGGTTGTCGCACCTGAGATCTGTGTGCACCTGCAGATAGCAGGTCTGACACCCACAGGGTCGCTCTGAAGACACCCTAAGCCCTGGGGGATGAGGGCACAGTCTGAAAGTCCCAGAACAAAGGCCTGGAGCACTGTCTGCATTGTCACCTAATAAATAGTTAGCTAAAGATGTATTTTGATCTGAAAAATGAAAAAAAACATGCAAAAACAAATAACAAGAAAATCATTCATAAGTATTAGCCATAAATTCAAATTAATAAACATAAATATACCGATTTTCAAATAAATAAGTGATATAGGATTAGATAAAATGAAAGAAGATAAAAAAGAACAATTAATGGAAAAAGGAAAGAAAAAGGAATGAAAGTGAAGGAATAATAAAAATAAGAAATTAGCAAATAGAGAAAAGGAAGTAAGAATGATTAGATTATGTAATGTGAAAATTTCTTAACACCAAATGAGACCAGCAGCTGCAGAATTCTAAAAGCATGCGAGTGGTGCACGTGCGTGCACCACAGCGAGTGATCTGTTTTCAATTATTGCGCCCGGGTCTGGGCATGAAAATTGAAAGCATGTGGCCTCTGCGGGTAACCGCAACCAATAGGCCATGGGCGGAGCAATGCGCCCGCCTTTGGCCAATTGCATGCTGTCTTTGTTAAAAAGACTCATGCAAAGGCCAATAGCGTGGGACCAAACAAAAAGCATACATGCGAGGGTGTGGAGTGATTTCTGAAAGCCCTTACTAAAAGTCGGACAGCGCATGTGTGTTGCGCTAGGCTCGACCTAAAAACTTACCCAGTTACCAATTCTGACAGTGTCACCACTAACCATACCATGCTATGGTGATATTAGACAGGGGGTTGGCGGGGGCTGGCCTGAAACAGGTATTGATCTCTCCAAAACTCACAGCAGCTTGTCTGCTTGGAAATGAGGCTGAGGTAGAAAGAACGACACGTGCAGCCATGCTGCAAATCCCTGAGATAGTGTTTGTGAAAACAAGAACACAGTGCCTAACACAGGGTGAACAAGGAGAGAAAAGGTAGAAAGGCTGGTGAAACAGCTTCCACAAAGCAAAAAGATCAGGATCCCTCTCCTCAGGGAGAGGACTTGTCATCCCCAGAGGAAATTGAGGCCTTAGAGTTTGAACTTTACGAGGTTGAGCTCTTGAGCCCAGGGGGAACCTCTGGGGAACAGCCGTGCCTTGGGCAGTAGGTCTGCCACACTTTTGAAGGCCTGAGGCAGCAAGCTGTTGCACAGGAGCAAGGAGAGAGATCCCAACACTGGTGCCACTAGGAGAGTGGTAGTGCCTCACTGGTATCGAGAGTTTCTACTCACAGTAGCTCATGACATCCCCCTAACTGGACATCTGGGACAGACAAAAACTTGGGAAAGACTTGTCACCCACTTCTATTGGCCCAGAAGTCCTAAAAAGTGAAGGAGTTTGTCAGCTCCTGTGTCACCTGTCAAGCCAGTGGCAAGACAGGAAGACACCCAAAGCCCCCCTTAATTTTACTACCAGTAGTTGGGGTTCTCTTTAAGATGTTAGGTGTGGATATAGTGAGTCCACTTGAGCCTCCCACAGCCTGCCTATTCCAATCATATAGTCCCACTCTGCAACTCTGGGCAATAGCTTGCTTAATTTCCACAACGGCCCCCACAACGCTAAGGATGTCTGGCCTCCACCTTGGGGGTGCCCAGGAGTGGACGCCTCACAGGGAAAGCCAGGATGGGTTCCACAGCGGTATTCGTACAAGCGCCTTGAGACCCTTGCGGGTGAGTAGTGCGCTATACAAGTATCAATTTGCATTTACATTTACATTTACATTGGTGTCTTCACCAGGGTGGGGTTTCCTAAGGAGGTAGTATCAGACAGAGGTTCGAACTTCATGTCTGCATACTTAAAACATATGTGTGATGAGTATGGAGTGATCTATAAGTTTAAAACACCTTACCACCAACAAACCAGTGGCCTTGTTGAGAGATTCATTAAGACGTTAAAAGGCATGATTATGGGACTCCCTGAAAAACTCAAAAGGAGACGGAATGTTCTGTTACCCTGTCTGCTTTTTACCTATAGTAGGTGCCTCAGAAGGGAGTAGAGTTCTCACACTTTGAACTTCTGTTTGGCCACCCTGTAAGGGGACCACTTTCTCTTGTGAGGGAATGATGGGAGAAACCCCATCATGTACCAAAGCAAGATGTGGTAGACTATGTAGTAGGCCTTCATTCCAGGATGACTGAGTACATGGAGAAAGCACCCGAACAGCATTAGGCCAGCAGGCGCTTCAGAAGATCTGGTATGACCAAAAGGTACCCTGGTGGAGTTCAAACCAGGACAGCAGCTGTGGGTTTTAGAGCCTGGGGCACCAAGTGCCCTCCAGGACAAATAGAGTGGCACTTACGCTATCCTAGAAAAAAAGAGCGAGGTCACCTACTTGGTAGACCTAGGCAGTAGCAGGTCCCCCAGAAGGGTGATACATGTGAACCGCCTGAAACCTTTTTGTGACAGGGCTGATGTGATCATGCTGTTGGTTACTGAAAAGGATCAGGCGACAGAGAGTAAACCTCTCCCTGACCTCATCTCTTACAGCCCCGAAGATGGGTCAGTAGTTGGAGTTGTCTATTCAGACACCTTCTCTGTCCCACACCAGGCTATTTGCAGACAAGGTCTACAACATTATGCACAGCTCTTTTCCTTGACCCCTGGTCAAAGTCTCTGGTGTACCCATGATGTGACACTGGAGACAGCTTGCCTGTCCAAAACAAAATCTTTTGCCAGTCTGACTAAGTTAAGGAAAGCCTCAAGGCTGAGGTCAGCAAGATCTTGGAGATGGGGGTAATTGAGCCTTCTGAGAGTCCCTGTGCCAGCCCAGTGACCCTAGTCCCCAAACCTCATCCAGAGGGTGGAGAGAAATTAGGTTTTGATGAACTACAGAGGCCTCAATGTTGTCACCAAGACAGATGCTCACCTCCTCCCCAGAACTGATGAACTGATAGATAAGTTAGGGGGTGCCAAATATCTAACTACCTTTGACTCAACTGCAGGGTACTGGTAGATTGGCATTGCCCCTGGAGCAAAAGAAAAGAAATTATTCTCCACACCTGATGGGCACTTTCAATTCACGGTGATGCTCTTTATTCTAAAAAATTCCCATGCCACCTTCCAAAGGTTGGTGAATCAAGTCTGTGCTGGGTTGGAAGGCTTTAGTGCAGCTTATCTTGTTAATATTGCTATGTTTAGCTCGTCCTGTCAAGATCACCTGATCCACCTGGGGTAGGTTTTACAGGGCCTACAATCTGCAGGCCTAACTATCAATATATCCAAGTGTCAGATAGGCCAGGTAACTGTTGTGTAGTTGGGTCAACTTGTAGATGAAGACCAAGTCCATCCCCTCCAGCCCAAAATCCAGATCATTCTGGATTGGGAAGCTCCAACAACCCATACCCAAGTCAGGGCATTCCTTGGCTTGACTGGGTACTATAGGACGTTTGTGAAGGGATATGGGTCCATTGTGACTCTCCCCACAGAACGTACCTCCAGCAAGATGCCCAAGAAAGTGAACTGGACAGTTGGCTGACAAAAGGCTTTTGACACCCTAAAAGAGGCAATGTGCTCAGCACCTATTCTCAAGGCTCCAAATTACTACAAGCAGTTCATTGTTCAGGCTGCTGCCTTTGTGCTAGGGATAGGAGCAGTCCTATGCCAGGCAAATGATGATGGACAAGACCAACCTGTTGCTTTCATAAGCAGAAGGCTACTCCCCAGGGGAAAGCGTTGAAGTGCTATTGAGAGGGAGGACTTTGTTGTGGTTTGGTCCCTGAAGAAGTTGAGACCATACCTGTTTGGTACTCACTTTCTAGTTCAAACTGACCACATACCTCTCAGATGGCTAATGCAGAACTTTTGAGGTAGTCCATCTCCCTACAGGGAATGGACTGTATAATGGAACATTGACCTGGGACTGCCCATGCCAATTCAGATGGCCTTTCTAGATTCTTCTACTTAGATAATTAAGACTGTCCTGGGAAGGGTTAGTCTCATCCTCTTTCAGTTTAGGGGTTATGTAGGAAAGTGCCCCTTTTTGCATGGTTACCCTCCACCTTTTGCCTGACATCTGATGCACCTTAACTTGATGTGCCCTGGGTTCCTGCCAATCAGGTTCCCGGGGCATGTGTTCTTTCACAAAACTGTACCTTTGTACCCACAAATTGGCACATCTCTGGTCAGATAGGCCCCTTGTAAAAGGTACCATGGGTACCAAGTGCCTGTGACCAGGGAAGGCCTCTAAGGGCTGCAGCGCCTATTGTGCCACCTTTAGAGACTCTGTTCCTTAACACTGACACACTGCCAGTGTGGGATATAATGTAAAAAGCACTCAGAGACTACCAGCCCTGGTGTGGTTCCTGAATGGCTACCCACCATTTGCCACCACCAGGCAGGTTTCTGGACTGCTGGGTAGAGAGCCGCCACTCGCTGGGCCCAGAAACAAGGCCCATCCTGGGCATAAGTGTCTTGCCTCCTCCCCCATGATGAGCTAAGTCCATGAAGGGGAAGCTTCAAAGGTCTGGTGCGTTTGTAAATTGTCCCTGCCTTTTGCTGCCCCCATCAACTGGCTCCCACCGACCGGTTCCGTCTCCCATTTTGGGCGGGAGAATCGGCAGGAAAACAAGCTAGGCGGAGAGGTGTGCCCATCTTTGCCAGCCCCACCCCTCAGGTGGGTGAGGCGAGGTTAAGCACACATCTCAGTCCCTTCCATCTTGATGACGGGGGGTCCAGCCAGTTAGGGAAAGGCTCATGCCCCCTTCTACTGGAGGGGGCAAAATAGGGGGTGTGCCACCCAAGGAAGGGACCCATTGGTCCTGACCTGCACAACCCTTTAACACCCCTAAATTCAGTATTTAGGGGCAACTCTGAACCTTGCCTCCTCACATTCGAGGAAGAAAGAAGGACTGAAAAGCTGTGCTGACCCAGGAGAAAGGTTATACTGCTTTGGCCTCCGGCATTTCCCAACTCCGACCTGACTACAGCGAATCCCCGCGTGACCAGCAGCCCCCCAGAGGACCTTCCCGGGACCGTAGAGACTACTGGATTAAAACTAAAGGATCCCACTTCTGAAATTTCGCCTTGAAAAACTAGCCATCGGGCGAAACATGTGTCTGCTGTTTTTGTGTGAAATCATTGTTGAAAAGCAACAATTAAAAATAGCAAACTTTGCCGATTGAGAACTACAATATATAACTCTTGGAAATTTTATTCCGTCAATTTTATCGGATTAAGGGGCACAGACCTCCAAACAGAACTCAGATTATCCCTTTTTATACTTACCTAATTGATCTGGATTCAGTCTATGAGTGTTTGCTATCAATCCTGAGTGAGTAAATTTATTAAATGCTTAACATACCCTCTGGATAAGCCTAATTGCTCACCCACATTACCACATAGAGAGCTGTTAGTACTTACCTGATTTAGCCTCTGCTGTAACTCCGGGGACTCCCTGGGCCCTGTGCATACTATACCTGTACAGAGCAAGCTTCCTACAGGGCCTTATTATAATTTTGGTGATGTGGCAGCAGGCCGCCATGCCAGCGCCCCGCTGCCACACAGCCAAAGCCATAATGTGACTGCCGTCAGATTCAGACAGGATCCAGGTTGGGTGGTCCTGCTGCATCCGGCCCATGTTGGTGCAGTGCTAAGGCTCATACGTGATCCCTAACAAGGTACCGCAATTTTAACGCAATTGCCCATTCCTGCAGGACATGGCCTGTCAATTCCATACCCTATAGGAACTGGGGGTGCACACAGACAGGGGGGCTGCAGGCATTAGCTCCAGGGGGCCCTGTGGTGCCCCCTTTGCTTCCTCAACACCACAATTTGCATGGCAGGCTCACCTACATGAAAACTGTGGCGATGAGGAAACTCCTAATATGCTTGGCACTGACGCAGCAGCACCACCAGCATATTAGGGGCCTAAGACCACCCAGGATCGCGTCTCCCTGGTAGCAGCAGTGGTACCATGACAGTCCGACCGCCCAACTTGTTATAGGGCGCTCCGACTGCCAGTGCGCTGTAGCTGCACCGCCAAACTCAAAAAAAGGCCCTAAGACACTACATATAGATTCAATAAATCAATCAGAGGCTTGTAAAGCGCAACTACTCACCGTGAGGGTCTCAATGTGCTGGGAGCGGAGGGGGGCTGCTGGGTGGACTGGGTGGAGGATCTTTCGAAGAGTCTGATCTTGTAGTCCTTCCTGCATTGGGTCAGGGACGCTGATTTCCTGAGGTGCAGGGCCAGGGAGTTCCATGTCTGTGTGGCGAGGTAGGAGAACGATCTGCCTACGGTGCTGGTCTTGTGGACCCTAGGGATGGAGGCGATGGCGAGTTGGGAGGATTGGAGTCTAGAAGGAGATTCTAGTCATTCTAGAGATTCCTGAGTGCTAATCTTTGCAGAGAAAAAGAAACGGATTCAGATCAATTTCCTGAATGGGAAACTGAAAATTAACCCATCCAGTTCTTGGAGGAAATAAAGCAGATTCAGACCAATTTCCTGAATGGGAAACTAAAAATTAACCTATCCAGTTCTTGAAGTTGTTCTTGGAGAACCCCCCACGGTCCCCAACGGAGAGGGCCAGCCCCGGGGGATGGGGGGCCCGAGGCTACAAGTGGCCCAGGAGGGGACCACGCGGCCCCCTCCCCAAAATAAAAAATATATATATTGAAATTATAATAAAACAAAGACCGGCCCGGGGCCATAAGTGGTCTGAGGAGGGGGGCAATGCAGCCCCACTCCAAAACAATGAAATAAAATAAAAAAGGCCATGCCCCTGGTATGGGTCCCCGGGGCCGATTAAGGCCACGGGAGGGGGGGCCAAGCTGCCCCCTTCCAAAATGTTTTTTTTTTTTTAATTAGGGGGCAGGCCCTGGGGGATGGGGTCCCCAGGGCAAATAAAAGACCGGCATCGCGCCAGAGGCCACACCTCCTCCTTTCAGCAGTATGCAAACGCGCCCCCTGGTGCGTTTGCAGATGAGGAACAAATTCCCCTAGAAAACTGGGGGTCCCTTGGAGCCAGCCCTAATTTTGTGTGTGTGAATCAAAAGTTATATTAGGGTGAGAGGAGGTCTGCCACTCTATCACAAGGATGATGTCATCAATGATGTCATCAGTGATGTCACTGACTAAGTCATGAGTGATCTAATATGTGACGTCATCAGCAGTGCATTGCGGGCGCGCGAGTTATAGTTAGCTGAACTAACTATAACGGGGGAATTTCTATGGTTTTGTATGCGTGAAATGTCCAACTAACTATAACGCCCCTGAAACCTATGTTTTTTTCAGTGAATATATCTATCTATATATATATATATATATATACTACTATTATAAAGAGAGAACACAAAACCTTTTGGCAAGGTAAACTCGGGAACCACAGCGCCAATCCACACACCCAATACATTGTTGTAATCCTCAGGGTGTGCAGATGGACATAGGCTATAGAAAATTAAAAAAAATGTAAATTTAAAAATATAACTTAAAAAAAAAAGTAGTGCCCTGAAAGTAGCGCCGGCCGCGACGCTGACGGCCACGACGTAGCGCTGGCCGCAACGTACGTGATAACAAGGAGGAGCGGCGGTGAAGTGAGGAGCTCTGGGAGGAGCGGCGGCTCAGGTAAGGCTCTGGGACACGGGACGGGAGGGAGCCGGTGCGGGAGGTTGGCCCGGAAATACTGCGGTAAGGCTCAGGGTCTGGAGGCAGTATTTCAGGCTTGCGTGCACTCCCGCCCCGGCCCCCGCCCGCCACGACATTGTCCGGGACACAGACAATGTCGTGGCGGGCGGTGGCCGGGGCGGGAGTGCATGCAAGCTTAAATGCTGCCCTCAGCCCCCTTCTGCCCCGGGCAACGCTGGGGCGGGCTGCTAGTATATATGTATATATATATATATCCTCGTACTATAATTTAATTACCTCTGCAAACATTATGGTTATTTTTGTTTTTTCCTGTTCTTATTTCTCCCATCCAAGATGGTTACCATGTTTTTCTCTTGAGGTCACTTCCTCCTTCTCATTATAAAAGCAGACAGTCCAGGGGCCAGTTGCGTCTGAATTGTCTCCTCATTGCTCGCCCCTGTTCTCTTTGGATTCCACAGTCTTCAGTTCTTCACATCTTTTACCCTGCCTCAGCCCTGTGTTTCATCAGCCATCTGAAGCAGCTGAAGGTTTTTTCTGGACTCCATTTTATTTCCAAGTCTAGGAAAAAAAGCAGAAATTTGGATGACAACAGTGACCAGCACCAACAAAGTACAGACCTTCATCAACACCTGTCTGAGGCAAATCCTCTAGCCAAACAACAACCTATGGCAGCAGACTTTCCAACTCCATGCCCATGAAGACATCATGAAACGACGATGGAGCTGGATAGGTTACACCTTCTGAAAGACCACATCAAACACCACTAGTCAAGCCCTGACCCGGAACCCTAAAGTTAAAAGGAAAAGAGGAAAGCTAAAGAAACACCTGGCGCTGAGGCCTTGAGGCTGACTGCAAGGAGATGGGTTACATCTGGAGTCAGACTGGAAGAAAAGCCTGGGACAGAGAAGGCTGGAGAGTCTTGGCTGATGGCCTATGCCCCAGGAGAGGTAGTAGGCATAAGTAAGTAAGTCCAGATATTCTGCCTTCTTGCTGCGTTATTCCCTGGAGCTTTCCCAGCACTCTGTTGCCGTTCGGGTGTCCGCTCCTGCCTCTGGAGATAAGCAGCCTTAACGCCAAGAAACATCCTCCAGGGTTGCCAAGAAGGCAGCTCTCACAGGTTGCAATACCACTATATAATTTATTTAGATCAAGAACAATAAGCGTCACAGGTATCAGACCAGTTAGCAGCAGAAAATAACCTCACGCTGGAAGTACAAAATCTTACCACAGAGAAATGCATCTTCATGACAGTCGGTGGCAGACCTGCAGCATGGCTCCCTGGATCCTCTTTTAGTGGGACTTGCAGAAATGAAATTCATTGGTAACTCCAGGAAATTGAAAGCTTTTCTAGATGCATTTGAGGGAAAAGTTGCCGGCAAGGGATTTGTTTAGTACTTTGAGTTTCACAGTGTCATGAAGTCTATATTATTTAGACTAATCAGCTGAATAAAGCAGCAACTGTGCAACGTTTTGTCAATTTTTTTTATAGATCTATAGAAGCTACCACACTAGCTCTATAAACAGTACAAGGACTTGAACTAATTCACAGTCGCTTTTATGGTTATACACAATACAAAATGTGTTGAACAGAAGAACAAAAGTAAAGCAACACGAGAAGGTTTGTTCTTCAAAAAGATTCTTGTTTATATTTTTATAGAAATAAATTGTCATAAGATAAAGGGTATACAATTAATAGCGATTGCATATGTATCTTAAGTAAATGGAGCTGAAAAAACAATCCATTAATACAAAAGAAAACAATCCAGTCTATAGCAAAGTAGATAAAATTGACTTCTTTTAAAAGATAATAAATAGAAAGTCAAAAGCGGACAAAAGACTTGGATTGATGTGTCGACGTTTCGGTCTCAGTGGTGAAATCCAGAGACCATCATCAGGACAAGAAGATAATGCAATGAAGATGACCCTTATAATGTATTAAAGACCCAATTATTGGTGAACTCAGGTAGAAAATCAAGGTTCATGACCTTAAGGGAACTACGAGTTTTGCCCTTTAGTTGTATCCATATGTCCAAGCCAAATCAATATTAAATCCTTATGGTGGAGTAAAACCGTGACATCAATGTCAGGAACCACGATAGTTCGGAAAAGGTAGCAAACGTCTCCTCTGTGTCGGGTGGGTTTTTTTTTTTTTTTCACCCTTGACCCGACACAGAGGAGACGTTTGCTACCTTTTCCGAACTATCGTGGTTCCTGACATTGATGTCACGGTTTTACTCCACCATAAGGATTTAATATTGATTTGGCTTGGACATATTGATACAACTAAAGGGCAAAACTCGTAGTTCCCTTAAGGTCATGAACCTTGATTTTCTGCCTGAGTTCACCAATAATTGGGTCTTTAATACATTATAAGGGTCATCTTCATTGCATTATCTTCTTGTCCTGATGATGGTCTCTGGATTTCACCACTGAGACCGAAACGTCGACACATCAATCCAAGTCTTTTGTCCGCTTTTGACTTTCTATTTATTATCTTTTAAAAGAAGTCAATTTTATCTACTTTGCTATAGACTGGATTGTTTTCTTTTGTATTAATGGATTGTTTTTTCAGCTCCATTTACTTGAGATACATATGCAATCGCTATTAATTGTATACCCTTTATCTTATGACAATTTATTTCTATAAAAATATAAACAAGAATCTTTTTGAAGAACAAACCTTCTCGTGTTGCTTTACTTTTGTTCTTCTGTTCAACACATTTTGTATTGTGTATAACCATAAAAGCGACTGTGAATTAGTTCAAGTCCTTGTACTGTTTATAGGGCTAGTGTGGTAGCTTCTATAGATCTCTAAAAAAAATTGACAAAACGTTGCACAGTTGCTGCTTTATTCAGCTGATTAGTCTAAATAATACAGACTTCATGACACTGTGAAACTCAAAGTACTAAACAAATCCCTTGCCGGCAACTTTTCCCTCAAATACATTGACTGCCCAAGCCCGCAAGGGTTTATTGGGTTACCCACCCCCATTACAAATTTCTAGATGCATGGCAAGTTAATTTTACCTTCATGCTGCACATGTATTCATCGGATCGAGCTAAAGTTATCCTTGTAGTGCGTGATACCTTTGGAAACGCATTTGCTTGGGCAATGCCACTAGTGTCTGACTCCAGTCCTGTCAGGGATAATTTCCCTGTCTTTTCAACAGTATTTCGACAAGTGTTTGATCACCTGGATCATAAATTCAATGCTCAAGAAGAAATCCTAGAGCTGTCACAAAGGTCCATAGATATGCAAGCCTATATTGCGAGATTTACAGTTTTGGCAAAAACATTTATTGGAATGATGCAACATTATTTACCCTGTTTCGGAAAGGCTTATGGGAAGACTTAAAGGATGAGTTTGCTAGAGTATCTAGACATCCTTCCTTCCAAGACCTTGTTCGATTGGTGCTCCAGATTGTCAATCAGATTTAAGAAAGGGGGGCAAAAAAAAAAGAAAACAACCTCTGAAAACTATTAAAATGCCACCTTTTAGACCACCTCTAAAATATCATGGTACAGATGAGGAACCCATGTAAGCAGCGGTCATTAACGGTCCACTAACTGAGGAAGAGAAAATAAGACAGAAGAATGGTATATGTTTGTATTGTGGTCATGGAGATCATCTGTTGAACTTTTGTCCTATGCGACCGGCACATTCTTCACCGACGTTGGGAAAACGTAAAGCTTATCCCTAGTGCAGGGTATGGAGGCCAGTAAGGATCAAGGTACCCTGCCTTCATCATTATCGTCTGGCTTTGTTCTTCTTCAGGGAGAACTTTTACTTCAGTCTGGTTCTATCATAGCATCAACTGTTGTTGACTGCAGAGCTTCAAATGTAAATATAGACATCCAGTAGGCCTCCCTTCATCAGACCCCAATATTAAAGAAAACACTTCCAGTGACTATTTTGAAGCTGGTCATGGCTCTTTAGTTGCTTCTGGATTGGTCATCAAAGACATTTGATTTGTACCTTTGAAAATAGCTGCTCATCACAAGCTCATCTCTTATGATTTAATTTCCTCCCCACGTTATACAATAATCCTTGGAATCAACAGGCTGGTACGACATAATCCATATATTACCTGGACAGCTAGATGGGTCTTTTTAGGGTCAGAATATTGCATTTATCATTGTAACATGGTCCAAAGTCCTCCAGAGGCCCTCAAAATACCATTGGATCATGCTCCTCCACCCGTGGACCCCTTAAAGGAAGATCCTGAAGTCTATCAAGAATTTCAGGATGTGGTTCAAGAATCCAAAACGAAAGAGTTACCACCTCATCATACATTTGACTGTGCCATTGAAATCAAACAAGAGGTACTTGTTCCTTATGGCACAATTTATATATCCTTCCCAGAAAGTCGAGCACTAAGTGAGTGCCTGGATCCTAACATGGCTAATTGGCTCATATTTCCATCCAAATCTCTAGCAGGATCATCTATATTCTTCAGACCCGAGAGCAGAGGACGGCCCGGGACCAGGGTTCGATTCCCGGCGCGGCAGGTTTCTGGACCAGGGTCAGCGGACTCGATAATTCTCTCGCCTCGGTGCCCACTCTGATCAGCGATCACACTCGGCAACTCTGGGCATTAGCTTGCCTCATCTTCACTAAAGGCCCCACCAGACTGCCAGGGATGCCTGGTCTCACCCTGGAGATACCCATTAAGGGACCATCTCTCAGGGAAGCCAGGAAGGGTTTCGCAGCGGTCGAAGCGCCTTGGGACCCTACGGGTAAGTAGTGCGCTATATAAATGCCAATACATTTACATTTACATTTATGTCTTAAAAAGGAATATCAGAATTACATCCCTGCATAGACGACAGGGGTCTACATAAAGTGACTGTCAAGGACCAGTACCCAATGCCTTTAATTCCGGATATTCCAGAAGAAGTACAAGGGGCAAAACTCTTTGCCACGTTAGCCTTGTGGGGTGCCTATCATTTAATTCGGATCCGTCCTGGTGACGAATGGAAAACTGCACTCAGAACTCCCCTCAGACATTTTGGATACCAAGTGATGCCATTTGATCTGTGCAACACTCCTGCTATATTCCAGCACTTTATGAATGCTGTATTTTCTGAACTTCTTTTATAGACTATGGTAGTATATTTGGATGATATAGTCATTATTTCCAAAGAACCAGTCAAGCATGTGCAACATGTAAAACAAATACTCTTAAGATTACAGGAATACAAACTGTTATCCAAGCTAGAAAAATAACATTTTCACCAGGAATCCTTGTAATACCTTGGGTACGTGTTATCATCAACCGGCCTTGCAATGGTTGACAGAAAAGTGCAAGCAATACTAAGCCCATCCCTTCAACATTAAAGGAAACACAAAGATTTCTGGGGCTAGCCAACTATTATCAAAAATCCATCAGAGACTTTTCTCAACTAGTTTTACAGATGACTGAATTATTCAAAAAGAACCAATACTTTCAATACTCACATGGTACCTCGGGAGCCTTTTCCAGATTGAAATCTGAATTTGTGAAAGCACTGGTCTTGCAACAACCAGATATTAACCAACCATTTATACTGGAAACAGATGCTTCCGAATATGCCATAGGAGGAGTTCTGATTCAACTTAATTAAGTAGCCAAAAAACATCCTATGGCTTTCTTTTCTATGAAATTCACTCCTGCAGAAAGGAACTATTCAGTGTTTGAAAATAACTCCTAGCCACAAAAGGAGCCTTTTTGGAGTGGAGACATTTTTTTCTTCGGACACAACATAGAGTGGTTTTTTGAACTGATCATAGGAATCTTCAAGTGTTTCAACAAGCAGAATGTTTAAACAGTCAAGAAACTTGTTGACCATATTTTTTCCAACAATATGATTTTTCACATACATATAATCCTGGATCTGAGAATACAGTAGCTGGCACTCTATCAAGACAATATCATGAACCACTTTATCAGAAGGAGCCTGAAAGGATAATTGACTCCAAGGCTTTTGTGTCCCCCATAAATTCTACCTTCCTAGAAAAAATCTGCACTGAAACCCAAAGTTTTAACGTACTGAAACTAAAAGAAGTCTATCCATGCCATCAAATAAAACAAAACAATGGTCTTATTTTAGTCAACACAACTCTTTTTGTTCCCACAAAACACTCACCAAAAGCAATGCTATATGTATGTCATGATTCGTTGATTTCTGGCCATTGGGGACGACGAGTTACAGAAGATCTTGTCCGAAAGAGAATTCTGGTGGCCTACTCTTCATCAAGTGACAGCACTTGTGATATATGTACTCAACACAAAGCTACAACACAAAAGAAGGCAGGATTATTAATCACACCAAAGATTTCATTTAAACACTGGTAAATCATTTCTACTAATTTCATTGAAGATTTACAACTTTCTGAATGTTTTACAGCTATCATGGTAACAGTAGACTCCACTAAAATGGGTAATTATTCAACCTTTCCAACCCTGCCCACAGTCTTAGACATGGCCAAAGTGTTTTATCAAGATATATTTAAACTTTATGCCCTTCCTTCCAAGATTATTTCAGATAGAGGTCCGCAATACATCTCCCAATTCCGGCAGTCCTTATGCAACAAGCTAGGAATTTACAGAGGCTTGACGTTCAGAATTCACCACAGACCAATGATCAAATAGAAAGACACAAACAAACTTTAGAAGAATACTTGAGATGTTATGTTTTTTCCTCTAAAACATACTGGAAATCCTTATTTCCTGCAGCAGAATTTGCTTATAATAATGCCAATCATACCACCACAGGGTTCTCAGCCTTTTTTACCTTGAGCAGGTTTCATTTTCAACCTATCTTAGACATTTCTGATGTCACTGGCTCAGTTCCAGCAGTTCTAACTTGTTTGAAGACCTTAAAAGATGAAAGAGAAAACATACTTCTCAATCTCCATAAGGCAAACATTATGCGGAGAAAGGAGGCGAATAAACATAAGCCTCCTGTCCCCACATACAAAATAGGTGACAAAGTTTGTTTGTCCATGATAAATATTCCACGTACCATTTGCTGCCCAAATATTTCCATCAAATGGGATATGTCGAGATCTGCTTATCATAAACACAAAAATTGGTACAGTGACGGCTTAAGGGCAAACTTCATGGTGTACTCTGTGCTTCAATTTGTTTAATCTAGAACACGTCTACATATTATTTTAGGAAGGAAAACTAAACCTTTGTTTTTTAGGTAGGAAAGGTTATCCTTAATGGAACAGGAAACCTCACACACTTAATAGTGTCATGTTTCATCATCAGAATCCTCTGCCCCCTCCGCCCCCCAGTAGGGCAAAGCCTCTGAGGCAGACTCAACCTCCTTGAAGATTGTAACGGAAGGAGGGAGTTCTTAAATAAATCTTACTGGACAACACCTTCAGAAATGGGTGTGAGTCACTGATCTCCATGTACCCATTTAGTTTAGGTTTTAATTATACCTAGTGTCCTGTTGAATACAGGTATTGTCTTAGGAACACTAAGGTATTTTTACTTTCAATCTGGATCCCCTTTTTCTGTTGGTGTTGTCCAGTGGGTTCCCCTGCTAGCTCTGGCCTGCTCTGACTCTGCTGCTTGTTGTGAGTCCATTAGATCTTGTTCGCTTTCCATGTTTGTTGCAGGTGCCTAGGCTTCTTGGTGCTCCTGCTGGACACCGACCCCCTTGGTTCTCTACTTCCAATGTGAGACAGCTCATGCATGGCTTCTGGTCTTCCTCAGAGTCTCCTGATCCTCACAGCTGCGGCGACAAGGTCACCGTCATCACACCTGAACCTTTCTACATTAGTGGGCATTGCTCTTCCGTGCCTCCTGGTCACCTCCGAGTTGCATAGACTCTGTCCTCTCTGCTTACAGGTTCTCCTTTTCAAAGATCCACCCTTGATTCCACAGGACTCTTGCACAGCCTTCGCTAGCAGCATCTTTTCTGAAGTTTACCATTATGGTCGATGTCAGTTTCCGATGTCACTATGCACCTATGCACCCGGCTTCCTTGGGGTAGGTATCATGATTACTGGGGTATCCACGAGTATGGCGACTCTCCCAACTGCTGTCTTCCACAGGGCTGCTTCAGGGTGCAGTGGGAAGGGTACTTCTTCTTCAAAACTGCAAGCGCGACTTTCCCGTTTACTTCTGAGTATGCAGCTATGTTTCCACTCTGCACACTGCCTAGGTCGGGTTCCTGGGTACTTACCTTGGGTGGTTCCTTGTGTACCCAGCTCCTCTGAGTCTTCTAGTCCAAGTCCTAACTTTGGTCACAGTTTGCATCCCACTCTTTTAGAATAAGGTTTGGTCTCCCCTTGCAGATCACTGTGTGTTGTGTTTACTTACCTATTTGCAATTGAAGAATTGTGTATTTGTGTTGATGTCTCCGGGTAGGAGATATACCAATGTGTTACTGAGTGTTGTGTAATAAATGGACATATTTTATGTATACACTGTGTGGTTCTTTTTTTGTTCAACCAACACTGAGTGCTTGATTACAATGTCGGGCCACCCACCATCGCCATCGTCTCGGACCGACTGACTTCCGGTCGGCGGTCCCGACACAGCCATGACAATGCAATCGCACGTGGTGCAGTCGCATACTTTCATTTCCCTATGGGAACTTGTCTTGCAGCTGTAAACTGGCCTGCGGAGACATGGGGCAGAACAATGTGGGTGGGGTGGCGCTAGAAGGGGGGCCAGGTGTGGTTCACCCCAGTGACACTAATTCTGAGCATGATCAGGAAGAGACTCATGACTCCACACTCTGAACTATGATCCCCCAGGGAAAAGTACAGATAGTACAGAGGTAATCAGTAGACATAGAACCCCCCCTTATTTCTCCTGAGAGGGTAAAAAGAGTACATGGGAGGTCTAGATCCTCTGTCAATTCCAGTGCCACTAACAATTCCATAGGAAACTCCATCTCTAGTCAGAGGGAGGACTCCTCAGAAAGGGAATACCGCCTACTCAAGCTTCAAAGAGCCAAGTTCAGGATGAAGCAGGAATAGCTGTCCCATGATAAGAAAACCTTGAAAGTGCAAAGAGCTAGGAAGAATTTGGGACTAGGGTCCCACAGTGGCAGCACTAGTGTCCCTATGCTCAGGGAGCAATCATTTGATACTAAGAACCTGAGCAGGATACCCCCTCCTTACCAGGAGGGGGTAAATATCCATAAATGGATCACTGCCTTGAAGAGTGCATGGCACATTTGCTAACAAAGGCAGAGACAAACCTCTCACTGTCAAAGAGGAAGGTACTGTGCAACTACACGGTCTTGAAGAGTGCCCTCATAGATGGGTTTGGTGTAACCAGTGAGCAATATAGGGTTAGGTTTCGGGACACACAGAAGGCATGCACCCAAGACTGGGTTGACTTTGTAGACAGTGCTATTAAGGCTCTGAAAGGCTGGATTCAGTAATGTGCATGACTTTGAGGGGATTATACAATTTGTTGATGAGGGAGCACTTCTTTAATAACTGTCCAAATCCGCAGCTGCACAGAGTACCTGGTGAAATTTGATCTGACCTCCCCACAAAAATTGGGAAAGAAGACAGACAAATGGGTTTACATCAGAGTGAAGATGAAAAACAATGGTGGTGGAGGTGACCAGAAGAAGCAACATTATTCAAAGGCCCAAGAGAAGGGTGGGGGGAAAGGTAAAGATAAAAATAAATCTTCACAAGGTCCCCGAAAATCTTCCTCTGGGGGTGGGTCCCATAACTCCTCTTCCTTTGGCAAGATACTTTGGTGACACTTGTGTAAAGAGAAAGGCCACAGAGCAAGGGATGCCAATGGCTCTAAAGCTAGCACCAAAGAACCTTCTACTACTGCCCCTAAGGCAACTAGCGCCCCCAGTACCAGTACAAGTAGTAGTAGTGCCCCGAAGGGATTAGTAGGGTTAACCTTGGGTTCCGAAGTGGGTTGTGGCCTAGTCAGGCTGTCCTTGTATGTGACAGTAGCACTTAACTTGTAAGTACCACTGACTTGGATAAGTAAACACAACAGCCTCTGATTAATGGTCAGGAAGCTGTGACATACAGGGACACAGGGGCCAGTGTCATTATGGTGACAGAGAAACGTGTGTCTTCTGATCAGATCATACTTGCTCAACTTTACCAAGTGACCAATGCAAGCAATGTCAGGACTGATCATTCTTTAGCAGTTGAAAATCTCAGCTGGGGAGGGATAACTGGCCCTAAAAGTGTTATGGTTTGCACAGACCTACCTGTGGACTGTCTGTTGGGCACTGATTAAGAAACTTCAGCCTGGTCTGAAGTGGAGTTCAGGACACATGCAGAGATGATGGGAATCTCTGCCAGTGCATTTGCTGTTGCTAGGGCCCAGGCCAAACAGTCAGGCACTGAGGGAGCTCTGGATCCTGGAAATATGGACCAGCCAGCTCCTAAGAGAAGGAGCAGGAATGGTAAGGAATTATCCTCCTTCAGACTCCGACGGAAGACCAGTCTCCTGAGGGAGATGATCTTAACTCCTGTGAAGGAACTGTCCCAGAGAAACTTGGGCCTGACACAGCAGAGTTCTTGGGGGCAGAGGGCCCTTCCATGGCAGACTTGAGTCTGGACCAGAAATCCTGCCCATCTCTCGAAACAGCTCAGAGAGCAAGCTTCTGCTGAGGAGGCAGGGAATGTCAGTGGGTCCCATAGGATCTATTGGGAAGATGAGCTTCTTTTTTCTGAGTGTAGAGACCCCAAGCCTGGTGCCACTAGGAAGTTGGTTATACCTCAGATATTTAGGGGGTGTCTTCTCTCCCCGGACACATGACATTCCCCTTGCACGACATCTTAGGCAAAGCAAGACTCGGGACAGGTTTGTCCCTGACTTTCACTGTTCCCACATGTCTGAAGATACCAAGTTGTGTCGCTCCTGTGTCACTTTCCAAGCCAGTGGTAAATCAGGTGGAAATACAAAGGCCCCCTTAATTTCCCTTCCAGTGGTTGGGGATGAGAGGGTAGGGATAGACATATTTGAACCCTTAAACCCTCCAACAGCATCTGAACACAGTTACATCCTAGTGGTGGTGGACCATGCCACGGGGTATCCAGAAGCTATTCCACTTGTAACCACTACAGATCCTGTGGTGGCTAGGGCCCTTCTGGGAGTCTTTTCCAGAGTGGCGCTTCCTAAGGAGGTCTTGGCAGACAGAGGTACAAACTCCATGCCTAGTTACATAACTGCAATGTGGAAAGAGTGTGGTGTACACTACAAGTTTACCACACCCTACCATCCACAGTGCAATGGACCTGTTGAAAGGTTCAACAAGACCCCCAAGAGTATAGTGTGCACAGAGTCCAGTGAAACCCCAAAGGTAGGCAGAAATAAAGTTAGATAGGACCTCACTCTCTATTTGTGGCACTGTGGTCGAGCAGTAAGGCTTTATCAGAGGACAGTGTTAAGTATTTTTTGTACAAACTCAATCAGCAAATGATTTCACACACTCAAAGACTGAACTTCAGACCAATTGTTTTTGTATAAAAATATTATTTTATTTATTTTATTTTATGGAACCAAGCAAGCCTGGCACAGATAAGCAATAAATACTTTACAGTAGTAATGCAGTTTGTAAATAGTTTGAAATGCAATTGTAAATGTACTTTGATTTGATTACAGTAGAGTTACTGATAATGGATCCAACAAAAAAAGGAAATGGGCTAATATTTGCATTCTGCTCAATGGCAAGAAACCTGAAAGGTCCATCATTTACACCGCTGCTAGCAGTTATTAAAGCTAAACTCTTGCCAACAGTGGCATATGCAAGTGAAATTCAGCATGGGAAGAATGCTGTAACTCTGAATGCCTCGCAAACAAAAGCTTACAAGAAAGCATTCTCTTTACCCTGCAATGCTTCCCCGGCCCAGGTGAGTCTAGAGTTTGGGTTGCAGCAGCAGCCTGTGCAAAGGCGATATATAACTATAAAAACATGGTACAAAATTTGGACCAACAGACAAAATCCAATCAATAATACGCTGTAAATGGCCTTAGATGAGGATCCTGAATCCGCCTACACTAAGTACTTACAATCATTATTAAAACGTACTAATACTATAAGACTCTGGCAATTGAATCTCCCATTTGCTTCCTTTCGGCTAACGCTAAAGAAAGAGGCTATAAAGCACTCTCTAATGGGGGTCAAAACAAGTCTGAGTAAGTGATCCCACTCATGGATGGTCCTGCAATCATATACCAAATTGAAACCGGCAATATATGTAGATCAGACATATGCCCCTCACTTAAAAGCAAAGTTCCTGGCGTTACGTCTTGCCACAATTCCATCAAATGCAGATCAACCAAGCTAGCAATATAAAGGCCCAAAACAATGCAGTCTTTGCAGAGCACCGAAGCAGGATTTAATTTCTTTAATCTGCGTCTGCCCTAACCTAAAATCACACAGCACTTGGTTATGGGGAGAGGAGTTGGCCTAACGGCTTGGGCGGCGGACCTCGAATCTGGGGAACTGGGATTGATTCTCGGCAATGACGCTGAACATCCTGTGATTCTGGGCAAATCACTTAATCTCCCCGTGCCTAACAAAAATGAATGTGTCCTCATGTAATGCAACTAGTGCTATGTAAAGCGCTCCGATACCCGATTCGGGTCAAGTTCGCGCTATATAAAACTCAGTAAAATAAAAAAATATTGAAAAAACGTTTTAGTATAAGTGGTATTTGCACCTCTAGAGCAGCAATATTAACCCCTTCGATGCTAATGACGGAGCGGTTCTGTCATCAGCATTGGTTGGGCTGTGCTGATGACGGAACCGCTTCGTCATGAGAACAGCCCCTAGGGGGAGCGCTGGTGCTCCCCCTGTGGGGCATCGATCTTGCCCCCACAAACAGGGATGGCAGCTGAAGAGTTTCCGCTGCCACCCCCGAGCCCCCCTACGCTCCCCATGACGTCAGCGCGCATAGCGGGGGCCAACAACATCAGGAAGCGCTGGACGCGCTGGAAACCATTTGTTTCCAGCGCGTCCAGGGAGAGGAGGTAGGTTTGGGCCTCCAGTGGGGTGGGGGGGCATTTCTTTGTGCCTTGAGGCATCAGTGGGGGAGGAAATCGTGTTTCCTCTCCCCTGATTTCCCAATGCAGGGCATTCCTGGTGCACGATCGCGCACAGCGTCGCGATCGTGCGCCATGAATGCCCCCACTAGACACCAGGGGTGTTTTTTTAGAGAAAAGGAAGCGACCCCTTGGGCAAGGGTCGCTTCCTGGGGGGCATATATTAATTCAGGCTTTTCTGCCCCCGGGGGCAGATCGGACGTTTTTTGGCTGATTCTGGACCGGGGGGCGTGGGGGGGCAGAAAAGTCCACTAGAGCCAAGAATTATTAATTTATCAAAATCGGATGCGACCCCTTGAGCAAGGGTCGCTTCCTTGGGCCTTAATATATAAATATGTAGCCCACTAGAGCCAGGGAATAGTTTTTTTTTAATTGGAAGCGGCCCCTTGCCCTTCCAGGGGGCCCAATTTATTTTAAAATAATATTCTGCCCCCCCCTGGGGACAGACAGCCTGGTTTTTGGGCGTTTCTGGTCCCGGGGGGGGGGGGCAGAAATGCCCACTAGAGCCAGGGAATTGTTTTTTATTTTAATTGGAAGCGACAAGTCGCTACATATATTTTTATTTTTTTTATTCTGCCCTCCCTCCCCCCCGGGGACAGATCGTTTTGTTTATTTGGCCTTTCTGCCCCCAGGGGGGGGGGGGCGCAGAAAACCCCACTAGACACCAGGGAGTGTTTTAAATTTGAAATGGAAGCGACCCCTTGGGCAAGGGTCGGTTCCTTATGGGCCTAATTAATTTGTTAGACTTTTCTGCCCCCCCCCCCCCCCCCCTTGGGGACAGTTTACCTATATTTTTGGCGTTGCTGGCCCGGGGGGGGGGGGGGCAGAAAAGCCCTCCAGTGTCAGGGATTTAAAAATAAATAAATTGGTTGCTTCCAGGGGACATATATTTGTCTATGTGTATTCAGTCCGCTTATTTGGCCTTTCTGCCCCCATTTGAGTAGTGACATAGCCTGTTATAATGTGTATTGTTTTTATTTCTTGTGAATTGTAATGTTTTATTTCCCCCTTTTTTGTTCTAGTTCAAGGCTTTTGCTCTTTAGACTGTTGCAGGTTACGATTTCGTTACTGGTGGTTCTGCTGTTTGTGTAGTTGCATGTGTTTGGTAAGAGATTTTTTTTGTACAATTACAATGTAAATGTGTTTTTCGCAAAGTGTGTAATAATATCAGTATGTTTGGTTTCTGTTTTTTGAGTTTCTAAAAAAATGTTTTGCATTTGTGCTTGATGTGTATTTTGTTTTCTGTAGATTAATTGTTTTTTTTCTTCTTTCTACTGGGATATCGTTGACTATTTGCTGTGTCTTTGCAGAGTAGGTGCTGCTGAGTGTAGCTGTCCCTTGTAAGTGAATTGTATCATTTTTGAGTATATAGATCTTTGTGATAAAGGCACACATTTTTTTACTTACTTTGCACATTGTTGGTTATTGGCTTGTTTGTGCAGTCTTCTTTCTTATTAAGGATAATGGCTAGCCGCGGGATTGCCGCTCAGCAGGTTGTTGGAATGCTTTTTGATTCTTCCTCTGACCATGGTTCAGAGACTGCCTCTGATTCTGAGGCAGAGGTGGGAGGGGAAGATTCAGGCAGTGAGTTTTCTCTCCACATGGCATCATCCGAGTATGAAGATACTCTCAGTGCAGATGAAGCTACTCTTGGTGCGGAAAAAGTGCCTGTGTTAGAGGAGGACATGGATGTGCCAATAGTGAGGTAAGAGGCATCGGGCTGCAGCCTGGGGCTGCAAGACTTCCCGTTGGTATAGTGAGACAAGAGGCATCTGGGCTGCAGCCTCGGGCTGCAAGACTTCCCATTGGTATAGTGAGACAAGAGGCCTCTGGGTTGCAGCCTGTGGCTGTAAGACTTCCCAAAAGCCAGCTGGGCGGCAGCATGGGGCTGAAAGGCTTCCCGTTGAAAGTGCTGACCTCTGGGTTGCCCCAGGCATGGTGCAGCCAGCATTGCCAGACTTTACTGGTGTTCCTGGGTGTAGGGTGCCGATAGATTTTTCAGTTGTTTATGGATGATGTGTTTTTGGCAGAGATTGTTGAGCAGACTAATTTGTATGTCGAACAGTTTATGAGGGACAACAGTGCCAGCCTTAAGCCCCACTCTAGAGCTACCCGGTGGACTCCCGCAAATCTGGAAGAGATGAAGAAGTTCTTGGGTTTAACTTTTTTGATGGGCTTGCTAAGGAAGCCATCAATGGCTTCATATTGGTCTACTAGTCCCTTGATGGCAACTTCTATATTTCCGGCAGTCATGAGTCGTGATAGGTATTTGCTTCTGCTCTGGATGATTCATTTTGTCGATAATGGTTTCGCTTTGCCACGAGATCACATTAATTGTGACCATCTTTTCAAGATTCGGCCTGTCATTGATCACTTTGTTGATCGATTTTCTGAGATCTATGCTCCAGAGAAAGAAATTGCAGTGGATGAGTCTTTGGTGTTGTTCAAGGGCCGCTTGGTTTTTAGGCAATACATTCCTAGTAAGAGGGCACGCTATGGAATTAAGCTGTATATGCTGTGTGACAGTCTGACTGGATATGTCTCTAATTTCAGGGTGTACACCGGTAAGGAATCCAGGATTAACCCCCCTGGTTGTCCGTCCACTTTTGGAGTGACTGAGTAAATTGTGTGGAAACTTGGTAGAGAATTATTTAATAAAGGCCACCATTTATATATAGATAACTTCTACAGTGGTGTGCGGTTGTTGGGAATTGGCCAAAGTGGACACTGTTGCTTGTGGCACAATCTGCTGTAACAGTAAAGGTTTCCCAAAAAAACGTGTTTGTCAAAAGCTTGTCCGGGGACAGTGCAGTGCATTGCGTTGCGAGGAGCTTCTAGCTGTGAAGTTTTCAGACAGGAGAGATGTCTACATGTTGACTGCCATCCATGATGAAAGCACTGAACCGGTGACTGTTTGGGGTGAGGTTGCTGAAGCGCGCAAACCTGTGTGCATTTTAGACTATAATAGGCACATGGGTGGTGTTGACAGAGTAGATCAGAGGTTGGAACCTTATGCTGCTCTTCGTAAGGCTTACATTTGGAACAAGAAGTTGGCTATCCATCTTTTCCACTTGGCAACCTTTAATGCTTTTGTTGTGTTCCAGGAATCTTGTCCTGAGTCAAAGATGACTTTTGTAAAGTTTCAGGAGTCTGTAATAGGCAGTCTTTTTTAGTGAAACAGGCAAGTGTTCCTAGAGTTGAAGTGGTGGAGGATGTTGCTAGATTGAAAGATCGCCACTTTCCTGATCACATTTTTCCTACATCCTCAATAGACTTTCCCAGTAGGAGATGTAGAGTCTGTTGGCGAAGAGGTATGCGGAAGGAAGTTCGTATGTACTGCCCCGAGTGTCCTTCTAACCCTGTGCTGTGTGTGCCTGCTTGTTTTAGAATGTACCACACGCAAAAGAATTTTGGGAACATCCATGAGTGGTAAAGTGAACTGCCTTGCCTCTATTGTTTAATCATTTTTGTTCAGTTTCAAGGTTGGCATTTGTGTAGTGTATTTAGGTTTAGTTGTTGTGTTAGTAGATTTGAATCAATTTGCAATTTGTTAGTGTTTTCTCATTCATATAAAAAAAAATCCTAAATGTGATGGTGGTTTGCGTGGAGTGGCGATTGTCTGGCGGTGTGCGTGGTCTGGCGCTTGGCTGGCGGTGTGTTTGGATTGGTGCTTGGTTGGCGTGTGCCTGGACTGGCGCTCGGCTGGTGGTGTGCGTGGACTGGCGCTTGGCTGGCGGTGTGTTTGTACTGACTCTTGGCTGGCAGTGTGTTTGTACAGGCACTTGGCTGGCAGTGTGTTTGTACAGGCACTTGGCTGGCAGTGTGCGTGGATTGGCGCTTGGCTAGCGGTGTGCATGGACTGGCGTTTGGCTGGCGGTGTGCGTGGACTAGCGTTTGGCTGGCGGTGTGCGTGGACTGGTGCTTGGCTGGTGGTGTGCGTGGTCTGGGGCTTGGCTGGCGGTGTGTTTGGATTTGTGCTTGGCTGGCAGTGTGCCTGGAATGGTGCTTGGCTGGCAGTGTGCGTGGACTGGCGCTTGGCTGGTGATGTGTTTGTACTGACTCTTGGCTGGCAGTGTGTTTGTACTGGTGCTTGGCTGGCAGTGTGCGTGGATTGGCGCTTGGCTGGCGGTGAGCATGGACTGGTGCTTGGCTGGCAGGGTGCGTGGACTGGTGCTCGTCTGGCGGTGTGTGAGTAGTGACTTGATGCTGGTCACTACACACACTGCTAGCTGAGCGCCACTCCATGCAATCCATCAGTTTGTGTAGTTGCTGTGTCAGGAATGTGGACGTGTGAAAGTGATGGGCCCTTGAATGGCGCTGTCTGCTGGTGGAAGTGTTGTAATGTGATGGGCCCGCGGCTGGTGGTGTGAATGTTTTGTATGTGTCACACGTATGAAAGGTGTATGAATGGCCTGTAAAGAGGTTGGTGCCTTGTCGTGGCTTAACAGCTCACGAGCTGTGAGTCAATAGTTCAGTTTCTCGTCCTTTCAATTATTAACAGTGCATTTCATTTTTGTGAAATCACTTGCTAATACAATTGTATATACTGAACCATCACTCACCCTTGTACCAAATCCTACCAGTATGTTTGTGTGTTTGAGGAATAGATGGCTGTGCTGGAATCTTTGTCTTTTTACTCTCTCTACCAAGGTGTACATTCTACCTAAGAATAACCTATCAACTGTAGATATTGTTGAAAACCCATGGGAGTACATGGTGATGTCTCTCTGGTGAATTCTAACAATTTATTTTATCCACAATGTCCTGCAAAGCTCACAATGTCTGTCACATTTACTTTGCAATATTGTGCCAAAATTCTCACGCTGCAGAACTAATCAACTAATTTTGTCAAAACGATCTTGTTTTGCTAGGGGGATCACCTGGGCTTTGGCCCCGTGCTCGGCAGCCATCTAAGTAAACCTACCAAACCCACACATTTCTGAAAACTAGACTCCCAGGGGCTTCCAGGGAGGTATGACTTATGTGGATCTTCCAGTGTTTCCTTACCCAGAATCCCTTGCAAAGCTCTATTTTTGCTTTTCTCACACATTTTTGTGTGGGAAAGTGTGGCATCACCGGGCTCACACAAATTTCCTACCACCCAGCGTTCCCCCAGGTCTCCCGATAAAAATTGTGCCTCACTTGTGTGGGATAAACAAATAAGATGCGCCTTCGCAACCACTTAGTATGAACAATTACTTTCAATAGAAATAAACGCAAATTAATCCGTTATTCCTAGCCTCAAAGTTAGGCTGCTTTAGTATTTAATCATTTCAACATTTTTGAAAAGAAAAAGGACATGTAATCAACTCAACAGAGAATACATTTTGATGATGACATGCTAACAAAACACAAAGTAACTGAACAGATACAAAATCAATTTGGACATTTGGAGAAAAAATATACACAAAAATCACAATATTTATCAAAAACAGCAACTGTAGCGAGTAGTGATCTAATCAACTACCTAACAAAAACAGTTGAAACCTGATGAAACCATTCTTGCATGTTTACACAATTCATGACACAAAAACTTGCAACTGTTATGATTACAATTACAAAATTGATGCAAAAGGTTTTTTCTTATCACTCGGGATTCAGGCTGTACTTAATGTATTGGCCGACGCGTTTCAAGTCTTGGTTTTTGAAATTACCAGACTCTCATCAGGGCTGGATGAGTCTTTAAAAGGTATATCAACTGTTTACAAGGAAAAACAAAAAAACTTAATGAAACTAGTTTTCCCAGAAAGTCTAAAATACAGAGCAGTTGTTTGGACGTAAAAAAATACTTCATACCTGGTCAATGACCAGCGGAAGTTGTGCGTCTCAAGTTCAGCGTTTTATGCAGTGCTCACCTGTAATTAACAAGGTGACATAGGCTAAGTGGATTTAAGGACAATAAGGGTGCTCAATTGCAAATTTAGTAATAAGCGTGGTTTACCTAGTGTGTGATCACGCGTAGTGAACCTTCTCCGGTTCTCTGTATTACAGGGGACGACGTGGCAAGTTTTTCAACAGGTCTGGTGAGAAATAATACCTAGCGTTAAAAAATGCATGTGACTGCCGGCGCATGAAGCGCTCAAGAGGCCAGTACTTACATTACTGAATCTGTATCACACGTTAGTCGGGTGCGCGGTTTACGTCCAAACAACTGCTCTGTATTTTAGACTTTCTGGGAAAACGCGTCGGCCAATACATTAAGTACAGCCTGAATCCCGAGTGATAAGAAAAAACCTTTTGCATCAATTTTGTAATTGTAATCATAACAGTTGCAAGTTTTTGTGTCATGAATTGTGTAAACATGCAAGAATGGTTTCATCAGGTTTCAACTTTTTTTGTTAGGTAGTTGATTAGATCACTACTCGCTACAGTTGCTGTTTTTGATAAATATTGTGATTTTTGTGTATATTTTTTCTCCAAATGTCCAAATTGATTTTGTATCTGTTCAGTTACTTTGTGTTTTGTTAGCATGTCATCATCAAAATGTATTCTCTGTTGAGTTGATTACATGTCCTTTTTCTTTTCAAAAATGTTGAAATGATTAAATACTAAAGCAGCCTAACTTTGAGGCTAGGAATAACGGATTAATTTGCGTTTATTTCTATTGAAAGTAATTGTTCATACTAAGTGGTTGCGAAGGCGCATCTTATTTGTTTATCAATAATCGGCCCTGCCTTCCTTCCCTAACCTTGCTGGGCCAATCCCCCCTTCTTGAATATCTTATAGAGCGAGTTGTAACTCGAGTGGGAGCGAGACACCTAGGTGTCTTTTTCCACGATTATTTCGTCAGCGGTGGACTCGTCCATGGCTGAATATGGCAGATAAGGACACATTATCCTTCACAGAGGATCACATTCGCAATTTAATTGCCTCTTCTCCCTTTTCGTCTTTATCTTTGAGCACCTCAGCAAAACAGCAGAACGAGGTAGACAAACTTACAAGGTTACGTAAAAAACATATTAGGACAGAACTACATGGATACTTTCTCCTCCAGCATTTACAGGCAGGCACCATTCCCTGGGGATTACAGGTAAAAAACATCCCTGTAATTTTCACGGAAGATACTAATTACAAGAAAGGTTTCAGTTGCATCAATACGAAATGCAGTCGAGATTTGATGGTGCACACTATTGAAACGGCACAAAGACTCTGTAGTGAGGAAGAAAAAGAGATTGAGGAGTTATTGAAAGCTATCTCTGAAAATCCTACAATATCGGATGCAAAGGCATTGATTGAGAAAGTTGAGAAGGAAATCACCACTTTCAAAGATCACACAATTAATGTCAAAACCACACAATTTGAGAGAGATTCCAAAGCATTCAAATTAGAGCAGGTGTACCCATTTCTCAAGGAAGATTACTATACAACAACAGACTCCAGGCGAGCCTTGACTTCCTTTCAGGGACGGTCAAGGAATCGATTCATTGGTTTCTCTGACACGTCCTCCTCTGATTCCTCATCTGACTCACGACCTGGGCAACAAAATAGGCAAGGAAATACCAACCAGCCTTTTTTAGAAAGAGGTCAACCAAACCGCGTGCGCTTCAAACAACCTTGGGCGATGCGAACAAGGAACAGACAGTACAACAACTAGAACAATCAGAGCTATCCACAATAGTCAATCTCTCCAATAAACAATTGTCTATGGATGAGAGGAGCGTTCTTGCTTTGGGTCTGAAATTTGTCCCTACCAAACGCACTGACTTTACTAAGATGAAGCTAGAGGCATTAGAATTTTGTAGAAAGATAAGATTGAAGTCGTACTTTGCAGGAGCAGAGGTGACTAAAAATCTTGAAATCACTGGGTTAAGAGTAAAATCCAAATTCATTCCAACTATGAATTTGCCAAAACAGATCTATGCCTTTGAGCAGGCAATCCTCTCTTCTTTAACTAAGCTGGAGAAAGCCAAATGTTATGTTAAACATAACATCTCAAAGGGACAATCAGTTGCCATCCAAAATCTCAAAACGGACAAGTCGATCATCATCAAACAAGCTGATAAGGGCGGGGCTGTAGTGATCTGGCCCCGCACCATGTACCATTCCGTGGGCTACACACATGTTAAAAATCAGGAATGGTATCGACCAGTAAAGGAAGATCCTGTCCATGAGATTTTAGGGAGAATTAACCACTTGACTAAAGAAGCTCTTGAACAAGGTTTCCTTGGCCCCAATGAGTTCGAATTTCTAAATAAAAAACATCCGAGGACACCGGTGTTGTATTTTTTGCCAAAAATACATAAAAATAGTGCTGACCCCCCAGGCAGGCCAATAGTCTCAGGCTGTGATTCAGCACTCGAGCCAATATCTAAATATATTGATTATTTTCTAAAACCGTTTCTCTGTGATGTCACATCATACCTCAGAGACACTACAGACTTCATCACGAAAGTAGAGGGCATGCACTTTAATAATGAGACACAGTTAATGGCAACAATGGATGTCACGTCATTATATACCCAAATCCCTCAGGACGAGGCACTTGAGGTGATTGAGGTATATCTTGACTCCAGAGAAAGACCCCATAGGGTGCCTACTTCATTTATACTCTCGTTGGCTGAAATTTCCCTCCGTATGAATTATTTCAAGTTTGAAAATGAGTTTTTTGTACAGGTCAAAGGGACAGCCATGGGCTGTCCTTATGCGCCGGAAATGGCTGTACTTTATATGGCCCAGTATGAAGAAAAATTCATTTTTCACAATAATCCTTTTTCTGACAAGATACTGCAGTGGTTGAGGTATATAGACGATGTCTGGCTCCTGTGGCAGGGGAGCCAGACTGAGTTGGACCTTTTTCACAATTGGATCAATTCACGTCACACTGACATCCAATTTTCATTACAATCAAGTAATCGAGAAATGACCTTTCTAGATGTCTCGATTAAATGTCAAGAGGAACATCTCATCACATCACTGTACAAAAAGGAGACAGACAGAAATACCATATTGCATTTCAATAGCTCACATCCTCAGTGTCTAAAACAAAACTTACCCTATGGCCAACTGCTACGAATTAGGAGAAATTGCACTGAGTTGGAGGAATTTGATAAACACGCTGAATTGTTCTGTAAAGAAATGGAAGGGAGGGGATACCCCAAAAAACTGCTCAAACATTCAACAAAAAGAGCAAGATGCACACCGAGAGAGTCTCTGTTAGAGAAAAAGAACAAGCTAGATCTCAACAAACTTGTTTGTGTGACCACTTTTGGTCCCCACACTAATAAATTTCGACAAATTGTCCTTAAAAATTGGCATTTATTAGAGAACCTTAACTGCCCCATGCCCAAGCCCATCTTTGCTATGAAGAAAAACCCTAGTATTGGGCAGCAACTTATACGTGCTGACAGCTATATTCCTAAACCCATAAGTAATTTGACAACACAATGGAATCTGCCACCGATTGTGGGCCATCATCGGTGTGGGAATTGTGTTGCTTGCCCAACAACCCTGGAGGGGGAGGTCTTTGACCATAAAGGAATTTCTTGGAAACACACCAACTTCACTAATTGCAAAACTAAAAATGTTGTTTATGCAGTGCTTTGCCCGTGTGACAGGGTGTACATAGGCAAAACGAGTCAACAAATCAACACAAGAATAACCCAACATCGGTCGCGAATCAGGAAAAAGGTCCAATCGGCACCGATGGTTGAACACTTTGTGAGCCAAAATCATAATGAAAACCAGTTCAAGTGGACTGTGCTAGCCACAATTGATTCTAAAAATGTATCAGGATGCGTGGACAGTGCCTTACTACGCAAAGAGGCGTACTTAATTATGAAGTTCGACAGTATAAATAGCGGTCTAAACACAATGAGCGAGCTGAACAGGGTATAACCCACTTCGTGGAACCTCTATACCGATCCCCTTGAGCCAGGGTGCAACCATCCGGCCACTAATGATTTTTTAACAAAAATCATTAGATCTTTTTTTCATATATGGACCACAATTCCCATAATGCAGTTCCATGACCAATTAGCGTAGCTCCGCCCTCGTCACGTGACCCCAACCTGCTGTTACCACATTGTAACGAAGGAGGTAGCAGGATGGCCGGTCCTTACTTTCATGGAATAGGAGACATTCAGCTCGGCGATTAAATCTTGGTTTGAAGGTAAGCGCCTTTTGCCGCTTTCAGCTAAACAGCGCACACGCTGACTACGCCGCTACTCGGGTGATTGTTTTTTCAACCCGGTTTCATTTACCTTCCAGAACTTGAAAATCGGCACTGCCGGGTGACTGTTTTTTCAACCCGGTTTCATTTACCTTCCAGAACTTGGAAATCGGCACTGCCGCGCACCCGACTAACGTGTGATACAGATTCAGTAATGTAAGTACTGGCCTCTTGAGCGCTTCATGCGCCGGCAGTCACATGCATTTTTTAACGCTAGGTATTATTTCTCACCAGACCTGTTGAAAAACTTGCCACGTCGTCCCCTGTAATACAGAGAACCGGAGAAGGTTCACTACGCGTGATCACACACTAGGTAAACCACGCTTATTACTAAATTTGCAATTGAGCACCCTTATTGTCCTTAAATCCACTTAGCCTATGTCACCTTGTTAATTACAGGTGAGCACTGCATAAAACGCTGAACTTGAGACGCACAACTTCCGCTGGTCATTGACCAGGTATGAAGTATTTTTTTACGTCCAAACAACTGCTCTGTATTTTAGACTTTCTGGGAAAACTAGTTTCATTAAGTTTTTTTGTTTTTCCTTGTAAACAGTTGATATACCTTTTAAAGACTCATCCAGCCCTGATGAGAGTCTGGTAATTTCAAAAACCAAGACTTGAAACGCGTCGGCCAATACATTAAGTACAGCCTGAATCCCGAGTGATAAGAAAAAACCTTTTGCATCAATTTTGTAATTGTAATCATAACAGTTGCAAGTTTTTGTGTCATGAATTGTGTAAACATGCAAGAATGGTTTCATCAGGTTTCAACTGTTTTTGTTAGGTAGTTGATTAGATCACTACTCGCTACAGTTGCTGTTTTTGATAAATATTGTGATTTTTGTGTATATTTTTTCTCCAAATGTCCAAATTGATTTTGTATCTGTTCAGTTACTTTGTGTTTTGTTAGCATGTCATCATCAAAATGTATTCTCTGTTGAGTTGATTACATGTCCTTTTTCTTTTCAAAAATGTTGAAATGATTAAATACTAAAGCAGCCTAACTTTGAGGCTAGGAATAACGGATTAATTTGCGTTTATTTCTATTGAAAGTAATTGTTCATACTAAGTGGTTGCGAAGGCGCATCTTATTTGTTTATCAATAATCGGCCCTGCCTTCCTTCCCTAACCTTGCTGGGCCAATCCCCCCTTCTTGAATATCACTTGTGTGGGAGGCCCAAGTACCTGCGACAGCCAAGGGCCCAAAATGTAGTGAGGCGACATCAAATTTGCCTATCTCCAAACGACCTCGTTTTGCAAAGAGGGTCACCTGGGTTTTTGGCCCCGTGCTTGGCGGCCATCTAAGGAAACCTACCAAACCCACACATTTCTGAAAACTAGACACCCGGGGGCTTCCAGGAAGGTATGGCTTGCAAAGGCTCCCCCAGTGTTTCCCTACCCAGAATCCCTTGCAAACCTCAATTTTAGCTAAAGAAATCTGTTTTTTCACACATTTTTGTGTGGGAAAGTGTGGTGTCACCGGGCTCACACAAATCCACACATTTCTGAAAAGTAGACACTTTTCAGAAATGTGTGGGCTTGGTAGGTTTCTCTGGATGGCCGGCGAGCACGGGCCAAAAACCCAGGTCACCCCCCTTGTAAAATCAGGTGGTTTTGAGATAGGCAATTTTGATGTTGCCTTACTATGTTTTGGGCCCTTGCCTGTCGCGGGTACTTGCGCCTCCCACACATGTGAGGCACCATTTTTATCGGGAGACCTGGGGGAGCGCTGGGTGGTAGGAAATGTGTGTGAGCCCGGTGATGCCACACTTTAACACACAAAAATGTGTGAAAAAACAGATTTTTTTTCAGCTAAAATTGAGGTTTGCTAGGATTTTGGGTAAGGGGATGCTGGGAGATCCACGCAAGCTATAACTCCTTAGAAGCTCCCAGGTGTCTACTTTCTAGAAATGTGTGGTTTTGATAGGCTTCCGTAGGTGCCGGCAGAGCTAGGGTTCACAAACTACAGCTAGGCACTTTGCAAAAAAAGGGTCATTTTTCACTGTGAAATTGAGGTATGACAATGTTGCGTTTTGCACCGTTTCCTGTCATGGGCAGTAGGCCGACCCACACAAGTGAGGTACCATTTTTCTATGAAGATTTTGGGGAACGCGGGGTGGGAGGAAATTTGTGGGTACACGCAGATTCCAGAACTTTCCACCACAGAAATGTGGAGAAAATTTGTTTTTTTTACAATTTTTTAGGTTTGCAAGGGTTTCTGGGTAACAGAACCTGGTGGGAGGCAGTCAAGTCACCCCATCCTGCATTCCCCTGGTTGTCTAGTTTTCGAAAATGTATAGGTTTGCTAGGTTTCCCATGGTGCCGGCAGAGCTAGGGTTCAACAACTACAGCTAGGCACCGTGCAACAAAAGGGTAATTTTTCACTGCGAAATTGAGGTGTGACCACGTTGCGTTTTGCGCCATTTTCTGTCACAGGCACTAGGCCAACCCACACAAGTGAGGTACCATTTTTCTCATAAGACATTGCGTAAAAAATAAGTCATTTTGAAAAATGACCAATAATTCTCATGCTAGTATGAGTATTCCCAATTTTGAAAATGTGCAAATATGTACTGTTTCTAAACTCTATAATTTGTACCCATTTCAGAAATACATAGGTGTCTTTCATACCGATTTTTCCATGTATACATTTTCGCACAATAATTGCTATATACCGGGTGCATAATATAAAGCCATTGCAAATTGCTACTCAGTTTTTTACTCTGGGTTCGTCTGCTTCTTGGTGAACCTACAAGTCCTATATATTCCTACAACTGGGAAGGTCCAGCGGATGTAACGGTATATTGCTTTCAAAGAGCTGTCATAATTACAAGAAGTTACAGGTGAAAACGTTGACACAAAAGGCTGTTTTTTTCTACTAATTTTCAATTTTTCCAATATTTAACTGTTAGTTTCTATAAAGAAACCTTAATGGATCTACACAAATGACCCCTTTCTGAATTTAGAATTGTTTCTACTTTTCTAAAGTGTGTAGCTTTCTAGGATCCATTATTACTGTCATACTCATTTTTACCATTAACTGGAAGGATGTTGAAAGATTAAAAATAGCAAAAATAGGCTATGTCCCAGAAAAATGCCAAAACTGTTTAAAAAATGTTGGTTCTCTGACAAAAGACTGTCATTCCCTCAAAGCTGGGAAACTGGTGATTTCTGCCCCCACAAACTCTTTTTTGATAACATTTATAGGGAAAACCCCAGAGGCTTTCATTTGTAGCCCGTTTTCCCATTTTTCTGAAAAAAACAAAAATGTTACTATATTTTGGCTAATTTCTGGGACCCCTCCAAGGGAATCCACAAACCCTGGGTAACTTTAGAATCCCTATGATGTTGGAAGAAAAGGACACAAACTTGGTGTGGATACCTTATGTGGTCAAAAAGTTTCAGGGGCCTAAGCGCACACTACCCCAAATAGCCAAAAAAAAGGCTTAGCACAGGAGGGGAAAAGGCCTAGCAGCAAAGGGGTTAAAATGCCTTGATCCAAATGATCCACAGCATAATTTTAACTTGGTAAAATGTTTTACCCTGTATGAAATATTAGTCAAGTCCGGTCCAAGGGGAGGTACAAATAGCAACGTGGAGGACATATATTTTACTGTGGACTTCTTCCAGTTCTGTCTTGGTTTTATGGGTTTACATTAATATGCTAAATACCGCTATGGACTGAGGCGGTAATCCTATTAGGCCCCCTTGGAGACTGTGCAAAACAGATTATTGTGTCTTGATTTTATTGCACTTTGTCACTTTTTACGTTTAAATGAGTTGTGTAACCAATGTATTGTGAATCAACTGATGTTTTCAAAAGAAAATAAATCTCTTTTGTACAATTCTTTTAAATGTATTATAATTATTTACAGTATATTGTTATGGTTTTAACAAACTAAAACAATAAAGTATTTTTGAATTTGAATTTGATAATGCAATGCTTTTCAGAATACAGTACGTATAGTTTGTATCTTATTTTTAGTAAAATTACAGGTAACTTACTTTTGAGATTACTTTTCTTACACAGTTTATTATACTTGGATACTACACTGGGACATTTCCTGTAAATAGGTATGTAAAATCGTTTTTGTTAGATAGTACAATTTTAAAGAATTTCTTTATGTTTTCAAACTCACCACTTAGAAACTTTTTCAAGAAAAACAGTCTGTTATCCTATGGAGGAAAATAGTTTTATCAGTTTTAGGGTAAGTATTCGGTAGTGGGAGTTGAGGTTCTGGGGGTAGACTCAGGGGTCCCCCAGGGTCAGGGATGCACTCTCGTTACACCCTCAGCGTAACTAGGTCAACCGGTTGCAGAGTGCTGAGGCCCAATGTTATCCAATGGGGAATAGCGGTCCTCCGGTTGGTGGCTGCTGACGAGCAGGCCACTTGGTTGTGGGAGCAAATCGCCTGGACTTTAGCTCAGGGCATATGTGGAAACAAAGTAGCACCAAAGGTGCACCCTCAGCGGCACTAGGGCGACCGGCTGCAGGTTGCTGTTTCGATGTCGGGCGACCTGTTGTTTGCAATGGGGAATCTCTGGTTTGCAAAGGTACTGCAGGCTCAGGGACAAATGTCTTCTGGGTGCGACCAGCACTTTGAGAGGTAAGTTGGGATGCTGGGGGTTGGTTAGGCACTGTTGGTTGGGCCACCCAAGGCTGTGGGGCATTGGGTGCAGGGTTGCCTTTTAGGATCGGATCTTCTTACCAGCTCCTGGTCGCAGTTGGGGGGACCTTCCGGATTTAGGCTGCAGGCGTCGGCTGCAGGCTTGAGGCAGGTCAGGGGTCGCCAGAACTTGTTTCAGGATCACAGAGGAGACCTCCTCCTGATGTTTGATCACTTGAGCTCGGGCTGTGGACGGCAGGTGCAGAGTGGTGCGGATTTGCCAGTTTCCACCCGGGGCCAGAGGTTGTTGCTGAACAGATCCGGTGTTCACAGAGAAACAATCTTTGTGGTTGAAGGCAGACAGGTCCTCCAGGGTTTTCGGGGTTGCTAGCTACAGGACACAACCAGGATTTTGCAGTAGCAGGTTCGAGGTGGAGGCAGGCCGGTATGGCTGGGGCCAAGTCAGTGGGCTTCTTCCACTTGTTAGCTTCGGTACGGCTGTTCGGTCCTTCTGCTTCTTTTCTTACAGTTGGTTTTTGTCTGAGGAAGCAAGGTTCAGGGGTGCCCCTGAATACTAGATTTACGGCGTTACAGTTAGGTAAAAGGTTAGGACCAATGGGTCTCTTCCCTGGGGTGGGTAAACACCCTATTATGCCACCCTCCAGTGGGAAGGGGACATAAGTCTTTCCCTGGTTGGCTGAGTCCCCCCATCTGCAAGATGGCGGGGACTGGGAGTTGTGCTTCCCCTTGCCTCCCCCACCTGAGGGGTGGAGTTGGCAGAGGTGGGCACCTCTTCCTCACTTGTTTTTCCCACCGGTTCTTCCACCCAAAGTGGGGGGGTCAGAATCAGTGGGGACTAGTTGCTAAAAGCAGCAGGTGGCCTGGGGAAGATCACAACGGTGGCAAGCCTTTAAAGCTTCCCCTTAGTCGACCCTGCCCATCCTAGGGAAGAAGGCTTGGCATCTCGTCCCAGGCTGTACATTGTTTCAGGCCTCCAAGAGCAGCAGCCTCTCAACCCAGGGGTCCAGAAACATGTCTGGTGATGGCAGCTGAAAGCAGCCACTCAGCCTAGACACTAGTGGTCAGTTAGTTTTCAGGGGGCATCTCTAAGATGCCCTCTGTGTGCATTTTGCATTAAATCCCACACTGGCATCAGTGTGGTTTTAATGTGCTAAGAAGTTTGATACCAAACTTCTCAGTTTTCAGTGTAGCCATTGTGGTGCTATGGAGTTTGTAATGACAACCTCCAAGCACCATATACTCTTAAAGGCAGCACTGCACTTACAATGTCTAAGAATGGACTTAGACACTGTAGGGGTACAGGGCTCATGTGCCTGTATACTCACCACTGGTATAGTGCACCCAGGTAGAGGGGTGACTGATCTAACCAGGGCAGTGGGTTGTAGGCATGGCACACAGGGATGTATGCCATGTCGACTCTTCATTTTATTCTGCACCAAAACACGCAGCCTGCAAAGGCTGCGTATTTTGGTGCAGAACGTGGCCTGCAAACACAAAATTTTGCGGGCCATAGAGGAGGGAGCTAAGCAGCTCCACATTCCTAAACCATGTTTCCAACTACTAATGAGGTGCAGAAGACGGTTCCAGCTGACCCATGCCTTTGTGGCCCGATCATCCTGTTGTCACTTAGAGTGGGTTATGTTATATTCATTTGCATAGCGCAGTAATCACCTGAGAGGGGTAGCCCGGCACTTCTTCAGGTGTGTAGGTTTGAAGTCCCCAAAGTGCTTATATGAAGAGCCAGGTCTTCAGCTTCTTGTGGAACTCAAGACGTGAGGAAGAGGCTCTGATGTGTTGAGGGAGCTTGTTCCGTGTCTTGGGTGAAACATAGGCGAATGAGTGACCTCCAGTTTAGCTTTTGCGGATGTGGTCAATGTGTGCGAGTGAGGCAGAGTGTAGGTGTCTGGTGGGTTGGTGAAAGTGCATGTGGCTATTCAGGTATTCTAGCCCCTTGTTGTGTAGGGCTTTGACTGCAAGTGTGAGAAGTTTAAATTGGCTGCTCTTGTGAATGGGGAGCCAGGGAAGTTTCCTGAGGTGTGGCGTGATGTGGGTGCGGTGTGGAAGGTCGAGTATGAATCTTGCAGGGCTGTTCTTGATAGTCTGGAGTCTGTGTAGGAGTTGTTTGGAGATTCAGGTGTAGAAAGTGTTGCCGTAGTCCAGCCTGCTGGTGATGAGTGCTTTTTTTTTGACATTTTTAAAGCGCACTGTTACCCGAAGGTGTCCTGGCGCTGGCTGATCGCTAGTGGGCATGGGCAGGGAAGTTAGTGAGTGAAAAGCCACGTTTTAAGGGCTTTCCTAAACTTGAGCAAGTCGGGGGTCAGTCTGAGGCTTGACGGCAGCACGTTCCATGCCTTGGCGGCACCTAGGGATAGACTTTTGCCTCCCCAGCGAACTTTTCTTATTCTGGGGACAACAACCAGCCCCTGCTCGGCTGATCGTAGAGCTCGCGCTGGCTTATACCACATGTTCATCTTGTCGTCTAGGATGATCCCTAGATTTATTGCATGGTATGTGGGTATGGGTGTTGGTCCTAGTTCCAACGGCCATCAAGTGGAGTCCCATGGGGAGGTCTTGTTGCTGAAGAGCAGTACTTCTGTCTTGTTGAAGTTGAGCTTCAGGCAGTGGGTTCGAATCCAGGCTGCTACCATGGTCATGCACAAGGTGAAGTTGGTTCAGGTGGTAGTTGTTTTGTCCGTCAGGGAGGTATCATTGGCGTAGGAAATTACTGTGATGTCTTGTGATCAAATGATGTTGGCGAGCGGTGTCCTGTATTTGTTAAAAAAGGTGGGGCTGAAGGACGATCCATGTGGAACTTCACATGGGTCATCTGCCAGCTGCCATTTTACCGGTACAGGACGCAGGAGCGTGGGGCAGCCTAATCCCTCTTATTTTGTTTCTTGCTCTCTCGGTGGCAAGGCGAGGCCGTGATTTTCTCTCCTCATTACTGGGACATAGCAAAGGGATTTAGTGTACACCAATCCTGAACTTGGTAATGTGAGGGTGTGGGGTATTATCCCTCATCGGTGGGCAAGGTGAAAAGGGGAGGGTGCCACTCACCATCTACTCCCCAAATCAGTTTTCACTCTTGGGTAAGGCCAGAGAGTGGCTTGGTGTACAGACCGTGCTGCATTTTGCAAATGCAGGGCGGGATGGATGGCATTCTGTGCTCGCTGCTAATTAGGCAAGGCCTGGAATGGATAACCCCCCACCCCCGCCCTTGGACTGTGATTAGTAATGAAGGTACTTGTGGGCTGGACTTTATTACTTAGGGGACAGGTCAGCTTCAGAACATGGTGTGCCGTTAGGCTTTGGAGGACTAGCATGACACCAGGAGTCACCAACAAGTTGGGGGGCGATAGGTCAGGGGAGCGGAGAACAGCCAGTATGTTTGGGAACTAAACAAAGATTTGGAGGTGTTGGTGGCAGACATGCTGGCAGAATAAGGAAAAGGGGGGGATTGGTGTGTGGGAACAGACGTGAGTGGAATGTGTGGGATAGGTGCAAAAAGACAAGAAGGGATTAAAGACTGGTATATCAGGGTTTTCACAATCAATTCGAAGAACAAACCTGTATGTACAGAAGCGGAGAGGCTCTCGGTAGGCCTAAATGGACCACTGTTTTACAGTAATAGGGAAGTTATGTTTCAATATGAATTAGTCAGAATTCGAACTGGGTGGGAACTAGTGGAACGGCATTTCCAAGCTTTTTTTCCTCTAAACAGTTGATATATTTCTACTGTTTAGAAACTTTTTTTTTCTTTTCCTTGGCCTGCCTGGTGCTGAGTGGGAAGGGGATGCATTTCCCGCGCCATTCGCCCTTCTCAAATCCTTTCCTTTTTCACCTCAACTTCCATTCCTTCGCCCTTCTTTGCCCAGTTGTCCTGTAAATTAAAAAACACTGCAGGTGGCGCGCTCACAGTTTACTGCTACTTCAACACATAGTTAGCTCTGAGGGCCTGAGGGTGGAGTATGGGGGGGGGGGGGGGTGAGGTGGGGAAGGGGGGGTGTCAGTGTTCGCGCTCTGCGCCAGACAGGTAAGAACCAATTGCTGGCTTTACAATTACTAAGACCATGTACATCACAAGATGTGTCTTCAACAGAGCAACAAACCGGACAAAACATTAAATCTTTAAATCTTTAGTTCATTTAATATTAGGCACATTGCTTAAATGGGGAAAAAAGAAATTGAGCAAACAATACAATTGGGGCCTTGGGGGAGAAGATGGCATCTCAAATAGAAACGGGGAAACCTTTCATTTCCTCCACCCCTCTTCTCACCTAAAGAGGCCTGCTTCCTGAAAGAAAGGCAAATATGTTAAATAGAAAACTAAACAGTGATCAGGACACAATGTATGGCTGCAATTAATGTCTTCTCAGTCTCTGTTGAGAGCATGAGCCAAAGCCTCGACTCTTTATTAAAAAAAAATTGAGAACATTTGATTGACTCTGAAAATCTTAAATGTACCAACCGAGATTACATTTATGAATCATTTATACGCTCAGTTCACCTAAATGTATCTGATATGGAATTCCATCACTAATATATACTCAGCTAGAAGTAGAATTATGGCATAAGAGCGAAAATCTTCTGAAAGCAATCTTCCTGTCCTTATTTTTTTCATTATAGCCTCAAATAATGCCTCAAACACCCGCCTTGATTTTCAGACATAGATATAAATGTGGTTTACACCGCAGCATGTACTTTTTCTAGTCATTTAAAAAACATTTATTATTTACAGGGCGTTGTTTAGACCTGAGCTTTGGCTGAAAAATACTTCAGTTCCCATTAAAGAGAAGGACCCGATAGCCCCCCCCCCAAATTTATTCTTAGCCCTCCCCGAAATTTGGCTCTAGTTGCGCCTCTGTGTGTGTGTGTGTGGGGGGGTGCAAATTTACCAAAAATCATGCAGGGTTATCTTGTTAAACACAGTGAGAAGCAGGACATGGAGGGAGGGGGGGAGCTTAATGGGCAGCGGAAAGAGAACTTAGACTTCAATATCCGAGTTGACACCTCTCTCTCTCTCTCTTGACATTGAAGGATAGTTGGTGACCGGACTGTGTTAGCCACCTTCTTTGTTTTCTCTCCCTCTCCTGTTTACCTATGTTTCATGTTGTATTTTTTATCTCTGTTTTGCATCCTTACCACCTTCTTACGATGTAATGCAATTTTCTTCTGTCTTTACTGTGTGTATGTAAAGCGCTCCGATACCCAGGGTCAAGCTAGCGCTATATAAAACTTTTTTTAAATAGATGAGGGCAAATTGTTGGAGTCACTTAAAACACATCATTTTTCAAACTAATCAACTTTCTGTTTTTAAGTCCTTCAATACCCGTGTGTTTGTGTCAAAGTGAGCATGTGAAAATTCCAGGTGAAATTCGACAAACACTTCATCAAAACCGACTGAAAGCACTTGTACCCAACTATTTACATCAGCATGTTTTTTAAGGGTGTGTAGCTCCCCAACACCCTTCCTGAAGCTACGTCCCCGCATAACGTGCAGGTCAGTGGTTCCAATCTGACTGAAATAGATAGTTCAGTGGGTTAAAATGACAGGAACGAGCTGGGAGAAGGCGGAGTTTACAAGGCCCGCAGGTTTGTCATCAGCGAGTCCCTACAGCATGTCACCCTGGGCTGTAATCTACATACTCATCTCTGCTTGTGTGTGTGAAGTAGCGGGGCCATGGAAACCAGCTCCGCCAGTCACTTACAAACACGGCCATCCGTGTCAAAGTCACGGCTCGCGGCCCTTGGGGGCAGGGTGGGAGGGGGAGGCGGCGGGGCAGGGTGGGAGGGGGAGGCGGCGGGCGCGAGGGCCGCCCGCGCGCACACCTGCAGGACAGGCACTCTTCCTGACTGTATCCTGTGGAAGGAGAGTGGCTGCCTGCCTTATGGGAGAGGAGCGGCAGTCTCAAAACCCTAAAGGACTGGGTGAGTGCCTGAGGTAACAACACGACGAGGGAGGGGATGATGTATGAGGCCACAGCCGTGGGAGTGAGTGAGACTCCACTTCCTGAGGTGTGGGATGAGACGATGTGTGAGACTCCATGGAAGCACGTAGGAATGAGCGAAACCGTTAAAAGGGGGGGGGGGGGGGGGCTGAGACAGTCTTTGGTGGAGGGGCATTATTTACCAGACCCCATGCGTTTTCAGGTCCCCTCGCTCATAATGCAAAATACATTTATAAACTGTCTGCAACTCAAGCCTCGTCATGGTCAAATGGGCAATGTTTGTCAGTGGTTTCAAAGGTTGTATTTAATTTTAAAGACGATTTAACTGTGAAATGTTTCCTGTAATCTACAGTGTTGAATTTGTTTGCAGGACATCTAGCTCCCTAAATAAATTAGAAAGCTAAGTGGATGGTTAACAGTTACACAGTATTTAAGATTTCTTTCCTTGCAGGTAAAGTGAAGGCAGCTATTATAGCCACACCAGTAGATGGCGACAGAGGGTGGCGCTGCTGTGCTTTCTCTTTCACTGGAGTTTGGTTTTATTTTACAAGCATGTGCCTTTGCTTTGTGGAGCCCCGCAAGACAGTCTTGACCAGGTCCCGCAAAAACCACTGATGTGGCTGAACTTTTGACTTTGCTGGAGTGAGACCCTCAACTGTTTGATACTCGTGATGCATGATGAGCCAGACTGCTGTGTAAGATGCTGCAAATATAAGAGCAGGCAAGTCTTCATTAGGCGAATGAGGGAAGGACTTTCACTCCACTGAGTTTAAATGATTACTTTTTTTTTTACCCCATACTGAGTTTTAGTCTAATTCTAAAGACTCCTACTTTGTACAGGGTTTCTGGATCAGATTACATAGTCCAGTGTGGAAGTTTATAACAATTATGTGTTGGGGTGGGGGGGGGGGGGGGGGGGGGGGGGGGGTTCTTCCAATTCAATTTAATTCAATTCAATTCAATTGATTTATATAGCGCGCTACATACCCAGAGGGTCTCAAGGCGCTTGAAGAAGGGTGGGGAATTACATGTCAAAAATCCAGGTTTTAAGTTGCTTTCTGAATGCTAGGTGGTTCTGAGTGAGGCGAAGGTGAATGGGAAGTGAGTTCCAGGTTTTAGCCGCCAGGTAGGAGAAGGATCTTCCTCCCATGATGGTTTTGTTGATGCGAGGTACAACAGTAAGGGCTTGGTTGGAAGAACGTAGCTGGCGGGAGGGGGTGTAGAAGGAGAGTCGTGTGTTGAGGCATTCGGGTCCAAGTTCGTAGAGTGCTTTGTGTGCGTGGGTTAGGAGGCGGAATGTTATCCTCTTATTGACGGGGAGCCAGTGGAGGTTTTTCAGGTGACCGGAAATGTGGTCTTTACGCGGGATGTCTAGTATGAGTCTGGCTGATGCGTTCTGGATGCGTTGGAGTTTTTTCTGAAGTTTTGCGGTGGTACCGGCGTATAGGGTGTTTCCGTAGTCCAGGCGGCTTGTAACCAGTGCGTGGGTGACCGTTTTCCTAGTTTCGGTGGGGATCCAGCGAAATGTTTTTTTGAGCATGCGAAGAATATTGAAGCAAGATGATGATACGGCGTTGACTTGTCTTGTCATCGAGAGTGAGGAGTCCAGAATGACGCCCAAGTTCTGTGCGTGGTCCGTCGGGATGGGTGCTTTTCCAAGGGCCTCAGGCCACCAAGAGTCGTCCCAGGCGGAGGGGGAGGTACCTAAGATAAGGACTTCTGTTTTGTCTGAATTCAGTTTCAGACGGCTGTGCTTCATCCACTCGGCTACTTCTTTCATTCCTTCATGTAGGTTGGTTTTGGCGGTGTTAGGGTCTTTGGTGAGTGAGAGGATCAGTTGAGTGTCGTCAGCGTAGGAGATGATGTTGAGGTTGTGTTGGCGTGCGATGGCCGCGAGGGGGCTCATGTATACGTTCAAGAGGGTGGGGCTGAGTGAAGATCCTTGTGGTACGCCGCAAATGACTTCAGTGGCTTCTGATTTGAATGGTGGGAGGCGGACTCTCTGAGTTCTACCGGCAAGGAACGAGGTGATCCATTCCTGTGCTTTTCCTTGGATTCCGATGTTTCTGAGGCGTTGTAACAGGGTGCTATGGCAGACTGTGTCGAAGGCTGCGGAGAGGTCGAGGAGGATGAGGGCGACTGTGTCTCCATTGTCCAGTAGAGTTCGAATGTCGTCTGTTGCTGCGATGAGTGCGGTCTCAGTGCTGTGTTTGGCTCGGAAGCCGGACTGTGAGGAGTCGAGGGATTTGTTGGTTTCGAGGAAGGCGGCAAGCTGGTTGTTGACAGCTTTCTCGATGACTTTGGCCGGGAATGGAAGGAGCGAGATGGGGCGGTAGTTTTTGAGTTCGGTGGGGTCAGCTGTGGGTTTTTTCAGAAGGGCGCTGAGTTCGGCATGTTTCCAGCTTTCCGGGAAGGTGGCGGAGTTGAGGGAGCAGTTGATGACGTCTCGGAGGTGTGGTGCTATGATGGAGTCTGCTTTGTTGAAGATGTGGTGAGGGCATGGGTCTGTGGGGGATCCTGAGTGGATGGAGTTCATCAGGCGGATGGTGTCCTCAGTGGAGATTGGGTTCCAGTCATTAAGGATGTTCAAGGGGGGTGAAGGTACGGCAGAAGGTTGGGTGGGTTGGTCTTCGGGTTGGTTGTCAAAGCTGTTGTGGATGTCTGCGATTTTGTCGTGGAAGAACGAAGCTAGGGAGTCGCAAAGGGTTTGCGAGGGAGTGATGTCGTTGGAATTGGCGGTAGGGTTGGTAAACTCTTTGACGATGTTGAATAATTCCTTGCTGTTGTGGGCGTTGTTGTCTAGTCTGTCTTTGAATGCGGCTTTCTTGGCAGTCCGGATCAGTTGGTGGTGTATGCGGGTGGCCTTTTTGAAGGCGTCTCTGGTGCTGGTGTTAGGGTCTTTTTTCCAGGCCTTCTCGAGGGAGCGACAGAATTTCTTGGATTTCTTGAGATCATCGTTGAACTAGGGGGCGTTTTTGCTGCCTAGTTTGATTTGGCGTTTTTTCAGAGGTGCTAGGTTGTCGGCGCTGTTGGTTAGCCATTGAGTGAGGTTAATGGCTGCTTGGTTGGGGTTCGAAGAGTGGGCAGGGGGCTTTTGGAGAAGCGATGAGGAGATCTGGTCGATGGTGATTTTGTTCCAGTTTCTTCGCAGAGTAGGTTGAGGATGGTTGTGGGTAGTTGTCTTTTTGTAGACAAAGTGAACGCAGCTGTGGTCCGTCCAATGGAGAACTGTGGTGTGACTGAAGGAGATATGTTTGCTGGAGGTGAAGATAGGGTCGAGTGTGTGACCTGCGCAGTGAGTGGGGGTATTAACAAGTTGTTTGAGTCCGAGGTTGGTGAGATTGTCCAGGAGGGTGGTGGTGTTGCTGTCGTTGCTCTTTTCCAGGTGAAAATTGAGGTCTCCCAATAGAATGTAGTCCTCGGAGGGGAGGGCGTGTGGGGTGATAAAGTCAGTGATGTCTTCACTGAATTGTGCACGGGGTCCTGGTGGCCTGTAGAGTAGGGTGCCTCTGAGTGTGGTCTTGGGGTCGGTGTGGATCTGGAAGTGAAGGTGTTCGGCGCTAGCGAGGTTGACGTCTGAGCTGGTTGAGATGCGGATGGAGTTCTTATGGACGATAGCGATGCCTCCTCCTGTTTGGATGGTGCGGTCCTTACGGATGATCTTGTAGCCTTCCGGGATGGCAATGGTGATGTCTGGGGCTGAGGAGGCATTCATCCATGTTTCTGTTAGGAAGGCGACGTCCGGAGAGATGGTGTATAGTAGATTCCAAAGGTCGATGGCGTGTCTGTGGATCGAGCGGGTGTTGAGCAGGATGCATTTTAGGTGGTTTGTGTTAGCTCTCTGTTTGGTGTTAGTGGATGAGGAGTTGGTCTTTGTGGCGTCATACTTGCAGGAGTTGCATGAGAAGGGTCCATGGGTGTTGCCAGGTGCGGCTTGGACGCAGTTGGGGATGCGGCCGGGGTTAAGTGCTAAGAGGGTAGAGGCGTCGTATGTAATGCGGGTGGGGTGGGTGGGACGGGGGCCAGGGGGTCTGGCGCTGGGCGCGGTCCAGGTGCGGACGGGCGTAGACGGGCTTACCTTTGGCGCACCTTTGGCGCGCATGGGGCACGTCCGCTGCGCGTGAACGCTGCGCGAACAGACAACTGTCATATGTGGATAATAATAATAATGCGATTTATTGAGCGCGAACAGCTACCTCACAAGGAGGTGTCCCGGCGCCGGATGGAGAAGGGGGAGGGGCGAGGGGTGGTCAGCTGGGAGGCGGGAGCTGGGCGGGGAACTGGTCGGGGAAGGCACAGGAAGCAAACAACAACAACAGCAATAACAAAATGGCCTCAGCCAAGATCTAACCGGATTGGGGCACAGAAATCGAATAGCGCGATCTTGATGATAAAGGCACCGGTGAGATCAGGCAGACAACAATAACAACAGCGCAACAATATTCACAATGCCAAGTGATTAATAGCAGCGTAGTTAGGCAGGCGGAGCGCTATGGCAGACTAATGCACAACGAGGTTCCTGCCTTTCAGGCAGTTCAGTTCACACTTCTGTGGGTACTTGCGGAAGAGCGAGGTGGGGATGCAGAGGCACTTCAGCAGGCAGGCGGAGCGGGGAGCAGCGTCTGGAGCGACCGTGTCTGTTGAGAACAGGACGGTCACAGCGCTGTAGCGGTCGAGCGGGGCAAATGGTGTCAGTGGGAGGGGTGGTCAGCTGGGAGGCAGGAGCTGGGCGGGGAACTGGTCGGGGAAGGCACAGGAAGCAAACAACAACAACAGCAATAACAAAATGGCCTCAGCCAAGATCTAACCGGATTGGGGCACAGAAATCGAATAGCGTGATCTTGATGATAAAGGCACCGGTGAGAGAGATCAGGCAGACAACAATAACAACAGCGCAACAATATTCAAAATGCCAAGTGATTAATAGCAGCGTAGTTAGGCAGGCGGAGCGCTATGGCAGACTAATGCACAACGAGGTTCCTGCCTTTCAGGCAGTTCAGTTTACACTTCTGTGGGTACTTGCGGAAGAGCGAGGTGGGGATGCAGAGGCACTTCAGCAGGCAGGCGGAGCGGGGAACAGCGTCTGGAGCGACCATGTCTGTTGAGAACAGGACGGTCAGTTTTTTCAGAGCAGTCCACGTTCAAATAATCCAGGTTATAGCACACCCTCCAGTGATACCTTGGACAGTTCACTTCTTTCTGACAGATTGTTAAAGAACAGAAATTTAGCTGATCTATATGCATCCTCTTCTAAGGAAGCATGTAAAACTACAACCAACCTAAAAAAAGAAGGCAAGAGGGAATGGGGTGGGGATGAGGGTAAGGAAGAGATAGACATAACCTCAGAGTTACTTGTCTCCACTTGAACTCATGGCACTGCTCATGTACTATGGCAGGCACGTGGTGGAAGATGGGTTTGTAACACTTGTCTGTTAGATGGGGAATCTCTAAGACCAGTAGAAGGTATGGCAATGTGTGAGATTCCGCTTGTGAGTACCGCACGCACTGCTGCCAGTGACCAAGAGGCAAAATATATGTACTATGCCCGGGATATGAGGTGGAAGCCAACCACCTGTCACGTCTATGGATCTCACAGAGTACAGGGGGACACCGGTATGGGGTTTGTGCTTTCTTTATTATGGACTCTGCATACAGCTGGTCACACATGCAACCTCTTCTTCCTCTCTCCCCAGACTGCCCCTCCCCACACCCTTGACCGGATGTGGTGTCCGGTTCCCTGCTGCCCCTACTGTCTATCCCAGAGTCCTAGTGCCCTTCCCCAGGTCACTACATCTCCCCCCTTTGTCACAAAGAACTGCATGTGTAAATGCAAGTCTGCCTCAGCACATGCCGGTATGCTTTCAACCATTACATTTCCTCTATTAGTCTTTCAGGCCGTCTGCATGCTCTTCTTGGTCCAGCCTCCATCTGTTGTTCTTCTGCTGGTCCCTCACTATTGCGTGTGTCCTGTCTATTATGTTCTGACCCTTCTCGTTCCTCTGTTTCCTCATCTTGGTCTTCTTCCATCATCTCCTTCAGTCCTTTGAAGTGTGAGCTGTTCCTTATTATCCTCTGGTGTTCTGACTCTGCCGTGATCAATGGGCCCTTCACTTTTGTTACTGTTAACGGGTCTTTGGAGAAAATGCTGTCTGATTTGATTTGTTGCCGTTGACGCACTACCACTGTGTCCCCTTCCTGTAGGTGTGACTAGATGGTGTGTCTCCTGGCGTCTGCGTACTTAATAATCTTTTCTTTCGCCTCTCTGTCTTTTGCTGCAATGCTGCTGTCTTCTGGTGCCCTGACCGCTTCTACTTGCAGTAGTATCGTCCTACTTGTTCTTCCCAGTACTAGCTCCGCCGGGCATCTACCTGTGGAGCCATGGGGCGTGTTTCTGTAGTCCTGTAGCATCTGACACAGGGCTTGACCAAGTGATATCTGCGCCACCTTTGCTCTTTGAACAACCTTTTTAATGTTCCCCATGAACCTCTCCACCATTCCATTTGCTTGAGGCCACAGGGGAGTTATCTTCCTGTGATTTAGCCCTAGGTAGGCCATGAACATGCGGAATTCTTCTCCTGAGAATGGAGGCCCATTGTCTGTTTTTAATGTTTCTGGTGAGCCCCATGCTGCAAATATGTCATCCAGTATTGGTAAGGTTGCTGCTGCTGATGTTGAAGATGCACTATATGAAATCGTGAATACTCATCAATGACCACCAACAGATAATTGCCTGTGTCCAGTGGCCTGAAGAAATCAGCTGCTAATGTTGTCCAAACTGCTCTTGGAAGTTCAGACATTTGCAGTGGTTCCTGCTTGGCTGGTGATCCTGTCACTTGACAGAGGTGGAATGTCGCAAAGGTGTTTTCCACCATGCGGTTTAGGCCAGGGAGCCATACCTTCTCTCTTAGCAGTTTCTTCATTGCTACTATCCATTGGTGTGACTCATGAGCCAAATTTACCAGTTGCCGCATGTATAAGCATGAGTGAACTTGGCATCACTATCCTTGTCCCACGCATCATTATTCCTGTGTCTGTCTCCGACAGTTCTTCATTTATCTTCTTTAGAGCCAGCAATTCTTCCTTGCACACTCCTTCTTTCCATGTGCAGTTATTGTTGACGTGTCTTCATCTCTGCCGTCTCATTGTCTCGATGACCATTTGCAGCGTTGCATCTTCCTTAGTCTCCCTTGCTAGCTCCGCTAGTGTTATCGAAGCCAGGGTGTTTTGCTTTAGTATGAAAATAAGGTACTCTTCTGCCATCTATGTCGTCCCTTGAGCCCGTGGCAGCGGGTGCCTCAACATGTAGTCTGCCAGGTTGTGTTCTTTCCCTGGCTTGTGCACAATCATGAAGTCATAGTCTATCAGCCTTATGCCCCAGCGCTCAATCCTGGGTGGCATTTTGGCTGACGGGCTGCCATAGACCGTTACCTGTGCCTGGTGGTCTGTTATAATGGTGAACGACTTCCCATAGATGAACATGTGATAGTGTTCACACGCCCACACCACTGCTAGGCTTTCTTTTTCTGGTTGCGAGTATGCCTTCTCAATGTCTGTTAAACTTTTGCTTGCATACGCCACCATTTTCCTGGGTGAGTCTCTCCCTGTTAGATGCTGCGCTAGTATTGCCCTTAGTCCTAACGGACTGGCATCGACAGTCAGTTCAGTGCAGAGTTACGGGTCAAAGTAAGCAAGATGTTTCACAGTCATTACTGCTTGCCTGATTTCCTCGAAGGCCTTGTTGCATTCCTGAGACCAAATGAACTTCTGTCCCTTTTTAGTCAGCTCTCTTAGCGGTGTGCTCACCGTGGCGAAGTCTTATATATATCGAGCACAGTAGCTGGCAAGTTCTAGAAACGATCTCACTTCTCCGACGTCCGTCGGCGGAATTGCGTTCTTCAGCTTTTCTACTTTGCTGGTGTCTGGCCTCATCCCTTGCTTGGAGAATATGTGTCCAAAGAAGACCAATTCCCCTCTCCCCAGCTCGCATTTGTCTCCATTCGATGTTAGGCCCGCTTGCTCCAGTTGTGTGCACACTTGGCACAAAGCTGTGTCATGTTCTTTGTCTGTTTTTCCAAATACCAGGATGTCATCACTATAGTTTAGGCTGTTCTGTACTGGCCTAATCCCCTGCCTTATCGTCTCCTGGAATATCTCCGCTGCCAATGAAATTCCGAAGCTCAGTCTCTTGTATCTAAACAGACCTAGTTATGTGGAGAATGTCGTGATGTACCAGGACTGGAGATCTAGTTCTAATTGATGGTACCCTTTGCACAAGCCCAGCTTCCAGAATCGGCAGGCCCTAGTGAAACAGCTGATCATGTCATTTAGGTGTGGCCCAGGGTGACATTCCCTTGCGATTGCTGTGTTTGGGATCCTCATATCTACACATATGCAGATCTTTGAGGTGTTCTTCTTCGGAACTGCTACAATTGGAGACATCCAGGGCGTTGGCCCTTCAGCTGGTTCCATTATGTCTTGCGCCAGTAAGCTGGTTATTTCTTCTTCCACTTGCGGTTGTAAGTGGATCTGTACTCGTCTATGATGTTGGGCCACCGGCTTAATTGCTTCATTGATGTGAAATGTTATCTGTTTACCCTTCAGTTTACCTAGACTCTTTAGTATGGCTGGGTATTCTTGTAGGATGTTCTCCATTTCTGACATGTGGTACGTAATTGCTAGTAGCCCCATCTCCTGCGCCATCACATTGCTTAGCAGGCACAGTGCTGGGATGTCGCCTTTGAGCACATGTATTTCTTCTTGGTAGGACTTGCCTTTGTATGTAAACGTTTCAGTGAATTTTCCTATGTTTTCTACTGGGTTTTTAGTGCCCCACGTGAATATATCCATGGTCGACTGTGATAGCTTTGGTTTCACTTTCATTTTCTTGTATTCTGGCATGCACATGATGTTGCATGTTGCTCCACTGTCGAGCACAAACCTAGCTTGGTGGTTCCCCACGTCAATGTCCACGGTGGCAGTTTTCTTTATTTGCTGCTTCTCCACGAGATGACTGTGCTCTGTTCTTTTATCTTCTTTGGGCACGTCTGACATCAGATATAGTCTATCCTCCCTCACAGGTGCTTCTGTCTCTTCTGCTTCATCAGAGGAGCTACGATTGGCCTTTTCCATGTATCGTGCATACCTGTTGCTGGTCATCCGTGGTCTCATTGTTCTGCCTCTCTCACTTCTGAATGGTCTGGTCATGCATGTGCTTGAGAAGTGATTATCCCTGTTGCACTTTCTGCACTTCTGGCCCATTGCTGGGCAGGCACCGACGTGTAGGAATTCGAGGCCACATTGGTAGGCATGTCTGTTCGCTCTTTGGTGGCCTGCGCCTGGAATTGTTTTTTTAAAAATTCCCAGTGACGTGATGTGCTACTGCCACTCTCTTCTCTTTTCCCATCTCCATCTGCTTGGCATGCACTGTGGCCCGTGCTTCCATGCGAGCCATCGTTAGTATCTTTTCCAGCGTTGTTGGTTCCTTTAGAATGCGTGCTCGGAACTCCACTGATTGAAACCCTTCGATAATACGCAATTGCACACTTGGCACAAAGCTGTGTCATGTTCTTTGTCTGTTTTTCCAAATACCAGGATGTCATCACTATAGTTTAGGCTGTTCTGTACTGGCCTAAACCCCTGCCTTATTGTCTCCTGGAATATCTCCGCTGCCAATGAAATTCCGAAGCTCAGTCTCTTGTATCTAAACAGACCTAGTTGTGTGGAGAATGTCGTGATGTACCAGGACTGGAGATCTAGTTCTAATTGATGGTACCCTTTGCACAAGCCCAGCTTCCAGAATCGGCAGGCCCTAGTGAAACAGCTGATCATGTCGTTTAAGTGTGGCCCAGGGTGACATTCCCTTGCGATTGCTGTGTTTGGGATCCTCATATCTACACATATGCAGATCTTTGAGGTGTTCTTCTTCGGAACTGCTACAATTGGAGACATCCAGGGCGTTGGCCCTTCAGCTGGTTCCATTATGTCTTGCACCAGTAAGCTGGTTATTTCTTCTTCCACTTGCGGTTGTAAGTGGATCTGTACTCGTCTATGATGTTGGGCCACCGGCTTAATTGCTTCATTGATGTGAAATGTTATCTGTTTACCCTTCAGTTTACCTAGACTCTTTAGTATGGCTGGGTATTCTTGTAGGATGTTCTCCATTTCTGACATGTGGTACGTAATTGCTAGTAGCCCCATCACCTGCGCCATCACATTGCTTAGCAGGCACAGTGCTGGGATGTCGCCTTTGAGCACACGTATTTCTTCTTGGTAGGACTTGCCTTTATATGTAAACGTTTCAGTGAATTTTCCTATGTTTTCTACTGGGTTTTTAGTGCCCCACGTGAATATATCCATGGTCGACTGTGATAGCTTTGGTTTCACTTTCATTTTCTTGTATTCTGGCATGCACATGATGTTGCATGTTGCTCCACTGTCAAGCACAAACCTAGCTTGGTGGTTCCCCACGTCAATGTCCACGGTGGCAGTTTTCTTTATTTGCTGCTTCTTCACGAGATGACTGTGCTCTGTTCTTTTATCTTCTTTGGGCACGTCTGACATCAGATATAGTCTAGCCTCCGTCACAGGTGCTTCTGTCTCTTCTGCTTCATCAGAGGAGCTACGATTGGCCTTTTCCATGTATCGTGCATACCTGTTGCTGGTCATCCGTGGTCTCATTGTTCTGCCTCTCTCACTTCTGAATGGTCTGGTCATGCATGTGCTTGAGAAGTGATTATCCCTGTTGCACTTTCTGCACTTCTGGCCCATTGCTGGGCAGACACCGACGTGTAGGAATTCGAGGCCACATTGGTAGGCATGTTTGTTCGCTCTTTGGTGGCCTGCACCTGGAATTGTTTTTTTTTAAATTCCCAGTGACGTGATGTGCTACTGCCACTCTCTTCTCTTTTCCCATCTCCATCTGCTTGGCATGCACTGTGGCCCGTGCTTCCATGCGAGCCATCGTTAGTATCTTTTCCAGCGTTGTTGGTTCCTTTAGAATGCGTGCTCGGAACTCCACTGATTGAAACCCTTTGATAATACGCAATCTTATTGCTTGCTCATTGTCAAATTGGTCAAACTCGCAGTATGCAACCAGTTTTCTCAGTCTCGTTGCAAAGTCATTTCGACTCTCTTCTCCTTGTTGGCAGGCAGTATTGAATGTGTACCTCTCAAAATCAACGTTTCGCTGAGGGTCAAATTTTTCGTGAGACACTGTATCACTCCTTTGTAATCCGCTGATTGATCCGAAGGGAACATTAAAAGCAGATCTTCTATTTCATCCCCTGCAAGATTCAAAAGCAGGTGCACTTGTTTGCTCTCCTGGACATCCGTGGCGCTCATGTAGCGCTCAAATTTTCTGATCCTTCTTTCCCACCTGATGCCTGCTTGCGGCTCTGATAGGCTAAATAGTAGGGGCCTGCGGAATACTGCTTGTGTGCTCTGCTTTTCATAGTTGTCGCTTATTTTCTTTTTATTTTCTTTCAATTATTTGTTTGTCCCTTTGTTTCCACTGTTTTTCCCTTTATTTCCACTGTTTCTTTCTTCTTTTTTGTCTTTTCCACTTTATTTTCTTGTTTCATATCTATTCCACTGTTTTTCCTTTTATTTCCACTATTTCTTTCTTCTTTTTATGTCTTTTTAACTTTATTTCCTTGTTTCCTATCTATTTAAATGGCTGCCTGACTTCAAAATGGCCGCCGTGCTGTTCTCAGCTCCTATTACCTTAGTTGCCTGACTTAAAGATGGCCGCCGTAGTCTTGTGAGGTTTCTGTCCCTCGAGCTTTGCCTAACCTCCTAAAATGGCCACCACTTGTTCCTGTCTCCTGATTGGTCCAATCTGCCTGTTTCTAAGATGGCCGCTCTACTCACTTGATAGTTCCTTTGAACTTTGCACGTCTCTCTGCCATTTGGGCTGTTGGCACGATCTCTTGCAGGCACTTATTTGCGCTTGTCCTTGTCTGGCGCTCTCTTTGTTTTTTTCTATTTTTCGGCACTTTACTTTGCTGCTGCTCTCTTTGGCCTCAGTTTCTTACCGCTTTCTCTGGCGGTCGGATGTCTTCCCGTGTCTCTGTGTCTTGGATCAGGGTGGGCTCCTGGCTCCGTTTCTTTCCTTCTGCGCCACCCCACTAGTGGTCCACTTCTTTCTTTTGGGCAGCTCAGCGGACCAGGGTGGGCTCCTGGCTCCGTCGTTCAGCCTCTCCTGCACACGTCGGTCTCATCACTCAGCAGTGATCGCCAGATGAGGATCCCGCCTCGTCGCCAGTTGTCACGTCTATGGATCTCACAGAGTACAGGGGGACACAGGTATGGTGTTTGCGCTTTCTTTATTATGGACACTGTATACAGCTGGTCATGTATGCATCCTCTTCTTCCTCTCTCCCCAGACTGCCCATCCCCACACCCTTGACCGGATGTGGTGTCTGGTTCCCTGCTGCCCCAACTGTCAATCCCAGGGTCCTAGTGCCCTTCTCTAGGTCACTACACCACCTTTAATATTTTGGCAGAAATGTGGGCAATAAGTAGAATTCTAAATAATCCTAGATAGCCAGGATATGTGAAATGTGTGAGGTTTAATTTAAAACAGGGATATCCAGTGTAGGTATAGGCAGGACAGATTCATGCCATTTATTTTACCATTCCTACATAAGAAATTGCCATATAATTAATCTAAATATAACTCAGTTATGTAGCTGGTAGTCATTCTGCAAATGTGGTATAGATCTGACCCACGTGGACTTATGCTGGGCATTGTTATGAATCAGAACCTATTGAAGTGTGAGAGATCAGCGAATTCAGACGGTGTGGTACTCCCATAGTTAAAGGATCAATAGTGGTGTAGCAAGGTCAACTGGTACTCGGTGCAGAAAATGTCTTGCCCTATCATTACGAAATGAGACATTCGTGCTTCATTTTGTATCGACTGGAACAGAGAAGTCTGTACTCAGAGTAACAACATTGTCAGTGAGTAATCTATGCATTGCGCTGAATAAGGGTTGTAATGTAGGGAAGGTAAACTTTAATTTAAATAAAAACTTTGAAATAGGTTAGGTCCAATTCAACTTGCATGTCATGCCTCCATTTAGACTCCATTTCAGTATCTGATCTAAGGATGGAGGTGCTGCAATAGGCTAAAGACTTTCAGCCTGATTCATCATTCTCCCGTTTTGCGAGCCCCTAATAGCGATTCATAGCGAATCGCTATTAAGGACTCGCAAAACGGCATTCATGTAGAAATTGCATAAAGAAATGCGATTCCTACATATTCCTTATTTGCGATTAGCAAATTGCTAATCGCAAATAAGGAATAACTCGCCATTCATTCCTATGGGCCAAAAGGCCCATAGGAATGAATGGGGAGTATTCCTTATTTGCGATTAGCAATTTGCTAATCGCAAATATGATAGCGATTTGAAGGGTGCCAGGGGTGTCCAAAGGACACCCTGTAGCACCCCTCAAATGAAATTTTACACAGGTGCAGCACACACACATGTCCAAAGGACATGTGTGTGTGTAACATGCAACTCAGAAAAATGCATTTAAATGCATTTTTCTGATTTTTCGCAATTTACCACGAGGTCTGACCTCGCGGTAAATTGCGGCCAGAAATTGCGAATTCGCAAAAAAAAATTGGATGATGAATTGCATTTAAGGAATCTCAAATAGAGAGTCCTTCAATGTAATTCCTCGCAAAATTGCGAGATCGCAATTAGCGATTTTTGCATTTGGGATGATGAATCCCAAATGCAAAAATCGCACTCGCAAAGGGCCAGATTCTCAGAATCTGGCCCTTTGCGAGCCGATTTCGGCTTCATGAATAAGGCTGTTTGAGCTTTTGAATTTTGTAAGATGCGCATGGGTTGCCTCTCATTAAGGATTTGTGACTTTGTATAAGCCAAGGTGCCGTGACAGCATCATCATAGTTGATTTTAACTGGTAAAGTTGTGAATGGTTTAGGATCAGTGGTCGAAGAAAGAAAAACAGTTCCCCCTTTGTGAAAGGACAACAGTCCCTGACGGATAATTCCAAGGGTTAACATGTTTCCACTGTAGCGTAAGGCAGGAAGTTTCCTGTGCTTTGAAACCGAGAGATATGGCTGCCAGCTTAAAAAGCCTTCCTGCCAGGATTCCTGCTTGGCTGAAAGAAATGTAAATATTCAGAACTAGTTAATCTGCAAATGTAAACGGTGCTTGGAAGCCAGTATAGGCTTTAATTGATGGATTTACATGAAACTTCCTGGTGACACAGATTTATTCTTTTTAAGTGGAATTGCAATGGAGTTACCAGCCGAGCTGTGAAGTGTGTGCTTTTACAGGACAGTTACAAAAAATAATTGCATTATGTGCAATCTGGGTATTACTAAAATCTATATTTTGAACGACTTTTTTTTTAATCTTAAACCTTTTTTCACCTTTTGTAGCCTATCTTATACTGTGTGCAATGCAAGTTTAAAATAATGACTTACATATTCACAGTACTTTCTGCCACATGCTAGGACCTCATAGCTCTAAATGTACACAAGCCGCGATTCTCCACTCCACCAACAATTATTCAATTCTTTATCCCTCTGGTTACAGACACAGACCTCTGCAGTTCATTAACTAACAGATGTTTTTATAATGTACAATAAATAAATCCGGTATTTGTTAAACACAAACTAATCACCCCTAAGGGTCTCAAGGCGCTGTGCCATCAGGGAGATTACGTGAGCTATTGCCCTGAGTCACATGGTGCAGAGCTGCCACGGGGATCGTACCATAAATCCTGCGCTCCAGAGTCTGCCGCACTGGCCGCTGCGCCACACCTCTCCCATACTAGTGTATTTCCCACGATTAATTTAACTTACATTTTTTTTCTCATTTCCAACTGTTCCTTAATTTATAGGTAGTTACCTGAAGGTGTAAGACAGAAAAAGTTATAGAATATTTTCTTTTTTTAAGGCACACCTTTGACCCTGCCCCTATGCCCACTCGCCTTACCTACTTTGTGCACATCAGAGTTCCCATACTTGTTTATGATGCACTTCGACCACTGTTTAGAATAATGTGCTAATTTAAGCTTATATTGCTTTGCTATTTTTTTACGTGATTAAATAAAACAGGCCGATATAAGCCAATGCCAAGAAAGAATGTGTGGTGCCCTGAAGTGACCTCTGGGGTGAGGTATGAAGAAGGCGCAGGGCGCAGTCAAGTACAAATGAAACCGAAGCCTGCCAGGAGCAGGAGATGCTTTTAGCTCAGTTGCAGTACCCAGCACTTTCACTCACACATGAACACATTCCACAGAGAATAGAGCTACACCCACAAAGGGAGAAACATGCAAAGATACCCCTCACTGATGTGGCCTGTGTCGGTATTTAAGGCTGCCCATACCGACTGAGAGCACAGATAAACATTGGTTGTCTAAACACCTCAATGATCTCATCTTTTTTGTGAAACCAGCTGCGTTATTTTGGTAAAGACAAAGGAAGAGCAGAAGTGACATCATGCCATGAGTTCAATCAAATAACATACCAGGAAACCGCATCATTTGCCCTTTGCTCCTGTGGAAAGCTTTTTTTAAATTGGAAATTCAATGTTGTACCATTTTGATAAAAGGCACAATTTCTGAGCTACATAGATGTACATATACTCCCAATATATATGTAGATATGGAGTTAAGTATAGCAAATCTATACTTACCTATCTGTACATAACTTTACATTATTCTTGTACTCAATATTTTGTACGATAATTTTGTACTTCGGTATTTTTGCCCAAAATATTCCGGTCGTATATCAATTGGTAGTTCTTAGACTTTGTAACAAGGATACGTTTTTCTTGGAACAAATCATAGGTGTAAAGGACTTGTGCTTGAAATGCTTTTGTGCCCTAGGACATTTTATGAGATCCATCAGATCTACTATAATTGGGATCATCTGTACAGACAGGTAAAAAATAGGCTTTGGGCAGTTTGCAGAGTTCCGCTGTGTGGGACTCCGAGAAGTGACCAAAAAACTCTGCCACGCTACACGGAGTCCTGCAAGCATCAGAGTGCGTTAGGTCGCTCCATTCGTGCTGATTTTTAGCACCAGTTGATTGACCTGCGCTGGAAATCAGCAGGAAGAGCACCATGCACAGCGCAAGAGGACACTGCTTCTTTCTGCCGCTCAAGTAGATTTTCTACTCGAGAGGCAGCTTCCTCAACATGAACAGATGGTTTCTCGATGCGAGCGGTCATGACCATCCACGAGTGCCCACACTGACAAATCTCGCTGGGTGGCCGTTTACCGATGGATTTTCCTCACTCGCCAACTTAACATTGGCGAGGAAGAAAAAAATCCTTCTTCGGAACTCCGCATGCTCTGCGGAGTGCGGAAAGCTCTGCAAACAAAGTGGAATTCACCACCCAGGCCTAGTTAAAACCTAGAAAAGAGCTTTATGTCCCATAAGTTAGTTTGTACTGACTCCATCCTCGCGTTTCATCATCGGCAAACAATCATTAAGCTGTGAAAGCCACTGCTCCGCAATTCCATCTACGTAATGAAGGTCAGTGATGGAGCCATGAACAGGCTAATGCTGATTCTTTGATCAGGAGTAGGTGCAGCAATTACTCCTAATACTCTCAAACACGAGGTTTACGAAGCAAATATAGCATGGTAGCAGATACTTTCTATGTTCATTTCTGCTGTCAAACACAGACTATGAAAGGTTCTTAACCCCTTCCATGCGGCCGCGATGGGCGAGTGGGCGGGTTCATGATGGCCCTCAGCCGTCATCAGCACACGAGCAGTGTAGTGCATGACGGCTGGGGGCCGTCATCAGCATGGAAGGGGTTAATGGTGCAGGGCCACCAAGAGAAAGGAAAATACTAGAGGAGCTCCATGACCAACTGTGGAATAGGATAAGTATCTAAGCAGCAGCCGGCCCACATGGGGAAGTGAAATCTCAACTTTCACAGCAGAAGCTCTAAACTGAGACACTGAATACTGTGGGAGCAACACATGCACCTCAGAAACACTCTAGAGCTGGACAGATTTCTCGAATTCTCAAGAGACTGAGCAATGTCACTGAAGAGGCAGCAAATCTAGTGAAGGGGCGCCGATGCTCACACATTCAGAAATTTGAACTGCTCTGTAAAAGTGTATTGCTCGATGGACATGTGCACCCAATTCAAGCAGAATGGGTAGCCAAGCAGTAAGAGGCTGAGGATGAGAAAATTGTGTTGAAAAATTGGATGCACACTAAGTGTAGCGTAAAGATTGAAGGAGCTGAAGAGGTGGACTTCATCCACACTGAGGCCATCATAAATACGAGATCAGATCACTACCGCCCAAATCTCGCTACAGACAACTCTGCGCACATGACAGCATTTAACCTATTGTATTGCATTGCATTGAATTACTTCTTTACAGGATGAATGGCACATGGTCAAGTAGAAACAAAGGCCAAAGTGTTCATCACAGAGTCTGTCAACAGGAACCACCTGGACTGCCAGGCAGGAGAAGAGTTGCACTTAGCTACTTTGACTAGATATGTGGATTATTACATGTCACCTAACATTTCTCACACCTCAATAGATATTAAAGACTTAGGGCCAGATGTAGGAGCCCTAATACCGGTCGGAAACGGCCGATTTCGGCCATTTCCGACCGGTATTAGGGTTTTCAGATGTAGGGCATGTTATTTTAAGAATCAGTAATTTTACCGATTCGGTAAATATACTGATTCTGTAAAATACCGAATCGGTATATTTACCGAATCGGTAAATCCATATGTAGGTGGCACTCCTAAGAGTGCCACAGGCCCTTAAGAGTCGGTATTTTACCACACAATCATATTGTGTGGTAAAATACCGAATTCAGGTGTGCATGCACATCTGTGCATGCACACCTGTGCAATGTGACACACAGACATGCCCTTAGGATATGTCTGTGTGCCACATGGCACACATGCCTGTATTTGGGGTGCTAGAGGGTGTCAAAGTGACACCCCCTGCACTGCACCCTTGCTGGAATGGGTATTTACCGAATCGGTAAATACCGATTCGGTAATGCCCATTGGTTCCTATGGGCTTCAATGCCCAAAGGAATCAATGGGCATTACCGAATCGGTATTTACAGAATCGGTAAATACCGAATCTTAACGATGCTTAACCATATTGAATGCTGAAGATAGGTCAAGGAGGATAAGGAGGCATGATTCGTTTTGATCCAACATTTTTTGCACCTCGTCCACTATATGCGTAAGTACCAATTCGATGCTCTGTCCCGGGTGGAAGCCAGATCGGAACTGGTCAAGAAGGCGGAATTGATCAATGTGGTTACAGAGTTGGACGCGTACACATTTTTCAAGGCGCTTCACCAGAGTTGGAGCAGAAGGTATTTAGGTTCATGTGATCAGCCATGGTTTCTTTTAGGATAAGGGTGACCTACTCAGACTTTAGGAAATCAGGGATTGAAATAGGAAGGCATTAATGATCTTGGTCCAAAATGGGAGTATTGATAGTTTAATCTCATTGAAGAAGTTGGGGGGTAGCGGGTCGTTGAAGTGGTTTGAGGGTTTCAGATCTGCTAAAATGTTTTGAATGCCATTTTCCTCAATGGTTTTAAAGGACCTCCACAAAGCGTTGTTTTGAGTATGTTCTCCGGCAGGCATGAGGGTACAGGAACCCAGGAAGGTGAAGGGCTGGAGTGAGGTGGGAGAGGACGGTGCTCCAGTGCCCTCTGCAAATCAGATATCATATTTCATGTCTTTTCAAGGAAGAAGGAGGCAAATTCTTTGCGGTTTAGTAGTGGACTGGATCCAGTTGGTGGGAGTGTTGGGTAGGCCAGTTGATTGAAGTTTAACAAGCTGAAATCGTTGATTTTGGTCGTTTTCTACCTTGATCTAGTTGGTTTCTGAAAAAAATTGCTGTCAAGTTTCTAATGCTTTTGTAATATGAATTCCTAAGTGATCTCAAATGCTAGAATCCTTTAAATCCCTTGACATACCGAACACTGCATGCAATGACCCCCGTCCGGCTTGACTCTGTGCGGATGCTCGTGGGATACTGTCTGATGACGTACCAACCGAATATTACAATTAGTAATGCCACGGATACTCTCACATACCATACTGTATTAAGCTTACTGCCTATATCTGAATCAAATAGGAAGTTACTGAAAATACAGCTAAGTTCACCCATGTCTCGACGCCAAATGTTGGTAGCTGAAAGTAGGGGGAGGTGGGAGTTTGAAGTTTACCATATTTAGGGATAGTAATGTAATGTATACAAAGCTCTGCACGGCATGACCACTGAACTCTGTACTGGTTAAATGTCTTGTGCTAACTTACATTTTGACATTACGTAAGATATATGTAACAGTGGAATATTGGTCATATTTGAAGTGTAGTACTATGATAACATCATGCATTGTATGTACTATAAAAATCCAATAAAGTTTGTGGGGGGGAAAAGTGTCTCAAATGCTTGAGCTGTTCAAGGGAAGGTTAGGATCTCCACTTTCGTTCCACTAGTCGCGGGTTACGTCTTTCACTATTGAGGTGTCAATTGTACCATGGTTTAGAGCGTAGGTAACTCATAGTACCGGCAGGCCTTCATTGGCGGCCCGCAGACCTTGCCTTGTAGTTTCCACGGCCGGCAGTAAACACAGAAGATGACTGCAGAAGCATACGTAGTGAATACGTATTAAATAGGTATTCACTGCATCTGCTCCTGCAGCCATCTTCTGTGTTTACTGCCGGCATCTGTGACGTCAGGGCACCTTCTGAAAGCTTCCCAAAAGGCCCTTTAAAAGTCAGCTGTAAGCACTTTCACATCTGATTTTTAAACAGGCCTTTTGGGAAGCTTCCTGTTTGACAGAGACAGATAGAGGCGACAGAGACAGATGGAGGCAGAGAGACGGATAGAGGCAGAGACAGATAGAGGCAGAGACAGATACGAACAGAGATAGAGACAGAGACAGATAGAGACATAGAGACAGAGATGGGGACAGAGACAGATAAAGGCAGAGACAGGGACAGACTGACAGATAGAGGAAGAGACAGATAGAGGCAGAGACAGGTAGAGGTAGGGACAGAGACAGACAGAGAGAGAGAGAGACAGAGATAGAGACCGAGATGAAGGCAGGGACAGATAGAGGCAGAGATAGATAGAGGCAGAGACAGACAGAGAGATTGGTTTTTACTGCTGCGGACAGTTTTCACCGCAGCGCGGGAACACACTAGCCTAGTGTAACTAGGCGCTTTACAAATGTGATTATTATTATTATTATTAGGGAGGGAGAGCAAGAGAGGGAGATAGAGAGAGACAGAGAGAGAGGGAGGGAGACAGAGAGAGAAGGAGGGAGACACAGAGAGAGAGAGAGAGAGATAGAGAGAGGGAGGGGGACAGAGAGAGGGAAAGAGAGATAGAGAGAGAGATGTGTGTATGCGGGGTCTGGTGGCTCAGTGGATGAATGTGTCCGCTGCAGGGGCCTGTGTTCACCTCATGGACACCGTTTTTTTTACCCCTCTAGCTCCGTCCCCCACCCCCGAGCTCCCACCGGGTTGGCCTTCGGCCACAAACCACACTGTAAATTTGTCCCCCATGGTTTAGAGTCTTTAGAGGACAATCTTTTGAGTTGTAAGGGTGCGATCAACTCTAGAGGGTTCTTCATGGAGGTGATATAGTGGTTTGTAAGATCTTGGACATCTGATATGTCATCAGGAGATGGAAGGATGTTATTACTGAGGGACGTCAATTCATTAAGGTTAATGCTATGCATGCTCCTTTTCCATATTTTGGGTTCCGTTAATTGATCAGAATTTGTTCTTATGGATTCCGAAATGAAGAATGTGATGCACTAGTGGTCAGACCAGTCAGAGTGGAGGATAGATTCCAGTTTAATAGAGTTAGCTTTCACTATGATAAGATCTAAGTTCGTGCCCTTGTTGTGTGTGGGGCTGTCGCAGAATTGTCAGGTTGTGACCAGCAAGAAAAGATCTAAGGCTGTTACTATAGGGTACTTCAAGTCATTCCAGGGGAGGTTGAAGTCTCCAAGGAAGATTTGGGTGCTGTGTTGGCCCAAGTTTGTGGGATGATTGCCATGATTTCTTCTATGAAAGATAGGTTACCTCCAGACGGGTGGTAATTTGTGAATAATTTGCCTAGTGATCTATTGTTGCATACAATAATCAATGCATAGGTATTTGCATGAGGATAGAACAGGGGACTGGGAGTGTTTGTCTGAGAGGCTGTTGCGATTAATGCAGATAATGCCTCCACCTGGTCTACAGGTTCTATCAGATCTGGTGATGTCATAGCTAGGAGGGCCTAGTATATCCAGGATAAGTATAGAGGAATCATTTAGCCATGTTTCTGTGAAGAAAAGGAGGTTGAGGTCATGCGCGAGGATAAGGTCAGCAATATCCACAGCAACACTTGCAGTCAATCTGCAATTGAGTAGCATGCTTTTCAGATAGGAGTTGGCATTGGTTTGGGAGGTGTAAGTGTAACACGCTTAATGTTGTATTTGTCTCCCACTGTGTGGTTAGGCTTTGATTCTCTGTCTGTGTTCGCAAGAATGGATTTAATTTGACCCTGATCGTCTATGTTATCAATGTTATCAAAGTGTGAGGAGTTATATGATTGGAGGAGGGAGTGGATACCGTAGTCAGACAGTAGATCTAAGGGTCTAAAGGGCAGAGTGGAGTAATTAGGGTAGGGTTCTCCATCTCAAATGCAGAGACTTTGAAGAAGGTGAGATCAGTTTGATAGGGAGGACTGTTGAAGGCATGGAGCTGTGGATGGTGAGATGGCCATGAATATGACCATTAGTTCTTGAATTCCTTGTTGGCCGCCAATTATTAGATTTTATGGTGATGTGGATAAGGCTATGTAGGTCTGCCTTGAGTTGTTGTGGATTTTGTGTAATCTCATCCAGTGTGGATGATAGTGAGGTGTGGGAACAGGGAGAGAGGAGGGGTAGGCCATAAAGAGTGGACAAAGATTTAAAGAGGAACCTAGGTGCAGGCTATATCAAGCAGGTTTTCAAGCTTCTTCCTAACAAAGGATGCTTCAAAAGATTTTGCTCATCAAAATATCAGTCTGGTACATGAAAAAATGCTTCCTTCTGAATAGAGATTCTACGCATTCTAGCAAGTTTACAGTAATAGCCTGTCATTCACATGTTGCATGTTGATCATCCCACATTGGAACCATTATTACTTTAACCATGGTTTATGACATGTGGTGTACCGTAGGTCCACAGCTGATGATTCTAGAGGATCTTCTTTCCTTTCACCTCACTTCACGAGTGTGCTGCATGGAAGCAGCACTGTGGTAGACCCAGGCCGGAGGTAAATGGGGCCTGGCTGACTTGGGTGCTGCTCGCCTACTTAGGCTTGATTGCTGCTACTGCCTGCCCTCACCATACATGCATTCAACTGCAAAAAGACCACGACCCACAACCCCCCACAACCTATTCCCCGAAGAAACTGGAACAAAATTACCACCGACCAGCTCTTCACATCGCTTCACCAAAACCCCCCGGCCAAATCATCGGACCCAAACCAAGCAGCCACCAACCTCACACAATGGATCACCCACAGCGCCGACGAACTAGCACCCTTGAAAAACCATCAAATCAAGCAAGGTAGCAAAAAAGCCCCCCTGGTTCAACGATGACCTTAAGAAATCCAAGAAGTTCTGTCGTACCCTCGAGAAAGCCTGGAGAAAAAACCCAACCACTGACAACCTGACCACCTTCAAGAACGCCACCCGCAAACACCACCAACTGATCCGATCCACCAAGAAGTCAGCATTCAAGGATCGCCTTGACAACAACGCCCAGAACAGCAACGAACTATTCAACATCGTCAAAGAATTTACCAACCCCACCGCCAGCACCAACGACATCACTCCCTCCCAAGACCTCTGCGACTCCCTAGCCTCATTCTTCCACAATAAAATCGCCGACATACATAACAGCTTTGGAAACCAGTCCGAAGACCAGCCCACTCCACCCACCTCCGAACCAAAACCGCCCTCTAACATCCTTTGCGACTGGAACCCAATCACCACTGAAGACACCATCCGCCTGATGAACTCCATCCACTCGGGATCGCCAACCGACCCATGCTCCCACCACATTTTCAACAAAGCAGACTCCAGTATCGCACCCCATCTCCGTGACGTCATCAACTGCTCCTTCAACTCCGCCACCTTCCCGGAAAGCTGGAAACATGTCGAACTCAGCGCCCTTCTAAAGAAACCCACAGCAGACCCCACTGAACTTAAGAACTACCGCCCCATTTCGCTCCTCCCATTCCCTGCCAAAGTCATTGAGAAAGCCGTCAACAGTCAGCTCGCCGCCTTCCTCGAATCCAACAAATCCCTCGACCCCTCATAGTCCGGCTTCCGAGCCAAACACAGCACCGAAACCGCCCTCATCGCAGCAACAGACGACATTCGAACTCTACTGGACAACGGAGAAACAGCTGCCCTCATCCTACTTGACCACTCCGCAGCCTTCGACACAGTGTGTCATAGCACCCTCATACAACGCCTTAGCAACGTCGGAATACAAGGAAAAGCATTGGACTGGATCATCTCGTTCCTCACCGGAAGAACCCAGAGAGTCCGCCTCCCCCCTTTTAGATCAGAGGCCACCGAAGTCATCTGCGGCGTACCACAAGGATCATCACTCAGTCCCACCCTGTTCAACATATACATGAGTTCCCTCGCATCCATCGCACGCCAACACAACCTCAACATCATCTCTTACGCAGACGACACCCAGCTGATCCTCTCCCTCACCAAAGACCCATACACCGCCAAAACCAACTTACACGAAGGAATGAAAGAAGTAGCCGAGTGGATGAAGAACAGCCGTTTAAAACTGAACTCGGACAAAACGGAAGTCCTCATCTTAGGTTCATCCCCCGCTGCCTGGGATGACTCATGGTGGCCACCGGCCCTGGGAACCGCACCCATACCTACGGGCCACGCACGTAACCTGGGCTTCATCCTGGACTCCTCCCTCTCGATGACCAGAGAAGTCAACGCCGTCTCATCATCATGCTTCAACATTCTACGCATGCTCAAAAAAATCTTCCGCTGGTTCCCCACCGAAACAGGAAAAACGGTCACCCACGCACTGGTCACAAGCCGGCTGGATTACGGAAACACCCTTTACACTGGAACCACAGCCAAACTACAGAAAAAACTCCAACGCATCCAAAACGCCTCAGCCAGACTCATACTGGACATCCCCCGTCAAGCTCACATTTCCGGTCACCTGAAAGACCTCCACCGGCTCCCCGTCAACAAGAGAATAACGTTCCGTCTCCTCACCCACGCACACAAAGCCCTCTACGACCTAGGACCCGAATGCCTCAACATGCGACTGTCCTTCTACACCCCCACCCTCCAACTACGATCGTCCAACCAAGCCCTCCCTGCAATTCCGCGCATCCATAGATCCACCATGGGGGGAAGATCCTTCTCCTACTTAGCGGCCAAGACCTGGAATTCCCTCCCCACCCACCTCCGCCTTACACAGAACCACCTCTCCTTCAGAAAGCAACTAAAAACTTGGATATTCGATATGTTAAGTGCCCCCCCTCCACCAAGCGCCTTGAGACCCTCTGGGTGAGTAGTGCGCTATACAAATCATGTCACTAGTGGAAAACTTCAGCTTCCTCTTGGTGTCTGGGTGGCTGTTAGAGAGGATGTAGCAGCCTGGGATACACATCTAGTCAAGTTTACTGCCCTTGCACGTTGTGGTAGTCTAGCTGGGACAGCAGCATTGCAAAACCCCCAGCCTGTCCTTTGGCAACAAATTGCTGGTGGTGCTTGAAGACTTCTCTGCTATGTGCAATGCCATGGTCAACCAGATGTGGTGTCCTTCAACCAGGCCAGTGTCTCAATGATCCCAAAGAAGAAAGTAGGGAGGCTTTAAGTAATGCGGGGGCTAAGGCGTAGTGGAGAGGAAGTAGCAGTATACAGCACTCTTTCCACTGCCTCTTTAGCTTGACATTCTCATCACTGCATTTTGCTTCAAGTCTTACCATGGGAGTAAGACAACCATGACCTGTGAAGTGGATTAGTTCCTGTCATCTGTGGACATTGGCAGCTTGTCTGTACATGTCATTGTGGCAGCCTCATGATATCACTTACGGTAGCGTGGTGCTGTTGCCTCTACCAGTCTTTTGAAAGCTGGACCACTGTATTTTGGGATCCTTGCCATGTCAGTATTTGTAAAAAAAAAAAAAACAGAAGCAAAGGTTTGTCTTTTAAAAACAAAAAATAGATTACCCACATTTTTAGCGATTTGGGGACATTTCTGCTTTATTCCATCTCACGGCCGTTCTGCATTCCACAGCAATTACAAAGATGAGCAGCAGGCCTTCAAATCATGCATACGAGTGGCAAATAAGGGTCAAACAAGCATTGGTATAGCCAATAGGTCTCGTCTTGTATTGTGAGTGTTTAGCCATGCAGCACATTATCACTCACAGGGCAGATTTCTGTAATGGAACTTATGTAAAGTGCTTTGATACCTTCATCCGTGCTACATAATGCAAAAAATAAAAAGGAATGAAAGGAGAAGTGCTTGCAGATTTCTGAAGTGACAAAACCATTAGGTTATAGGATCTGAGGCAGTACTAAAGAGATGCTTGATGAAATATTCCAGTTTTTCGTGGTCTGTAGAGCGTATCTGACTCTCCTTAGAAAGTGTGTTTGGTGAGCAGGGTCTGTACCAGAAGATAAGGTTGATTTTCTGTAATTTTGCAGTGTAGTCTTTAAGACTGCATCAATCCATCTTGATCCCGGTCAACGAGAGCCTATATATGACTTCAAAATCCAACAGTACACAGAATTATGGTGAAGTTTGGGTTTCACCGCCTGAGAACATAACATACCCTTTTCGGGAAGTGCCAGACACTGTGTTGCATGCCTAACTGTGCCAAGCGATTGGTGTACTGTAGGGGCTCTGGTGCCCCAGCACCTGCTGCACTATTAATAGCTATGCCCCAATCCAATAAAAAAAGCAAAAACTGACTCAAAACATAACCTCCCACTGTGCTTTGACAAAGGCCTCTGCAGACAACGTTCCACAGATCCATAACAGTGGCTAACTGGTGACTATCCTATGTAATCGATTACTAACAATGGACACTAGTCTATTCAAACCTCACCGGCCACTAGTCTACCATATGTGACTCATCTGTAAAATATATATATATTTAAAAAAGAAGAAATGCAATAAGAACCACTTTAAAAACGTAACAGTGCAGAGTAGTGCTGTTAGTGCAGACTAGAGTTGTTAAGGCAGGCAAGGAAGCTACAAGAGTGTAGGCACTGGACGTGAAATAGTACAGGAAAGGGGATGTCAGTGCAGACTGAGGGATAATGCAGGTAGGGAAGCTAAAAGAGTGCAGGCACAGGACGTGAAGTAGTGCAGGGCGGGGATGTCAGTGCAGACTGAGGAATAATGCAGTTGACGGAGCTAGCACATTGCAGGCAGGGGATGTATAATACTGCCGGGCGGGGATGTCAGTGCAGACTGGTGATGTTAAAGCAGGATCGGGGGCTGCAACAATGCAGGCACTTGGTGTGAAATAGTGTATGGCGGATGGTGGTGCAAGCCATGATCCACAATAGGATCCTCTGCATGGTGCAGAGCCAGGATAGGGTGAGAAGATACTACTGCATAGATCGTCTGGCATTCAGTACAGGCTGGGGATCTAGTAGAGGATATGGATCTGATACTAGCCGGGATCTTAGGGCAGGATTGAAATCTATTCTAGAGCAGGATTTGGAGAGATTGCAGATAGAGGAATGAGTAAAGGCAGATAGGGGAAGGAGTAAAGGCCTTGGTTATGAGGCAGACTCGATCTGGATCCAGTAGACTTTGGGGAGTCAGTGTCAGCCACAGATTTAAGTGCAGACCAGAGATGTAGTCCAGACTAGGCATTCGATACATGCTGTAAGGGACTGGTGCGGGATGGGATCCACTGCTGGCTGGGGATCAAGTGAATGTGAGAATCCCATGCAGACTGCAAATAATATGCAGCAGAAATAATCCAGGGCATGCTGAAAGACTAGTGGGGCTACAAGAGGCTACGGATCAAATGGATCTTGAGATCTCGTGCAGCCTGGCTGGCCCACATACACGCATGTAGATCCCGAGTGTCTATACTATAGCATCACGGGATGCAGTACACGCGATGGACCAGGTGATCCGGGGTTGACTGGTTATGTAGAACTGACTAGTTATGCAATGCAACCGAGGATCTAGTGCCACGTGGGATCTAGTGCTGGCTGCAGTCAGATGCAATGCCTGTGGTGCTTGCAGTCCAGCCTGGAGGTTCAGAGCACGCTTGGGGGCAACAAGTACAGGCAGTGGAAGTTCTCCTGGGGAGCAGTTTTTATAGGGCTTGGGACTAGTGCAGAGAGGGGAGCTAACCAAGGGTGGGGGGCTAGGGAAGGCTGGGATCTATTGCAGGCTAAGGAGCTAATTAAGGGTTGGGAGCTAGGCCAGGCTGGGATCTGGTGCAAGCTAAGGAGCCAATGAAGGGTGGGGAACTAGGGCAGGCTGGGATCTAGTGCATGCTAAGGAGCCGATGAAGGATGGGGATCTGGTGCAGGCTAGGATCTGGTGCAGGCTAAGGAGCCAATGAAGGGTGGAGAGCTAGGACAGGCTCGGATCTGGTGCAAGCTAAGGACTCAGTACAGCCCATGAAATTAACTGCAGGCTGGGCGGGGAGTTCGTGACGACCAACAGATCATGGAGCATCTGCAGGGTATGAAGTACGTGCAGGCCGTTGTGCGTCAGAGGGGTCAGTGCAGGCTGGGGCAACTACGGGGTATGACGTTTCTACAAACCAGTGTGTATGATGGAGGCGATTACTAACCTGCGGAGGGGGCCACTGGCTCGGCTGTCGTGCAAACCAGTTTTTTTTGGTGGGGGAGTAGTACAGGCCGCGGTGCAACCCCAGACCAGAGCTCGTGCAGGCCAGTGTGCGGCAGGCAGGGAGCTCGTGCTGCATGAAAATCAACTTCAGACCTGGTGAACTCTTTAGAACTACGGTAGTCCAGGAGCTGGTGAGGGCTACAGAGCTGCCCACGCGTGAACGGACGTCAGGCACCGCAGCCAGTGCCCCCACCCCATCCCCGCGGGACCCCGTAACCTCTTACCTTGGTGTGCCAGATCTCCAGGTTGTCTATGGGGAGGGCAGCAGGTGCCTCAAGGCCATCAGGGCCGCAGGGTCCGTCTTCACCGCTTCGGGCATCTCGATCTTGCTGGAGGTCATGACGTGGAGCGCAGTGCTGTGGTAGAGAGTGCTGTGGGGCACAATATAGAGGTGTGCCGGGAGATGTGGCACTGACTGGAAGTGTGGTCTGTGGAGAAGTAGCGTCATGGGATGCAGGCGTGCCCAGTGTATACCTGCAACGTGCAGTGAACTGGTGCGCACTGGGGTAGTGGATTGAGCATTCAGGCTCGTGTGCAGGGAACTTCTGGGCACGTCCATCATCTGAGGTGGGCGGACGTAGCGCGTGAGGTGTGTCGAAGTAGTCCTTTTGCAACCTCTCACAGGTACGTTCGTAACAAGGAAGACCAGCAGTCGGAGGTAACTGTAATATAAAAAGGTATATTGCACTCAAGTGGGTACACCGCCTCACAGCTCCATGTGGCTATGAGAGAAGTGGACAACTTACACAGTCATAGACAGCCTTATATATTCTTGTGCTGGAACAAGCGTAGGTGGGAATGGATATGACAAATAAGCAGCTGCCAAGGATGATTAATGATCCCAGGACAATATCATGTACTGGTCAGGACCAGTGCCTCTGGAAATATGTATACATGGCATGCAGAACACAGATATAAAGATTACTCACTGAATCACTTCAGTCATCAATAATCTCATGGTCTACAGAAATAAAGCCGAACTGTGCATAACTAGTGCCAGAAATATAAACATCACTACACCTGTGGTTACAGAGTCAGGCTCTTACTGATGAATCATGTAAACCTAGACTAAAGGTCACATATTTTTTTACCAACAATAATTTGTTACCATCAGCAGTCTTTTGCTAACTGTAAAACATATGGTATCAGTTAATAGGAGAGTTAAACAAATGAATCATTTGACCGTTTGTCGCTGCTCTACTTGCATGATGTGTCAAAGGGTGAGCAACCCAATAAACCCTTGCGGGCTTGGGCAAGGTATGTAGACAAAAAGGCCGGCAAGGGATTTTGTTTTTTAAGATCTTTACAGCACCTTTAGGACTTGTTGTGTAATCACAGTACCTAAGCAAGAATTCAATCCGTGGCTGTTAAATTACAATAAACATAGGATGTTACCACACTAACATCACGATAAAGCATAAATGCTCAATAAAACAAGGAACCAGGGTTTATTGTCTGAAAGTTATTATTAAACTTAAAGGCAAAGTATCTGTACAAAAACAATGAATGATCACAAAGAAAATAGGGTGCATACATGGATATACAATAAGGATATTCAAGGCTTTGGTTGCTTTTCCTTGGACATATCCAAATTAAAGTCCAGACTGCTGCGTCACAGTGGTTGGTTGATCTTATGACCCGAAGTCAGAAGAAAATCGAAAGATGACTTAGGGACAATATTAGGCAGAATTGGACTGAACAGGTCGACGTTTCGGTCTTATTATGGTTATTTTTAAGACCATCATCAGGACTACAAAGTGATGTATAAAATTGATGACCCTCTGTAAAAAAACAACAATGAATTACAATATGTACAGTTGAATTCGGTGCCTGGTTCAAGACATACAGTGATTATGACAAGATTAGAAATATTTACATTTTAATGTTTACACTAAACAAATTAGTACTATATTGCTGTCGTTTGACATTTCATTAAAACTAGAATTAGTCGGTGTGGCGACTAAAGAAATGGATGGCAAAAAGAAACAGTTAACTTTTTTAAAAATCCTAGGTAAACAGAGGCGGTTATACCTAAGGGGCTGCATCTACGCCACGTATTACTTGCTGGGCAACAGATTGCGACTTGCACTTACTTTTAGCAATATGGACGGTGTCAGTTATAAAAATCTTGATGGCACCGGTGCTTGTAAATAATTGCACTGGGGTTGGGCACAGAGTTGAATCCAAGGTGCCAAGGTTAAACTACAAGGAACAAGGTATCGCTTTAGTTTCTCATTGGTGTGGAGACAATTATTTTATTTATGTTTATAAGGTTCGAACATTTACCTTGCCACAATTTAGGCGCAGTAGAAGATGGAATCTGACAGATAGTCCAATTTAGAATAAAGATCAGCTGTCACAGAATACGAGCTAAATGAAAAAAGAATTGGGGCACATCAATGAAAAACGTGGGGGTACTGCGGTGATTCATTTCAAACATTAAATTTATATTCATTTAGAACAGAACTTAGAATTGCAGCGTATATTAAGGGCATGCAATGCACATCATATATCAGTCTAGACTGATGCTTCCGATATTAATTCATAACTGGTGTACAAACATTTAGCCCAAGTGTGGTGCCCATGGTATGGAACCTTGTGGCTTTACCGGTTTATAAACAACCTTAGTCTATTGTTTGGGTGGCAAGTTAGGGTACAGTATACCACAGTTTGGCATGCGTTAAAGCCAACTCGAATAAAAAGACTGTTTAAGGAAAACACAGTGTTTGCAGTTAAGAGTAACCTTGGTTTGTTGTTTACATAAAAGGTGAGTTATTCTACTGTTAGGCTAACGTTTGAGAGCGATACATGTCCCACGGATTTGGAACGAAACTCGTGGTCCGTAAATAGAGACGCTGCTGTCATATTTCAGCGTTCTAAGCAGACGCGCATGCGCAAGATTGCGGTTGCCGGTACACTTACTTGGAATGAATCACCAGTCGAACATCAATGGAGTACGGTCAGGGCGATGTAACAATGTTGCAGTTACACGCTCTTTAAATACCGTTCCTGAATTAATTAGCCTTCGCGTAGTCTCGCGATAGTTTGTAAACGTGTGCTCGGCTTAGTGTTTACAGTATATCGCGGCGGCCATCTTAGCATGTTATCGGCGCTATTTAAGGTACTAAAAATGAAATGATTGAGGGACTTGAAACAATGTTCAAGGCAAAAAAATTTCGGGAATCTTTTTTTTAGGGTAATAAATCCGAAGGCTAGAACGACAAGCGGTTTTGCTGAAAATATTAGTAAAATTATACCCACATTACAAATGTGTTTACACAAGCAGTTCTGGAGATACATACAATGTTATCTACAATTAACATTATTACCACATGCAAAGCCGTGAGGCCGAGTTTGACAGTGAATTGTTTTACAGTTAATTCCAAACATCACTTGCTTGTAAAATAAAGCAGTCTTATGATACATTAAGACCAGTAGCAATTGAGACTGTCACTTTATATGTGCTCACATTCTAGTCAGTTATAATATTTGGAGTCAAGGTATATTAACGAACCAGGGGTGGTCATAGTCTCGCAGGGTGTTAATATTTGAACTCAAGATTTATTAACATTCAAGTGAAGTGCATACATTATTACTATGGTACTAGCATGTGTACAAAGATGTATACATATATAGTTGGAACAGATGTTAAGAAGGCAGATTAGGTTAAACAAGCCAAAGTGTGCCATTCGGTGCATGAATTCAGTCCGTTTTTGACACTATTGGCCATTTCGATCCAACGGTTTTCGTGAATGATGAGACTTTTGTCGCAGTTTTTTTGTCTTATTGTGGGTTTGATCACATCGATCACCCACCATGTCATGTCTTTCTCTGAATGTTTTGCCAGGGAGTAGTGTTCCACAAGTGGAGCATTATCCACTTTACAGCGAATTCGAGATTGATGTTGCAGAATTCGCTGCTTAATCATCTGAGTTGTTATTCCTATGTATACCTGACCACATGGGCATTGTATACAGTAGATGACATTGCTAGTTCGGCAGTTGGAGAAGTGTCTGATGGTGAATTCACGACCATTAATGACAAAGGTTTTAATGTTTTTGGTTGTTGTGCAGGCCCTGCATTTGTTACATCTATAGTGGCCAAGGAGTGGGGATAGCTGCTTCATGTTGTCAACAGTGTTAGTATCCTGTTTATCATAGGCATGAACTAAGTGGTCTCTGAGGTTTCGCCCACGTTTAAACGAGAACATTGGTTTTTCTCTAAGTTCAGGTAATTCGTGCAGAAGAGGCCAGTTTTTAGTAACAATCTTTTTGAGTTGCTAGTTTTTAGCTCGTATTCTGTGACAGCTGATCTTTATTCTAAATTGGACTATCTGTCAGATTCCATCTTCTACTGCGCCTAAATTGTGGCAAGGTAAATGTTCGAACCTTATAAACATAAATAAAATAATTGTCTCCACACCAATGAGAAACTAAAGCGATACCTTGTTCCTTGTAGTTTAACCTTGGCACCTTGGATTCAACTCTGTGCCCAACCCCAGTGCAATTATTTACAAGCACCGGTGCCATCAAGATTTTTATAACTGACACCGTCCATATTGCTAAAAGTAAGTGCAAGTCGCAATCTGTTGCCCAGCAAGTAATACGTGGCGTAGATGCAGCCCCTTAGGTATAACCGCCTCTGTTTACCTAGGATTTTTAAAAAAGTTAACTGTTTCTTTTTGCCATCCATTTCTTTAGTCGCCACACCGACTAATTCTAGTTTTAATGAAATGTCAAACGACAGCAATATAGTACTAATTTGTTTAGTGTAAACATTAAAATGTAAATATTTCTAATCTTGTCATAATCACTGTATGTCTTGAACCAGGCACCGAATTCAACTGTACATATTGTAATTCATTGTTGTTTTTTTACAGAGGGTCATCAATTTTATACATCACTTTGTAGTCCTGATGATGGTCTTAAAAATAACCATAATAAGACCGAAACGTCGACCTGTTCAGTCCAATTCTGCCTAATATTGTCCCTAAGTCATCTTTCGATTTTCTTCTGACTTCGGGTCATAAGATCAACCAACCACTGTGACGCAGCAGTCTGGACTTTAATTTGGATATGTCCAAGGAAAAGCAACCAAAGCCTTGAATATCCTTATTGTATATCCATGTATGCACCCTATTTTCTTTGTGATCATTCATTGTTTTTGTACAGATACTTTGCCTTTAAGTTTAATAATAACTTTCAGACAATAAACCCTGGTTCCTTGTTTTATTGAGCATTTATGCTTTATCGTGATGTTAGTGTGGTAACATCCTATGTTTATTGTAATTTAACAGCCACGGATTGAATTCTTGCTTAGGTACTGTGATTACACAACAAGTCCTAAAGGTGCTGTAAAGATCTTAAAAAACAAAATCCCTTGCCGGCCTTTTTGTCTACACACTACTTGCATGATAGCACGCATGCAAAAACATATGCTCTGCGGTCACTTGATGTATCAGCATTTCTGGGTACAAATGGAGCAGACACATTATTTGTGCTAAGAAGACAGTCTAAGAAAAGGCTAAGACAAAATGGTGAAAGAATAATACGAAATGGAGGAGCTTTCATCCATTATAAAAACTGCATTTCCTCCGGTGGATGACGTAGCGTGCGAGGTGAATGATGTTGCACGCAAGCTGCCCTTGGCCAGTGGCTTAGAAAGAACTTATCCAGGCGTGATTGCTTTTTTTCTAACACCCTGAAACATGAGATCCTGGATTCATAGAAGGAAGCCTACAGGAGATAGAATGCAAAAAAAATAAAAAGAGTTTGAATAAACTACTTATATTTAACATTTGGCAACTTTCTCCGAAAATGCCTCAACGTACTCTCTTTTGGTAAGATGTACTGACATGCTTTCTGCTTGTTTATCTGGGGTTTGTCCTTACACTTATGTACTCAGAACATAAGTGCCCAGACTGTGCAGGTTATGAGAGCTCATTATAGTGAGAAGGGCGCCTGGCTCGAAGGCTCAATGGTAGCACTCTGAGCTCCTTGCCTAAGGGCTCAATGGAGGTCATGGCACAAGTCCTAAACAAGCTCAAAGTACAAAGCAGCAGCTTTGTGGTTCTGCAGTAGCTGACCAATAGGAATAGCTCCCCTACTCCAAAATGCTATATTTCAATCTCTATATCCACCCTGTTGAAGCACCAAAAACGGCAAACAAGATTGTAGCTCCCTAATTGTCTCACTGCAGCGTTAACAATCAGATTACTTGTACAAATGTCCACAAATTCCTTCTTGTCCATTGTCCATCAAGCTTTCTTGTCTTCTTATCTTATCTTATCTTATCTTAAGGGGTTTTCTATAGCGCTCTGACACCATAAGTTTCCTGGAGCTGATTGGGTGCTGAGAGGTGTAAAGAAGGGGATCTAGCCAGACTGTGTGAAAAGACTAGTTTTCAGGTGTTTCCTAAATTCCAGAAGGGAGTTGGAAGATTTAAGCGAAAGGGACAACGGGTTCCAGAGTTTGGGAGCCAAGTGAGCAAATCTACGACCGCCAGATTTTTTGAGCTTAGTTGGGGGTACGGCTAAGAGCTGGCGATGAGTGGACCGCAGGTTGCGTACCGGACGGTAGGGAGTGACCAAGGATTTAGGGAAGGCGGGAGAAGTCCCAGACACAGCTTTGAATGTCAGGCAGCCGATCTTAAACGCAGCCCTCTGTTCAACCGGCAGCCAGTGGAGTTTGCAAAGTAATGGTTTCGCAGACTGCCACTTCTGGGTTTTATAGGCCAATCTGGCCGCCTGGTTCTGCACAATTTGGAGTCTGTGGAGAAGGAATTTGGGTAGGCCGTGGTACAGAGAATTAGAAAAATCCAGGCGGGAGAGCACCAGGGCAATCTTCACTGCCTCAGACCCCGCAAATGCATTTAAAACATCAGAGCGCCTCAAGCTCAATGTAAAAAAAGCAGCAGGGGGAGGGGAGAGAGGAGGGGGCCTGCGCCCGTTTCCCTTGCCAGAGCGAGCAGAACCCATCTGTTAATTACAAACAGATGGTTTTAAAGCTCGCTCCCACAAGGGAATGGCCAAACGTGCAAGCGTTGCCATTGAAAGCAATGCAACGTGTGCACGTTTTTGCCTGCAAAAGGGAATCGATTACTAAAGGTCTCCTCCTATGCAGCGCATAAGCGCTTTAAATGTAAAAAAAATGTAAATTGATACTTGTATAGCGCACTACTCACCCGCAAGGGTCTCAAGGCGCTTGTACGAATACCGCTGTGGAACCCATCCTGGCTTTCCCTGTGAGGCGTCCACTCCTGGGCACCCCCAAGGTTGAGGCCAGGCATCCTTAGCGTTGTGGGGGCCATTGTGGAGATTAAGCAAGCTATTGCCCAGAGTTGCAGAGTGGGACTCCATGATTGGAATAGGCACCGAGGCGAGAATTATCAGGTCGTAGGCGATACCTAAAAACAAGGGGTTCCTTCACCTCTAAATTAGTGTTGTATGGGGGGCGTGGCCAGCAGCATGGCCGAGTAAGACATGTTTTCGCCGAGCTCCGGCCGAAAGCCTTATCCGACATAAATTACGGCGACCTGCAGATCCGGAGAACACCAGCTTTTATCATCTGGGGACTAAGACGAACTCCGGAGCTGGTAGAAACGGAGGAAGAAGCCTGGAAGCTATCTACCGGCTAAATATCGGCCTGACTCGCCGACCGAGATCAAACCCTAATATGGCACCGAGGAGGAATTGAATCAGCATCGGGAGGACCCGGCGGAGCGAGACTGTGCCATGGAAGCTGCAGGGGACAGGGTTCGGCGAGGTGTGCTGCCCTCTCATCCTTATCCGGGGCCGCCTGAGCGGTGTAGGGTCCCTGAGGACAGATCCTGAGGGCACAGGGCGCCCTTGGTGAGCGGGGCCTCCTCCAGGAGTGTGTCTGCGCGTGGCTGGGCTCTGGCGCCATGCCGTTGAAGAGGACTGCGGATGGAGTGGAATGCTGTTACCCCGGTGAGCCTGTGTCCAGAAGAGGTGGCGAGGCTCCAGAGGGGACTGCTTTGGGGAGGAGGTGCCTTGGACTGGCACGGCTGCCCCGGGCAGTTATGGTGCAGATTTCAGAGGCCGTGTGAGCGGGGTCAACTGAAGAGTCACCTCCGAGGGAGAGTTGACCCCCGCGGACCGCCAAGCGGAATACAACAGTGTGGAGCGGTTGCTGGCGGTCAGATACCCCGGGCGGTGCTGTGAGGCCTGGAAGTAGACACCGGAGCCGTGGATCTCGCCCCCATTCCCTCCCTTTCTCTCCCTCCCTCCCACCAGCAGTGAGGTGGGATAGCGAGAGTTGACTGGCGGCCCTAAACCTGTGTAATCCGGCGGCCAGGTGGTGAGTGCTTTCAGAGGGGTTGGCAGCTTCTTAATGTATGGGGCGACGGGGGAGGCCGCTCTTTCCATGTAAGGAGAGGATCGACGATCACTGAAAAGCAAGGCAGGAGGCGACCCCCGCTAGGAGCTTGGGCTTGGGAGACCCACATGAGGTATCACCTGACACTGCATGCTGTGGGGTGCTGACTTCCTATACGCAGTTTTTATCTTGAGGGATACCTGTGGTGGCGTGTCCAGAGATAGACGCAGGGTGCTGTAAGATTCATGTAAAAATAAATCACAAAGTCCAAAATGAGTAAAGAGGACTTTAATGAAGAAGGCACAGTACTGCTGCTCGTACAAAGTCCACAGGCAGAGTGCCCAGGGAATTCAAGGATTCCAATTGTAATTGGAACTGTCACTACAGAGTAGTATAGAAAACAGTTGGTCCTTGACATAATTATAACATATTAAGTAATTATAACATTCGATTAAATTAATCTTCTTTAAGAAAAGACTGAATCTATGTCGTTAAATCAATAGGTAATACTAGCCCACATTTACAGGATATCTTACAGTAAGTGCCAACAAACCATCAGAGCTGAGAAAAATCCAATCAGGTCAATCTGTTTAATGTACAATATAACAAGATTTCGAAATTCAACATATCTTTATACATATATTTACATAAGTAATAAAACAAGAGATAATTCTATATTCAAAGAAGAACGTGCACAGAGAAAGAGTAAAGTGTGTGCTCAAGTGAATGATCAAGATGATCAGAAGAACATAGTGTGAATCATTTATATACAAGGAAAACGAGCCTTGTAAAAAATGTACTTCTTTTTTACTCGCTTATAAACTATATACAATTCCGCAGTCCTTAGTTTGCACAGATGGCAATGGGATTTTTGGAAATGGGGCACGGGACAGGGGTCAATAGGTGCAGGCTCCCAAGAGGGGATGTCGTCGACGTTTTGACCCAACCATACAACGGGTAGTTTAAGTCCTCAACAACGGGTCTTCATCAGGACGTGATGATGGGGGAAGGGGTATACTTTCAAAGTACACGTCGGTTAAAAACTAATCTCATAGGGCACCAATATCGGTGCAACGTTTGGTCCGCACTCTAGATTAGGTAGTTCACAAATAATTACCACCACGTTGGTTCGGTGATACTCCCAAAAAGTTCCAAAATGCGAGGTGTAGCGGAAAGCCGTGCGGCGCACTGAGCTAAAGGATTTATCGAACAGTGCTGGACATAGCGGCACGGGCACTGTGTGAAGTCAAGACTTTTTGGGAGTATCACCGAACCAACGTGGTGGTAATTATTTGTGAACTACCTAATCTAGAGTGCGGACCAAATGTCGCACCGATATTGATGCACCACAAAAGGGTGCCCTATGAGATTAGTTTTTAACCGACGTGCACTTAGTTTTCCTTGTATATAAATGATTCACACTATGTTCTTCTGATCATCTTGATCATTCACTTGAGCACACACTTTACTCTTTCTCTGTGCACGTTCTTCTTTGACTATAGAATTATCTCTTGTTTTATTACTTATGTAAATATATGTATAAAGATATGTTGAATTTCGAAATCTTGTTATATTGTACATTAAACAGATTGACCTGATTGGATTTTTCTCAGCTCTGATGGTTTGTTGGCACTTACTGTAAGATATCCTGTAAATGTGGGCTAGTATTACCTATTGATTTAACGACATAGATTCAGTCTTTTCTTAAAGAAGATTAATTTAATCGAATGTTATAATTACTTTATATGTTATAATTATGTCAAGGACCAACTGTTTTCTATACTATTGAATACCCAGGTCCTTTGACTGCACTGGGTCAACCCCTGTTTTGATAACAATGTCACTACAGAGTGGCAGGTGCCATAATCAAAAGTATACAAGTTTTTAAAGGGAATGAAAAGAAATAAACATATAAAATGTAACACATTTAACTCCTAAGGAAAATAAGCAGGTGCCATAATCAAAAGTATACAAGGTTTTTAAGGGCAAGTAAAAGAAATAAACATATAAAATGTAACACATTTCCCTCCTAAGGAAAATGTTAAGAATTACAAAAAATACATTTGCTAACACGTCTAACATTCCATACCTTGCGGTCTTGGATAACAACACTGTTGCGGTTAACTTTAACAATTTAAAAGGTTTACCAAATTTCATTTCACCCTTATGTGCAATACCAGGTTTAGGTATTCTGACCCATTCTCCAACAGAAAAAGAAGGTTCTTTGATTTTCATGTGAATATCATAAAGGCACTTGCTTTTGAACTGTTAAGCCTCAACTCTTTGGGCAACATCATCCACAATAACTTCTGATTTACGATTCTTTGTAGCTTTTTTGAACCACCAGGGACATAATTTTGAAATTGGGTCCCTACCTCTCAATAAACAGAAAGGTGAAACCTCAGTGGTAGTGTGAGGAGTTATGCGATACATCCATAGTTTTTCTCTCAATTTATCTTTCCACTGAACTCCAAAATTACATGCCCACAATATGTCTTGTTTGAGAACTCTGTTGTATCTCTCCACCTGTCCATTTCCCTGAGGTTCATATAATGCTGTAGTCATATGTCTAATGTTAGAAAACTTAAGAAAATCCAGCATCTCGTAAGACTCAAATTGCATCCCATTGTCAGGAATCAGAACTTCAGGATAACCTTCACGAGAGAAAACTTCTTTTAGAAACAGCATGACACAAGTTTGACCGCGGGCCATTTCGAATGATAATCGATAAGCACCAAGGTAAATCTACAATCTTGTAGTAAAAAGTTGAAGGGACAAGCTATATCTAATCCTAATTTCTGCGAAGGATAATCTGGCCATTGAATAGGAATGAGAGGAGCCGGGTCACATTTGCACATCTTTTCATTGCCAATACATTCATGACGCTCTCTCACAACCTTGTCCACAAACCTGTCTAAATCAGGTCACCAAAAGACTGACCTGATCAATATTTTCATCAAGGACATGTCCAAATGGCTCTCATGACAAAATGTTGTTGCGAAGGGACAAAGGAGGAATACACTTCTCTTGTCTGAAGATTAAATCTCCTTCAATGATTAATTTGTTAGAAATTTTCCAGAAAGGAAAAATTTCAGCAGGAATGTCATCCTTGGAAGTCCATCCCACCCTCTTGAAATAAATCACATTTTTTAAAAGATGATCCTCACTCATAGCTTTTTTCCATATTTCGTCAGAGAAAAAAACAAATTTCTCTGATACAATTTCTGTGATGTCTGCAACTACTTCATCATCGTCACATTTTTCATTGGTACCGCATGGAAGTCTTGACAAACAATCTGTAGTCACATTGACTTTGCCTGGAACATATTCAACTGTAAAGGTATATTCCTGCAAGCGGGACATAAGCCTGGCTATGCAGGCAGTAGCATTAAGACCTCCTCCAGGAGACAAAATGGACACCAAGGGTTTATGATCTGTTCTTAAAACAAACCGTGCACCCCAAATATAATTACGAAAGTGCTCTACTCCACAGACACATGCCAATAATTCTCTCTCAATGACAGCGTAACGCCTTTCAGTGATGTTAAGGGTGCATGAAGCAAACGCAACATTCCATTCTTCTTTTCCTGCACTTTGACATAAAACACAACCCAGACCATACAAGCTGGCATCAACTGTGAGAATACATAACTTATTCATACAAAATGGTTTAAGCGTGGGAGCAGCTATCATTTCAGCTTTTATATTATCGAAAGCTTCTTTGTGTCTTACTACCCAAGTAAACTCTGCATTTTTCCTTAAAAGCTCCCTCAAAGGTTCCATTTTGGTGGTAAAATTTACAATGAACTTACTGTAGTACTCACAAAGTCCTGAAAAGGAAAGAAGTTTGTCCTTATAATCAGGGAAAGGTGCTTTCAAGATGGCATCAATAAGAGACTACTTGGGAGCTACTCCCTCCCTGGACACAGTATGTCCAAGATTCTCAACAGTCTTTGTACAATTTACACTTCTTACCTTTAAGTGTAAGACCATACTCCTCAAGAGTATTACGAACATTCTTGAGATGATCCGTGTGAGACTTTTTGTCTGAGAAAAAATCAAAATGTCCTCTTGAAAACATTTTACATAACCTTGCATGTCTTTAAACAGATGGCACATAGATCTCTGAAATACGGACGCCGCTGACGCCAGTCCAAATGGCATCCTCTTAAACTGAAACAGGCCTTGAAGTGTGATGAAAGCTGTCATATTCTGCGATTCTTCAGCCAATTCTATCTGATGGTATGCAGACCTAATATCTAGAGTAGAAAAAACAGTGGCTCCTCCTAGCATATTCACTACCTCATTAATATTGGGTAAAGGGTGACAATCAATAAGCATATTGGCGTTAAGAGCCCTCAGGTCAATGCATAGCCTTAAAGACTTGTCCGGTTTGCGTGCCAGAACAATTGGTGAAACCCATTCCAGGATACTATTTCTTCAATCACCCCCTCAAACAACATTTCTTTCAAAACATTTCCTAATTCTTCTCTAACATTGATGGGGACATTTCTTAACTTTTGTTTAACAGGTGATGATCCCTGTTTGAGCTTGATGACATGTGTGAAACCTAAATTTTCCAAATTTATCAGAAAAAACATTAGGAAATTCTTTTTGAATATCGTTACTCCCTACATTTTCCTCCTTTTGAATATCGTTACTCCCTACATTTTCCTCCTTTTGAATATCGTTTCTCTCAACATGTTCCTCTACAACCATTACAGGTTTCTTGTTGCGGGGATTAAGGATGATTCCTAGTTTCCATTGATCTCTCCAACCTAATACATTAACTCCTTTTTTAGCAACAGACAACTTGATGAAGGCCGACCTACCTTTAAACTCAATCTGCGAAGCAACATATCCTATCAAATCTATAGTAGAACCATCAAAACCTTGAGCAACTATATCAGGAGGATTAAACTCTCCTACAGTTGTCTTACTCCCATATAAGTTCAAGTTCCTTATCTAAAAATGTAACAATACACTTTGGAGAATTTAAGGTTTCTCCACCAAGAACACATACATTCATCAAAGACACTACATAGCCTTTCTCAACTTGGGAATCATTCTTAGCTGAATGATCACATCTAATACACGTAATTTGAGAAGATTGATCATTTCCTACATAGGAAACTTCACTGATTTTGTTATTAAAATTCCTATTTTAGTCAAAAGTTTGCTTCCTATCATCTCTTGCCAAAATGTCCAATCCTACCACACATGTTACATTCTTTTCCAATAGCTGGGCAAAATTTAAAAGCGGCAACATGGTTGTTACTACCCCACCTATAACATATTACACTTTTGGTGAAAAACTTCCCTGTTTGAGAATTTGTGGTGGAACCGTTCATGGCACAAACTTCCTCCCAAATCTTGTTACATTTGTCGCCCTTGGTACTAACATCCTCAATGGTCTTCATCCAAATATCTGAATGTTCAAATGCCTTCGCTGTAGCAATAATATGTAAATTTGGGTTCGGTAATATCCACAATTGCTCTTGTGTTTTCTTACTTCTAACATTCACAATGATTTGATCTCTAATCATCTCATCTGCCATAGCCCCAAAGTTACAAGAAATGACAAGCGTTCTAAGAGCAGTTAAGAAGTCATCAAAAGACTCTGAATCTTCTTGAGATCATGTGTAAAATTTGTATGTATTAAGTGCTATACTGGTTGTAGGTTTAACTCTAGTTTCCATACGTAAAAGTGCTTCATCAAACTCCCTAGGGTTGGTGTCCTCATACGTAAAACGGGTCCACCCAGACGTGATCCTATTGCAGAAGACCCACCTTAAGGGTACAAAATGTGGGACACACTGTGGGTTCCTGGGGGTCAGCTTTCTTGCTTAAAATATCCCCCCTTTCAAGATAACGCAGACATGGACAGACCCCCCAGGGTATGTACGTGGGAGTGACAGGGACGTGGGATAGACAGAAGGTCACTATAGTTTCGGTCTATGCCCCTCCGAGGTTACACGCCAGGACGCTCCATGGGGTGACTGATATTTTATTGGATACCCCGGGCACCCTACACATTATAGGGGGTGACTTCAATGACGTCATGTCCATCCCCATGGACCACTCAGGGAATCGTACTAACCGCCCCCGACCACGCAACTGGCCAGGTTGATGGACACCCTAGGTCTGATGGATGTGTGGCGGCGACTCCATCCAAACATTATGAGCTAATCATACTAATCTGGCGCACACGAGCTGCACTCTCAACTGGACTATGTCTTTCTTCCACGAATGTCAGTAGTGACGGTTGTGAGGCGAGTACCTGGCACGAGGGATCTCTGATCACTCCCCCCAGCTGGTTAGGACAGAGGGGAGGCCCCGGGCGGGACATGGAAACTGTAGGTTGACGGCTTGAGACCTGCAAAACGTGAAGGTGATGCGGGGTCTCCGGGCTGACACTACAGTGTATTTTGCAGAAAATGTAGGCTCGGTGCAGTCGGGAGTTAATGTGTGAGAAGCCTATAAGACAGTGCTTCGCGATATGGCCCAAAACGGAATGGCTTGGGAGAAGCAGAAGGCACAAGAGGAGCTCACCACTTTGGAAACCCAAATCTTGGCGCTAGAACGAAGCTATCTTGCGGGAAAGGACTCACAGGTCCTTTGACACTTGACTGACACGCTAAAGCGCTATAGAGCCCTAGCAACGCAAGAGGCTAAAAGACAGGCGCAGGCGACCCTTCATAGGTTATACGACGTTGGGGATAAGTCTAGTAAGCTCCTGGCTTGGCTCAGCCGTAAGGAATTGGAAGTCCGATGGATAGAACGCGTAGTGGACCAACAGAGGCAGACGCAAAAGGGAGATGCACAAATAGTACGGACATTTGCTTCCTATTTTAAGGATTTCTATGAGGCCAGGCAACTGGGTGCCCCGGATGAGATCCTAGCATATCTCGACACTATTCAAACACCGAGCTTAGTGGATGATGAGAGGGAGGGACTTGAAGCAGACATAACGGTGACCGAACTTAAAGACGCAATAAGTAAACTGCACCCTGGGAAGTCCCCAGGCCCGAATGGACTCCCAGCGGAATTTTATAAGAAAGGGGCGGACCTCCTGGCGGTGCACCTATTAGCACTGTTTAGAGATGTGGCTCAAGATGGTTTTCTGCCTCCAGATCTTAGAATGGACATGGTCATCCCCATCCATAAACCTGGGAAGCCCCCCGAAGACTGCGCATCTTATGGCCCAATCTCCCTCCTCAACATAGAGGTTAAGCTCCTGGCCCTCCGTTTACGCCAAGCAATCTCGGGCCTGGTACATCGAGATCAGAGGGGCTTCCTACCAGACCGGGCGACCAGACAGAACCTACGGCGGACCCACAATTGGCTCATGGAGTGCAGGGCTGTGATGATCCCGACATGTTCCTCTCCCTGGACGCAGAACAAGCGTTTGACGCTGTCCACTGGTCCTCCTTAGAGGCGGCTATGGTCAAGTTTGGCATTGGCCCCAAATTTAGACATTGGGTTGGACTCCTATATGCGGGCCTCAGAGTCGGGTAAAAGTGAATGGACTATTATCTGAGGACTTCCCCATTAAAAGGGCAACCCAACAGGGATGCCCTTGGTCCCCCCTACTATTTGCCCTCACAATCGAAGTAGTGGCCTGTGAGTCCGACAGACAAGGGAGATACAGGGGTTTCAAATCACATCCACCGATTTGGGGGAAGAAAAGATCCCACTCTATGCGAACAATATCCTGTTATATATTACCCAACCGGATGTCAGGGTCCCCGCATTGTTCAAGCTTCTGGGCAGGTATGGCTCCTTCTCGGGCTATGCTATAAACTGGCATAAATCGGTCTTGTATAGCCCGCGGGCTGAGGAGACATGGCCTCCTCTCCCTGGAGCTCTCCAGGTAACGCAGACGGGATTCACGTATATGGGGGTCTACCTCACCACAGATAGAAATCTCTCCTACCAAAGCAATATCCAGCGAGTCATAACACATTTTGCGGCTGACGCTTTGCGGTGGAAAGCCCTCCCCCTCATGATCCTTGGCCGAGCTGCGATGTTTAATATTATTACATTGCCCGCTTTCTGTATGCCCTCCAAAATGAGTACTTCCCCCTTCCCACACAGACGTTCCTGGTGATAGACCCAGAGATGCGCTCCATGGTGTGGCTTGGGAATCAACCAAGGATCGCCCTGAGCAAGCTGCAGCGAAACAAATATAATGGAGGGATATCCCGACCGGACATTGAGGCTTACTATTGGGCGGAGCATCTGGCGCGGGTAAACGAATGGCTCCATGTCCGGGCTGATCACCCCACCTACAGATTAGATAGGGACACCATGGAAAACTGTTCTTGCCTACATTTTTTATATGGAGGCCCAGGTAGGAGACGCTTACTTCCAGCCACGCAAATAACCTTAAGAGGTCTGGGATAGGGCGACCAAGGCACTGGGATGGACAGGATGGACAGGCAAACCGACTAAACAGACACCAATCTGGAACTGTACTTGGTTGAGGGAACTTTACAAAGTTAAGGGCTTTGGAGGCCGGAATGACATCAGAATCTCCACTAAGGGTGATGTGGTGGCAAAGGGGGAACTCAAACCTTTCAGGACTTTGGCAACAGAGTCTGGGCTGCACCCCACCCAAATTTTTAAATATGCGCAATTGCAAAATGCCTGGATAGCAGAGAGCTTGCTTTCCTCTCCCCTGCCAGAATATGCCCCGCTAAAGGGTCGCATATTGCAGGAGCAGATACCCAACAAGGCAGTCTCTCTAACGTACAGGACATTGAACAATAACATGCCAGACAGACTGGGAAAACTGAGGGAAATGTGGGAGCAGAACCTGGGCATGTAAGACACAGTGGATTGGGAGGCGGCCCGATGCATTATTGGGAGGTGGCGATTAAATCCCGCCTCCGACTCATCCCATGCAAGATACTACATAGGGTGTATTTTGACAGGGTCCGACTCCACCGAATGGGCCAAGCCAGCAAACCAAGTAGCCTGCGTTGCAGACAGCCGCAGGGGGACTTCTACCATATATAGTCTGGGGCTGCCCCATTATCCACACATATTGGACACACGTATTGGGACAGCTGATTAAGGTACTGGAGGTAACACTTCCCTTAGATCCTAAATTTGTATTATTGGGGATATCTAACAAGGTTGACTTGGGCCGACCCCAGCTTCTTTTTGCACTATTGGCAATAGTGGGCATTGCTACCCCCTCAATTAGGAGAATGGAGGAGGGGGATGGTCATGTATATGGCGGCGGAAAGGGTCACATATACAGCGAGAGGGTGCCCCCGGAAGTTCCGTAGAATATGGGGGAAATTGAGAAAATATCATGGACTGGATGGTGGTCTGGGAGCTGATTAGCACAACATGGGCTCTTTTGAATCTCGCTGAGCCCCGGGATGGGGGGGGGGGGCACTGGGCCTGTGTCTTCGACCCTGGAGGAGGTCCGGGGGGGGGGGGGGGGGGGGGGGAGATTACCAAAACTGAAACTTACGGGGCTGGGTATCGTTCTGGTTCATGGAATAAAGAAGTCTGATGTAGCTTGTGGATTGGGCGAAGCAGGGGTGCTTGCGTGCGAGGATGACTACATGCGACATGATAGTTGTTTTGTATTGGTTGAAAATGCAAATAAAAATATTTATATAAAAACAAAAAATTTGTATTGTACGTATGCCAGGAGCTTACCTGACTCAGCAAGCATGCAGATCATACGGCACTTACTGCACGGTCTGGAAGGGCATAGGAGGGCTCTGTGCTTTGCGTGTGGCTGAGCATCTTCGGAGTTTGTGCAGTTAAGCTCACCCCTCCAAGGCTTTTGAAGAGTTCCTGGCAGGAAGAGCGACAGTTTACTGCATACTTTAGCACTAGCAAAGTTTCAAACTTCTAAGATTGCAATAATGACGACATGTATGGGAAAAAGGGGTTTGGCAAAGCCTTATAAAATGCCCTTAACAAGATAGCGATCTAGCAAGGGACTACTGTGTTAGCTCCCCAATCTAAAATAAAATGAAGTGGTATTTTTACCTGCCATGTCATTTCTTGTTTTTTAATCATATATAAGGGAAGCATTAACAATTGATTGATGCTTCGCAATGCATTTGTTCCCTTATGTTTCTCTGCTTTCTTCGTCCACTTGCTAATATTTTTTCCTGGTTGTTTTCTTTATACTCCTTACAGCCAGTATACCCTTTACATCATCTATTGGATGTTAGGCTTGGCTTGTTCTCTGCCCTGTTGTCAGGGAAAGTCTGGTGCTTTGCTTATCTACTTCTTCATCACTCCTGTTCTCCAATCAAAACCCACAACAGTGCCAAGGTGTTTTTTTGTCTTTGTGGTTTCTTTCTCCTAACAGGAAAAATCTTAGAGAGACACTTGACACCTTTCGTTTGCACTACTAATTGGAGGCTGGCACCATGGCTACTGCAAAGAGTCACATTCATCTCGTGCAATGAAGAAGGAAACTTAACAGACTTTCACAGCATCAAGAACTTGACATTTAAGTGGTAGAATAAAAGGTAGTAAGGGCTGGATATCCATTACAATTTGGCACTTATCCCATTTCTGCCCAATCTAAATGGGCCATTTTAATATATTCACAGATGAGCTGCTATGGTGCTTAAGAATTCTCACATATTGGCAGAAGTACTGCTGGTAGGTAGAAATACCCTCTTCTGCTGGACTAGTCCCAGCAAGTTGGTGGGGTGTTGTGGAGGTTTCTTTGCTCTCACCCTGCACATCCCATATCCTTGCTTTTAGTGTTGAAATAAATGTGGCATAACATTTTGCACTTAGTTAGTTTTATTGCTGTTTCAAGTACCAAAAGTTAGGTACTTCTTTTCTGAGGAAGGTTCGCTTGCACTTCTGATGCCAATTTACTTTGTTTGTTGTGTTGTATAGAAATTTGGTAAAATATTTTTGCTAATTCAAGTGATCTATGAAGGAAAATATGATCTTTCTGGCGTAGATACCTCCACGTTTTGCCTGGTGTCAGTGTATTTTGACTGTAGTTCACTGGGATCCTGCTAACCAGGACCTGAGAGGCAGTGCTCTCACCTCTAAATTTACTGGTATGTACTTTGTACACTCTACAATTGGCCTACTGAGGTACCATTATAAGTCCCTAGTATAGGGTACTGGGGAACCCAGGGTATTGGTAGCCCTGGGGTCTTTTATGGTGTACAGCATGTATTGTGCCACACATAGAACCCCATGCAAACTGTGTCTACAGAGCTGCCATTGCATGAGCGTGAAAGAGTGCATGCACCCTTCACATCAAAAATAAGGTTTCCCTTGTATCCCAGTCACTACACTTAAAATATGTATGTCACCCCTAAGGTAGGTCCTTCAGTCCAAGGGCTGGGTGCACAGTTCTAAGTGTGTGGGTACTCCTGCACGAACAGAGGTACCCTTTACAAAGTCCGGACTCCACTCTCTGGGCTTTGTAAGACCGAGGCAGCCATCTTACAGTATGTAGTGGACACTGGCATGTCGAGATGTCCAGCTACATAATGGCTACCCCGAACCTAGTCATGTTTGGAAACAAACATTTTGGAATCCTACAACTACACCGATTCCAGAGTTAGTTGCATGATTCCATGTACCAGGGACTACTTGGAGGACCCCTCAAAATCTACCTGTGTATCAGGGTCTACCCGCCAGCCCGTGCTGCTGCCAGCTCCAGACACTGTTCTGCCCCCCTGCTGATGAGTCTAACTTGTGCAGGAGAACCTGAACAAAGGAAGTCCTGCTACAGAGAGGTGTGACCACCTCTCCTTTAGAAATAGGTAGGGTGGGGGCACTTCCGAGCACCACTGGACTGCATTGAAGGGCACATTTGGTGCCCTCCTTGCATAAACCAGTTTCACCCTGTCCAGGAGCCGTTAGCTCATGCTCTGGTGCAAAACAACACAGAGGGAGGGGAGTATACACCCCCCTGTCAGGCTCCTCACCAGGGATATGCTCCAGAGCTCCTCCAGGTGGCCACTTGATTCTGCCATGTAGAATCTTGGCCACCGGGAGAATCTGACTAGCTAGGACATATGAGTAGTATCTCTAACCCCATCCGGTAGGTGGGTTGCCACAGAAGAGCCCTTAAGTAACCTTTTTGGGGTTACTTTATGGCTCCCCTAAGGGTAGGCCCCTAGATGTATTCCGTCAACCACTTCTGGAACTGACTGCTTGTCTTCTGAAGCTTGTTCAAAGACTATTCTGCTGGTGGACAGTAGAACTCTGCTGTTCTTTAAGCCAGGACCCACAACAAGACTGCTTCCGGTAGGAAGAATCCTGCTGCATCTTCGACCCTGTGCTTTTCCAAAGACTCCAAGGCCGTGCACCAAGGACCCAGCCTGTATCCCAGCCTGAAGGAATCTCCCTTGAAGGAAGGAGTCACTTCTCTGCATCCGCAGGCACCTGAACATCGATGACCAGTTTGCTGATCCTGTTTTCCCACGGACATCTTCTGGCTCTGCAACACAGGTGGTAGTTTGCTGGTTCTCAAGAGATCTGACCAGTCTTCCCTGCAAGTTTGGAGACTGTAATCCCTCTACAGAAAACGGTGACTGCCTCCCTGTGCACTGCATCTACTTGCCGTTGCTAAGACTTTTTGGCTCCCTTCATGGAAGATATTCAAGCTCTAAGCAGCCCCTTCCTTCAGCACTGCACAGCACCAAGCACGTCGTCCAGTCCGCATCCCTTGCAGCAAGGGGCTTTGTCTCCTGTGTGCTGCTGGGGCTTCCTTGCGACCTCCTGTGCCTGCTGCTAAAGGGTACTTGAGGGAACTTCACCAATTCCTTCTGGCTCTCCAGTGTGCTGAGGGCCGGTCCTGACTTACACTTGCTGGGTTTGTCCCTGAGATCTTGCTCGTCTGCATCCGTGAATCTTCACCCTCAAACCACTGTCTGCATTTGCCAAAACTTGTTGGTGGTCCGGCCGGCCACTAACCATAGTGCACTTGTCTACTGGTATGGAACAGCTGATGAGAGGCTCCTGGTCTTCTACAATGTCGCCTTGTTCTCACGGCTGCTGTTTTCTTCTCACTGCATTTCAGCAAAAAAGGGTTCTACTGTGCCTCCTGGTCACTTCCTTGTGGTTTGGACTCTGCCCCCTCTGCTTTCAGGTCCTTCTTGTCTGGATTCCTTGTCCTGGTTTTGCCGGCCTGGTCCATGAGATGCTGTAGCTGCAGAACTTCCACGACCCTTCATTAGCGACTATGGAGTTTCCCGACATCACTTCACCCCTATGCACCTGGGCTCCCTGCGGCAGGTATCCATCTCTTTTGAGTATCCACTAGTGAAGTGACTCTCCAACCTTTCTTCCTCCAAGTGGTTCCTTTGGGGTCAGTTGTGAAGGGTCCTAGAATCCTAAAATCCAAACCGCGACTTACCTGTGTTGTCCTCTCAGTACCCGGGCGCCTTGGGGTCCCTGGCTACTTACCATTGGTGATTCCTTGCTTTTCCTTGGGTCCTCCAACCTTGGGTCCTAGTCCCGTTTTGGTACCTATAAGGCTCTGTGTGTTTTCCTACGCTCCTTACCTCTTTTCTAAGTATTTCTTGTATGTAATTGATACCTCCGGGTAGGAGGCATACCAAGTTAGTGGCTTGTGTGTAATAATGTAAAGTATTTTTCTACTCACATGGTGTGGTTCTTCCTTGTGCGAAAAGCTTAGTGACTAACTAAAGTGGTACATGCAATTGATTTACACCCTCCTGGATAAGCCTTAGCTGCTCTCCACAGCTGGGTAGTAAGTGCTATATAAATGCAACTACAATTACAATTACTCCTTGAGAGCTGTGGTTTTCCTGGACCTAAACACTATCACTAAGGGTTGCCTGGACTTAGTGCCTCCCCATAGGTGGACACTATATACTGAGCCAGCCTCCTAAAATCACAATCAGCATTACACAGTTGTTTCACTAGTGATGTGCAGCTCACTTATATAGGGCCTTCCCTCACTTGCTCCACATGCCATTTATCCTTTGTTTTCATTGAAGCCATGTTGAACCTTTGGCCCATGATGCTCCCTTCTCACATCTGTGAAAAGTGCTGGTAAATTATGAGGGTCCAGCTGACCCTTGAAAGTGCTCTGCTGCTCAGGGCAAATAGAAGGGATACCCAATGTAGATGCATTCTAATATGAATGCTGAAATACATTGCTTTTATAGTTATTCTGTTTTTAGATGGGCCTCTTGGCTATGAACGGTGGGCGTTTATGCTGCCTTTGCTTGCAGAATTTCCAGCAAATAGTGGATTAGTACCAGGGTCTCGATTGTTTCCTAAAATCCATATTGTTCTCTGTCCCTCTCTGCTGCTACCCATTCACGTACATATATGGGCACATTTATTCATCAATCATTCGTCCATCCATGCTTTTAACAAATCATACGGCCTTCATGCTTTTATTCACCTATTTACTCAACAAGATACACCATCCATCTATCTATCCATTCTCTCAATCACCCATTCATCCATTCATGCACTTCCTTATCCAGCCAGGCGCTCAGTTACTCGTTCACTCATTTAAGCATGTTTTCTGAATAGTCCAACACTATATATTTTATGTATAGGGAAGAAGGGAGAAGGAATGTTCTCGAATCCCCTCACCTCCATCTGACACCCTCTGACCTGACTAGCCTGCCCGCCTCTTTAAATATATTAATTTATTTTTGCTGTAGGTGTTATTTGTATATAACATCCATAGTGCCTTATGACAGGTTGAAAGCTCTCATGGCAATGGAGGTTGGATTTATTATTGGAACAAGGAATAATCAATCGCAGTTCTCCAGACCAACCATGGAGCAGCAAATCACTAAGGTTGTTACTTGCTGTTTCGGCCTGCTAAGATGATTGAGAAAGATTCTATGGCTCTTACCTCCTGAATACCAAAAAGCAATTATGCAGGTCCTGGTAATCTCTAGGCTAGAGTATGGCAATATGCTATATTTGAGTGCTACGTCTGACCTAAAGTTCGAGCTACAGAGATACTATGAGCTACAAGAGACCTTTTCCAGGAAGGACCCAGCTGACCAGTGATAACCTGACCATGTTGGAGCGCAGGTTAGATAACCCTGCTGTTGGCCTCTGCCTGCACCCTGTGAGTCTCTAAGCGCCTCCCGTGAGGTCCTGGGTCCTTTAGAAGGGTAATTCCATGGTGGATTGAGACGTAAAAGACTAGTTATAAGGTATAATCTTCGACCAGAACAAACCAGGTTGGTGTATCTTACCTGCGCTCCAACACAGTCAACCTCAAACTGTGCCTAGTTCTTTGTCTACTGCATTCAGTAACTATTATTGGCGCTGTGTGCTTTTTGACGCTATTTCTACCTAAAACGTAAAAAATTCATTTTGGTTTACATTTGTTTGTTACATGTTACTCCAGGTTTTTTAATTAGTTTGGTTTTTTTATTGTTTTGCATTTTGACTTTACTACTGTTTTGGTTGTGCATAAATACTATACACATTGACCTTAGGTCAAGCCTGTCTGCTTTGTGCCATAGCTACCAGGGATTTGAGCTCAGATTAATTTATTGACTTTGAGGGTTTAGAATATTCCTTAAATTGCGTAGTTACCAACAACAAATAATAATCTAATTTCATACAGAAACCAAGAAGCCACTGTCTACATGAATGTTTGTCTGCATAGAGGTCTCTGGCAGAATTGAATCTCCCTGTGATAGTGACAGTTAAAATCCTTACTTTTGTGTATACAGTAGAGCAGTTGTGGTTGATGGCAAGCTTCTATGACTTAGTTCTTATGTCCTGAGAAGGAACTTGTCTGATTTATACTCTTAGAGTCTAAATGTATGTTGACATCACAAGGCCAACACATTGTTATTGATACAACGTAGCACGCTATGTTCATAATGTTCACTCTATTCAGAAATGCTTTCCTAGAACTATTATTCCTATATGTAAGCACATCTCACAACAGGTGTCAGTACAGTGCTTAAAGATTTACAGTAATTTGATGATTCGGCCATCAGTTAAATGATTTTCTTTAATTTAACTGAATTCAATTAGGGTTTATGATTGCCTAACAATATAGGTCTGTCTGCAATTTATTATATGTATCTCTGTCTTTTGTAAGGGAGAACAAAACTTGTGCTTAGCAGCCTTTGCAATGGTTTACATGAGAAAAACTGTCTCTTTCATACACATATTGTGCAATAGGTAATCTAAACACAAGTCGGCCAATATGTACCTTGCGGATGACAAAAACCGCCACCACTCTCTTCAGGTTAATCGCTGCAGCTCAATTTCAGTTGCTGTCAACAGCACATCAGAACATTGTCTTTGTTGCAAATGATATACATCTGCAGTTAGCTCCATCTAACTCCATACAACATAAAGCCCACTGGTTGCTAATGTCAAGTAAGAAATAAAAGGTAGGAAACAGTTGACAAAGAAATGCTGCAATTACTTACCTGTGATAGCATTACTCTGAGTCCGTCTCTCGCCATGCTGACTCACATGATCATTACTCCGAGTCCTCTCTCGCCATGCTGACTCACATAATGAGGCCCCTGTGTCTCCAATCACACCTTTCCAACTCATAAAATTCCTTCCCTCCTCCATATCTCCTGTTCCATACCCAGCCCAAACACCACATAGTTGGACTGGGCTGAAAAAGGGCGGGACGGAGGGCTGGAGTCAGCACTGCGAGAGACGGACTCAGAGTAATGCTATAACCAGTAAGTAATCGCCGTGCTAATTTACCCAGTGCCTACTTTGTAAAAAGATAAGGGCCAGCGCTCTCATCAGGAGGTCACCGCAGCTTTCACAACCCATCTCCCCTGCCAGCGCTGCCAATAGCAGTACCTACACAATTCTTAACCATTAGACTGCTACAAGTGTGGCAATTTATACTGTTTGAGGCCCCCAATGTTATAAGAATGATTTGGGTGGCAGGTTTTAGTAGTTTGTAAGTTATATTGAATTAGTAAGCAACTGTTGTTCTGCTCATCTTTAAATTACAAAAAAACAGCACCACCAGCTGTCAAGTGCTGGTGTTTGCAATAAAGTTCCGGTGCCGAGCACCGGAAACCACTGGCTCAAATTAAGCACTGAATTTACCCAAGCTAACAAATGGACCAGGACAACACAGAATGCAATCATCAGTTTAATCCAAAGGCAAAAAACAGTTTACAATACAGAAATAAGCACGTAAGAACCCACCAAATCCGGGTCCTCTGGACAGTGGACCACCCTATAATGAGACGCAAAAGTGGAAGGAACCACCCAGGTGGCATTGCACAGATCTCCTGCAAATGAGCACCCTGCTCCTCAGCCATATAAGCAGACATACCCCTGGGTCCCCAGAGGAGAAGACAGACCAAACTGCGTGTATGCCAACTACATCCCAGACTTGATTCACCTGCTCAAGGTCTGAGTCAAAGGTTTGGCCCCTTTCCGGGCAAGATCAAAGTTGACAAACAAGCAGGAAGAGACCTGGAGCCCCTTCACCCGGTCCAGGTAAAAAGAACAGCCCTACGCACATCCAGAGAATGAAGAGAAATTTCCTCAGGGGGTGAGGGTCCGTAAAAAACACCGGAAGAATAACTTCCTGTTGACGATAGAACAAAGAATTTACCTTGGGCACAAAACCTGGCCCCAAACGAAGAACAAGCCCGTCTTCGAACACACGAAAGAAAGGAGACAAACAAGACAATGCGCCCAACTCTCCCGGATGTGACTGCTACCAGAAAAAACACCTTCAAAGTCAAAAAATGGAACCCCAAAGGCTCCTGCGGCTCAAAAGGGGGATAATGCAGAGCCAGGAACAACATGTTAAATCCCAAAACGGACACACCACCTGGGGAACCGGATGGAGATTTGAAAAACCCTCAAAAATCCCAGAAACCCGACCTTGATCGTCCACCAGCCATGGAGCCCGAAAACCTTAATCACTGCCCACTGCACCTTAGGAGGGGCAGGGCTGAGACACAGCTGGAAACCATCCTGGAGAAAATCCAGCACCTGAGGCATAGAAACAGACAGAGGCAGCAACTGCAGCGTAGCACACCAACCCTGAAGTGACTTCCAGTGCCCAGCATAAGAAGACAGGTTAGACAACCGTCTGGACGTCTGCACAGAAGAGGAAACAGAAGCTGAGAGACCCTGCAACATAAACCCTCCACGTCAACTACCAAGCCATCAACTTGAGCCACGCCAGGGAGGCACCCCAGAGCCACAAAAACCTCAGGGAAGACGCAACCAACGGAAACCTCCATACCAGACCCAACTTCATCTCCATCAACAGAGTAAATCAGACCGAGTGGGGCCATGCAGGAGCCACAAGAGTAACATAAGCCTTCTCTGTTCGAACCAGAAATCTCTGGATCAAAGGAAACGGAGGGACAGTAAACAGCAGGCTCACTGGCCACACACATGTCAGGGCATCCACCCCTGAAGCGGAAATCCCTCTCCCCGGGGAGAAGATCCGGGAAGAAGCGCATTGCTAGGGCTCGCAAACAGGCCCACCTGGGGCCGACACCACAGCTGACACATTTTGGCAAACAACGGAGGAGAAAGACAAAAGCCCTGAGAGGCCGGAATCTCCTTGTTCAAGTGATTTTTCTGACAATTCAGAACCCCCTGCATAAAAACAGCCCTCAACGAACCTACATTGGACTGAGCCCAGAGGAACAGACAATCCGTAATTACAGACAATTACTGAGCCCTCGTCCCCCCTGACGATTGACGTATGATTTGGCCATCATATTGTCAGTCTGGAAGAGGAGAAAAATGAAGGAGAGCCTGTTGAATTGCCTCCAACTCTCTCCAGTTTGAAAAACGGGAACCCTACCAGCCCCTCTTGATGGCATCTGTTGTTTTGATGATCGGCTCCTGATCCCTCAAGGAGAGCCCCTTCAGGATGTTGAAGGCCATGAGCTACCACCTCAGTTCTTCGCGGGTGACCGGCCACACAGTAAGAAGACAAGTCAAATCTTGCACATTGGGCACCCAGCAGCCCAGAATGAATCTCATCAAAATATTGAGGTGCCACTGAGCCCAGGGCACTAAAAACACCATGGCAGCCAGATCGCCCCGCACCCTCATCCAACGGGAAACTGGCTGAGTTGGAGCAGAAAGCAGGGTCAGCAGATGAGAATGAATCTTTTGGACTGTGCATCCGGCAGGGTGACCATGACCAGGTCCGTCCGAAACCGGGCTCTAATGAAGATGTGATCCTGAGAGGGAACCAGCTGGGACTTCCTGGAATTCACCAAGAACCTATGAGCCCGACAGGAGATCCAGAACCCACTCAACATTTGAACGATTCAGGGGAAGAGAAGCCCCCTTAACCAAACATTCGTCGAGATATGGGAAGATTGCACTCCCCTGGAGATAAAGAATCGCCATCAGAGGGGCCAACACCTTGGTAAATACAAGAGAAGCAGACTTTAGACCAAAAGGCAACACCTGGAATTGGTAATACGCTGTCCCCAATGCAAACCTCAGAAACTGATGATGGCTCAGATGCACGGGAACATGGAAGTACGCATCCTGCAGATCGATGGTAGCCAAGTAATCCCCGAGAGCCACCAAGGGAAGGAGTTGCTGGAGAGACAGCATCTTGAACTGAATGGTCGCCACCCACGATTGAAGAGTTTCAAACCCAAGACGGGCTGAAAATCCTGGCATCTTCGGCACAAGGAACAGGATCAAGTACACCCTCTGGCCAAACTGATCCAACGGCACCAGGCCGATTGCACGTTTTTCCACCAAGGATCAGATCCCTTCCAAAAGTGCCACTGTCTTGGCAGGAGGCCAGAGGACAGGCGTAGGGATGCACCGCGTACTTGGAGGAAGTGAGACAAACTCTTTAAGATAGCCTTTCTGAACTATATTCCTCACCCACATGTTGGTGATGGACAGTATCCGTGCAGCAAGGAATGCCGCTATCCGAGCACTTACTGAAGAGAGGCCATGGGGATCCATAGTCCATAGGAAAAATGTGTCCTTCTACAACTCAACCAACATATAGAGGAACTCCACCTTCAGGACACCTTCTAGCCAGGATTCAGGAAATGCTGTAGCACAGAAACTGCTTTGCTCAATATCTCGGATGATATTTGTAGATCCCTGGATGAAGGTGATGCATGCCTCCTAATCCTAGATGACTTATCGGCAGCAATCACCCAGCATTAATCAAGACACTCAAGAACTGCAGTGGTATCAATGGCATAGTCGTTAGTTAGTTCACATCGAACCTGCAACATCCCTCACAACAAATCCTGTTTATCCAAACCAATACTAGTTCCAAATGGTTTGCTCCAAGGCTCAATTCTCTCCCCATCCCTTTTCAATCTCTTCATGGAGCCCCTTACTGTTACCCTGAACCAAGCAGGGGTCAAATATCAACTTTATGCTGATGACACTCAACTTTACTACAATAATAAGTCACAGAGTGACATCATACATCTGAACAAAACAGTAATCAAGATACACACTTGGCATAACACCAAGCACCTAATGTTGAACCCCCAACAAAATTGAACTAATACTTTTCTCCCCGAAAAACAACCCTTTACCAATACAAGATTGGCTCACAAACTTGGACGCCCTAAACTGTTCTCTTACACTATCCAACTCCGTAAAGTCCTTGGGCATCACTCTGGACAAAAACTTGTAAGTGAAGGACCACATCAACAACTCTGCCATTGTAGCGTTGTACACTCTTAAACATCTCATGTAAATCAAACCTTTTATGACGGTAGTGCAGTCTCTAGTCCTCTCAAAATTGGATTATTCAACGCCTCCTCACAGGAACTCCGAAATCCCATCTTGCCCCCCTTAAAACAGTTCTCAACACAGCTGCCAGGCTACTAACAGGTTTTAAACTATTTGAGCACATCTCGACGGACCTCAAGAACCTCCATTGGCTTCCCATTGAAGGACGACGTCTCTACAAAACTGCTTGAATTACACATAAAGCCCTTCACACTAACAAACTAAACTACCTTGGTTCCAAACTTTCCAAAGCAGGAAGAGCCAGGGCTGTGAAAAGCTCCAACTCACTCCTCATTCCTCCCAAACTGAAAAAGAAAGCCTCCCAAACTTGCCCATTCTCTGGAATTGCCCCTAGGATCTGGAACTCCCTCCCTAGAGATCTCCGCTGCAACCCATCTTTTTCATGCTTCAAATGGGACCTTGAACCCCTACTGCTAAACAACTTCTTTAATACTCAAACAATCTGAGTTATGTTCCCAACGGTCACACCCAAATCCTTCCAGACCCTTAAAGAGGTCATTTGATTGCTTAAGCTTCTTTTTGTCATTCTCCCCATTAACATGTGCTGTGCTAATCGTCCTCATATTGTAACTACCTTGACTGCACAAAGCTTTTCTTGGTCTATATAGAAGTATGTACGTCAATTGAACAATCTTGCATTATATGTAAAGAGCTCTGATACTGTTGGGTCTAGCTACTGCTATATAAAACCCATAAAAAAATAATAGGAGCGTTGACTGGATGCCAAGCCTTGAGAGCGTCATCCTGATGTTTGGCCCTCCGGGGCTGGAACCTCTTCCTGCAAAAGGCATAAGACGGTTGTCCTTGGAAGGGAAGTCTCTGCTTTCATGAGCCTCCGAGCGATTTCAAGCCTTAGATGCCTCTTGCCATAGGAGGACCTGAAGGACCAAGTGTTCTTCTTGTCCTTAAACAATTTTTGTATCAGACCATCCTATTGATCTCCAAACAGCTTGCCTCCTTTAAAGGGAAGCTTAAGAAATAAAGCCTTCTCTGCCAGATCCATCTTCCAGTCTCTCAACCACAGGTTGAGCCCGGCCATGATAAGCACAGAGGAAGCGGCCTTGAAATCAGCCAACACATCTGCCAGGAACTTAGCCTGTTGCTCCATGTGAACCATAACATCAGACACAGTGGCACCCTCCTGCATGGCCGCTGTCAAGACCTCACAGTCCTTAACTAATGACTGAGCAGCCAACACCCCATAAAAATGCAGCCCGAAGCATCAGGTTGGAAGCCGAGAAAGATTTCCTATGGCCACCATCCACCTTGCAGTACACATGATCAGACGGCAGGCAGTCATCCGGATTCAAAGAAGAACGGCCAATGAGAGGAGCCAGGATGGGCTCCCCCTTGACAGAATACGGTAACAGTGTATCCCCAATTCCAATATGTAGGATTTTTGGAAGAAACACGTAACTTGGCAATATTCAGGGTACTCCCAGGACCAGAAAATCGCTTCCTTGATTTTTGCATGCAAATGCAAACCCAGAGTCACAGGCTTTGCGAATTGCGGGAACAGAAATTCATCAGTCCCCTCCACCAGAGGCAACGCCAGAACAAGATTGTCTCTAATATGGTCCAGAATATCTGACAACTCATCCCCGGAGATGAACTTCCCACCAGAAACCACGTGTCTGTCAGGAGAATACATCTCAGAGTCAGTAAAGTCCCTATCATCATCATGCTGGGCAGAAGGAAGCCTAGCCTTATGTTAGGCAGACAGGGCCCTGGTGACAGCAGCATCAATCATAGCCTGAACGTCCAGGTCTGTCAGGGATACCAAAGCCCCTTTCTGGGACAATACCAGAACCCCTTTCTGGGACATCCAAAAGGGAACCACTGTTCTCCGAAACCGAGGAAAGAGACCTTCTCTTCCTTGCCCCATGCTTCTCCATGGTATTCACCAACTAACCAGACCTCCAGAAATCACAGAAGATATAGGACTCCTGATGTCCCTCCTGAGGGGCGAGAACCATTAGAAATACAGCACGCATGTACTGGCCACTCACATGTCCACTTTACTTTACTTTGTGGATTTGTAGAGCGCAAGCGAATCATTCCCAAGGGGATCTCTCAGCGCTATAGGAGAAAGTACATTTCTGGACATGCACATCTAAAACAGCCATGTCTGTAAAAGTTTCTTGAAGCTAGTTAGCCAATCTCAAGCACACCAGGCCCCTAGAAAGAACGATCCAAAGCCTACATGCTGTGAGTCTGCAAGCACTGCCAGAAGTTCCAGGGGCGGACCTGCAAGAAAACAGCACTCCCAGGAGACACCATCACCCCAGCAACGAGTAAAGCACCTGCAGACCTCCAGCCCGGCCATAGGAAAGAGAAGCCAGCAAGAGCACCGCCCATCACACCGCAGGAAACGTGACCATCCGCACTCACCTGTAGGCATCATCATGCTTCTCCGCTGACGCTGCCTCCGGACACCGCCGAAGGCGGCCAAACTAAGCATGGCAAAATCTGTGCTGGAGAGGATGGAGCCACAATGAAACTCTGGAGAATGCGCACCACGCTTGCCCATAGATGTGTAATGGACACAAAAAAGAAACAGGAGCTATGGAGGGGGAGAGGGATTTTTCAGTTGGAAAGGTGTGTGATTGGAGGCACAATGGCCTCAGTAGGCAAGAGGGAGGAAGAGGTAAAGGTTAGTGTACCGAGGAATACATGCCAACAGGAAGCAGGTTGCAGTATATTAGAAGTTGAGACTTTATTAAGTCTTGAAGTATCAGAAAATAACGGACCCAGAGCGGAGCGGCTTTTGATAGTCCGTAGCAGAGCGAAAGAATGAATCCAGCTTGGATTCTAGAATGAAGAGAAGAGGCAAGACAAAAATAGAAATAGAAGAAAGAGGACATTACAGTTAGTCTACAGAAAATGTGTGCATCGCGAAGATATCCAAGCTTCAAATGACTAGTCAGTTACAATCCTCAGGCAGATCTCAACTGCAGTCCGAGCATAACAGAACACACATTCCTGATGACGTCAGAACCTTAGATAACGTAAACAAATAATATATTATACTACACAAACTAAATGGGTGGTAAAAACCGAGTTCATGGGGTTCAAAAAGTGTACCTGATCCAGGATTATACAACTTTGACACGACTTTAAGGAATAAAATGTTTTCAAGAACACGGGCTGCCTGGTCGAGTTTCCTGTGCTGTTCCCGCCATTTGTTATTATTTTAATTTTGTTTTTTCTCTGCTGTTTGTGCTGTTTTGGGGAAAGGGTCGACGTCGGTCATGGCGATGCTGTGCAGTGCTGCATGCACCGTGGCTTTATAGCTGGTCAGGCCTTAGGGGTCGGAATGATCCTTACTCGCCTCGGCAGATGGTCGTGGTTGCCTGGGCAACGGGCATACAAAGGCCTGGGGAGTCTGAGTCCGTCCGGAAGACCGGAGGAACCAGCAACGGCGGCCGGGTGAGGAGATGAGGGCGGAGCGGTGCTCGGGACCCAGACCAGCGGGACCACCTCACCCGCCCCGGGGCACTGGGCGGATCTGGGAGAGTCGGGACAGCGGGGCAGGTGAGCGCGGCGAGTCGCGGGGGAAGGTGGGCAGCCAGCCAGGCGTCGAGAACAGGGCCGGAGGAGCAGGGTTTGGGGAAGAGCGCAAGGCAGGAAGGAGCACGTGTCTCCGCTTCCGCCCAGGGCGTCGTATTGTCAGGGGCACTTAGGAGAGGAGTGCAAGAAAAGTTCACATTTCAGTTTGTGAAAAAGAAGGGAAATAATGCTCAGCGGCAAAGGAAAGGAACTGTGTGACGCACACTGGCGACGGGTTAACTGGGATACCCAAAGTTGCCGGGCACATGTGGACAAGTAATGAATTCATCACTGCACCGGCAGAGGCAGGAGTAATATAATGTAATGCACGTTGCATCGATGAGCACCTCTAATTTAGAGAAGCAATATTAAGTGCTTCAGGAGATAGGAATTTAAATGCAGTAATTAAGTATAAACACGTGGTATAACCAAAATATTACATTTCTTAGGTTCCCTAGTATTTTTCACTGCCCTCCACCATTTGACCCCACCTTCCCCATAACTAGATTCCGCATGCGTCAGAATAATTTACCTTAGTGACCCCTCGTTATTAGTTCGCCCTAAGTGGGCCCTTTTACATATATATCATTTATCGCTCTGCGACCCCATTATATAAACGTTAGTATCATTTTTTGTTGTGTGTGTGTGTGTGTGTATATATATATATATGTATATATGTATATATATATATATCCATACTAATATAATAAATAGAGAGCCCAAACCTTTGAGGCGGGTAATCTCAGGAACCACAGCACCAATCACAACACCGAATACAGCGTTGGAAAGGGCAGTTGCAGCAGAAGGACATAGGCTATGCAGACGCCCACCATATACATTTAAAAGGTAAAAGAACCGTGCCAACAAAGTAGTCCCTTTTGGGTGTGTCTGCGTTGTGCTGTGGGTGTGTGCTGGGGGGCGTGTCAAACGCTGGGGGCGTGTGGTACGTTCCGCCCTTCATGCCATGTCTCATATCGTGTGCTAATCTCACCCTGCTCCCTTTTAAATACCCCTGCACCCCATAATCATAACCCACCCTTACTCCTTAAAATACCGCAACACCCTTAAACACTAACCCATCTTAACCCTATAAATATACCCTGTACCCCAAAACCCAAACCTAGGCCTGAACCCTTAAAATACCCCTGTACCCCAAAACCCAAACCTAGCCCTGAACCCTAAAAATACCCCTGTACCCCAAAACCCATACCTATCCCTAAACCCTAAAACTACCCCTGTACCCCATATCCCAAAACTATATCTGAACCCTTAAAATACCCAAACACCCCAAAACATATACCTCAGTACCCCAAAACATATACCCATATACCCATACTTACCTTATCCAAACATTAAAAAAAACATGCTTTTACCATTCATGCATTTACAACGAATTCTGTTGTAAATGTATGCGTGGTAAAAGCATATAAAATGTAATGCTATGTGTTATAATGGCATTGCGGAGTCATGGTAATTGCGTAATGAAAGTATGCGGAGTGATGGTATGCGGAAAGAAAGTTGCGGAATAATAGGTGTTAACCCTCCCCCGGTAAGTAAATTGGTGGCACGGCTGCCCACATCTCCAGCAACATACTCATATTTTTTCACCACCCATTTGAAAAATGCACAGGTCTCTCTCATTGATGGCCAGCACCGACATACACTTTTAGACACACCTCCCGCCACAAGTTCTAGAATTGCGAACTTTAGAGCTGGGGAGCTACGTTCGAATCTTGGCATCAGCTCAACATCCTGTGATTCCAGGCAAATCGCTTTGTCTCGCAGTGCCTACCACAAATTAATGTGTTCTTCTGTAATGTAAATTGTGCTCATGCCATGTTGTCGAGTTTGCGCTATATAATATTGCAAGGAAAAATAAAGTAGGGAAACTCGAGTTCACACACTACTGAACGCGCACTCTTAAGTGCATCAGCAGTGCACTGTCAATCGTAGCGTTTCACAGGCCTGTCACAGATAGGAAATGCTATCAAAACGAAATCCTACAAAACAATATACTACTGGCCAGAAGCAATTCATACCCAGACAACGTCGGGACGGGCTGCTAGTATATATATATATGTATACATATATACATATATTCAATAATCTCTCTTCACTAGGAAAAGAAGTTGGGTCGCACACCAATAGTCTTTTAAAATAAATCCAAGGTATTTATTTCAAACAAACTCCAAACACTCCAAACACCAACGCGTTTCAATCTCTTACTGAGATCTTGTTCACGGTTACATACATATATGTGTATATATATGTATGTATTTAGGCAAATCCTCGCCACACGCCAACGCGCTTACAACCAGTCTTCAGTTGAAAAATGACGGTGAGCAGAAACCCGTTCTGGTGCCAAATATTAGGTGCTTTTTATTAGTGCACTCAAACGCCCAGCCTGTCTGCCATGACACGTTTGGCTTCTGTCCAGAGGCTTGATCACATGATGTGTTACCAAACACAAAAGAGGGTACTTATAGTAAACAAAGGGGCAGGGTTTAATAAAAAACTCCAATGCACTATAAACATTGAAACTGAAAGCATGCTTATAATGGGTAATTCGTATTTTAAATAAAAGACAAGGGGCCAGATGTAGGTAATTCCGAATTACCGACTCTGAAATACCGAATCATACCGATTCGGTATTTAACCCCTTCGATGCTGATGACGAGCTCAGCTCGTCATGCAGTACACTGGTCGTGTGCTGATGACGAGCTGAGCTCGTCATGCAGCATGGGGATCAGTATATTTCAGCACCCAGCGGGAATTGCCTTAGCAGCCAAGGTGTTAAGAGTCGGTAAATCGGAAGGGGGTGTAGTGTAGTTCCTAGTTTCCCACTAGGCCCTGCGCATTGGAATAACATAAACAGTAGTATCGACGTGGAACTGGCTATATTCCAGGCCTCCACTGACTATGCTAAACTTAATTGGGTTGTGTTACCAACTAGCTCAGAGGTCACTGGAAACTTTCTTCTCTGCATAGGAAGTGATCAGCTTCCTTGGCACAGACAAGAAGGGATTCAGTTTTCCAACAACCGTGCAACATGACAACTTTGCTCCTCAGATCAAGAGTCGATCTCTAGGGTCGTGTGAAACAATAGACATAGATTTCACTCAGTCAGTCTAGTGCAGTTTACTTTCACAATATGTAGAGAATAGAGAGACGGGCGTGTATCAATAAAGGTTAACATTTATTGAACAGTCTTTCTTCTCATACAAGAGAAATGTATTGCCACAATTGCAATAACTGTTATTATAAAAAGTACGTACAGTAAGATAAGAATTGCGAAATAGAACTGTAAAAGCATTGATATGGTTTCTTAGCCATACAATGGTTTAAAAGTAATAAAACATATATACAGTCATATATACATTAGGCTACCATACTCAACTGGTGCTTCTAACTAAGCCTACCCCGGTGTGCCTGACCTAAGCCTAACACGTGAGAAGGGGGAGTAAGTAAGTAGCTTAAGTTAAGTTGGTTTTGCCAAGGTTTGTTTCAAGAATTCTCTTCTAAGGGTTTAGTCAACACCATACCTCTGAATAGAATGATGGAGGATTGGTATCTCCTTCAGGGGTCTCTCTCGATATCCCAGTCACCTGCGAGGGTAAACCGGAAGCGCCGGGACTGGATTTCTCTGCACGAGAAAGGCAGCGGCTTCTCTCAGCGCGTCGAGGAAGGAGGGGTGACAGCGTCCGCGGGCACCTGGGCTGGATGTCTTCGCAGAGGACGGCTGCACGGCTCCTCAAGCGTACTGAACCACAGTTCGCGCTGTAGCGGCGATAATGGTAATCAGTAGCTTCACCACCACAGGATAGCAGGCTGCAGCGACAGAGTGCTAGTTGTTACCAACACGGGTCATGCAGGCAGCTGGCATCAGCAACAGGCAACGCTCATTGCTTAAGGCAACGTTGGTAATATTTATACCTGACAGGTGCCGGGTTTGACGCAAGTTTGCTGGACATAAGACGTCAATTAAAGATGTCACTAGGAAGTGATAGTTATCAGTTGCTCATTAGAGTTCCATTACTAATCAAAACATAGCAAGCGGGGATTTCCAGGTTTGCTAAGTTTTTATCTTGTTGAAGAACTCGGAGTGTTATCTAGGAATATCAGATAGTGACTGCTGCTCTGTCATTGCACTAATTGGTCGCAAAGGAAGTAGCAGAGAGTCATGCTGGAATGTGGCTCTGTGGCTCTGCTCGTGTGAGGCCAGAGATGACTTTTCAGAAAATCGCACTTGAACGGTTATGCCAATATAGGGAATAAAGGGCTTTATAGCCGAATAGGGGCATAAGGTCACAGTATCGATCAGGAACCTAGATAAGCACATGACACCCACTCCACGAATTCATGTCCATCAAAATTACTAAAACTAAGCAATTAGATGCATGTGTAACATTGTGTAACATAGCCCACCCCAAAATACATAAATGCATTCGAAATAGGCGTACTTGTAATACATGGAATTTAGGTACTGTACGTAGTTTTAAAACATAGTAATCATTCAAAAATTATTGCATATGAAATCAATGAACGATTATGCATAAAGAATTACACATGAAGTATCTCTGACAGAAGAAATGCGAGATAAATCATCACATAAAAATGCATTGTAATAACATGTGTGCTAGAGGCTGGTGTAATGTTGTTATGTCTCTAGATGTGTGTAGAAATAGAAGTGTGAAGCTTCTGTTCTCTAAGAATAGTTTTTACGTTAAGCAAAGAATTGTTCGTGCCAAAAAGGAAAAGGGTCAATATTTGAAAAATTGTCCAATTCAAAGAAAAATCAGTTTACCAAAGCTCCTGGCAGTTTTTTGTTGATCAAAACTGAAGGCCGAATTCAGAGTTCATGGGAACGCTGTGTGTCGGAAAGCTTCTCAAAGTTATTGTTTCTCTATGGGTGAGAACATCGTATCAGACAGGCTCGCAAAGAATTGGTCTACAAAATCAGGTGATAGTTCAACCAAATTAGATAGCGCTGTAACTTGGCAGGTGTGAGAATGATTGCTGTCATCGAAGTCGGGACCAGCAATGCTCACAGCACGTTGTACCTGGATGATGTTGCTTTTGTCACTCGCTCCACTGTTACCACTTGGCTGTAGTACAGGAGTCTCCACGAATGCCGTCATCAGGATTGGTAGCCGCTGGGGACAACACAATGCGTGAGCCGTTATTGGACTGAGCAAAGTATCGACGTCCATTGGTACTGCTGATGGAAGTGAAAGACAGATGTCCAACACGCATTCCTCGCCGCAAAGCATACACCGTAGCACAGGTAAAATGTAATTTTGCCATATCGGTCTGAATGAAAGGAACCAGGTCATGTTTAGATCTCTCAGCCTGGCCAATCCGAGGACGTTAGTTATCCTGTCCCTGTAGCGCATTGCTAGGATTGTCTCTTCCATTCCCATGGGAGCTATGTCTGAGCCGAGGCTTGCCATAACGTAGCAGGATGGTCAAAAATAGAATCCCTGCGATGAGTCCCAAAAATAGCGGAATGCCGCCAAAGATGGAGTGCACAAAATTAGGAAAAATTCCCAAAATTGCCTGGAAGGGTGTTAGCAGTCCCGTAAAGACTGTCTTAAATATGCCTGGGATGCTTGTAGCACTAGACATGTTAAGGAGTTGGTCGAGCATTTGTACGAAATGCACGGGGCAATTTGTTGATAAAAGGTCATGGACCTCAGTAGCCGTCCTTGCGACTAGAAGATCATACGTCTCTTTAGATGACGTTATAGGCACTGTTGTCTGTAAAAGCACAGATTTCATTTTGCTTAATGTATCAATTCGTATAGAATAGAGATTCAGACGAGGCCAGAGGGGAGTCACTATGTCTGGAGGCCCGCTCGGGAACAATGCTTGCATACAGCATTTGACCATGGACGTTACTTCTACTAGATAACTTAGTCCGGGCGCGAGGCCACAGCACCTGTGATCCGTTCTTAGAATGTAACTCCCGTTTGCGAGTTGCATAAAGAAGGGCTCTATCTGAGTTGCAGGTGTGACTAGCTGGTGGCATGAAAGGTTGTTTGAATTTCCATCACATGCTCCGTGTAAATTAATACCCTGACACAAAAGTATACCGCTTAGTGAGTGTTTACAGTTGTCACCACTAAGAAATACATTTTTGTCGCTGTCACTATAGCAAGAATGAGTGTATGGTAATTTCCATTCGGATTTTATATATCCCTTACCCAATTGTTCATACTGGCCAGCAGGTATGTATTCAAGGCATTTATGAAATCGGAAAGTTGTTATCGGAATTGTGATAATCCCGTGTATTATCCATTCAATGACAGGACTCTCTGACATTGTCAATGGTAATCTCTCGAGTTTCTCGATGCTCTAGATTGTATAGTCTGCTCCTTTCTGTGCCAAACTGATCTGTTTATCAGTAAGGTTAAAAATGGAAAACAATGACGTTGTGTTAATTAAACGCCAAGGCACATAGCCTGAACGAAGATTTTGCAGCGTCCAGCCTAGTTCTATAATAGAGCGTAATTGAGACTGGCCATGTTGTAACATTAGCAAATCTCTGTCTATCACATCAAAGGCAGAGGATACAATATTGTCCAAAGAATATATTCTGGAAGACAGAGTCATTAACCCATTGTCTACCACAGAAAGTGTTTTCTCCAAATTAATACGATCAATTTCTCGTATTTTTTCAGCAGTTTCAATTTGCTTTACTTTCCAAGCCTCGTTGTAAGCAGCATAGATGCTGGTCGCTATGAAACGCTTTTGACGCTGTTTGCGTGGTCCAAGAATGAAATCGCGCAAATCAGCACCATCTTTTAATAAAGACAAGTGTTGCTTAATTTCAGCCAGTGTGGATGTAGCTAGCCATTCTAGGCAGAGTTTCCCTACACTGTATGTTGTTATAATCCCTGGATGTTGTCTCTGGGAGTATCTAGGGTCTGATCTGGTCAATTTTAACCCCTGTGTTTTATTCAGGAACCTATCTTGACAGCTATTTGTGTCTGTAGGCCAGATTAACCACTTTTTCCAATCAGGATGTGTTCTGTTGAAATGTAAAATGTGTGACACGTCTAACTCATTATCTGCAGTTGCATTCTCAGCTATTGGCTTTGGTATAGACGGTGTTTTCATTTCTTTGTTCTTAGCTAGGCCAAGACAAGATGTTTGGTGTACAGTGTCATTTAAAAATAACATTTGTTCTGGTATCATGCAGGTTCTAAATAGTGCTTCTATGCCTTGCACCTGCCAATCTTTTGTACCCCAAATTGTTTTCGTTTCAATATTATTTTTCCAATAATCAAAACCAAATGTCATCATTTTTTCATAAAATGCTTCTGAATATATCAATTTAGAATTTGTCAGCATTGTTTTCATTCCTGTTTTATCTAACAGTTTGTAATAAAACGTTTCTGCATCACTGGTGTTAAACCCTGAGAAGTATTTGAATTTCTCAAAGAATGCTTTAGAACTGCTTTTAGGTGGTGTAGAACAATGTTCCCATTGATTATACATAAAAACATTTCTAGGCTGTGCAGATTTATGCAAGTAATGATCCCCATAGTGGGTGTAACAGAATAACTGCTCATAACTAGATGAACCTTGTAAATAATCATGATCTGTGAATCTAGCTGACATTACTAAATCAGACATCATGTCATTAATACTGTTAAAGTTCCAATCATCAGAGAATGTACTAGGTGTAACAAAGTCACTTAAGGAAACCTTTAGTTGATGAGGATACTTCAGGATTTCGACCGGACCATAGATCTCATAGTCTGTTTTCTCCCATACTACCCCACCAGGTATTGGAATTGCTGTGACATTTACTGTTGACAGTTCTCTTTTCTTCACGTGGGATGATCTGTGTGGTTTCAGGACTAGGTTGATGTTCTGACTTGCTGTGTCCATTGTAATATATTTTCCTTCAATGAATTTTCCCAAACATAGTACCATGATGAGCCAAAGCAGGAGGAAAAATACACCTAGACCGAACCAGAACTCTAGCCAAGGGGAAACAAAGTAGATTTCCTTCAGTTGATGAAAGAGTTCCGTTGCTTTTTCTTTAAAAGACTTTTTGTTTCTGGCATCACTTCGGGGTCGTTAAAATCTTCAGAGAAGTTGTCGAAGTTGATGAAATAACCAGAGGCAGTTCTGTCAATTCTTTCAATCCGTCTTTCGGTAGCACTTTCTGATGCCACATCATTGTAGACTGGTGTTGTTTCTTGACGAATTGTTTCAATCTGTGTTTCAAGAGGCACGAGTTCCATGGCATTATTGCATAGTCCTTCATTGTGCACTGCAGGCTGATCGAATGTGATGAGTCTTTCAGTTTGAACCTCTTGGATTGTTGCAAGTTTGGGTATTCTGTTGTTTCTTGGGAGTCCACTGGGCCTACTGTTGATTATAGGCCACATGCTTGTGGTTTTACCAGATCGATGGACACGATTCTGTTCTCCTTTTTACCAGCAAGGGGCGGTAGCACAACTGATCTTGTTCCGGTGACTGCTAAGACAGGTACTGCTTTTCTGTAAGAAGGCCCAAATTCCTTCTTAACCGCGATCTTTTCTCTGACTAGATCCCCAATCTTTGGAATCCAGACAGGCCTTGCTGGGGCTGTTGCGGGTGGTGCCTCGTCAGTGGTACTTGGCTGTTGCTTTAACTTTATGTTGCTTAATGATTTTCTTGTTTCATTCAGTTCCTGTAAAACAGCCAAACGATCTTTTATATCAAAGGGCTTTGTTTCTTCTTGTACCACTGACATCTGACTATCGAGGTCCTGAACGTTCATTCTAATTCCGAACAATAGTTCGTATGGGCTGAAACCTTTTAGAGAATTTCTTGGCATGTTGTTAAGACTAGTCTGGACACTTATTAAATGTTTGACCCACCCAGCGCCTGAACCTAATACCTTCGCTGTTATAGATTGCTTTATGTCCCGGTTTTTTCTTTCTACCACACTATTCCCTTCGGGATGCGACGGACAAGAATACCGCAACCCAATTCCCATGCTGGCCATGGCCTCCCTATAAGCACGAGAGCTGAAAGCAGGACCCTGGTCAGAATGGAACGTGGTAATTGCGTATGTGCCGATATTGACTCGCTAATCTTTTTATAACAGTTCTAGCGTCAGCCGAGTGCTGGAGGCCTCATTATTTAAGTGTATTTCGTCTTAAACGTTGTACACTGGGACGCGCTTCTCTTCTTTGATTGCGCAGATAGACCGCCTTATGCTGTCTAGAAGGGATCCTGAAACTACACTGGCCTGTCCATTACTGCGATCTCTGTTGCAGTCTTCACAATTTTGAGCAAAACATTGAATATCTATACTCATTCCTGGCCACCAGTACTCTGATTGTAATTCTTTCAGAGAGGCTTTGATTGTTTGGTGTTTCAGACCCAACCCCATGTGTGCTTCCAGTAGGAGGAAGCCCCTCCTGCTCCTGTTTGGAATTACTCTGTCCCCCACTCCAGGGATTCGAGCAAAAGGAACGGAGTTTGCATCGATTATGTATGCATAATTGAGTGGATAGTTTACGGGTAGTGCTGCACAGTCGCCTTTTACGGTCGTTTTTACTGCCAGCATGGTTTCCCCGTCTATATACTTATCTGTACGCTTTTTTGTGGCTACGGAAGCCGGGTTAGTTGCTTCCGCGGTGGCTGTATTAGCCAATGAATTCCCTGCAACGTGAACGCCATCACGTTGAAGACTCTGTGCGTGAATCACGTGAGTCTTTTGTAGTTCTTTGTGTAAAAGAGCTACCTCGTTCCAGAGCTTTTTATGCTTTATTGTGGCACCTGTGTCATCTTTGTAGTCGTTTTCGATCCAACTCTGCAGTTTATTGTTGTAAGAGTTGACGCAAAAATGAGAATCGCACACGATAAGTGTGGGGAATTCGCGTTCTGCATTTTCGAGCGCCATCTTTAAAGATCTGATTTCAGTTCTCTGAACAGAACAGTTTCTTACAGATTCAGTTTTTGTTACTTTCGGTCTGAATTTACCGCACAGCCAACGACCTTTAATGATCGCACATGCTGCATCGTAGGATTCTCTCTCTACGTTGAAATGCTGTACAAAGCTATCTGTATAGATTATACAGGCGTATTGTGGGAGAGGCAGGATTTCGATTGGCAGAGGATATTCTTCTTCATATTCTAAGTCATTCAGTTCTTCGTATTGCGGGGCGAAATAGTATTTCACGTCTTCCGCTCCTAGAGAATCTATACACTGTATCCATTTTGGATCCAGTGACACTGTAGGCAGGTTTACTGGGCTGAATAGCGCCTCGAAGGCGGATTCCGCTGTGAGGATATTAATCCGTTTGCCGTGTGCTAGTTCTCTTTCATTTGCTAATGCGATTTGCACTGCGTTCACAGTTTTTTCTGTGCGACTGAATGTTTTTTCTGCTTGTGTGTACAAGTGAGATTTAATTGAAATAGGTACCTTTTCTCCCTCATTAGAGGTTAGGTACGTGAATCCGCATCTTCCTGGGATGACTCGGATTACAAGATCACGTGTGTTGTCACGTGTATCTAATTTTGTTTTTGCTAACATGTCTGTTTGCAGTGATCTCAAAATTTCTGTGTGTTTTTGAGTCCAATTGATTTGTTTTAAATCAGGTTTTATTAGTTCGTAGAGAGGTTTAACCCTCTCTGCGTAATTTAGGATGTAAGTTCTTCCGAAATTCAGAAAACCTAGTATTGATTGTAAATTCTTCAGCGTTTTTGGAGCTTGGAGTACAGCGCACTTCTCTAAGAAGTTGTCCGCTAGGCTTTTCCCTTCACTTGATAATTCGTACCCTAAAAACAGTACTGTCAGATGGGCAATTCGAGACTTTTTAAAGTTGAATTTGTAACCCTCTGCTGCGAACCCAAGTATAATGATGTTCACTCTTTTCAAGTGAGTATCCAAGTCGTCGTCTGTGAGATAAATATCATCTACGTAAGATAATGCTTCATCATCATAGATTTGTAGTAACTCTGTTACCCTAGCTGAGAATAGTCCTGGGCTGTTCTTGAACCCCTGTGGGAGTCGACAGAATTTTTCTGCGACCCAAATGCGGAGAAAGCGGTCAAGTATCTGCTTTCTGGTGCAATGTTTTGACAAAAGAAACCATTAGAAATGTCTAATGTCGTTTTGTATTTTTTCCTAACTATGTTGTTCATTAGGGCTGCACTATGCGAGTTCTGTACTGCAAAAGTTTTGCAACATGTATTAAGATGTCTGTAGTCCAAAACTAGACGATATGAATTGTCTGGCTTGGAGACAGGAAACAAAGGATTGTTCATTTGAGAGGTGCATGTTTCAATCACCCCCTGGTACTCAAGTTGATCTAAGATCTCCCTGACTTGTTTTTTAGCTTCTTGCTTTATGGGATACTGCCGTTGGGCAGTTGGTTCATTTTTTAGTTGGATTTTGTGAGGTGGTGAATCCTCATCCCATCCTACATGATTTTTATACAATGCAGGTGCCTGGGCTACTGCCCATTTCCTTGCATATGTGTATTTTTTATGAATCGGTATGTGATTCGAGAAGGCAGGCATAATCACTTCTTCGCCACGAGGGCACTCCCTGACAAACTCTGGGGGCCAATCTTTTTCAGCTAACAGAATATCATAGCCTTTTGAGAGCTTATCCCAAAATAGACCCTTAATTTTCCTAGTCTTATCACCCTCCATACGCAATGTTATTTCGTATATTTTATGGGGCTCGCTAAGTCTGGCGTCGGCAGTTTCAACCTGAATGTACTCATTCGTGTCCACTGTCTCCAGATGACTCATCAAGATCTTGCGCGCTATACTGATCTCTGCTGCACTGTCCAACATTGTCAATGCCCACTCCCCGTTTTTCAACTGTGTCCTCAGTATTCTCGGCATGGTTGATTACTCTAATACTGGCTACCTTCTTTTTCTGAAATTGAGATTTCTTATTTTGAGCAGGTTCCTTGTCTTTGGACTTGGTGTGCTCTCCTGGGTCTGACCGTCCTCTTCTTTCCGAATTCTGTGGAAGAGATCGAGAGGGACGTGTATCAATACTTTGATATCTATCAGGTCTTTTTATATTATCCCTATTTCTAAGGTTATATCTTTTCTCAGAGGGCTCCCGTTGGGGAGACTGGCGTTCTCGAGTCGGAGTTCTTTCCCTCCGTCGAGGAGACCTTCCTCTGGACTGGAAAACTTTTTCCTTGGGAGTGGATTGTTTATTTCCATCCCAGCTCTTTTTAGGAGTGTTTAAATTATTTTTAATAAATAATTTTTCAGGATTTTCGAGCAGTTGGGGCTTAACTGGTTTTCCACCCAAGCTGTCTCTACCTAATTCTTCATAGCATTTTTCTATGATTTTTGCAAGCTCAACAGGATCTTTTATATCTGTTTCCCTCAACTTCTGGCGAATCGCCACAGATGCTGCTTCTCCCTTTACATTGGCTAATAATATAGCCGTGACCTGCTTGAAGTCTTTCAGTAATTTCATACCTAGATTTAAAGCTGGCTCTGGACCGAATTCATTTTGAATCTGTTTTAGCACGTCTGGTATTACCGCTATAGACGGAACACCGTGTGTTTTTGTGTAAATGGAAGCAAAGACTGTACCCCAAGTGTCGCAGTCCTCCACGTGTGGTGCGATTCCCATAGGAAGGCAGATGGTCAAGATTCTGTGTTTCTCAATAGGGGTAGTATCAGGAAATACTGCCTCTATTTGAGTGATTTTCTGGGCTAACCAGAAAGGAATTTGTTCCCGTTTTACGGGTGTTTTACCAAGACATGACTGTATGTTCTGTGGTGTAATTTTATTTGTGTTCCCCTGATGAGGGGTCAGCTGGTGTGAATTAACAGCTGGCTGGACTGTTGCAGTCCGTATTACATATTGGACTAATTGCCTATGTATTTTTATTAATGTGTTTAGCTGTGCTAACAGCTCTTCTCTAGACATTTTTGCAATGTCAGGATGTGGTGTGTAGCTGGCTAGAACCGGCCACGTGGCTCCTGGTCTACCTAGTGGACCGAGCCTGGTAATGTGATCATTGTGTTTTAGGGCGCCATTAAACCAGAGCAGGTGCTCTTGAAATTTAAGTGGAATTTCAACCTCCTCGAAAGGGGCGTACTCATCCGGAGGTTCCTCTATTTTGTAATAGTGAAACTCTTGTGTTATAGCGTTTACCGCTGGAAAGTTTATCCATGAATAGAATACCTCTGTCTGCCGATACTCGTGAGCCTCTATCACGAAAATTACTGTACCACCTTGAGGTGGCAGTCCGTTATCTATAAGTTTTAAAGTTATAGATCTTCTTAACTGGACCGGGATGATAATAGCATCCGGGTCTGCTTGTTCGGGACCTTGCTGAGTCGCATCTACTGCGGCCCCAGAGGTGCCGTTTTCTGGCATTGTAAAAATGCGAGGTTTGCAGAGTAGGTCTCCAAGGAGACAAAGATTAGATGCACAATATTTTGGAACACTGTATCCTTCAACGTTGAATAAACCGGAGCTTTACATAGGAATCTCTTCCTACTAAGGTCGGGCGGATTTTAACCTTTCACCCACTCCAGACGTCTATTGGAGTATTTACGGGAGAAAGGGGTGTGAAATATGCACGACTGAGTTACTCTACAAGTCTTACGTTAGTTTATCGCCTTACCAAACGTTAGGGCGCCATGTAGTGTAGTTCCTAGTTTCCCACTAGGCCCTGCGCATTGGAATAACATAAACAGTAGTATCGACGTGGAACTGGCTATATTCCAGGCCTCCACTGACTATGCTAAACTTAATTGGGTTGTGTTACCAACTAGCTCAGAGGTCACTGGAAACTTTCTTCTCTGCATAGGAAGTGATCAGCTTCCTTGGCACAGACAAGAAGGGATTCAGTTTTCCAACAACCGTGCAACATGACAACTTTGCTCCTCAGATCAAGAGTCGATCTCTAGGGTCGTGTGAAACAATAGACATAGATTTCACTCAGTCAGTCTAGTGCAGTTTACTTTCACAATATGTAGAGAATAGAGACACGGGCGTGTATCAATAAAGGTTAACATTTATTGAACAGTCTTTCTTCTCATACAAGAGAAATGTATTGCCACAATTGCAATAACTGTTATTATAAAAAGTACGTACAGTAAGATAAGAATTGCGAAATAGAACTGTAAAAGCATTGATATGGTTTCTTAGCCATACAATGGTTTAAAAGTAATAAAACATATATACAGTCATATATACATTAGGCTACCATACTCAACTGGTGCTTCTAACTAAGCCTACCCCGGTGTGCCTGACCTAAGCCTAACACGTGAGAAGGGGGAGTAAGTAAGTAGCTTAAGTTAAGTTGGTTTTGCCAAGGTTTGTTTCAAGAATTCTCTTCTAAGGGTTTAGTCAACACCATACCTCTGAATAGAATGATGGAGGATTGGTATCTCCTTCAGGGGTCTCTCTCGATATCCCAGTCACCTGCGAGGGTAAACCGGAAGCGCCGGGACTGGATTTCTCTGCACGAGAAAGGCAGCGGCTTCTCTCAGCGCGTCGAGGAAGGAGGGGTGACAGCGTCCGCGGGCAGCTGGGCTGGATGTCTTCGCAGAGGACGGCTGCACGGCTCCTCAAGCGTACTGAACCACAGTTCGCGCTGTAGCGGCGATAATGGTAATCAGTAGCTTCACCACCACAGGATAGCAGGCTGCAGCGACAGAGTGCTAGTTGTTACCAACACGGGTCATGCAGGCAGCTGGCATCAGCAACAGGCAACGCTCATTGCTTAAGGCAACGTTGGTAATATTTATACCTGACAGGTGCCGGGTTTGACGCAAGTTTGCTGGACATAAGACGTCAATTAAAGATGTCACTAGGAAGTGATAGTTATCAGTTGCTCATTAGAGTTCCATTACTAATCAAAACATAGCAAGCGGGGATTTCCAGGTTTGCTAAGTTTTTATCTTGTTGAAGAACTCGGAGTGTTATCTAGGAATATCAGATAGTGACTGCTGCTCTGTCATTGCACTAATTGGTCGCAAAGGAAGTAGCAGAGAGTCATGCTGGAATGTGGCTCTGTGGCTCTGCTCGTGTGAGGCCAGAGATGACTTTTCAGAAAATCGCACTTGAACGGTTATGCCAATATAGGGAATAAAGGGCTTTATAGCCGAATAGGGGCATAAGGTCACAGTATCGATCAGGAACCTAGATAAGCACATGACAGGGGCAGATGCAGGTAATTCTTATTTTAGAATTACCGAATCTGTATGATTCGGTATTAACCGATTCGGTAAATACCGAATCGGTATTGCCCATTGATTCCTATGGGCCTTGAAGCCCATAGAAATCAATGGGCAATACCGGTTCGGTATTTACAGAATCGGTAAATGCCGAATCCTGCAAGGGTGCAGGGGGTGTCACTTTGACACCCTCTAGCACCCCAAGTACAGGCTTGTGTGACATGTGGCACACATACATGCCCTAAGGGCATGTCTGTGTGTCACATGGCACAGGTGTACATGCACAGATGTGCATGTACACCTGAATTCTGTATTTTACCACCCAATTGGATTGGGTGGTAAAATACCAAATTCTGAAGTCCTGTAGCACTGTAAACAGTGCTACCTACATCTGGAATTTACCGAATTGGTCAAATTACCGATTCGGTATTTTACAGAATCGGTAAATTTACCGATTCGGTAAATTTACAGATTCTGTAAAATAATGGCCCCTACATCTCAAAAACCAATTACCGGTCGGTAACGGCTGAAGTCGGCCGTTACCGACCGGTAATTGGCGACCTACGTCTGGTCCAAAGTGTCTTAAATCAACATACAACATACAACTATTAAAACATCAGCATATAGCAATAATAAATATGTGCAAAATACGCAATACAGATGATTCAATACATAATAGTATACATTTAAAATCATCTATATACAATATGGTTTCTCAATATGGATTAAAGTACAAATGCAATATGTATGTATGTAGAGCACAATAAAAATACTTATGCACCATTACTGGGTTCGCCTCGTCTCTTCAAGCTGAAAATGTACTGTAAGACGTCTTTTCTACTATATATATATATATATATATATATATATATATATATATATATATATATATATATATTCATTTAAAAACCATAGATTTCAGGCCTTATATAGTTAGGAATTAGCATTTAAAAAACCATTGCAATTGCTCCTATATAGTTAGTTGTGCTAGCTATATTTTGCGCACCCGCAATCCCCTGCTGATGATGTCACATATTACATCATTCATGACATGGTCAGTGACATCACTGATGACATCACTGATGACATCTCAAATGACATCACTGATGACATCACTGATGACATCTCATTTGACATCACTGATCACATCACTGATGATATCATTCATGTGATAATACGATGCACCTCCTCACACTCTAATATAACCTTTGATACACCCAGTGTTAAATATAGAGTACCATATATATATATATATATATATATATATATATATATATATATATATATATATATATATATATATATATATATATATATATATGACGCTCCAATTCCTCCCAACTTGCAGAAGAACCAAACAGCACTCGAAAGGTAGAATGTTCCAACACGCTAGGTTTTATTCAGCGAGGGGGTGCACACAGACGCGTTTCGGCGTTCTGCCTTCGTCCGTGTCTGTTACACTGTGTTTACTCACAGCATAGTTTTAAACATTGTTCAGTCACTCCCACATTCTATAAAGCATAGACAAAGAAAGGGGACTTGCACCATACACTGAATAAGGGCGGACATCTTACAGTGTTTGTTTTGAATGTCAAACAAATCAACATCATGCATAAAGTAAACAATAAAGCCCACTAATGGGCAATAACCATATTCTGGGTACGGTATATGTCACATAATAATCCAAGATGGACAAAATAATCCAGCCGTGGATCGGCTAATGTCCCCTTACTAAGTAAATAGTCAAATGCAGTTAATCAAAATATGAGACTTCAGGTTCAATAACATTTCATTTAAAGTCACTCATATCTAAACTGTGGGATTCATAAAGTAAGATGCTTCACGTGTAGCAGCAGAAAACACATTAAATTAATTACAAATCTAAAAATCGCAGTTCATCTTTAAGAATAATCTCTAAGCGATACGAGAAAAAAGTGGAAATGAAAATAAAAAATAAAAAGTGAAAGAGTGAAAAAGTACTTTCCCAGTAAATCCATGTAAAGATCCGATCTAACATTCATCAGTTCTGAGTCTTAAATTCTACTTCAGAATCCTATCAAGATCAAGATCCAAAACAAGTTAGATTCCATAAATCATGTTGCATTCCTATTCAAATGGCTAGATATTGTCACACAGTTAGATTTCTAAGAATTATAGATTTGTCCCAGATAAATCCTTGTCGTTTTCAGACATTATCTCAATATCCAACTGTATGTGTATCATAGTCTCATTGAGATTCTCCTCATTTGGAATTGAGCGACATAATATAAAAATCTGTAGCATAAATTTCTTCATATGACACAAATCAAATATTAACCTGCAGCTTATGTATATGCTAGTATGGGGATAGTCTATTGAAGATGACACTCAAGTAGTTCTAATTTCAGTTTTTTACAAATGATGTGTCATCATAGATCTTCATAATTGTGTTGTCATTTTTAGATGGATTAAAATTATTTCCCCAAATGAAAGGCCATTTCCTCCCCACTGTTTAGACCTTTAGGATGTTTTGTTGAGAGGTCTATGATGTATCTAGATTCGAGTCTCCTTAACCTACGTAAGCGGTCACCGCCACGTTTATTGGGAGGCACAATGTCTAAACCGAAGTATTGTAGTTTGCTCCGGTCTTGACTATGGGCCTCTGCAAAGTGGCGAGCCACCGGGTAAGCCTGGTCCACTTTATCAATGGCTCTTAAATGCTCGAGTATCCTTAGCTTGAGCTCCTTAATAGTGCTCCCAATGTAGCGTAAGCCACATGGGCACTGTAGACAATAGACGGCATACTGCGTACTGCAGGTAATAAATTTATTGATATTTCTTTTCCTGCCAGTATCAGTTATGATGTAGGAAAGGACCCGTTTACTTCCTGCGCACGCTTTGCAGCGGCCGCAGGGGAAAAAGCCTTTTTGCTCCCTTATGGTGTTAATCCTTCGGGGCAGTTTTTCAAAATGGCTGGTCACCAGCATGTCGCCTATAGATCTGGCTTTACTGAAGGTTAGGAGTGGGTGGGTTGGTAGGTCTTCTTTGAGCACAGTATCCGTTAGGAGAATGTGCCAGTTTTTCCTTAGCATGGCTCTTAGGTTTTCAGCTCCTGATGAATAGGGAGTTATGACTCTGAATTTACCTTTGCTGTCACCTGGAGGTTCCCTGCGGTTGCTACGGTCTGGATTATTGCTCAAGAGAGTCTGTCTTTCAATTCTCCTGACTCTATTCAGGGTGTTATTCAGTAGTTTATCACCGTAACCCCTGATCCTGAACCGGGATACACATTCCGAAGCGGCCGCTTCGAAATCAGACCTTTTTGAGCAGTTTCTGAGAAGCCTGAGTAATTCCCCATAGGTGATGGGTTAGGTTAAGGTTAATGACATTTATTAAGCGCTTGGTTGCACAGAGAACAGTGCGTCCCCGCGCTGACAGCCCTGCCTACATCTCTTCAGCTTAGGTCACAGAGGGTGAACCGAGCCTACTATGCTGAATTTAACTTGGGGAAAAGGTGGGTTTTCAGCCTCTGTCTGAACCTGGTTTCAGACAGCTCCATCCTCAATTCGATGGGTAGGTTATTCCAGTCATTGCTGGCATGGTGTCTAAAGGAGCGTCCTCCCATCCTTGCTTTATGTATCCGAGGCGCCACTAAAAGCATGCTGCCCATCGACCTCAGAGGACGTGAGGGGCGATAGACTGGAAGCAGGTCCTGAAGATATGGAGGTGCTTTTTTGTGAGCTATACGGTGGGTTATGCACATAGTTTTAAATTTAATTCGTTCCTTTATTGGGAGCCAGTGGAGGGAACGTAATGCATGTTTCCCAGAGGCTCTCCTAGGGAGGTTAAGGACCAGCCTAGCAGCTGCGTTCTGGACGCGTTGTAGCTGTGCTAGGCCTTTTTTGCTAAGTCCACATAGAAGGGAGTTCCCATAGTCTAGATGGGAGGTGACCAAGGCATGTACCATAGTTTTTCTGGAACTGGGGGGCAATAGGTCCAGGACTTTCCTCAGGACCTTCAGGAGTCCATAGCATTTTCCCGCCACCTTACCAACATGATTGGTGTAAGCTAGCTTAGAGTCAAGAATAAAGCCAAGGTTTTTAACTGTGTCTACCGGGGCCGGGACCGAGCCCAGTTCCATGGGCCACCAGGCAGAGGTCCAGATGGAAGGACAGGGACCTACGATAAGAACTTCCGTCTTATTACCATTAAGGCGGAGACAGTTCTGTTTCATCCAGCCGTCAAGTGCCACCAAGCAGGCCGAGAAATTCTCAGCGTCCACAACTGGATCACGGGATAGATTGATCACCAGTTGTGTATCGTCTGCATAGGAGACTATTGCAACACCATATGACTCCACCAATTTGGCAAGGGGTTCCATGTACAGATTAAATAAAGTGGGGCTCAAAATCGAGCCCTGAGGAACCCCTTGCCTGAGACATCTTACACTGGATTTACATGGTGGGCAGTGCACTTGAAATCTCCTGTTCTTAAGGAAGGAGACCAGCCACTCATGCTATTGATCAATTGGGGAGGGTGGCTACTGCTGGCAAAGAGTGTAGAATTGCCTGCAGTTTCTTTTCTGAAGAGGCTTGTGTGGAGGTTTCCTTCTTCTACATATATCTTGAGATCCAGATTGAGATCCAGATAGTCCGCTGCCACCAGACTAACTGTTCCCGAGAAATGAAGGTTGACTTTATTTCTATTCAGGACATTGATATATTCATAAGCTGTGTCGAAGTCACCATCCCACACCAGGAAAAGGTCATCGATGTAACAATGCCAACAGATTACCTTTCCCTCTTTCAATATACAGCTCCTGGGCACCTGCTCCTCCCACCAGCCCACGAACAAGTTTGCGTAGCTGGGGGCAAAGCAGGTGCCCATCGCCGTTCCAGACTTCTGAATATACAGTTGATCTTCGAACAAAAAGATGTTGTGGGTCAGGCAGAATTCTACGAATTCAAGAATCATGATGTTGTGTCTTGAAAAACGTAACTGGCGTTGTTCTAATGCATGCTTAACAGCCTCTAGTCCATGTTGATGTTCAATTATTGTATATAGACTAGTGATGTCTAATACCATCAGTAAGTATCCTGATTTCCACACCAAGTTCTGTAGTTTCATCAAAAAGTCTTTTGTGTCTCGCACATATGATTCCAGGGTAGATACCAAAGGAAACAAGGTGTGATCAACAAAGCGAGACATATTTTCCGTGAGGCTCCCAATGGAGGAAATGATTGGGCGACCAGGTGGGCATTCACGATGTTTGTGCAATTTTGGGAGGTGGTAAAATGTGGGAGTCATAGGGCAGTTTGTTCGTAAGAACAAATGTTCGTCTTTGTTCAGCATTTGGCGATCATACCACTTAGTGATCAGTGTATCGTAGTCTTTGATACTTTGCTGGTAGACCTCGGTGGTACATTTGCTGTAGAATGTCTCATTCGAAAGCTGCCTTAATGCTTCCTGTTTATAGTATTCTCGTGTCATTAAAACCACATTCCCGCCCTTATCCGAGGGCTTCACAACTATATTCGTGTCTGCCATTAAGGTCTTCAGTGCTTGTCCTTGTTGTTCCGTGATATTGTGATTTGATTTCTGGTGGTTGGCTTTTCGGTATTTCAATAGATCATTGTTCATGGCTTCAGAGAATACATCTACAGCATCCCAGGGGGACTGGGGAACAAAGATAGACACCGGTTTAAATCTACTTGTGTCTCTTTCCTGTTCTATGCCTTGCATTTCGGCTCTTTGGGCTCTATCCAATTGAGCATATATATATTGCAGTTTTATACAGGGCGAACTTGACCCAAAGGTATTGGAGCACTTTGCATGAGCACCAATTACGTTTCATAAGGACACATTCGTTTTTTTGGGGGGGTGTGCAGGGGGAGATTAAGTGATTTGCCCGGAATCATAGGATGTTCAGCCAACGCCGAGGTTTGAAGGTTCCCCAGCTCTAAAGTCAGCAGCGCGGACAGTTGCCATGGATTTGTAAAACACCCCAACTTTTAAAAATCTGTTCCAAGATTTAAAATTTACCTCTGGTTCACCTTAGATGCATCCATGAGCAGGCATCTTTAATATATCAACCCCTTTCATGCAGAGACTTTTGCATTGTAGTGCTGAGCCCTTTTTTTTGCTATTTCAGGTACTTTGCGCTTTACGTCTCCTGACAGTGCTTAATTTGTAGAAAATGAAGAGCCGCGGCTTTTGTTAAGCGGCCACTGCAGATTCCGCCATGTCATTCCCTCTGCCGGTGCTGTCAATAACCGCACCCCCGCAGCTACTAATCATCACACTTCTGTAAGTGTTGGCTGGGTGGCACTTATTAGTATTTTTTTATGTTTACTGAATTAATAAATAACTGTTGTTGTGCTCATCTATAAATTAGACCATGCCACCATGTTAGTGCTGATGTTGATAATGAAGTGCCGGTGTCGAGCACCGGAAACCACTGGCTCAAATTAAGCAATGCACATCCATATTTTTGTCTCCACATACGGTATAAACAACAAATGTTTGTACTTTTTGCCAACATCTTTGGGATTCTAAAGGTAACCGTGATTTTTAGATTCCCTAAGAGCAAATTTGTTTATTTTTAAGTTTGATATAGCTCTAGCTAGACCCGAAGATATCAGAGTGCTTTACATGAAAAGAAGAAATAGTATTAGAAGCTTTACATGGGATGCATAAAATGAGAAGTCGACAACGTAGCTCTGCGTGTGATGCTTGACAAATAGATTCAAGAGCAAGACTAATACAGAGATGAAGAGAGTCGGTAAGCAGAAAAGGTGTGATTACAGTATGAGGATTGGTTTAGGACAGCCTAAATGAAAGAAGTGACTAACATTATGCAGCTGAAACCGACAAAGAATCAACTGTCACAAACGGTCAAGTCATAGAGAGTGTGAGCCATTGGGGCCTAGTTCGGATGTCGTGCACGTTAACTGAGACAATAGCCAAAATGTATCAGCATTTTATTTTTTTCTGAAAAGTAGGAAAAACGTGCTGTGCAATAAAGTGTTTTTCCCCCCTAAAAATAGAATCAACAAAAGGTTTGCTGTGCTAAGATCTCAATCTTCCCAGCTTTCAGGGACAATCTTATAAAAACAGATTTTTTTTACTATTGTTTTAGCGTTTTTCTAAGAGATAGCCCATTTTTAGGTTGAGCATTCGAAACCTCCTGTATATATTTTAGTATATATTTATGTGTGTGTACTTTGTGGGCTCTGGAGATCAGCCCTAGGACTTGTCAGCTTCTGCTTAGGGACTTTTTTTTTTCAACTGCCTCTATTTAACCTTCTTGATAGAAAACGACCAGGAGAGGTCAGTACAATACCAGAATCACTTCAGCATTCTCTAGATTCCAGTCCATGGAAATTGTCTTCCACGAGCTTCCATAGACAATAATATTTTTGTCAAATTTTGCATTTTCAGTGATATGACCACAGAAGGCCCTGATTTTACATTAAAAACAGAGCTTTGTACAATACCATTTATCGCTGAAAGGCAATATTTCTCTCCATGTGTTCCCATACCTGGCGTGTCACACAGTTTGGTGCTTACGTTCCCTCCATGTTAAAGAACAGTTGATATTTCAGCACCCAGGCGAGGTGAGACCGATTGCATTGCAAATGCTTTTTCATCATTTTTGTGATTTCAATCTACTTGCAGTTTATGTTTGAAACACTTGTGAAACCCAAGGATTGTGTGGGAAAGCTATATATTTCTGAAAAGTAGACAAATGTCTGAATTTAGCAAGGGGTCATTTGTGTGGATGCCTCAAGATTTTCCTGAAACTGTTCAAATAAAATAATAATAAAAATGATTAGGAAAAAATAGCCATTTGTGACAACTTTTTCATCTTTTTTAGGAAAGCAATATACCTAATGTTCGATAGAACCTTCTGGATGCAGGGATATATAGGGTTTGTAGGTTCTCCGTGAACACAAGGTACATAAGGCCAGTAGCTGAGCTGCAGCTTACAATGATTTTTTTTTTTTAATATGTACTGAGTACACAGCAACTAATATATTAAGCAAGCATTTTCAATGCAATAGGTCTCGCATTAGGAAAGTTTGAGCTATTGGTATTGTAAATGACACATTTTTTATTTATGTGTTGGTTTTGAGAATAGCAAAATTAATAGCTTTGTCATTTACAATGCCAATAGTTATAACTTTTGCAAATGTGACACCTATAGCATTTGTAATGCAATATGTGTTGTATTTACGTGACTTAGATGTATTGATATTACACATAACATTGGCTTTTAATTTTTTTTCATTAATTAATACTTAAACAAAAGTTATTGTTATTTATAATGGCAACAGCTTAAACCTTTGTAAATAACTTTTCTGAAGATTATGTTCAGTGTATTTTATTGTGACGAAAATGCAAGAACAGAAGTGAAATATTAACATCTTTTTGTGACATTTGTAATAAAGCTTGCAACATTGTGAGAACATATTTGAACCAGTTTTTGTTGAATGGTTGCACAGATTTGATGATGTGGTGGCGCTGAGTGATGTGGTGGCGACGAGTAATGCTGTGGCGTTCAGTGATGCTGTGGTAGCGCATAGTGATGTTGTGGTGCCCCTGAGTGATGCTGTGGTGATGCGATAGATAGAGTGAGTGCGATAGATAGAGTGAGGGAGATAGATGGATAGATAGATAGAGGGATAGATAGATAGATAGATAGATAAATAGATAGATAGCTAGATAGAGGGCGATCGATAGATAGATAGATAGGGTGATAGAGTGATAGAGTGATGGCGATAGATAGTGAGTGCGATAGATAGACAGAGTGAGGGCGATAGACAAGTAGATAGAGTGAGGGCGATAGATAGATAAAGTGAGGGTGATAGATAGATAGACTGAGGGCGATAGATAAAGTGAGGGCGATAGATAGATAGAGTGAGGGCGATAGATAGATATCGTGAGGGCGATAGATAGATAGCGTGCGATAGATAGATAGAGAGACACCATCTCCCATGAAACTCTCATTAAAGAGCTATATTCAAATGGTGTAAGAGGAAAGGCTCTGGACTGGATCAAATCTTTCCTGGCAAATAGAACCTTTCAGATCGCATCTGCACAAGCCGTGTCAGATACCCTACCTGCATCACATGGAGTGCCTCAGGGGTCCATCCTGAGCCCTCTATTTTTTAATATTTATCTTAAACCTCTGGCCGATCTTGTTGAAAAGTTAGGTCTAACGCTTATGAACTACGCCGACGATACCCAAATCATTTTTTCCCTATCTGAATCTTGTCCCCACTCTCCTTCGTTACTTAAGGAAGGATTATCAAAAATATTGAACTGGATGTCAACAAACCAGTTAAAACTGAACGGCGACAAGACGGAAATACTGATTTTGGGAAAGGACCAAGCTCTCTGGAACCCTGCACATTGGCCGGACCAGATGGGCGCTTTTCCTACCCCGGTGTCCCATGCTCGAAATTTGGGCTTTATACTGGACAATGCCTTATCCATGAACAAACAGGCCAGCAAAGTAACCGGCCTTTGTCTCACCATAGCTAAATGGTTGAGGAAGATCCTGTGGATGCTGCCAATGTCAACGCAAAAGACCGTAGTCAATGCCCTTATCACATCAAGGCTTGACTACGGCAACATCCTCTATTTGGGCGCAAACAAATCTGTGATCGGACGACTACAGGTAGCGCAAAATGCTGCGGTCAGACTCCTCTGTAATATTCCGAAGAACTCTGGAGTCTCGAACCATCGTCGGAATCTTCATTGGCTCAGGATCGAGAGCAGAATCCGTTTCAAGGCCCTGAACTACATGTTCAGAATAAAAGCAGGAACAGCACCAAAATATCTCCAATCTCTTGCCTGCCTCTATACGCCCAAGAGAAACCTTCGGTCACAGACAGCAGCCCGTTTCTGCATACCAAGGTTTAAACGCGCAAGAACAGGTGGCAGATCTTTTGCCTATCTGGGACCCTCCCTTTGGAACACGCTTCCCCCTTGTATCCGGAAGGAAGAAAACTACTGTAGGTTCAGAAAGCTTGTAAAGACCTGGCTGTATGAACAATAACCACTTTAACAGTCACCTCTTTTTTCTGCCCTCAATCTAGCTGTGTCTAGGCGCCGGGAAACCCTTTTTGGGTAGCTGTTGCGCCCTACAAATTGATAAAATAAATAGATAGAAAGATAGATAGATTGAGGGCGATAGATAGATAGAGTGAGGGGCGATAGATAGATAGAGTGGCAATTAGTGTGGTAACAACCTGCATGCTGTGTGAGTGTGCAACAGTACCTTCCCATCATAACCTGCTTTGCCCGCAGTGAATGCAGTCCAGGAACATGCAATGTAGCGGTGTGCCGGATCCTTAGCCATTTGGAGCCCTTCTACCAGGTGTATGTAGTGAGTGCCTCTTGATATTTGGGCCGTCCTACCCGTGCTGTGTCCATACCTGATGAGAAAGCAGTATCACTGGCAGCTAGTAGGCACCTCTGGTATCTGCTGGCCTCGTCTTGCCATCCAGAAATCCCCACATCATATGGTGGGCATTCTTTACATTGGCTGTCCAAGTCTGGACCTTGCATAGTAAACTATGAGAGTGCAAAACAGCAACTTGATGACTTATCCAAAAGCGCTCCAGTCTGTGTCCAAGGTGCCTGTTTTGTGGGACCTGGGTGCTCAGAATGCATTTCATATGGAAAAAACAAGCACGCCACTTTAACAAAGCACTCACTGCACAGTAAGAAAACAATCGATTTGGGTACTGACACAGCAACAGGTTAAACTTTAAAAAAAACCTGTTCACGTAATACAGACGTCTGGTTATCAATATTAGCCTGGTATAGCGGCCGACTCCTTCCCAGCCTTTGCTCTGGTTTGTGTACTCTCGGCCCGGCTGTTACATAACAGGCTGTCTGCTCGCGACCATAGACCCTGCTAATTCGGGCACTGCGCGCGCACTTTAGCGTGGTTCTGTGGCGTCCAGACAGCCATATGCAATCTGGACCGTGTCAAGCCAGACTCAAAATCATGTACGAAGAATACTTGAGACGGTCTTTTACAAGGAAAGCTTCCATGCAGCTGCGTGTTAAACTGAAGCCAAGTCAAAGAAAGCGCCCTAAAACGAGCGAACGTTGTTGTGTTTCGCACCCCAAAAATTAATTCTGGCCCTACCAACAAGGAGGTGTCACCCCCAGCTAAGTAAACTGTCGGGCACTGAATGCTCTTTTCTAGCAAAATATCTAAACTAGCCTTCCGGTTTCACTCACGAAACAATTTACTAATTATTCTGGAATAATCGAGAAACTAGCCATAGAGTCCACGAAATGCTTTGGCAAATCTTAATCCAGGTTAAAAAGGCGCTGTGATGGCATGCTCACACCAGATCGTGCGTGGTGCAGGTGGGTATGAACAATAACAATACAAAACAAGCATTTACAATGCAATTGTCTCGGCAATATTATAGGTAGAGCTATTGGCATTGCTCATTCTTTTTTTTGTATCCCTAAATAAATGTCATTGTCATTTATATTGGCAATAGCTTAATTGCTTGCATATGCGAGACCTATTGCATTAGCAGAGAGAGAGTGAGGTAGTGAGATAGTGAGATAGAGAGAGAGAGTGAGGTAGTGAAATAGAGAGAGAGTGAGGTAGTGAGAGAGAGAGTGAGGTAGTGAGAGACCGAGAGAGTGAGGTAGTGAAAGAGTGAGGTAGTGAGGGAGAGGGATGTTCTGAGGTAGTGAGATAGAAACAGAGAGTGAGGTTGTGATGTAGTGAGATAGAGAGAGAGTGAGGTAGTCAAAGAGAGTGAAAGTGAGTTAGTGAGATAGAAAGAGAGAGAGAGTGAGTCAGTCATTTTTTATGCAGGGACGTACTTTTCTCCCTCAGACTTTGTACCAGAGGTAAAGAGAGACAGAAAGGCGGAACACGTGAGAAAGATGGATTGGCAGAGGTTTTACAAATCACATTGCAGGTGCCCATCTGTGGGACTGGAGCAGCAGACCATTAGTATAACTGTGCATGGGGTCAGCCGTGAAACAGCATGGAGCATTGCAGGTTAGATAAAGATGCATTGATAGAGCTGTGTTTCCTCAGTGCTAGGACTCCGGGGTCCTCTGCGCTTTGGGATTGAGGAACCTGTGTAGAGTTGTGCATGGGTCTTTGTATGGCCTAATGTCGGAATTGAAATGGATTTTGCCAGTGAACTATGAACAGGGCCAAGTGTTGAAATAGTTGTAACAATAATTACAGATGGGTGTATGGCCCGTGAAATGTCCTCCATATACGACCTGGAGCAGGTTAAGGCGCATTGACAGAGTTATATAGTTCTCAGCACTTAAAACGATCTACCAATAAACCAGCAAAGAGTCTACAAAGAAGAGACACCTACAGACATTAAAACACATGCATAATAGCAATATGATAATAATAAAATTACAATAGCCTAATGGAAATAACTGGCAGTTTGCAGGCTGCCATACAATTTACTGTGTTTAACAACAACAAGGCGTATGGGAAAAGGCTTCGAAACTAATGTATAGATGAGAGAAGGAGCAAGGAAGGCATATGAGGAAGAGAGGTGGGAGGTAGAGAGGAGAGACTAAGAGAAATATGAGCTAGAAAAGTGAGAGGTAAAGGGGAGAGAGGCAGCGGTGCAGAGGGCATGGGCAGTAAATAGTAGAATTGCAGAGGGCTTTTATGATAAAAAAGGCTTGACATGGAAATTCGAAATGAGCAGCATATATGAAGTCAGATCAGAAACATTTCAGGATGAGTGATAACAGGTGGGATTAGGAGATGGGATTCGAATTAAATAGCTGAAAAGTGGCTACAAAGTAAAAAGAATTGCCGATAGCAACATAGCAAGAAGAAAGAGACCCAATAAAGGAAAAAAAGAGACTGTGACGAGAGGAGTGACATTTAATGGAGTACATATAGATGGCAGTGAAAGAGCTCAGAGGGGGTCAAGGAATAGTGGAGTGGAAAGGCAGAGATACAGAAAACTGGACTGGCATTAAGAGAAAGAGTAAATACAAGAGAAAGAGAGAGATTAGAGGTGTGCCAATGGGAAGGGAATCTACTCAAGTATCTGTAAAATACCAGTGGGATGACAAACAACAGTAAGAAAGACAAGTGGCTTGGCACAGAGAGAAAGAGCAGCCTGGAACGTCAAAAAATATAAACGTGCTTCTACTCTACGGAAACGGCGTGAGTTCAGACCAGTGACTGCCTTTCTGCGGGACCGCAACATTGCTTACTCCTGGGGCCACCCGTTTCGCATCATATTTCGTTGGAACAACAGGCTTGAACAGATCAGGTCCCTTCAAGTGGCAATGGATCTACTGGGGATCGACGGACCGGATGCTTCACCTGGCGATAGGAGTCCATCTGCAAGGGGCCGGCGACGGTCCCCCTCCTGGCACAGGGTGGGCGGGGAGGGGGGGAGGAGGGTGCCTGACAGGACCACCAGCATGCAAGAACGGGACGACGCGGTGGCCTCGGTTGCCACCGCCACGCTGTCTGCCTCTCAGCTTAGTTCCGGGGCGGCGTGATTTCTGAAGACGGATCTGGCTGGCGCCGGAGGGGCGCACCCCTGCAGGTACCATGGGTTCGTATGTACTTTGTGGGAAGACACCCAGGTACGAGGTGTGTGGGGGACATCGGCCGATGTCTCCTTGCCATCCTGTGGAGGACTCTTTTGGACTTTCGATGGTTTGTGTGGGGGTTTCCGGGGGGGGGAGGGTCTTGGAGGGGCTGTTTGGGGTGTTGGGGTTAGGGGTGAGGGGGGGTGTTGGTGGTGACGCGGACGTGTGGTGGATAGTGTTGTGTGGTGGTGAGAGGGTGGATGGGAGGTGCTGCTGGGGTGGGAGATGCGAGGCGGGTAGGCATGGGTCTCGAGGTTGGGATAGTAGGGCGGAGGGTTGGCGGGAGCCTGATCTTAACACGTGTTGTGACCGGGGCATCTTCCGGCAGGGGTGGGGGGTGTGCCCCCGAGTCATAGAGGATTCTTGTTTTTTGTCTCACGATGCCTGTTAGCATAGGGACCTGGAATGTTAAGGGACTGAACTCTCCGCAGAAAAGGCAAAGGGTGTGGAAATATATAACGGACCACCAATTAGATATAGTGGGCCTGCAGGAAACTCACCTTACACGCACGGATGAGCTGCGTCTTAAGCATAAGGCATATCCCCTAATATACAGATCCTCTGCGTCCACAAAGCACAAGGGGGTGGCCCTCCTCTTCCATGCTTCGCTGCGTTTTCAGCCTGAGGCGATACGCACGGACAGGGAGGGCCGTTGGTTGATGGTGAAGGGGCTGGTTCAGGGGAGGCTCTGTACTTTTGTTGTGCTGTATGTTCCTAATTCTGGCCAGAATAAGTTTTTGCAAGGCTTACTGCATAAAGTGGGTGATTTTGTTGAAGGGCAGTTGTTCCTCATGGGGGACTGTAATTTGGTGTGGGACGGGGCGCTGGACTGTTCTGGCGCTCGCAGGGCAGATACTGGTGTGTTCTCAGAGATGTCACGGCAAAAAGTTGCGGAAATGGGGTTGGTTGATGGGTGGCGGTTTCTGCATCCAACATCCAAGGATTACACGTTTTTTTCTCATGTACACCGCTCCTATTCACGACTGGACCATATATTCCTTAGCCAGGCTCTTAGAGGAGATGTCCTTGACTCCACCATACTGCCCCTCTCGGTCTCGGACCACAGCATGCTGGTACTTACTCTGCGCTGGTCGTCGGCAGGCGCTGGGCAACGGAAATGGTATTTCCCGGCTTCGGTGCTTCGGGATGAGGCTTCTAACAAGGCGCTGCGGGTGGCCATTAGGGAGTTCTTTGCCCTCAATCCCCCGTCTGATACCTCAGTGCCCAACACGTGGGATGCATTTAAGGCGTCCATCAGGGGCACTTGCTTGGGCCTTAACGCACAACTCAATAGGATGCGACGCAAGGAGAGGGAGGCCCTGGAGGCTGAACTGGCTTCTCTAGAGCAGGCGCATAAACTCAACCCCTCGAGGGTGACCCTCCGGCCTCTCACGGCGGTACGGGGGAAATTGAGGGCCCATTACAGCAACAGGGCGGAGTTCACCCTACTGCGATTGGGCCGACAGTCCTACTCTTGTGGTAACAAGGTGGGGAGGCACTTGGCCCGACAGCTTCGTGACAGGCGGGAACGTGAGTACATTGGAGGGATCCGCGACTCTGCTGGACAGCTGCAGCATCGAGACGAAGGCGGCCATCTTCGGTAGCTTTTACTCGGACCTATACAAGGGGGAACAGCTGGAAACGGCTGCCCAGAAAGAATACCTGAGACGTCTGCCCCTTCCGCAGGTGTCTAAGGAATGGAACGAGCTCTTAGGGGCACCGATTACCAGGGAGGAGGTGCTAGCTGCTATTAAGAACTTGAAGCTTCACAAGGCGCCTGGCCCGGACGGTTACACTGCTGTGTTTTATAAATCTTACGCCTCCGAGCTCTGCGACTTCTTGGTCACCCTCTTTAATGATGTGGCCGCCTCTGGTTCCTCCACTGGCTCCCTGGCGGAGGCAATGATTACGGTCTTGCCAAAGCCGGGGAAGGATCCGGCACAATGCGCCTCCTTTCGCCCGATAGCGCTTCTTAACTTGGACGCCAAACTATATTCGGCGATCCTGGCACGTAGGCTACAAGACCTTATGCCGGCACTAATCCATCCGGACCAGTCTGGCTTTATCAAGGGGCGCCAGACGCATGATAACACTCGTCGGGTGGTGCATCTAATAGAAAAAGCGGAACGTTTTCGTATCCCAGCGGTCCTAGTGGGCCTGGACGCCGAGAAGGCCTTCGATAGGGTGGACTGGGGGTTCCTATTCAATACCATGACTGCCTTTGGTTTTTCGGAGACCTTCATTACTATGGTGAGGGCTAATTACTGCTGCCCCCGGTCCCGGGTTGCGGTGAATGGTCATATGTCAGCGTTCTTTGCTCATACCCGAGGCACTAGGCAGGGTTGTCCTCTGTCCCCCCTGCTATTCGCGCTGAGCATCGAGCCGCTAGCTGTGGCGGTGCGGGAGCATGGCGGGATCCGAGGTTTACCATTCGCGGGGGAACAGCATAAGATTTCGCTCTTCGCGGACGATGTCCTGTTCTCTATTACTGATCCGGAGAGCTCGCTACCTTGCATCAGGGAGGTCTTGTTGGAATTTGAGGGAGTGGCAGGCTTTAAGGTCAACTATAGCAAGTCGCACATCCTGAATCTTACCCTGTCGCAGGTCGAGAGGGACCGGGTGCGGCCGCTGACTCCGTTGGCCTGGGCCTCAGGTTCGATTGTCTACCTGGGGGTCCATCTGACTCCGACGGTGAGCGGGCTGTTCCAGGCCAATTTCCCATCTTTGCTGGCAAAATCCCGGGCGGAATTGGATAGGTGGAAGCCAAAATTTCTGTCATGGCTTGGCAGAATCCATGCCGTGAAGATGGTCCTCCTTCCTAAATTCTTATATTTGTTCCAAGCTTTGCCTATCCCCATGGGCAGCGATTTCTTTCGGCGGCTCAAGACTCAATTATTGCGTTTCGTGTGGCAGGGGGGTCAGGCACGGGTCTCCTATGCAGTTCTCCGTCGTCCGAGATCTGAGGGTGGGGTTGGGCTCCCGGACCTGCAGTTATATTACAAAGCGGCGCAACTGAGAGTCTTGGTAGAGTGGTCGCAACAGACCTCCGAGAAACACTGGCTCCATATGGACCGATGCGTTGCCGGTAGGTCAATCTGGGACCTGGCCTGGAAACCGAAGAAGGACCGCCCGCTCAATGCATATATCAGCACTCCCACCAGCACGGTGTTGAAGGTGTGGGACTCACTAGCGGGAGACGACCGTTGGACCACGTTCCCCTCACCGTTTACGCCCTTGCATTATAACCCAGCTTTCCCACCGGCGCTACATGAAGGGCCGTTTGCGGTGTGGAGGGAAGGGGGGTGTCGGGCGCTGACCCATTTGTTCCACGGCCTGGACACCCTCACCTTCGCTAACTGTATGAGAGATTATGGGGTCCCCCAGACTGAACAATTCCGGCATGTTCAGCTGCTTCACTGGGCTACGTCACCTGGTGTGGTGGAGGCGGCTACGAGACCGCCGACGCCGTTTGAAGCCTTTATATTGCGGACTTCTGCCATGAAGGGGGCCATTTCCTTCATTTACCAGCTGTTGCTTCAATCGGCAATAGCTCCTCGACCTCGTTATATGGGGCAATGGGAAGAAATGCTGGGGCGAGAGGTCTCGGATGCGGAATGGTCGGCGCTATGGCGCGACTTGACGACCTTTAACCATTCCCTGCACTTGAGGGAAGCCCACCTCAAGACGGTCATGCAATGGTATATGTGCCCGGCTAGGCTTCACCGCATTTTTCCGGGGACCTCCGATAAGTGCTGGAGGGGTTGCGGGCTTCTGGGGGACTTCCGCCATATCTGGTGGGACTGCCCGGTGATCCGTCCGTACTGGGAGGAAATCCTCTCCCACATGAAGGACATATTGACTTATCCCATTGATGAATCTATGGCCTGTGTCCTGCTAGGGCTGCGTGACCCTGGCCTTGTTTATCAGACCAGGGCGGATAAAAAGATTTTGTGGCTATGCCTCGGCGCAGCGAAGCTCACACTGGCTGCGGCCTGGAAGAAGAAGGAGGCCCCGGCGATCTCACTGTGGCATGCGCGGCTGTGGAGGCTGCTCAGTCTGGAGAGAGTGGCGGACATCTTCCTGGGCCAGTATAAGAATTTCCGATATCAGTGGGGTCCCCTGGTTACGTTTCTTTCTAAGGGGTTACCCTCGGCCGTCTGTCCGGCTTCTTTGAGGTCGATGCACCTCTTTCAAGTGTGATGTCGATGTGTTTGAGTGCTGAGTGTATGGCGTCACCACCGGGGGGGAGGGAGGGGGTGGGACAGGGATGTTGGTTGTTTTGGTTTTTTGGGCTGTGGTGGATCCACGAATTGGTTATCTGCACCGCTTGTATGGATCTTGGAGGTCTGGGGTCCGGCACATTGCAGCGATGGTCATCTTAGCTGGACCGACCCAATGATAAGCTGGTAGAACACTGTGTACAGTGGTCCTAATTGATATGTTGTCTCGAGCCTGGACTGGATATGCTCATGGTATGGTTTGGGTCACTGCCGATGTGCGTACAAAGATTTTGCCTTGCTTGTGGGTACTGTGCGGATCCCCCGCAGCCCTCTGTTTATTCTCCTATGCAACTCAAAATAAAAATTTTACAAAAAAAAAAAATATAAACGCAACAGCAGGCTAGAGGGAGAGAATAGAGAGTGCTTGAAAACACCATAGAAAAGACATTGAGATTAAAAGGTACATAAAAACATTAAAGAGATGAGATCAAAGGGAATGAAAGCATAGAGGATAAACAGAGTAGAGTATGTATTTGAATCATGCCAGTCCTTTCTAAAATGACAATTGAAAAAAAAATATATGAACTGTAATTTTTCCTGGGTCACAACCCTAGGAAGCTGAAATCTCAGTGAGATATGAACAATTCTTCACTCTCGCAGTGTAGTTTTGTAGGTGATGCAGGCTCGGTTTGTTGCCCTACATTTACCTCATAGGGAACAAGGAGAGATCGATTACCACTACCGCATCCAAAGCATAATGCCAAACTCACCTTGTAAGCTTTAATTTGTTTTATACGAGGGCCATCTTCCAAACTAAGGCACACGCTCAACCCTGTATCAGAGAATGCAGGAACCAGCCTGCTAGACTCTCAAAGCACCGTGCTCACTGAGCCACCATGATTATGGAAAGATGCAAGGATTCACACCCTCCTCTCCTAAATAAACAAAGAGAAAAACACATTTCAATGGTAGGCAGCGCTCCCCTGATAGTGAATCACAAGATGGCAAATAGGACTGTAGCGAGAATCAAGTGAAAAACGACTGCTCTTCCTTCAAATGTACATCTCATAAGAGTAGCGGCAAGATAAAAAATAAAAAGTGAAGCCAGGCACACAGCTGCGAGGGGCACAGCTCATAGTTCCATTGGGTACACGGTGTGTGAGAGAGAAATGTGTGTTTCAGGGAGTAGTGAAGTGAGTTATAAAGAGCCTTGAGCGTGACGAAGAGTAGTAAAGAACATCATAACACAGTGCGGAGAATGTAAGAGAACCTTGAGTGTGTTAAAGAGCAGGAAAGAGACTGGGAGAGGGAATCAGTTGTAAAGTAACCCATGCGTGATCTGGCCGAGCTGGTAAAATAATCCTGCCTGTGGTAATCGTGTGACGGCAGTAACAAGTACCAAAGAGAGCCCTGCAAGTAGTGAAAAGAGGGAAGGTATCATGTTTGTGTAAAGAGAGCACTTGGGGGGGGGGAGAGGGGGAGGGGGTAAGTACCCTGCCTGTGGTAAGATAGCAACTGAAACTAGCGGAGTGCTGCAATACACTATATATAAGAAAGAGGGAGAACCGCCCGCTTACCTCAGAGGAGATAGAAACGGCACTCACCGGCTGTTTAGAGAGGCGGTGGCTCCTCTCTGCCGCGGGCAAGGCTGCTGGGCTTCGGCTGGGGACGTGCTTCTTCTCCTTGCCGGGCAGGAGCGCGGGGAGACCTCCCGTCCGCTTCCTGCCTGGCCCACTGTACTTCCGGGTCGCGGCTGCGGTAACCAATCGCACCGCGGCCCTGGAGTTTGGAGGCGGCCACAGCGCCTCTCAGAGAATCCCCAGGCCGGCAGGGGGCGGGGGGGCTTGAGAACGACTCGCGGGGCTCCTGGTGAATTAAATAAATAAAAAATAATAAAAAAACGGCAGACAGAGCACACTGCAGTCTTCTGGCAGGCGGTGGCGGGGATGCAAGGGCCAGCCATCACGACGAACAAGACGATCCTCCCCAGACGAGAAAAAAAAATGGCGGCCGCAAAGCCCGAAGAATTTCGGATTTGGGGGCGTGGTTTTGCTGTTCTGAGTGACGGATGACGTCACTGTCTGAAGAACAGCAAACATGATGCCCCCAAATCCGAGAAAGACGGGGCTAAATCGGAGTGACGGCTCTCTCCTCCAATGGCTGGCCTCCGTTTAGGAAGCCAGCCAATGGGAGAGAGGCATAAACTGAGGCGGGACTAATAGTCCCACTAAGAAACATTAATTCTCGGACTTCCGGTCTGCCTTTGGCAGACCGAATATTACCGAGACCTAAAAACATGAGACCCGTTTGCTCTCTGCACCGTTCACATCCACCGAATCCAGAGGGCAGCCACAACCACAGTAACTTAATACTTCTATGTACTTAGAACAACTACATACTTAGGAAATATAGCCCACTCTCTCCGAGTTGCCCTCTCTCTTCTGGTAGGTTAATCTGGGTAATAGTAACAATACCTGATATAAACACAGCTTGGAACCAGCAGAAATGTGGTACGATGTTCTCTATATATTAAAACCAGTAATTAATTCAAGCATTACTCACTTTCAGGTTCAATCTGGCAGCTGCTTGCAGAAAAGCTTCATGAACCAGAACCATCTCTCAAATGTAAATAATACAGTATTATTTTATTACTGTTAACTCTAATGCTTGATTAATTAAAACAACTGCAAAAAATGATAATAAACGTTCGCCACACAGTGAAAAAGATGTTCAAATTAAAACAATTCCTAGCATTACATATCAGCATTACAAGCCATCAGTTAAATAATGCAAAAGACTCAAGAACACTTTAAAACAAAACAGCTTTGTGCTTAAACATTAAAAGCAACAATCGTGGCACCGTATGTCAGCACTGTGTCCGTGATTTTTTATAAAACCTCATTAGCAGTTGAGGATCACTGCTGTTCAGAAGCGTTTAAACTGCTACTCAACATCTCCAGATACCCAGACTACCAGGCTATACCGGGTTTCATGACAGTTATGTGCATATAATCCACACCTTGGAAAGTACATAAAATGTGCATCGAAATTCTGCCTCTCAGGATTAAGTGCGAGTTTGTCTCATAAACCCTGCATGTATTTATCTTTTATTTTGGGACTTTTGACTATTCAGAGAATATGTTAAATAAACAAGAATCCATTAATTAGAGCAAAAGTGGAACCGAAAGGCCCTTAATGCAGCACAAGCCATTAATACACCCCGGGAGGTAACGGCTGATGATGCAAGTACACTATTACTGCCCCGTTTAAATGCTTTATAGAATCGTCATACAAAAGTAATTACCAAGGGAAAATGTAATAATAAAAACAAACGTACTACCATGACAACTTTTGTTTCACCAAAAATGGTAGTAAGAGACGGAAAGCCAACATGAAATTCTATAATGCTGATGAAATCCCGATGAATTTTAGAAGCATCCAATGGCAATCACACAGTTTTAGTTTTGGGCCAAAGACACTGGCAAAATGTCAAGCTAACAGCGCCTGTCGCTTTAACTGTGGGCAAAAGGAGTTTTTATTCCGGTCTCTTCAGTGCCCGCAGAGCTTCTGAGCATAGCGCCGTTTTGGCAACTGGAATGGTGACTGAGAAACTTTTGTGACATGCCTTTCCGCATAATCAGGCAGGGAACAACACACTTAAGCAATAAATCAGAACAGATTACAAACAATATCAAAGTATATAAACAAATAATACAGCAGGAGAAGCAGAGTATCTCGAAGCAGAGGAACACTGATGAAACAAGTAAGAGGGAAAAATGTAATTAAAAGCGGCCGGGAAATGCTCTCGGCATTGCGGGGACAGGGTGTGGATCCCTTTAAAGTGAAGCACGGCCTCGCGGCCGTGAAAGTGAAAGGAAACAGCAGGGATGTAATTAGGGGGAGGAGAAGTGAGGACGAGCGCGCGCTGGGGTGAATGCCGGAGGCCGAGCGCACGCTGGGGAAGCTTCAGATGCCTGTGGGAGGGAGGCTGACGGCTTTGATGTGGACGGGCTTTCTGCACGAGTGCACCACACAAACTGTCCAAAATCCGCGATGGTTTCAGACCTTGGTTTGCCCATTATACTCTCGTCTATTATCCCTTGTGGGATTAATAGGCGAGACCTAAAAAGTGGAAAATTGGTATTAAAAACCTATGTAATTCTGAAATTCATGAAAGACATTGAGTTTAGGAGCAGTTGTTATTTATACACCTTTAAGTTTGTGGGTACCTATACTATCATGTCACGCAGAGAGCATTACCTGCTAGTCCCTCCTGCTTCACTCCATTATATAATGAGGCCCCTGAGCCTCGTAGACACACCTCCTACCAATATAAAAACCACCTACTACACCTCCTGTTCTTTGTGTCTGTAGACATGGTAGTGCGAGTGTGACACGTTCGCTCCAGCGAGGCTTTATTTGTTTGGTGGTTGTGACAGCTACTTCCTTTTCACTGCACAGTAGCAGTGTGCCGCATGTTGGTGGTGGTACCCGTGAGATGCGGGCTATTATTCATGCAGTGTGTTTTCTGGGTCCTGTGGGATGTCTGCACGCATATTTTTGCCCAGCCAGAGGTCCATTGAAGGTTCTCCAGCTGCACATAGCTCTGACTGAGTGTTTACAACAAATGCTTAACACTTTCCTCTGATAAGGCCTTACTGCTTGACCACTCTACCACAAATAGAGAATGAGGTGCTATCTACTTTACCTGTGCCTACCATATGTGTTCCACTGTACTCTGCACACTATACCTCACTTTGGTATAGTATATACAGAGCCAGCTTCCTACATTGGTGTATCAGCAGTGGGATATACAACTTTGCATTTATTGGACTACTTGGTTACCACCTGATCACATGACAGAACTCTTAAATCGTCTTTAGAATTAAGATTTTTTGAAATTGGCATCTTTTGCAAAGTTACTAAAAGTCTCGCTACAGCCTTGGTTAAGTCCCTGTAGAATTTTAGAAACATAAAAATTCACTTTAGCTAGGGTTAGAAATTGTTTTTTAACAATGCCTCAAAACAAGAACCCAGCTGTCAGTGAAAATAACCACAATGTCATAGAGAACCTGCTTATGGAGTTTGACCTCACCCCTTACCTTCAGTTGTCTTTCGAGGAGTTAAGGTCCCTATACAAAAATAAAAACATAGCCATGGGGTCCCACCTCACCAAAGAAAAGCACCAGGAGCTGTTGGCTGTGTAGGCTAAGGACCACCCATCTGAAAATGGTGAAGACCAGTCTGATGAGGAAGATGAGGAAGGGGATGACCTGGTAGATCAACCCCCCACTTCATAGGGAGAAAAGGGCCTCTATGGCCCTGACTCCAAGAATCAACGTCTCAGTACCTAGATCCATCACATTGGGGTCAGGCACTACTAAGGGCATTGAGGACGGCCTCAATGAGGAGAACAGCCTTTTAGCAAGGTTGACCAAAAGACTGGATCTGGAAACCAAGGTTCTGGCTCTAGAGAGAGAGTGAGAGAGCAGAGATGCCTAGCACCCATCAATGGTGGCAGCAATTTACTTGATAAGGTTAAAGAACAATCTTATGATCCTAAAATCCCCAAAGGGATTGTCCCTAAATATGGAGAGAGTGATGATATCACAAAATGGTTCACAGCCTTTGAAAGGGCTTGTGAAATGAGAAAGTGAAGAAGTCACATTTGGGGGAACTCCGTTGGGAACTGTTATCTGGTAACTTCAGAGACAGACTCCTGACCCTTTCTGATGCAGATGCTGGGTCTTATGACCTCATGAAGAGAACTCTGAGGGATTCGAACTCACAACTGTGGAGTATAGAATTAGATTCAGGGGGCTCACAAAACCCAAAACCAATCCGGGATTGACTCCATAAACTACTCAGTTAAAACACTAGATGGTTGGTTAACTGGACACAATGTGCATGGTTACAATGACCTTTACAATCTGTTTATGAAAGAACATATCTTAAGTAATCGCACTAATAAAAAGTTGCATCAGCATTTGGTAGACCTAGGTCTAATTTCTCCCCAAGAATTGAGAAAGAAGGACGACCATTGGGTCAAGACAAGGATGACAAAAACAACCACTGGGGGTGTCCACAAGAAAGGGGTTACAAACCTCCCCAGGGGAAAGGTAATGAGAAGCCCGAAGATAAAAAGTCTGAGTCTTCAAAAGGGCCCTAAACACCTGCACAGGGGGGTGGGTCCCAAGACTCTTCCCAGTACAATCATAGGCACAGGGGAAATAGCTTTGAACCTTTAAAGGCCTGGTGTAACAAATGTAGAAAGTTGGGACACTTAACTGGAGATGCTACTTGTCCTAACAAGAAGCCCTCTAGTCCTAGTACAGCTACCCCTGGTGTAGCCAGTCTCCGGGTGGGATCAACTGTGTGCCAAGAGCCAATCGGGTTGCACACTGAAGCAGTTCTAGTTTCAGAAGGGGGAGTTGAGTTTGCCACTGTAGCTGTGTGGCCACCCAACTTAAAGAAGTATTTGCAATACCCTTGAATTATTGGAACTAGGATAGAAGCTCTGAGGGATACAGGTGCCAGTGTCACTATGTGGTCAGACACACTGGTTTCCCCTGAGCAATACTTGATTACCCAGTCACCATTGCTGACAGTGTTACCACTAACCATGCAATGGCTATGGTGACATTAGAGGGGGGGGGTGGGGTTTACTGGCCTGAAACAGGTAGTGGTCTCTCCCAAGCTACCCGCTGCATGTCTGCTTGGCAATGACCTGGAAACCTCAGCATGGCCTGAGGTTGAACTGAAAACCCATGTAGAAATGCTGGATATCCTTGAGATGGTATGTGTAAAAATAAGAGCACAGAGCAGAAAACAGGGTAAGTGTTGGAGCCTGAAAGTATGGCTCAACCTTCCAAGAGGAAAGGTAAGAAGACTGGGGAACCAGCTTATGTACACCAAAAGGATCAGGACCCCTCTCCTCAGGGACACTCCAGAGGGAACTGAGCCCATGGAGCTTGCCCCTTATCAGGTTGAACTCTTGGGCCCAGGGGGCACTCTGGTGAAGAGCTGTGGCTTGGACAGCAGGACTGTCCAACACTTGAAAGCCTGAGGCAGCAAGCTCCTGCACAGGAAAATGGAGATGTCAGTGGTACCCACAAAGTTTATTGGGAAGAGGGACTACTGTACATTGAGGCCAGAGACCGCAACCCTGGAGCCACTAGGAGAGTGGTAGTGCTTCAGAAGTACAGGGAGTTCCTCCTAACTTTAGCACATGATATCCCTCTAGCTGGGCATCTAGAAGAAACCAAAACCTGGGAAAGGCTAGTCAGCCTCTTTTACTGGCCCCAGATGTCTCAGAAGTTGAAGGTGTTATTCCGCTCCTGTGTCACCTATCAAGCCAGTGGTAAGACAGGGGGCCACCCAAAGGCCCTCTTGATACCACTACAAATGGTTGGGTTCTCTTTAAAAGAGTAGGCGTGGACGTAGTGGGTCCACTTGAACCTCCCATAGCATCAGGAAGCAAATTCATTCTAGTGGTAGTGGATCACGGTGCTCAGTACCCTGAGGCGATTCCCTGTAGGACTACTACAGCTCCTGCAGTAACCAAGGCCCTCATTGTTGTCTTTACCAGGGTAGGGTTTCCTAAGGAGGTGGTTTCAGACACTGGTTTCAACTTCATGTCTGCTTACTTCAAACACATGTGGAAAGAGTGTGGAGTGCAGTACAAGCTTACGACACCCTATCACCTACAAACCAATGGCCTTGTTGAGAGATTCAACAAGACATTGAAAGGCATGATTATGGTAATCCCTGCAAAACTCAAAAGGAGATGGGATGTCCTCTTACCATGCTTGCTTTTTAGCTTACTGAGAGGTGTCACAGAAGGGAGTAGGGTTTTCCCCCTTTGAACTTCTGTTTGGCCATCCTGTGAGGGAACCACTTTGTCTGGGAATAGAGGGTTGGGAGAAGCCTCTCCAAGAATCCAAACAAGATATTGTGGACTATGTGCTTGGCCTAAGGTCCAGAATGGCTGAGTACATGGAAAACGCATCCAAGAATCTTGAGACCAGCCAGTAGCTTCAGAAGCACTGCTATGACCAAAAAGGTGTACTGGTAAAATTTCAACTTGGGCAGAAGGTGTGGGTTCTGGAGCCAGTGGCACCAAGGGCTCTCCAGGGCAGACGGAGTGGCCCTTACCCTAGCCTAGAAAAGAAAAGTGAGGTCACCTACTTGGTTGAACTGGGCACAATCAGGACACCCAAAAGAGTGATCCATGTGAACCTGCTTAAGTTTTTCTATGATAGGGCTGACATCATCATGCTGATGGTGACTGATGAGGATCAGGAGGCAGAGAGCGAACATCTCCCTGACCTCCTCTCAGACACCCTCTCTGCCCAACAGCAGACTGATTGCAGTAGTATGCAAAGCTCTTTTCTTTGACCCCTAATCAGATAAACTGGTGTACCCATGATGTGGACACTGGCGACAGTTCACCTGTCAAAAACAAAATCTATTGCCAGTCTGATCAAGTCAAGCGAAGCATCAGAGCTGAAGTCAGTAAGATGCTGAAGATAGGGGTTATTGAACCCTCTGAGTGCCCCTGGGCCAGCCCAGTGGTTCTAGTCCCAAAACCTCATCCACAGGATGGGAAGAGAGAAATTAGGTTCTGTGTGGGCTATAGAGGGCTCAACTCTGTCACCAAGACAGATGCTCACCCAAGATCTGATAAACTGATAAACAAACGAATTCTAAGTACCTTTGACTTAACTGCAGGGGACTGTCTGATTGGCATGGCGCCAGAAGCAAAAGAAAAGACAGCATTCTACACACCTGATGGGCATTATCAGTTTATTGTTAAACACTTTGGTTTAAAGAATGCCCCTGCCAACTTCCAGAGGTTGGTGAATCAAGTCCTTGCTGGGTGGTGTCCTTTAGTGCAGCTTTTCTAGATGATATTGCTGTCTTTAGTTCCACCTGGCAGGATCACCTGATCCACCTAGGGAAGGTTTTAAATGCTCTGCAAACTGCAGGCCTAGCTATCAAGGCATCCAAATGCAAGATAGGGCAGGGAACTGTGGTGTGCCTTGGCCACCTTGTTGGTGGAGGCCAAGTACAACCCTTACAGCCCAAGATCCAGGCTATCCTGGATTGGGAAGCTCCAACTACCTAAACCCAAGTCAGGGCATTCCTTGGTTTAACTGGGTACTACAGAAGGTTTGTGAAGGGATATGGGTCCATTGTGGCTCCCCCCACAGAACATACCTCCAAGAAGATGCCCCAAAAGGTAAACTGGACAGTTAGCTGTCAAAAGGCTTTTGACACCCTGAAAGAGGCAATGTGCTCTGCACTAATTCTTAAAGCTCTAGACTATGCCAAGCAGTTAATTGTGAGGACTGATGCCTCTGAGCTAGGGATAGGAGCGGTCCTATCCCAGACCAATGATGAAGGCCAAGACCAACCTGTTGCTTTTATAAGCAGAAGGCTTCTCCCCAGGGAGCAGCATTGGAGTGTGTTAGAAATGGGGGTATCTAGTTGGCAATGGTATACACCTTTGTCCAAATAGGGACACATGCTTCTAGTCAGGGTAAAGGGCTACATTTATAAAATAACCCCAGCTCCCCCCTGGGTAGCTTGGCACGAGAAGACAGGCTTATCTCAGAGGCAGTGTGTAAAGCATTTGTGGACACACACAGTAATACAGTGAAATCACCACAAATGGACACCACACCAGTTTAGAAAAATAAGTAATCTTTTCTAGACTTACCACAAGACCAAACAAAAAAAATCCACAATACTGTAATAAAAATAAGACTTTAAAATGGTAGAAATATCTTAGTTCACTTTAGATTGTAAATGCAACACTTCACTCTCAAAGTACCTGGGATTTTTTATTTTTTATTTTTAGTAACGCAAAACAAACAAATGGGTCGCCGGGAAGGTGATGCGCCGTTCCTTACACTCAGTGGAGTGGATGCGTCGGTTCTTTACTGCTGTGCAGGAGAGTTGAGGCTCGCTTCCTTACTGTGTGGGGAGTTGACGTACCGTTTTCGTACTGCGATCCGATGCGATGACGCTCCGGTGGGATGCGACAAAATGGCATCCTGGTTACGGTGCGGCAACGTAGATGCGATGCGTGCACGCTCGACTGCCGTGCGGCGACTCAGTGAACTTCTGAGCCATGACAGGCCCTGCGACACTCTTCTCCGGTGATGCGATGACGACCTCTGCTGCGGTGGGACGCTTCTTCGGTAATGCTACGCGCCTCGGTGATGCGATAGCGGCGGCACGCTTGCTCGGCGATGCGACAACACGCTTCTTTGCTGAGTCGCGATTCTAGCTCCCAGCAACACGCAGTATCTTAGAAGGCCCAGCACAATGGCAGGCACTTCTATTCCCAGAAAGGGAATTCAGGGGGAGCTGGTGGTGAAGTCTTGTATCTCTGAGACTTCAGGCAGGAGGCAAGCACAGTTTAAGCCTGGAGATTCTTCTTCAAGATGATGAAAGCACACTCAGTCCTTTTTCTCCTTTCTTTGGCAATGAAGCAACCACTGCCGGCCAACCCCCAAACAGCACACAGGTTAGGGGTAGTCTCCTCCTTCAGTTTTCTGGTTCTTCTTCTCAGCAAAGGTTTGTCTTGATTCCCAGAAGTGATCTAAAGTTCTGGAGTCTGGGCCCCAATATTTATACCAGTAAATCCTCTGTCCTCTGAAGGCAGAGGGTCCTGTGCTCAGCCCAAACCAGTTCTGGCTTCCCTCTGCCAGTGCACAACTTCTTTCTTTGCCAGTGTGGGCCAGGGTCATCAGAGGCACCACAGGAGGTGGAGCCAGCATTTTGGAAGTCAGACACAACCCCATTCAGGCCCAGGTGCTACTCCTCCCACCACTTCCAATGCAGATGTTATGTTATGTTATGTTATCTTTTTGATTAAGCGCAACAGCTGCCCCAGCAACGGGGCGTCCCGGCGCTGAGGAACCACAGGAACTGTACTGAAAGAAGGAGAGGGAAGAAGGAGATGGAATCCTAAGAAGAGGGAAACAGATGGGTCTTAATAGCCTTTCGGAAGGCAGACAGATTTTCCAGAGTACGAATGTTCAGTGGCAAGGAGTTCCAGAACTTAGCTCCCAGCACCCTAAAGGAGCGACCGCCAAAATGGCAGAACCTAGTAAGGGGTACAGTCACGAGGTGCTGGCCTAAAGAGCGCAAATTGCGCTGTGGCGCATAGTGTGTTAAGAGTGGGCGCAAAAGTTCTGGACATCCGGATTTAGGGATCTTGAATGCCATGGTGAGGGTTTTGAATTGAATGCGAGATTCAATGGGCAGCCAATGCAATTTTCGAATGGTAGCTCTGACTGAACACCTGCGGGGGAGACCCCCCAAGGCTCTAGCCGCAGCGTTCTGTATGCGTTGCAGTCGTGCTATCTCCGCTTTATTGGCGCCCAGAAGTAGAACACTCGCATAGTCCAATTGAGAAAGGATTATGGATTGAACAATGAGTTGGCGGACTTTAGGGTAAAAAAAAACGAGTATCGGGTTAAGGCTCCTCAACAGGCCCACACAAGTAGCTGCCACTTTTTTCGTGTGGGTCTGGAAACTAAGCGAGGAGTCTATCCAGACGCCCAGATTTTTGACCAGGGATTTAGGTGGTGGGATGGTGCCCAGCGAAGAGGGCCACCAGTGCTCATTCCAATAGCTGGTATTCTTCCCGAGGAGCAGCACCTCCGTCTTGCCTGCATTAAGCTGCAGGCAGTTGTCCGTCATCCACTGGGCTACTGCAGCCAGGCCATCCCTAAATCTCGAGGCCGAGATAGAAGGGCCTTCGGTGAGAGTGATGACCAGCTGCGTGTCATCTGCATATGACACCAGCGTTAGGTCCCACTCCTTAGCCACTGCCGCAAGTGGCTGCACATAAAGATTAAAAAGGGATGGACTAAGTGCAGAGCCCTGACGGACTCCCTGGCCGATGGGATGGGACTGGGAAAGAAACGGGGGAGCTGACACCCGGAAGGATCTATCCTTCAGAAATGAGCGGGACCATTCCAGGGCGAGACCGGTGATCCCTATTGTCTCCAGACGATTTAACAGTATGTTATGAGAAACCGTATCTGTCAAGAATTCCCGTCGGAAAAAGGAATCCGGCATCTGGAAATTACGGACTACAAGTCCCAGGAGGCTTAGCGGGTAATGTTATGTAAACAAAGGTCCAGTTACATAATTTCCAGTAAACACGCCCTATAAAAGGAGGAACTCAACAGAAGAACACTGTCGGATATTGTGTTTACACCGACGTACCTGCTTCGTGGAGAGCAGCGTCCCGAAGAGATGATCCCGTCAGGCTTGATCGGAGGTAGGTTGAGTCGTTACTCCCTGGCCGTGTCTTGCCTGGTTTACCCTGTTCTTGTCCCGGAAGCTCTACCGGATACCATTGAGCATAGCCCTGACTCGGCTGAGTCTAGGTGTCTTGACCTGTGTGTTGGTTGGAGCCGTTGCTCCCAACACGAACCGTAATCAAGGACTACTACCTGTAACGCACACCAGGAGGTGTTTTCCGCGTTACGGTTTAGAAAGTCCAGAGGATCGATCGAGCGGCTGCTCTCGATCCCGGTGCATACGAGGAAGAGGTCGAGCGGCTCCCTTCAGGTAGAGACCCCGGCTGGGTGTTTCCCTGTCTCCTCTGCACTACATCCCTCTGCTTACCCCTCACAGCATCCCGATTGGCATTTTCGGCCAATTCGTCTCTGCCCTCTGTTGGCTTACGCCGGGACCGGCGTAATTGCAGAGGACGGTTAGGAACAACTGAGCTGTGGGTTGGTAACGTGGAAAGACTGGAGGATTCCAGTAAACCTAACTTTCGTTTCCTTATTTGTATTATTTTACCTTTATTAAATAACTAAAACGTACACAAGTGGTTGTTTCCTCATTTCGTGTCTGTTCACGATCCTGAGACGATCAGGACGTTACAAAATATCCGACCATATTAACATTAACTGTCTCCTGGTCGAGATACAGACATGGCAACACTTGATGATGTACTTGCTGCCCTAGCGGCGGTGCAAATTGAATTGGCAGCCTCCAGGCAAGAAACAGCCGATGTGAAGGCCAGATTGGATGCCATACAGTTGGACCCGCTCACACCCAGCGCCACACTCACCAACCAAAACCCGGCGGTAGTTGTGAAGATGCCGGTGGCCATACCATTGGCTACTCCGGAGAGATACAGTGGGGACCCCAACACGGTACAGGTATTCCTCACGCAAGTGGCACTACATCTATCGTGTAAACCCAAGGCGTTCCCCACCAGTCAGGCACGGGTGGCTTTACTCATTTCCTATTTGGCTGGAAACGCAGCTCAGTGGGTCGTGCCGTTGGTGAGCAGAGACGACCCTATCCTATGTGACTGGGGGGCTTTCCGCGAAGAATTCCTGAAGGTCTTTGATCGAAGGGCCGACTCGTATACGGCGGACCGTGAAATGCTCGAGTTGAGACAGGGATCCAATGGCCTGGTACAGTATCTCAACGCTTTCCGGAGTCTGGTTGCGGAAACCAAGTGGCCTCTTGCCAAACAAACGGCGCTCTTTCATCAAGGGCTGTGCGATGAGCTCAAGGATGCAGTGGCTCATATTGATCCCCAACCGAAGACGTGCGAAGGACTCATCAACCTAGTCTTACGGTTGGAACATCGGCTAAACGAGAGAAAAGGGGATCATGGGAGAAAGGGAAAGGCTCTTCCATCTTATGTGACAGTGGGAAGCCCCGAACCCTCCTCAGCCTCCAAGGGAGAACCCATGGATATTAGCGCGATACGAGCCAGTCTCACTGCCACAGAGAAAGAGTCTCGCCGTAAACAAGGGTTGTGCCTATATTGTGGCAAAAAAGGCCACTACGTACGTGAATGCCCTGCCAAACCTAAAACCTCACGTTACAGACCCAATCGGTCTGTCACTGCCGTGGTAGATGTACCGGCGGAAAACTAGAGGACTCCCAGACCAACGAAGGGGCATCTCGGAGTCACGCAGCCATCCCTTCACTATCCAACTCTGTCACGAGAGGACAGCGACATCTGTTTCTTACGGTGCACGTGGGAGTGCACGACCAGTGGATACCCGTTGTGGCCATGGTGGATTCAGGGGCCACGGGCCTGTTTATGGACTACAACGAAGCAAGTCGTCTAGGACTAGTGCTACTTCCCAAGGATGTACCCGAAGACGTCTATGCGGTAGACGGAAGGCGATTGGTGACGGGGCCCATTGGGCAGCACACGGGGGGTGTCCCAGTGAGATATGGAAAGAACCATTTGGAACAAATCGACTTCAACATCATCCGAGCCCCCCAATATGGTGTCATATTGGGATTGCCGTGGCTACAGAAACACAACCCCTCGGTGGATTGGCCGACACATCGCATTGAGATGACGTCCCCCTATTGCATCCGGCATTGTGGAATGCGCCCCGAATCCCCTGCTGTAGAAGTAAAAGGAAGTCAGACGGTGGCTACAGCTGCTGAGAAAGATGTGCGCTCCCTCAGCACTATCGAAGTTTCGAGGATGTCTTCGATGAAGTCAAGGCCGAGATACTCCCGCTGCATAGACTGTTCGACTGTCAGATCGACCTGGTGCCCGGAGCGAGCGTTCCCAGCGGCAGGCTGTACGCCCTGACGGAACCAGAAAACATGCATCTCAGGGGGTACCTGGATAAACTCCTCAAGCTAGGGTTCATCCGTCCATCAAAGTCCCCGGCGGCCTCACCCCTCTTTTTTATCCCGAAGACCAACGGTGAACTAAGAGCCTGCGTGGAATTTAGGGCGTTGAACGCCATCACCATAAAAAACCGGTACCCTTTGCCACTCATCAGCGTTCTGTTGGAGCAAGTCAAGAAAGCACGCATCTACACCAAGTTGGATCTTAAGGGGGCATACCATCTCGTGCGCATGCGAGACGGAGACGAGTGGAAGACCGCCTTTAAGACCAGGTTCGGTCTTTTTGAGTACCTCGTCATGCCCTTTGGCCTTTGCAACGCCCCTGCGGCCTTTCAGTACTTTCTGAATGAGGTATTTAGAGATGTGCTGGATATCTACGTGGTCGTCTACTTCGACGACATCCTCATCTACTCATCCAACGAGGAGGAACACATCCACCACGTATCTACGGTACTCCAAAAGCTGAGGGACAATATGCTGTTTTGCAAACTCAGCAAGTGTGACTTCCACGTCACATCTGTGGAATTCCTCGGGGTCATGCTGAGCCCGGACGGACAGGAGATGGCGGAACGCAAAATCAAGGCGGTGAAGGAATGGCCGGTGCCTCAAGGTGTAAAGGATGTCCAGAGTTTCATTGGCTTCGCCAACTTTTACAGGCGGTTTATAGATGGCTTTTCCGGGTTGGTGGCCCCGATCACGCAGTTACTGCGGAAGTCCAAAGACTTTGTCTGGTCCCGAGAAGCTAATACGGCCTTTGAGGCCCTGAAGAACGCCTTTGGTAAAGCACCGATCTTGGCTCACCCTGATCCGGATCTACCCTACGTGGTGGAAGCCGACGCTTCGGATGTGGCACTGGGGGCCATCCTATCCCAACGAAATCGTGACAGTGGGTTGCTTCATCCAGTGGCGTACATGTCACGAAAGCTCAATGACGCCGAACGCAACTACCACATAGCGGAGAAGGAGCTCCTAGCCATTAAAGATGCATTCACCGAATGGAGACATTGGTTGATGGGGGCCAGACATGTGGTGACGGTGTATACGGACCATCGGAACCTGCAGTTCATGACAGCGGCAAGGCACCTTTCGCCCCGGCAGTTGAGGTGGATGATATTCTTTGCTGGGTTCAATTTCCACATCACATTTCGGCCGGGTACGGAAAGCAGGAAGGCAGACACCCTGTCGCGCCAATCTGCGGTTAAAGGACCGATGCCGGTTTCCGAACATTCCATCATCCCCCCACAGATGGTGTTGGGGGTTATTCAGTCAGATACGTTCCTGAGGGGAATCCAGAGAGGGATCCAGTCATTCGCTTGGCGAAGGTGGCTCCTCAGTCACAAAGAATGGCAGGTGAAGGATGGGATACCTCTGAAGGGCAGGTGCCTGCTCATACCCACGCCGAGGTTACGGAAACAAGCATTCGTCTGGTGCCATGACTCTCCATGTGCAGGACATTTGAATTTTGAAAAAACGATGGCTAGCATGGGACGGCATTTCAGGTGGCCCTCCATGAGAGCGGATGTCAGGCAATGGGGACAGGCATGTCCTACGTGTGCTACCATGAAGACCGATCACGGCAGACCCAAGGGGCTCCTCCGTCCACTTCCGACCCCAGATAGGCCATGGGATAATATATCACTTGACTTCGTGGTAGGGCTACCGGTGGACCAAGGGATGACAGCGATCCTGGTGGTGGTGGACTATCTAACGAAGATGGGACACTTCATCCCCTGCAAGAGAGTCCCTACAGCAGGCGAATTGGCAACACTACTCCTGAAGAATGTGGTACGTCTGCATGGATTGCCCGGGGTTATAGTGTCGGACCGGGGGTCGCAATTTACGGCGCAGTTTTGGAAAACTTGGTGCAAGGCGCTGCACGTCAAAACTGCCCTGTCTACCAGCTACCACCCTCAAACGGATGGACAGACTGAGCGCCTGAATCAAACGCTCAAGCAGTACCTGCGATGCTTTGTGGACCAGGGTAAGAAGGAATGGGTTGACTTGCTATGGGTAGCGGAGATAGCTTACAACAATGCCACTCACAGCTCCACCCAGTCTTCTCCTTTCTACAGCAACTATGGCCAACATCCCAGGTTCTTGCCTTTTCTCCATCCCCTCAAAGAAAGCAGGATTCCCGCCACAGCGGAAAGGGTAGCACGCATTAAGGATGCCCTGATGCGCTCAAAAGCTGTCCTAACTGAGGCCAAGAAAAAGTACAAAGCCACGGCCGATAGAAAGAGAAGGCCTGGGCCACTGTACCGTACTGGGGACTACGTCTGGATATCCACAAGGAACATGCGATTTCGGAAGAACAGTGTGTTCCATCCCAAATTCATGGGCCCATATCGTATTACCAAATGCATCGGTCCAGTAAATGTGAAGGTGTGTTTACCCCAGTCGTTGCGGATACACCCAGTCTTTCACGTTTCCTTAATCAAACCAGCAACCTCCAAACAAGCTGAGGCGCCTAGGCCGATAGGTGTGGAATCGGAAGTAGAATACGAAGTATCGGTATTCTGGCATCCAAATGGCGAAGGGGCAAGCTGTGGTACCTGGTGGCTTGGAAAGGCTATGGCCCGGAGGAACAATCGTGGGAGCCGGCTGAAGGAGTCCATGCCCCGCGCCTGGTCACCTTGTTTCATCGACGGTTCCCTTCCAGCGCCGGCCCCGTGGGGAGCCGCTGAGAGAGGGAGGATGTACTGTCAAGAATTCCCGTCGGAAAAAGGAATCTGGCATCTGGAAATTACGGACTACAAGTCCCAGGAGGCTTAGCGGGTAATGTTATGTAAACAAAGGTCCCGTTACATAATTTCCAGTAAACACGCCCTATAAAAGGAGGAACTCAACAGAAGAACACTGTCGGATATTGTGTTTACACCGACGTACCTGCTTCGTGGAGAGCAGCGTCCCGAAGAAGTGATCCCGTCAGGCTTGATCGGAGGTAGGTTGAGTCGTTACTCCCTGGCCGTGTCTTGCCTGGTTTACCCTGTTCTTGTCCCGGAAGCTCTACCGGATACCATTGAGCATAGCCCTGACTCGGCTGAGTCTAGGTGTCTTGACCTGTGTGTTGGTTGGCGCCGTTGCTCCCAACACGAACCGTAATCAAGGACTACTACCTGTAACGCACACCAGGAGGTGTTTTCCGCGTTACGGTTTAGAAAGTCCAGAGGATCGATCGAGCGGCTGCTCTCGATCCCGGTGCATACGAGGAAGAGGCTGAGCGGCTGCTCCCTTCAGGTAGAGACCCCGGCTGGGTGTTTCCCTGTCTCCTCTGCACTACATCCCTCTGCTTACCCCTCACAGCATCCCGATTGGCATTTTCGGCCAATTCGTCTCTGCCCTCTGTTGGCTTACGCCAGGACCGGCGTAATTGCAGAGGACGGTTAGGAACAACTGAGCTGTGGGTTGGTAACGTGGAAAGACTGGAGGATTCCAGTAAACCTAACTTTCGTTTCCTTATTTGTATTATTTTACCTTTATTAAATAACTAAAACGTACACGAGTGGTTGCGTCCTCATTTCGTGTCTGTTCACGATCCTGAGACGATCAGGACGTTACAGTATCAAAGGCTGCGCTGAGATCTAACAAGATCAGCGCAGCACTCTGACCGGCATTGAGAATAGTCCGGAGGTGTTCGGTTGTGGACAGGAGGGCCGACTCAGTACTATGTCCCGGCCTGAACCCATTTTGAGATGGGTCCAAGATGTTGTTTTGAGCCTAGGTCTATTCAGCCTAGTGCTGACTCACCCTGACTCCTGGATCCACCCCAGCCCCTGTCACTCCACATCGGACATGGAATAAACAAACCTAGCAGAGGCAGGCTGGATGGTTAGGCAAGAAAATACCTACTTTCTAAAAGTGGTATCTTCAAACACAGAATGTAAAAACCACCTTCACGAAAAGATGTATTTTGACATTCTGAGTTCAGGCATACTAAACTCGAATTTCTACCTCCTTCCCTGAGTCAGTTAGGATTATAAGATGTTATAATCAAACTGCCCATTCTGGCCTTGCAATAGTGAAAAACGAAATTGGTTGTAATTCACTATCAGGCCATGCCACACACATCAGGACATGTCCTACCTTTCACATACAATGCACCCTGTTATTGGGCCTACCTTAGGGGTGGCTAACATGTAGAAAAGGGAAGGTTTTGGGGACCGGCAAGTGTGTACACTGGCCAAGTCAACAGGGTCGACTTGGCCACCTGCGATGACAGGCCTGAGCCATAGTTTACAAGCTTCTCCGGTGGGTGGCACAATCAGTGCTGCAATCCCACTAGCAGCATTTAATTTACAGGCCCTGGGCACACACAGTGCACTGTACTAGGGTCTGACAAGTAAACCAAATAGCCAATCATGGAGGGCCTGATTCACAGAACTGACTTAAGACAAAATCCTAAACTCACTACCATTTTGGTCCTAACTTTACTACTCCTAAACTAAGAAGAATCCTAACTTTAAGACTTTCGATGTTCACAGAAGGCATTTAGGAGTCCTAAAGTTAGGACTCCTAACTTCTGTGAATACCGAAATGAGTAAGGGCCTTCTGTGAATACCAAAATAGTAGTGAGTTTAGGATTTTGTCTTAAGTTAGTTCTGTGAATCGGGCCTCATGTCACTAATCCACTACAATACTTTACAGTTGGGAACACTTGCCCTTTGGCACTGATTAGCAGTGGCAAAGTGGCCAAAGCATCAAGACCAGCAAAAACATAGCAAAACATAGGAGGCAACAGTGAACAAAAAAAATGGAAGGGTGGCCCACGCCAATGGTGCCAGGTCTAATAGAGTGCTATTGAGAGGGAGGTCTTTGCTGTGGTATGTTTTTTTTTTAAAAGGTTACGATAAATCTTTAGTTGAATAACCATAGTAGCTCGGGCACTTTAGGTGGTTACACATTAACACACAGTCAATGGAAAGCCTAAAATTTTAGGCTAAGCCTAAGTCGAGTTAATGAACCTTGCTCTTAAGATCCAAGCCCATCCTAGGTATTTCGCTACACCAGTTACAATCACAGGCGACAGATCTGTCCTTAGTATCCTACTAGCATTTGCTGCTGAACGTGTTCCCAAGCTTCTACAAACTGGACTTAACCACTTTAGTCTAGGGGCAACATACAGCGAGCAGACAAAAAGAAAATGATTTATACTTTCACCCTGTCCTGAGCACCTTGGACAGTCCCCAGACCCACCCTTACCCCACGTTTTAGTGAACTCCCTTAAAGGCAAGGAACCGCATCTATATTGATGAAATAATTTACGGTCCAGGGGCTTGGTTATAGCATCCCAGTATTTTTCAAGGCAGGGGGCATCCTTCATAACAACGAATGTACCAGCAAAGTTACTAGCAGTCAATCCTGAATGTCTCTTTTGTACAACCCAATCCCAATATTGTATCTTCAACTCCTTTTTGGAGGGAAAGGTTGCAGTAACGGGGTTTAACCATAGTTCACCATGCCCCAAGGCACACAACATAGTTCTTAAATCCTTGAACCAACCTATGTTATACGCACCAGGAAGATCCCTAACCTCAATGCATGCTCTTGCATAGAGTTGGAGTTCGGGCGCTGTCCAGAGGCGGCGCCAGAATGCTAGTGGTCGCAATCTGGCTAGGTCCTCCACGGGCTGACACCCAAGATCGTACAAGAGTGGAATCCGCGGTGTTGACTGTGGGAGACCAGTGGCCACCCTGAGAAATTTATTTTGAGCAGCTTGCAGGGGATCCAGATTACTGTAGCCCCAGAGCTTCGCCCCATACAAGACAGAGGGTAGACCTTTCGATCCATAAATCTTCATTAAAGGGGACATGGGCCGGGTAAAGGAGCTTTTATGTTCTTTGATCAGGGCTGCTCCTATCTGCGCATGCTTTAATGCCAATAGGTCAACCTGTTGAGACCAACTAAGGGTCTCGCTAAACGTTACTCCAAGGTAGGTAAACAGTTTAGTCTGTTCCAGGGATGTGCCCCCCATGATAACCCTAGCTGTAATTGGGGTGTGTCCTCTTAGTACCATGAATTTTGTTTTTGACACATTCACCTCAAGCTCATGCTCGCTGCAGAACAGTTCAAACCTTGTCAGGGCCTGTTGAAGACCCTCTCTGGTCTTGGAAATTAAAAGGGTGTCGTCAGCGAACATGAGCAAAGGGATTTTCATTCCAGCCAGGGACGCTGCGTCAGTGGGGTGATTGGCAAAGTAATTAGTAACCCCATTTATATATAAAGAAAAAAGGGTAGGGGCTAAAACACACCCTTGCCTTACACCTTTAGCAACTGGAAATCTTTCCGTTACCTCCCCTGGTTTACCCCAACGTACTTGGGCAAAAGTTTGAGCGTGTAGATTCACCAAGAGGCATACAAGAGGGGCTGGCATACCCAACTTTACTAGACAGTTCCACAACCTTGCCCTTGGGACAAGGTCAAATGCAGACCTTAGGTCCACAAAGGCTGCATAGAGGATACCTTTACCTAGGATGACTGTCTTCCAATGAAGAAGAATGAACTGAAAAGCCTGGTCTAGGGTACTCACATGGAACCGAAAGCCAGCCTGAAGTGGTGTAAGGATGTTAAACTCACAAATCCAGTCCTGAATCCTGCCACGAACAAGGTGGGCTGAGATTTTTTGTACCGCATCTATAAGGCTGATCGGCCGGTAGTTGGAAGGAACCGACCGATCGCCTTTCTTGTAAATTGGCAGGATTTCTGCCCCAAACCAGGACTCGGGGACCTTAGCACCAGAGGCTAGAGCATTTGCCAGTTGAACTATATAGGGGACCCAGAGATCCTGATCATGCTGGAATAAATCATCTGGTATGCAATCCGGGCCTGGTGCCTTGCCCCTCGGTATAGATTGCAAAACATGTTCAACTTCACAACTCGTAAACTTAAGAGGAGCAGACGGCACAGGGCAGAGAATGTCAATCTGGGCACTGCTATAGTTCCTAAATTGTTCCTCAAAGTAGCATACCAACTGATGTTGGCCAACCGAAGCAGGGCTTGGGCGGTCTTCCTGGGATATACCCCATTTTAGTAAATGCCAGAACTGTCGCATATTCCGAAAGCTACATGCTTCGGTTAGTGATTGCCACCGTTCCTCATCCCAGTTGGACTTGGCTTTGTGCTTGGCATCTTTATAAGCCTTCCTACAGGACCTAATTTGGCTATGGTTCTTTTGCTTTATTGTTTTAAACAAGTCCCCGTGAGTCCGACGACACTCCTCATTAAACCAGGTTATAGTTTTCAGTTTCCCCCTCCTTCCCTGCTTGGAGATAGACTTCACAAACAGCTTTTTCAACTCCAAAAATAGACTGGTTTGAATGTTGGTAATTGTTTCATTGATATCGACCTGTGACTCACATTTAAGGATTTCTTCCAAAGAGTTAGCTACCAGAGATCTAATCTCCTTACGTGCCTCTGCATTAACAGAAATTTATGGCCAACGTACCCTTCTCATATCGTTACTAAGTACGACTTCATCCTGAACGGCATTTGGCCTACAACTTTCAGACCCAAGAAAGCTATGGTCCCTTAGTTCCACCACCAGCGGGCCATGATCACTTTCCGGGCGGGTCATGACCACCATATCCTCAACTGCAGCCCACAGCTTAACATCGACTAAAATATAGTCAGTGCGACTACTGTGTCTGCCGTTGCTAAAGGTATGTCTACCTGGCCTGTCTGATCGCACTCTACCATTTAGTGCGCGCATGCCCTGGTCCAGGCACAACCCTTTAATAAATGTAGCCGATTGTGTCCATTTCCCAATCGGGGGTAACTCAAGCTGGGGAATCCCCCAGGTCATATCTTCAACCTCGGTGAGTGAGCCATCATCTAAACTCAGGGGTTCAAAGCAGGAATTAAAATCCCCCGTCACAACCGTAAGCCTGTCTGCAGATGCACCTGATAGGAAATCATCCAGAAGGCGGAGGGTTGGAGAGACCCTTCCGCCCTGGATGCCCCTAACATAGATATTAATCAGAAGAATGTTAAGGCCTTTAATAGATTTTACACTAACCATTAATATATCGGGGCTGTCGATTGGTACCTCCTCCACTCTTACACCCTCATACTGGCGAACCCAGGTAGTCAAGCCTCCCATGGCACGTCCTCTGTGACCTTTTATTGCTGGTTTGCTGAAATTTAAATAACCAACAAAGAACACCGGTGAGAGTGCCCAGGTTCCCTGGAATGACCATACATCGCCTTGCTGTATAAAATTCACCCAGTCCGGAATACACATACGGGACTCCAGCCCAGCTATATTCCAACTGCCAAACTTGGTGCCGCTTGAGACCGCCAGGACAATAGTTTTGGCCTTAGGGTGGGAGGATACTACATCCTGTGGTAGAGGAGCTACATTATCATCAAAAGTCCCCCTATAACTTGATGCATCCTGTAGGGGTACCTCGTCACTCCTTTTATCTGTTCTGTCTATTTCAACCGCACCATAAACTACCAGCACAGGTTCCCGGCAACCATTAAAGGACCCTCCATTAAGGCCAATCACCTTATCATCAACCTCTGGAGTCATTACAGCCTGAACCTCAACATCTGTTTCCAATTTCATACTCCAGACCCCACCAGGAGGGTCAGACTTCCCATTTCCACAGTGCGATGACGTATCCTTTAATGCTTCAACATAAGGAAGAACATTATCTGGGGTAAGGCAGATACCCGTACAATCTAAGTTAGCCTCTAGATCTGGAAATGGAGAAACAAGTCAATCATTATAGTCCAACCCCGAATAAGGTTCATACAAATTGTGCAACAGGATGTTCCAGTACTCGTTGTATTGGGTATAATTAGTATGGTTGTTTGGTATGGGAAAGTAGCTAGGGGAATGACGATGGGGAGGAAGGGGAAAGGGAATGTTGGGATTATTGGCAGGGTGGGTAAAAAGGGACGTATAATTAGCCAAATTCAGGGAGTGAGTGTTTCTACTAGATCTGGGGTAGACAGGAGGTCTAAGCAAAGCCTCTGGTTAAAAATAGCTTAGATTTCGAGTAGAAATCACTTATATGTGAAACAACTCTGTGGTCCTTAAAGTTAATAATCCCAATGTCTCCATCTATGTCATTCGGGCGAAGACCCACCCAATTGCATCTTCTTACTGAGATGATATCTCCATTTAAGTGAGCATGGAGGTGTCTATTTGTTCTCAGCCAAAAGATGACTTTCTTTTTCAGGTTTACATTGTGTTCAAGGTTTCCATTTGTGATCGGGGGGACACCGGTAAAAAGGATCACAAAGTTTGCAGAGTCTGGGGGTAAGCCCACTGTGTTCCTACGGTTTGATGATGCTCTTTGGGTTATAGTTTTTGTTTTGTCTACCCCTGGAAACATAGTTGACTTGTTTTTAGGTGGGATTAATTTATTTGGAGCCGACACGGGCTTCTCTTTAACTGACTTGGATACTAACGTCGCTTTAGTTGATGTTTGGGGGGCATTAGTATTATTAGAAGTTATGTTTCCATTATTCTTTTGGGGTTTACTTGGGATCAAAGTGGTGGTACTAGACTGGCATTTCGGTTGAGACTGAACCTTGGAGTTCGTTGAGTGGGGGATTGTGGTTGGATCGGCTGATGCTAGGAGGCAATCCATTTTTTCCCCCAGGATCCTAACTCTCTCCATTAGTGGGAGCATATATGATTTTAGAAGTTTATCGAAAAGTTCAATTTGCTCTTTTTTGGACATGGGTGATATTTCTTCGTGGAGGGATGGTAAGAGGTGGGTACCTAGTGGTACCTCCCTCACGGGAAGATCAATTGGTTTGGTATTGGGGTTTACTAGAGGGGGTGTGGAGCCCAGGTGGTTAAGACCTTTTCTTTTAACACCACCCTTTTTCCTTTTTTTCCTTGGCGGAGAACAAACAACCCTCTGTAGATTCATGGGCTTAGTTCCGGCATCACTCTTGGTGTGTATCGGAATTATCTCGGTGGGAACTACACTATCTATTGAGCGATTAGTGAGAGTTGAGTGGAGTTGTGGGGCTATGATCGGGGCAGCAGGGGTGTTTAGGTCAATAAGGCTGTTGGAAACAATATGAGGGCTATTTATATTGCCTTCACTATTTATGACAGAGTGAGCGGAAGATGTGTTATGGACGTGAAAAATACTAGGGATTTGATCAGTACTGAATAGATCAATGTCTCTGTCCAGCCTACCAATACTGCCTAATTCTTGTGTATTATTTAGATCTAATGGGGGAGTCATTGTTTTTTTTAAAGTTGTTCTATAGAGCGACGACGCTCAGCACGTTTCTCCGCTAGTAAGAGTTCTTTGTCGATTTCCTTGTTTGCCTTCTCAAAATAAATCGAGAGGCCCAAGGATCGAAACTCCAACACAAGAAGGTAGTGAGCTAGACATGGCTAGGAAAGACCTTAACGTATAGGGTGCCCCGAAGGCTGACTAACCTGAACACAACAGTAGGCAAAGTATGGATATTAGGAACCGGGCCCAGCCCAGTCTCCTTTGGCCCCTGACTGCCACAGACGGTCCCGCCCTTGTCCCGGGCTTCTCCCGGCGCGCTCCCGCTCGCTTCCGCGCAGCGGTGATAGAGGGTTGTTTAAGAATTAGTTCGCGGGGCGGGGCAAGGCAGGGAGAGCGGCCCAGGTGTCAGAGGTTCGGGCCAGCGAGGACTCCTGGGAAGTTGAGTCCAGGTCCCGCCGCTCGCAGCCCTGCTCAAGCTTGCACACCCACAGCAATGTCCAGGAAGCGGCTTTCTTCAATCCACAGCTCCAAGGTGCCACACACAGCGACGCGGGGCCCGCGAAGTGGGTTCCGCGAGTTGTGGCGTAACGGTAAGAGTCCACAAGTGACGATACGTCCCAGCGAGTAATAAGGGTTTACCACAGCGAAAAGGTTAGTCTCATCCTCTTTTGTTTGGGGGCGGGGACGTTGTATGAGAAAGTGCCCTCTTTCTGCATGGTGGCCCCCACTTTTCGCTGAACTGCTGATGTGCTTTGACTGAGTGTGCCCTGGGCTCCTGCCAATCAGGTACACAGAGCCTATAATCTTTCCCTAAAACTGCATTGAAAACAAAACCCAATTGGCATCTTGGCCCACAGGTCAGTCCCTAGTAAATGATACCACAGGTACCCGGGGACTGTGACCAGAGAAGACCCCTAAGGGCTGCAGCACTTATTGTGCCACCTTAGAGGCCCTGTACCACTACATTCACACAATCACACACTGCCTTTGCAGGCTGCATGTTTTGGTGCAGAACAAAGTGAAGAGTTGGCGTGGCACACATCCCTGTGTGCCATGCCTACAACCCACTGCCATTGTAAGTGCAGTGCTGCCATTAAGAGTATATGGTGCTGGGAGTTGGTCATTAGGAACTACACAGCACCATAATGGCTACACTGAAAACTGAGAAGTTTGGTATCAAACTTCTCATCACATTAAACCCACACTGATGCCAGTGTGGGATTTAATGAAACATTAAAACAGAGTGCATATTAGAGATGCCCCTGAAAAGAGACCTACCACTAGTGTCCAGGCTGAGTGGCTGCTTTCAGCTGCCACCGCCAGACATGTTTCAGGACCCCTGAGGCAAGAGCCTGCTGCTCTCAGGGGCCTGAAACCATGCACATCTTGGGACGAGGTGCCAAGCCTCCTCCCCCAGGATGGGCAGGGTTCACGAAGGGGAAGTTTTAAAGGCTTGCCGCCTTTGTGAGCTTCCCCAGGCCACTTGCTGCTTTCAGCAACTAAGCCCCTCTGGTTCTGACCTCCACTTTGAGCGGGAGAAACTGCGTTAAAAACAAGTGAGGAAGAGAGGCGGGCCCACCTCTGCCAACTCCACCCCTCAGGTGGGGGAGGCGAGGTGAAGCACAACTCTTCATCCCCGCCATCTTGCAGAGGGGGAGACTCAGCCAACCAGGGAAAGGCTTATGCCCCCCTCCCATTGAAAGCTACAGGGCTCCCGACGCCAAAACAGCACTCTGTCCCCTAGCCCCCTAGTGCCTCTGAGGGTGTATCTTTTGTGCTGGCTTAAACCCCCATTTGCCCTGAGCTTAAGTCCAGGAGCTTTGTTCCCACAGCCCAGTGGCCTGCTCGTCAGCAGCCACCAACCGGAGGCACCCTATCCCCCACTGGAAAACATTGGGCCTCAGCACTCTGCACCCTGCCGCCCTAGTACCGCTGAGGTTGTAACAAGAGTGCATCCTTGACCCTGGGGGACCCCTGAGTCTAACCCCAGAACATTAACTCCACAACAAAGTACTTACTTTTGAACCAATAACACTATTTCCTCCTTAAGATAACATTTACTGTTTTTCTATGAAAAGTTCCAAGTGTTGAGCTGGAAAATCTAAGAAATCCTTTAAAACTGTAACTAAATAAGCAAAATGCTTTTACTTACCTGTTTACAGGAAATGTCCCAGTGCAGTATCCAGGTATATTGCACTGTGTAAGAAAAGAAATCTGAAAAGTAACTTGCATGATATTTTACTAAAAATCCTATGCAAAGTATATGTACTGTATTCTGAAAAGCATTGCCTTAACAGTAACCTTACTGTAATCCAATCAAAGTACATTTACAATTGCAATCCACACTGTTTACAAACTGCATTTCTACTGTAAAGTATGTATTGCTTACCTGTGCTAGGCTTGCTTAGTTCTAGAAAATAAAATTACTAAAACAATATTTTTTACAAAAACAATTGGTCTGAAGTTCAGTTTTTAAGTGTGTGAATTCATTTGCTGACTGAGTGTATACAACAAATGCTTATTACTGTCCTCTTATAAAGCCTTACTGCTCGACCACACTACCACAAATAGATAGTGAGGTGCTATCTACTTTACCTCTGCCTACTTTTTGGGTTCCACTGGACTCTGTGCACACTATACCTCACTTTGGTATAGTATATACAGAGCCAGCTTCCTACAATCAACTTGTTGTGTTTGCTGTGTTCGCCTTAAGTGGCCAAGGGTATGGATGATGCGGATTGATACCCCGAAATAGGTCTCATGATTCTTGTTTCCAGTCCGGGGAGGACTGGCCTGGCAGTTCAGACTGGATTTTTCCCATTGGAAGCAGTGTTAAGACTGATTTGCATATAGCTGGATCCAAACTGGGGTGGCATGGTGTGCAAAAGAGCGATGGATTTAACTCAGATCTCTCGACTGGTGGTGAGTCTTTGAAAATGTTTCAGCATTCCGTCCATCATCGTGTTGGTTTTGCTGTGTATAGAGGCCTGCCTGCAGCCGTGTGCTACAGCTTGTGGGTGCCGGCACTTGGTTATGGTTTCTTTGTCCCAATCAAGGCAGGAGTTTGGTTCCTGCCAAGGGGTTTGGGAAAACCTCAGGGTTACAAGCGCTATATAAATGCAAACCTTTTTCCCTCTTCTATCCCCCCATTATCCTTCTGAATTCAAATAACTTACTAACCCACCCACCACTCAAATTACTTTCATATTTCACCATACTAATTCAACATTAATCCTTTATGGGTTCCGGAGTAGCGTGCTACTCGCTGGAAAAAACACTTGTCAGGGGTAGTAAGCGCTATATAATTGCAATTATAATACAATTAGAATAATGATGTCGTTTGTAAGCATTTTCCTTTTTTGGACTTTGGGTGTGATGGGATGTTGTGGCCCGTGATTTCCAAAACATATATTAGGAGTAGATTCTGCAAATGCCTGTTGGCATTTGGCCATTTGACTCCCTTCTCTGTGATCTGGCGTTGGGGTTTGTGTGTTCATTGGGGCATAAAGGTGCCTTCCTCCAGCCTAGGTGGACATGTCTGGGGTTCTAGGGTGGCAAGATCTCCCTGGCTCCCAGCTGATCGGCATGCGGGGGTCTCTGTTTTGAGCCGAACAGGGTGGTCTGTTGATAGCAGCCTGTCTGGGCTATTTGTAGTTTTCTTGCAGGCCAAGTGATGAATTCAGCCACAATGATGCAGGTACTGGCATTTTGGTTATGGCGGTATGTTAGTGCTGATTTTCCCAAGGCCAGCGAGTGGATCGGCATCGGCATGTGGTGTGGCTGGCTTTTTTGTGCTCCGCTGTTTTCCCGGCTACTGGTCTGCGATGTCTCTGTCTCTTTCAAGCCAGGGCGAGTGTTTTTGTGATGTCGTGGCTTCCTGCTGCTTTAGACCAAGGTCAAATTTGCATACACAAAAAAAGGATGTGGAGTGCTTATTTGCACCTGGATGCTCTCTCCAGTGATTTGGGTGCTATGCTAATGCAACTCACCATAAAATGACTGGTTATGTTCCGTCGTGTTGTGGGGGGCCTCCTTTTACTTCCTTCTAATGTGATGTTCTCTGTTTGCTACCAGTGTTTTGTGGTTTGTTATGGTTCAGTTTGGACTTAAATCACTTTCTGACACTTGGGGCCCGATTCACAGAACTAACTTAAGACAAAATCCTAAACTTACTACTATTTTGGTATTCACAGAATGCACTTACTACTTTCGGCATTCACAGAATGAACTTACTACTTTTGGTATTCACAGAAGTTAGGATTTTGTCTTAAGACAAACTTAAGACAGACTTAAGACAGACTTAAGACAAAATCCTAACTTCTGTGAATACCAAAAGTAGTAAGTTCATTCTGTGAATGCCAAAAGTAGTAAGTGCATTCTGTGAATACCAAAATAGTACTAAGTTTAGGATTGAGTCTTAAGTTCATTCTGTGAATCGGGCCCTCTGTGAGGCGGTGGTCTCCGTCGCCTGATTCATCTGTACATTGGAGGTAGAGGTGATGCTGTTGCAACATTCCTCCTGATTAATTCCTTCTTCTTGTTGACGGAGTTTCATTTATTCAGTGGGGTTTGCGCCTATGATTGGCAGGGTGGATGGTGGCCTGACAGAGTCTTTCACATTTGCTAAGGGCACCATCATATGGGAAACAACTTTTGCAACACGGCTTCAAGCACTCGTTCCGTTTCACTGCAAGCTAAATGTTGTATCCTGACTTCCCTGAGCCACCGTTGGCCTAGGTGGGCTCACACTCTTGCGCGAGGGCAGGACGCGCAGCAGTAGAAACACTCACACCGACACCAGCGTCATGGTCGGAAGTGACGTGCACGAGCGCGCGTCCTTCTTTTATTGGACGCCGCAGGCCACGCCTGGCCTGCGGATGTAGGGGTGCGTGTGCGTGCATAAACTAGACCGTTACAAGCATTACATCCCTATCCAACTATATATAATTTTTTGAACAGATGAACTAAGTCTTAGTCTTATCACATTTCAAACAAAAGATGCCTGGGTACTTGCGTGTCCCTTGTTGTCAGCTTCAGGGTCTCAGCAGGCAGGCATAGTCTCGCAATTTCTGGCTCGGTAGTGGGTTAGGTCTCAGATTGTATCTCCGGGCGTTGCCCCTGCCACCGTCAATGTTCTGATAAGAGTCTCTAGTTGCAGCCGTCAGCGTTTGAGACAACACGGTGGATTCATGCTCTTCCGTTGGGCGTTCCGGGGGTTGGTGTTTTCTTCCCCAGGGGTCGCCGCCCCGTTTGACTGGCTGTTCTCTTCTGTTGTTTCCGATCGTGGCCTGGACTCTGGCTGGAGGGTCTTGAACCAAGAGGTGTTTCGTGACACTTCCTCTTCTCCTTTTTGGGCCATGACCATGGTACCTTTTGTTGATTTTACTATCCAAGTGCCCGATTCATAGCGGGTTTGGAACTTCCCCCCGGGGCGTTTGTTCCGGATGATCACTCTGGTGCCCGCGCTTAAGCTCCTTGGCTTGGCTCTCCTGTGCATGCTGATACGCTGATTTCTTTGGCGTCTCCGTGCCTGGGTTTCTTCGGTGTCGGCCGGGGGTGGTGTCCAGCCCGGGGCCGTGGGGAGGAGGTCTCTCCGTGGTCCCTGGAACATGAGGGTCCATGGGCTCCTCTGTGTTGCGCAGTGAGGAGTGCCCCGATACTCCTGCAGGAATTTGTGCAGTCTTTGTTCGGGATCGGCTTGTTCCACCACTGCTATTTGGAACACTTTATTGAGGGTCCGCATAAACCTCTCCACGTCTCCATTTGCCTGGGGCCATTGGGGTGAGACGCGGCGGTGTTGAATTCCTCTCGTCTTGAGGAACGTGGCAAATCCAGCCCCTTGGAAAGGCGGTCCGTTGTCGCTCCGTATCTCCGATGGATAGCCGAACATGGAGAAGATCTTTTCCAGAGCCGGTCCTAAGTGTGCAAACGCAGTGGAGACAACCCTATCCACTAGTGGGTACTTGGAGTAAGAGTCGATGGCTACTAGTGTATGTCCTTCTCCTGGGAAGCTTCCAAAGTCTACGCTGACCTTGGTCCAGGGAGATGTACAGGCGCCTTCCGTGATTATTTGCACGGGTCTCTCAGGGTCGCTTGTCAGTTGGCAGGCCATGCAGTTTCTCACATATTCCTCCACCCTAATCCACAGATCCGGAAACCACACCTTCTCCCTCATGCGCGCCTTCATCTTTGTCGTGCCTTGGTGTCCTCCATGAGCAAGTTGTACCGCCCGGTGTCTCAGGTTTTGGGGTATGACCAGCCGAGAACCTCTTAGTAACACTCTGTCGTCTTAGTTCGTGTTGCATTCGCCAAAACTTTGTGAGTGATTCCTTGTCTTCCGCGGCCCAGGAGGTGGGTGGGCGTAGGTAATCAGTCCACGAACCTTCTTGAACTGCCTGAAGCAATCTCTGGTATACATTGTCGGTGGCCGCTGCTTCCTTTATGTCTTCTATGGTCATGCTGTTCGGGCATGAGGTGAGGGCCACCCACTGAGCATATTCCTCACGGTCGTCGTCCGCTGGTTCAGGTTCTTGTTGTGAGGGATGGCGCGACAAGTAGTCCGCCAGATTCTTGGCCCCTGGGCGATAGGTGACTTCCATCTCGTAGGACTGTAGTTGGATCACCCACCGTTCAATGCGAGGTGGCGGGTGAGGGGCGGTCCCCTTGAAGAGGGACACTAGTGGTTGGTGGTCAGTGACCATTACAAACGGGTGGCCCTGTAGGTATAGGTGGAAGTGGCTGCAGGCCCACTTAATAGCAAGAGCTTCTCTTTCGATCTGGGCATACCTGGTCTCAGTCGGGAAAAAGGCCTTACTGGCAAAAGCTAATGCCGTCCACTGGCCGGGTTCATGTTCTTGGGTTAGGACGGCACCGAGGCCCACCGGGCTGGCATCAACGATCACCTCCGTGCGTTTCGTGGGGTCGAAGTAGGAGAGTGTGGCTTTCTCCAGGAGGGCCTCCTTAATCCCCTGGAATGCATCGTCTTCTCTCGAGCCCCACTGCCATGGGGCATCTGTCTTGGTCAGTGCTCGTAGCGGCTCACTCCGAGTGGCCAGGCCCGGTATGAACTGGCCACAGTAGGTGGCCATACCGAGGAAACTTCTCACTTCTGTTGGGGACTTCGGCGCTAGAGCGTCTTTGATGGCCTTAGACTTCCTCGGATCAATCTGAATGCCCTCCTGGTTAAAGACGTAACCAAATAATTCTATGGAGGGCTGAAAGAACTGACACTTCTCTTTGCGGAGTGTTGCTCCGTGGGTGCTCAGTCTCTTTAGGACATCCCTCAGGTGCTTGTGGTGCTCTGATGCGGTAGCGGAGTGTATCAGGATGTCATCGCTGACATTTATGACTCCCGGCAGTCCAGAGAGGAGTTACCGGATGGTGTTCTGGAACACCTCCGCCGCTGATGAGATGCCGAAGTTCAGCCGTTTGTAGCGTCGGAGCCCCAGGTGGGTGCTAAAGGTGGTGATAAAGCGACTTTCCTCTGCTAGGGGCAGCTGATGGTATCCGGCGTTTCGGTCTATCTTCGAGAACCACTTTGACCCGTTTACATCAGCGATGATGTCATCCATGGTAGGGGTCAGATGCCTCTCCCTTCGAATCGCGGTGTTTGGTAGCCGCATGTCGATGCACAGGTGGATTTCGCCTGGTTGCTGGGACATCTCTACGATGACCATGGGCGATACCCATGGGGTGGACCCCGTGACCTTCTCGATGACGCCCAGGGTTTCTAGTTTTTCCAGTTCCTTCTCCACCAATGGGCGCAGGTGAAAAGGTATCCTGTGGTGGCGCAAAGCGGTGGGGGTGATCGATTTATCGATATGCAGCTTGATGGGCTCACATTTAATGCAGCCCAGGCCTTTGAATAGTTCGGGGAATCGTCCCAACAGCTCATCCACTTGATGCGCCCTAATATGATTTGCAAAAGCTATACGTTTCAAATCTTCTGCTGTGTGACTGCTTATCAGAGTATCGGCCTCTCGTTGATGATGTGAACCGTTGCCATTACCTGTGATTCATCGGCTTGGATTGGTATTGTAATTTTTCCTTCGAGGGGTAGTGGCGTGTCCGCTCCGTAGGCAAAAATCCTCGTCTTGGACGGCATCACCTCAGGCCGTGGGCGTAGTTTGTTGAACTGTTGCAGGCCCATCACATTGACAGTGGCGCCAGTATCAATTATGGCCTTGACCTCATTTCCCGCCATCTGCACGATACACGTGGGCTGTGGCCGCCGTCGTTGTTTAAGCTCTCGTGCGAACAAGACGATGTACGCCTCTTCGTCCTCCGACTCCGAGTCGTCATACACTGTGGGTAGGTGTTTCTCTGCCCTTGCTGGCGGTGAGCCGTTTAGTGATAGTTGACGGACGGCTTATGTGGGCGTCCGTGACTTTCTGAATGTCTTTGGCGTGTTTCTTTTGCGGCACACCAATGCAAAGTGGTTTGGGATTCCACAGTTTGCGCATGTCTTTCCTTGGGCTGGGCAGTCTTTGGCTGCGTGGGGCTCATGCCCACAATACCCACAACGTGCTCGGGGTAGATCCCGCCGATATTCCTTCTGCGGTGGTCCACGTGGTTGAGACCGTACTGCATCCACCCGTTCCACTTTGATGGTCTCTGTCTTGACTTGTGGCTTGTGTAGTGCCTGTTCCATGGCGGTGGCTCTGACGCTTGAGAGTTCGTGAGATCTGGCAAGTATTAAGATGGCTTCCAGCGATATGCCTGGTTTCCGCAGAATCGACCCTCTCAGCGCCTTGTCTCGGCATCCTTGAATGATCTGCCTTCTTATGGCTTTTGGTTGATCTTCGTCGGTGGAGCTAGCTAGCTCCCTGACGCGGGCATGGAATTGGTCCATCGTCTCACCTTCCCTCTGACGTGCTTGTCCCAATTTGAAGACCTCAAAGTCTACGTTCAGTTGGGGGTCAAAATGGCCGTTCAGAGCAGCGACCGCTGCGTCATAGTCATCCGCTGCCCCTGAATTGGGCAGGTGCTTGAACAGTCTGAATATTTCATCGCCCGCGTAGTGTAGCAAAAGCGATCGTTTCACAGCTTTGTCCGTCTCTCTTTTTACTACAAAGTAATTTTCCAGTCTTTCAAGCCATATCTTCCACCTTGGGGAGGCTGTGGACGGATCTTCCGCCTCGCTGAACGGCGGCAGCACCCCTGTGGGAGCATGTTGAAACGGGATGCTTATGATTGGCGCCGGCGCGTCTTCGTCCGCCATGGTGGCGGTGCGTCTGGGTGTTGTCTGTGGGTCCCTACTGACCATTATCCCCTCCTGCGCCGGCTCTGTGATGCCACATGGCAGCTGTGCGGCTCACCTCGGTTCCGTCGCGATGTCTGTAGGCCTCAGGGACGCCGCGCGGCTGGCCGTGCTCCTTCATGGGTGTCGTCCGTCCCGGGTGACGTGTGGGCGTTGCAAGCCGGACCGGAGGCTTTCCCCACCTCTGGACACTGGTAGAGGTCTCTCTGAATCGTAGTGGGCACACTCCCAGCGAGATCCACAGCTCACGCGCAATGCGTGAGCTTTTGCAGGGCGTCCTCTGCATCTCACGCGCGATGCGTGAGCAATGGCAGGTGCAGCGCCGGTCCGCTACTCACGCGAGATGCGTGGGGAATGGCAAGGAGTCGCAAAAGGCGGGCCGGCTTTGGCCCTGCGGCGCCGCTCCCTTCACGCCGCTCCAGGGGTTGATGTTGAGGCCCCGGCGCGGGGCAAAAGTAGGCACACGGGCCCCAGTGATGAAGGGTGTGCCGGACAGCAGACACGCGGTAGGCACCGCGGAGCGGAGCAGGACGCTCCGAAACAGCACAGGTGTACGGGCGAGGGTTGGGCCCCCTCCGCTCGTCGCCAATGTTGTATCCTGACTTCCCTGAGCCACCGTTGGCCTAGGTGGGCTCACACTCTTGCGCGGGGGCATGACGCGCAGCAGTAGAAACACCCACACCGACACCAGCGTCATGGTCGGAAGTGACGTGCACGAGCGCCCGTCCTTCTTTTATTGGACGCCGCAGGCCACGTAGGGGTGCGTGTGCGTGCATAAACTAGACCGTTACAAGCATTACACTAAACAATGCTTTCATTAACCACGCATATGCCTGAACCACACATACGAGTGGTTAAGGCAGTCGGCGCTCTAAGGGGAGAGGAACTGGAAGGGAGGACCTGCATGAAGGACAGGGACGCAACGAGGTATGTTGGGCTGAGGCTGGGGGGGTGGGGGAGGTTATCAAGGAGGGGATGGTTTTAGCGCTCAGGGCGGGGGGCTGAGGGGTAGGTTTAAAGGGAGGAGGTTGGTTTTAATTTTTACCGGAGGGAGCCTGTTTTAGTGCTCAGGCCAGAGGGCTCGGGTCAGGGTAGGGTTTAAGGTAGGGTGCAGAACTTTAGGGCTCAGGGCAGGGGGAGGGCAGGTTTTAGGGCTTAGGTCAGGGGGGATCGGGGTAGTTTTTAAGGTTATTTTAGGGCTAAGGGCAGGGGGAAGGGGCAGTTCTTAGAGCTCAGGGCAGGGGGAGTCGGGATAATTTAAGGTTTTAGGGAAGGGGTCGTTTTTAGGGCTGGGGGTATAGGAGGGCTCTGGTTTTAGTGCAGGGGCCAGGATTTTAGGACTCAGTGGAGGGGCTGGGGTGTGAACTTTACCCCACATGCCTTTACTAAATATGCCTTTACCACGAAATTGCGTGGGAAAGACATGCATGGTAATGAAATGCGTTGTTACATTACCACACATGTTTAGATGCATTCATTGTTGGGCTGCGTGGTAGGGGCACGCGTGGTTCAGCTGTATGGGTCTCTGTTATACAACGCATCATATGGGTCATCAATGGCAATATCTTGAAGTAGGATTTTGTTGCTCTTGCAGGGGCTGTTCCAGAGGCGGCGAGTGTATTGGATGCCCAGGTTCATATCAAATAAAAGTGCCCCTTTTCAAAGCTGTGTCACTTTGATCCTTGCTGGGGTCAAAGATCAGCAACATTTGAAAGGTCATAACTCTGGCCCCATTGGGCCAGTATTGATGATCCTGGGTTTATTTAACTCCTGGTGGCGTGCTCTAGCCACAATCTAGTTACAGTAGGCCTCCTAGCCTCCAAGGCAGTGTAGCTTTGCAGTCAGCTGGTTCCACTGACGCTCTGTGCCAGCTTTCTTCCGGGTCTTTCTCTCTGGCGCTCCTCTACTCCTTCTTTTAGGGCTTTAGTGGCTTGTCCTTTTAATTGTCCATGGCTTTTGCCACAACCCGGGTCCAGAAAAAAGCACAGCACAAAAAATTTCCCATCAAAACTTCAAAAGGAGCCCCATCCTGTGTTAGCTCCAGTTGTCTGGGCTTCCTCCTTTGTTCAGTAGGCTTGGGCTGTCCTAGCCCTGGTATAGTTTGACAGCTAATTAACAGACACAGATTTTCTTACTCACCCCTCCCTCCTTAGGTGCTGAGGGAAGCACTGTTAATGTGCTGTAGAGACACTGAAAATGTTATGTGGTGAGGCCATTGTTCACTCTGCAGATCAGCAATATAATTAACTTGGCCCAGCAGGGTGGCAAAATACCTGGGCTATAATCCTGAGCTGAGCCAGAGAAATATGAAATTCTGGACGACCCATACGATGTACATATATCTTCTGGGGACTAGCATATTTGAACTGGGTGCATTCTTTTGACCCCATTTGATAACTTGCTGGACTTTGGAGGCCAAAGGGAAGCGAAACTACACTGTAAGGCAGAATTCCCCATGTGTATAATAAAGTGTAACTGCAGACGAAACAGTAAACCATACTGACTTTACCTAGCTGTGTTGCAGCAGCCTTATATTAAAAGGCGGACACTGGCGGGAAATACGCACAGTCAATTTACTGTGAGATTACAGTGGGTTAGACACAAGTATTGTGATTCACCCACAGTAAAAAGTCCCAAACTGGGTTATCAAATAGCAAACAATCTGGCCATACTAAATGGGAGGAACTCATTTTACACCAACATTCGTCTTTATAAAATGTACTTTTTTAAAGCTGTTATCAAGGCATGTGAGTGCCACATATTTTGCCAATAAGTGAGAGTAATACTAACATCTATGCCGTTGTTAGGAATAGGGACCTTTTTCATTTTCTATCAGGAACAAATTCTAATCACTAAAACACTCACTGCCAAAACTTGATTACTTTACACTACAGCAACCCCATAGCAAGTTATAGTGTGTATGATCCCTGACTGTTGGCCCAACATAAATCGTAATCAATCAGCAACAATATTTGCCATTTTGAGTATAGTCCAGTAAAGCCTGAACAAAATATTTGCCTGCTTTAGAGGCAAAGCACTTTCTACTTTTTAAAGCAAACACATTACAAATGATTTCCCATGTGATATCATTCTGCTGTATTTCGAAATTCAGTTCCCCAAAATTGTCCCATTTGCTGGATTCCCCCAGATCGAGGCATCCAGACATAAGAAATATTTTGCACCCATTTTGGTTAAACATTCCTTCTAAGTGCTACAGTATGTTACGCAGTACAAATGACCTTGTCCACTCTACCGTTTTATACAGTGTTCATTGAAGGGCTGTGCTGACAGCGTTCTGCTCTAAAATGCATCATAGTTCCGCCTGTTATATGTCAGACTGCTGCCAAAAAGTAGAGGTCTGCAATGTCAGGCCTACATAATGTTTCCCAAGATTTGGAAAACTAAACCCCTGTGTTTAAGCTTCCCTAAAAAGTGCAAATGCTGACACTTTTGCTCCTCCAGTCCCAAAAGCTAAATTGGTAAACCGTTTACAGATCTTGTAGTTTGGTCAAAATGGCCAACTTTGGTATATTTACTTTTTTCTCCTGAATGTTGGATTTAACAACGCCTGTCTTTTTAGAAATTCGTTTTTCGTTTGATATTATCATGGCCAAATTAGTCAACATTAATCATGGAATGTGTCTGGGAACTCTGACTCCCCTGATATTTCAGGTAGTCTTTAGCCCGAGCTTCTATTTCATAAAGTGTTTATACTACTGAAAGATGTTATTAGTAACCAGTCGGGTTTTCTCAGTGATTCTCATGACCTGATAACTTGTTAAAGTTACCAGCTAAATTAAACGGGTTCATAAGTTAGTGCCGGTTTAGAGACTAACAGCCAGAAACTTTCCTACTGCAATAATGATTTCATCTTTACTTCTCCATCTGCACAGGAAATTTCTAAGATATTTAGGTTTTGTGTAATTGCCGACACCTGCAACTCCAAAAACAGAATATGAATTTGCGCTGTTTATTGTCTATTTAAATATGAGATTGGATATTATGTAAGTTGGTCTTTTTTATGTACTATGATTATCATGTCTGCTATTTACGCTCAATTAAAAAAAAAAACTCAATCAAGATTACACAGAAAGGTTGGGCATCCTTGCCTAGTTCCATGCTAGCTGAAACTCTTGCATTGTTTTTGACATTGACTGATAGCGGCTGATCTTGTGTTACTGTATAAAATCTTATAGTCACAAAACCATAATCGAAGCCGAACTTTTGCCAACATTTTTTTCTAAAAATGACCACTTAACTTGGTCACTGTTTTTCTGTATCAATGGAAATGGCTGCCTCTGTTTAGATCTGCCATGTCTATCACTTCTCTGAAGTTGTCACACGCCATTTTTGTTATTATTACCAATATTGGTTGCAACTTAGATAAACTTTTTTTTACAATCATTCAAAAGAGAAATATGTGTAAAACTAACAGTTTGTTATATCTTTCCCTTGTTTTGGAATAGAGAACACCAGAGTCATTTGGACACTATTTGGTTAGGCTCCTACCTTTAAGATTGTTTTAAACAGTGTATGCAATATTCGAGAAGTACCTCTGTAAATCGTCAATAAAAAATCTTTCTTACAGCCTTTGGCTTCTGGTGATTTCCTTTATTTTAAGCTAGCGCTCACATTGTTTGCCTCTTGAAGTATAAGAGGAGCATCCATGAAATATCATTCAGTTTCACCCAGTGTCTAGGAATAACTGGTGTTAATGGTCTTGTGTGCCCCTGATGTACTTTTAAATAAGCTTATAGCTAGTCAGGGCGGAAATGAGTTTGTTCTCACTCCTGATATCCACTCAGGAGAATAAAGTGCTAATTTACCTAAAAGTGAATCATCGCTATTATGAGTCCTGAGGACACGCACAGCTCTAAGAGCAATCCACTTGCTTAGGGCATTGAAGGTAAGGCTAAGTTGAGGTAGCATTCTTTGTCAACCCTAGCAAGGTATGACTAGACCAATGCCCATCTCAAGAAATCTTTGCCTAAAAAGATACTGGTGAACTTTGCCACTGGATTCAAGCTAGCGTGGCTGATGAGGGGTGATGAGGGGTGTTACCCCGAAATTGCGCCCCAAATTGGCCGAGAAATAGGCATTGATGCCTACTTCTGGTCCAGGGAAGACCTGGCTTAGCAGTTCGGGCTGGACTGTTTCCATTAGGAACACGGTCAAGACTGATTTGCATATGGCAGGTCTGAACTAGGGAGGCAAATTGAGCTAAAGAACGATGATGGATTCAACCCAGATCTGTGACGGCCGCCACAGCATGGAACGCTCTCCCAGTTGAAATAAGACGCTCGACTACCCTACTTACCTTCAGACGGGCACTCAAGACCTGGCTTTTTAGCTGATCGGAGCTGCTAGACCTACCCCTCCCTCAGCGCCTTGAAACCTCGCGGGTGAGTAGCGCGCTTCACCAACCCCTGATTGATTGATTGATTGACTGAGGTGAGTGTCTGAAAAGTTTCATCACTCCGTCCATCATCTCCTTGTTTTTGCTGTGTTTGCCCTTAAGTTGGCAGGGTATGCCCAGACGTGGGTCCCTTGATCACTTTACCACCTGATTCAAACTAGCCTGGCTGAAGAGGGGTGTTAAGTTCAGCGCTCCCTCCATCATCTCCTTGTGTTAGCGAACTTTAGTCTTATCCTGCTCTGAAGTGTACATTGGCCGGAGTAATGAAAAAACGGTAAGATTCTTTCCAGGAAGAGGAACGCATTGAGTGCCTCCCTTGGTTGCATCAAGTCTTCTCTTGGTGTCAATACCTGAAGAGAGAGAACCAGAAGTGAGTGCGCATGAGCATGGATGTCTGCAGCATTTCACCTGTTAAGGGCCTGTTAAGCAGTATAAATGGGATCAGACAAAAGGCGCACAAAGGCCCCAAGTCATGAATGAAAGTACCGGCGACACAATGAGGGAGTGCTAGTGTCATGTAACATAGGCTAGTAAAATATTAATTTCGGTTGTTCTGCCAATGGCTGCAACAAAAATAGTGTCCATTCATATCGCCCACCACATGCCAGGAGGCTGACTCCAGCCAAAGATTTCTCCTGTCATCATCTTCCCGCAGTCACTTTGTAATCGTTCTGGAAAGAAGGTTGCATTGTATGGTCTCGCATGACACCAAAACACATCCCAGTGAGACCACAGTTCCACAAAAACCCTTCGCCCATCCAAGCATGCAGACGCAGTATCCATTTACTTTACTCGACCAACTGGAACGTGCTTCGGGCCCTCGACCACTGGTAGGAAAGAGCTATAGAAATGCTACAGAACATTACAATATAGTGAAATGCAGTACTACAAGGACCGGGCAAACTTTGACAGCAAGCAAAAAGCAAAGCGTGATTGCAGCCATTTGTAAATCTTGGCTGGAGATCTGCAGGAAGGAAGCCAAGAGGTCTGGAGCACAAGCAGTCCAGTGTTTTGAAAGAGTTTGATCCTTCATGAGAAAGGGGAGCGAGCCTAAGTTGTTCTTTGCAAGGTATTCTCTCCTGCTGACTTGGCAAAGGACACTGAAAATGCCACACAGCTGAAAGAGTGACGTACAGGCATTGTTTTGTTTGTACTGCCGTTTCCTTATTAGATCGATTTTGATGTAAAAGAAACATAACATGCCCCAACAGCACACCTGCCTGGTAGACTCTCCATTATGTCTTTTTCTCTTTTTCTTTTCTTATTGTGGCACCTGATATGCGTACACTTTGATTTCATCTTACTTTTGTCCTATATCAGGGTTCCTTGGCTAGCACACTTTTTCATCAGATACTTGTCATTAACGCATTTTAGAACCACAGAGACCTTGCTCTCTGGTGCAGGTGGTTGATGCGTAGTCTTTGGGCAGAGAGTCTGAGGAGAAGCAACAGCTAAGGGAGTTAGATCAAGGTCTCTGTGCACATCAGAGCAGGGTCTCTGGCGCAGGGAGTCGGAGTGAGGTCTCAGGGCAGTGAGTTGGTGTCGGAGCTCCAGTGCAGCCAGTTGGAACGGGATATCCACAGAGGGAGTTGGAGGAGGGTCTCTGGCACTATGCTCAGTCTTAAAAATATCTGCAGCCCATGGAGATCCAGACAGACCTCTTGCACAATGAACTCAACATGATCTCATGTGGCAGATGCTCCTGAAACTCTGGGCTGGAGAGGTTGTAGAAGGATCGCCAATGGAGGGAGCTCCAGGAGAAGCCATTCTTGAGTGCATGCAGCTGCCACACGTCACCACCAGGCCTTTCCTTAACCCCTTCGATGCTGATGACGAGCTCAGCTCGTCATCAGCCACGGTGGTCGTGTGCGGATGAGCTCGTCATCTAACGCGGCTTTTAGAAAAAAGCTGTGTAGCGGAAAAATAACCGCCGCAGCGATGCGGTTAAGATGTAGTGATCTGAGCTGGGTGGATCTAGATAACGCCTTAGGATATACATTCTGGTAGTATGTCGGCCACATTTTCGATGACTATCAGTTTATATTCCAGCCATTTTCTAGTCTTATGTTTCAAAAGACACTTGCTGTTGCTTTTTGCTACTTTGTTATCATTCAAAGTGTGTAAACCTTATAGTTTTCCTGATCTATAGCATAGCCCTTTTTTTCTCGTCATTCATTGTTACATGCTCTTACATACAGGGCATTTCTGAAAGACCACTCGCACTAACTTATTTGGGTAGTTAACTAAGAGCCACTCCTAATGTGCTCTCAAATTCCAGTCTCTCCTATACCCCTATTATCTATTCATTGCTGTTGTAAGGAACCTTTCTGGTACCCCAAGATCCCCATACAGCCTTATTGACATGACGTTTAGAGCGTTGGTATTTTACCAAAAAGTTACCGTACGCCGTAGACATCAGCAGCAAATGGAGAATAACATTTTTGAAAGATGGTCTAGTGAACTGTTTTACTTTGAAATGCCAAACTTGTGATCAAAGTTCTGGCTCTGTCAGTTTATGTGTCTGCTTTTATATGTGTAGGCCGTTTGTCCTTACACACCACATGTTCTGTGACAACTAGAGAAACAAGACAACAATTTACAAGATTCACACAGCAAGTGACATCATCTTTAGCCCTAAACTTGGTTAAAGACTTTTACAATTAACCCTACAACATTTGTAATTTTGTGGGTGGAAAGTCGGATAAAAACCTTTAAAAGGGTAATATCACGGTGTTCTTGTAATCTAGAAGAGTCTATCAGGTTACGGAAAGTATCCTTTCCTTTTGTCATGGTGCCTTATCTCAAGGTTTGTTTATTTTGTCGGTTTTTGTTTTGTTGCACAATAAGTCTAGACTTGGTTTGTCTTACCTAACCTCCTTTTTTTCACGTCTGTCAGTTCCAAGAATCGGCATCGCGATGCTAGGCAAAGTTTTCAGTTTGAAAAACTGTCACCATTTCAGCTGTGAGAGATATTTTTTCACAGCCTATTGAAAATGTTTATGTGGTAAGGTGTGTCTTACATTTCTCTTAACTCCAGCCTTTATGATATGTGGAATGATAAGGTCCTCTTTCAGGTGATTTAGTCTTCTTGACTGATGTAGGGACCACTTTGTGACAAATGCCACTGTTGGGGTCCGCTGAGGGTTCGGGTGCATTTGTTTTCAGAGGTGGGATCACCAAAAATGTACGTGCCCTCATGTATGTAGCAGAAGTCATTTTCTTCGTAATATGTTGCTTGCTTGGATCAGCTGTTGAAAAGGACAGGCAGGAACCTCATTTGTGTAGTGTCCTGCAAAGACACAGACTTGTTGTTCTCGAGTGTAACCCTACACTAAACACCCACCCACCACAGACGTCACTGGGTCAGGTGACGCTGCTAATAAAAGACCCCGAGCGCACGTGCTCGTGGCCAGAGTTCCACTCCCCAACTGGTGTCCTGTGTTGTCATTCCCTACACCATGTGGGCCTAGGGCCCCATCACCACAATTTGTTTCCCTTTTCTTGCTGCACATCCTCGAAGTGGGAAATCACGTTCGCGGGCGGAACGCTACAACAGAACTGTTTAATAGTGATAAAAAAGAGTAAAGTCATCGCTGCCAACTCCAGTGTGATAATAGGTAATATGTTTGTGGCCCTGGCGGTTAAGAAACTAAGCAAAGAGGTAATAGCAACATTTGGTGCGGCCCCAGCAAGAAGCTCAAGCCATTGGACTGCCTGCTAGTGCCTCATCAGATTGAGGCAAACCCCTTCAATCAACTATCTCAATTTGAGGTTTAAGTGCTCTGCTTGCTTCCTGCATTGGTGTAATTTACCGTTCTTCATACAGCTGACCTTATTTTTGACATTTCTGTTGTAATGCCTTGTGTGTAAAGCGCTGAGTGCACTTTCAGTTTTATGTATTTATTGAAGACACACTGCGCCAATCTAGGTGTTACTTTCAAAAGGGAGCAATAGGCTCCCGCATCTAATTCTTTTCGACAAAAAGTCTGCTGCTATCTCATATATTGCACTCTGCACTTAGTTTTTTACATCACCTGGAGTAGTTTGCCTGCATTTGCGCTATTGATTAATTTAGAATGTATTGAAGCTTTTTGGTTATGAATCTTCAATGTCGTCTATGTTGTCATGGCTTTAGGTAACTTGAGTCTAACTATGCAGTAGCTTCTAAAGGGATCTATAGGCCCCTGCACCCATCTCCGACTAGCAAAAATGTGCTACTATTTTATATATATTACACTCTACACTTTTTAAAACACCTACTGGTTTTTTACCCACTGGAGCAGTTTGCCTGCACCTGCATTACTGATTAAATCTAAATATTTTGAAAGTGTTGGATACTATTGATTGTAATGGTTTTAAGTAACCAAACTATATATATTTATATATATATATATATATATATATATATATATATATATGTATGTATGTATATATGTATATATATATATATATATATATATATTTCCACAAAGACAAATAACGCGGCACTCCTCTTGGCTTGTAAGATGTTTATTCGGATCGTGTTTTCTCCTACGGAGATATATATATATATATATATATGTATATATGTCCATCCACTTTCCTCCAAAAAGAAAAGAAAGACCACTTCAGGGGAGACGTTGGAAACACCTTTATTCAGGAAACAGATGGCAAAATGGAGTTCAAAACACCCGCTGTGGCGAATGCATTTCGGCGTTATGTGCCTTCTTCAGCGCCTTGGGTGTAGCGTTCAAGAAGCAGGTGAGTATCCCAGAGTTTATATGTCCTGCCCCATCCTGCTTCTGAAAAGACTGCTCCGCCCCTAGGGTGGATACCAAACGCCTTGACCTCCATGCAGACACCAGATGAACAGCGCCTACAGGTCCCAGCATGCACTTCATAATGCTGGTAGGAAATGCGTGGGGTGGAGTAGCGCCGCCTGGAGCCCCAATGTCCAGCCGTCCCAAAATCAGGTGCCCCCTCGAGTCCCCAACCGCATCACCCTCCTTGTCGCAGGATTTCTTACAGCGGGGGCAAGGCTACGATCTTTTGAAAGTGTTGGATACTATTGATTGTAATGGTTTTAAGTAACCAAACTATATATATTTATATATATATGTATGTATATATATATATATATATATATATATATATATATATATATATATATTTCCACAAAGACAAATAACGTGGCACTCCTCTTGGCTTGTAAGATGTTTATTCGGATCGTGCTTTCTCCTACGGATATAATTATATATATATATATATATATATATATATATATATATATACATATGCATACATATGCAAATCCAGCCCGTCTTCGATGTGCTTGCTGCACAGAAAGGCACGCAGACAGCACAATTGGCACTCCAAGGCGAGGTATGTTTTCCAACTGCTAAATTTATTTGTGCAACATGTGGGTAAAAGCTGCCATCAGACGCGTTTTGGGCATGTCCGTGCCCTTGCTCACTGACAATCGACAGACGGCGTTAGCACACTTTTAAAATCACATCAGCTGCGCCTTTTCGCGCCAAAGCTCAGAAACACTTGACATAATAGGACTACCAATATGCATGCACTGTTTTCGGGCTGAGATTGCGAGCGCCATTTTATAACATTACATATAATGTAAAAACCATTACATGGGGTATAGCAAATACACCTAGTATCATGTTTCTTTTCTACACAAATGCTTAGACTATGCACATGTTTGATATTATGAAGTGACCTTGTGAGCCTTGTTTTTATCCCGCACAAATGCGTAAACTATGCATATATTTGATGATATAAAGTGACTGTCGAGGTATAACCTATACGATGATACTGTTAAAAATATATGCCCGCAAATGACCCTAGGGGATACATATCTGCATTTAATACCATGTTATGTTACTGTCTTAGCATGGTGGTATGTCACGGGAACATGAACCCATATCACCGTATTTTCTATGGCATTACATTTCATCAAGGGAAGAGGAAACATTTAAAAACATCGATGCTATAAGTTATAATATGTGCAAATACGCATATGTGCAAAATTATCAATGCATTAATTGGGATTACCATATTGAATAACACATTATATACATGCTCATCATAAATGATTATAGTAATCGTTGTATCCCATGGATAATATAAGAGCAAAGACTATTAAAATGAATTCCCTTATGATGGCCATATGTTACCATACTAGAGAACAACATGGTATCACAGTACTTCCTTCTTATCTTGATTTGTCTACGTTCTAGGCTTTGTGTGTGACTAAATTACATCCTGTGTTCTTCGCAAAGCTGGGTGCTCTGATTGTGAATTGACTAGTAAATGAGGAAAAAAGAAATAAAGATTATTTATTGTGCAAAAGTGCTCGTGCATACTAATGTGACAGATCTGACTATGTCGACTCTGGGGGAGTTTGGATTATCTCACAATTACAATCATATATATGCGTTCTAATGCTGCTCTAATGGCCTATAAAAAACAGAGTTTCTTACAATTGATCTATACTCTCATGACAAAGAGATCTCTATAGGGTTCAGATCATAAGAAATTATGAAGGTCTTCCCCCATATTGAGACCTCCGGGACTCTTACTGTTGAGTAATACTATGTAGCGTGACTCAAGTTGCCGCAACTGTTTCTCGTAGTCGCCACCTCTTTTATTGGTGACTACCGCGTCTATGACAAAATATTTCAAGTCCGTCAAATTCTTATTATGCGTGGATTGAAAATGTCGAGCTACCAGGTAGCTCTGATCTGCATGCAATATGGCACGTAAGTGCTGCAATATGCGTTGGTGCACAGGTAGCTTTGTGCTGCCAACATATTGTAAATTGCAGCTACAAGTAAGGACATAGACTGCTAGGTCAGTGCGGCAGGTGTAATGGTCACGCAAAGGTATGGGGTTAACTTCAAAAGGAGTCACATACGATCTAGTGTTGACTCCAAACTTGCAAGCTCTGCAAGAGCTGCAGCGGAAGAACCCATTTCGGGGGGATAGCCAGTCGTTGGCCTTGATGGTCTCAGGACTGCTACTAACCAAGTCATTTCTCATGGCATATGCACGTCTAAATGTGACGGTTGGCGTTTTAGGCATAATGTCTCTGAGAACTTGGCCTGTCAAAATGATAGGCCATTGTTGGTTAATGATCTTGACGACTTGTCTGGCCTGGCGACTGTAGCAAGTGATGAGCCTAAGGGCACTGCTATCTTCTGTCTGTCTGGCATTTGTGATTTTCTCCCTGTTGGGATTCAACAGTTCCTGTCTACACAATTGGTTTGCTTTCCTCATTGCTCATTCTAGCAAAGTTGGCTTGTAACCACGGCTAATTAGCCTTGCTTTAGCTTCCTGCTGACATTTTTCTCTTAATTTTGGGCAGCTACATGACCTATGGATTCTCAGGAACTCCCCATAGGGGATGCTCCTAATGGTGTGCTGCGGATGAAAACTTGCCGCATGTAAAATTGACTAGTGACAATCTCATTTTCAATAATGTCTATTTTCACATCTAGGAAGCTAGCTGTGGTACTACTGATGTTAACTGTGAACTGAAGGTTCAGTTGGTTAACATTAATTGCCTGCACAAACTGCCTAGCTGATGTCTCGGACCCTCTCCAGATGATACAAATATTGTCGATATATCGCCAATACTCAATCACATTGTTGGACCAAAGGTCTTCGTGTTCCACCATGAGGACATGCTCCTCCCACCAGCCTACGTGGAGCCCCGCGTAGCTGGGGGAGAAACATGACCCCATGGCAACACCCCTTATCTGTTTATACACTTCATTGTTAAATAGGAAAGTATTGTTGGTTAAACATTTCTCTGTCATGTGTAATAACATTGTGCTGTGATTATATAGTTCCACAGGGCGTCTATCCAAAAAATACTTCATTGCACGTAGACCGTCCTTGTGAACTATGCTCGTGTATAAAGTCGATATATCCATTGTTATCAACAGAAACTCATCTGACCAAGTACACTGGCCCAATCGATAGAGAAAGTCGGTGGTGTCTTTAATGTAGGCCGGCACACATATTCTTGTAAAAAGAAATCAATGTACTTTGATGTGTTTTTAAACACACTGTTTATCGCGGACACAATTGGCCTACCAGGCACTGGTGACTGCTGTTTATTCACTTTAGGTATGAAGTACATGTTTGGCAAAACAGGGAAATCCTTTTGAAGAAATTTAAACTCATCTTTACTCAAAAGGCCTTCACGTTTCCATCTATGCAGATCTGAGCGATAAGAGTCATTGATTTTTCTTGCTGTGGCCATATCTATCTTGGAATAACAAGAAGTGTCTCCCAGCTGTCTATTGGCCTCCTCTATGTATTCTTGCTTGCCCCACAGGACCACATTACCCCCTTTATCTGATTTGTTGATCACTATTTTTTTGTCATCCTTCAATTTTTTCATAAGGGCAGTATATGGTCGTGTTTTGTCATTTGGTTTATTGCGAGACTTCATGGTCCTGCTTTGCAACATTTTAATTTCATCTATGACTCGATCCGCAAAAACATCTATTGAATCACGTGGCATACTTGGGTTAAATGTTGACGGTGGTTTGAACGGGCTTTCCGCGGGATGATTGATGTTAAATCCCTCCTCCATAGCCACTTCTTGGGTGCTGTTATCACTATTGTCATCATTCCTTAGGTCTTGTAAATTTCTCAGTAACCCTAAGGGGTCCATTAGGATGGCGGGCGGGCTTTGCTCGCCCACCACCCTAACGGAGAAGGGGACCGCCCGCTAACAGTGCGGGGGTCCCGACATTTGTATTAGGATACGCCCGCCACACAGGCGGGCGCATCCTGTATGTCTACCATTGCGGCGGGCGGAGCAGGAATCTCCGCCCGCTGCAATGGTAAAAGTGCACGTTTTGATTTTCAACTCGCAACATGACAGGCACCGCGCGGTGCCTGCTATGTAGCACTTTGAAATGCGGGGGGGGGTCCAAAGGTACCCCCCATGTGCACCCCCCAAACCACGTACTCCCAGGGGGCCCGCAAGGGGCCCCGCAGGGAGTCTCCGCATGCCTTTCCGTGGCGGCATTGCCGCTACGGAAATGCACTGTACAATGCACATTGTAATATGGCGGGTGGTGTCTACAAGACACCGCCACCATGTTACAGGTTTTCCGCCCCGGCCGCTAGGCGACCGGGGCGGAAAACAGGCGGGCGGTGTTTCCGACCGCTGCGGTCCCCTCCGCCATCGTAATATGGCGGGGGGGAATGCAGGGAAGGATGGCGGCCGGATTGCCTCCGCCAGGGTGGCGGTGGCCACCGCTACCCTGGCGGAGGCAATCCGTCCGCCATCCTAATAGGCCCCTTAGTCTCTTGTCTGCACCCCAGTTCTTTTAGTTACCGGTGCAATCCCTGATTGTTTCTTTGCTGCCAAACATGTTTTCACTGCATAGTACTTTTTTAATTTGATTTTACGTATGAATTTAAAGATGTCAATCCGGGTATTTACATAATTGAAATTACTCTCCGGACAATAGGACAAGCCAAGCGCCAATAGTTGTTTTTCTGCTTTGCTGAGATCAATGTCTGTGAGATTGAAAATTGTGTTCTCCTCTATTTCTTGTTCTTGTTGCGCCAGAATTTTTTCTTCTGTTGCTTTCCTTTTTGAGGCTATGCATCGCGGTCGCTGTTTTCGTCGTTGGTTACGCCTTTGCCTTGATTCACATTTAGATTCCTTGGACGAAGCGACGCCTTGCGTTGCAATCCCATATACTCCATTTCTTCTCCAAGAGACAGTTGCCCCATATCCCCTTGTTTTGCACCTGGGGTACCTTCATCTGAATCTTCCTCACTTGGAACTAAACTCGCATCCGAGCTTGATGCTTCAGGGTCACTTATACCTGCCTCTGTGTGCTGCACTGTAACCACCGATTTTGGTGTGGTAGCGCTGCGTTGGTTCCTTTAGATGATTAAACTTGCGGGCAAAAGTATATATGCGCCCTTGTTGGTAGTCTTGCTGATCTCGGGCAAATTTGTAAGCCTTGCACGTTTTTATTACATTTTCCTGTTTCCTTAGGCGTTCTTTCATCTCGCCAATTGCCTTGTCAATGTACATTCTATCCTTGTTGTACATCTCTTTTGAAAGTTCGTTGTTAATGCGCATTACTTCATCTAAATTCACTTGTTTGTCGATCTTGGCGTATTTTACCAAAAGGCAAAGCAAACGCGTTGAGGCTTCCAAGTTTGATTCAGCTCAGTCTTTCAATAAAAGGGGATTGGGGCTTTCGAAGCTAGGTACCAACATAATGCGGAGTCCGCGAGGCACTCGCCCGACTTCTTTATATTTTTCTAACGATCGTATCTCCCACCATTTGGTGAGCTCCCCTCTGCTGTTTTTTTCTAAAGCCTTCAGCAGCATTTTGACATCTGGATTTTCATTTGTATCCGTTTTTTTGTTGTGAGATTTGCCTTCAGCCCCCACCGTCGGCAGATTTTGAAAAAGCTCCTCAAAAGCCTCTTCACGCTCCCGCTCTTCAGACATTTTACCCACTTAGTTATGTTGGTTGTTATTTCAGAAGAAAAGTGGGATGTTGCTTATCAAAATATGTATATATATATCTCCGTAGGAGAAAACACGACCTGCAACAGACCAACAAGCTCGCTGGCATAGACACTTGCTCCCCCACACCGCCGACCCAGTTGCAACAACATTGTGCATTCTGGGAGTTGAAGTTCTGCTCATTGATAGCGAACACGCAACAGGTGAGCAATATCAGCTAGGGGGAGGAGCCTGTTGAACTCGACCTCAAGAGGAGCAGGAGTGGGATACCGGAATGAATGACTCATTAAAGTGTTGGGCGCTAAGGAACTGGAAAAAAGGTAAAGGCTTGGGTCCTGTCCCTGCCCGGCCTGGACCACTCTTATATAATAAACAAACAAGGGAGCCGGACAGTGTACTGAATTGAAAAACAATTGCAGACCTAGTATAATAAATTGCTAGGCTGAACAACCATTTGTGTTGAATCACTTATTTTTTATGCAAAATTATGAAACAAGTAGTAAGGCATCTAAGGGCACACTACCACATTTACAAAGGTTCACAAATACATTGAATAAACCACAAACAATACATATACTCAAATTATATACATATAAACAATTGTGATGAGAAAAGTGAGTATGGACAACTGTACAATGCCTCAACAAGTTATATCATTGAGGTACCAATCCTAAATATAACGTGAACAAGTGGACTGGCAAGTTGGAAAACTAGCCTACTTGTTACAACCACCACAGAATACACAGTGAATTTATCACATGGTGCGCAACATAGGAAACCACATAAACTATACGACAGTGTAGAAATGTGTAAGTTCTATTCCTATTACGCCCTAGTAGTTTGGTATCTTGGTGGAACTGGACGCCGACGCGTTTCGAACCCAAACAAACATTTAGCGGGTTCTCCTCAGGACATGGATTGGGAGGGTCGTTGTCACTGTAAATTAAATTGAGAAATGGTATCAATGCTAAGCTGACTATAAAACTCACTATAGCTCGAACACTGTAAAAATTGTATGTACAGGTACCTTATATATATATATACAGTTGTCCATACTCACTTTTCTCATCACAATTGTTTATATGTATATAATTTGAGTATATGTATTGTTTGTGGTTTATTCAATGTATTTGTGAACCTTTGTAAATGTGGTAGTGTGCCCTTAGATGCCTTACTACTTGTTTCATAATTTTGCATAAAAAATAAGTGATTCAACACAAATGGTTGTTCAGCCTAGCAATTTATTATACTAGGTCTGCAATTGTTTTTCAATTCAGTACACTGTCCGGCTCCCTTGTTTGTTTATTATATAAGGGCGCTGAGGAAGGCATGTAGCCGAAATGCATTCGCCGCCACTTTTTACTGGAATAAACACGCTGTTTCCCCTGGAATCCTCTCAGGCCTCTGATCTCTTCTTTCCGGAGCGATTTTCCTTCATGTTTTCTGCACCTGCCAGAGGTGCAGTACAGATGGCCCTGCTGCGCAAAGCGACCCGGACTGTTACTGGCATCCTGCTGCCATGCAGCAACTTTGAAATTCGGGGTACCGAGAACTCTGGTGTCCGCTAATACCTTCAGGACAGCAAAAGCAGTTGGAGGTATTCTACCACCAGTTGGGCGTTATGGCGTACAAGGCTGTCCCTGCTCACTCGCTTACCTGATGGGACAAGCAGCAGCAGTACGAGTGGACCCAAGGGAGCTGTGTGTGGACTTCGCCATTACTTGGGGACTCATCCGCCACGACCTGCAACAGACCAACAAGCTCGCTGGCATAGACACTTGCTCCCCCACACTGCCGACCCAGTTGCAACCACATTGTGCATTCTGGGAGTTGAAGTTCTGCTCATTGATAGCGAACACGCAACCGGTGAGCAATATCAGCTAGGAGGAGGAGCCTGTTGAACTCGACTCAAGAGGAGCAGGAGTGGGATACCGGAATGAATGACTCATTAAAGTGTTGGGCGCTGAGGAAGGCATGTAGCCGAAATGCATTCGCCGCCACATTTTACTGGAAAAAACACGCTGTTTCCCATGGAATCCTCTCAGGCCTCTGATCTCTTCTTTCCGGAGCGATTTTCCTTTATATATATATATATATATATATATATATAAGAAAAACGAGTTGCCTCAAATGAGATTGCCACACCCGGTAAGTTTGTATCCTTTAATCAGGGAAGCACAACAGCATCACAGCCAGCGTCTCAAAACATCAATGTCGTAGCCAGACGCGTTTCGGGCGTTCACCGCCCTTGGTCACTGGCAGGAGAAGAGAGCAGTTGAGGCAAATCACGTGCAATATAAATCTCCCGCCCCAGTGGGCGTATGCACAGATGTATCCTGGTACTTGTGGTTTGCCACAGTCAATACAAGCCCCAGTGGGCTCCGCTCTCTCTCCCAAATTTGTCAATTTGAACCCCAGTGGGCATGCTTGGAGCAGTCTGTGTAGCATGCCGATGTTAATACACCTTCTCCGATCGGCTTACCGCTCGCGCAGCGTCCTTTGTTGTCGACGTTGCAGACCCGCTCTTTCCAGCGGTGGGGCTCTCTCTCTGCTCTCTTCTCCTGCCAGTGACCAAGGGCGGTGAACGCCCGAAACGCGTCTGGCTACGACATTGATGTTTTGAGACGCTGGCTGTGATGCTGTTGTGCTTCCCTGATTAAAGGATACAAACTTACCGGGTGTGGCAATCTCATTTGAGGCAACTCGTTTTTCTTATATATATATATATATATATATATATATATATATATATATATATATATATATATATATATATATATATATATATATATATATATATATATATATATATATATGTTTGTTCCAAAGCCCTCGCGCTCAAGATATGCACTCCTCGATGTTCTGACTCATTGTCACGTCCTGGCACGGGCTTTCTATCCCCCAAACCCCTGCCCCATAAGTGGCCACAGATAGGCACTTTGCTCTGTTCAAGGTTTTTAAGTGTGGAACTGGTTTTTGTCCTAATTTACTGCAAAAGCGAAATAGACCCTCTATAGATCGGCTAGTACTTTGTACACGCGCCTTCATCAAAGGAACCCAGCTCAGTTTATTGTTAAATACATTTCCCAAGTAATTAAAATTGTCAACTTTGTCAATGGTAGAATTAATTACCTCATGTCCCTTCCCTCTCCCTCATCTCAGCTTGCCGTCTCCTTCTCTCCCCAGTTGTCCTCTGTTTGTCATCCATCCTGTCACCTCTGACCACAGCATGCCTCCCATTTTCCTCTCTTTTCAGAATTGTGTTGTATGCTTTCGTTCATTTCCCTGATTGGCCCATGCCTGCCTCTTCTCTGTCTACCTCCAGCTGCAGTAAGTCCCTTTCCTCTTCTCTCCCCAATCGCAATATGACTGATCATTCTCCGTCCTTACTGCGTTATGTTATACCTAACCTGTATATGTGCATATTGTGTGTTCTGTGTGCATTGGTGGGTATTCTTTGTGTTGCTTGCCATTGCTTCCCCTTGGGCCTGCCTGTCGGGTTAAGGCTTTGGGTCCCTGTCCTGAGCCATTGTCCTTCCTGTTAATATGGTTTTGTTGTGTGTGTGGTGTGCCATCTCCTAACCTTTTATCTGTGTACTTGTTTGGCATTTCTCTCTGTTTAAGACGCCTGATTTGCCTGCCCCCTTTTTTATCCAGATTATCTGGGAAATTGGATGTAGTCTTACCCTTGTGCAGCAAGGGTGGGCTTAGTTTATCTATGTCCATTATTTAGATGTGATGTAAAAGACATCTTTAGCTGTACTCCAGTCTCATGTATCTATATATGTATGTATGCATGTGGTATTTCTCTAGCCAAAATGGAGCAGAGTGGTGTATATGGTCATAGACAAGCTTAAAGTCAGCGAGGAATAGGAGAGGAAGCTGAGTTGTGGACGGTTAATGCATTGTGATGTAGTGTTTTCTAAAAATGTGAGTCTTCCACTCATTCTTATACTGGAGCAACATTGAGGCAGTCTTGATGGATACAAGTATGATAATCCAGATCTTAGGGGTGTAGATGGAAAAGGCATGTTGTCTTGGTTTTTCTGCTTTATACACCTCCTAGTCTGCAGTGTGATAGTGTCCTGCCTGCGGGTGTGCTGAAAATTACCAGAGATTGTGAGCCTGTCTGCAAGAAAAGAGGGACTGCTGGTCTTAATGGTTTTGTAAATGTTGCAGCTTGTTTTGAAGGTGCAGATTAGCAAGGGGAGCCAATGGAGTTCCATCAGGGTGAGGATTATGTGATCATATTTTATTACGCCCTGGAAGAGATGTGTTGTGGCATGTAGGATGCCCCTAAGGGGTAATAGTGTGGATTCTGGGAGGCCATGGAGTAGGGCATAACTACCAACAGGATACAAGAGTACAAGGGCTTGAACAGATATTTGGTGAGAGTTGGGGTTCGAAGCAATCAAGGTTCATGTTTGAGTTTGTTCTGTATCTTGATTGTTATTCTTGGAAAATATTTGGAATTCTACCTTGGTTGGATTGTTATTCAAGTTGGTGCTGGAAAAACAGGTCTGAATGATGGACAAGCAGTGATTGAAGAACTGGATGTCTAAAGTAGAGGAGACTTTCAAGGAGAGTTGTATATCATCAACATATTAGTGAATCTTGATGCTGTTATTTGTGAGGCGAGCACCAAGCGGCTCCATGTAAAGGTTGAAGATGACAGGCGACATTACAGAATCCTGGGGAACTTCACGTTATCTTTTGTGACCTGGAGGTGCCCATGTGAACAAACTGGTGTCAGTTGGAAAGGTAGGACAAAAACCAGTGAAGGCCATTGCCAGTGAGTCCTATTTGTGACTCCAGGATGCGTAGGAGAGTGGGATAGGCAACTGTGTTGAAGGCAGCTGAGAGGTCCAGCAATATAAGTCGGCAGGTGTCATCCTTATTTGTGGTCAAGAGGGCATCGCATATGAAATGTAAGGTGGTGGTCTCTGTACTACAGTGTGATCTGGAGCCAGACTGGTAGTTATGCAGGATATATTTAGCATTGATGTGATCTTGGAGTTGAATATAAACTATTTTTAGAGGATCTTGCTGAGGAATGGTAAGTGAGTGATGGAGCCCTTGTGGGCGAGGTCGTCAGAGTCTAGTGTAATTTTCTATAGGAGTGGGAGAATCTGGCCAGTCTTGTGAGCTTTGGGAAGTTGCCTTGAACCACAGTTGCATTGTTAGTGGTAAGCAGGGGTAAGAGAGAGATTAGAAGAAGGACAATGGTAAGGCATCATAGCCACAAGATGTGGCTTTGAAGCACTTGAGTATGTCAGCTCAATGTGAGAGAGATAGGGCTTTGAAGGCTGACAATTGCGGTATTCTACTGGACGGGTGGGTGTGAGAGATGAAGCAGGCTTGGTATCACCGATGTTCGGTTGGATTTTCTATATTTTTTCTTCTGCATTCTTTACTGTGATCCTTATGTAATCCCATACAACAATTATAAAAATAGAAGCAGAGAACTCTGGGTAGTTCTCAAGTTTAGGTGAGAGGCAGCTCCTGTATAGAGCACCCTCAACACCAGCGACACTCTAGATCTGCTCACCTCAAATGTCTCTCAAGTGAAACACGTGTCAGGGGTTGCATTTATTCATTTCACATTGGCTTGGTTGCTATTTTACCAATTCAAAGCTGTAATACTGTGCCTGGAGTGGTTAAAGGCTTTCGTCATTTTGCAGATCGGCATGGACAGTACTGTGCTAGTCCAATGCTTAAAGACTTTGCTGTAGAAATGACAAAATACTTTGTCCCTTTCTATTTTGGGGTGGATGGCACTGTGCTAATCCTATGCTTAAAGACTTTGATAGAAAAGCAAACATTTGAGGTGAGCAGATCTAGAGTGTTGTTGGTGTTGAGGGTGCTCAATACAGGATCTGCCTTCCACCTAAACTTGAGAACTACCCAGAGTTCTCTGCTTCTTTTTTGCATAATTTATGCATCTATGCCTGAAAGGGTATATATACATATATATCAGGAGAGTATACACAAAATGGGGCAATGGATGAGCTCCCTTTAGCCACTGACTTTGTTGCCTCTATCATTTAACACTGGAATCAGGCCACCCAACAGTTATGTTAAGTAATTTTGATTTGTATAGCGCGCTAATCACCCAAGAGGGTATCCAGGCGCTTGGACAGGTGTGTATGTGTGTGGTCCCTAGGTGCTTATACGAAGAGCCAGGTTTTCAGCTTCTTGCAGTACTCAAGAAGTGAGGAGGAACCTTTGATGTGATGATGGAGGTTGTTCCATGTTTTGGGTGCGATGTAGGAGAATGAGTGACCTCCGCTTTTGCTTTTGCGGATGCGGGTATCGCGCGCACGCCTGTGTGTGTGTGTGAGAGCATCAGTGTCTGGTGGGTTGGTAAAAGTTCATGAGACTGTTGAGCTATTCTGGTCCTGTGTTGTGTAAGACTTTGTATGTGTGCGTGAAAAGTTTGAATTGGCTGCACTTGTGAATGGGTAGCCAGTGAATCATCCAGAAGTGCAGTGTGATGGCGGTGCAGGGTGGGAGGTCGAGTATGAATCATGCAGCTGTGTTCTGGATGGTCTAGATTCTGTGTAAAAGTATTTTCGAGATTAATTCACAGGGGTATGAGAGGCGATATATATACATACAATGTAAGAAGTATAAAGTATGTACAAATAATAAAAAATGAGGAGATCCATGTTGTTGCTTGTGTTCTTGAGTTTGTCTTTATTCAAGATACACTAGGTTTTCAAAAGAAGACCCCCTGTGAATTAATGTTGAACTTTGTGGCCATGTGGCAGCTGGCCATCTGAAGTGGGCAGTATCTCATTACCCTTGTGAATAGTCTTGGCAATGCAATCCTCTGCTACTCAGCTGCTTGTTTCGAATGTTAGTAAGTTATTTAAAGATTCCGGCATAGAAAGTGTTGCCATAGTCCAGCCTGCTGGTGATGAGTGCTTTTGCGAAGGTCCGTCTTGTGTTCTGAGGCAACCATTTGAAGATTTATTTTTAGCAAGCGTAGGTTGTGGAAGAAGGAGGTGTGCACTCTGTTGATCGGAGCCATTATTTTGAGCTTGTCGTCTGGGATGATCCCTAGATTTTATGCATGGTCTGTGGGTAAGGATGTGGGCCTAGTTCCTACGACCACCAGGTGGAGTCCCATTGGAAGGTCTTGTGGCAGAAGACCACTACTTCCGTCTTGTCAGAGTTGAGCTTCAAGCAGTTGGTTCACCTCCAGCCTGCTACTATGGTCATGCATTGAAGCTGGTTCTGATGATGGTTGTCTTGTTCATCACGGAGACAATGAGTTGTGTGTCACCAGGGTAAGACATGATGGTGATGTCTTGTAATCGGATGATGTTGGTGAGTTGTGCCATGTATATGTTGAAATGGGTGGGGCTGAGGGATGATCCCTTTAAGACTTCGCATAATAGTTGCTTGGTCTCTGATGTGAAGGGTGTCAGACTGACTCTTTGGGTTCTTCCCCTGAGGAAGAAATAGATCCATCTGAGACCGAATTCTTATATGCCAATCTTGTGGAGTCTTCTGATGAGGGTGTTGTGGGAAACAGCATTGATAGCTGTGGAGAGGTCGAGCATGATGAGGGCCGCTATTTAGCCTCATTCCAGGATCATTCATATGTCATTGATGGCTGCGGTGAGTGCTGTTTCGGTTGTGTGGTTCTCTCTGAATCCTGATTGAGTGTTATCTAGAAGATGGTGACGTTTGAGGTGGTTTGTGAGTTGCTTGTTGATGGCCTTCTCTATGACTTTGGCTGGATAGGGGAGCAGGGAGATATGTAAAAGTTGCTCAGTTGATTCAGGCCGGCTGTGGGCTTTTGGAGCAGGGCGTTGATTTCTGCAATTTTCCATTCTTCCAGGAAAGTGGTGAAAGTGATGGAGGTGTTGATGATGTCGGTCAGGGTGGTACTGATTTGTGATGTTCCTAGGTTGTAGATGATGTGGGGGGGACTGGGTCCATTGGGGCCCCTGAGTGGATGGTCCGCTTAGTTGCCGCTGTGTTGTTTCTGGTGAGGGTTGTCCATTCGGTCAGGTGGCCATCTTGGTTGGTGGTGGGTAGGTTAGCAATGATTTCTCTGGAGTGAGTTGTGTTGGTGTGTGACGTTGCTGTAAATGTTTGCGATTTTGCTGTGGAAGAAGTTGGATAGGTTGTTGCATAATTGTCGGGAGGCGGCAAGGTTGTTGACGGTGGTTGAGGGCTAGGTGAATTCCTTGATGATCAAGAAGATCTCCTTGCAGATGTGAAAGCCTCCTTTGATGCAGTTCACTAGTGCTTTTTTCTTGGTATCGCATATTCGCTGAGTGCAGCCTTGCTGGTAGTTCTGTCGGTGATGTTGTATCAGTCATTCAGCCATTAGGCATTAGGCATTTGAAGCGTCAGGCACTGTAAGATTCCGCATTTTTGCTTGTTTAAGGCAGCTTAGCTTTTGATTGCTCAGCAAGTATGTGAGCTCACTCAGGGCATTACTTAAAGAGTACCTCCTTTGCAGCCCAATAACACTTAGGGGCACATGCATCAAAGGAAATTGCATTCGCAAACGGTGCGAATCGCAAAATTTGTCCGTTTGCAAATGCAATTCCCATTTTTGGGGTGCATTAACATTTTTGTAATTTTTGCAATTTAAGAAATCAAAAAATTGCGATTTCTTAAATTGCGATTGCATTTAAGGAATCTCAAATTGAGATTCCTTAAACCAATGCATCGAACTCTAAAACTTTGCGAATTCGCAAATAAGGGGAGCAAATTACCATGAAGTTGACCTTCATGGTAATTTGCGAAACTTTGAAAAATGCACTAAAGTGCATTTTTCAAAGTTCCATTTTACAGACACATGATCTTGGGGCATGTGAGTGTGCAAAATGTACTTCTAAGCAGATTTCAGGGGTGCAACAGGGTGAGTAACTTGCTCCTCCTTTTTTTAATTCTCTACCTAAGATGATTGGTGCTGCAACTTATTGTTTTTATACATCCAACTTGGTTTTGCCACTACTGTTTTTAGTCACATACTAGCTACACCTTTCATTAGTATGTCACAATATCACAGTGTGCTCACAGTCACTACAGGGATCACAGATTGTCACTTACCTGTGGTAACAATCTCTTTTGTCTCCCAATCTAGGCAAGAGCAGGTGTTGAACAGGTAGTACAACATGTGTGCTGATTGCAAACTGATACTTTTGTAGGTCATGTTTTTGTAGATAGTAGGTTTTATTAGGTCCTGAAGAATCGCAGCCAATGAGCCTGAAGCGTGAAACATGTTGACCACACCCTTCACATTGTAGTACTGTATCTTTCCTGGAAACCTAAGTTCCAGCGAATACAGACTACCCTTGAATTTCCTTGCGGCAGAGGACCACCAGAATAAAATTGTTTTCCGGTACCTTGTGCCACATTTTATCTTCACCCACACCATCTACTCTGTCCTGGCCCCTCACCCACGCTTCACCCATAGGCAGTTGGATAAAAGATCTCCGATAAAGAGCCCCTCTTTGAGGTGTGCCCGTTTGGGCATTGCACCGCCTGCCCAACGAGGAGCATTGCCTATGATGAAGCATGACACTCGCAAGGGTGTGTGAGGCCATTATATCCAACATATTGGATACCCAGGGTTAGCTCTCCTTTGAGTACCTCCCCTAGCACCTTAGTGGCCGTCCTTTCCTTTCCTTTAGGAACAGCTCAGTTTTCTCTTTGGTATCTACAGTAACCAGGGCTACGACTGTGGCTGGACCTTCCACTCATTCTTTTTTTTTTTTTTTAATTTTTGGAAGACCTTTATTGACAAAAAGAGAAAGGTTACACATACATCCAGGAGCGTAGCCCGAAGGCGTTAAAATGCAATACAGGTCAATAAGGTAAGTCCGACAGGATCAATTACAGGATCATTGAGGTCTAATTTTAAATTTAAAGTCTGAAGGAGAATTGGTGTCAGGATAGCAAGATCATACATCGGTCCGTTACAAGTAAGCAGGATTAAATAGCAAGCAGTGCAATATGTCGCCGGAACCACAATTCGCCACAGTTAATAACCGTCCTGGGAAGGGCACAAATCTGGAAGCCAAATGAATCACAAATAATGCCCTACAACACTGTAGTCCACCTAGAAATGACAGCAAATAACCCAATCCGCAACGATTCATGGTGGACACCTTCCCAGATTATGCGAAACCCAATCCCACAGGAGAGGAGGACAGAAAAGAAAAGACTAGAAAGAAGAAACGTAGGGCCATAGAGACAAAGAAGCACAAAAAACATGTTATACCCCCACCCCCCACCCTGCATGCAGCGGAAGGCCACGGCCCACCCCCCCCATAGGCATGCTTGGTACCCCAGAAAACCCACAAGAGGGAATACAAAAGAAAGACTTAGCCAAAGAACGGGCCATAGAACCGAAGAAGAACTAACCCACAAGTGCCCAACCCCCCACCCTGCACGTCTAACGAGGCTATGGCCCACCCCCGATTTAGCGTGCCCGTCACCCCAGATGGTCCCACAGAAGGGAAAGAATACGGGGGGAATACACAACAAATAAACCCCCCCCCCCCCCCCTCACCCGCATTAGTCAGCTCAGCGCCGATCTTAAATAAGACAGCATAGGATCATGAAGCAGCGGCGTCACATCACAAAACAATAATCAAGATATCTGCACAAGTTCTCCGGGAAGCAGGCCTGGCAACTTCGATAGAGGGGTCACCCCTGGCCCGTTCTGTCTCTGCCGGCGATGTGCGGCAGCTGAAGGGCAGCAATGCAGTACATTAAAAATTTAGGGTGATTGGACCAACAAGGCAGGATCAGCCGCACAAGAGATCTCGCCACCCGGAGGCCAGGAAAATGATCGATCCAAACGTGTAGGGACCGCAACAAAGTATCAGGCCAGCATGCCAAGTCATCACATAGTGAGGGCCACTCGGGGTCGGTAGTCCCATAAGCAGGGCCGTGAACGGGATCCACCAGCGGCGCTGCTGCAGGTCCCAAGTCCAGACTCACCCCGTCGGGCTGTCCAAGACCACCACCCTCACTGTTCCGGGTCTCCCACAGGGTCTGCCGCGAAGTCGTAGTCGATGCCCCCACCTCTTGCGCAAAACTGTCCATGACCCCACTCTCTGCCCGATCTTCGGGGCTATCATCCAACGGCGAGAATATAATGGCATCGAGCCGTTCACCCAGGTCTTCGGTTACCCCCACCAAGGCAGCACGGAGAGAGGTCAGAGCATTCAGGACCTGACGAAGTGAGGGCTCCATCTTGCGACGCCTGGCCAAACAAACACCCCCACTTAGAGGCGCCCTCGCGAGGCAGCGTCGGAAGTGGACAATATGTCTCACAACCCAGAGCGCCCGGTGGGATCAGCATACAGAAGCCGGCATAACACCCACTCATGAAGTGCGAGTCATCGCGCTGACCACGGCCGTAGGCAGGGAGTGTTGATCAATCAGCAATCCATTGGGTTCTCCGGAGGCATCCGCTATACACTGCATGGGGTCGCAATATGTAGACTAGCCAGCTCAGGAGGGCTGATCCCCATGTCGCTGAAGTCCAGGCACTTGTGAATCAGAACTCGTTCCAACCAACAAAGTCCCCACCGGACGGGCAGCTCCAAAATGGCGCCTCACCAGCCTCTCCGAGAACAAAGGGGCGACTCAGCAAGCTGGAGCGGCTGGCCCTGCAATGCGTGTGTCCGTTATCGGGGTTGCGCCGGTCGCTTCGCTCACCCGTGCGTCTCCTGCGCCACTCGCAGCATTCCGGACCCCCGGTCGCCTCGGCCTACACAGCCGCGGTCCCCAGTGCCTCACCGCCGCCGGCGTATTCCTCCGGACCCTCGGCCAGCTGCCCGTCTTCGCAGCGGCTCGAGCAGTAAGGAGCAGAAAAGGGGGACACCGGACTCTACGAGCCCCAGGATTTCGGCCAGCGACTCCCCGGATAGTCTGACGCCGCTGTGTTCAGCACCAAGCCGATGCGGGCGGGGGAAGGCAGGAGAAAGTCAGGATAGATTCCGTGGCGAGCGGAGCTCCCAGCCTAAGCGGCCATCTCGCTTCGCGCTCGGCCACGCCCCCCCCTTCCACTCATTCTTTCGCGTGGAAGCCCTACTGGATCACTTTGGATCCTCCACCTCCCCTACCTTTTGTTATATGAAAATGCTAGTGTCATATATATGTCTCTGCAAAATTGAATAACATGAGTTGTTGTATCTTCTGTTCTTGTGTGAAGGGAAGATAACAAAACAAAAGCAAACTTTTATTCACTACAAATGCTCTTAATTAAAGCATCTTAGAACCCTGACTGAACTTCAGGCATGGGGACTCGACGTCACAAGCCTGGTCGTGGTTCCTGGTGGTTACTCACTTATGGCTACCCAATAGTACGGATATTGCGGATATCAGTGAGAATGGTGCACCTACAGCTGAAAGTAAAGCGGGGAATCCTCTTATGCCACAGCTGTCTACTACAAGGCTGAAAGCTTTGCCAGAACACTGATTCTGCTGTCTAGAGACGCTCCAAGACTCAATGTTTTGCATAGTCAGGGCCAGACAATACATTTAAATGTCCTTACCCTTTAGGAAGTGTACACAATCAGAGCAGGTTAAAAATGTTACCTGTCTCTGGCTATCTCTTAGTTTTCGAGACATAATGATATATAACGTGTAACTGGTCCCATGTGGAAAGTATCGTAATGAAACTGTCCTTTTGTAATAAAACGTCAATGTTCTTATGTACACATGTTTTTTTTAAGTAAAGTACTGTGACAACCATTAGGTCTAGTTCATACTATATAGAACTGCAAATAAATATAAAATATATAATAAAATTTTACTTGTAGTTTTTATTCTTCATTATAAATGAATAATTGCAGATACCAGTCAGAACAGTAGAAAATAGCACCAGGGTCACTACTTGCACCTGAATTTCATGTTAATAACACTTCTCTGTCCCAAGAGGTATGTCTACTGACATCAATCAATCAATCAATCAGGAGTTTGTTAAAGCGCAACTACTCACCCGTAAGGGTCTCAAGGCGCTAGGAGTGGGGGGGTGCAGGTTCCATTCCATCAAGGAGGGGGTCTGTCGAAGAGCCAGGTTTTGAGGTTTCTTGCGAAGATGGGGAGCGATGTTGTCTGTCTGAGGTGGAGCGGAAGGGAGTTCCATGCTTTGTCCGCGAGGAAGGAGAAGGAGCGGCCTCCCGATCTGGTCTTTCTGGTGTGGGGGACCTCAGCGTAGGAGAGCTGGGCTGATCGTAGGGTCCTTGGGGTGCGTGGAATTTGAGCCGGCTGTTCAGGTATGCTGGTCCGGTGCCGTGGAGGGCCTTGTGTGCGTGGGTGAGAATCTTAAAGGTGATTCTCGCCTCGACTGGGAGCCAGTGGAGTGTGCGCAGGTGCTGGGAGATGTGGCAGTGTTTTGGCAGGTTGAGGACCAGTCTTGCGGCAGCGTTCTGGATGTTCTGTAGCTTGCGGATGAGGTTTTTGTTTATTCCGGCGTAGAGTGCGTTGCCGTAGTCGAGTCTGCTGGTGACCAGGGCGTGAGTGACTGTTTTTCGGTGTTCGAGGGGGATCCATTTGAAGGTCTTACGAAGGAGGCGGAGGGAGTGGAAGCAGGAAGATGAGACAGAGTTGATCTGGCGGTCCATTTTGAGCTCGATGGATGCGATGGTGTCAGTGGCTCTGTTGAAGATGTGGTGGGGGCAGGGGTCGGTGGGGGCCCCTGAGTGGATTGACTTCATTGTCTTCAGTGTGTCTTTGGTGGTGAGGGCTGTCCAGTCATCAATCGCTGGTTTCCGGGTGTCGGGGTGGTTGGTGAGGGTTCAGTGTGTTGGTTGTCTTCGTCGAAGTTGTCGTAGATGCTCTTGATTTTGTGGTGGAAAAAGGTGCTGAGTTTGTCGCAGAGGTCTTGTGAGGGAAGGATGTCGGTAGACTCGCTGGTGGGTTGGGCGAACTCCTTGATGATGCTGAAGAGTTCCTTGCTGTTGTGTGCGTGGGTGGAGATTCTGTCTTCAATCGCTTTTTTCCTCATTTCTCTGATGAGTTGATGGTGAGCGTTGGTGGCGGCTCTGAAGTTGTTGTGGGCTTCTGTGGATTTGGTGTTTCTCCAGGCCTTTTCGAGGCGGCGGCATGTGCGCCTGGACTCTCGAAGTTCGGTGGTAAACCATCTGGCTTTCTTGGCACGGGTATTGTTGTTTTTCTTGAGGGGGGCTATGGTGTTGGTGCTGTCTGAGATCCATCTATGCACGGTTCGGGCTGCGGTGTTGGGGTCGTCGTTTTCCGCGATGGTTGGGGTGGAGTTGTTGAGAGAGGAGATGAGCTGGTCGTCGGTTATTTTGGTCCAGTTTCTTTGTGGAAGCAGGTGCTGGTGTCTGTGGATGGTGGGTGTTCTGAAGGTGAAGTGGACGCAACGATGGTCGGTCCATGGGAGTTCGGTGGTGTGACTGAAGGTGATGGAGTTTCCTGTAGTGAAGAGGGGGTCGAGGGTGTGTCCTGCTGAGTGCGTGGGCTCGGTCACGATCTGGCAGAGTCCAATGTTGTGGAGGTTGTCCAGGAGGCATGTGGTGTTGGGGTCCAGTTGATTGTCGAGGTGGAAGTTGAGGTCTCCCAGCAGGGTGTAGTTGGTGGATGCGATGGCCTGCGGGGAGATAATATCCGTGATGGAGTTGGCGAAGGGTCCGCGGGGTTCAGGGGGTCGGTAGATGAGGGTTCCTCGGAGGGCGGCAGTGGGGCTGGCCAGTATTTTGAAGTGAAGGTGTTCCATCAGTTCTGTGGACTCGTCAGGGAGTGTGCTCAGGCGGAGGCTGGATTTGTGGACGATGGCAATTCCTCCTCCAGGAACTTCTGGGGGAGGTGAGGGTTGGGGTTGAGCGGTAGCATAGCAAGGATTCAATGGGCCCTTGTCCAAGCAAGGAAAATGGCCCCTTTAACAGCTGTTGGGGTAATAAGATACAGCAATTATCAGGGCTCAATTGGCCCTTAAAGGCTTAAGACCCCGATGCACTGCACCTGCTGCACCAATAGTACCTGCGCCCCTGGGGTAGAGGCACGTAATTTGTCCTCTACTCCTCCCATGGCTTTCCAACTGGACTCTCAAAGGTGAAGATGTAACGCTAGTCATGTGTTGCGAGATCCCTGTCCGCTCTGTGCCCTGCTGCTTAGCTATTTGGATGTCCAAAGTAGTGTTATATAGGTCATATCCATGTTATGATATATGGTTCAATATGTAGTGGCATTATGTCTTCTTGGCTTTACTTGCATACTGCTCTGAAATCGCATGCTGTGTTTTCTCTGTCCACCATCAATTTGATGCTTGTCGCATGCACCAGACCAAGGCCTTTATTTGCTCATGCACAGAAATACGCCCTCTTATAAAACTAAAATATTATAGTCACACATCCAAGACCCACTGGTCCTCTGTCTTACAAGGATAAGGACATACTTGAGCGCCAGTGCTCAGCTTCTTGGCATTGAAAACTAATAAAACTTCGAATGTCAGGGCATGGGACAATATAGTTATCCTACAATTAAATCAATTTTTATTATGTTATCATCACTTCAACAAAGCACTTCTACATTATAAAAGTATGCTACTGAGAAGAAAGTGGATTTAAATAAAGAAATCCATGCTCCTTTCTGGCATTATAAAGTGCAATAATTGCAATCTACAAACAGGGTGCCCGAAATTCGCGTAATTTGCTTATGCGTAATTGAGTGAGCATTTTATGAAAAATAACGCATAATACAAATCTGTCATTTAGCGTTACATTTTAGCACTATTTTTATGGGAAGACGGATTTCGCGCTAAAAAATGTGCATGAGAAAGAATTGCCGTGAACAGCAGCAGCTCGCATTCTGGCTGCTCATCTTGCTCGCCCTTTTATAATTTTGCCCCAAGCTGCAGTGCGACTACGGAATTCTGTGAACTTCAGGTAAACAGCGCTACCTGACGTTATGCAAATGACTCCAGCCTAATTTACATTTCGACTAGGTTAATCTATGAACAATACTTACACCGTGGAGTCATTATTCTAGATAAGAAACCTTTTTATAATATTTTCCCTCCTCATTTTGCTTCTCGTTCCAGGCTGGAGGCTCCAGGGGGCAGAGCAGCAGTAAACCCTCTCAGAGATGATGTCAGAGGACTCGGATAAGGAAGACCAGCTCTTTGGTCGGTGCACCAGCGACGAAGCAGAATCGGTAAGGCTCAATAATATTTTACGTAATATTTAGGGTGTTATGTACAAGCCCCTTGAGCCGCCTGTATGTAACTTTTTCTCATGTTAAAAGTGACGCACCGGCGGTAAATAAGCCCCTTGGTTGGAGAAATGTCGAGTCTTTCTCTTTGCCCTCTTTCAAGGAGTGATATGTTTCACACAGTCTGTGCAAATTTGTTAAATAACCTGCTTTACGGTTTTGTAGCTACAGAATCCTTCAATTGAATTTTGCTTTTATGGATCCTCTGACACGTTGCAAAGTCTTGAAATTGTACACACAACTTTAAACGGGAAATCCGACGTAAAATGATGGAAACGCCTTTCTGACGGCTCCAAGACTCTGTTATTACTTTTCATGAGGTTCATTGCAAGAGAAGCAAGGGACTTCTCACCACTTGTCTGAATTTATCCTGTAACTACACATTGGGGTGCCTGGTGGCAGGGTGACATGGACGCAGATGAGCACTAAAGAGCACCGTTGCTGGATATTTCAAATTTTGCATTTTGCTCCATGGGGTCGTGGGTTGCAACCTATGGATTTTGGTTGATTTAATTACTGTGAATTACTCCCCAATCATCAAAATAATCACTCTATTCATAACCACAAAAAATCTTTAAGCACCCTTCATCAAAACCTTGCCAAAAAATGGAGAGTAATGAAAACAGTAGATTTTCAGAATTCTTTTTAAAATTCAAATAACTGATTTACCAGCTAAGGTTTTTTTCACGGAAGTTTAATCCCTCAAATAACCCTCTACCTCATTCAATGATGAGTTTATTGGGAGGGTATGGTTAGGCGGTTGCTCCCCCTGGACAAAAGTGTGCTGCTCTATGTATTAGGTGTACTTTTTATTCTAAGGCCAGAATCATTTTGGGGCAGCGTCTACTGCTGCTGTCTCGGGACCTGACTTACTGTGGCACTGCAGGCTGTGTGCAAGGTATATACCCTTTCCACACTTCATTCTCAGAGCGGTGAGGACAAGCATTCCATGGCTTCTCAAGTGTGTAATGTGAAATAGACTAAGAACACAGACAGTCACAAAGGCACAATAAGCACTGTCCAGCCCAGTGATTTCCTTTGTAAAAAGAGAAGCACTTTAATCAAACCCTAAAATATAGTACTATACTTGGGTAATGTTAATCAGCTACAAAATTTGAAGAAGGATGCTATGGGGTATTAAACATTCAGAAATATACAGGCAAAAATCTGGCACACGTGTAAACACAATTTAGTACATTGCAAAATAGTTACCTTAGTTCTGCGACCCATTTGATAGTCCATATATCTCACTACCAAGATTCTTTAGTGTCATTCAGTCCTACTGACTCAAATAAATCACTGGTGTTTCAGCAGAGGGCTACACAAACAATGTTTATTGCCATTGCGCATAACTACAAGGTGTAACGGGCACTTGAAATGTACAAACGCCCAGGACTGATATCCGGATCACAGGCTAGGGTCCTGCTCGCAGCACCCAATATGTGGGTTTGCGGTCCTGCCTCTTCAGACTCTAGATGTTGAGGCTTGAAAATGATGGCTCCATGTGGGAGCAGCACAGGTCCAGCTCTGCCCCAAGATCCCTCGCTAAGCAGATCCCTCCCATGGGTGGCGTTTCAAGTCTGCAATGGCAAGTCTCAAGGTCCTTAAAGAGTGGGAACAAGTTGTCTCGCCTCTGGCAGATAACATGCACATTGCATTCTTGCTGGCTGACACTTACCGTTATCATAGAGTGATTCAGCTCATTTGACTTGTGGAAACTCATTGGTGGGAACAGAATATCCTCTCCAGACATGAGTGGGCACTGGTCATACTTTCTAGTTCAGTCCACTTCTTCTGGGTGAAAGTTCAGTCCACTTCTTCTGGGCTATGCCATAGTCCAGGTACAGCGGCAGGGCTTCTACTCTTCCTGGGGTAATATCTTCATGCATCGTCAGGCACTCCATCCCCTCTTCCCATCTATTCTCCCTTTTCTTTCTCTTCCTTCCCTCCTCTTTCCACTGAACTATTTCTAAATCTTCTGATCAAAATCAAGTCCGGTTCCCCCATGGATTGCGCGCCAGCACGCATCCTTAAAACCCTCTTCACCACTTGCTCTGGACCTCCTCTTGCCCTCCTTAACTCCTCTCTGGCTCTTGGATCTGTCCCCTCCTCTTTCAAATCTGCCATAGTCCTTCCGATTTTAAAGAAAACTGGTTTAGATCCCTCTCTTCCCTCCAATTTCCGTCCCATCTCTCTCCTTCCCTACCTTGGCAAGATCCTCGAGGCTCATGTCACCTCCTGCCTCTCCTCTTACTTTGAGGAGAACAGCCTCCTTGCATCCCACCAGGCAGGATTTCGCCCGGGCCACTCCACGGAGATGGTGGTCCTCGCAGTCTTGGATGAGCTTAAGGGGAAGGCCGACTCCAATCTCCCCCAAGCTCTGGTCCTTCTCGACTTGTCCGCTGCGTTTGACACGGTCGACCATGCCATCCTTCTCGACCGTGTCAGCGCAGCGGGCATTCGGGGCGTGGCCTTTTCCTGGCTGGCGTCCTTCCTTCGGGATAGGTCCCAGGCAGTTCATCTCTCCGGTTTTTCCGCTCCTCCCCGTCCTGTCACTTGTGGAGTTCCCCAAGGTTCTTCTCTCTCCCCTCTCCTTTTCAATCTCTATATTCACCCCCTCATCACTTCTCTTCTTGAGCTGGGGGTCTCTGTGTATAACTACGCTGATGACCTTCAGCTCGTCTTCGATCTTTCTTCCTCTCCTGACTCTCTTCCCAAGTTCTGTTCCACTTTAGTTTTTATTTCTGACTGGATGTGCGCTAATCAACTGAAGCTCAATCCAGATAAAACTGAACTTGTTCTCACCGGTGGCTCTTCTAACCCCTGGACCCCCGCACACTGGCCCCTTTCTTTTGGTCCCCCCCCTGTTCCTTCTTCTTCTGTCCGCACTCTTGGCATCAAAGTCAGTCATGACTTATCCATGCACAGTCAGATCAGTTCTGTTGTGTCCTCCTGCTTTCTTTCCCTCCGTTTAATCCGGAAAATCTCCCGCTTCTTCTCCTCTGATGCCCTCAAATCCATAGTCATGGCCCTCGTCATCTCTCGCCTTGACTATGGGAATGGCCGGTACGTGGGCATACCTGCTTACGAATCTCGCCGCCTACAGGCCATTCAAAACCAAGCTGCTCGTCTCATCCTTTCCCTCCCCAAATCCTCTCATATCACTCCGGCTCTTAAATCACTTCACTGGCTCCCTGTTCGTCTCAGATCCTTTTTTAAACTGGCCTGTCTTGCATTTTTGGCTCACTCCCGCTCTGCACCCTTGTTCATCAACTCTCTTGTTTCTTCTCATGCCCCTGTCCGCACCCTCCGCTCTTCCTCTCTCTCTCTTCTCCACATCCCTCGCTTCCGCAAATCCAGAACCGGGGGAACCCGCTTCTCAGTCCTTGCCCCCCAGTTCTGGAATAGCCTTCCTCTCTCTATTCGCTCCATTCCCATCTACTCCCACTTTCGCAAAGCCCTCAAAACCTTCCTCTTCCTACAGGCATTCCCCTCTTAAATCTTCCCTGGGTTCCCCTCTGCCGAGTTCTTGATCAGGTCCCCAGCGCCAGGAAGCCGCTTGGCCATCGCGCGCTTTATTAAATATTTTATTCATTCATTACATGTCAGGCCAGAGGAAGATCTACAGCTAAGATTACTGAATCTATTCAATCTTCTAGAGCTTTTTAAAGTTATTAATTCTCTTATTTTTCCTCCTGTTGCTGACTCAACTGATTTTTTTCCAAGAACTCTGATAGAATGGCAGATTTTTTCCGTACTAAGATCACAGATATATATTCCATTCTGGAGGACTATAATGCTGGAAAGGCTATGTCTGTCACTTTCATAATTTACTCTAATGTTTTAGTATCTATGGAGATGAACCGAAGCTACTCACCTTCCCTTGCTTTTCACTTGAAATGACGGATCGTCTACTAGAAGGAGTTCCTCTGGGTAACCTTTGGATGCATGCCACCTAAAAGTTTTAAAGCTTGGAAGGGAGGTTATTGTTCCCCACCTCACTTCAGTACTTAATATTGCCATTACCGAGGGGCAGTATCCAACTCTTTGGAAAACCGCTGTGGTTAAACCACTTTAAAAAAAGCCATCTTTGGATCCTACGGGTTAAAAAAATTATTGCCCCATTTCTTTGCTACCAGTCCCAGCTAAGATTATGGAAAGATATTTGAATTCTCATCTTAGCGCCTATCTATTGGACCATCAGCTGATTGGTGCCTCACAGCACGGCTTTAGAAGCCGTTATAGCACTGAGTCAGCACCTACAGCGTTTTTTTTTTTTTTTAAAGTTTTTGAAAACCTTTATTGTGCATCGAATCAGAACAAATACGGGCCTACAACCTGACGGCCGGCCACGAAAACAGTTAAGCACCAATGCAACGTTACGGCGACACAGTAATATCTCTCATTGTAAGGAAGCATTAAAAAGGTTACACTGTAATTATCATATTACCATGTCCCAGAATCAGTGAAGGTTAATTTTTAAAAGTTTTCATCGCAACCATTAAGATCAGGTCCTACTACTCCGTACTTATACAAGTAAGAAAAAGGAAACTAGGTCCATGTAGGTGGGACTCGACCATAGACACCCTTACCAATCAGTACAGTTCGCAACATGCGAGTTCCAGCCAGAGGATGGCCACAAATTATGCACACCCCTAGAGAGGACGCAACATCCCAACTAACACCGCGCTACCACCCATCCCCCAGTATGCCTAACACGGGCCTAGAAAAAAGAAGAAATTATATAATAACAAAAAGGCACCATAGAAAGAAACACGAACTAAAATGTACCCCCCCACCCTACACACATGCAGAGGCTACGGCCTACCCCCCCCCCCCCCTAGCAGAGTGTTTGTCTCCCCATAACCCGAAATATAGTGAGAGAAGAGAAAATTGAGAAGGAGAAAAAGAAAAGGAAAAAAGGAGAAAGAAGAAAGAATACAAGTCACATAAGACCGGAGGAGGGCCAATGAAATATATCCAACACAATTAACATACAGTTCCCTGGCCGCCCTTACCCCGACCCCAAGACCAGTACAATACCAATATTCAATATCCCCGGCAGTCCGTCCGCAACCCAGCAGTTCAAGAGAGACAGTCCTGACTCAGGAGGGGGCATCCTCAACCCTGTCCCCTACGGTGCGGTGAAACGGTACAATCCAGCTGCACGATAGACCTCTTGGAAGGTGGGAGCAAACAAAGGGACCACAGCTGAATGAGGGGACGATCACCAAAGTCCATCCAAGACGCAGTCATGTGGTCCACAATCATAGCAGAAGATCCATAGCACGACAATGGCTCACCAAAGGCAGCTAGTCCACACGGTAATGGCCGCTTCAGGGTGAGAAACGGAGGTCCGCCAGTAGTCCCCGAGGAAGCCCCCAGGCGTGGTGTCTTGCGGCGTCTCCCAAGCCAGTTCGTCACCCCAGAGAGCTTGCGTTCCTTTGGGGGTGCTTCCGCCAGCACCCCAGCAATGACTGGGTCTCGCGATCGCAGCGGTTCAATGGCGACGTTGGCGAGGGAACCATGGAAAGCAGCTGTAGGGTGTGGCGCAGTGTCCCGCATGCGGACAGACTGGGGGGCAGCAAGCAGAGTAGCATCCATCCGAGCCCCCAATTCACAGGCAACAGTACGCATGGCGGACCTGAGGTCGTCTAGGGCGCTCAGTATGTCACCAAGTTGCAAAGGCGCCTCAAAGGGCAGGGGCGCAGCCCCTTCCAGAACTCGAGTATGGCAGACGAGAGGCAGTCCCACTGGTCGTTCGTCCTCACCCTTAGCAAGCCTTCGAGCACCCTGCCGGGTCGAGGCACGATGGAAGCAGTCTGGGAGCACGGGGGCAATATTCTCCATCCCGGCACAGTCGTGAAATGGCTCGGGCCGACGCCCGCGTCCCACCGGCAGCTCTGGGCTTGCAACTGTAGGAGCCGAGGGCAGGCAAAAAGATGGCGCTCGCAGCGGCGTCAGGGGAAACAATGTTGCGGAGGAGCCGTCCCGGGGCTGGAGAGCAGATACTTTGTAGCTCCGGTAGCGGCGGCGCCCAGGATCAGAAGCAGCGGAGCCAGGTGCAGAAATTCAGGCGCTGCCGACGGGGTACTGCAGCCGGCTCTGTCCGATCTGTAATGGCCGCCGTCTTCGTGTACAGGGCCGGCCGTCTCCGCAGGACAAAGACTCGGGCTGCGCTGATCGGCGTCCGGAAGGGTGAGGGCGTCCCGGGGCTTCTACTGCCGGGATCGAGGAAAGAAACACAGCGGCGTGACCGGGTTTGCCTCCCGGTTCCGCTGTTGTAGCGCAGTGCTCTGATAGGAGGCAGGATGGTGCGGAAACCGGGAGGATGGCAAAAGGGTCAGCGGAGCCGAGGAGTCAGGCGGCCATCTCGGTTGCGAGCTAGGCTCCTCCCCCTACAGCGTTTTTTGATAACATCCGGGTCCAGGTTGATGCAGGGTACACTACCCTGCTGATCCTTCTCGACTGTACCGCAGCGTTTGACACCCTGTCTCCTTTGAGGCTGGTAAAACGCCTCATGGAGATAGGGGTTGGGGGCATTTCACTGGGGCTTCTTTCCTCCTTCCTTAGCGAGAGGGCACAGATAGTGAAAATACGCCACTTCTACTCAACCTCCAACCATTTGATATGTATAGTGCCACAGGGCTCCTCCCTAAGCCCTACACTTTTTAATATCTATGTCCTCTGGCTAGGGTTGTGAGATCCTTTGGATTTGAGGTGCTGTCTTATGCTGACGACACACAAATTATGGTGTCCATTACCAACAGCATTAGTGATTCTGCCGCAAATTTTAAAAATTGCATGCAGGCAGTCTCAGCTCGGATAGTTGAAAACTATCTTGAACTGAATGGGGAAAAACAAGATTTTTGGTAACCAACATGATATTTGGTCTAATGAATGGTGGCCTGATACTTTGGGCAGCTGCTCTTCCCCTGTATCCCATGGGAAAAATGTGGGTGTTATATTTGACACATATTTGTCAATGAACCTACAGATTAGCAGAACTGTGTCCACCTGCTTCGGGATAATCAGGCTTCTTAGGAAAAATTCCCAGTTTCTTTCATTTGCATCACGAAAGCAGACAGTGATTGCCTTGATAATGTCCAGACTCGATTATTGCAATGCACTTTATCTGGGCATGAATAAGGGTCTGGTGCGTCGTCTTCAGTTAGTGCAGAATGCGACAGCAAGGCTGGTGATGGACCTACCTGTGTGCGATTCAGTCTCGGCCTCCCTCATTTTGTTGCACTGGTTACCTTTGGATCGTAGAATTCTTTTAAAGACTCTTTGCCTGACCCATAATGCTCATTATGGTTTAGGCCCTGATGCTATTAAAGCAATGTTTCAGCACTACATCCCTACCAAGCAGCTTAGGTCTGCCAGCAAAAATTTGCTAGGAGTTTCCAGGTATAAAAAGGTTAGATGAGGAGGCAGGGCCTTCTCCACCGCCGCTGCTAGGCTGTGGAACTCTCTTCCTGTTAGTTTATCAGGTCTTGTGTCTCATTCTCTTTTTTGCAGTGCCTTGACAACCTGGCTCTTTGCACAAACTTTGATATGAGCATCTTTTATTCGGCTGTGCATTAGTCCTCTGCAGCGCCTTGATGCCCTTGTACTGAATGGTACAGTGAATATTTAGAATGGACCCTTCTGATCTCTTCAGCCACACGTTCACAAAGAATATGGAGTCACGTTGCCAGACGCCAGTCATGTAACATGCACATCACCCACATACGGGTTATGTCTGTACAGGATCTGGGCATTATATTCAAGCAGAACTTTACACATGTGGGAATTGTATGTACCACACTTTTCCCTGAAAAGAAAAAATGTCAGTACTATCAGTCAGAAAAATGGTATGCTGCAACCAACACTTAATGTATATTACCCAGGACATGGACAGTACACCCATATTGACTAGAGAGCATGCTCAGTGCAGTCCTCCAGACCACTGACCACAGAGTGAGGCTTTTTGTCTCAAAACTGAAAAGGCTAGGCCTAAGCACACAATTATTTTTGTCATGTGTGCTGGGCTACCAATATATCAGGATACCAAATAACCTAAACCTGGGTCACTCAGGGCAGGTGTCCATGCCTGTAATGTGATGCAGGGAGCACTCCCATTCCAACATGTACACTGCTGGTCATACATTAAAAAAGAAAGCAAGGGCATTTCCAGTGCCAGTGGAAATTCTTTCTTGTCAATGTAAATATTCATTTTACCAATGCCTACAGCATGACGCATACCAGTATTTAGTGCTCTTTGTAACTTAAGTTGTATCTCGTGCTCCTTAGACTGTCTGTTTCATAGTTTGTTGTCTAGGTTATTCAACATTTGTTATACTAAACAAATCCAAACAGTACGCAGTGCTAAATATCAGACCGCCTATCACCATTGTTTAAGGACTGTAAACCTGAAAGGACCGTTCATGCTTCAGCAAAATAATAGATTTTCCATAGTGTTGACTGAAGTGTATGCAATGTGGCGGAACACTTTAGGTTGACTAAATACCTCATGTTCAAGTGCTGAAGAGCTACCGCAAGTAACTTATTTACCAAGGACGCCAAAAGGTACCAGCACAGATGAGAAGAGCGCCTTCGGAAACATCAGTATTCAAATAACTGATTTACCAGCTAAGGTTTTTTTCACGGAAGTTTAATCCCTCAAATAACCCTCTACCTCATTCAATGATGAGTTTATTGGGAGGGTATGGTTAGGCGGTTGCTCCCCCTGGACAAAAGTGTGCTGCTCTATGTATTAGGTGTACTTTTTATTCTAAGGCCAGAATCATTTTGGGGCAGCGTCTACTGCTGCTGTCTCGGGACCTGACTTACTCTGGCACTGCAGGCTGTGTGCAAGGTATATACCCTTTCCACACTTCATTCTCAGAGCGGTGAGGACAAGCATTCCATGGCTTCTCAAGTGTGTAATGTGAAATAGACTAAGAACACAGACAGTCACAAAGGCACAATAAGCACTGTCCAGCCCAGTGATTTCCTTTGTAAAAAGAGAAGCACTTTAATCAAACCCTAAAATATAGTACTATACTTGGGTAATGTTAATCAGCTACAAAATTTGAAGAAGGATGCTATGGGGTATTAAACATTCAGAAATATACAGGCAAAAATCTGGCACAGGTGTAAACACAATTTAGTACATTGCAAAATAGTTACCTTGGTTCTGCGACCCATATGATAGTCCATATATCTCACAACCAAGATTATTTAGTGTCATTCAGTCCTACTGACTCAAATAAATCACTGGTGTTTCAGCAGAGGGCCACACAAACAATGTTTATTGTCATTGCGCATAACTACAAGGTGTAACGGGCACTTGAAATGTACAAACGCCCAGGACTGATATCCGGATCACATGCTAGGGTCCTGCTCACAGCACCCAATAGTGTGGGTTTGCGGTCCTGCCTCTTCTGACACTAGATGTTGAGGCTTGAGAATGATGGCTCCATGTGGGAGCAATATGTAAAAAGGTGAGCAACCCAATATACCCTTGCGGGCTCGGGCAGAGTTTATAATAGAAAATGGCCAGCAAAACCCCTTGCTGGCCAATTTCTATTATAAACTCCACGTGGGAGCAGCACAGGTCCAGCTGTACCACAAGACCCCTCGCTAAGCAGATCCCTCCCATGGGTGGCGTTTCAAGTCTGCAATGGCAAGTCTCAAGGTCCTTAAAGAGTGGGAACACGTTGTCTCGCCTCTGGCAGATAACATGCACATTGCATTCTTGCTGGCTGACACTTACCGTTATCATAGAGTGATTCAGCTCATTTGACTAGTGGAAACTCATTGGTGGGAACAGGTTATCCTCTTCAGACATGAGTGGGCACTGGTCATACTTTTTAGTTCAGTCCAATTGGAGTTCTGGACTTTTTGGTTCCGTCCAGAGGTGTCAGGGAACAACACCCAAAGACCCCGGAGTTCCACCTGCCTTGGTGCGCAAATGAACAGAAACACGGGCTTCTCGATGGTGGCGTCAAAGACCAAAGGTTTATTACTGCAGGGACACAGAAGTCACAGAATCTACACACGGGCAGAGACTAGGAGCCTGTTCGATTTGTACATTGAGGGTTGCTCCTTATATACTAAAAATTGTGCTTCAGGCAAATATTTCACATGCTAGTACATTCCTAAACCTTTGTGTCTTAAACAATAAATATTTGGCGTTACACAGGAACTGTCGATAATATCTGATGCCAAACATCACGAAGAGGGGTTCCCACTAGTCCATCACAATCCCTTGTCAATATTGCATTCAAGAGCCGGACCGCCTCATCGTAAAGTTCGTTACCTCCCCCTAATAAAGGCCCAGAAGGAAAGGAGCAGAGCCAGGTGCAGGAGATAGAAAAGCGGGATAAGAGATGTTTGTGGGTTGTAAATGGGCAAGGCTACCGGCTTCGGCCGCCTAATCATGATCAGAACAATGGACACGAGAACCAGTTCAGGTGGGCTGGCCTCGGGCAGAGGAGGCAGCCTTTGTCGATTCATGCAGCTACAGCGTGATCTGGTTTAAGGCACACGTGTCATGGAAGAGGTGAATCTCCGGCTAAGGCTACGTGTCCTTAATCGAAATGAAGTGATCAGAGGTTATTGCATATGTGAGGGCAAGAAACACAAAATGGCGGACATGATCTAAGATGGATGCCGTGGGTAGATCAGAAATGTGTTCATAACAGGAGTGCTCTTGCTCGTATCGTGGCGAAAACACCAGGATATGCTAAATGGATCATTTGCGGTTCGCTGATACTAATATTATGGATTTCCGACAAACTTGAAAACACGGGTTCAAATCGTCACGGAACCTCAGACCCTCCTTTTGCCCTTACATAGGCAATTACTCAGTCTATATCAGAGTCTAGTTCTATACTCATCAGGTCAGTGACATGTTGTTGTATCATCATCCTTTCTCGTGCCTTTTCTCCAAACGCAGGTGGTTTTCTGAGACAAGTTGCAGCGCAAAAACTACACAGAGCAGGACCACACTGGATAATCAGGCAGCATGAGAACAGGAATACTAAGATGACACCGATGACCATTAGAACCTTCCATCCCCACGCTGAGATCAGAGTCCAAAACCACTCCATAAAGGACCAGTTTCCCTTGTCTACATGTATAGAGTCGGAAATCTTGTGTAGCTTAGAGATCGCCTCATAGACTGTTGGAGCGTTATTAGGAATAAAGACACAGCAGCTCGATTGGATCATTCTGCATACCCCACCTCGATCTGCAAGTATAACATCTAGAACCATACGGTTCTGCAACGTCATGAGTCTATCCGCCTGAAGCTCAGCTGTCAGATTGCTAAGGGCACCAGCAGTTTCAGTAATAGTAGATTCAACTACCCGTGTTAGCTGACGTATGTTTCTACTATTGGCCATAGGCCCCCAGAACGGAAGGAAGCCTTTGAAGAAGTCTCCAGCTTCCTGACCAGCAGTATCTTCCTTACTGAAGACACCTCTCGCTAATCTGGTTCTGTGGTAATCAGATGAAGCAGTGTATGTTGGAGGCAACAATCGAGCAATATAGCATGAACCTGAAAAGTCAGCAGGCAACCATGTATAAGCTCGGTCTCGACAAATGAAATAGGTACCCCTAGCAGTAAGGAAGGCAGGGGAAGAGTTAGCCGGAAACACATAAGTCTCAACGCACTCACTCCTCCCTAGCTGAGCTCTCGGATTTCTCCCATTCCCTTGCAAACAGACCTGACCTCGGTGAGGTACGACCCAGATTGGAGTTGAGCTTTTACGCTTGCTTTCTCCTAAACTAAGGCGATACTCTGAAGTATTCCAACTTAAATACACTCGTAGTTCGTCTCTGGGGTATGATGGAGTATTATTGACATCCTTGATCATGTCAATAATTCCCTGGACTAAAGCTTTGTTGGCAGAGTTATATCTAGTGGAACGTGGTGGACGTGGAGGATAGGTTTCAAGGGCATAAGCAAAGATGGTTTGAAGGGCCTGAAATGATCCATTGTAGCTGAAAGGCAAAACCAGATAGGGAATACCTTTATCCATAGTGTGGGGTATCAAGCCACACACCCAGCAGTCTGTAGTGTTAACTACCAGTTGGTGTTGGTGCAAGAGCTGTACAAAAGTGTTGTTAATGAACTCTGTGCGTCGGGCTTGCTCATGTTCAGGAAACGAGTGAAAAGAGTGTATAGAAGAAACAGTAGAAATGGCAGGATCAAGGGGAGGTACTGTAGTAACTGGCACAAAAATCAGATTTATACTAAAGACGATTCCACCCACCAATGTTGCTAAAATAATCAAAAATGTAACGGCACATTGCATCAAAAAGCATTTGCTACGAAGAATTCTGTACAGTCTGTTTCTGCGAATATAAATCACATTTTCTCGTTGCAGCGCAGGAAGCTCCATCTTCTACAATCCGCTCGCGACCACTGATGATGTGTACGTAGATGAAAATGCCTCTGTCAGCCCTGGGAGTTCCCAGAACCAACAGAAAGATCGACCTTGTGTCAGACCCCTGCAGATTCAAACTAGGCACACAGCCACGACCCTACGGCTACCCAGACGGCAAGGCAATTTAAAAAAAAATAAACAATAGCAAACTTCCTGGCTGAAGGCAAATGTTCAATATCAAATGTTCAATATATCAAAATCACAATATGCAGTTGCCTGCTTTATTTGTCCATTTTACGTTTTCTCAGGTTGTATTTCTGCTTCGCAGGTATTGTCTGATCGGAAAATAATGTATCACTAGCTGCTGTTGCAGTGTTTAAGTTCGCAGATTGCAAAGTTTCTTCTGATGCTGGAGACAAATGTTCAGTGTTCAAAAGAGTCTTTTCAGGAGGAGAGTCAGATTTTGGAGTGTCAGTAATCAATTCGGCATCGCTGAAAGGAAGGAACTTCGGTGTGCTGTCAGTTTCGGAGGCACCAATTCCCTTTTTCACCCAGTTGTCGTAAGGTAGCGGCAAGGGTACACGCTTAACGTGAGACGCGTGCACCCAGTGTTTGCGGCCAGCTACACGAACGGCTGTCCTCGTTGTCAGTAAGATCTGAAAGGGACCCACAAATCTTGGTTGAAGGTTCTTCGTCCTCGCGAAGTTCTTGATTACAACCAGGTCTCCTGGTTTCAGCTGATGCCCTGGACTCTCCGGAGGTTTTGGCAATGCATCGAAAACCTGTTGATGAATAAGACTCAATTTAGCAGTCAAGTCGTAAAGGTAGTCTATTAACATAGGATATTCTATAGATTTAAATTCCTTGGGCCTTGGCACACCCCAGATATTGGCAGGACGACCAAATACAATCTCGTAAGGGCTAAGCCCCACTCGAGAATGTACAGTCGCTCTTGTGGATAACAGAGCCAAAGGAAGTGCGTCTGGCCAGGCTAAACCTGTGGATGCTTGTATTTTAGCTATCTTCAGTTTAAGGGTGCCATTGTAACCCTCCACTAAACCAGCTGACTGGGGATGGTTCGCACTGTGAAATTTTTGTTTCAAACCTAGGCCTGCACATACACTCTGCATAACTTTCCCTATAAACTCACTTCCGTTATCTGACCATACAATCCGTGGCATTCCAAATCTAGGGAAATATTCTTTAAGAAGAATTTTGGCAGTTGATAAGGCAGTATTGTCCTTCAGTGGGTATGCTTCTATCCACCTGGAAAAAGCACACACCACCACCAAGACGTATTTCAAATTATTACAGCGTTCCATGTGAATGAAGTCTAACTGAATCACTTCAAAGGGGCAGGAAGGAGGAGCGAAATGACCAGCTGGAGTTGGAGTTCCCTTGCCAGGATTATGCATCAAGCACACCATACAATTTTTCACCACTCTCTCTGCACACTTACTGACCCCATCATTCTTCCAGACCGGAGCCAACATCTTACAGATACCTTTAGAACTTATATGCGCTACTCCATGCGCCATTGTCACTACTGCAAGCACATACGCATCCGGCAACATCCAACGCTGCTGCTCTGTCAAATCAATCCAACATCCATTCGAGTCCAACTTGCCCGTACTCTCTCTCCATACACGTTTCTCTTCCTCAGTTGCTTCTCTCTGAATCTCTTTCACACTTTCCATTGTATCTTCACACATCCCAGACTCAGCGATCCATCTTGCAGATGTTGCAACATACATTCTACTCATCATGTCTCTAGCTGTCTGTTTAGCAATTTCATCAGCAAAAGCATTCCCACGTCCAACATCATCCGTGATTGCTTTATGAGCACTGCACTTTACAATTGCAACTTCAGTCGGCAAGGTTAGAGATTCCAACAAGTCGTTAACTAGCTGACCATGTTGAATCTTAGTCCCATGGGACGTAATGAAACCTCTTTCTCTCCACAACCGGCCAAAACTATGGGCCACGCCAAATGCGTACTGACTATCTGTGAACACATTCACTCTCTTTCCCTCAGCTAAAACACATGCTCTCGTTAGAGCTATTAATTCTGCAGCTTGGGCAGAATTCTGACTCACTCTTGCAGTCTCCACAATCGTCTTCAACGTCGTTACCGCGTAAGCAGCAGTCACATCACCATTCTCCAATTTAAAACATGACCCATCCACGTACAGCGTACCATCCGGATCGGGTAACGGAGTATCTTTCAAATCGATGCGTCCTTTTGTCTCTTCCTCCGTTTTAAAACAGCAGTCATGTGGCTCAGAATCACTCGACTCTTGATCAGTCGGCAACAGCGTTGCTGGATTCAATACATTACACCTTTTGATCTGAATATGACTCGCTAGTAATGTCAGCTCGTAACCAGATAATCTCGCACTGGTAAGGTGTTGTGTCTTCGTTCGGTTCATGAGTGTATCCACTGCATGAGGAACCATGACCACAAGCATGTTGTTCATCACCAAACCAGCAGATTGCCGAATGGAAGCCGCAGCTGCCGCTGTAGCTCTCAAACAACTGGGTAACGCTCTAGCTACCGGATCTAATGTTGATGAAAAATACGCACAAGGGCGTTGTTTATCACCAAACTTCTGTGTCAGGACACTCAACGCGCAACCTTCTCTCTCGTGAACGTAGAGCGTGAATGGCTTACTGTAATCAGGTGTACCCAATACAGGAGCTGAACACAAGGCTTTTCGTAATTCAGTAAAACTCTCTTGACATTCATCAGACCATGGCACCGGACTCGGAACATTTTTCCCAGTCAAAGCTACCAATGGTTTCGCTAAAAGAGAAAAATTTGGAATCCACTGCCTACAGTAGGAGGTAATACCTAAAAAGGCACGTACTTCTCTCTGTGTGCGTGGAACACTCATTTGCGTAATTGCTTTTATTCTTTCTGGGGTCAACTTCCTTCCCTCCTTTGACAAGAGATGACCTAGGTAGGTCACTTCTTGGCAGCAGTATTGCATCTTGGAAGGTGACACCTTGTGATTCAAATCAGACAAATGATGCAATAACGAAACCGTAGCTGCTTTGCAAGTTTCCTTGTCATCGGCAGCCACTAAAAGATCGTCTACGTACTGTACTAGGGCAGAACCTGGAGGAAGGACAAAAGAATCTAGCTGGCTTTTTAATGCTTGACTATAAATAGATGGACTTTCACAGTAGCCCTGTGGAGCGCGTTTAAATCTGAAACTTCGACCTCCTAGACAGAAGCCAAAACTATCCCTGCTTTCCTCGGCTATCGGAATGCTGAAAAAGGCATTCTTCAAGTCGATGACTGAGAACCAAGTGGCTGTAGCAGGAATCAATGTTAACAATGCAGTAATGTCTGGAACCACAGGAAATTGCGGAACCACAATTTTATTAACTTCTCTAAGGTCTATGACAAACCTATATACTGGAGGTTTCGTAGGATCAGTTCGTTTCAGAATCGGCAATACAGGACTATTACAAACATTTCCTCGAGTTTCTTCAACCACACCTTTCTTAATCAGATCTTGCACAATCAATAAAAGTGCACGTTCTCCTTCACTGGATATTTTATATTGGGGAATTCTTGGAAATTTTACATTTGGTTTCAAAGTGACTACATACGGTGGTATTTCTAAAAGGCCTACATCATTAGGACCAGTCGCCCAAAGAGAATCAGGGAGTGAGCGCAGCTCTGGCGGGAGTGCGTCCATTGACAAGTACATCGGAGAAGTGATTCTTTTACCCAAAGTAAGCTGTACCCCTTCCGGAGAACAGTACAATGTCGCATATAGTCGTTTTAACAAATCTAAACCAAGCAGATTTTCATTACAACCTGTCGTCAAAATCAAGGGTGCTTTCAATTGACATGGTCCAACAGAAATAGACAAAGGACCAGATATCGGGTTGTAAACAGGGGCGCCTGAAAAACCTACGGAAACATTTGTTGAGCCAGACAAAGGTGCGCCAGGGAGTTTCGCATGAATGATAGAACTTTTTGCGGCACCAGTATCCAACAGAAACGGTTCGACTACACCTGATGTTGCTACCGCGACATAAGGCCCACTCTGATCCACTGGAACTGATACTACTCCCTCTCTCTGTCCATGGCTGTCCTAGTACCCATTTTGCTGAAATCCCTCATCCACTTCACAATAATCTTCAACAAGATATTGTTGAGATCTATTTTGTTGAGCTGACTGTACATTTCGTTGATCAAAGTGATTGGAGGGACGATCATTCGTTTGCGGAGGCATAGCACCTCGCCCTCGACCTCTAGAATTCTGCGCAAAACCACCACGACCTCTCTGAGCTGCTGCTGCATTATTTTGCGCTAAGATTGGACATTCATTTTTGTAGTGACCCTCTTTTTTACAGTACGCACACTGGTTCCACTGATATTGAGGCCTGGTTGAACTATAATCTGTCCTCTGATACGAATTCTGTTGCATATTAGTCTGATTCGTGCGAGGCGGATGCGCCTGCTGTAAAAGGACTTTAGTCTTTAAATCTTTCGTTTTCTTCTCTGATTTTTCCTTTTCCTCTTTATCCCTATTTTCGTAGTACTGTGCAGTCGCAAGTATTTGCGCAGTTGTGGAAACAGCCCACGCACTCTCTGAATCCTTTAATTTATTGCATAATTCAGGTAACAAATTATGCACAAATTTATCGACAAACAATCTCTGTCCTCCTTCAGTGCTCATATCCTGACCACTATGATCTACAAAAGTCTCTTCGAACCTCGTGAAGAAGTCGGAGACACTTTCATCTTTCTTTTGCTTGCATGCGGATAATTTATCCCAATTAACACGCAACGCAGGCATCAAAGTCTTCATTAAGTCAATTATTCTACCTGGAAGATTAGCAATTAGGGGTTCGGGTTTTGCACCACCCGTTTGCTGACCGTCCGCTGCAGTGATAGCTGCCCAATCACCACCTAAGGCTGCTTGATGATCCTCTCTACGAATTTTAGCCCACACTGGTTGTGGAACTACATTGCCAAATAACATATCGATGTCCGCTAAGTTCATTATACAAGCCTCAACTGTCTGTGTTAATTCCTTGTAATATCCGGCTGGATTCTTACGCGGATCTGGCAAGGCCTGTTTCACCGCTAGCACTTCAGCTCGCTTCCATGGAATGTGTATCCACACTCGTTGGAACTGTGCTGGAGCAGCTGCAATACCTGCATTATCATCACGTTGTATTGCTTCGCGCCAGATTGGAGGAACCTCCCTCATAGGATATTGGCGACTTGGCTTCATTTTACCTTTCTCTAAATCTCTCGGCGAACGAAGAGATGGATCATTCCTAAAACTCAAAATGAGTTCCATCGCTTCTTTTATATTATCACCCACTATCATTCCTGCAGCAAACTCTTTTTGAATTTTAATTAAATCCTCCAAGTCTGATTCAACATCATCTTCCTCTATTTCCTCACGTAACAACGAGCACATCTCATCAAAGACGTACCGTTGCGTTGGCTCCTTCCATTTCATAAACGTGTCTAGTACATCTCTCGTACTATATCTTCTAACTTTCGTAATCCATCTGAGAGCCGTGGAATCTAAAACTCCCCGTTCTTCAGTACTCGGTAGCTGACTACGTCTCTGAACTGAATCAGAAGTAGGAGTCTTAATTAAAGATTTATATAAAGGAGACAGAATATTAGCAACAGAATCAGTTATTTTTCGACGTACAGAAAGTGGAGTTAATACACTTGCAGACGTAGAGAACACAGTAGAGGTAGGTACAGATTGCGAAGCAGTAGGAGTATCGAGAAAAATAGCTTGCGATGTAGTAGGTGTAAGCGAGACAGATACAGGTATAGAAGTTGGAAACCCAGGAAGAGGAGGAGCCGTAGGAATATTCACATTAACCACAGGAGGTACAGGAACTAGATTCTGAGGAACAAGAACACCAGGTTGTCCAGCAACCGGCAATTGGACATTCGGTACAAGTTGGGCCGTAGCACCTTGTGCATACGGTGGAGGTGACCGTAACAGATAAGACAACAGAGGATCGTTTTCGGGATCCTCCAGTATCTTAGCTGTTTTCGATGGCAAGGCAGGGTAGCACTTGTCAATCGCTAAATTATGCTCTCTAATTGCTACATCTATGGCCTTTTCGCACTCATTATCTTGCAATTGTTTAGTTGCTTGCTCTAGAGTTAGCTCTTCTTTCTCTTTTTGTTCTTTCTTCAACCTTTTCATTTCTCTCTGTTTGGATTCTTTTCGCCAATAACGGAAAGAATCAAACATTGCCGGCCGGGCTTTCTTACTAAACAATTTCGCTTCTAAATTATCAAGGATCTCGGGTTCAAAACTACCATGTAGTGGCCAACTAAGGACACCATCCTTCTTACAGTAACGGACCCACACCTCATTATAAGATATAGGACCCACTCCAAATTTGCAATATAGGTCATAAAGGGGAGTCCCAATCGGAGGAACCAGACAAGAATCCTCCAATCGTGAGTCATGGTTGCAACCAAAACAAGACAACATTTTCCGACTTACCATTTTCAGACTGGAACACAAAACAAACAAAACACGAAACAAATATGTGCACTTGAACCAAGAACTTAGGCCTACCAAAACCAAACTAATGTATCGATACCCAAACTGAACCAAATAGATTATCGTAACCAGAACAACTAGTGATAATCTTACGAAACCAAACCAAACCAAGAACCGATCAAGGATTTTAACAATCCTCACAAAGTAACCAGCTAGCTATCACTAAATACTTAACTGAGGCACTGAAGACGTCACCAAGGAGAAACCCGTCACGTTTCGCTGTACTAAGGGCTGCACCTCGGGTCCAAGACAGGGCGACGGTCAAGGCAACGGCCCACTGCAGCCGTCCTGAACGGGAACCCTCGTGGAAGAGAACTTCAGGGCCACTTTTGCGATATGCCGGGATCGATGAAGTGGGGCGCCTCCCTCGGAAATCTTCACACGAAGCTCCTCGAACTCTTCAGGCTTTTGGACCGGTACCGAATGACGTCGCCCCACGTTGGGCGCCAATTGGAGTTCTGGACTTTTTGGTTCCGTCCAGAGGTGTCAGGGAACAACACCCAAAGACCCCGGAGTTCCACCTGCCTTGGTGCGCAAATGAACAGAAACACGGGCTTCTCGATGGTGGCGTCAAAGACCAAAGGTTTATTACTGCAGGGACACAGAAGTCACAGAATCTACACACGGGCAGAGACTAGGAGCCTGTTCGATTTGTACATTGAGGGTTGCTCCTTATATACTAAAAATTGTGCTTCAGGCAAATATTTCACATGCTAGTACATTCCTAAACCTTTGTGTCTTAAACAATAAATATTTGGCGTTACACAGGAACTGTCGATAATATCTGATGCCAAACATCACGAAGAGGGGTTCCCACTAGTCCATCACAATCCCTTGTCAATATTGCATTCAAGAGCCGGACCGCCTCATCGTAAAGTTCGTTACCTCCCCCTAATAAAGGCCCAGAAGGAAAGGAGCAGAGCCAGGTGCAGGAGATAGAAAAGCGGGATAAGAGATGTTTGTGGGTTGTAAATGGGCAAGGCTACCGGCTTCGGCCGCCTAATCATGATCAGAACAATGGACACGAGAACCAGTTCAGGTGGGCTGGCCTCGGGCAGAGGAGGCAGCCTTTGTCGATTCATGCAGCTACAGCGTGATCTGGTTTAAGGCACACGTGTCATGGAAGAGGTGAATCTCCGGCTAAGGCTACGTGTCCTTAATCGAAATGAAGTGATCAGAGGTTATTGCATATGTGAGGGCAAGAAACACAAAATGGCGGACATGATCTAAGATGGATGCCGTGGGTAGATCAGAAATGTGTTCATAACAGGAGTGCTCTTGCTCGTATCGTGGCGAAAACACCAGGATATGCTAAATGGATCATTTGCGGTTCGCTGATACTAATATTATGGATTTCCGACAAACTTGAAAACACGGGTTCAAATCGTCACGGAACCTCACACTTCTTCTGGGTGAAAGTTCAGTCCACTTCTTCTGGGCTATGCCTTAGTCCAGGTACAGCGGCAGGGCTTCTACTCCTCCTGGGGTAATCTTTTTGTGCATCGTCAGGCACTCCATCCCCTCTCTTAGAATGTCAAGCCAGAGGAAGATCCACAGCTAAGATTACTGAATCTACTAAATCTTCTAGAGCTTTTTAAGGTTATTAATTCTCTTATTTTTCCTCCTGTTGCTGACACAACTGATTTTTCTCAAGAACTCTGATAGAATGGCAGATTTTTTCCGTACTAAGATCACAGATATATATTCCATTCTGGAGGACTATAATGCTGGAAAGGCTATGTCTGTCACTCCCATAATTTACTCTAATGTTTTAGAATCTATGGAGATGAACCGAAGCTACTCACCTTCCCTTGCTTTTCACTTGAAATGACGGATCATCTACTAGAAGGAGTTCCTCTGGGTCACCTTTGGGTGCATGCCACATAAAAGTTTTAAAACTTGGAAGGGAGGTTATTGTTCCCCACCTGACTTCAGTACTTAATATTGCCATTACTGAGGGGCAGTATCCAACTCTTTGGACAACCGCTGTGGTTAAACCACTTTCAAAAAAGCCATCTTTGGATCCTACGAGTTAAAAAAATTATTGCCCCATTTCTTTGCTACCAGTTCCAGCTAAGATTATGGAAAGATATTTGAATTCTCATCTTAGCGCCTATCTATTGGACCATCAGCTAATTGGTGCCTCACAGCACGGCTTTAGAAGCCGTTATAGCACTGAGTCAGCACCTACAGCGTTTTTTTATAACATCCGGGTCCAGGTTGATGCAGGGTACACTACCCTGCTGATCCTGCTCGACTGTACCACAGCGTTTGACCCCCTGTCTCCTTTGAGGCTGGTAAAACGCCTCAAGCAGATAGGGGTTGGGGGCACTTCCCTGGGGCTTCTTTCCTCCTTCCTTAGCGAGAGGGCACAGATAGTGAAAATGCGCCACTTCTACTCAACCTCCAACCATTTGATATGTATAGTGCCACAGGGCTCCCCCCTAAGCCCTACACTTTTTAATATCTATGTCCTCTGGCTAGGGTTGTGAGATCCTTTGGATGTGAGGTGCTGTCCAATGCTGACGACACACAAATTATGGTGTCCATTACCAACTGCATTAGTGAATCTGCCGCAAATTTTAAAATTGCATGCAGGCAGTCTCAGCTTGGTTAGTTGAAAACTATCTTAAACTGAATGGGGAAAAACAAGATTTTTGGTAACCAACATGATATTTGGTCTAATGAATGGGGGCCTGATACTTTGGGCAGCTGCCCTTCCCCTGTATCCCATGGGAAAAATCTGGGTGTTATATTTGACACATATTTGTCAATGAACCTACAGATTAGCAGAACTGTGTCCACCTGCTTCGGGATAATCAGGCTTCTTAGGAAAAAATCCCAGTTTCTTTCATTTGAAGCAGACAGTGATTGCCTTGATAATGTCCAGACTCGATTACTGCAATGACCTTTATCTGGGCATGAATAAGGGTCTGGTGCGTCGTCTTCAGTTAGTGCAGAATGCGACAACAAGGCTGGTGATGGACCTACCTAAGTGCGATTCAGTCTCGGCCTCCCTCATTTCGTTGCACTGGTTACCTTTGGATCGTAGAATTCTTTTAAAGACTCTTTGCCTGACCCATAATGCTTATTATGGTTTAGGCCCTGATGCTATTAAAGCAATGTTTCAGCGCTATGTCCCTACCAAGCAGCTTAGGTCTGCCAGCAAAAATTTGCTAGTAGTTTCCAGGTATAAAAAGGTTAGATGAGGAGGCAGGGCCTTCTCCACCGCCGCTGCTAGGCTGTGGAACTCTCTTCCTGTTAGTTTATCAGGTCTTGTGTCTCATTCTCTTTTTTGCAGTGCCTTGACAACCTGGCTCTTTACACAAACTTTGATATGAGCATCTTTTATTCGGCTGTGCATTAGTCCTCTGCAGCGCCTTGATGCCCTTGTACTGAATGGTACAGTGAATATTTAGAATGGACCCTTCTGATCTCTTCAGCCACACGTTCACAAACAATATGGAGTCATGTTGCCAGTCATGTAACATGCACATCACCCACATACGGGTTATGTCTGTACAGGATCTGGGCATTATATTCAAGCAGAACTTTACACATGTGGGAATTGTAGGTACCACACTTTTCCCTGAAAAGAAAAAATGTCAGTACTATCAGTCAGAAAAATGGTATGCTGCAACCAACACTTAATGTATATGACCCAGGACATGGACAGTACACCCATATTGACTAGAGAGCATGCTCAGTGCAGTCCTCCAGACCACTGACCACAGAGTGAGGCTTTTTGTCTCAAAACTGAAAAGGCTAGGCCTAAGCACACAATTATTTTTGTCATGTGTGCTGGGCTACCAATATATCAGGATACCAAATAACCTAAACCTGGGTCTCTCTGGGCAGGTGTGCATGCCTGTAATGTCATGCAGGGAACACTCCCATTCCAACATGTACACTGCTGGTCATACATTAAAAAAAGAAAGCAAGGGCATTTCCAGTGCCAGTGGAGCATCTTTCTAGTCAATGTAAATAGTCATTTTAGCAAAGCCTACAGCATGAAGCATTCCACTATTTAGTGCTCTTTGTAACTTAAGTTGTATCTCATGCTCCTTAGACTGTCTGTTTCATAGTTTGTTGCCTAGGTTATTCAACATTTGTTATACTAAACAAATCCAAACAGTATGCAGTGCTGAATATCAGACCGCCTATCACCATTGTTTAAGGACTGTATACCTGAAAGGACCGTTCATGCTTCAGCAAAATAATAGATTTTCCATAGTGTTGACTGAAGTGTATGCAATATGGCGGAACAATTTCTCAGTTGACTAAATACCTCATGTTCCAGTGCTGAAGAGCTACCGCAAGTAACTTATTTACCAAGGACACCAAAAGGTACCAGCACAGATGAGAAGAGCGCTTTCGGAAACATCAGTATTTAAGGGACCCTTGCTGACCTAAAGTAGCTAATTGGGCAAATCAGAGCCACAGGACCGTTCCCCACTACTGATGAATTATTAATTCATGCCTTGGGTGCACAGGCATCAAGGCCTGTGTGTTCAGTGCCTGTGGGGGACCTGTCCTGGTCAGGCAAGAGAGTTGATGTAGTTTTTGCTCTTACCGTCGGCGGGTAAGCTGAAAGCCTCCCTCATATCCTCTCCATAGAGTGGCAGGTGGGGTCAGTGAAAATGCTATTTCAGTTAGAAAGGAGTCCTCAACAAAGAGGCTCCTTTTCCTCTTGAACAGTTGCAGTCCTGGTGATACAAGACAGAAAAGAAAAGCTCACGCCTCTTGACTGCTAAACCTTCAGCAGCTAATTGGAGACCGAAGGGGGAGCAAACAGTGAACACTGTCTTGACTCCTTAACCTATCAGAAACTTCCTCTTTGGTGCAGACATGCTGAAGCTTGGACAGTGAGAGAGACTGCTGAGCTTAAAGGGTGGTTTTGAAAGTTCACCAGGACTCCTCCAGATGGAAACGCACTTACACTACCGAACGGTTTTAATAACCGAGACTGCTGTGGGGTACCATAGGCCTGAAGAGAGGTAAAACTGAACTCCTCCATCAGATGGAGATGGTGTACTAATCACCCATCCTTTTCGTGGCTCAATACATTCACGGCCAGTATATCCATCTGATTTATTTGATGATTTAATGCAGAGTGACTTGTCTATTGGTCCTGAAGAATGCACAGGAACTCCGGCTGGAGTCAGTTGAAGGCAGAAACATGTTGACCACTAAGGGGATACATTTGCTTTGAACCCCCAGTCCTCTTTTCTTTTAACCCTTTCCATGGGTACCATTGAATAAAATTATTGGGTCCCGTGAGATAGTTTTGATTTTTCACAAATCTCTTTTTCACTCTGCCCCTCACTCACATATCTCATTGGTTTCCCCCATTGTAAACACCTCAGCTCCTCTCCACCTATCTCACTTGGTGGCGAGTTGTAGCCCACACTTGGGACCTTGCGGCCCAAGTGCAAGGAGGGAGCCCCATGGTGAAACATATCACCTTTGGGGGAGTGAGGGTTTTCGTCCTTAAAAAAGAATACTTTCTCTTAACCAACTCCCCTAGTTGTTAGAGACTGGATCTTTTGTGAGTTTGATGTACTGTTAGGGAGTGAGACGCTCTCATCTGGGTTTTCTCCCGTAGATCCTTAGTGTAATTTTGACTTGGTTTTGAAAGTTAGCAAGTATATTTTTTGAAGGCATAACACAATTTTTGTTTATCCTTTTGCCAGTGTGCACTCAGGTTCAAGATGCTGTCAATGAGGGCTCATGGGCCACATGTAGACACATTCGAAATTTTGATTTCCCAAATTGCGATTCTTACCGAATTACAATTAGGAAATCGCAATTCCCAGTGTATAAAAAATATATTTAAAAAAGCGATTCCTAGAGGGGTCACAAATCGACTTAACTCATGAATATTAATGAAGTAAGTCGTAATTTGTGACCCACTAGGAATTGCTACCATCACAGTGATGGTGGTCTGCTGAAGTTAGCAGACCACCATGTCTGTGACTGCTTTTAAATAAAACAATTATTTTAAACTTTTACTTTAAATTTTTTAGGAGTAGACAGTGGTCCATTTGACCACCTCCAGTTTTTGTACATTCCCAAAGTGGAAGGGGTCTCTTTGGGACCCCTGCCCATTTGCGAATGGGCTACCACCTCCTTCAAGGTGTCTGTAAAATATTATTGTTTTGCGACCTGAATGCACAGTATGTGGAAGGGACGCCTTAAATACGCACTTTTTAAATACTGATTCTCAAAGCCAAATTACATTCGGTAACACGTTACCAAATCGCAATTTGGCTTTTGTGCACTACAAAATACTTCTATGCTGTTGTAAATGGTCCAATTCTGCGAATCAGGATGTCTGGGACCTATAAAAACGTTTTTTACATAAAGCCCTTTGATATTTATCAATAATAGCCCGTTTTCATCTCTAATCACATGGGTTCTTCCTCAGAACTAAATAAGACCTAGCTCTGCATAGTCCTTATGTGGTTTATACTTTTATACTTGCTGCGTCATAGTGATCTCTTTGGGGGTGCAATGGGTTGCTCAATGGTTCGAGAGAAGTGAGACAGTAAGTCATGGGGTGCTATTTGCTGTTGTGAACGGTTAGTAGTCATTCCTGTAGGAAAGACGCAAGGTAAGACTGGCAGGCAAGCAGAGTCCATTTTTAGAATTATCACTATTTGAGGTAAAAGCAATTGATGTGCATAGATCATGCTCAATGATGCACCTAGTAGTAGGGCTAAGTCTGGGGAAAACGTAAGGTGAGCCAATGCAGACCCGAGTCGCATACACAGTGATCAAATTGCTGCAGGCCTGCTCAACGCAATATACCGGCAAATACTCAATAAGTGAATCTCAGAGTATTGATTGGGCTTACCTTCAGAATTTGTGCATGCTAGGAATGGAAACATGATGTGCAGGGCCAACTTACCTGGCAGGTGGGCTAGATATACCTGTCCTCTGAAGTGTAGCTGCCCTGTAGCTTGCTGTCTAACTAATTTCCAGGCAACTGTGCCTGAACATTATTGAGTGAGATTGGTTTGTTTTGCCAAGGAACTGATAGTAGTAGTTGTATGGCAAGATTGTTGTTTCCCATAATATATGTGGGCACATTCCTAGTTTGTTAGTTTAAAAATAGTATGCAGTTTCTAGTTGACTTGTTTCAGCTGTGCCATTGCTAAGGGTTTGATGATGTTGAGGACTCTGTGGGCCAAGAGTTCTAACAGTACCATGATTAGCTTTTCTTTTATTTGCATCATCAAGTGAGAACATATAATTGGGAGAGAAATTGTGTATATCAACCAGGGGTAGAGTTTAAAATTTGATTCCAGTTAAGGTTTGAGCCAATAAAGTGTGTAAGCGCAGGCTTTGATGTAAACATAGATCTTCAAATAAATGTATCACAATTAGTTTTATAGCAATACGGGGCAAATTAAAGTTCCAACTTCCTGCGCACACGGAGCAAACAAACCACAAATAGAGCAAGCAACCTGGTACAAGCAACACGAGGGACCTCCTTTGTATGTCGCAGCAGAGCCTGTGATGTGGTGTAACTCTGTTCCCAAAAAATATATTTGGGTGTTGTTTGAAATTAAAACTAAGTTAGCTGGCATAGCATCCGGTAAAGAAATGTCTAATTTATGTTTTAATAGACATTGGGTATCTGTTCTGATGTTTGTATGAAAGCTATTGCCACTGTCCTGAACTAGGAACTGAAAAGGTTTAGGCCCTGATTTCAAGTTTAGGGTTACATTCCAATTCTGGTGCAAACTAGAGTTTTAACAGGGATTGGAATTGTGTGATACTAATCACACACTCACAGTTTTCCCATGGTAGATTCCAGTAGGTCAAATCTGTTGAAATTTATCGGAGGGGAAAAGACCCCTAGAAAAGTCAAAACATGTGCAGTTATTTCCCTTAAAACTTATTCTGCATGTTATGTTTAATATTCTTGTTGAACACTCAAAGAAGGAGGTATTTGCCACACATATTATGTACCACACCAAGCGGTAATGCAATTTAGCAGGTGTGGTAAATCCCCACTCTGTTCAGCCCATCTTGAAATTCAGACTTTATAAGTTATCCAGTACTGGATCTTTCATAGATTCACATGCCTGAATCATTACCGTCATCAAAATGGGAGTCCCACGGTACTATAATAAAGTAATATGTTAGTAAACATAGGCTATAATGGCACTAGGCCATGAATTTAACAGCCAATCTATGTTCTTTTAAAAAAAAGACCAAACTTTACCTATAACTATTCAGGTGACAACACCCTCTTAAACATGCCTCACAAAGGCTAGATTCCTCATATTTTCTACCGCCCGTAATGTTAAGGGAGTCTCGCTGGTTGAGCTCTGCTCAGTTTATTCTTCAAACTTACTGATTTCAGAAAAAGTCTTTTCAGGTCAGACAAATATTTCTTTGTAATATTACCTATGGATATTCTGACAATGTCAGAACATTCTAAGAAGGGATTATTCAGGCCATGTAACACATTTGGTAAAAAAAGACTTTACCTTGATGACTCTCATAAAAAGTGCATTTATTGTCTCTATCCTTATTGCACAGTCAAAGACTTTAAAATCTGTTGCCCTTTCTCCCCGAAGACCCTCAAAGACAGAGAGGGAAGACTTCTGTTGTGGTTACAGAGCCTTAAATCGAAGGAAACCCCAGTTTCTGAGGGTAACAGTGATGTTTCTTTGAGATCTGGCACATCTCACATAAAGGATAGATCCTCTGACAATGAGTCTTCTGAAACAACCTAAGAAGGCCTTTAAGAAATCCCACCATGAAGTATCTGGTCGTTCTAAAAGATCTCAGGAGAAATTACAGTCCATACCTTCCTCAAAGGTTCCTTCAGAGCCTACTACTCCATCTGAAAAACAAGTATCTGTTAAAATGTCTTCTAAATCCCTTCTGTCGACAACAGGAGCACTTGCTGTGAAAAAATCAAATATGTCTCCAATTTTCATACTGTTGGCGACGACGCCGTTGACGTCGTTCTCGTCGACAACATCGACTACCTTGATGTCTACCTTTTCTACGGCAGTGTCAACAGTGGTAATGTCATCGTCTCTGGCAGCGTCTACAATCATGGTAAATTGCAGATTGTTGTCGACTCCACTGTCTCCAGTCTTGTTGACAAAGCATTCATCTAAGCGTTCGTCTACGACATCAGTCGACAATGAAGAGGCATATTATGTTGACGAAGACATCCATGTTGGCAGATCTATTACAGAAAATATCTTAGAAGGAACTCTTGTAGACGGCAACAATCCTCCTCGACGGAGGTTGATATTTTCACATCTTTAGTACCGTTGGCACCTCTGGCGCCAGTGTCATGCCTCTCATATTCTGATAAACCTATTGCTGATGTGATTCTTCCATCTCACACATCTCCAAGCAAAGTGTCACTTTTTCCTCTGACTCATTTACTAGTTGAGGAATCTGAAGATGATAGCCCTTTCAGAGCTGCTCGTAGTCCTTCAGAATTATAAGTGAAATGACAGGAATATGATGATGATGATTACCAATATTATGAAGTGGATTGTCAAGAGTATCCTGCTTATATACCACAACATCAACAGGACCGTTCTATCCAGATGCCTCTGGATTTATTAGCCAACCTCCAAGACATGCTACCAGATTATAACAAACAGTTCCCAGAACCGCTTTCTTTTATGCCTACTTCTCGACTGCAACCATCAATACTGTCTCCACAACAAACATCACCTCCTCGGCCGCTGACATTGCAAATATCGGGTACTCCTCTGTCATCTCTACCATTGGCAGAACCTCCTGCTCATGACTCTTGACACTTCAGATGGTGATCAGGAAGAGCAAGGAGAGATCACGCATGCACTGTTAATGAGTAGGATGACTATCTGCTGACTACAAGAAACAAAAAGTTTTAATGAGGGTCCAAGGGCAGGATTAACGACCTACATACAGACACATGCCCCAATAATACGTATCTAACAAAATATCTGTTTGCAGAAGGGGGTCCCCTTTCTGCAAACAGATATTTTGTTAAATCTGTTAGCTCACGATACTGTTTTTAATATTGGGAGAACTGAGAGAAATCATTAAAGAATTCTTTGCTAATCTCTATTCATTTCTATCCAATTTTACATTATTTCACAATTTCTCACTCTACATTTTTTGCACTGCACTGCAAGTAAGTTACCCCGTCTTACTGAAAATATTTCCGGTATTACCTATATTTTAAAAAAAAACATATTTACCCCATGGTAATGGTCCGTCACAGCAACATCGAGTGACGGACAGCACTCTCTCCCGGGTTACGGAGAGCCCAAATGATGACTAGGGCAGTACAGAGTAGAAACTGATGGGTACTTTTTCCCAACTTGAGGAATGTAGTGTTTGTTGTCACATATCTGCATTACCACCTTTTCTTCGTCATCTTTATGGTGCCACTTATTTGTTTACACACCCAAACCCTTTCTTCCTCTTTGACCCCCAGACACTTTTTGTTGTTATATCTGCTAACTACACCATCTCTTCTGGTGGATTCATCGCTGGACGATATTGGTGGTTTCCATAACATCATGGAGAGGGCGGCAAAGTGTTTCCAGTTGCCTTTCTCTACCAAACACACTGTTTTCTTTACAACTTTAAAGAACCATCAAAAAATTTAGCAAGACCGATCACCGTTATAGATTTTATATGGCAGGAGGGAATAGGTATCATGAAAAACCAAGCCACAGTGGCGGCGGTTATGCCCAGATTGGATACAAAATATAAGGCACCGGATGATGCTCCAGCATGTCTTATTGGGCAACCAAGACAGGATTGAGTCATCAGTCAAGCAGCCCAGCGACGCTCCAGGAATTCTTGCTTCCCTATCACAACACCACCAGCTAGTCATGGACGTATTGGTAAATGCTATTCCAGCATGAAAGCAATTACAGTAAGAGCAGCATATTCTCTAGCACTTCTAGGTGGATTTGACAGACAATTGTGGTCGGATAGGACACAGTCTGTCGATCTACTTCTAGAGGATGTTAAACCTGATACCAAAAAGATTCTCTTGGAAGGCGAATGAGCTTCTTCGGAGATAATTGAATGTGCTACCGATATCTCTTCAACTGGTTTTCTGCAGCTAGCTGGAGCAGCAGTTCTTTGCAACATGGGCTGGTTAAAAGCAGCAATATTCAGGCAAGAAGTCCAGACAAAAATTTGGGATGTGCCCTATGACCGAGAAGCATTTTTCGGAAAACACATTGACGAAACTCTGCTAACTTTTAAAGAGGATACTGACACCGCCAAGTCCTAGGAAAATTACATTTCGAAAACAACCTTTTCGTGGGAATTGAGGAAAATGTTCCTACTCTTACAGAAGAAGGTTACAACATTATAGACTACAAGATCAGTCTTATCAAGAACAATACAAGCCATAATATGCGGAACAGTACAGACAACCACCTGCAGTGGCTTACAAACAGCCAGCAAAATAAAAACAGCCTACCAGGGCACGAGATGTCACTAGAAAGCAATGATCTTTCTCTTGTGCCTGCTACTTACCACAATCTAGGGAGCAACCAGGGGGTCGTCTTTCTCATTACATCCACCAGTAAGTAAGTAAGTCTTTATTGCTTGATTAATTAAAATCTTAGCAGTCCATACAGCTATAAAAACACATATATAACACAATTTATTATTTCCTTAAAAACAGAGTTACTATGTTCTAAAATCAAGAGTTTAGCTGGCTAAAAATACGTATGATAAAATTATAGTAAACTTCATAATTCAGGCGAAGACTATGTGCGAGTCCCAGGTACTGTGTACATAGATCTAATGGTCGATTGTTGGATCGTGGCCCGCTAGTCTTAGTGTCTATGCGCGATGGGGGTCATGAGCAGACACCGGACAGAAAGGCTTGGGCGTGGGGGATTGTACTCAGGTTTCTGCGCATAGTTTTGTTTGTGCTTCTTTCATAAAACAGACAAAACTGCAAACTAGTCTAACGTTGGCCCCATCAAAGCACGCCTTCACTGCCTGTCTGCAAGACCGGATCTGCATTTCATTTATATGCGGCTTTAACAACTCTCTCTTCTCCCGGTCTAGAGACTTGCATATACACAGAAGATGCAACACGTCTTCTTTGGTTTCTCCACATAATCTGCAGAGGGTGGTTGGAGATGAGCGTTTCCAGGGGGGCATGTGGGTTTTGACAGCTAAAACCCCCATCCTCAATGCCAGGAAGCTTTCCTTTAGTATTCCGGAGAAGCTGGTGCCAAAGTACGATTGTGGTGAGCATTTTGAATAACTTTGAATCACGAACCAGCTGTGGACCCTCTTATTTAAGCATGCTTGATCTTTTTTAGTAGAGACGAGCTTTATCGACTTATTGACCAGGACTTTGACGTTGTTAAATGGAAGTCCTGACTCCCAGATGTTCTCCAGGGCTAACACGCTGATCCCTGATTGAAGATAAGCCTTAGCGGGGGAGTTGTTTTTCCTTGATATTTCCTTCCATAGAAATGAGTTCAGCGATCCGGCCGCGGCGCTCTTTATTTTGTACCAGATTTTTACATACGCGCCCTTCCGGCTTATTGCCTGGTTAAGTAATCCGAATTCGAGCCTTAGTTGCGCTAGTGAAGTATATTTTGGAAACTTGAATATTATTCTTAGCTCTTTGGCGACTGTTTTATCCAGGGTTGTTTTGTCCTTCCCTCGCATGGCCTCACTGCTGTAGGTTTTCATTGGTAGTAGCTTTGCTCAAAGCACTTCGAGCAGCGGGAGCAGGTTTGGTCCGGTTATTTTGTTTTAAAGGTTTTTTAAAGTGATTGCTAGGAGGGTCCCTAGCCTTTGAATTGCCTCTTTTTGTTGGTCATACGACCCCTTTTTGTCGAAGATTATTCCTAGGTATTTATATTCTCTGACCACTTCGAGTTCACTCTCGCCCAGCTGCCATTTTGGTCGTTTTTTTGCGCTGCGCTGGTTTAGCACCATTGTCGACTTTTCTAGGTTTATTTCTAACCCGTTGTTTGTAGCAAAGTTATTTGTAGTATGAAGTAAGTGCTGTAAGCCGACTGTAGTTTGGCTGATTTAATATCAGGTCATCAGCATACAATAAATTTGAAAGGGGGAAGCCGCCCAGATTTGGTGCATGATGGTTGCAGTTATCTAGTTTGGTTGAGAGGTCTGCCACAAAGAGGTTAAATAGGGTTGGAGCAAGAACGCAAGCCTGCTGTAAACCTTTGGTCATTGGAATCCGCCTGGACACGATCGTGCCGCTCCCCAGTTTTATTTGAACCCATGTCTCAGTGTGTAATAGAATGAGTTGATTCAGGAGAGCGGAAGGGATTTCCCATCGAGCTAGCTTTGACTATAATTTTCCTCTGTCTATGCTGTCAAAAGCGGCTTTATAGTCGATGAAGCAGACAAATAGTGGTTTTCTTGTTGCTTTTGTGCATTCAGCTAGGAGTGAGAGGGCCAGAATATTTGTGGTGGTTCCTAATTTTTGCTGGAACCCTGTTTGATTGATTGGGATTAATTATTTTTTCCCTGGCCAGTATAAGGCCTGCTTAGTATTTGGCCTCAATGTCGATAAGAGCAATAAGCCTATAGTTGTTTGGGTCACTCTTACAGCCTTTTTTATAAATAGGGGAGATAATAGAGCCTTTCCACGACTCTGGGATTAGTCCTGTGTCTGCGATGTTGTCAAAGAGTGGTAGTAATGCGCTGGACCAGTATTTTGGGTCTTGTTTGTATAACATTGGTGGCCAACCGCTGGGCCCAGGTGCTCCCTCTAGATGGCTTTGCTGAATTCTGCTCTTGATCATTTTTGGAGAGAAGCTGAGTGGTCATCCATTCAATTGGATGGGTCGGGGGGGGGGGGGGGGGGGTTGTGCGATGTGATGCTCAGCTGTTTTTTGCAGATTGCTATGTGGATCTACATTAAAGTAAGTTTGCAAATATTTTGTCCAAACGTCCTCTGTTATGTGTGAGTTAATCTCAGGTGCCAATGGGTTCTCAATGCTCTTAACCGTTTGCCAGAATCTTGCGCTGTTATTAATTTTAGCGTCGTACAGTAATTTAGCCCAGAGTGATTCCTTGTTGACATTTTGTGCTCGCCAAATAATTTTCTTTTTCCTAGTCAGAAGCTTTCTTAGTGCGTCTACAGTTCCGACAATCGGGTTGTCTTGGCGGAGGGAGCGGATCGCTCTGATTATGGCTCCCTTTATTTGTCTTAATTCGACATGCTGACTCAATGAGAGATGGATGGCACTGGCTTGTTTCCGCCCTGACGCTTTGTTTTTGCTGATACTCTCTTTTTGCTTGTTGTGCGGCTGCCGAGGGGGCGGATTGACCTAGAGCTTTGGTGAAGATTTCCCAGGCGTGGACGGTGTTTCCTTGGGAGGGTTTATTTTCCTCCCACAGTGTTTTTGCAGCGGCTGATAGCTTTTCTGGTTCGCGTATTTTGCATATAATTCTCCTGTGTTGGTATCTCAACATTGGATGGGAGTCTAGATTTGTATATGTTAAGGCGGTGCCCTGTATACCAAGAGTGAGTGCTGTGGTCAGACACCCCGATCCTAAAGTCCATTGTTAAACCAAAAAAAGTGGTAGAGCGAGGAAGGTGTAATCAATTGCAGTGTTAACTGAGTTTCTGTGGAAGGTTGGGGCTTGGAGTCTGTCCCCTAGCATGCAGCCGTTTAACGCTACCAACAATAAACTTTCCAGCTGTCTCAGCAAATCCTTCGAGGTCTTAGTTGGTTTGCCCCACTTGTAGTTGTCCTGGGAGTGGATCCCCATGCTCGCTGTTTGTCGTCTTCTGGGCTACCTTGATCAATGCCCTCGGCAAGGAACATGTTAAAGTCACCTTTTATAATGTAGCTCGAACCTTCCTCCTCTGTTATTAGCTTTGTGAGTTTGAGTATTAGTAGTATAAAGTAGCGCTATACCAGAAAACCCGTCGCCCTCATGGAGACATAACTCAACTACAAAGGGTTAATTAATCCTCAGATAAATACCCAGGCGCTCAGCCTCTTGTATACGCAGAGGTGTGTGTAACTCCAAAGTATCTGTATGGTGCTACTGGCAAGCGGGAAAACCCTATAACCGCTCACAAGTGTGTCTATAAATAGACACACAAATAACTAGTAGCAAGAAATGCCTATGCACACATAATCAACAATCCTTAACATTCGTAGCTATACATTAACAGTGAAAATATATGGAAACAAAGATAACAGTAATCATTGATTCTTTAAGCGTTAGATTTCTCGCAGATTTTTAATCGTTCCAAAAGCCAGCCGACACGTGTTTCGTCGCGTTAGGAACAGAGTTAACGCGACTCCTCAGGGCTGGAAAAAGTTACAAAAAATATACAATGGAACATCTGATAGATCAAACATACTCGTATATAGCATACACAGCATCTAAAATACCAAGTGCATCAGAGCATAAAAAAGTGGTGCCCAGTGAATATGTTACATATGGTGACAATTGGCCAAAAGATGGTTATGGCAACACATGTAGTTCCAACCGGTCCTACACGTACAAGCATGAACGCTACATCTACCATATAGAGCGTCCCAAAAATAACCATTAGTGAGGACATTGGTCACCCAAGACGCACCCGTGCTCAATGCAACGCAACGCGTGCCCCTATCCTAAAATATCAGGTGATCTGATTTTCACGTCCTCCCCAAAAAGGAGAGCCTCTTATAATGGCATACCTTGCGTCCGTATCGCAAATCGGTCAAGGTCCGTCAGAAAAATAAGGTGAAAATAGAGAAAAAGGGGGGTCAAAAATACAAGGAAAGACTGATGAGTCTTACAAAAAACACACTTTCAAAGTAGGTGCAGGACGTGTGAATAAAAGTTGTAACAGGGCTCACCGCTCCACCGGTGTCAATTCCGACCCGGCGGGGCCCGTTGCCGTCAGTAATCGAAAAGAGATAAATCAAGATTCCAAGTCTAAAAACCTACAGCAGGGGCGGGGACAAGGATACAAAAAAGATAAAAACTCCAAGTCAGCTTCCAGTAAAGCTGGTGAATTCAAGCTCCGACCCCCGTGTTGAAACGGCTGTTTGATCGTGTTATAATAAAAATCCTACCGTAACACAATATGTTTGTCCTCCTAGAAGCCAGTTAAAAGTGAAACACAGCCGTAAGTGGTAATTATAGCTGCGACTACGAATACATAGGCGCTCTGTAAAAAATAAACATATAAAACCACATGATATCCAATGGCACTCTTGTGCATGACTCCAAGATTCAAGAGCTGCCTTCTACAAAGTCAGTTGAAAGCACTAGATTATAATATCTCTAGGCACCCAGTGCGTATGATCAGAGGAATGTTACCTTGCAATATTTAAGTTCAATCCTACAAATCCAGGGAACCTCAAGCCTTGCTGAAGTGGATGGCTTGCAGCATGCGTGACTCTATCGACGAAAAAATGTAAGGGCAAGTATCAAAAAACACGTTCTGAATTGGCCTCGTCGCGGTCTGCGCATACATTCAGGCAGTTTCTACTCACACAATAGTAGAGATCAGTCCTGTTAGAACTGGGATTTCTGGTTGGCTAAGGCTTACGCCAAAGCCAGGCAGAAACCACAATTCTAGTCAGGGCAAGGGAGTCACATGCCAAGATAACCCCTGCTCACCTCCTTGGTAGCTTGGCACGAGCAGACAGGCTTATCCCGCAGGCAATGTGTAAAGCATTTGCGCACGCACACAACAGCAACAACATCCTGGCACACCACAAAAGGAACCCCACACAAGGTTATATAAATATAACTTTTGTATTGTCAAAACACATCAGATAGTAATCACACAATATTCATTGTGTCAATTGTGCACGGGCAATATTCACAAAGGATTATTTACAGGACAGGGCCACATGGGCCACTGTCAGAATCAACACTTAGCAGAAATAGCACTTCTATAACATAGAATAAGTATAACACAAAATAACAATTATAGATCACAACCAGTAACCACTGGTAGCAGGTAGGTACACACTACACAATACTAATAACCATAGGCCTAGATCACGCATGGACACATACATAACCTCTCTAGTATAAATTATACTAGGCAAAACACAACCACCTAAGACTAAAATACATTTAGGGGTATAGGTCAGAAGCATTACACATGATACATCAAAATATTCAGAGGTGTAGGGAAGGAAAACACATGATGCATAAACATACATAGGTAAAATAACCTCATAATCACATTGCGCAAACATCACCTTAGGCAATTACTATCATAAACATAGTAAAATCACATTACGCAATAATCACATACCAGCCCCCTGGCCAACTGGTCATCTCAAGAAAGGGGCTCAAAAGCCCTGTGTTCAGAATGTCAGGGCGCGCTGCCAATGCAGCACCAGTCAGGGGTGCGCCACCGGCGCAAACCTAAAGGTTGCAGCTGCCCACTCTTTGCTGGGCAGCTGAGAACAGTCACAAGGCCTAAACGTTGCAGCTGGCACTAAGTGCTGCGCAGCTGTAGAAGGCCTGGCACCACTGTGCCATCTCTGTCCCTCCCAGGGACTCTCTTTCTCCAATTGCGCCTAAACGGTGCAGCTGCCCACTACTTGCTGGGCAGCTGAGAAACAGCAAACTGCGACAGGGGCCCTCACTAGCCCCTCTGGACAATACTGCGCCAAACATGGGGAGCCCTCTAGACTCTAGAAAACAACTGGAGGAGAGGGAGCCACCTAGGCTCCTGGTTTAAACAGGCCCCCTGGCATTGGAGCCCACTGGCTCTTGTACAGAACAGCACATGCCATGTGTTGGAGCCACCAAGGCTCTGGAAACTAATGGGGGCGGGAGAGCCACCTGGGCTCCTGAGACAACCATGACCCCTGGCACTGTGGAGCGCATGAGCTCCTTAAATAACTTGCCCCATCGTTGGAGCACGTCTACTCTACCAATGACTTTGCCCCCCAGGGAGCACACTGGCTCCTCACACAACGAGCGGGGGCCCCTCTGAGCACAGAAAAATCGGGCATGGCCCGCAAACAAAACATGCCCCGTGCGCTGGAGCCCTCAGGCTAAAAAAATAATAATATCGCCAGCACTGTTGGAGCAGCCCGCTGCCTAGGAACTAACACCCCCGAACCCTCCCCTTACCGGGCTCCGGCACGGGGACTCTCCTCCTGATGCGTAGGGCTCTGCCAGCAACACTCCTCATAGGCCGGGGGGGGCAGGCACCGGCAATGTTCCTCGGGCCCCCTCCGCTCCCGTCTCCATACCTGCTGGGCTATCAGGACAGGAACCGGGTTAAGACCGGCTCCACCATCAGACTCACGGAGCCCCCCAGCCCTCCTTTACTCACCGGGCATCTCTCGGGGGACTCCAGCATTCTCCTCCTCGGCTTCTCTACTGGAGGCGGCAATACGCGGCATCACCCGGGCCCCCTCCTGGGACCCGAGACTCTCCTGGACACCACTGGATTAATCCCTCCATGCCGCAGCCGCCATGCTTCTTCTCTCCCCTACGCCGCACAGCTTCCGGTCCTGCCGCGGCCCCGCCCTGTCACTGGCCAACTCGCCTGACTTCCCGGGCGGCCGCGGCCGGGCTGCAGCGGCAATTCCGAGGCACAACGAGGGGTGGGCACCCTCGCAGCATCGAATTAAAAATAAAGGGGCAAATATACGGCGTGGGCAGCCGCTTGACATCTAAATAATAAAAATAGCGGCTCTCATCATCCCTGGGGGGAGAATCCTTAAGCTGGACTAACCATGAAAATAAGCACAGTGCTCCCAGGGCACTAAAGTAAAATAAAGCGCTCCCATGCTGCAGAAGATCCTTTTCTTCTCTGGGAGCTGGGAGTAAAGGCAAAGTTCCAAAGAAATAACTGGAATAGAAAGTAGCCCCAGGGTAAGGAAAAGTCCCTCAGGCATCCAGGGGCTGGGCAGAGCCCAGGGAGGCAAGCCTTCCCCTGGGCCCAAGCAGCAGCACGCCCCTGGCAGGATTCAAGTCATAAACAAGAACATTTTGTAAGGGGACACAGCCCCTTTTTATACAGTAAAATCCTTTGTCTAGCAGGGTGCAGGCAATGTGAGAACCAGCTACAACTGGTTATAGGGAACTCCTTTCACTGGCCAGGCTAGGGACATCAGACGCACCACAAGGGTTGGAGCCAGCATTGTGGAGGGAAAACCCAGCCCTATTCATGCCCAGGTGCACCCCTCCCCTCACATCAGCATGCTAATCTCAACACTCACCACTGGGCAGACCCATCCAGACTCCTGGAGCTAGGCTCCAGCCAATCACAAGCCAGACACAAATTACACAAACATGCCAACTTCTAGAAATGGCACTTCCACACTAGACACGTTCATGCCGCATACATCATTACGCAGCATTCAATCTCACGAGTTCGCACATACCAAACTCGACCCTGCACTCCCCACACATCAGGAACTACCATGGTCACACATATTCCCCATGCATTCCTATGGGAGGGCAGGTCACTCTCACCACACACACAGAGAGCACACACACTTTACACTGGACCACAGTGAAAAAGTGCGCAGAGACCCAAAATCACCAACACCAGGTCACAGAAACAGGCTAGGAAACAGCAAAAAGTTTCGGGGTGAACCTGCCAAAAAGGGCCAGGTCCAACAAGTCCGTTCCGTGTCGGGTTCCCGGTTCACTGCCAACTGTATGTTGTGACATGTGACCGGAAGACCCAAACTTAAGCGTCCTCCCGGCAATGGGAAAACCACACCCCTGGCCGGGAGACTAGACTGTAAAAAACCCGGAAATAGGGTATCATTGTTGTTCCACGGCCATAACTGAAGCGACAACAAATTAAATAACGACCCGCAATGAATTCTAAAAGATGGCCAGATGTCCGTGCCATAAAGATTCATGATATATTCTATCCCCAATTCGAGACACACCACCTCTTGGAACCGTCACCTCCTGTGCATATCGCTGCCCGGTGATGTGACATTCCATATCATAGTCTTTCTTCCATTTTTGACCAAATGTCCTATTTACAAAGTTTGCATGAATATAAACAATATAATTCCTTTACACGTTATTCATGGTCATTAGCAATTCATATACAATTGTGTTTCATTATTCAAACGAAACTCCGTCTTCCTATCGTAATTTCCATAAATATGAACCATGTAAGTCTTCCATGCATTCTTCCTAGCTATTAGCTTTATGGCATTTTCGACATAACATTGCCAAAGACGGTGACTTAGCAAGAGAGATGGACATACATTGGCAGACTACTCACCAACTGGAAGCTACAGACTCAAGCTAAATCGATGCAAGGGTTGCAGTAGACACTGTATTCGACACAATTGGAAGCGATGCAAGGGATGTCGTATACACTGCGACACACGCAATTGGAAGCGATGCAAGGGTTGCACAACTGAACTCGAGCAGAAAAAAACAACAATGTCGGCAGGGGTGGTAAAAGTTCAGCAGGGCTGTGGGAAAAGCTCCAGAACGTTGGCTGTAGGAAAAATTCCAGAAGGTTGGCGATTAATAAATACATCGAAATGCGATGATTGGTTGAAGCAAACAGTCAGGAAGCGATCTATTGGATGAGAAAAAGAGTGAGACTTGTGATTGGATGAGAAAAAGAGTGAGACTTGTGATTGGTCAGAGGTGAAAGGGGGTAAATCAATTTATGGTGCACATCACAGGGGCATAATATGCGCATGCACACCATTACTGCGCATGCGCAAAACGAGGGGGGGTACAGAGCTCGATAGTACACCGGCATGCGCGCTATCAGCCTGGCGTAGCCAGTTTTAGCGCTGGCACAGCGGAGTGAGATAGTGGCACATTAAATTGAGTGACAATGCATTTTAGTGCGGTGATGCGGAACACCACACTGAAATGCGTTACAATCACACCTGATGCGTGATACTTGGCACACCTGTGGAATACACGTTATTATCCTCCACTGCGCAGCCACAATTTAATCTATTTAGATCTTTTTCGGGCACATTTATGTTTAAATAGTTGCATATGCCTTTACTGCCACCTTGTGCATAATACTCCAAACTGCACTCGCCAACAGTTGTTCTTAAAAGGTTCTGACACAGCGATTGTGTTATTGCTTTCATTACCGCTACTTCGAGTGCAAGGGAAGGGCTTTTCCGTGTAGAGGTCCAGGGGCACTTTCTTTACGGCTTAATTACTATGTTCACACAGGTTTGTGATAGTATAAATGCCTCCTAGGAGTGTTTCAGTTCCTGTACCGATCTCCCCTCACTCTTTTTACTTCCACAGTCACTTGATCGCCTTTGAGGGCCCAAAATAATCATTACCACCGGCTGGTGAGGAAAAGCTTTTAATGACTTAAACAGAACCACAATCTACGGATGTGAGTTGGAGCTGTTGGCTGACACCTCCCTGAATATTGCTGCAAAGTTGGACGTGCGGAATATAGAACTTCAAATTGTTCGGCTGTCACCCTATCACCTTTGTCCTGATGAAGACCCGCCTCTGATGCTTACTAATCTGCACTACTATTAAGGGTCGAAAGGTCGACGTTGTTGTCTTAATTAGTCCACGCAATTCCCTGACCAGAAAAGAAAATTATATCTTGCATTCGGATTTATGCAATTAGTTGTGGACTTTCATTCTAAATATTGTTTGTGTGTAAGTATATATGTTATTTATGTCACCTATGTACAGCACTTTGTCATTTATCACTACCAGTCACTAATTGTACCACACTGCCATTGGCTCATTCGCCGTGTGTGTTTCCTGTCACAGACAGCCTTTTTCAATTCTTTTCATTGATTTGCATATATACAAGTACAAAGTAAAGAAATACACCCTTTGACATAAATTGGTTGTTTTTTCTTGGTGTGTTACTTTGTTATATGACTAAAGCATATTTCCTTTAATGTACCTAGTGCAAATCAGTTGATCACCCCGTCAGAACCATTGTTCTCTTTAGTATAGATCTACTAGAGCTGAAGGCTCTGTTCTCATTCCTCCCTAGAATTGCAGGCTCTTCCGTACGGACAATACCACCAACATGCACTACCTGAACAAACAGGGAGGGACAAGATCAGGTGCTCTATCACATCAGGCGCAAACAATTTGGAATTGGGCCTTGCAGAGCAATGTAACACTGAAACATATTCCAGGAGTATCCAATGTGATAGCAGACACTTTGAGCAGACTAACAACCAGTTATCACGAGTGGGAACTCGATCTCCAGGTTCTGCTGGAAATATTCCTTAGCTGGGACCCACAGCATCTTGATCTATTTGCAGCCAAGCGAAACAAGAAGTGCTTATACTATGCAATATATCATCCCCAGAAAGGATCCTGGCTAAATGCCTTTTTGATTGAATGCTAAAAATATTTGCTTACGCTTTCCCCAAATTCCTTTGATACCAAGATTACTCAGAAAAATGAAGGAGATCCATGCAGATTTATCGTCATTGCTCCACAATGACCTGCAATTCTGGTACATGGAGCTTCTTCTATCAGACCACCTCACATTCCTCTGACAACCACTCCAACGTTGACTCTGCATGAACAGGGGCTATATACTACCTACCATGAGTTCGAAACCTTCGATATCTCAAAGACCGTAGAGAAATCCTCACTAAAGCGGATTCCACTAGCAAATTAAAAAAACTAAAGTGGGAACTTTTCTGTATCTAAAAGAGACCGTATTTATAGATCTCTTACCTTAGAATTACCATCAAGGTAAGTAACTTGTTTGTATGGTGTTAAGAAAAAGAATTACATCCATTCCTCTCTATACCAGTGCAGATCTTCCCATATCTTCTTCAGCTAGCTAAGTCTGGCCTTGCACATTAATCAATAAAAGTAAACTTAGCAGCGATTTCTCGCTTTAGGAGATCGGTAAACTCATCTGCTCTCTGGTCCACAAGAATTAAGCAGTTCCTCAAGTGATTCTTTAGAAGTTTTCCACCTGTGAAGGAACTTCCTCCTTCTTGGCATCAAAATGTTACATTAGGTCAATTAATGAAAGGCCCTTTTGAGCCAATCCACAAAACAGCATTGAAATATCTTTCTTGGAAGACGCCATTACTATTAACATTAACATCAGCTAGACGAGTTAGTGAATTGCAAGCATTCACTATAAAACAACCATTCATGCAATTCAAAAAAGACAAAGTGATGTTAAGGACTAATTCTAAATTCATTCTAAAAATACCTTTGGATTTCCACCATAATGAACCTATTGTTTTAAGGACATTTTTCCAAACCCTCAAACTGTTTCTAAAAGGTCTCTACACACCTTAGATGTTAAAAGCGCATTAAGTTTTATTTGCACAGAGCAAGGCAGTTCCTCAAATCTGATCAGTTATTTATCGCCTATGGCAATTTGCGTAAAGGACTACCAGTCTCTAAACCTTCCATTGCAAGATGGATTGCAACAGCCATTCAATTCTGCCATAATGCAGCAGGGTGACCTTTAACTACTCAAGGTAAGGCGCATTCAACAAGAGCTGTTTCTACATCCATGGTTCTATTTGCTGGTGTGCAGTTTCAGCAAATCTGCAGAGCGGCAACATGGTCCACCAGGGATACCGGTACCCAGCATTACTGTCTGGATGCTGCAGACAAAGATGAGATGGCCGTGGGACAAATTGTGTTGCACCATCTATTTCAGTAAGGTTAGCCTTTTATCAGTTTCTTTTCCCCACCATCCGCTACTATTATGTTGGTATTATTATTATTCTTCATTTTTTTTTAATGACTATTGAGAATATTTGCATTATTATTGTATGCTATTATTTTCCCATCTTTACGGCTAACCTAATCTGATTCAAGCATGTGAATCTATGAAAGATCCAATATCGGAGAAGAAAATAAGTACATTTTTACCTATAACTGTAGTTCTCCAGTATTGGTCTCTTTCATAGATTCATATGCAACCTACCCTCTTCCCGTAGAGGCTTCCCCTTACACTTAGGAGTTATATTTATTCCCACTTGTGCTCGAAAATCTGAGGGATCTAGCTTCTGTGGGGAGTGTTTCTAGTGAGTGCTGTCGCCTGATTGGTTATAGGTCAAGTTTGGTCCTTTTTTTTTAAAGGACATAGATAGGCTATTAAATTCATGGCATAGTGCCATTATAGCCTCTGTTTGCTAACCTCTTGCCTTATTATAGTACCGTGGGACTCCCACTTCGATGACGGGGAATGATTCAAGCATGTGAATCTATGAAAGATACCAATACTTGAGAACTGCAGTTACAGGTAAGTAACTTATTTTCTTACCCATGATTGACAGTGACTAATTGTAGAAAATGCTTTATCACTCCCCATATCTTTGGACTGACGCTGCTATTTTGTTTGTACTCTGTGCACTGGGACTCTCCTAACCAGGCCCCAGTGCATGTGCTTTGACCCCTTAAAGCATGTTAAAGTTGGCTGCATTAATAATTGGCATATGTTACTTACCTATAAGTCCCTAATATATGGTACAAACTGTACCCAGGCCTGTAAGTTGAATGTCACTAGTGAACTGCAGCACACATTGTATCACCACTAGCATTCAAATTATGACTGCAGGGCTACCACTGTCACCGGTCTTTGTGTTTTAAAACAAACTTCTTTTGACAGGCTAAACATTCCTTTTAAATATTGAAAGACACCCCTAAGTTAGCCTTTATGCCCGTAGGCCAGGACGGATGGTATTTAAAAGTAGGACATGTAAAAGTTTAATGTTAATCATGTATTCACAGTGAGAAGGCATCAAAAGCTATTTTCATTGTAGCAAGGTTAACTGTTCATAGGAAACCATATGGAGGTAATACTGAAATGAAATAGTGTTATCCCCATGTAGGAAACAGCTACAAAGTTATTTCTTGGACTTTTTAAAATATTTAATACAAGCCCAATTTATTGGTAAAGTCGGATTTCTAATAAACATTTAGCAAAGGGTACTTTTAAAAAGTCACCTTTTACCTGCCTAAATCCTATACAAGCCTATTTGCATGAGCTTCTAACTGCCTCCCTAGAGCTAATTAGTACCTTGCTGAGTTGTGAACTTGCATTCAGAGCTGAGGAAACTTCTTGGGTGTGGTGAGGTGTGCCGTTCCGCTGACAATATGACCAACTGGGCAGTGCCCAGGATTTTAATTAACTTCAGACCTGTCACAGGCAGATTTAGCTAATACCTGGGTCTGCACCCTCATGTGTCCTTCTCGCCAGCCAGGCACCAATTCCAGTGGGGGAGAAGCTGCCCCCAGAACTGGTTTGAAGTGACCACAGAGGAGGGGTAGCTCATTTCACGGCCTTACCTCTCGGCACAGGAGTTCCTCACAGAGTAAGAACCGTTCTGCCATGTTGGATTTAGGTAGAGAGGATTTCTGTGGGATTGTTTGCAGCAGGGCACATCGAAACCGCTGCAAAAGTTGTTAGGGTTACCACTAAATACCTTTTCCCAATTGGTTTGTCACCCCCGCCCACAGTCTAGTGCCAGGATTAAATGTGCCACCACTAGGCACCCACCTCAGAACATTACTGGACCTATGGAAGGCAGAAGAAGAACTGCACCTGCTGTTGATTCCTGTGAGGAGACCTGAAAGGGTGGACCTGCTCCTACTTGTGTCCAGGACAAAAATGTGGCCTGCTTGGGTTATTTGTATGACCCTCTGTTAAGCTACAGGTACACAAGGAGCTGCTGGATGCCCTTTTCCTAAAGAGCCCGAATGACCACTTCTAACTTGAACTGGACCTGGCCTTAGCTATCCCACCTTGCCTGGACCCTGCGGGTGGCTTATGTCGGAACTAGTCTTGACCTGTGGGAAGGGCGGGGGGAGTCTTCAACACTGAACATGGCAGCTGCTTTTGAACTGTGCTGAGCTCCTTTGTCTCTCTGCAAACATACACACCAGATCTGAAGTCAGAGGACAGTCACAGGCTGTGTCTGCCAACTGTGACAGCTTTATTGAGCCCGAGACGATCTCTCAGCTCTCCGTGTGGCATCCCAGAGCAGCAGGCTGGCCCGAGGTGGATGAGGAACAGGTCGGATACTTTACGCTGGGGGATGCAGTGACGGGCGAGCGAGAGTGGCCTCGCTTTTTGAAAGCATTGGATGGGCTGTGGGCTTGGAGATTACAGCCCTCCTCTCTGGAGAATACCCTGCCTTACTGGGACTTGCTGCTTAATGACTGAGGCTGCAGAGGGACTGTTGGTAAGGCCACGTGGAGGGTGGCAGCCTCAGGCCTGGATGACTGGGGAGGCCTCGGCAGAGAGAACATGCTGACCTGCCTGTCTGACGAGGTCTGGACCTTGTGATTGTTGCGCTGTGGTACTGGGGGGTTTCTGACTGATAGAGATACACATCCAGAAGCAATTGAGGGGTACCTAATGCAGGGTGCCTCCTAATCCACCTGAGATACAATTTTGCAACATCCTGAGAGGCACATAGTGACCGGCACTGGTACCTGAGTAAGGGGGACCGTGGGCCATGTCACATGTAGCTGGCAGACACAGTAGAAGATATAGATGCAACGCACTACGGGGGCCCTCAGCAAGACCGCTCAAGTAGGGGAGGTGGAGCGGGAGCACAGCTTACGGCAAGTCGACCACTGCCTGAGATTGTGACAGGAGATGGGGCATCCCCCTCCACCACCCAGTGATCAGTCAGCAGCCATCATACAGGCCATCTATGACTCCTGTTCCAAAATTGTAGAAACAGACCTCTTCTTGTTGCTCCAAGATCTGCACTACACTGCAGCAAGGGTCACAGCGTTGCAGGGAATTATATCAGAGACAGAAGACACGTTGAAGACTTTACACAGTACAGTATCAGACCGCAAGCGGCAGGTGCACCAGCTGTAGGCGAGGGCGAAAGATGTGGAGGTGCGCTCCCGCCATAACAGCATCCAGATTGTGGGTATATCTGAAGGATCAGAAAGCACCTTTGCAACATGTTTTGTAGCAGTCTGGATATAGACCTTGATCCTCAAAGGTGAACTGGCAGCTTGTTATGCAGTTGAGTGGGCCCACAAGTCACCCCTGCCAGGGGACCCACTGCACCCTATAGTTGCCAAGGTGCACAACTTTTCAGACAGCGATATGAGGCCTCCTGAAACATGGACAGGCTATTTGTGCAATTCAGCATGGGTCATGGTATTTCCAGACTATACCTAGAAGGTTCAACAACAAAGATGTTAATTTCTGGAGGCAAAACAGCTAAGGGCCCTGCAGATCCAATACATGATGCTCTTTCCAGCTCACATCAAAGTAATTCTCAACAATAACTCTCTTATTTGACACACTTCAGGATGCCTAGTCGTGTACGAAAGAGAGACCTACCTTTCGACATGCCTCAACCCCAGGCCCCAGGACTCTGGCAGGCTTTAAGGCCATCAGGAGCTGTCAGAGGATTAGATCCTGCATGGAGAAACTCCAACACCTTCGAATGGTGGACCCTCAGGATCCAGCCCTACATGGTCCTGACCCAGACTGTTACTAAGTATCTTGATTGATCTAAATGCAGTATTCAGTCCAGATTTGCTAAATTGCGAGAACTATGTAGCAGAAGCATCCCATCCCGATGGACATTCTCATTTTCTCTTTCCTTTTCTTGATTTCAGGTCCTGTGTGCTATTGACACTTGCTTGATTTGAGTGATGGAGATGTGGAGGGAAGGCTTGGGAAAAGGGTACATAGTTGTCATCTATATACCCGCTTGGTAGAAGTACCCATTTTTTTCCATGACGGATGCACTTTTCGAGGCGTTGGGAGGGGGATAATGTAAGGGTTTTCTTCATGTTTTATCTTACAGACACTCAGACATGATGGCCAAGACCCCATTGAATAGTCGTTATTAGGGACTTCTGATGACCCTGACACACCCACACGTGTTGATCTTGTATAAAGTAACGGGAAATGGGAACATTGCCTAGCATTTTGCTTCCTAGTATACAACAATATTTTCAGACGTGGGTCATTCTGATTGAACGTCCCTGCTCGTGTTTATAAGGGATCACCCAGTGGTCTTTCTAAGGTGGGAGAATGCTATTACACTGGAGGAAGACATTACATTGGATGGGTTAGCAGAAGCCCTCACCCAGCTCCAATTGGTGAAAACACTGGGCCCCAACAGGTACCTAGCAGAATTCTTCAAAACATATAGTACCCAGCTCCACGACTTGTTTACCAAGACCCTACACACAGGAACATTGCCCCTAGAACTCTGTCTGGCAGAGATAGTGATTATACTAAAAGGAGGACACCCACCGGAACATTGTTCATCATATTGACCCTTTTCTTTTCCCAATGTAGAGGTTAAGATAAGGGCCAAAGCGCTGGCTAACTGACTGCTCCGACTGATCTGTTCGCTTGTCCACCTCGACCAATCCGGCTTTATGCCACATCGTGCCTCGTTTCACAGCATCTGTTGAGTGAGATTTTTGGAGTTCGATTTTTATTGTGTTGTGTTTTCAACTTTTTAACTGTATTAGTAATTCTAAATACTTTGCACATTTTAGGTTTAAGCATTTCTGCTCTGTGTCATAGCTACCAGGAGTTGAGCTTAGTTTTAAATAACTGAAACCTTTAATGAATCTAAAAAGAATGGGGCATTATTACTTATGGCAGAGTACCATCCACAGCAACTAATAATCTATTTCTCACACTAATATCTTTCTGTTTCTCTTTAAGGATGAAGATTCCTTTAGCCCCTTTGTGCCAGAAGATCTCCAGCAGTATGAATTCTCAGGTTAGATTTTCTTTTGTTTCCACAGTTTCACAACTTGCCAGGTTACAGGTTTTTGAAAACGTGTCTCATAATTCTAGCCTGGAGTTCCTCCTCTTCATTTTATCATCTAAAGGTTTTCTGTAATTCTTAATCTGATTCCAGACCAAGGGTAGATATCAGAATGTAGAAACAATCGCAATGGACTGCACACCGCTAGCTCCTCCTCCGAATCGCCCCTAGGGACTCTGGTACATGGCGTTCTCGAGTGGTTCACCCCAGTGGGTGCAAGTAGGTACTTGTTGAACTGATGATCTCTAGACCCGAGACATGGCTCGGGTTTCGGGATAACTTCCCTCATCAGTAGAGAAAATAGTTTGGGGTGGAAGAGAAGGCCGCCAAGCAAACGTCAAAGGCCTCGATGCCCGAACCAGCACGCAGGTGCATCGTCCAGGAGCTCGTCAGCTCAAAGCTCAAGGGAGCCAATTTGTAGAAACAATCGCAATTGGGTCTAGAGATCATCAGTTCAACAAGTACCTACTTGCACCCACTGGGGTGAACCATTCAAGAAATCCATGGGGCGATCCGGAGGAGGGGCTAGCGGTGTGCGGTCCATTGCGATTGTTTCGGTAGATATCAGAATATTTTCTGTCTTGTTTGTATCAGCAGCAGCATGGTGTAATTCGAATACCTAGACTTTAGAATTTTTTTAATTTTAGCTCCAATACGGACATTGTCATCCTTTTAACTTAAAAGTGGGTTGTCGGTTCTACAGATTATTGTGCAGCTTCAGACGACATCCAGCCCTTGAAGTCACTGTGGCCTTTATTGCCAAATCACAACATGCGGTTATTATACCATTTCAGAGATTGCTTACTGTAAATCAATCTGAACTGCAGCTGGACTATTCTCCTCTTCTCCCTGTGAGTTAACTATTGGTCCAGTTGTTTGCAACCTATTGTTAACATCTTTCAGATATAGCAAACACCTCCGTTTTTTCATGTGCAAGTGTCGTAATAGAACTCCATACCCAGTTTACACAAGATTGTACTTGTCGGGTGAGTTAAATTGCTGTACAGTTGTTCTTGCCCGGTCAAGCAAATTGTCCCATGGTCCCATGGTGTACATTCATTGCTTCTCCTTTAGGCTGATTTGTTCCCAAATAGCAATGGTTCTTCTGAGGGTGGGTGAGAAGATTGAATTATATATAGGCCACTAAGTGTATTGATACTGTCTATAAGGTGCATTTAATTCCACTAAACTGCTTAGAAGCAGCTAGTGATATTTTGTAGATCTACAACCGCTATATTGTTTAAATTCCCACTCATGGCACACCATTGTGACTGCATGCTTTACATTTATTTTATTACCACATGAAAAGCATTATTTTGAAAATACCTCATAACTATAAGGTCGCCGAACTACAACCTCATACTGCAATTTCTAAACTTAAATTTTAAACGATCATTTATTTAATCTAGAAAAATGTAATTTAAACTAAAACAATGTAACTATTGGAAATGTAAAAGTAGGCAACAATGACAAATATCTGGCCATGATTTGGGGGTGGGAGAACGATCTGGTTTTTTCTATTATTTTTTGGTTGGTTTGAAGTAACTCTTTTGCAACTATGTTCTGTATGTTTCCTAAACTTTGTGTGGGTTTACTTGTGCTAATATGCACGGGGAATTCCATAGTGATGCATCCATTTAGTTGTCACAATTGCCTTAGCTTAACAATTTCACCCTAAGAAATTAATCAGTAACTTAGAATACAAAAGCTTTCCTTTTGGGGGTATCTTTCTGGCGAGGATAGGTTATATGTTCTAAAGTAAAAAAGACAACTTTGTAAAGTAAAAATACTATGTTCTTCCCTATCTTTACCAATAGTTCGGGCCATTTGGAAAACCATTAACTGATTTATTGGGACCTGACTGATGCATCACAGGCATGGTTTCATTGATCCATTAAGTAAAACACAGAAATAAACCATGGCACAGTATTCTGTAAGCCTCCAAATAACAATATTGTCAATTTGAAGGGAAGGCAAAGAAGACTCGATTGCTTATGACCAGATCAGCCACATGGTCTGTTTTCAACACCAGTGAACCTTAACCAAGCTGGCCCTGACCCCCTGGGTTGTGGCAAGTCCAAGTCATAGGTCAGTTATATGACCCCTTTCTGTAGTACCATGAAGTCTGTGATTATTAGCGCTGAGCGCTTTTAAGGATATGGGCCTTTTCTGAAGACCTATAACGTTTGTGTGATGCGTTTGAGGAGCAACTCTTGTGCTAGGTACAGCTCCAGGGACACAACCAACCAAACATTTCTGTTTTGAGATCAAGAGCTTGAGGTATGACTTTGGGAATCTAAAGCATCCTGAGTCACTTTTTGCTTGTAATCTTGCCATGCTGCCGCTGTCAGAGATTGGGCATATGATTTTGAAACTAACATTATAGTGCATGTTATCTCAAGAAAACCCCAACACTTGGAAACAAGATGTTCGTGATGTATGTAACTGTGCATGATTGAGAGTGTTACAATGGTTAGAATGATTTCTAAGACTGTGAGACAAAGTGCTACATTATGTTCATCTTGGGTGAGCAGTTGTGCATGAACAGGAATATTGTAATGTTTTCTCACCAAGCACGGAAATGTACGGCTTAGGTTGGAAAAGACGGTTTGAGGGAGAGTAGGTGGATTGACAGCTAGGCAAGGGATTGGTGAAATGTACACACCTGAATGGGCTGCACAGAATGCAATAGCTAAGAGTTTCTCACTTAAAAAGAAAGACTTTGGAAAAAGATACTTGGGGGCATTAGAATGGAAAATGTTACTTACCCTGTAAGCATCTGTACCTGGCATGTAGTGCTGTAGATACATGTGCTATGCATACTCTTGCCATCTAGTATTGGACTTGGATGTGTGCAGCTTGTTTTCGTTTGAAAACGCCTTTCCAAGTCACAAGGTGAGATGACTCCATCTATCGTAGGTAATGTTTCAGACATGTATATGCAAGCTCCAGTTCTACTCTACACATTCTTTCTGGGCCTTCTGCACTGTCACTTATCTGTGCAAACAATCCTGCTGTTCATTGGCCTCTTTGACTCCATCTTACGGTTGATGAAATCTCCACATCAGGGCTCTCCTCTTCTCGCCTCCCATCACTGCAGCACCAGAGAATGTCCACATGATGGAACAGACTTCTTTTTTCTGTTCTGCTCAACCTGCCACACCAAGTTCTCAAGGACGGATTTGCAAGAAGTCTGTAACTTGTGCCTGTCCCCAGATCACCGAGAACAAATCCTGTGTGGTGTGTCTCGCGTTCCGCAGCAAGAAGATGCTTTGGATCCAAATGGCACTACGCATTGCCTTGCAGTTCTGAGGAGAGGAGGACACCCCAGATATTTTCATCGAGGGGGAAGGTCTTCAGCAGCTGAATGAGTCTGGCGTCAAGACTGTAGAAGCGTTCTCTTAGGAGGATGCTGGCTCGAAGTCCGAAATCGACGCTGAAATCCAAAATTGACACTGAAAGGCCCCCGCCGGCTATGGTCTGCAGTGAACTACCAGACCCAACGCCCTATATACCTTTGGGGCCAAAGTCCGCTTTGATACCTTGCCCCTCGACGTCAACTGCCTCTGAGCCGCACTCAGAGTTGGAATCTTCAGCGCCAAAATCCATCTCGGGGTATTCTGGGTGCCGACTTTCTTCAGCTCCATTCAGGCCATCTTCAGAGGAGATCGATCAGCCCATCCTGCAACGGAACGCCTTGACACCCGTCAGCAGAGGATCCACATACAGCCGGGCATGAGATGGGTTATGGCACAGTCTGTACAGTAACCCAAGGACTCCATCTATCTCAAGAGGAGACTTACTTTCAAGGAGGCCCTCAATCCTCCTTCAGAGCCGATTTCCAAAAAGCCTTGGTGCCACGACAGAGGAACCTCTCCATTAATGCCTGGTCCTTCTGAGCCTGCTTCTCCTCATCTTGCTCTTACTACTCCCTCCTCCATCGCGTCCTATTTCTGCCTCCCTTTTGCTGCCTGTGGACCCTCACCCACATCCTCCAAAGGGATCTTCTCATTCAGGAGGGTGGGGCCAGCCCATGGTCGCCCAGCCTTCCAACCATTGGGATGACTACCAAGTAGATCACCCAGCAGACTCTGACCCAGATTTGTACCCGGCCAAACCACCTCCCCCAGACAACATGACCTCATACCATTAGGTACCTCACAGTGCAGCAGTTCTCTGCAAAGTTGAGCTGCGCGTTCAACCTGAGGAGGATGATTTCCTTCTGGAAACCCTCTCCTCCACTCAAAGGTCCCTCCGATATCTACCCATGTAGGCATGCTAAAACCTGCCAGGGACATCATCAAAGAGCCTGTGAGAGCCAGAGTCATCACGCTCCCAGGTTAATATTGAGTTTAAAGCTTCTGCCTCAGGCCCTCCCCCCCCCCACATCACGTCAATTACTCCCCCCCTCCCCCTAATCACTGGTAGTTCACACTGCCAGGAAGAGAGTTGACTCCCCGGGTACAGGGAATGCGCCCCCTCCAGACTGGGAAAGCAAGAAAATAGATGTGTCTGGTAAACCTGTTGCAACTCAATCTGCCACTCAGAGGTACATAGCTAATTCAATTGGCTTGCTCTCCTGGTATGATTAAGCCCACTGGGATCAGATGGGGGATCTTATCCAACATCTCCAGAACAATACAGCAAACTGGGCATGAATTGGTGACAGAAGGGAAGATAATCTCCAACACCAACATTTGCTGCTCTCTGGAGGCGGCAGATATTGCTGCGCACTGCATGAATCCTAGTCTTCTCATACAGCAACATTCATGGCTACGTGTCTCGGGTTTAAACCGGAGGAGCAACAACACCTCCTTAATGTGCCCTTCGATAGCAAGCATATCTTCAGCCCAAAGCTCAATGGGATGCTCGAATAAATATAGAAGTATAATGACACGGCTAAAGCCATGAGCGCACTACAGACATCTAGTGCACGTGGCTCCTTTTGTCATCCCCAGCACTGCGGCGCAGCAAAAGCAGCCTCAACCCCAGAGACTTCCACCTCCTACAAAAGACAACAGCAACAAACCCCATTCACAGGATTTCTACAAGGGAGGATATAAAGCGGACAATGGTAGAGTTAGAGGCAAGGGGAAAGCTCCCAAAGGAGCCACTGACCCAAAACAGTGACGCTGTCCTCCTTCGTCCTGACCATCCAGCACTTGTCGGGGGCAGATTACAGGTTAACTGCCCCTATGGGAGGCAATTTCCTCTGACTGGTTGGTTCTAGACATCATACGTGAGGGGTACTGTTTAGCAGTTACCCAAACACCACCCAGCATTCTTCAGCACACACACAAATTGCCCACAGAAGAAGTAGATTAACTCCGTACTGTTAAAGTGGCCATAGAACCACTGCTTCTTCAACATCGCGGCAAAGAGTTGTATTCCCTGTACTTTCTCATCCCCAAAAAGGATAGCTCCCTCAGACCCATACTCTATCTGTGACCCCTCAACAAGTACATCCTGTTGGGACATCTTCATATGATCACACTTCAGGATGGCATCCCTCTTCTGCGGCAAGGCGATTTCATGACTGCCCTCGAATTGCTGCATCAATGTGGTCCCATACCTTGATGACTGGCTGATCAAGAGTGCTACGGAGCCGCGACATATGGAGAGGACAGGTCTTGTTGACCTTTGAGGTCCTGCAAAGAAAATATAAGTTTGCAGAGTCTGAACATTTCAGTCACCTACAGCTTAGGCACTTCCTCCAACAATATATTTTAGAGAGGGAGCAGCTGCCAGAGGCGGCACTTCTAGAGGATCATCTCCTACTAGACCCCTTAACAGACAAGGCTATCTCCTTGATATACAAGAAACTAATGAATAATTCCCTGGACCCGTTGACTGCTTTGAGAGAAGCGTGGGCAACAAATAGCGGGACAATTAAAGATGATGACTGGGTTGAGGCAGTGCCGAGTTCTAGGAATATGGCCTGCTTTTAATTAGTCCAATTACGGATACTACATCGATCGTACTACTTTAGAGTGCCTCCACATCGAATACTCCCGACACGGATAGGTGTCTGTATGTGCGTCCCAGAGCAAACTGATGGACGATCTGTTATATTTGTAGTCTTTGTCTAAGTGATGAATGGACTGTGGAACTTATTTGAGAATGCTTCCTTAGCTCCCCATTAAAGCTGAAAATGATTTACAGTAGGCAGGCCAACTGAGGCAGTCCAATATGGAAACCGCAACAAACCTTGGACCCAGTCCCCTGGCCAAGCGTGCAGATAGAACTGCTTGTGATCACAAGCCGCTCTATCTTTTCCCTTGGCTGGATCAGTGCACACGTGACCCTTAGGCCCAGCCCTACAGAAATGGAAGGCAGAACAACTTGCGCAGTCTTGAGTTTTTTAGGGAGAAGAGATGCACTGCATACCTTGTTGAAAGCAAAGGCTGTCTTTATCAGCAGACGTGTAAAGACATTACTCTTTGCAAAGGGAAAACACACACTGCGGCCTTCCTTCGGGACTCAGCTTAATCAGCTTTAGGCAAGGTGTAGCTTCTCTGTAGTGTGCTGGCAGTATGTGAGACCATCTCTGGCAGAATCTCATGCGATCATTTCGGCAAAGGATCGCTCCTTGTTGCAGGGATTCTGTCAAAAAAACAGATAGAAGCACAGGATTATTGGACCTTGGTGTATAGGAACTGAGTCATCCTACCACCTTAGTACCCATGAGCCCAGGACCGACTAGCTATAGTGTCTCACTTGCTCTCCTACTCACTCACAGAGAAACAAATGATTAGACTTCCCAGAACACAACACTCCCGATCTCTCAGGAATCACGGTAACAAGACACACCCTTTCGCTCGCACTCTTGTACTTGTCCGCAATAAGATCTGACAGAGACACAAAATAGTTTAAAATATGTGTTTTAACTAACGTGCCCTAATATGCATTATACGTGACACAACAAGCAGGAAAATGCTGAGTACAAATACATTCAGCATAACAGCTAGTCCATATATCATGAAGGGAGGTGTCATCATGAAAAAGACCATAGAGCCTAACCTCCCTCCCCTTGCTAAGAAGCAGTATTATTATATATTAGAAGATCTCTGGGGTTTGTCAGCAGGCTCTGTACCTTAGCCTATTGATGGTAGATCTACATCATAGGTTCTGTCTTGCTCTTCTCCCTGGAAAGGTCCCTCTCCAAGTATGTGGTACCACTTATTTGTGTATTCCAATAAAACAAAAGTATGCTGTCCCAAACAACAGCTGCCTCATTATGCTTTGTCTAGGTGCTAAGGCTTGGTCAGAACAAAATAACAAGTAGCATTGTTGTTCAACCTTGCTCACAATGTCAGTCACAATCCCAGGAACCTGCAGGGTGTGAACACAGCAATGAGTTCTCATGTGAAAAAAAACATAGAAATTATTGCAAAAATAAAGTTGTGTAGTAATGTGCGCAAAGCCACGGGCAAGCTGCAGCGTGCTCATACTAAGTTAGAGAAGACGACAGTGTCCCCACGGGCCATGTGACATCCTGACAAGTGGTCAAGTGGCAGTCCTTGTATACTAAATCTTATCGGAGATTAGAATTTCTGACATAATTTTAGGAATGTCTGACATAGATTATATTCATCAAGGTGTGCATCCCAGACGTTTCTTTATGAACAAATAAGGTAAAAGGACATCAATTCTGACTCACACTATTTAAACAATATGTCTGTATTTGTTCTTACTTAACCATGACATGGTGAAGAGTACACATTTGACGCGGATGAATATCATATCAGATTTTACATCTGTCATTAGTCGAATTACTTGACATTTTGATAGTTCTTAGAAAGATAAGGTCAGACAAATTCATTCATCAGCTTGTGTTTGTTTGTCCCGAGTTGGCCAGGTATGCCCAGACGTGGGTCCCTTGCTCTCTTTGCAACTGGATTAAAGCTAGCCTGGCTGATATGGGGTGTTACCCCAAAACTGGTCCCAGGATGCTTGTTTCTGGTCCAGAGATGACCTGGCTTGGCAGTTCGAGCTGAACTGTTGACATAAGGCACAGGGTCAAGACTGATTTGCATATAGATGGGTCTGAACTGGGGTGGTGAAGTGAGTTAAAGCGATGATGGATTCAACCCAGATCTGTGACTGGGGGAAGAGTATCTGAAAAGTTTCAGCTCTCTGTCCATCATCTCCTTGTGTTTGCTTTGTTCACCATGAGTTGGCTGGGTATGCCCACACGTGGGTCCTTTGCACACTTTTCACTGGATTCAAGCTAGCCTGGCTAATGAGGGGTGTTACCCCGGAACCGGTACTAGGATGCTTGTTTCCGGTCCAGGGTAGACCTTGCTTGGCAGTTCGAGCAGGACGGTTAACCATGAGGCACAGGGTGAAGACTGATTTCCATATAGCTGGGTCTGAACTGGGATGGCGAAATGAGCAAAAGAACGATGATGGATCCAACCCAGATCTGTGATGGGGGTGAGTGTCTGAAAAGTTTCAGTGCTCCGTCCATCATCTCTTTGTGTTTGCTCAGACAAAATCTGGCAAATGGCAATTATGACAATGATTTTGCAATAATCGGGAAAGAGGGCAAAATCCATTGTTTAAGATTTAGAAGATGATGACTTTCATTATCCAAGATGGAATTGGGCCTTCATGAAATGGAGTTGGACCTTATGGGCGTTACATCAATGCTATGTGCACAAGCCAGGAGGTTGCCAGTCCTGGCACTCTAGCAATACAGGGTATGGGAGCATGTCACTTACCAAGAACCAGAAGGCTCATTTACCAGGTCTTAGGAAATCCAACAAGCAGTGGCGGCTCCTCCGCAATGGTGGAGGAGCGTCGCCTCCATGCCTGGCGAAGAGTCAGCGAACGAAAACTAAAACAATGCTCTGCATCCTTTTTTTTTTTCGTTTGCCGGCTCTGAGCCTGCTTGTGGATGGAGGGGCAGGTCATGGGAGGTGGGAGGAGGAGTGCTTGTGCACTCCCTCATTACACATATCTGTTTGGCCGACTGTTTCAGGCCGACCGAAACACTCGTCTTGTGACGGCCAGGCACACATGCGCACTTTAAGCATCTCTAACTAAGCTGTCTTAAGACAGTTGGGTTAGAACAAGTACAGGCCTCAAGAGCGCTGTGGAGTGCGAGTGAGGCCGCTGCCTCCAATCAGGGGGCTGCGCTCAATATTACATCAGAGCAGCCCCAGGATTGGTCGAGGGAGTTTCCTGGTGGCTGGGCTGCATTGGAAGAAAGAAGAGGTCCAGTGCAATGCGAAGGTGCTTAATTTAAAAAAAAATGTAATTTGCTCTCATGCGAGCACACCAGTCTGTGCTCCTCCCCTCATAGATGATAGTCGCCATTGCCTTCCCCTTTTGTTTTTAACATTGTCAGATATCCCTTTTGCTGTGTCACAGAGCTCATGCAATCTACACAGAGAAGGGCATTGAGCTAAGCCTTACTCTAGATTGGTTGTTGTAGGTTTCAGTCATCAGTTAGAGCTGTCATTCGAGGTCGATTATGCTGCATGGCACGTGGCCATCTCATTAGCAGTATGATGAATACGCATAACCGAAGTGTCGTTTGTTTTTTCCTTTGTGTGGAATAGATCTTTGCTGAGGTGGTAAAGTAAGTTTTGAGTTCAGAAGGCAGGAGCAAAAAATATTTGTATATGTTTTTCTTTAACATGGATGCTGTCTAAAACACACTAAACGTTTCACTACTTTGCTCTGAGATTCATTGCTTGGCAGGCAAGTTAGTAATTGCACTGTAAAAAATGTAAGTGCCATTTTGCAGGGCATATCTAACCATGACAGAGTGATTCATTTGTATAGAAATTACAAAGATGGGTTTTCTTTTCTAAGTGAGAGAAATTGGAGTATTAAATATGAGAAGAGCAGTTATCCAAGAATTTGAAAGTATGTTTCAATGAGAAATCCTATGTCAGTGAATCAAAGGCATTCCTCGGAGAAATGCAAAAAACTAATATGGCATTACCGAAATTACTTTAAAGTGAAGGATATAAAGATATAAAACCCCAAAAGAAATGTAATAAACGGGGAATACAATTTAATAAGAAGCATGACACCAAAATAACATGAAAAGTTCGGTGTGGTTTTTAAAAGGCAAAAAAGTGTCCACACACAACAATGGTCCTCAGAATCCTGTTATCCCGCAAGTCGTGGTTTTCAAAACGTCCACCAGAGGGCAGTAGTGTATTTGTTTTATGTAGTGAATCTCATACGGTCCCACAGAGAATGGTCTTAAAGTTTTTCAATATTTAGGTAATTGCTTTTCCAAAAACATAGTTGTATTCACTTACACACCAATGTCTGTGTTTTTAGTGGTCATGGAACTCAGCCACAGTTCAGTCCTACTTTATCTCTCTTGGTTAGGGTGACCAGACGTCCCCGTTTTCCCAGGACGGTCCCCGTTTTTGGAGAAGTGTCCCCGTGTCCCGACACTTTTCTCCAAGTGACTCAAATGCCCCCGTTTTCAACCAGTGTCCCAGGTAAACACAGAAATGTCCCTGTTTTTCATTGTTCCAGTTTAGCATGCGCGCGCATGCTCTCTTTGCACTGGCGTTTGCTATACTGTGATGTTTTATTGATTTTTTGGCAAATATATGCTGTAGTCCTTAAAAGCGTAAATGTAATAAGAAGTACTAATGCTGCTGTGTAAAGGAGAGGGTTACCAATAAAAGACCTCAGATTTGTGGTCTGTAATGCTTCATCTCGGTCTGTGGACGGAGCTGTCATTGTAGTCCCTTTTCTATGTCTATGACAGCTGTCAAATAATGCTACTTTTATGTCAATGGTTACTGCAAACCGTAGTTCTACTTCTATGTCAACGACCTGTCCCCGTTTTTTGTTTTGAGAATCTGGTCACCCTACTCTTGGTGGATTTCAGGAGTCCAATTTGCCTGATCCTGGAGAAGCACCTCCAGTTCCTGACTTAAAGAGAGAGCCGGGGCCGAGGCCTCAGTCCTCCCTCAGTCCCTCAGCCTCTCAGACAGCAAGCAGTATGCTTTTTCTTGCTGTCCCGAGTCAATGGCATTTTGATCGGCAGACAGTGGGAGCATAAAGATAGAATGGTAACTCAGGAGTGGTTGTGGGAAGCCCTCCTCTACCCCCATACATATTGTCAAGGTTTGTGGATAGGGAACTACTTATAGTACATCTTTACTTACATATAATTACCGTCACAATATCGTCGTAGCAACTATTCTGCCTGAGATACTTTTGTAGGACGATATTTTGGTACGTGTATTCTTTTTTTTGTGTCGTAATTCTTTATTGATAAATTGAAAACAGATTAAATACATAAAGTGTAGCACAACATAATGGACTCACAAGAGTCTATTGTCAGTACATATACTAATGGGCTATAAAGGAGAGAAAACTACATATAAGAGGAGAGAGGAAGGGAAGGAAGAAGGAGGGATAAAGTAAAAGACAAAAGGTCAATAGTGGAAGAGAAGGATAAACATGGTAGGCTTTGAAATCTATAACTCCGGTTAATCATTACCATGAGATGGATCATGTGTAGGGCGGATAAAACGAATAGAATTGGACTTACAAATGTATTAAATATTTAAAATGTGGTGTACATTGACACTGATGGGATGGTCCCAAAGAATCCTAAATAGGTAAATAATTAAATAAATAGATACATAAATAAATATATGATCAAATAGGTGGATGAATAAATAGAAGAATGAATAAATAGATGATTTGAGAAGGAATGACATATCCTTGCCCGGAAAAAGAAAGAACAAGAGCATAAGAGAAAGAAAAACGAAAAAGAGAAGGTAGAAAGAGAGAAGAGAGGGGGAGAAACAAAAGAAAAAAGGAAGAAAGAAAGAGATAGTGAAAGAGTGAGAGAAGAGGGGAAGGAAAGGAGTAAGATGAATGATGAAATATGAATAGGGGAACCGAGAGCGCAAGTTAGGAAAAGAAAGCATTCTCAGAGTCTCAGAGACAAGAAGCCCATACTTGTTGGAACATTTCTTTCTGATCTTGCAGTCTATATAATAAACATTCATGGGATGCCGTTTGAGACATTGCCACCATCCAGCCCTCCTTCGAGGGGGGACTAGGCGATTGCCACAGTCTTAAGACACACATTTTGGCTGTAGAGAGTGCAGTATGTAATAGACGACGCTGTGGGCGTGTAATGTCAGGTAAACTCTCAAGGTCATGCATTAAAATAATGGGCGTTAAAGGGGAAGTCGGAGGGGAATTGTTTCCTTAAGAGTATCTCCTATTTGAGCACAGTAACTATGTATAGAAGAACATTTGCAAAGTATATGTAGAAGGTCACAATTAATTCCGGAACACCTCCAACCTTAGAATGTGGTAATAATCCTGCTTGTTGTAATTTCGAAGACGTCCAGTACCAGTCATGCAAGGTTTTGAAAGGACAAAATTTGAAGCGTGCTTCCCGGGAACCCTTGTCCAAGGCTTCCAGTATGTCCGTCCAAACATCTTCATCTATGATAATGTGTAAGAGTTCCCGCCCTTTCTCCCTAAGAGCTTTAAGAAGTGGTTGTGAGTGTAAGTGATTAGTTAGAGCAAAATATAACCCCGACATTATACCCTTATGACGTCCCCAGATAAGAAGATAGTCTAACATCTGCGATGCTTCTAAAATCCAAGGAGAAGGACCTAAACATCGCCTCAGACACTGTTTCAGTTGCAAATGCCGTGAAATAAGCTGCAAAGGAAGATCAAATTCCTCACAAAGCAGGTCAAAGGATTTCAACTCTCCAATTAGTATGACCTGATCTAGTGTCTGGATTCCTCTTGAACTCCAACTTGCCCAATTTAGCGCATGACCGTTTATTCGGAGGCTCTTGTTACCCCAAAGTGGAGCTTTAGAATGCAAACGGTAAGCAACCCCAAGAAGACGATGTGCTCAATGCCATGCTTGACATGTAGCTTGCATCACAGGGTGCGGAGGAGAATTCGTGGACTACGAATTGAAGGCCGTCATTACGGTTAAGTAGTGAGTGTTCTATTATAACCCATTGTGGATGGTCTGTCGTACCTGGAAGTAAGTAAGCGAATTGCGACAGTTGCAAGGCTAAAGAGTAATGCTCCAGCGAGGCTAAACCCAAACAACCGTGGGAGCGGCGAGCCATTAGTTTGGCAGCAGCTAGACAAGGACGTAAAGATCCCCAGACAAAAGCCAGGATCAAGTTTGCGCTATATAAAACTTTATAAATAAATAAATAAACCACCCGACGTAATGTGGACAAGGTAATTACAATTACAAGCATTCCAAGAACATAAGCAAAACAAGGGGAAGTGACAGTCGTACCGCATGTACTCTTCCCCGCCTGGAAAACCCAAAAGACACCATTTGGCAAAATCAGTTTCCATTTGTACTATAAGAGGTGAGAGATTAACCAAGCCCATCCTTTCTAATCCGCGATTAACCGAAATTCCCAAGTTTTTTAAATGTGATGATTTCCAGCAAAAGGGATATCCATCAATTGTTGCTTTTGTGGTGCCAGAAGAGAGTGCAAGATCTTCACTCTTGTCCCAATTCACCCTATAACCAGAAAGGGCTGAGGACCTATTAAAAATCTCAAGCAAGGCTGATAAAGAATGATAGAGATCCTTAAGAGTCAGCATATAAATATAACTTAGATACACCTCCCGCTATAGTTATTCCCTGAATCTGCGAGGAGTGACCGATTAAGTGAGGCAAGGGGTTCCATCACCAATAAGAATAAAAGGGGAGGAAGGGGACAGCCTTGGCGAGTGCCCCTTGAAATTGGAAAAGGGTCCAAGGAAAACCTGCAGTTGACCTGGGCTACAGGGTTGTCATATAGTAGTCGGACTTTAGAAATAAACAGATGCCCTAGACCAAAGCGTTTCATGGTGGCAAAGGGGTAGATCCAGTCAATGCCATCAAATGATTTTTCTTCGTCCAGGGAAAGGCGACAGCATCTTCCGTCATCCCTTTTGCAGCCCATAAAGTATGAGCTAATGTTCGGAGATGATTTCTGGAGGAACAACCTGGGACAAAGCCAACCTGAGAATGGTGTATGAGGGACGGAATGACTTTGAGGAGTTGGGACGCTAAAATACTTCAATAACAAAAAGGAGCCTAGAGGGAAACAAAAGGACCCAGGGTTGCCTTCCACTCATAAACTATCAATACAACAATAACCCTACACCTTTAGGCAAACGCACATGTAGATCTAGTTATCTTTGTGTATATAAACTGCTTTTTCAGAATGAGACATTTACTATCTATTTTCTCTGCTGCACCAAGACCCTTTGTCTTATTTCATCCTACATATGAATATTTACTATTTTTTGCCCCTTCTGAAATAAAACAACTTTTTCAATCGACAGACAGAACAGAGCTGAATACATGTCTGAAAAACAGTTATTCAGTAGCGTGTAGCCTCCTTGTGCTGGCTCTGCCCCCGAAATATAGAGAAACTTGGTAACGCAGTTACAAGTTGTCCATTCCCCCCCTTCCTTTTTGATTTTTGAGTATTTACAAGAGAAAACTGAATGGACAAATACATTTCCTCCTCCCTACCTGGTGATTTTGACCCAGGGGTTTTGTTCCCCAGGAATTGTGCGTGGCCTGTAGGGTAGGGATGGGAGCAGGGGAGTTTTTAGCTTGAGAATGTCTGCGGGGGAGCTGTAACATACATATGTAAGGACTGTGACGGGAAGGTCTGCCGAGGAAGTAATTGCAGTATCTGCTGGAAAGGAGAGCCTGAAAAAACCATTTTTGGGGTGACTCCTGGCAGAGGTGAACAGTTTATCTAAACATTATATTTTTGATGTGTTTATCAAAAATCTGACTTAACTATATGTTGACCCACTGGAATTTCTAGATTAGTCCCTAGACCAAGATAGGCATTTGGGGACTTTATACAGAAAACAGTTGTTTTCATATTACCAGGCCTTTTTAGCTAGTGGGGTGATGGTCACCTCAGAATTGCTCTATTAGATGGAAATCACTTTATCTTCCTGGCATTAAACCCTGTGATGTACAAATCTCACAGATATTTCATTAATCCATTATATTCAGATTAGCAGGGAACCAAAAATCCCTGAGTAACAGAGTAGCTGAGCAGTTCCAGGTTACATAATATGGTAGTTATGAAAAAAGCTGTTATCCCCAACTAATTTAAGAATATAATTTTTTAAGTTTAGCCATTTGTTTTTTAATGTTCAGAGATGGGGAGACGATCCAGTTGAGCCTGTGTTAGAGACATCAGAGAGATGAACTATGTTTGTATAATTTAATTTTTGCATTATCAGCAGCGAGAGGAGGAGGGCTGCTGCTGTCCCGAAGCAACGACCGTCTCATCGCCTACACCCGGGCTTGGACTACAGCCCCCAGGGTGCATCTCCGCCCACACACCTGCTGTGACTTAGGGAGAGGCGCTCATATCGCGCCTAAAATCCACTTTCCTCCCTCGGGGTGGGACGAAACCGGGACTAAGCCCGGGACCAAGGGCGGGCCTGTCTGTGCCTGTCCGTGACTGGGAGTGTCTGCACTGGGCCAACCCAATATGACCACGGTATCTCTTATGGTATTGTCATAAGTTCTTGATATTTTTGTACGGGCGTTTCAAGAACGGACTTCGGGCTGGACTGGGGTTGGCTGTTGCATTCAATGCCAAATAATTTTAGGCATGTCTATCTTATTTTTGTGAAGTTTGGGTCTTTTATTCATTTTATTCTTTTTTATCTTTGTGGAATTTTATTTCACAATTGTAAGAATGGGTAAACCCAACCCGATAAGCTCACGCCCTCAGACACGGCAAAAAACCTTTTCAAATGGCTTATCTACTAATCCAACTGCCATTGATGAAATGCTCCAAAAAGCCATTGGAGCTGTGTCAAGTGCCATAGAGAGTACCGAACGATGACTTTCAATCACTCCATCAATCTCCAACGCCCCGACGACACACGGGCCCTCCGGCTCATCGCCCCCCTAATCACCGGGTATTACCTTCGACCTATTCACTAGTGAGCTTCCGTGTGCACAGCCCCAAACAAATGTCACACTAACAACCACACCTCCCACTGTAAATGCTCCTAAAGTTACCACTAGGTGCTATAGGCGCCACATAAGACCTATGAAAGGCAAGCACGCCAATAAAACTCCAGTAGTTGTTAACAAAGAACCAGAGGGTCCTCAGGTGGGTACAGTGCCCACGAACCTTGCATTTGCACCTCCTGTTTGGGCAACCCACCTACTAATTGATTTGCAAACGCATCTCGAACAACTCATCAAGACGCAGTTTAAAACCGTGATGAGTTGTTACACTGCTGAATACAAGGGGTGTGGGAGGTAGTCACTTTACAGCTCCAAATGGGTCCAACGTTGCTGATACCGACACTCATAGCAACCACCATTCTTCACCAGGTGTTGTTATTTCTAACGGTTCCCACATTGAAAGGCCAGTCCAGGTGCCATCTCAAACGATTCTGTGTACCTCAGCTCCCAACTCAACCCAAGCTTGCCTGAACAACATTAATGAGACTATCCCTTCAAACCCTCGAAATAACTCCCATGGTAACAATTTGAACAACCCTGTCCAGTTAGCAGTCCCACTTGGTAGTACACACAACCTGAATCCCATTGAATACCACCACCAATTACCCTGTCTGGACCTACCCCCAGCAGCATCCCCCTATGTAGTCGTACTAGCAGGGGTACCATCGTTAATGTCTGAGTGAACTGAAACCTTTGCAGAGCTCAAAAATAAGACCATTCACTGGTTAAATAGGAATAGACCACTTACAGGACCTGCCCAGGGAGAAATTTTGTTCGCCCGCAGAGTTAGATGGCTGGGGGCGAAACGCAGGGATATCGACGGGGACTGCGTGGTGATAAACTTTAGGGACCAAGGGGTAGTCAATCACATACTTGACAGGGGTTGTAACAACTCATCCGGTACAATCTACCCACTTCCCTTGGGCTACTTTTATCCTCCAGACTCGATAACTAGAAGTTTTGGTCAATTCCAACCCCGGCATGGAGAACAGGGTAGAGCAAATACCATCTCCTTAGAAAATAGATTCAGTTCCTTGAATTGTGTTGATTGACTGTTATCAATGCCCAAAATATAAAGGGAAAAACCTTGCTCTATAGCAGGCAGCCATTTGGAGGTGCGGGGGCCAACGGTGGAGATCATCCCCATAGCAAATAATGGACATAAAGGGAGGAAGGTACTGAGACCACATAATGCTATTCAATGTCCCCCTAGTCCCAATGCTTCCTCTGGCAAAGCCCATATTAGTCCCCTAATGGCTATGAGCCCACTCGCAGTCACCGCTGTCCCGCTAAAGGAGGACAACAAGACTGTGCTTATTTCATGGAATATAGCAGGCATCACCTCCAAATTAGATCACCCAGAGTGGGGGGCGTTAATTGATCAGTAAGACCTTTGTCGATTCCAAGAAACTTGGGCCTTGTCAGCCCCTCACAGACCTGGTTTTGCTACTTACTTTATTCCCGCAAGCCAGAAGGTGAGGGGACGCCCATTTGGGGGACTCTGTATTTGGGTGGGAATTCATCTGGGTTGTTTAGTATAAGTCATCGATACTCACTCCCTTGACATCCTTTGTATTCTCCTCTCCTTTACAGATGGCTTAAAGGTTGCAGTAGTCAATGTCTACTCACGTCCCACTTCCTCCTCCCAGGCATCCCCTATTTTAAATAAGCTAGATCAATTTCTCTCTACTCTTCCTGCCTCATCCCATAAAATATTAGGGGGGACTTCAATCATCACTACGAACCTTTAGACGGTATTACTACAGTCACTCAGGAAGAAGATTCTGTATGGTCCATCCCAGTATGCACTATGTATCCATCAAGGGGCTGGACTCCATTAGCTCTCCAGTTAAATAAGCTCACAGTTTCCCACTCCCTTAGAGCCTGTAATGGAAGATTTTCTTCTGATATACCAGACAAAGTTACTTTTAATAGACCAGGCATAGGCACCACAATAGAATATATAATGGTTAACATTGAATTCTGGACTTATATCAAGGGCTTCAATGTAAATACCAGACACAATAGCGATCATAATCTTTTATTATTGGAATTAAAGCTCCCGTTCAGTCATAGCCAAACGTCCCCTTCTGAAGAGCCTCTGTCCCTACCGAACTTAATTGCTATTGCAGGTGGTAGACGAATCAGATGGGGTAAACATATCCAACTAGATGATAAGGTAGTCACACTTTACCAACATGCTCTCCCTTTCTTAGAGAACGTCTCCTGTTTTCAAGTGGTAAAACTTAGCCCACCACACCAAATTGCTTTAAAGAACATTCATCAAGACCTCCTTAGTAAAATAGCAACTTTCTTTTATACTACCGCCAATTCTAAGGCCCGCCCAATGCGCTCCAACCCATGGTTTTATTCTTCCTGTAGACAGGCGAAAAGTGCCCTTTCAAAACAGATAAAAAGTGGACCAAATACCAACCTCAGAACAGCAAGAATATTTTATAAGAACCTAATCGCCCAGGCCAAGCGAGATTGGGAGGATGACAAATGGGCGTCCATTAAATTTGCACTCGACAGCCGTGACTACAGGGCCTTTTGGAATCTAGTTAAAACGGGTAAGGTTGAGGGCTGTGATGCCATAGTGCCCAATTTAAGTGAAGAGGTTTGTAATTCTCACTTTAAAAATCTGTACTCCCAAACCAATAGGTCACTATCCACCGCCCTTTCCTCTACACCTAAGGGGACATCTTTCTCATCTGACCCCAGTAGTTTTAACTCGATAGCCCAGCCCTGTACTATGAAAGAAGTAGTTGCGGTTTTGAAGGGCATACCCCCAGGGAAAGCCTCGGGTTTGGATAGAATCCCGGGAGATCTGTATCGCATTGAACTAAAGGTATGGGCTCCCTACATTTGGGTGCTGTTCAATGCTATTCTTCAGGGTATGGAGGTACTGCACACGTGGCTAGCGGCAGAAATTATACCCATATTTAAAAAGGGCTCCCTTCTGGACCCGGCGAACTATCATCCGATCAGCTTAATTGAAATCCTTCAAAAACTGTTCGCCCGCTTCCTATAATCGAGGCTGCAGACTTGCATGGACGAGCATCAGATTCTTACTCCCCTACAGGCTGGTTTCCGTGCCAAGGTGTGCACCATCAAGCAACTTTTTAGACTTCAATTAATTCACTGGAAAGCTGTGGTTATGGAGGGGGGTAGTTTGTATTTGATATTCGTAGACTTAAGATCTGCATTCGATTTGGTCCAAAGAGATAAGCTCTGGGCCATATTGAAATATATGGGTATTCCTCTATATCTCTGCCACCTGCTTCAACGTTTGCACCAAGACACCTTTGCAAGGGTACGGTATGTGAAAAAGGGGGAACTTTCGGCACCATTCCCTGTGGAAAGGGGGGTCAGGCAAGGGCGTGTCCTGGCCCCCACCCTCTTTTCTCTCTTTCTTAATGGCCTGATTGCTGACCTTCTGGGCAAGAAAGCTCTAGATTCTCCTCGATTGGCAGACCGTAAGATTCCTCCTCTCATGTTCGCGGATGACACGCTCCTTTTGTCAAATTCACCCATGGGCATCCAGCAAACATTGGAACAATTCTGTCAATTTTGCAAAAATAGAAATTTAGAGATCAATCGTTCCAAAACTAAATACATGGTCTTTCGAGCCAGTACAGTAAACTGCCCCCAACATATAGATGGTATGGCCCTTGAGAGAACTTTAACATCTGACTATCTAGGGGTGACCCTGAATGACCAGATGGATTGGGGGACACATGTGGCCAAAGCCAACCTGAAGCTGGCACAAGCATCGGGGGGTATTCTCAAGGTTTATAACAACTGCTCCCAGAAAATCTTAGGTCCCCCGTTAGAAATTTATAAGTCCCAGCCATGGGGTTGAACTCTGGGGGCATGTTAGCGCTAATTCTCTCGCTTTGACTGAGAGAGACTTCTTCAGACGTCTTTTAAGACTCCCCCAGAGCACCCCTATCCTCCCATTTCGACTTGATCTGGGCACGGTCCCAATTTTGGATATATCTGCCAATCGCCCCCTTCTTCTCTGGAGATAGCTTTGGAGCACGCCTGAGCTCTCCAGTTATAGAGAGGAATTGAAGGACCTGTTATCTATATTGGGGTGGGGAAGATGAATGAAAGACATCTTATATTGCTCAACTTAGCCCAGCGGGCATCAAGGCGCCTAACAAAGAATAATTATAATATAGGAGCCAAGTGCCAGATTACAGATATGCCTCGGCGAAGAGCCACGACTTTAATGCTTTCCTGAAAAGCCAGATAGAGGGTTGTGCTTTCAGTTCAGGGGGGAGGGTGTTCCACAGCTTAGGGGCTAGGGAGTAAAAGGCCCTTCCTCCCCACCTGGCTGTGCAAACCCGAGGGACAAACAGAAGATTCTTGCTGGCGGAGCAAAGGTTTCTGCTGGGAGCGTATGGAACCAGCAGAGATTTTATGCCTTCAGAGCTTTCGCCAGACAGGGCCTCATTGACAAGGCACAGGATCTTAAAAGAGATCCCTTGGATCACGCATGTTAGAAACCTTTGCTACGCAATAGGGAGGGCAGATATCTGGCTTCTACCAGAACAGACATGTTCCCTTATTTAAAAAAATCCCTTGCATCTGCCCTTAAGGAATATCGCATGGCTAGCCTTTCAAGAGATGGCACACTAGGTGTATTGAGTTCTAGATTCTTGGAGGTAAAGTCCGTTTATCATTTTGAGCAGTTCCTTGACCAAATACAGCCTCTTTCGGCTAAGAAACTATGGGCGATATGTATCAAAATAGCATTTTGCGATTCTCAAATAGCGATTTTTTGCTAATCGCTATTTGAGAATCGCAAAATGGTATGTATGTAGAAATCAGCTTCTTTTTAGCGATTTCTTAAGATTCCTTAATTGCGATTAGCAAATTGCTAATCGCAATTAAGGAATAATTTCCCATTCATTTCTATGGGCCAGGAGGCCCATAGGAATGAAGGGGAAATTTGCGATTAGCAATTTGCTAATCGCAAATTGAGAATATTCGCAAGGGTGCAGGGGTGTCCAAAGGACACCCTGCTGCACCCCTGAAAATGACATGTGTGCGCATATGGCGCACATACATGCCCTAAGGGCTTGTATGAGCGTCACATGGCACCTTTTGTTTTTAAAACAATTGCTTTTTGAAAGGAATTCGCAACTTACCACCAACTTGAAGTTGGTGGTAATTTGCGATTCCTTAGGGACAATTAGCAATATTGTTTTGCATGATACATTGCATTTAAGGAATCGCACATTGTGCGGTTCCTTACATGCAATCGCAAAATAAGGAATCGCAAATTGTGCGATTCCTTATTTTGAACCACATTTGCTTCATACATACCATATTGAGAATTCGCATTCGCAAAGGCCGAAATATGGTGAATTTCGGCCATTGCGAATGCGAATTTCAATGATACATATGCCCCCATATCTGCAATTCAAACATGGAACACTCCCAGTTAGGGCCTACACTAACAAGTGGATTGGTGCACCTACCCCTGCTCAGGGTTGTCCAGGGTGCGACGCTAGTGTAGAGTCTGATTAGCATGATTTGCTATTCTGCCCTTTATATAAAAAGAAGATTGGGAGCGGGACTCCGCCCCCATCCAGGTACCCAACCTCAATTCTTTTTGCATAATGAAATGCCGCAAACTTCACCATGTTTTCCAGTTGTTTATTTTTATTAATGTAATCCAAAGTGAATGATTTTTTCAAATTTATCCATGTCACAAAAGGGACGCTTATGCCTTCACTATATTCTTAATGGAAATTTGGGTAAATAGCAACAACCGTATGTGTAACGATTAATGAATGTCACTGGGTCACACATAGAGTCTAACAGATGTATTTTTATTTATAGAATTTAACCCCTGACGAAGAGCCAGAGTAGAGGCTCGAAATGCATTGGGTGTTTCAGAACGACGCTCGTGAATTAACTTATGTTTACGGTTCATGGTGCAGGAGAAGGACTGGATTGGCATTCCTGTTCCATTAAGAATATAGTGAAGGCATAAGCGTCCCTTTTGTGACATAGATAAATTTGAAAAAATGATTAACTTTGGATTACATTAATAGAAATAAACAACTGGAAAACATGGTGAACTTTGCGGCATTTCATTATGCAAAAAGAATTGAGGCTGTGCACCTGGATGAGGGCGGAGTCCCGCTCCCAATCTTATTTCAATATTGCCTAGCGTGGTAAAGGGCTGACCACGTGTTCCGGGGAGCACGCGGATTGATGCAAAACATCAACACAAAAAAGGAATGAACTTAAACTGATTAAAGAAGGTGTGCACATCAACGCTTTTTCAAAATTGAATTCTTTATATAAAAAGGCCAGACTTAAATGGATTGTTCAATTATAAAAGAACCAGGGCCTTAGGAATTATCTGGAGGTGTATAGACTTCTAAAATACGATACATCCTTTCTGATGGCTTTTGTCACCTCCAGGTTTCTACTTTCTATGTGGTGTACTAGAAGTGCAAAGATTAAATCAATGGAAATAGGGAGATGTGTAGTATCTGTCTCTTCCTTACAGACTTGAAACGTGGGATGTCTATTGGTTCTATCTGATGGTTATAGTCCTAGCCTAAAATATTGTTATTACCTGATTATCTAAATGTACTGTTGTCGGTTTTTTTTAAAATTGATTTTAGGGCATTTTATCTGATGGTTTTAACTTTATATTTTAACTGTTCGAGACTTAATTGTGATATCTCATGTATCTAATGATGCTTTTTATTTCTGTTGGTCATGGAAAACCTTGAATATTGCTTTTATCGAAATTTTTGTATTGCTTTTTTGGCTGTAAGGCCTGTAATAAAGCTTATTTGACTGATTGATTTATCCATTATATTCAGATTAGCAGGGAGCCAAAAATCCCTGAGTAACTGAGATTAGCTGAGCAGTTCCAGGTTACATAATATGGTAGATATGAAAAAAGCTGTTATCCCCAACTAATTTAAGAATATATTTTAGGTTTAGCCATTTGTTTTTTAATGTTCAGAGATGGGAAAACCATCCAGTTGAGCCTGTGTTAGATGCATCAGTGAGATGAACTATGTTTGTGTAATTTAATTTCTGCATTGTCGGTTCTTTATTGATAGTCATAAATGTTAGACTCGTTCTCTGCTGTGTCCATGGACCCTGGAACACTACAAATCCAATATTTTCCCATATGGTTAAACACTGTGGGTGCCATTCTCCAGATGAAATGCATCACCCTTCGTAAAAGCCTATCCAAGGCAAAATGTTCTCCCAAATTGTGGACATTCATATTTTAAAATATTTCCTGAAAACGACATTGCAGCATTTGAAATGTAAACCCAGGCTAACAACTGTCTGTCATTGAGAAAAAGGTGTAGCCAGATAGGTTTTCATTATAATGGTTTGTAAAATAGATCGCTGTCCCCGGCTGGGGGCCTGGAGCGTCCATCTCCAATGATCCACCTTCCTGGTAGTTGCCTACCTATGTCAGTTCTTTTTTACAGCATGTGAGTGAAGGATCCCTGAATATAAATATATTGGACTAGTCAGCAAGGTGCTTACCTTAGTACAATGAATTAGGCCTCCTTTCCAGAGAAGAATCAAAGAGATGGGTTTCTTCATTTGGTTTTCAATAGAAACATAACGTAATCTTATACACCTTTGAAATTAAAGGTAATGAGTTTCTCATATCTTATTAATTTTATATGCAGCATTGAACACAAATCTATGCTAGACCAATAAAGGTCAAGACTGTTGCTCCCTGAACATATTTTTTTATTCTTTACTTTTTGTCATTTATATAATAGATGCCATTTGCGACCCATATAACCAACGGACAACACAGGTCATCTTTGAATATCACTCAGGGCGACAAGTTAGACGACTTCGAGAGCCACGCAGTCTATACGGAGTGTCTTCTATCAACTCGGTTCACACTGCCCGCTGGCCATATGAGTGTGAGGTGATAGAGGAGAGAATATGGCACATTGGTGAGTTCCAATCCCAGGTACATGTACAAAATAGTCCGGCAGATAGAAGGAACACTTTACATTTCTTGCTAAATGTCTTTTCTTGTAGGCCGTCCCAGGAGAAGGGCGAAATTCATGAGATAGAAACAATCCATTGGTTAGGGTAGGAGTGGCTCCTTTGAAAGCTAGCCTTAAATTGAAAGAAAGTGGGCAGCTGGTGTCAAAGGAGAGTGTTTGGCTCAGTGTTAAAACTACGCCCTATCTCAAAACAACCACAGTGGAACCGTAGAGTAATGGCTATGGGAATCCCCATCCATAGATTGAGCAAACATATATTTACATCCCAAATCAAAGCTTGCACCATGTGGCATCAGACCGAGAAACCAGGCGGGTTAATACTTGCATACAAATAAAAGAGACTGTAGTCACCATTGTAAGTTCTCTTCCATAAATTGGCTGCCATTAAGGGTGTGAGAAAAAGTTAATCTCAGATGTATTTTTTTGCAATCTTTTATGAATTTTAATTAGGATGGAAGTCACTGGCCTATTTGGCATTCACATTTTTTAATGTATCAGTGGTTTGCGAGGATTGTTGCAGTCGCAAACCATTAATCATTTACTGACTCCCTAGTTGGGGTAGTAACTGATTGGCAAACTTAAAACTGTTGTGGTTGTAGTGGTGCGACTTCGCCTTTGGGAATGGTGTCCAAGGCCTCAAGTTTAGGTGGGAAAGGAGGCACTGCTTGCTCTACCCGATATGTGCCGAAACGTGAACCTTTTTTTAAAAACATCCTTATATAGACACAGTCTGCTTTAAAAACATGAAAGTTCAACATGCATGCTGTACAATAAATATTTTGTTTGATTTAATAGACTAAACCTTTGCTCCATGTAAAAAAAAAAACTTAAGAATATGTGTACAGAGGGTACACATGATTCCTGACTAGCCTCGTATTTCACTAATATCATTGTATTCAGGGTGGGGGCAAGATTAATTCTCAGTCCATATTTAAAAACTCTTGCTTTTAATGAATATAATTTTAGAGCATGATGTGATAGTGCACTGCAATTTACAGACATTTTTCATTGAAATGGCCTCAAACGTTCCCACTGAAATGCAGTTTTACTGATAAAACTTTATAGCATATAAACAATAATGTGTGAAAATCAGGTTTCAGCAAATATTTATAATTTCCACAAGACCAAGTAAAGTATTCTGACTTGCCTTGATCAGATTAAAATGTTTGCATCTCACTTAAGAATTACAAAAAACTGCTTTCCTCACTTCTGAAATATATTTTGAAATACTTGTACAGTTCATTTACAAGTTATTAAATTGTTGTATGTCCAGCACGATTGTCAGATAATTCACTTTACAAAATCCTCTAACTTTGAAGTCAGAAAAAGGAAAGGAAGCAGCAATCTCCTGGATAAAATAAGCAGCACCTTGTAAAAATACATATGCTGACATTGACCCTTAACTTTGAACACACAGCAAAGACAAAAACAAGATTCAAAGGCATCTTTATTGCTCATTCACTTTTTGAATGAACAGAAAACGTGTTCTTTACAGCTGGAGCTCTCTCATCAGACAGGGCTAGTTGGCCCTAAAAATAGCTGCCCTGATAAAATCTGAATCACCATAGCGAGTGGTCGAGTAGATTTATTGAGGCCAGTAGAGTATGACTTACCCAGGTAAGACCAACTATGCGATTGTAGCTGCAGTAAATGTGCATGTAATTCAATCAATCAATCAGGGATTTGTGAACCGCACTACTCACCCATGAGGATCTCAAAGCGGGGGAAGGTGGGTTTGGCGCAGCTAAGGCTCCGATACCTCCTTCGCCTTCGGGCTCAGGTCGGCCCGACAGAAAGTTTCAGACACTCCGCCCTCCAGCCCGGCTAAGAAACATAAAGAGAAGCCTTCCAGCTTTGGCTCGAGCCAGCCCCATTCTGGTGTCGAACCAACACCTTCAGCACTGAAACAAAAGTCAAAGCATACACCGTCACCGAAGACTACACCTTCGGCACCGAAGACTTTGGAACTGAAGACCCCCGTACCTAAAGGGTCGGAGCTGAAATCCTCCACACCTACAGGTTCAGAACCAAAGGCATCCATGCTTAAAGGTTCAGAGCCGAAAATTTCCAGCACCAAAACAGTCGGAGCCGAAATCGGCAACACCGAAAGGCTTGGAGCCAAAGCCTACCAAGCACAAAGACTCTCAGCCAAAACCTTCCACACCAAAAGGGTCGGAGCTGAAACTTCAGCACCGTAATTGGCACATAAAGAAAAGGACACTCCAGCCAAAGAGCCTCGGTCCGATGAACCACCTTTGGATCCTAAACAAAAAAGACTTGTCATTAACCCTCAAACAGGTCCTATTCATGCCACTCTTCCCAAGAAATGGAAGATTGATCTCTCAGAGGATCCCTATACCTCTAACCCTTCTCCACCTTACATTCCACCACCTTCTCCATCCTCCTAATCCTAACTTGCTTATCTCACCTGCAAATTCACCACCACCTCCTCTTTCACCTACCACACAGGAATATGATTATGGAGATGGGGATGGAGATACAGATGGAGAACAGAACATACCACAAGATCATATTATACCACAAGACACTGACCCTTGGGAAAATTATGACAAGGAACCAGATATAGATAACAACCCTGACCTGTATCCCTCTAAACCCTCTCCACCTGACAATAACGTTGGTTACGTCCAGCACATTTATAGAGCTGCCCTATATCACTGGGCCGAACTCCATAAAGAGCCTTTGGATGAGGACTTCCCTGTTAAAACACTGACCTATTCACAAAAATCTACTCATACTTTACCCATTTTAAAAGACCTGTTAAAGCACACAGATGAGGTATTCCAAGACCCAGTTAGAGCAAGAATACTCACACCCAGAGTAGACAAGAAATATAAGCCTGCTCCTACTGATCCTGCTTACATCAAAGGTTAGTTGCCTTTGTACTCTCTTGTAGTCTCTAACACTCGCAAGAGAGCTAACTCTCAGACCACAGGTGAGGCATCCGACCTCCTGACAAGGAGTACAAACTCATTGATGCCTCAGGCAAGAGAGTAGCTACACAGGCTGCCGTATTACAACACTTAGGCTGTACTAGCATGCTATGATAGGGCTCATTACGATGAGTTAGAACAACTAATGCAACACTTACCTGATCAGTACAAATCAAAGGCTAATTACCTAATCCAGGAAGGCAAACTCATCACTAACACTTCCATTAAATGTGCACTAGATGCAGCAGACACAGCAGCTCGTGCAGTAAATACTAGTGTGATACAGCGAAGAAACGCATGGCTTAGGATCTCAGAATTTAGACAAGAGGTACAATCCTCCATACTTAATTAACCCTTTGATAAAGAACAGCTTTTCAGACCAGCTGTAGATATCTCGCTCGAAAAAATGAAAAAAGACACTGAGGTTGCAAAATCTACGGGGGCTTTACAGTTACCTACGAACAGGGGTTCCTTTCGCCGCTCCTTTTACAGGGGTGGCTCAAATACAGCGTTCACAGAGATTCCCTCTTCCTCTTTCAAAGGGAATAATCAATCCAACTCCCCCAGAGGTTATTTTTGAGGAAATTATAGAGGAAACAATAATAAGGGAAGAGGCAAGGGCAACTCCAGCCGCACTTCCCCCGCAAACAAACAGTGACTTCCCTCCGCTGCCCCCATCCTTCCACAACTGTCGAGAGTCTTCTCTCACAATTCCTGCCTGTCTGGAACTTAATCACCTCAGACAAGTATGGTTACTGCCTGGAGCTTACAAGCACTGCCACAACTATTCTTCCAAAACCACGTACAATGTCACCAGAACATCTCACCCTCCTAAAATAAGAGGTTCTCTCTCTATTGGAGAAACATGCAATCAAACCAGTTCCATTTAGCATCAAGGGGCAGGATAATACTCCATGTACTTCCTAATTCCCAAAAAAGACTACTCTCTCAGGCCTATATTAGACCTCAGACAGCTAAATCTCTACATTCAATCAGACCACTTCCACATGGTTATACTCCAACAGGTGCTACCACTACTCAAACAGGGCGACATTCTATCCACTCTGGATTTAAAGGATGCCTACTTTCATATTCCCATTCACCCGGCTCACAGAAAATATCTCCGGTTCAAGGTGGATAGAAAACATTACCAATTCAAAGTTCTCCCGTTGTCTGACAGTAGTTGCAGTTCATTTAAGAACACAACACATTCACGTCTTCCCTTACCTGGACTAGTGGCTAATAAAAGCCGGATCACACCATAACTGCATACAGCATACTCACAAAACAGTTCAGCTGCTTCACGACTTAGGATTCACTGTAAACCTCACCAAGTCTCACGTCCAGCCATCCAACATGCAACAATACCTAGGAACCATCATAGACACTTGCAAAGCTCTAGCATACCCCAACCCAGTCAGGATATGCAACATGGAAATTCTGATATCCCAATTTCATCCTCAACACTCATTACCAGCCCAAGTGTTTATGCAATTAATAGGCATGATGGCCTCTTGCATTGTCATCGTTCTTTATGCAAGACTTCAAATGCGTCCCCTCTAGGAATGCTTAGCACCCCAGTAGAACCAGGCTCAAGGTCAGTGTTAGAAAGTGGTTTTGACACTCTGAGCCATCCCGTATTTTTCGTTTTTTGAACACCTAATTGTTGAGCTTTAACTGTGGGGGAGCCTCATAAGTTGGGACTCGCCCAAAGTGAACTCATGATGAAAGAGACTGCATTTGGATTTTAATTGTGTTCCCCTGGCTTGACTAGGCCGCTGTGCTGCAGCTGGAGTAAGGGACAATGGGCTGGTTACATGCAGACACGTGTACATGCGTGTACACATGTGTACGGGCTGCACAGGGGAGATTCCTGGCGTGCCCAGCCCAGGAGCAGATACAAAGGGAATGGTGTGGCATGACCTATGCAGAATTGGGTGGTGACGTGGAATAGGCTTTATATAGTGGGAAGAAACATGCCAGGGAAAGTCAGTGTGGTTTACTGTTTTTCACTTCATTATTCTCCGATGGGGATGTGAAGCCCATGGGCTAGTTTCACTTTCCTAAGGCCTACAAACTCCAGACACGCACTAAAGTCCACTGTAACTTGTGTGAGAAGAAGTATTCTGCAGAGTCCAAAGTCATATTTGTACTGCTTTTGTTCATCCAGAAATGTTATATTTCTCTGAGTCAGCTCATGACCAGGGCCTGGCTGGGGGCTGACCCTGCCAGGCTGAATGAATGACCTACCTCTCCAAGCTGTAGCCTTTGAGGCCCGGCCCAGCACAACAAGCATTCTTAGGGCGAGGGCCTCAACTCCAAGAAGAGAAGATAGGTGGAGCTACAGGCTCATCCATCAGTAGCTGACAACTGGTGCCAGGCACCAGGCTGCACTGGAGAAAAGGCAGCGAGGGGTGAAGGGGCTCTCAGAGACCATATGACATGAGACCCCTGGACGACGCCATTTTGAACAAATCCAGAGGCCTGGGCAGGAAGGAGGGAGCAGGGGCAGAGAAGTGATGTGTCGCTGTGTGATAGGGCAAACAGAGACTACCTGCCAACCTCCTCCCCAATTCTTTAAAATAGCTTGTACATGAAGAGGAGCTCTCTTTCTGGGGTGTGCTCTGCTGAGGAAGATTTGTGCTGGAGCCTTGCGCCATGGGCAACTGGAAAGAAGAACCTCCAGACTGGCCCAGGACCTTGCCTGGCGCCACAGGTGAAGACCAGGACCAGTGAGCAGAAGCCTGGGCCTCTGCCAGGGAGAAGAGAGGCCCAGGAGGAGAGCCAGGCGAAAGGCTGGCGCAGGGAGCCCGGAAAAACAGCTTCCTGCTGAAGTTCACCCTCTTGGAGGCGAGGAGGGTGGCCTAAAGTGCTCCAGGTGGGTAGAGCGGGCCATCAGGAGGGAGAGGAGGCCAGAATGGTACAGATCAGACCCCTGGGGGCTGAGATATGCCCCCAGAAGGTAGGTGACCTTTGTCCTCTGGCTGGACCGATGACGAAGCATGTGGGGCTCTGCCCCCAGTCTCCAAGATGCCCCCGGGGTGGGTCAGGCCACGTCGAGGCGTGCCGTCGCGCTCCCAGTGAAGGTGATGAAAAGGGGCCCAGGATCCGAACTCCGGGCCCGCTAAAGACGGTGGGGTGCCGTCGCGTCCCCACGAAGTGTAAGTCGGGGAGCGCCGTCACTCTCCCCGTGAAGAGACCCCCGCAGGGTAGAAGGAGCCCACCCTGGCCCCTGCTGAAAAGGAAGCCGTTGAGCGCTGTTGCGCTCGCCATGAAGATTTCCAGGGGGAGGGGCCCGAAATCCCAACTCTGGGCCCCGTGTAAGGAGGAGGCGGGGAGCGCCATTGCAGCCCCCGCAAGAAAGCCTGTAAGGGGCCTGGGACCCCAACTCCGGGCTCCGATGTCCAGAAACCAAGCCGGGGAGCGCTGTCGCGCTCCCCGTGATAGATGTGCAAGCGGGGTGCCAGCAGCCTACGCTGGCCCCAAGGAAGAGCAGAGGTCGGAAAGCGCCATCACGCTCCCAGGAAGGAGTGTCTTGGGGCCCAGGACCCCATCTCTGGGCCCGACGCGAAAAGAAATCGGGGACGCCATTGCGCTCCCCGTGAAGATGTTACGGTCCGGGACCCCATCTCCGGGCCTCGAAGCGGTGGCAGAGGCGGGGGGAGTGCAGCCGCACTCCCTCGCAGCAGCGGGAAGGTGGGGGTGGGTGGCGCCGCACTCCCCTGAAGACCCACCGGGCAGAGGAAAAGGCTAGTGTCAGCCCGCCGGAGCGGACAGACCAAAAGAGCAGCGCTGGCTCCCGCAACCGCACACGAGGGTGCGGACCGGGACGGGAGCCAGCTGGAGTAGCCGGGGGTGGCTTCCCAGGCTGCACTCTCCTAGCCAGATGCTGGGAATGCGGGGTGCCCGGGTGGGACCGGGCCCTCGTGAACAGGAGCAAGAGGCCGCTGAAGCAGCCGGGGGTGGGCTCCCCAAGCTGACGCACTCACATAGGGGACCTGGTCCCCCAACAACCCCGGAGATGTGTGGGGCTTGGGTTGGACCGGGCCCGCAAAGGAAATCGGCAGCATCATGAGAGCGCCGAAGATTGAAGCGCCGCTCTCCCCAAGCAGCGGGGGAGCCACTGCTATGTTATGCATGGAGCCGGGAAGCAGTGCCCATAATGCATTGCAGAGCCTAAACAGGCCTTTATGGAAATGGCCGTTTTTCAGCTTGTGGTGGCCCCAGGAGGGCGGAGTCGCCGCCAACTGCATGTAAAGATGCAGGGGGGGCTGCTGGAGCAACGCAGTCTCCCCCAGCATGAAGAGGAACAGTCCCCCCCCCTAAGTCTCAAGGGACTAACTCCTCAAGGGGTCAGCTAGCATTTACTCACCTCCTGGGCTGGAACTTTTGTTCTACAGCTGGGGGTGTATTCAGGAGTGCATCAAGGTGTGAAGTGCTGAGTTGGGGATGTCTTGAGACGGGCGTCCCCTGGAGGTGAAGAGGTGTAATTGCACCAGAAATGCATTTACTAACGTATTTCTTTTAGAGGGACTGAGAGTCACGTGTGTTATGTGAAGTACCTGTGTAAGGTGATGTCATAAGCCAAATGGGGTTATGTTGCTAGACATTCCTGCTAGGGTGTCTGGATGTTTATGCTTAATCCTGTGATTTCATCCATGATGCCTTTTAGAGGTTATAATTGCAATGCATTATAAATGTTATCGAGTCTAATAAGTGCCTCATTTTAAAGGGATGTCTAAACATGTATTCTTGCTGCTGCGTTGGGTGAAGAAGAACCCAGACTGTTAGCACCTAAGATGTAAAGGGGTACACTTCATAGGATGCTCAGTCAGGGTTACGTGTCACCAGGGTAGGTGTGCCTATTTTAAATGCTGGTTGACATAATGGGGTGGGTCGCCACTGGGATGCTGCCAGTGCGCAGAGCCCTCGCCCCAGGTTATGTCCAACTCGATGCATTAGGGGGCAAGATGATGTGCATACTTGGGAGTGGTGGTACTAGACCCCACCCCCCCTGCTTGAGTGGTGGAGATGTTATGCAATGTCACAAAGTAATTCCAACAGCTTGTTGTATGGTATTAAATAGTGTGTGTGTTTAATAAATGTACTCTTACTTTTATAAAGCAAAGTACAGACTGGACAATCAATTATTGAGTGTTATTTCTGCTTACTTGTAAATGGGGATTACTAGCCCACACCACCTCCCTTGAGTAAACCTTAGACTGGTCTGCAATGCTACCCTCTGAGAGTCAGGGTGTTTTATTCCCAGTGAAGGACAAATGTGACATGTTATTTGTGCAGGCCTCACAGATACTGCCTCATTTTCCAACAGTCAGTTAACAGATCTGGTGTTGGTGGACGGCCGCACCCATCGCTCTCTGCATTGTAGATGCAGGAGGCTGCGCGGTGGTGGTCCTTTTGGACCTCAGCGCAGCCTTCGACACGGTCAACCACTCTTTGCTGATCCGCCGTCTATATGGAGGCTGGTAACTCCGGGATGGCTACAATCCTTCCTAACAGAAAGAACATTTTCTGTTTTCGAAGGGGATGTTACATCAAGACAGCTCCCCCTACATTACGGCGTTCCCCAGGGATCTTCACTAAGTCCCACCTTATTTAATATCTATATGAGGCCTTTGGCCGAGGTGGTGCTTCCCTGGGGAATTAAATTGGTCACATACGCCGATGACACTCAGTTAGTGGTCTCTCTAACTAGATCTGAGGCTGGGACTTTTGAACCAAACAATCTGTCCCCCTGTCTCACAAGGGTTTGTGAGTGGATGGAAGCCTCATTTCTGAAATTGAATGGAACAAAAACTGAGATCATGATCATGGGGTACAAGGCCCCCATGAACCTCGATCCATGGTGGCCGAGCTGTCTGGGTCCCCCCCCGGTCCCCAAAAAACAAATCAAGAGTCTGGGAGTCTGGCTTGACCCCTCTCTCGGATTTCAAGTGCAAGCAAGGAAGGTTGCCGCAACATGTTTTGGCCTGATCAAGGTACTAAGGAAGGTTTTAAACCTCCTCCCACCGGATACCAGACGGCTCATGGTCCAGTCCCTGATCCTCTCGTGACTGGACTATTCTAACGCACTCTAACTTGGAGCTCCGATGGGCACTATCAAAATTCTGCAGTCAGTTCAGAACTGCGCTGCCCGACTATTAGTCAAAGTTCCTAGACACAGCTCGGTTAAGCATGCTCTGTGTGCTCTACACTGGCTCCCGATTCAGGAGAGGATAGGATTTAAGGCCATGTGCCTGGTCCACAAATCTATCACAAATAATGGACCTGCTATCTTGTGCCCACTCTTATGTCCATATCGACCCTCTAGAGCCCTTAGGTCGAGTGAACCTAATCTTTTGACAGTCCCAAGGATCAAAAGATACCGAATGGGGGGACGGCTGTTCTCCCTGCACACTGCTAAATTCTGGAACAATCTACCTGAGAGCATCTGACTTCAACCAAACCACCTGGTGTTTCGAAGACAACTCAAGACCTTCCTTTTCCGATGAGTGGTGGTGATTTGCCCGGGGTCAAAGCGCTGGGATGCCTTAGGGTAGCCATGCGCTATACCAAGTGTACAGTTCATTCATTCATTCATTCATTCATTCATTGGTGGAATACAAAAAACCTTTCCAAGGGGGGGCATTCGTTGACCCAGTTCCACAAATAATGCTAACTGGCTGGGGAGCTCATCTTCAAAAACTTACCATTCAGGGCATGTGGACCCTAAAACAAAAACAACTCCACATAAACCACTTGGAGCTACTAGGAATTTTCCTAGCTTTGAAAGCATTTCAACTGCATCAAATAGGCAAAGCTGTCCTAGTTCGTACAGACAACATGACAGCAATGTACTACATGCAAAAACAGGGGGGGGGGCACACTCTCTGCAGCTTTCACAACTAGCTCAAAGCATATGGAGATGGGCAATTCCTCAAAAAATATATCTCCTTGCAGAACTCCACCCAGGAGTAGACCACCAGATTACAGATTTGCTCAGTCGCCAAAAAAAACAGATTCACGAAGCGGAACTACATCCTCAAGTTCTCTTCCCATTCTTCCAGATGTAGGGCTACCCAGAAATAGATCTCTTCGCCACACCTCCACACAAAATGCCCAAGCTTCGTCTCCAGATATCCTCACCCATCGTCCGAAGGCAATGCGCTATGGATGAATTGGTAAGGAAAATTTGCTTATGCTTTTCCACCTCTCCCGCTAATTCCATTAGTGGTTCGCAAGCTCAAACAACATTCCCTGACAATGATTCTAGTTGCTCCAACATCGGTTGACAACCTTGGTTCATAACCCTGTTGGAACTATCAGTAGTTCCTCACCAACAATTACACCTCTCCCTCAAGCTTCTCACTCAGAACCATGGAGAGATAAGACATCTAGATCCCAGTCAACTCAACGTTGCGATCTGGCATCTGAAATCTTAGAGTTTGGCCACCTCAAACTTCCGCCAGACTGTATGTATGTCATTAAAGATGCTATACATCCTGCCACAAGAGCATGCTATGCAGCTAAGCGGAAATGGTTTGCAATTTACTGTACAAACAATCAAATCAATTAACTAGATGCTTCAATCTAAAACATAATTTGTTATCTATTCCACCTACAGCATTCCAATTTGGCGTATACACCCATACGCTTACATCTTGCTGCAATAGCTGCTTACCTACAAAACCGACAACATTTGTCTTTGTTTCAAGTGCCCGCTATCAAAGCTTTTATGGAAGGACTCAAAACAATCATTCCTCCTAGGCTTCCACCTTCCCCAGTGTGGAATCTTAATATAGTTCTTACAAGACTAATGGGTCCACCATTTGACCTTTTGCACAAATGTGACCTACGATTTCTCAACTGGAAAGTAGCCTTCCTTATCGCCTTCACATCTCTTAGAAGAGTTGGTGAGCTTCAGGCACTAACCATACAAGAACCATTTTTGCAAATACACCAAAACAAAGTGGTTCTTAGGACTAATGCCACATTTTTACCCAAAGTAATCTCTGCCTTCCATATCAACCAGTCTGTTGAGTTTCCAGTGTTCTTCCCTCAACCAGACTCAGCGGCAGAGCGTGCTCTTTACACATTAGATGTCAAAAGAGCCATACTATATTATATTGAGAGAACAAACCCCTTTAGGAAAACAAAACAACTTTTTCTTGCTTTTGCACCACCGCATAAAGGCAATCCCATTTCAAAAGCAGGTATTGCACGGTGGATAGTTAAGTGCATTCAAACATGCTACATTAAAGCTAAACGCACATTAACAATACCCCTTAGAACGCACTCTACACACATACTGGGGGCTTCTATGGCATTCTTAGGGAATATACCATTAGATGACATCTGCAAGGCTGCAACATGGTTTACACCACACACATTCACAAAGCACTATTGTGTAGATGTGTTAGCAAAACAACAAGCTAATGTGGGCCAGGCTGTTTTAAGAAGACTATTTCAAACCACTGCAACAGCTACAAGTTATCTACCGCTTGGGAAATAACTGCTGTATAGTCTATGCTAAAGCATATGATCCACGGCTCATATGCCTCGAATGAAAAATGCTACTTACCACAGTATTCATCTGTTCTTGGCATATAGAGCTGTAGATTCATATGCACCCACCCACCGCCCCGGGAACCTTTATCAGTTGCAGTATTATTTTACTTAGATGCATTATACATGGACATCTCTTTACTACTCTTACTAACTCCATCATCAGCCTTATGGCAAAAACAATCTGGGGATGATATTGATGCCCATGCACACTATCACCGAAATGAGGAGTCGCCTACCTTGTGACTGGGAAGACTTCTTTGAAGAAAAACAAAGTGCAAACATCCTGACCCAACACCAGGTGGCGATCTACAGCTCTATGGGGCTGATTCACAGAACTAATCTGAGACAAACTCCTAAACTTACTACTTTTGGTATTCACAGAAGACACGATTTTTGGTTTTCACAGAATGCACTTACGACTCCCAACTTTACGTTTGCACTCGGGCTGGAATTTCCGCACCCAGACCGTACTCTCCTCACCCGGAGCGTACTCTCCGCACACGGACCATACTCTCCGGCTTGAGCCGTAATCTCCGGCTGTGGCCAGATAAAGTGTAATCAATGGGCCGGATTGCAATTTTTACAAAAAAGAACATTAGGGATGCATGATAAATGGTAGGGGAGGCCATGAAAAACAGGTTGGGCAAGGAAATAGAGTACGGCCAGACATTACATCATAACCCAGAAAGGTTTTCTCCTGAGAAGATTGGCAGTGATGCCAGGCTAGGTGTCTGGAGTAGCCATTACCTTTCCTATTCTGTTAATGGCATTGCAAGGCTTGGAACAATCATCACAAAAATCATTCTGTGCCATGTCTATCTTTAAATAGGCTGAAAAAAACGAATTTACCTTTTCTTCAAAAGGTCTAGAAAGAGACTTGGTATTTAAACAGATATTTGTCTGTACACTCCCCTCTCTTAATGAGGTTTGAGTCCAGTATGGCTCCTACTTTATTCTATGTGAAGAATTTAAATCCAGAGGCCCCATTAGCCTACTAGCTTTAACCTACATATTTACCACAATCCCTAAATACATCCAAGATAACTGATGGCCCACACAAAGAAGAGCAAAGGAATGTGAAGCCATGACAGTGAGATTAAAAAGTGCTTGTGAGAAAAATATATATGGTTATGTTATGTTATGTTATGTTATGTTATGTTATGGCTATTTGTAGAGCGCAACTGCTACCCGAAGGTGTCCTGGCGTTGTATGAAATCCTGCTACGGTTTGTAGGTGGTAAACCTAACTCTGGCAGTTAATTGCTGAAGAGCCATGTTTTTAAAGCTTTTCTAAAGGCCTGTAGATTAGTCATATTCCTAAAGTAGACTGGAAGGCCATTCCATGCCTTGGCCGCATTGGTTACAAAACTTCTGCCTCCCAGATGGCTTTTTTTGCCTTTTGCACCGTTGCCAGTTTCCCACGAGATGATCTTAATGTTCTGTTCGGAGTATACCAGCGTATTCGTTGTTGCAGGTAGTCTGGCCCATTACCATGGAGGGCCTTAAAGACCAAGCATAGTGTTTTGAAGCGAGTGCGCTTCCTGACAGGTAACCAGTGAAGTTTCCTTTTCACGGCCGAGATAGAGGCATATTTAGGGGTACCGGTCAGGAGGGGAAACATCCTTTACAACGCAACTTTTACAACGCACTACCATTACGACGCAACTTTTACAACGCAAGTCATTACAACGATTTGCGCTGGAGGGCGCTCTAGGATAGAGAATAGTTTAATTACTATCCAATACCTTCCCTACTATCCACAGGTACTGGAGTTGTAATAGTAATTTAAACTATTCACTACCAGCGCCCCCCCAACGCAACTTGTTGTAACGACTTGCGTTGTAAAAGTTGCGTCGCAATGGCATGCGTTGTAAAAGCATGCATTGTAATGACATACATCCGGTCAGGAGTCTTGCTGCTGCATTCTGCAGGATCTGCAGTTTATTAAGCAGGCCTTCCTGAATGCTGAAATAGAGACTGTTGCAGTAGTCCAGCCTGGACATTGTTAACGCAGTTATAACCGTTTTGTGAGAGTCTTTGGGGAGGAGTGGTAGTATTTTCCTACAGGATCTTAGGATGTATGAGGTACTTGAACCCACATTGTTCACCTTGTCCTTGAAACTGAGATTGTTATCAATCCATAGTCCTAGGTTTTTCACTTTCCTACTGGGAGTGGGAAGGGGGCCCAAGGTGTCCGGCCAACATTCCCGGGACCAGAAGTTGGCGTTGTTACCGAAGAGCACAACCTCAGTTTTTCCGGAGTTGAGCTTTAGGCCGTTTTGATTCATCCATACCTCAACGGCTTTCATATAGTCCTGGAGCCGGGTCGCTGTACCCTGATTCCCCTCCGGCCGAATAGACACCACTGTGTGGTTGTCATCCGCATAGGAGGTCAAATTGAAACCAAAGGTTTCAATGAGTGGCGCCAGAGAGGGCATGTATATATTAAAAAGGGACGGACTTAAATATGACCCTTGCGGCACTCCACAGGGTAATGAGAATGAATCAGCTTTGTATTCACCCAGAAGAACTGTTTGCGTTCTGTTGGAGAGAAATGAGTGGAGAAGTTTCCATGCAGAACCCTGGACTTCAATCTCATGTAAACGGTCCATCAGCAAAGCATGATGGACCGTAGCAAAGGCTGCTGAGAGGTCCGGCATTATCAAAGCAGCTTTTCCTCCCTGATCTAAAATCGTCCTGATCTCCTCTGTGGATTTGAGTCTGTGCTATGCACCTCACTGAAGCCTTACAGAGTGGGGTCTAACGCTTGTGTTTCCTGCAAGAACACCTTAAGTTGAGTGTTTAGGTTGCTCTCAATGATTTTTGCTGGTAGCGGTAATCTGGATATGGGCCTAAAGTTGTTAGGGTCTTTTGCATCCAAGATAGTTTTTTTAGTAGGGGCAGAATGGATGCCTGTTTCCTGTCTTAGGGAAATAACCCTCAGCATACATTGAGTTTATGATGGGAGTCAAATAGCGAGCAACTGGATCTGCTGCCAATTTTACAATAGCTGCCGGGCATGAATCATTTGGGGAACCTGATTTTATTTTTGTGAGCAGCTTGAAAGTATCTGTTGGGGTTAAAGGGGCACATTTATTCAGTACTAAGATCTCATTAGCATTTATCTTGTTGCAGTATTTGTGGACTGTGGTCTCTTTAGTAAGGGCGTCTGAGAACATTGGGAATATGGTGACAAAAACAGTTACAGAACATCCTCTTAACTCAAGAGGAAAGAGTGAAGCTGGTTCAAAAGTGAGAGCCCTGTCCCCAAAGTAAAACTGAACTGTTGACAACAAAAAGAGAGCTGAGAGAGACTTTAGAGCTCAAGCAATATACATTCAGAGACTCCACAAGTTGGGAAAACCTGTCCTGGCTATTAAAAAGAGAGAAACCATCTCTATTTATATTAGCCTTGAATAACCAAATAACACAGGTTGAAACCTTGAGAATCTATCTGGTCAAACTTTATTAATGACCAGGCCATGAGAACCAAGCCTCAATTGAGAATATTTAGCGAGAAATAGACCTCCAGAAAGAGGAAATACGCAAAAATGTACATACTTTGTGATACAAGTGAAGCATACCTTTGAAATTCTGTTCTCTTAATGTGGGCAGAGTCAAACAGTTTCTGGAATTCACTCCCACTGTCATTAATGGGGTGCATTTCCTTAGCTAAAATTGTGTTTTGGGCCTGGTGTTTGAATATGTTACAGAATGCTTTGTTTTGTATCCTGACATAGACATTAGGGAGCTAGAGAAACTCTTGGTAATCCTGGTTTGGGCAAGGAAATGGAGTAGAAGTATATTTGATGTGGTGAAGCTGCATTGGGACAGCAGATTACTTGGGCTTCTTGTCCTAGAGGTCTACTATCTAGCAAGTCAACTCTAGCATGCCGTTAAATGGTGTACGATGGAGGATACTGGGAGAAAATATTCCTAAATTGATCCTTAGAAGATTAACCCTTTATAGTACTCCTTGAGCGTTTCATTACCTGTATTTGAAATGCCATACTGGGATCACCTAGGAAAAAGCAGTTAAGAGGGTTGCTCAGTGACTCCCCGAGGGAACTGGTGCCTTGGTAGCTTCAACCTTTCAGATCTGTAAACCATGGCATAACCTTGACTTGATGGAGATAATGTGATTGTAACACTTGGAGAGATTTATACCTAGGGTTGGCCTTCATCATCTTCAGCAAGGGGATTGCAAGAAAAATATGGATGGGTTTACCCTAACATTCCTGTAGCTTCTCAGAAACAGAAGACCCTGTTGAGCCTTGGACAGGGGCATGCTGATTTTGATAATCCAGGGGACTTTAAGCAGGCTGACAAAAGTACCAATAAAGGCAAGGCTGGAACAGGAGGAAGACATAAATAACTCTTACAGAACCAGAGTGGAAAAGGGCATGTTCTCAAGTAAGTAGGTAAGAGGCATTGAGCAATGCTAGATTTAAAGTAGAGTTACGTTATAAATGTATGTTAACTTTTTACATTGCAATTAATGCTATTCTAAAGCAAGAAAATATATCCAGAAAGGTCATCTTTTCTAAGATATGATAAAAAAGAAGTTTCATTTATACATGTGTCATGGTCGTGCAATGTGTTGGTCAACTATTGAGAACACATAGTGATGAGAGTGCACCTAGTAACAGCCATACATCCAGAACCTTCAGCCAAACAGTGTCTATTAATTATAATTCCAAACCCAAAAAGTATTAAATAAGGATGTATTTACGATACTGGAACTGTTATTGCTGACCCACTGGATAGCCATTTACGGCCTCACCCAGAAGGTTCCGTGAGGAAAGCATGGGAAAAAGTCATCGTAGAACAGACCATGACTGAAGAGATACATATGAGAACTGTCAGAAGGGATTAGAGAGCAGAGCAGCAGATTTAGTTTCTAAACAGATATGCTTAATGAGTTAGTCAGGACGCTACAGGCTGAAGGATCTCAAAAGTCTTGATTCAGGTTCAGAAACGGATATGATTGGTACAAATGCACGATACGATGAGACTCAAACAAATTGTTATTTCCTTGTTTGCAATAGGAATAGTACATCAAGCCCTAAGTACTCCCCTTTTTAAATTGAAGAGCCCTTCTTTTTGAGCAGTGTATAAATATAAGAGAGAGTCCGGTCTTAATCTCTTATAAGTGTTGCAGTATTTCTCGTATGAATAATATTACTTTTAGAACAACTTTTCTTTTTTCCCTCCAAAGTGCTTTTTGAGATTCATGTAAATCAAATGATTTCCTAGTCAGCCTATCTAATCAAACCTCAATGTACTTTTTATCATCCTTACATTTATTTTGTGAATATATTCAAAAACGTGTCTTCCTCTTTAATTTATCATTTCCATTTTGATTTGTCATTGACTTATAAAAACAAATAAGTTTGTTATGTATAAGAGAACCATCCCTTAGTAAAGAGCTTCCATTATTCATGAACATGGACTAAAATTGTCCTTGTTAATGAAATTGACGAAGACCGAGGGTTAATATATTTTTCTTGTGTCCCATGTAAAAGTGATTGGCTTAAGATAGGGACCCACTGTTGTTACGTGGTTTATTCTCTTTTCTTTTCAGAGTACAGTCCTCCTGTTCCTGAGCCCCTTTACCGCCCAACAGGCCTGGAGCAGGAGCCCTCTTACGTGGATTCTTCTCTCGGTCAAGTTGTCTACCTGATGAATGAAGGTGGGTTCTTTCAATTAATCGTCACTAGAGAAAGGGTAGAGTCTACTTTTGGCATATGTATTAGCTCTGTCCAACAGTTGTAAAACATATTTTTGATTTCACATATAACACATTTCAGTAAATCAGAGCATCGTAGCTTCATCAAACAGAAGTACATTTGGATATACTTATTGTTGATCATGCAAGATTGAGTAAAGAGAGCAATACAATCTATATCACTAGATAGTTAATTTCAAACATGGCAATTTATATACCCACACAGGTGCCCTGATAGTTGTGATACTACAGTGCCTCTCATATTGGTAGAAAAGGAGAAAGAAGTTGCTGGTCTGGGGTAGCCAAACATAACGGGGAAGACAGGTTATGTAAGTCTCTTGTATGTTCCTAATGGTGCAGAAATGACATCCTGATAAAGAACACGGTTTGCACATATTAACATCCACAACCTATATACAAGGCTTGCAAATTATGTATGTTGTAGAGGGCAAGCTTTTTCAGGGATACTAAGAAATTTGTTTGTCAAGTACAATTTAAATACCAAGCATATATAAACAAAATAATGATTTGAGGGGACACTAGAAGCATTTGTCAGTATACGAGTGCACTCATAAGCCATTAATCTGCAATTAGAGACATGTTATGAGGAACGATTCACTACACATAATTTTTATGCCTGTCTTTTTATTCATTATTTTGATATTTTTATGACAAATTGTGTATGCCTGAAGAATCATATATTTAGCTCGAATAATTGGTTGAAACTTTAACAAGCAGGTTTTTCCTTTGTATAACAATCTCAGATGTCTTTGCATATGTTTATTGAAAGCATATAAATATAGATGTGAATAATACTCAAGTAGAAGTGAGTTAAAACAAGGACTATAATATATATTTAGTAAAGTCTAAGGGATCTCTGGAAGTTGGTCTGGCACATATTTTAAAATATGCATACTAACTGATAATAAATAAAATCACTGAAAATATTACATTGTGAAACTTTTTTTTTTTTTGATGATCAAATTTATTTGCATTTGAAAAACCAATCATACAAAGGACAGCATATAATTGCATAGTAAATCAAAGTCGATCTTTGGCAGACAACAAAAATCCCGGCCATGATGTAGCATCTCTGAGCATATCACCCCACCTGAGAATCAATGTAACGAGGTAGGAGAGAAATCAAGCACGTAACTCAAGACAGTAGGTTTAGCCATTTGCCCAATACCTGAAGAAATTTCTCAGGACCTCCCCAGGCCTCAAAGATGGGTTACTCCTGGGCAGCGAACCAATCCACCCTCGTATAGTAGGGGGTTTGGCCTGAGCCCAGAACCCAGCGATGTCTCGCTTGGCCACTGCCACAGCAGTGCCCAGAAAGCGTTTATCGGCTCTAGAGCTGTCCAGACCATCAAATACACCCAAAAGAAGGCGTAGAGGATCATGAGAGACCTGCCACCCCAGAGTTTGTGTGAGTTCAGACTCCACACCTGACCAGAATGGAGCGAGCCCAGGGCATAATCAGACCACGTGGTAGAAGTCGGCCAGAGCTTGGCTTCATCCGGTACAGTCTGGGAAGGGACTCAGTCCTGCCCTGTGTAAGCGCGCTAGGGTGAGTTAAGCCATGGGGACGTAATTTAGAGGAGGTCGTCAAAGTTTTGGAAGCCATAAGGGCGTCGCGCCAGTCCGCCTCTTATAGGGGGCCCAGCCATCCCTCCCAGCTGGTTCGCAGTGAGTCTAGGGTGGTAGGGCCATTGTTCGTGAGGGTGCGATATATCCGTGACAATCCTCCTCTGCCTAAGTCCCCCATCATGACCTGGGTCTCCAACTGACTAAACTCAGGAAGCGAGGTGCCTGGCGGAATATGTGTATGAAGGGCGTGGCGGAGCTGTAAATACTAATAAAATTGGGTAGTATGAAGGGAGTGATGCTGTTACAGATCTGAGAAGTCCCTGACGTGGTTTCCCAACTAGACGTCCCCGAGGAGCGAGATCCCGACCCGATCCCACTGCCGGAAACCTTCAAGCTTCGATGTTTCATGCAACCATGTGCCGTGCCATAGAGATGTGTGTTGAGTAAGTCTCTTATCCCATCTCGTTTAGCACAGGGCAGAGCGCCAGGCCACTAGGACCGCCCTGGTGATGTGAGGAATCGCTTGTGGAATGGGGACCCCGTACAAGTAGGCTTGGATTTGTTGGAAGTCCATGGTGCGAAGCTCAGCCCGGTAGGCAAGGTCAGACCAGCCTTTATTGAACCAATCGTGGACAACTATCAGTTTGGTGGAGTCAAAGATAGAAATCCTGCAACGAACCAGGGCTATACGTGGTCTCCCACTTCCCCACAGGAACCTGGTAATTACCCCGTCAAAGTCTCGAAACCAACTACCCGGGAGGTGAAAGGTGGTATTTTGAAGAATGTACAGGAAACGGGAGTGCATCATAATTTTTAAAGAGCGCCCCTCGTCCAAAGGGAATGAAGTGAAGAGATTGCCAGCGCTTAAGATCGGGTTTGGCTTTCGTGACCCAGGGTGTGATGTTAAGGGCCCATTCCAGCTCCGGAAGCAGAGCCACCCAGATCCCCAGGTACTTAAACGATTGTCTCCGTAAAGGGATATTAGGCTGCCAATCAAAACAAGCCCTCGAGGGGTGGAGGGGGATCAGAGTTGACTTCGCCGGGTTGAGTCGGAGACCCGATACGTTCTCGGCCTGGAGCACATCCAAACAGCGCCAACCGGAGCTCTCCGTATCAGCTTACAAAAGAAGTACGTTGTCTGCATATAAGGCAATTTTATCCACCTGGTGGGGATCCCAGGACCACTCCCAGATTTGTGAATCATTGCATATGAGGCAGGCCAGGAGCTCCTTCGTGAGTGCAAATAAGAGTGGCGAGATAGGACACCCCTGATGCGTGCCTCTTCGGATTGGAAACACTTCCGAGATGGCACCATTGTTCACAACTCCTCCCATGGGGTTGGAGTACAGGACATGGATGAGGTGTCTGAAGTGAGGGCCGAAGCCCATCGTGGTGAGAGCATCTTCCAAGTAGCCCCGAACAACTGTGTCAAAGGCCTTCTCAAAATCAATGAGTAGCAGGGCTAGGTATGGTGTGAGGAGGTGGCGGTGGGCCAGGGCAAGGTGGAGACCTCGTATGCAGTGGCGAGTGCCACGCGTTGGCATGAAGCCACATTGGTCTGGATGGATCAATTTGTGTAGCAGGGGACGGAGGTGTTGTGGCAAAGATTTTCATCTCTGTATTAATTAAAGAAATCGGATGGTAGTCCGCACAGGCGAGAGAAGGTGGCTGGGTTTTGGGGATGACCACTATGGTGGCTACATCGATCTCTGAGGGAAAGGAGCTCTTCTTGGCCACGTGCCGGAAGAGGTCAACCAAGTGGGGTACCAATAGATCTCGATATATTGTATAATACTCTTGTGGCAAACCATCTTGTCCCGGTGTTTTTCCAGAATTTATCGGGGAAATAGCCCTGTGTATCTCTTCTGGGGTAAAGGGAAGGTCGAGGTCTGCTGATTCAGCCTGAGCAAGGCAGGGTAGCCTGACCTCTGCTCGGTCTAGCAAATCGACAAGAGAAGACCCAGGGGGTCGGGCTAGCTGGGCATAGTAGTCCGCAAAAACTTGGGCAATGGCCCTGGATGTGTGGTGATGGGTTCCAGCAGTGTCTTGGATTTCGGGGATAAATCTGTTAGCCTTGGGGTAAGAGAACACGTTGGGAAGCAATTTTCCATTTTTGTCACCCCACCCCTACACTCGGGCCATAGAGGAGCGCCACAGCATCTGGGCGACTCCAGGGAGACCTGGCGGATCTCGTCCCGGAGCGCCGCAATTTGTCTGCCGGGGTGAGCGTCATCGGAGTCTACGAGGGTCGATTCCGGCCACGTTGCCTGCATCTCAAGCTGGGTCAGGCGAGCAGCCTGCGCCGCCCCCTTCATGTGCACCAGGCCTCTGGCCACGCCATGTAAGGTGGCCTTACCGGCCTCCAAAAGTGTGCCTGGGGAAGGGACCAAACCGTGGTTGGTAAGGAAGTAGTGCCGCAGTTCTACAGCAAGCACGTCCCTAGTATCTGTGTTCTGTAAGAACCACGCGTTCAGTGGCCAGACCGTTCGCGTCCACTTCATAAAATCACTTGCACAAGCACAAAGAATCATCTACATCTTCTAATATACATTGCAGCGAAATTTTTATTACAATCTGCTGAGCCATTTTGCCGCCAAGTGAAATACAAAGGTCTACATAAAACTCATTGGATTTCAAGCATGTTTGACGTCCAACCTTTTTTCTTTGCACCTTGACCAAACGCCGCAAAACTTTCAATCTTTTGACGATGCAATGGGTGCAATAGGTCTGCAAAGATCCACGAAGATTCGGCAAGCGGGTGCGGAGTTATTAAGGGCTAAAAATAAAAGAAATACCTATCTCTGGTAACTAACTACAGAGTGGCTAGCGCCACCCTGTAAAATATTTCTACTTACCTGCGTGGTACAGGCATATATTTGGAAAAGGCATGTGATGTGAAAAATGCCTGGTAAAAATGTCAATTGACCATTGCAACACAACATCAATACATTTACCATGCTTTCTATGAAGCTCTTACTAACATGGTTTTAGAATATTTTGGAGAGATTGTAAAGGTTTATAAATTGGACTTCCCAAGAAAAAGTCACACCAGAGCAAATGAATCTAAATTCAGTAAATGAAATAAAACTGGCCAGAGTGGGAAGGAAGGATGACATTTTAGTGCTGTTAGAGGGTGTGTGGTTTGACATCTGTAGGGGACAAACATTGTGTTCTGACACACATTTCTAACATCTTTGGCAGCTACTTTATTTATTAATCTTGACTTGCAGCTTGTCTAAAATTTCACATGTTTTATTTCTGAAGGCTACTTCTGGCCACAGATTAATCACCTAGGGGCTGATTCACAGAACTAATCTGAGATAAAATCCTAAACTTACTACTTTTGGTATTCACAGAAGGCCTTTAGTTATAGTAAAGTTAGGACTCCTAACTACAGCGGCAACACTCTTCTTTAGATACACTAATGCTAATTCAAACACCTTCTCAACCTCCAGCTGAGTTATTTTCTTCAGAGGATGAAGATTCTGAAGATGATGATAGATTCTGGGCTGCTCGCAGTCCCTCTGAACTTCTTATAAAATGTCGGGACTTGGATGGCAATGAAGATCTAGAGGAAGAGGACGAAGATTATTCTGCTTGTGGCATGCAACCTGAGCCAGAACCTGTCATGGCACAGATGCCTTTAACACTCATTTCAAATATACAATTCATGCTGGATGATTACTACCAATGCATGTGGAGGGATGCACACCAATTAGTTTAATTTTCGTTCATGTTTGTCTTACTCATCTGGTTTTGGCTACATTTACACAGTACTCCATTTTGTCCTGTTAGTTTGTTCCTTATTTTTCCATTTTCAATCCTTCTTTTTTATCTGTGTCTCAATGAGCTTTCAGCTCCAATTCACACACAGGATACATTCTGCCATTTTCCAAGGTTTCTACTGTTTAAACTGTGTCTCAAGATGGAGATAAGAGCGGTGTAATTTTAGCGTCCATGGCAGTGTTCCCTCATGAAGGGCAGTGTGGTGCCCGAAATGCATTGGAATTTTAATAAACATTGCTTTGGACGAACCTCTGCATTTGTCGTGTTTGAACCCAAGGTCCGGAGGACACAGTTTAAACAGTAGAAACCTTGGAAAAAGGCAGAATGTATCCCGCGTCTTCGGATGATTACTACCGCCATTTTCCGAGTTCAGTACAGGCCTCTCCAGCACCTCAAACACCTATTCTGCCTCTTCCTACTAAAGAGCCTTTAATCACACCTTCTGCGTTGACGGCCAAGACTCAACATCAAAACACTCCTCAGGTCATAGAAGAGGACAATGACGATGATAATGATGATGATGTTGACAGAGAGGAGAGTGAGCTGGACGACAGATCCATTCTTTCTGAATGGGACAACTACCAAATTCAAACGCCATCTCCTACTCCAGCTCCTCTGGATTCTCCACCAGTCGACATAGGTAGTTTTCATTTACTCATGGAAAGAGCGGCAAAAAGATTCCAACTTCCTATGACCACAACAGAAGAAGATTGTTTCTTATATAGGATAGGATACACATTTATAAAGCGCACGAATGCAAACAGCGTCTTGGCACTAGTGTAAGTGAGGAGTGTCACCCAAATGTCCAAATATACTTGTCAAAATAACAGAGTTTTTAGAAGCTTCCTGAAGATTCTGTGATTGGGTTGCAGTCGCAAAGTAGATGGCAACTTATTCCACAACTTAGCTGCACGATGGGAGAATGTTTTGCCACCCCATCTGGCTCTCCTAATTTTGTCTATTTGCATGAAGCAAGCCTTGCTGGATCTTAATGTCCTGGCTGGAATATAGGGCCTGAATAATCTCTGCAAGTCCTTCGCCCCTCGACCATAGAGCACTTTATGGACAGTGCATAAACTCCAACCTTTGCTGTGGAGGGAGCCAATGAAGGGCTCCAGTACCCTTTGAGGTGGAACTGCCCTTGGGGATCATTAGCAGCAGCCTGACAGATGCATTTTGCAAAGACTGTAGTTTGTTACTCTGGGCTTTGTCAATCTCTAGAAACAACGCGTTACAGTAGTCAAATTTAGACAGCAGAAGACCAACTACCACTGTCTTTTGCAGAGCCTGGCCAATTAAAGGGAAGATTTTTTTAACTTTTTTATCAGGAAAAAACAGGACGAGGTAAGGCTGTTTACCTGTGCTGAAAAATTGAGCTGAGTGTCAAGGATAATCCCTAGGTTTCTAACTTTAGACACCGGCTTAGGGCATTCTCCTGCACTTGTTGGCCACCACGCAGCATTCCACAGGGATTGTCCTGGCCCAAATTCCATGACTTCCGTTTTATCTGTATTGATCTTTAGGTAGCCCTGGTTCAGCCAGGTCAGGATCTCCAGAAGGCAACCATGGAACCTGGCAGCCGTATCCACAGGTTGTTTAGCCGGTGAGATGATAAGCTGAGAATCATCCGCGTAGGACACGATAGCCAAACCATGCTTCCTAACAAGTCTCACCAAGGGGGTGACATAGATGTTAAAAAGTGTTGGTGAGAGTGCAGAGCCCTGTAGAACGCCACAGGGGAGACTGAATCACTCACACAGTTTTTGTTCTCTCCCTTCCAAAAATGATGCCAGGAGAGCCAGAGCTGATCCCCCAGTACCAATGTCCTGTAGCCGCCGGACTAGCACCAAATGATTTACAGTATCGAAAGCTGCCGACAGGTCTAACAAGAAGAGAATTGCCTTACCCCCACTGTGGACAGTCTTCCGAATTTCCTCAGTTTCCTCAGTTGCTATTGTAAGAGCAGTTTCTGTGGAATGGTGGCTTCTAAAGCCATGCTGGGTCGGGTCCAGTAGATTGTTAGCATCCAGGTACTCTGTTAGGGTATTGTTTAGTATTTTCTCCAGCACTTTGGCTGCCATAGGGAGACCTGCAATAGGACGATAATTCTTAAGTTCGGAAGGAACCAAAGTGGATTTCTTCAGAATAGGTCATTTCTATATGATTTTAAAGAACAGCCTTATTGATTCTATCATTGATTTTATTTGGCAAGAAGGGCTTAAAATCATGCAAAACCCCAATTCAGTCCCCGCTATTCTGCCAAGGCTGGATAAAAAATACAAGGCACCTACAAATACACCTGCTTGTCTAATTTCTCAAACAAAGCCTGATTCCATTATTACTCAGGCAGCACAACGTCGGTCTAGAAATCCTTCATCTCCTATATCCGCACCACTTGACCGAGAAGGTAGACGCCTTGATGCTATAGGCAAAACATTTTCTACAATGGCAGCAACTACAGTGCGTGCGGCCAATTCAATGGCTATCCTTGCTCGTTACGACCGGCAAATGTGGTCGGACATTTCCTCTCTAGTAGAATTGATACCAGAATCTTCTAAAGCAGAGGCAATGAAAATTCTTCCTGAAGGAGAGAGGATTTCTTCTGAAATGATTGATTGTTCCATAGACCTGTCTTCCACTGGTTTCCTCCTTTTGGCTGGTGCTGCAGCTCTCAGGAGACTGGTCTGGCTAAAGGCCACATCTTTTTGTCAAGAGGTGCAGACGAAAATATTAGACATGCCTTACGATGGCAAATCTTTGTTTGGCCAACATATAGACGATGCCTTTCAAACGATAAAGAAAGACACCGACACGGCCCGTGCTCTCGGAATTCTCCAATTTAAAAGACAAACTTTTCGAGGTGCTAGAGGTCGTGGATCCTCGTCCTCCTTTCTAGGAAATTCCAGACAGTATAAACAAGGGCAACGACGTTACTCCTCCCAGGGTCAGCAATCGTACAGGCAGCAGCATTCTTCTTCCTATAGACAATACAGAGGTAAATCCTCTTACAGAGGAAAAGACTCTTCCAAAAAACCATGACTTTTGCCACTCACCATCTCTAACTCCGCCCGATTGTTCAAGGGTTGGAGGTCGAATCTCCCACTTTACTCAAAATGGTCACTGATTACTACAGATCAATGGGTTCTGGATATTGTACGCAGGGGACATGCATTGGAGTTTCTAAAGATTCTTCCCAATTCTCCACCAAAAGGTCCACCTTCTACCAAGAAAAGGTGCGATTGAAGTGGTACCAAAACTACAAAGGGGCAGAGGTTTTTATTCGAGGTTCTTCCTCATACAGAAAAAGTAGGGAGAATGGCGCCCTATCCTGGACCTACTTGCCCTAAACAAATACATCAAAAAGCAAACGTTTTGCATGTTGTCCCTTCAGGAGGTACTTCCTTTGCTGTCTTTAGGAGAGTCTATGACAACTTTGGATCTTCAAGATGCTTATTTTCATCTTCCAAATCTGGAAAGACACAGAAGATTTCTCAGATTCAGAGTAGCCTGGAAGGACTTCCACTTCAAAGTTCTTCCATTCGTCCTTCGTTCCACCCCCCGTGTGTTCACCATAGTCCTCGCACTGGTGGCAGCTTACCTTCGCCTGCAAGGAGTGCACATCTTCCCATACCTAGATGACTGCCTGCTGAAGGCACGGTCATTCGAACAGGCTTCCAAACACACTCAAATCTGCAGGTCCCTCTTTCAGTCCGTGGGCCTTACATTCAACATAGAAAAGTCTAATGTTCTTTATTCTCAAAACAGACTTTTCTTGGGAGCCATTCTAGACACCAAGCTAGCAAAAGTTGTTGTGTCGTACGAAAGACGTCTGCGTCTTTGCAACCTCCCTCCTATTAAAAGAGTCCGCTTCTGTCCGACAGTTGAAATCTTTCCTAGGGATGTTGTCCTCTTGCATCCCTCTTATCCCTCACTGCCGGCTAAAAATTAGACCTATTCAGGAGGAGTTGGACAAACAATGGGCTCAAGTTTCTGGAACCTTCAACGATATAGTCAGAATCACATCTCGAATGAAAAAAGGTCTCTTGTGGTGGACTCTCGAAAAGAACGTATCTTCAGGTCGTCAATTCCGAATGGACGCTCCAAGTTTCACTCTCACAACAGATGCATCCCTAGAAGGCTGGAGTCCACATCTTCAGGGGCTAACAGTAAAAGGAAAGTGGAACATTCATTAAAAGACCTGGCACATCAATCTACTAGAGCTGCTGACCATTTTTCGTACACTAAAAGCTTTCTATTCCATCATACAGGGAGCATCAGTGTTGGTTCGAACGGACAAACAACGTGCATGCTCTACATAAACAAAGAAGGAGGCACATGATCCATCCTAATGTCATATCAAGTTCAGCAGATTAGGGATTGGATGATTCATCAACAGGTCGACCTTTCAGCAGTGCAAATTCTGGGAGCGTCAAACAATCTTGCGGATTCACTAAGCAGATCTTCCACAACCAACCACGAGTGGAAATTACATCAACCCACACTGATTCGCATTTTTCAAGTATGGGGTCGTCTGAATCTGGATCTGTTCGCAACACATCTGAACCGCAAATGCCTGTTTTATGCAAGTTGGCTTCCCCAACCAGAGTCATTCGCAAATGCCTTTTTGATGAATTGGTCGAAAATATATGCCTTTTCCACCAATACCTCTAGTTCCCAGAGTTCTTCGAAAAATGAGGAAGGAACCATGTCCCATTATTCTATTAGCTCCCAGATGACCTCGACAAGTCTGGTTCACGGAACTCCTGATTCTGTCACAGTGCGACCCGATCGTTCTTTGCCCTCTTCCGAATCTTCTAACCATGGATCAGGGCCAAGTATGTCATCCCGACCCAGCATCTCTACGCTTAGCGGCTTGGAACCTGAGCACTATGAATTTCTGAATTTGAACATTCCTGCAGATTGTAGAGAGGTCCTGGCAAACGCCAGAGCAGCTTCGACTGTGAAGACATACAAACTCAAATTGAAAAGATTCTGTCTATGGTGCAATGATGCCCAGGTACATCCTATACATTCCACGCCGAAGCAACTTTTGCCTTTATTTTTACACTTGGCAAAGTCGGGCCTCTCGTTTGCTACCTTAAAAGTCTTTCTAGCAGCAATCTCACGGGTCCGTCAAGATGGCTCTAACTCTCTTTACTCTTCCAAAGTCATTCAACAATTTTTTAGAGGTCTTTTTCGATGTTTCCACCAATTCGTCAACCAACTCCTCCTTGGCATTTGAACATTGTATTGGCACGACTAATGAAACACCCGTTTGAGCCAATTCGTAAGGTCGATCTCAAATACATTACTTGGAAGATTTCTCTACTTCTGGCTCTCACTTCCTCACTTCAAGTAAATGACATACAAGCGTTTACTACTAAACCACCTTTTCCTCAGTTTACCAAGGACTCGGTCTTGCTCCGCACCAATCCAGCCTTTATCCCCAAAGCGCCATCAGACTTCCACCTCAATGAACCAGTTGTTTTAAGGTCATTTTTTCCTAATCCTCAAACACCAGCAGAGAGAGCACTTCATTCTTTGGATATTAAGAGGTATCTAAAATTCTACCTTCAAAGGACGGCTACTTTCCGTAAGTCTGACCAGCTGTTTGTGGCCTACGGGCGGATGCGAAAAGGACATCCAGTCACCAAACAAACAATTGCACGCTGGATATCTACTGCGATTGCTTTTTGCCATCAGCAAGCGGGAAAACCACTTACTACAACTGTTCAAAAGCATTCTACTAGAAAGGTTTTCTCTTCTACAGCACTGTTTGCTGGTGTGCCTCTTCATCACATATGCAGAGCTGCAACATGGTCCAGCAGGCATACCTTTACGAGACATTACTGTCTGGATGCTGCAGACAAAGTTGACTCAGCTGTGGGACAGGCAGTCCTACGAAATCTTTTTAAATAAGGTGAGCCTCTGTTGCTTCCTTCCTCCTGTATACAAGGTACTTCTTTTCTTTGATATATACTTCAGTCTTTTAGTACTGTGTATTATTATGATTATTATTATTATGATTAATATTATTATTATTATGATTATTATTATTATTATTATTATTATTATTATTATTATTATTATGCTGAATGATAAGTACCTTGTATTATCCTAACTCCACTGCTCACTATTCTTATTCAAGCATGTGAATCTATGAAAGACACCCCAATACTGGAGAAAAACAAAAGTTACTTGCCTGTAAACTGTGGTTCTCCAATCATAGATTCCCATGCGACCCTCCCTCCTCCCCTCAGAGGCTCTCTCTTTATCTCTTGGCTCTATATTACTCTTGTGCTATGAAAATCTGAGGGCCTGAGCCTCTGAGGAGAACATTCTAAGAGAGTGCTGACGCCTGATTGTTCGGAATTTGGACCAAAACATAATGACTATGATATATCATAGAAGTGATATGTTTTCTATCTAGGGAAAACTCTATGGTTTTTGTTTTCTCTATGTATATATGCTTGTTTTAGGACTACATTGCTATGTTATGTACCGTGGGACTCCCACTTCGACGACGGGGAATATTCAAGCATGTGAATCTATGAAAGACACCAATACTGGAGAACTACAGTTTACAGGTAAGTAACTTCTGTTCATCCTGGGTACTGTGCAAGGAGCCCCTTAGCATCTGTAAATGGTTGGGTAATCAGGACACCTTCCTAGTCGTGAACCGATCTTTGAATGGCAGGGCAGACAACCTCTGCTGCCGGCAGCTAGTGAGTACAAAGGGAAATGGTCCCAGAAGACTATAAACATTTAAATAACAAAAGCTAAATAGAGAGTAAGGGAAAAGAAAAACACAAATGTATACAATTCAAAGCACCATTGTTATTTAATCACAATGCGCCCAAGCAAAGTATATTAATGTATACATGATTAAACATCGTAAAGATGGTGTGTCCCATTGGGATGGAGGAAGGGAGGGAAGAGTGTGAGGGGAAGTAAGTGCTGGATTCGTGCTAGTGGTACAGTGAAGGTCAGACAACATCAATTACAATGGCTATCAAACAAAGCCACACATATGTTCAGTTCATGTTCAAAAGATATGACATCCTGCCATGCTTCCGAAAGAAAGGAGTCTAAATCACGCTTTGGGTGGAAGCTCGCAAGTGGACCGGCTGTCAACATTTCGACCCCACAACAGGATAGGCGTGGTACAACCTTAAAAGGGGGTCTTGCTCAGGACTGTGGTAGGGGTAGGGGGGCAAAGACTTCCTGGAGCCAAAGAAATAAAAGGAAAGAATCAAACTACTGTTTGAGGTTCAAAACGATACACATATTAAAAACAGCAAGGTGGAAAGGAAAAGGCTAATACTAATACTGACGTGGGTCCTAAGACCACACACGAGTCCTGAAGTAACGCGGTGTAGTCAATGGGAACAATGTAGAGAGGCTGTATCTGCAGTGGGAATTAAAGTAAACAAGGATCGCCAGCTCGTGAGTATAAACATGCCAGCAAAACTGTCAAGGTGCAATGGCCGAGGTCAAACAAATTAAATGAAATACACTTACAGAGAATGGGTTCGAAAAATCACCGTCCTCGTGGTGGTTCCATAGCAACAAATGTCAAGGAGCCGATTAGGCACAATTAATCATGCCGGTATCCTACGAGAAATACACAAAGAGCCGGTAGCTAGTGAATCATGAATGGCAGCTACACTCAGATGTGGCGCAGGGCACCTTCCAGAAATGGTGAGATGCAGCCATTGACTACCTTTGATCTTTGACCTTTGATATGCTTATGGCTTGGTGCAGCACCTTCTAGATTGATTGGTTGCAGGCCAAACTATATAATGTCTTGTTCGCTTTATCTTTGGCCCAGCAAGGATATGCAGGGGGCCACTGTTCAAGGATACTTGACAGCCTTATCTGGCTTTTTACGTTTGTCGAATTAGCTGTCCAAATCACTTGTTGTGATGAGATGAGATGTCTTAAAGGTTTGCAAGATATGTTTCAACCAGAATCCTTTCTGAAATCTCAGTAGTAATTATATTTGGTCACCCCTTTCCTAATGTGTACCCCAACTGCCTTATGCCACCTTTTTGGGGATGAAATGATGTTGCGAGCTCAAGCTGTATTTCTGCCGAAGGTAGTGATACCTTTTCATGTGAGGCGAACTATCACTTTTCCAGCATTCTTTGTTCCGCCTTACCCCTTGAAAGAGGAGGAGAAACTTGAAGGTCTGGATAAGAAAAGAGCTCACAGTTTCTACACTGATTGTACCAGAAACCATTGAGTCGACGATCATCCGTTGTGGGATTCTCTGTAGCAAAGGCAGTACAGAAACAGACCATCTCAAGATGTATTAAGACTCCATCGACTGGGCCCCAAGTGAGCCTTGAACTTTTACATCAATCTCAGCAAAGACCATTGAGTGGATGATCAGCTTTTTGTGGGGGTTTCTGGAGCTGAACATGGAAAGACAGTGCAGAAAAAGACTTAGTTCAGACCTACAGGACCTTTTGTCCTGAGCCACCCCACAAATCCACCACTTTGGGAGGTACTGCATTGGTATCCACCCGAAAGGTGTGGAATCTGCCACTAAAAGTAACTTTTGAAAGAACAAGTTACTTTCCTTTGGTAATGCTCTTTCAGATGGATATTCTATCTAACCACAGATTACTCACCACCCTCCCATGTCCCTCTTCTGTGGAATGATTGCCTTTTCGATCTATAAAGGCTCCAAATTAGAGATCTGTGCACTGGTCCTTCCATTTTGCCAATGAGCTCTGAGGGTATGTACAAGCCTTCAAAAGAAACTGAAGTAAGCACTGATAGGTGGCACTTATATGCAGCTCCATTGTCACTTTCGGGGCAGAACAAAATTGGTGTGGAACCACACAGCACCCCCTATTTTTTAATTTTTTAATTTTAGAAAATTTGTAAAGCGCACAAATAGCCAAGGGTGTGTCCACTATGCTGTCCATGAAATGATTACTGTTTAAAAAGCCAAGTTTTTATCTGTTTGCGAAAAGAAAGAAGAGAAGTGCAGGTTTTGATTTGACTAGGAAGACTGTTCCAAAGTTTGGTGGCGGTCACTATAAAGGACCTGTCACCCCAGGAAACTTTCTTGGGCCTTGGGACCTGCACAAGACAGGCCGTAGATGAGCGGAGGGATCTTACAGGCATCTTTTAAGAAAGCAGGTCCTAGGGAGTGAATTGCCTTATAGGCAATACAGAGTGCCTTAAATGTAGTTCTTTTCTTTACTGGCAACCAGTGAAGCTGTTCAATAGTGCTGGAAATAGGGGTAAACTTGCGGGTCGCAGTGATCAATCTGGCCACAGCATTCTGCACCAACTGTAGTTTTTTTATGACTCCTTCCTGAGCATTGACTAAGAGCCTGTTACAGTAATCAATGCGAGATATCACTAATGCACTGACCAAAGTCCTGGCCATACTCATGGGAAGGTAAGGGAGGAGTTTTTTTGATCATTCTCATAGTATAGAATGAGGATGACACCACAGCATTAACATGGTGCATAAGTGTAAGTTTAGTGTCCAGTATGACCCCTCAGATTTCTTGCTTTGGTCACTGAGGAAGGGGGTGGTCCAAGAACAGCAGGCCACCAAGTGGGTGACCAAACTGGGGAGAGATTACCAAACACCATCACCTCCGTTTTATCGGAGTTAAGCTTCAGGCAATTTGTGGACATCCAGTCACTTATTGCTAACATTCCTGAATTAAAATTAGAAGCCACTTTATCTCCGTTTTTATTAATAGCCAAGACAATCTGGGTGTCATCAGCATAGGATGTCACCGCCAGGTGATGGAATTTAATGACCCTCACCAAGTCCTACACATAGATATTAAATAGTGTTGGGCTTAGCGAGGATCCCTGGGGGACACCGCAAGGGAGAGTAAGAGGTGGTGAAATGAAATTGCCAAAGGCAACGGATTGTACTCGATCAGCAAGAAAAGAGGAAATAAGATCCCTAGCACCATGTGTGATCCCCACCGCTGAGACACGGTCGATCAAGATGGAATGATCGACCGTGTCAAACGCGGCGGACAGGTCCAACAAGATAAGCACTGCCGATCCTCCCCCATCGAGTGTCATCCTGATTTCATCTGTGGCTTTGATAAGCGCGGTTTCTGTCCCATGTCCCTTCCGGAATCCAAATTGCGAGTTATCCAAACAATTATTGTGATCAATATACTCTGAAATTTGGATATTCATGATCTTTTCAACAATTTTGGCGGGGAGAGGGAGGCAAGCTATAGGTCTATAGTTGGCACCTTTAGAGGGATCTAAAGAACTCTTCTTAATGAGAGGTTTAATAGTTGCTTTCTTCCAAATGGAAGGAAAGATGTTAGAGGAAAACATAGCATCAAATATTTCCGTGAGTTTGGGACCTATGATGTCAGGAAACATTTTAAGAATGGAAGGGGGACATGGATCTTCCGGCGAGCCAGAATTGATAGTGCATAGCAGGTGTGATACCAGTTCTGACGGGACCTGAGTAAAATTCTGAAAGGAATGACGGAAGGTTGAGTCAGGCGCGATAGAACCTGAGCCCGCCAAGTCCTTATGATCCTTAGGAGTGGAAGGTGAATGTCCAGTACTGATTGCGTGTGCCTTAAATTGAGTATAGATGTCAGTCACTTTACTTTGAAAGTGATCCGCCAAGGAATCGCAGAGTTCTTGAGTAGCTATGATGGGGATGGATGTCACTTGACCAGAAAGACGTGTCACTACCTGAACGAGTTGTTTCACAGAGTCATGTGCAAGATTAATTCGGGTACTGTAAAATTGACTTTTTTCCATGGCGATGAGTTGTTTATATTTAGACATCATGATTTTGTAGCAGGATTTTTGATCTGGGTCATAGTGTTGTCTCCATCTACGTTCCTGACGTCTACATTTTTGCTTTTCCTGCCTTAGGACATCATTGTACCAGGGTGCAGACTTAGAAGCCCAATTGATAGATTGTTTCTTTAAAGGGACCGTCAAACTCACTGTGTTCTGAATCCAGTTGGTGTAATTAATAGCTCCTAACTCAGGATCAGTCACAGTGGATGGCAGCGAAGTTAGTAGTGATGACTGAGATGCAAGAATATCAATGCTTTTCCAAGCTCTAAAATGGTTAATGGATAAGGGATTTTTAGTTGGGGAGGGAATATCTTTTAGTAAAAAATCGAAAAGAATAGCAGAGTGATGTATGACTAGAAAAAAGACCATCCAGAAGGTGGCCCGCAGTATGGGTGGGACCAGAAACTAGTTGTGGGAGCCCTATTACTTTCAATTCTGATAAAAGAGCTGCAGTGTCAAGGTTGTCCAACACCTCGAGGTGAAAGTTAAAATCACCCAATATAGTATACTGGCATTCGCCTGCCAAAGGTTCCAATAAAATTTCCAAATTGTCAAGAAATGCACCCCGAGGTCCTGGAGGACGATAGATAAGCGTGCCTTTAAAAGGGGAGGCATGGGGAGTGGCAATTGTAAAAGTAATTGCTTCACAAATGGTGGTAGGGACAACCTCCATTCGTACTATTAAATTATTACGGTATATAATGGCCAGGCCACCTCCTTTTTTCGGGGGTGGTCTGTCCATTCTGATGTTCGAGAATCCGTCAGGGGTTGCAGTGACAAAGTCAGGTCCACAGGAGAGATCACCCCAGGTTTCGGTTAAGAAAAGAAGATCAAAGAAGAGGCGCCACCTACCTCCTGGCGTCACCTACCAGCTGCTTTTTTAGTTTCTAGATCCAATCTGACATCTGGGGAAATTCGCAAGGTGAGGAATCTGGTAGATAAAGTGTCCACCAGAAAGAGGATTACTAAAAGTACGTAACTTGTTCTTTTGAACTTCTTGCTGACTTGTAGCAAAGTTTATTTAGTATCTTTTATTTTTTTTAATTATAATGTACATACTGCTCTCTTTACCTTTTTTTAATTGCATTTGCTTTATGGCATAACACATTGTTTAGTTTTTAGCTTACACATCTGTTTCTTAGTATTTCACCATACATGGATGGAACTATGTTGAAATGGTTGGAGCAAACCATGACAGCAAAGATGAGTGAATCAAATATTTTATCTTAAGGTTGCAGCGTATCGTAGAATTCTCAGTGCTCCTTGGGTGTGTGTTGGGTTGTTAGGGGTTAAAGAGGGCAATGACATGTGGAGGAGCTATAGATCCAAAAATTGCACTCCCACAGTAAACTGGGAAAAATGACACCTTACAGTTTGTTTGTAGGTCACCTGTAGAGACAGGTTGCAAAAGACCTTTTGTGGCCCATACCAAAAACTTACAGCGGGTTTCCCAAAAGCAATCTTTTGTGTCTCTCTCATTTGCTTGCTTCTTATTTGATGACTTTCCTTCCTCTTCTTGTGCTTTTCCCTCCCCTTTAGGATAGTTTATTTGCCATCCTTTTGATCGGTTGACTTGTATCCTTCCTATACTCACAGTTGGGAAACTTTTTTCTTTATTCCTTCAGAACTCTATGAGAGTGCTTTTGTTTTCTTGCACACTTCCTCGTGTGCTGCACCCCCAGTTTCTCCCCCTCCCCATGCTCGGTGTTACTCCCTCTTTTCCTGACTCCCACCTTATCTATTCCTTTCGCCAACCCGTCTTTTCTTATTTGTATCTTTTTTATTCCTATCCCATCTTCGGGCTCAGTCTCCTCCATTGCTACCCTGCCACTTGGCCTTGCTGCTCATGTTAACTTCTCCCCCACCCACTCCTCTACTGCTCGCCACCCCTGACATCACAATTCTAATATACACTTCTTGGAGGGCTTGGTAGCTGCTATGTGCTTCTTAGTCGCTTCATTTGTGAAATGTGCGCTTTGAAGTGATTTAAATTAATTGTTCCTAAATATTAACCAGTAAATAAAAATAAAACAAAATGGTGGCCAACTCATACGATATGCGCATGCGTGGTGATATATGCGTGCACATAGATTATCATATTAGGCTACCATAGAGTCTTGATGCATATATGGGATACACATTTTTGCACTATTTTCTCTTTCTTTTTTAAATGCTGCACAGCACAGCAACGGCCATTCGCAAGTCTAGTAGGTTGGATAGGTGATACCTTTTGGCTTTGCCAATGCTTTTTAACAACATGGTGCTAGACCCAAGGGGAACTTGTTCCTCACAGGGTTCTCTTTAGGTTTAAGCCATTTACCTGGGAAGCAAATAAGGGGGACCGTCATCGGAAAATCTTACTATGGGGTAACACATATAGGTTGCAAGTAATCCAGTGGTTACGACACAATAGTACAAGAAGACAAAAGTCAAAAGTGTGTTCTAGGATACACAACTTCAGTTGAGAAGAACATTTGTAGTTTATACTAAGAACAGTTCTTTAAATGTTCAAGGTCATACCATCATAATAAAAAGTAGTTGTATTATTCCCAACCACAAGCAGGCTTAAATAGGTCGTTTACTGTCTGTTAACACCTGATTTGGAATAGTACCTTATGTCTAACTTTTGTATGATTTATTTCCCTCCAGCCAACAAATCATCCTATTTCATCTGCTCCCGGGTTGGCGGTAACCGGCACTTAAGGGATGTCACCACTCCATTCCACGAAACGTTATCTAACAAGACGCTAATCTTCGAGTCCCGATTCGAAAGTGGCAATCTGCAGAAGGTGGTCCAGGTGTAAGTTTCCTTCTCTGTCTGTGCCTGATGCCTGCAAGTTAACTCACTCATTCTTTTACATAAACATTTTTATTTGTTCAGCAGTTTGGTGCCTCTGTACTGAATAGATAGCTGAACTAAAGAGACTGCATAGCCTCCAGCACTTCGACCACCACCAACCTTATGGCTTCTACGCCTTGCTGTATGTGCATTTGACATACCTGGTAAAAAAAAACATAGTTCTAACTTTGGTTTATGGGAAGAGTTTGGGAATAGGTAGGTAGTTTGTCTGTGTTCTCCTGTGCTGTCTTAGAAAGATAATTCCATATATAAGCAACATCTTCGGCTACAATAACATGGAAGCTTTGAATAATGCACGTTCCTGAACAGGCTGCATATGAGCACTAAACTGTGTCTTCAAAGAAGAATGTTATGAAAAGGAGTTGTCAGATAAAGTTTACAAGTGGTGAACTTAAAAGGCATGCACAGCAAAATCTTGCATAGCGGATACTGTAGGGAAAGGGCCGACATTTTCATGGCATCTTTAAGAAAGCCTGTATGCGTACTTGTCTTTACTTTGTGATTTATCAGAAGCTATAAATTCAACATCATATTCTCATGATTGTATCTGAGCCCACCCACCTGCTGAGTGGTGTGCCACAGGGCTCATCACTCAACCCGACTCTTTTCAATGTTTACATGTCCCCTCTAGCAGCCACAGTAGCCCCCCATGGAATCCGAATGATCACCTACGCCTGTGACACACAATTGGTGGTTGGGCTAAACCAAGCAGACCAAAAAACCCATTCCCTTTACACCTGTCTTAATGACATCTCAAGCTGGATGGACGCCTCCCAGTTTTAGCTCAATGGAGGAAAAACGGAGATTATGATTTTGGGCATTACTCTCAGTTTCAATCCAAATTCAATGTGGCCACCTTGCATAAGCCCAGCCCCGGTCAAGAAAACAGAAATTAACCCCTTGCATGCGGATGACGGCCCCCAGCCGTCATGCACTACGGCGCTTGTGTGCTGATGACGGCTGGGGGCCGCCATAAACCCGCCCACTTGCGATTTTGCAGCACAGGCGCAGAATCGCGGCCGCATGCAAGGGGTTAAGAGCCTGGCCGTCTGGTGGGACCAGGACCTGATTCGCAGGATGCAGGCTAGGAAAACGGCAGCCCTCTGCTACCGCCTACTTAGAATGGCCCGAAAGGTCTTGCCGCTCCTCCCCTTTGAATTCAGGAAAGTAATGGTCCAATCACTTATACTTTTGAGAATCGATTATGGGAATGCTCCATATTTGGGCGCTCCCATCTCAGCAGTCACGAGACTCCAATCAGTGCAAAACAGCGCCGCCAGACTCCTGACGGGAACCACTAATAGACTATCAACAAGACCTGCTCTTCGTTCCCTTCACTGGGTCCCAGTTCAGGAACGGATTAGATTCAAGGCCTTGTGCTTAGTACATCAGTCAATGCAGGGACGTGGCCCACCCATTAACTCCACCATGATACGTCCATATAAAGCCAATAGGAATCTTCGATCAGATGATCTGTATCTAGCAAAGATCCCCAGGATCAAGAGGTCTAAAAGTGGTGGTAGGTTTTTTTCTTATAATGCCTCCAAACTCTGGAACTCCTTGCCTCTACACCTTTGCACAGTCCATAATCACCTGGCTTTCAGGAAGCAATTAAAGACCATGCTCTTCCCTAAGCCCTTCTGTCTCCCCTGTGTCAGTTACTAGCGATGGGATGCTTCGGGTAGCCATGCGCTCTATAAATGGCTTTCCATTCCATGACAGCAAAGTAAACCAATTGAAGGGATAGGGCAATTAGAGATTAGGACTAATGCAGCCAAACACCAAGCACTTCTTAAACAAATAAACATTAGCAAAACCTGTAGGTCTACTGGGTTTGTCAATGTGTTTTTTTGCCATGATGCACAGCTAGGCACCTGTTGTGCAACATGGCAAAAAAAAAGCTATGATGTGGTCAGTACTGGCTTCGTCATATCTCTTTCTCTTTTAGGTCAAGCCTGACATGCGTTGTTGCACGCTCGATCTAAAAATCGTAAAGCATCAGTCAAAATGCACTGTGTCAGTAAAGTAAAGACATTCCGAGGGCGCAATGGCTTTAGTCTAACATAATCCCCATCACCAAAAACGAATGGGGTTACAAACTGGACAGTGACCCTATCCATTCTGTATCATAGGAACCTCACTGATAGAATATTCTCGGGAAGGGAGCCTGGAACACTTTCATTTGAATAGAACAGTCAATTGGTAGTGGGAGGTAAGCACCCCATGCCATGTTCGTTGTCTGGGGGTGCCTCTTTAACTAGTATGGGAATCTAGATTTCACTACATTTTCCTTATGTAGAAAACAACTTCTTTTTATAGTAGTAGGACCACAGTCCCTAACGGAAGGGAATGTGCTGCACTATCCAAAATCACCTGCAGCCTTGACTAAGAGAAAGTAAAATAAGCATTTGCAATGCAATAGGCCTCGCATTTACGCGAGTTTAAGTTATTGGCATTGTAAATGACAATGCATTTTATTTATGTTTTAAAAACAATAATAAAATGCATTGCTATTTGCAATGTCAATAGCACAAACTCACGTAACTGCGAGACCTATTGAATTGCAAATGCTTGTTTCAGAGGCTATTGTGTTTTGCTCAAATCACTCACTGCATGGAGGGAATCCGAAAGTAATGTATTTTTTTATGTGGAAAAATCCCAACTTCTAAAGGATCCCACATAAATGAAAGGAGCCCAGATTTAGAAAAACAGAGTTATTTCCTTCAAAGCACACAGTGTGTCATGGGATTAGCAGAAACTGGAGCTGGTGAATTCTTGTTTTAAACCATATAACTGCAAACTTCCCCTCTCCATGTAATCATATTTTGGAAAAAATACAAAATGTAAACTTTATCCCGATTGTGTTTGAGAGGATCCTGGAAAATATTGTATACGACTGCGTAAACATATTGGATCGTTTGTCACATATGCTAATTAGAATTGTTTGCATTCTCTTTGTTATGCGGCAGCGCTATATTTATCGGGTTCTTTATTCATAAAAAAGCGTTTCGAAATGACGGCGTTTGGCTACGCACACGGTTTTTCTCTGTTATACATAGGCCTTTGTGCCGCCACAGTCATGTATCAGAATACTGGGTCATGGCAAACCCCCATATAAGTCAATGCTACACGCTGTGGTGCAGGCGTGAGTGGGTAACTGAGTGCACTGCACATACATTGTGTGTGAGTACACTGCACTAGCATTATCTGTGAGTACAGCACTCTAACTGTGCCCGTTAGATTAAATGATTTGCCCAGAATCACAGGATATTGAGGCGACGCGGAGACTCAAACCTGGTTCCATAATCAGCAGCTCTGGCTGTTACGCCATGTCCTCTCCCCATCCTCTTGATTTTATATCAATAATTGAGTCAAAGGGCCTTACACATCACGTTCCACTGATGAATAATCTCACAGAGCCGTCCTATCTAGGTAGGACGATCAGTGTGAATCGTGCAATGTGTGAAAAAAGTGCTCAGTGTATATAAACAAATGTACGTATATATACATCCTGTTGTCTTGAAGTTTCACCTTCCATCTGCACTAGCAGTGTCTGTGCGTGAGTACACAGCACTGACTGCAACACAACTCTGCAAGCATCTGTGACTGTGTGCGTTTGCATTACCTACGAACATGCCTCACGTACACCATGAGTGAGTGCGCTGCACTGTCAGCATTCGTGAGTACGCCTCCGTTACCATGTGTACACCATCCTCATCATCTGTCAGCACACTGTGCTTGTACTATCTGACAGCGCTTTATTCTGGTTGTCCGTGAGTGCTGTGTACTTGCTCTGAGTAGTCTACACTAGAGTTTCCTCCTCACTATCATGATAGTTTGTTCCTGTGTCACGATTCTCACTTACTCCGCCTGTGTTCAGGGCAGAAATGGGCACACCTTGCGAGTAGTGGGGAAAGGGTCTTATGGGAAAGAAGATCCCTCCACCCCCACCCGAAGTCTCTCATCTGTCTCTCACCACTCTCTCTGGCCCTTTCTGCCTCTCAGGAGCTCTATTCTTGGGGACGGAAGCTCATTTCTTTTCTCTCACAGGAGCACAGCACACCCTGCTATCTCAGCGTGTGCTCTTCACACCGTGGTCCTGCGGCCTGTCTTATGGAAGAGACGGGAGGATGGGCTGAAGTGGCACCTGTATTCTCCTGCTAGCTTCTGAGAGAGACCTGGTGGTATCTTATTAGGTATAAACAGCCGCACATATAGATACTTGTTTCATTAAACCTGGTTTATGACACATCAAACACCGACACCTTCAGGTCACAGTCTAGTCAATGGCATCGAAAACAAACAAAATTATTTTAATATTATAGTAATATTGAAAGTTGGTGCGTTTCTTGGCCCGACTGTTTGGTGAAATATTAAAGAAGTTAGAAACATTTTTAGCAAACCCGAGAGTTTCGTGGTTTGACTTATTCAACGCGTGTCCTTTCCCTTTCCTCACAATATTGGTACGTGTGTGAATGTGGTGTAAATGCGACATTTCACTTTCGAATTCAGTCACACGAGGCCTCTTGGGTAGAATGGGTCCTTTGAAAATGTTCATGTGAACAGTTACTTAAACGAGTAAACCCGGCTGCTTCATTCCAAAGTCGAGTTATTGTCTCCTGAGAGGGTAGTTTCATTTGACAATTTTCAGGTACAAGAGCAGCAGTACAAAACAAGGAAGTAGTCCCTAAATAAAAAGATAACAGCAGAGCAGCAGAGCTAAACTGTAGTTGGTCTGTGCTGCTTCCTGTAAAAGGGAAGCAAAACGGAAGTGACGTATCGGACCACCAGCCAATCAATGAACGAGATAAGAAGAGCAATGCCAGATCTAACCAATGGCAAGCCACAAAACAAATAGAAACGCAATGGGTGGGGTTTCACTACTAATACTGATTACTTGATGCCTCAGAGGCAGCTTTCGCTGCCTGTGTGAGACCTATAAATTAAGGAAGAGGTACCTGCTAAGTCAAAAGCGCAGAAACTACAGAAAACCGACACTGTTCCTTTAAGAAGCAAGCAGCATTACTTTCCCAGCATGTGCTGTACTGGCAGTTAGCCTCACAGCCCCAGTTCTTTTGCATCTGCAAAAAGTATTGTGATATAACTGAAAATGCTTGTTGTAACAATAACAACCAGAGAAGACTTTATCTTGGATTCTTACATGTGGAAATAGGATTACAGTTAACATTTTCTTTTGCATTTTTAGATCTTTGCCGATTGTCATGAAAATAGAATAGAATAGCAGGCATATCCCCAACCCACAGTTGTCAATACAAAAAATTGGAAGCAGTAATCAGTCTCTTTATTTAGCAAGTGGTATACATTCTCACAGCAATGTTAGCCAAATAAATTCCTTGATGCTGCCTGTCCTATTAAAGTGTCAGCTCTTAAATTCCCATCAAAGCAATAATGCTCATTGTAACAATAACAACCAGAGAGGCAGAAGTGTAGTTGAATACTGTATCTAGGATTCTTACGATGTGGAACCAGGATTATGGGTAACAGTTTCTTTTGCATTTTTAGATCTTTGCCGATTGTCATAAAAATAAAATAGAATAGCAAGCATATCCCCAATCCACAGTTGTCAATAAATAAACTTCAAGCAGTAATCAGTCCCTGTATAGCCAAATAAATTAATTGATACTGCCCGACCTATTAAAGTGTCAGCTCTTAAGTTAAAAATCATTTTATTAAGTTGAAGTAATACAATAATGCAAAAGATACAATAATAATAAGCATAAAATAGTTACATATAAAATATAAATGTACAGTGAATAAAAAGAAAAAATTGAAGTAAAATGCAGTCAGTGAAAGCATATAGAAATAAGAGAACAACAGGAAATGGAATATCGGTCTATAAAGGAAACTTAAATAGTCTACAGTAATTTATATTATAAAATACAATTTAAGATAAATTACATAACAACAACATAAGGGAAGTCATGGAGGTTTAGGTACTTCTTGTTGACGAGGAGTATGTGATAGAGAGCGTCTGGCACTCATGTCGATGAACGTCGTGACAGGTGACCACAAATCCAGACGTTTTGTTGCCAAGTGTAATGGATACACAAAAGACGTGTCTAGTCTGTGATTACAACAAACAGCATACCACCATGATTGATAAGATAATTTAGTAAAATCTTTCCAATTTTTGGTGATTTGTTGAAAGGCCACCGCCAATTACAAATCTATGATCCGAACATCAGAGGTGCAACCTATCCAAATAGGGGACAAACCTCCTCAAAAGATATGTGGTGTAGACAGGGGATGGGCAGAACTAAAAAAGGCATTGATTTGAGACCACACCTTTTCCCAAAAATCTCTAACCAATGTGCTGTGGAAAAGCATATGGCATAGGTCAGCACGTGGCATTGAACATGGACAACAAGTATCAGGAAGATGAGTGACGTGTATTAAGAACTAATGGAGAAAGTAAGAGCCTATTATATATAAAGAAAAGTGTCTGTGTGGTATTTGCTGCCCTAGAAGATTTTCTGAGTTTAAGCCATATATTGTACCAAAATTCCACAGTCCAGGAACATTCCAAATCTTTTTCCCATAACATTTCTACTTTGGTTTTATCTCTTGATGTAGGTGAGGTATGAAGAAAAGTATATATGACAGATGCCTTGGATTAGGTAATAATGAGTGATCTTAGTTTATCACTATGAGGAGCGGGTGAGACAGGGGGTATATACTGAATACAAGCAGCTTGAACAGTTTTTAATAAAAGAGAATATTTACAACTGAGATTAGAAGGCAAAGTGAATAAGGCGCGGAACTGTGTAAAGGATAAAGGTTGACCGTTGTCATATAATTGATGCACCCAGATCAAACCCTGTTGTCTCCAGGATTTCCAGAAAAGAGGTTTATTATTAATCATATTAAGTTTATTATTCCATAAAGGAAGTCCAAGAAAAGCTGGAAGGGGAGTAGGCGGAATCAATTTAGAGGTAAATTTTATTATAGGGGAAGATACCGACTGTGATTGACGCGTAAAAACTAGATATTACTGGAACGAAAAAGGTGAAAGAAAAGATTGCTCAAAAGTAGTCCAGAGGGGCAATTAACAGAGGGTTCAGAAAACCAGTGTGACATTTGATGTAATAAGAAAGATTTATGGTAAGTAGGAAAATTTGGGAAATTTGTCCCACCATCTGTTTTTGGATGAATTAATTTTGAAAAGGACATACATGGTTTTTTGTTAGTCCACAGGAAGGAAGATAAGACAGAATTAAGTTTTCTAAAATATTTTGAAGGAATAGATACCGGAATATTAGATATTGTGTATACAACTATAGGAGAGAGCATAATTTCTATGGTATCTAAGCGGCCCCACCAAGACAAATATAAGGGATGCCATCTCGCTGTTAAAGTCGAGAGCCTTTGTATACAATCGTCTAGGCAACAAAATACCGTTCCTGATATGGAGGAAGTAAAGTGTAAGCCTAAGTATTTAATAAATTGAGGATTCCACGTGAAACCTGAAGCAGCGAAATCAGCTTTGAAAGTATATTTGGTAAGGGGTAAGATTTCACATTCATCTTTCTTTAGTTTGTAGCCAGACACAGATGCAAATGAGTCAACTTCTTCTAAAAAAGCGGGGATGGAAACCTGTGGTTGCGAAAGGAAGAGAAGGACGTCATCAGTGTAAGCCTCCATTTTAACAGTAGTATCTTTAAAAGTGAAACCATGAATACTACCATTTTGGCGAATCCAGAGCAGGAAAGGTTCTAGAGCAAGATTAAAGAGAAAAGGGGAGAGAGGGCAGCCCTGTCTAACACCTCTGCCCAGATGACAATACGAACAAAATTGCATTATTGGCTGATATAGCTGCTTTTGGATTAGAATATAAAACAGAAATGAAAGCAGTGATTTTCGGGCCAAAGCCAAACCATTTTAGTGTACTGAAAAGGTAGGGCCATTCAACTCTGTCGAAAGCCTTTTCTGCGTCCAAGGCTATGGCTGCTAATGAGTGATTAGTATGCAAGACTTTGGAGAGAATATAAAAAAATAAGCGAGTGTTGTCTGTGATGAGTCTTCCTTTAACAAAACCAGATTGCTCGGTTCCTAACAAATTGGGCATACAAGATTCTAAACGTAAAGCCAAAGCCTTGGAGAACATTTTATAATCAATATTTGCCAAAGAGATGGGACGGTTATTTTTACGAAGTTTGGTATCCTTGCCTTCCTTAGGTATAATACAAATAAGTGCATCTGAGAAAGAGCCATGAGATTCACCTGATTGTAGAAAAGCGAGTATGAGGGTATGCAATTTAGGAATGAGTAAGTGCGCAAAATGAGTGAAGAATTCTTCATTAAATCCATCCGGACCCGGTGCTTTGTCTTTTTTAAGGCAAGAAGGAGTTCTTTTTGTGACAAGTCAGATTCTAGAGGTGAGAGATCTGGGTGCGCGTTTGGAGCACATTGGATTTTGGAAAGGAATTGGGAAATAGTTTGATCAGAGGCAGAGGTTTCAGAGGAATAAAGTGATTTGTAAAAAAGAAGGAATTCATTTAAAATGTCTTCATCCTTAAATATCAGTTGATGATTTTTGATCAAAGATAGATTCTATATTAAGCTTATTTTGTTTAACCTTTAAGTAATTAGCTAGTAGTTTTCCGGCTTTATTCTGACCGCCATAATACTTTGCGCTAGATTTTAGTAGATAGTTAGAAGCGTTATTAGTCGTATCCTGATTAAATTGGAATTTAGTTTTGATAAGGTCAGACAGACATTTCTTTGATTTGGACGAATAATAGGAATGTTCCAACTGTTTAATTTTGGTCAACAGGGCATTATTAATCTGTTGGGCTTTTTTACGTTTTTTCGAGACAAAATTGACAATGAAGTCCCTAGCTGAGGCTTTGAAGGCGTCCCAAACCACATAAAAAGGTATGTCATCTGTTTGATTAAAAAGAAAATATTAATTAAAGAAGGAAATAAAAGACAATGTAAATAATGGATCTAGAAGCAAAGTGTTATTAAAGCGCCACTTACATGAAGCAGAAGTTGGCTGCAAAACATCAAGATGAATGATGACGGGGCATGATCTGATATTAGGATAGAACCAATATCTGCACCCACTACAGTTTGAGTGAGATTGTGCGAAATAAAAAAGTAATCTAATCGCGTCTGAGTGTGGTGTGCTTATGAGTAAAAAGAGTATTCTCTGAGTGTGGGATTACATAATCTCCAGGTGTCTATAAGTTTGTGCTGTCTGATCATTTGTGTGAATGATTTGTGAGATCTATGAGGGACAAAAGGGGCTGAGGAATTCCGATCAATGAATGGGTCAAAAATGTCATTGCAGTACAAGCGCCTTGAGACCCAAGCGGGTGAGTAGTGCGCTATACAAGTATCAATTTACATTTACATTTTACATTTACCTGCAAGGATAAAATTATCGTCATAGTGTTGTGTAATGTGTTGGGACAGGGTGTTCCAGAAGGAACGGTCTCCAGCTGTAGGTGCATAAATATTCAATAGAGAGAGTGGATCATTAACTATCGAAAGTTTTACAAATACCCATCTGCCCTCTTGATCGGCACAGTGTAAGCGTATCTTGATAGAAAGGGACTTTCGAAAAAGAATAAGGACACCATTTTGTTTGCCATCACCCGGGGAGAAAAGGACTTCACCCACCCAACCTCTTTTCAACTTTGCAGATTCATCAGCTGATAAGTGAGATTCCTGCTGACATGCAATACCTGATCCTAGTTTAGCTAAATGAGTCAAAACGCTCTGCCGCTTAATAGGTGAGTGCAAACCTCTGACATTCCAAGATACAATTTTTAAAGGCATAAAATAAGAATGTAGTAATGTAATAAATACCAAAATAGGCAAAAAGTTAAACACATAAAAGCATTCTTGTCAATAAACCAACTGTAGATATAATAAAGCATTAGAAAAAAGAAGATAAGAGAGAGAAGAAGTAAGAAGTGAGAAGTATACAATATTTGAAAGTAGAAAATGTGCGAAAAAAGAAAAAAAGAATATTATATGAACAGAAGTGTAAGTGAACAACATAGAAGAGGAGAAAGAGTAGAAAATAAAAGTAAGGGGAGGATAATAGTACAGAAGCTAAAGAAGATAAATGGGAGGAAAAATTTACATAAAGTCCAAACCATACGAGGGGTTAGGGGGTGGGAGGCCACACGGAACAATGACGCGTCCGAGACCCACGAGGAGAGATGGGAGAGGAGAATGGTACCAACGAACTGTAGAAAAACATGAGGAAGGGAGGAAGACGAGAGGTTAAGCATAAATTGAAAACAATAGAAGAAAAAATAAATAATGCCATGCCGGCATAACCATATTCTGAAATCTAGACAAAAAGTGAAATGCATAGTAATGAGAAAACGTGGAACTATAACAATATTAAAACCAGCCCATGAGAGATCCCATGGTTATATTTGTGACTAAACCATAAGTAAGGTGAGGCTCATGCAAGGAGTGAAGGTAAAACAGTATCAAAGTTAGCTACTTGAAGTGTGGCGAAGAAGTGGTATCCATTGAATCCACCTGAAAAGAATAAAGCAAGCTCTGGAGTTTTAGTGGATCCTCGTTAGTAGTTTTGTTATTAATAGTCACTTTGAAGAGGCATGGGTGGAAGAGACCATATCTCGCTCCCATCAATCGTAACTGAGGTCTCATTCCCAGGAACTCCTTGCGGCGATCAACTGTTGATTTAGCGTAATCCTGAGTGTAGAATAACGTACTTCCCGACCAAGTAATTTTATTTAATACTCTGGCGGCAGAGAGAATTTTCAGTAGATCGGTGTATTCAAGAGAATATAGTATCACTCCTTGTGGTTAACTCATTGAGGAAGCAGATGCTAGGTGCGATAATGAGCCCAATCGTTGAGCTCTTTGGATATTTAAGTTGGTACTTTCTGGAAGTTTGGGAAGAAAATTCTTGAAGAAAGCAATTGAATCTGACCCTTCTGTCCCTTCCGGCAGACCATAAATACAAAGATTATTTCTTCTATTTCTATTTTCCAAATTTTCTATTTGTTTGTGTAGAGTAGATACCTGAGAGCGGAGGGAGTCGATTTTAGAGGTGGAAGAAGTCAGAGAATCAACATTTTGTTCCAGAGTGGTGCAGCGACTTTCTACACAGGACCATTTAATAGAAAGTTCTTGAAGCGTAGAAGTAGTCTCCTGGAGTGTAGAGGTGGTTTCCTCAACTAATGGGCATAAAGCCCTGATTTCCTCTAGCTATAAGTCCATGGTGACTGAAGAGACCTGTTTCGGAGGAGAGGGAGGATCCTTCTTCAGTCTTTTAGTTGACGCTTTAGTACCACTAGAAGCTATGGTAGGTGCTGCTGGTGATGCAGGTTTTGGTAAAGAATTAGTTGGGTCATCCATGTCTAAGCACTGGTATCATGAACTAGTATGATGGAGAAACCTGCGAGATGAAGATTTTGGCTGAAGTGACTCTTTAAATTGTTTCCCCATGTAAATACTAAAAAACTGCTAGGGACACTTCTTTCAAGTAAAATGTCCAGAAAAGGAGCCTCACAATACAATAGAGAAAGCAAGCAGGAAAGTGAAAAATCCTGCAATAGCATAAATATATGAATAGGCAAGTAAATATGTAACATACAATCATGAGAAAAGGATAATAAACATGCCTAAAAATGTACTGTAAAAAACAGTGGTAAGTCACACAAATATATAAGAAAAAAGGCATTTGTTGTGCACACCCTGAATAACAATGAAGACATCTGAAGAAAATATTGCAAGAAACATAGTGGAGAAATACGGAGAAATACGTTCCAGAAGAGTGAAATCAGCGCGACTGCATAAATGCACAATACAGCACAACAAAACAGTTAATATAGTCATCTATTGTGGCATTTGCGAAGAATTGCGAAGGAACCAGCGTCCCAACAATGCAGGCAATATCTATTTCTTGGCTACAAAAGTTCAATAAATGATAGCGTAGGATGCCATCTCTGGTAGCAGCATGTGGAAACAGTAGGCAAAATGGCAGCTAAATTTTGAGGAGCGCTATCACGCGTCAAAAGTGTGAGGAAAATGCTGCAAATAAACAAGAAAGAAGATCCTGAAGAGAAGATACCTGCAAAGTCCTGAAATGCCTATGTGATGGTCTAGCAACATAAGCACCTGAGGGAGAGGAAGGCACTGTCTGCAAATCGGACCCTCAGCAGGTTCCTCAAAATGGCGGGCCGGAGGCCAGCAGCGCCGCGTCGATACTAAAACTCGTAAGTAGCGAGTTGTCCCGAGTCTCAAGGCTTCAAAATAGGTCTCATGGAGGTCACGGCTGATTCATGCACCACATCCTCCGTTTTGGAGTCTGCATACAAGCATTAGGAGCTGCGTTGATCCGTCTCCGCTCCCGTCAGCTCCAGGGAACTATGGAAACGCCGCCATCACTGCCGGGCGCTAGCCACGCCCCCCAAGTGTCAACTCTTAAATTCTCAACTAAACAATAATGCTTGTAAAATGTGTGTACTGACCTCCTGGTGGCTGCTTTACAAATCTCAGTTAGAGGTACAAGTACATAATATTGCCATACTGCTTTGAAGAATGTTAACCATTCTTTCCGATTATGCAACAAAAAATAAGTTACAAATTAACTATCGGAGAAGTCAAACATTAACGTTCGGTGTAAAGGCAGGTAATAACGGGGAGGGGGGAAGGAAGTGCTTGAAATTCTTGTGTTTGCTGCCCCACAAAGACCCCAGGTAAGAGCCCCTCTTCCCCTTGCTATGTCACAGTCAATTACCCCATCCGAATTCAGAAACCTCGTAAGGAGCGCCTATATCGTTCATGTGGTCTACACGTGTTTAATTTTTCATGCTCTCATTTGAATGCATGCAGAGTTTATGTAGCAAATATTTTACATTTCCTTCCTGAGTTTATGAATTATAATTTGAATACATTGATTATCATTTTTATGACTCCTAAGCAGCAAACTGTTTGTAAGTCTGTTGCCATGTTCTTTGATTATTGTGAATATTTTATTTTTAGATGATTTTGGGAATAATTATTGTTTGCAAAGGTATATTTAAAATTTACATAAACAACCACTAATACTATTCCTGGTGTATTTTTCTTCCTAGTTTCTTGGGATCAGTGTCGTCAATGTTTTGTGCCCATAATTACACATACTTTTTAGTTATAAACAATTCATTACATTACTAAGGTATTAGGTTATGTACAAGAATGGCTGATCAAAACTCATGCATAAAATGTTTTCCAGGCAAAATATGTTGTGTAGCCAAGCCCCATTATAATGCTGCTGTGCAAAGCACACGGCTCAAACCATAGGATTGCCACCGCCAAAACACTGCTCAGTTTTAATGATGATGTATTACATACTGAGTGTGTGTGGTGCCCTGGCAAGGGATTGTCGTGAGGGGTGGCTAATTGCAGGGGTTGCTTATGCAGTAAAAAAATGTGTTCCCATAGCAGAGCTTCAGAGTTCATTGACAAGCTGTATGACCTTTTGGTAATGCTGCAATAATATGTCAAAGCCTCATTTTCCCATTCTGATATTAAAATTAGAGGTGCAACCATGAAGTCAGGTTCCTGAAGATGAAAAGTAAAATTTAATAAATGTTACCACTTTCTGCCACTGCTGATATTTAAATGTGACTAACACTCCACATGTTATACTTCTAACTTTTTGGTTAGCTGCAGATTCCTCACCTTTTGAATATTCCCAAGACTATATCCTGAATATTTTTAGATTGCCCTCTGTGCGCCAGTAGGTGGTGCAGCTCCGCTCTGACAACCTTCTGCTCCAGAACTGACATGCAGTGTCTTTATGGGCACCACTCCAGTGCACTGATGGAGTTTATTTCTTTCCACACTATCAGATTCAGATCCGAAGCAACCTCAATCCAAAATACTTTCAATGTGCAAATGAAATGTCACCTCATAGTAAGACCGTTTTAAACCCTGTACGGACTGTCACAAAGAAATATCAACAGATTCTTCTCATATTTGCCTGCGGTACAAGGGGTTGAGCCACAACTCTAAGGACTGTACTGACTGTACGTTGATGAACCCAAAGACCATACGAGACCATGAGACAAAATTCTGTGGCACCAAGCACCAACATACTGAGTGAAACTGGTCCATGCTACACCGAGGCAGATGGAGTGGTTCCATAAGACCATGCTCCTTCTGTTCAGATCCTTACCAACGCCCTCCGGCATGCCTATGGGCCCCAAGGAGCTTAGAGGTAGCAAGGCCCTCAATCTAGGGTACCACCGGTGGGTTAGACCTTGGTGCCAGTTGGACCCTCCGAATCCACCACTGGGCCTCATACAGCGCTCATTCCGACGCACCTTCTGGTGCCAGGCTCCAAGTGGGTTCTTGGAGCCTCAACACCGATTCTACCTCCATAGACACCAGAGGACAAGGTGCCCATTGTGCTATCTGACTCTGAGATTGCACCGATACAACCACGTCTGAGGTTCCGGTTGGCTATCAGCAGAGTATTGCCTCCTCCACTTGACTTGCCACCTCCACAAGGAAGGACACATACGTTGTATTCCTTATTTGCTTTGGATTCAGACAGTGATTAAGATGTGGTGATGAGATGGGGCAATATACCACAAGGAAAATTGGTATGATGGCCTTCGTGAAGCCAGTGACCTTGATACGTCCCCTAAGTTGGGACTCACCTCACTGGAGGAGAGCTCTTCGGAAGCCATGATCAGGCGTCGAGCAGCCAAAGTTCTTGCCCTCCTGCTTCCCACCTTATAGGTCAATACCATTGTCTTAACAGAGATTCTCTACCAAGGCAAACATCTACTGATCTCTTCTTGCCCTTCAATGAAGCCCTTATAGATACCCTTTTTGGGGCTTTGGGCAAATCTTGCTTCGGCCCCTTGGTCACTTGCCAGATTATGAGACCACACTGCCCTGCTGCAGGTGAACCTGCATTTTTGTATCCCCTCACCTGAAAACTTGGTGGTACAGGTGTCTACAAGTAGGACGAACCCAAATATCTGTCCAACTACTCCCCCAAAGAGGCCTTTGAGGCCTTTGGGAAGAGGGTATTTTCTTCCACAACCCTGGCCCTCAGATCTGTGAGTGACAGCTGCCCCCTCGACTCCTATTCAAACGCTCTTCGGGATTCTGTGGTTCAAGTCAAAGTTGTTCCTCTGACCTATCCAACCCCAAGCCATACTAGGTGGTTGTGATGTGGGCAAGTTTTTTTTTTGACTTGGTCTCCACCGATTCTATCGGGTGAGCAATGGGCACCAGTGTTACCATTCGCCATCACTCCTGGCTGCGGTCAACCCGTTTTTCAGGTGATGTCCAATTGTCCCTTGTGGACATTTTTTTGTTTATTTTTACGGAGTTTTATTTAGCGCTAACTTGACCCGAAGGTATCGGGTATCCGAGCGCTTTACACAAGAACCAGGTACTTTACATGAGGACACATTCATTTTTTGTTAGGCGCGGGGAGATTGAGTTATTTACCCAGAATCACAGGATGTTGCGCGTCCTTGCCGAGACTCAAACCCCGTTCCCAGATTTGAGGTCGACCGCCCCAGCCTTTAGGCCAACTCCTCTCCCCATGTCTTTTGATGGGACTTGCCTGTTTACAGACTATGCTGATTCCTCTCTGGATCAGTTCAAGTAGAGCAGGGCCAGCGCACACCGCCTAGGCTTATAAGCCCCATCCCACCACCCCATCAGCCGAACCTTTCCTTTGGCGGCTTTGCAGAGGTACCTCATACCATCAGCCAATTCAGCCCCAGCAAGGTGCACAGCAGCTTCTTGGCTGTGGTGCTGTCCGTTCCTACGTCCAGGACCAGTGAGCTAAACAGTCCACTGCATTTACCCCCCACACAGTCATACCTGCTAAACCCCTTTAGTGTGCCCTTGGTCTAGCCTTTCACTTGGTTGGAGGCAGGAACCATCGATTCTTGTTGGCTTGGCAAATCATCACGTCAGACTGGTGGGTCCTGCAGGTAGTCCAGAAGGGATATTCCATACCTTTTGTTGCCACTCCGCTGCACCTTCCACTGTCCCTAGAGTGAATGACGGAGGACTATCTGTTCATCTTACAGCAGGATGTACAAGCTCTTTTGGCCAAAGCAACTATCTTTAGGATGCAAGAAGTTGTGGTTGTTATTCCCACTATATCTTGATGCCAAAGAAGGACAGAGAGGTATTTATCCTGTTTTAGACCTGCATCCTCCCTCTCAATGACTTTATCCAGAAGTACAAATTCAACATTTTCACGCTGGCCCAGGTTTTGCCTGTCCTCGACACATCCAAAGAATTTTGTGGGTTTGCTTATTGAACTGCACATCTATTGATATACTAAGGCTAGGTGTTAATTTTTAATCTTACTGCTAAGGGGTGCTCATATGATGTTACAATATCCACCCACCAAGGTATTTTTATCTCTAGAACTACAAAGTCTAGAACAATGGTCTACCACAGTAGAAAAGTGGAAGAATCTATACCATTTTTTGTCTCATTATCTTGTTTGATCATAGATATAGTGATCGGGTGTGCTCTGATGTACTGTGGTTTGCCTGTCCTCGACCCTGGAGATGGATGGTGACATTCGACCTGCAGGACGCCCAAATCCATATACACATCCTGCAGGCCTATTGGCAGCATCTGCGGTTTGTGGTGGGACTAGAGCATTTTCAGTTCGATGTGCTTCCATTTAGTGTCACCAATCCCCTCAGGTGTTCACAAAAGTGATGGTGGTGGTAGCAGCATACCTTTGGAGGTGGGGGTCTGGGCCTTTCACCTACCTCAAAGACTGGCTGATAAAGGTGGGCTCACCCCAAGCAGTTGTTAACCACCTTCAGACTATGGCAAACCTCCTGTCATCCTTGGAGTTCACTATCAGTCAGTTCACTATCAGTGTGCTGAGAACCATTCTGGACAAGTTGGGTTTTGTGCCTTTCCTTTGGAAAGGAGAGTCAAAGACATTCATGCTATGATCTTAATCTTTTACCCTCTATCCAGTATTTCAGTGAGGTCAACTATGGGCTACTGGAACTGAAAGCCTCCTGCATCTTTCTGATGAAGCACACCAGGTGGCATATGCAGGCTCTACAGTGGGATCTGAAGTCTCAGTGAGCCCAGCATCAAAGGGAACTCTCCGACCACGACCAGATCTTGGAGGAGACTGCGAAAGATCTGCAGTGATGGTTACTGGACCATGATTGGGTCAGCAACAGGCCCCTCTCTATAACTTATCCAGAGTTCACAGCAGTATTGATGTGGCCCTTCTTGGTTGGGGCAGCCTTCTGGGAGAGGTGGAGATCATAGGCCTGTGGTCTCCTGCGGAGGCCCTGCTCCATATCAACCTCCTAGAGCTGAGGGCTAACGTCTTGGCATTGAAAGCCTTCCTTCCGTCCATCAAAAAGAGACTAATGCAGATGCATACGGACAACACCACAACTAACAAGCAGGGTGGTGTGGGGTCCTGGACTCTGTACCAAGAAGCACTACGCCTTTAGAAATGTGTATACCATCAAGGGATCTTCCTGGTGGTGAACTACATGACAGGATCTTTGAATGCCAGGGCAGACAAGCTGAGCCGTTGACTCAGACTGGATCACAAGCAACAGTTACACCCAGAGGTGGTGCAAGGTCTCATTAGCAAATTTGGAGACCCTTAGCTTAATCTGTTCACCACTGCTGAGAATGTGCAATGTCAGGAGTTCTGCGCATTGGAGTTTTCAAGGGGCCTCTCACTATGTGACACATTTAGCCTAGAATGGAACTTGGGACTTATGTATGCCTTCCCGCCAATACCACTCCTGCCCTAAGTTCTGAAGAAGATCAGGACTGACCGGTCCCAAGTCATCCTTGTGGCCCTGTGATTGGGCATGAAACGTATGGCATCTAGAACTCCTGGGCTTGAGCACTGTTATCTGATCAGGCCTCGCCTCTGGGAAATCCTGCTGTCACAAAAACGGGGCAAAGTCATGCACCCAGGCTTTTGCACTCTTCACCTTCATACGTGGCGATTGAGCGGCGACAGCTGAACACTTTTGACCTCCGTCCAGAGGTGTTTAAGCAGCCCCTGATAAAAACTATACGCGCTTTCATTGGGATATATTTGTGGCTGGTCACTCTCGACGGTGCTCCTCATTGCAATTGCCTCGTTGCAGCAAGTGAGTGAGCTTCAGGTTGTCTGTTTGAACCCACCGTACAGCACCTTCTTGTCACACAAACTGATTCTGTGGATGCAAACATCCTTCTTGCCAAAAACGCCCAACCTGCCTGCGTTTGGTGCTTCACCTTACACCTATAAAGAGGAGGTGAAACTCCATTGCTTTGACAAGAGAGTGGTGAGCTTTTACATCAATGGGACCAGCTCCCTGTGTAAGGTCAGCTGTTTGTGTGATTCACTGGGGTGAAAAAATGCAAGGTTGTGCAATAGAGGACCATCTCTCATTGGATCGTACTATGCATCAAGATCTGCTGCTCACTGGGCAAAAACCAGCCTCCAGAAAGCCGCTACCACAGCGTTGTCCTACTGAGTTCCTGTCCTGGACATCTGCCAGGCTGCTGCGTGGACATGGCTCCATACGTTCACGAAGCATGGCTGCCTTGGCAGTCAGGTTCACTGAAAGGGGCTTGTTTACCACTCAGTCCTACCAAACTTATTGGTTTGGGCCAATTGACAGACCCACCTCCTAATAAAAACTGCTCTGGTATCTGTTTAAACGTGAGGATTTTGCAGTTAAAAGTCTCTAACAGAAGAACAAGTTACTTACCTTGAGTAACAGTAGAAACTCTATCTAACTGCATATTCATCCCCAACCCTCCCATCCTCCCTGTTCTGCGAAGTGGGCTTTACCCATTAATAATATTCCAAGTCTAGGAATCTGCACACTGGTCAAAGCCAATTTGCTGTTGAGGTTCTGCGTCTGCGAGCGTGGACAGGCTCAAATCGACTGACATCAGCACGACGGAATGGCGCCTATATAGGTTCCACAGGTCATTTTCACAGCAGAGCGGTGTTCATGGCGTCTTCTGGCCCAGAGGTACTGCTCAGAAGTTTCCGCATCCAGTGTAACCCCTGAGGATTACTCAAAAGCTGAGGAATCTGTGGTTTGATAAAGTCTCTACCAGAGGTCTTCGGTATCATAACAACAAACATAAATGCAGGAGTGGATAAAAGTGAAAAAATTACAATTATTTAAAGTAATCAAAGTACTGATTGGAAACATTTTATATCACTCCAATAATCTAAAGCTATTCAGCATCATTTTACCTTATTTATACTGTGGCCAGGCACCTTTCACAGACAATTGTGCACATTTCAGAGCACTGTTAGGGGTGTTTCATAGGAATGCGATTATGTATCCTACATAGTTAGCTGGTTAGGATCTGGAATATCCACAAGGTATTTAAAGTGTACTTTAGGTCTAGCAATTGTATGTTAATTTTCTTGTTCAATTCTTTCAGTTGCTTTTTGTTTGTAACATGCTAGCTTGGTTCCTAGGACTGTATTGGTGCTACTTTAATTTCATTTTCTTGTGAGTTATCACTATGGTTTGTAGAAATACCACCCCTCCAAAACACTAAATGAATTTATTTTTTCTGTACTTAGTGGAGACTATGACTACCAGCTAACCCTGCGCACTGATCTCTACACGGACCGACACACACAGTGGTTCTACTTCAGAGTCCAAAACACCCAGACAGGGATCCCCTACAGATTCACAATTGTCAATTTGACAAAGCCCTCTAGCCTTTACAATGTGGGTATGCGTCCACTGATGTACTCTGAGCTACAGGCGGCGACTCATCAAGTTGGCTGGCACAGAGTTGGGGATGAAATCAAATATTACCGAAATGACCTTGAGCAAGACCGGCAGCAATATTACTCGCTTTCCTGGAAGCTTAAGTTCCAGCATCACCAGGACACTTGCTACTTTGCACACTGCTACCCTTACACCTACTCAAATCTGCAAAGCTATCTTGCCGACATCGCCAGTGACCCCGAACGCTCAAAGTTCTGCAAAATCCGTGTTCTTTGCCAGTCGCTTGCCAGAAACATGGTGTACGTGCTTACCATCACCAATCCCTCGACATCTGATGAAGAGGTCAAGCGCAAAAAGGCTGTGATCCTGACAGCCAGGGTCCACCCAGGAGAGACAAATAGCTCTTGGATGATGAAGGGCTTCTTGGATTACATACTGAGCGGTAAGAAGGATGCCTGCTTGCTTCGAGACAACTTCATCTTCAAAGTAGTACCAATGCTTAACCCTGATGGTGTCATCGTGGGCAACTATCGCTGCTCCCTTTCTGGCCGGGACCTGAATCGTAACTACAGAACTATCTTGAAGGACTCCTTCCCCTCTGTCTGGTATACCCGCAACATGATCAAACGGTAAGTCATGATTATCCAGGAATACTCTTGTCTGTATGTGAGTAGCAAACAAGGAGTACATTCTGGAATAGTGACACTAAGACATGATACAAATCGCACTGATCAGCCACCTTTTGTGTTTTAAAAATATGTAAGTATTTCACAGAACAAGGTAGACTGAGATGTACACAACCCTATTTCACAGCACATCTACTGTTTCCCAACTGGTCCATTGTTCTGTAACAATGAACAGTCATTGTAGCACACTTCTGCCTTTACTCCTGCAGGCACTGCAAGTCACATTCGTTGCTACTTATTGGTTGATTTTGTGTGTACTTAAGTCTTTCGCTGAGCAGTGATTGCTGCTACAAAAGTGAAAGAACTTGATTAGCCAGTCAAAATAAGTGCAATCTCTTGCATGTACATAGCCGGAAGGCAGAAGAGCACTTTACTTAGTCAAAGATATAACATTCATGTCATTGAAGGGGTAGCTGCAGTGCTCTATTTAAGCCCATAGGTTCCACCAGCACTCATGTTTGGGGACTGGCACTTATTTTTCATATCAGATGTTGACTGTGAGCAAGAGAGTTAAAAACACACAAATGGGAAAGAAGGAGGAAGAGAAAGATGGAAAAACCAGCACAAAAGAAGAAAACAGGGTTCAGTAAGAGTGAGATAAAGGGGCAGCAGTGACTGATAGTAGATTAAAGAGGCCTGAGGTAAATTTAAGACAATGCAGCCTTGGTATTCTGCTTGCTTAGCTCTGCCAGAGCAGAGCTTTGAGCTCCGGCACTTATTCTTTTACAAATTAAGCACTGGGTAGCTCGTTTCTAACAGCAAAAGTGGATTGGTGTTGCATCATGATGTAATGATGTAGTGTTCTTTAAAGAGGTGTGGCTTCAGCTCTTTTCTAAATTGAAGTAGGGTTGTGGTACAACATACAGGATGTTGTTCTAGATCCTGGATGCATAGATGTTTAAGACCCGTTAGCCTTTTTTTTTTTCACTTCTTAGTTCGATTGTGTCTTAGCTGCGTCAGTGTCAAGAGCCACTGGGAATGGTGAGCTTCTCAGACAATTCTGCATGGATGCCGGTCGTGAAGGCTTTGACTTAGAGGATGGTACGTGCTGGAATAGGGAGCCAGTGGAGTTCCATCAGGGTGGGGGTGATATAATATTCCTTCAGGTCCTTGAATAGGCATGCTATAGCATGCCCTTCGGTACAGCCAGTGCAAAGTGTCGGAAGCTGTGGAGAAGGGCATTGTCATCATCCAGAAGCGAGAGTGCGTGGGCTTGAACAGCTGGTGAGATAATGAAAAGGAAGGCACTCCTTTATTTTAACAAAAATATAATTTTGATCCTCTTATTTTTTACACATGCGTGCTGCAGCGGTGGCACGTTTGTCCTTCTTCCGTGCCTGCTAAACTACCAACCTAACTTGAGTGGATGAACCTCTCAACCCCTGCGCACTGTTGCTGCTAGTGAATCACACTAGAAATATCATCATTTTAATTTTCATTTCACTTCTTTCAAATATAAGTTTATCACATAACCAAATTCACCATTCTTCTTTGAAAGTATGATATTTAATCATCAGTTCATTGTCAATAAATTCAAACATATATTCAAAAAACAACAAAACATTTCAGAATTTCACTGTATCAACAGAGTCTTTCTTGACAACGTATAGTTGATGTAGCCCGATGCATTTCGAGTCCTAGTTGGACTCTTCCTCAGGGGCCTGAAAATATGAATATCTCATATCAGCAATTTCATAATATTATCCCTTTTTTTCTCATCAGATTCAAGTTACAAAAACCTACGGATGCTCAAAACAACGAACAATCACTTTACATTTCATGTATAGGAAAAATGACTACATCATGCACTTTTAAACCTTTTAAACCTGGAAACCACCACCATCTCACCTCAAAAGTGAATGTGTTAAAAAATATACTCACAACCAAACCACGAGGTTGTGATACCTGTAAACAAAAATGCTAGCTGTAAATACCTGCTGAATTCGTCTACCAATGCCCTAAAGCCAAAGAACCACCTCGTGGAGCTTCCTCTTACCTCGAGTCTTTTTTGGAAACCACCGCGTTTCCGTTTCAATTCAAAATGCCACCTACAACAAATGTGTAAACAATCCTTAGCTTCGTGCTTCAATTTTCAAACAATCCCTCCGCTATCCCCCACGGACGCCCCTTCTTACCTAGACGCTCAACACCAACTCCTAACTCCACTCCCTGCCGATTTCAAGCCCAACACCGGGCTGGCCAGGTTTAAACCACGTTTGTCTCTCGGGAGACTGGCAACAGTGAAAACGGACTAAGTCAGAACGCTCGGGCGCGCCATTTTGGTACAGTGTTCAAAACGAAACATAGAACCATCGGCACTCGGGGAAGTTCACTCAGAGTCCACAAACCGAGCGGAATCACTAAATACCGCCCTGACGAAACCATATATTCCTCTGACTGCCACTTATGCTCAAAGGCGAAATAATTATTAAAAGTGAAAATGTAAATAATAAAGTGCTCAAAAAATTAAAATGCATAGAGAATGTTATAGTACAAATACAGTGTTATATGATAACAGTGCGTTTAGTGCATTTCAACCATTCAAATGTACATGTATGGAAAATATAGTCAAATATTCACCTGCTAAAGAGAGGCTTGGCCAAAACCTCTACATGTATCTAGCCTAGCTTACAGAATCTTTTCTACAGAAAGCATGTATAGTCTATCTTTTCATTTAAACCTTTTGGTTCCTGGGTCCCTAGGTACCGGATCCAAAATATCTCTCTTTGTAGGAGGCATCTAGTGAGATCCACTCCTTCTTGTGATTCAGTTTTCTCCAAAACTGAAAACTGTAGCTGGGAGATGTTATGCCTGTTTTCTGACCAGTGTTTAGCTAAATTGCTCTTGATATTAACATTCCTGATAGTACTTTTGTGTTCGGATATTCTTGTTTTTAATTTTCTTTCAGTTTTCCCCACATACAATTTGCCGCATGGACATTTGATGTAATAAATCACGCTTTTGGAGTTGCAATCACTGTCATGATGTAAATCAATGGTTTTTCCTGTCTGGGGATGATGCAAAGTATTCAATATAAGTCACAGGGCATTTTAAACCTCGAATCAAATGTGCAGCAGCTTGTTCTCTAGCCTGCCAGGCTAAAAATGTCCCTGTAAAATTACTTTCTTCATAATTTTTTTGCGATTGCCTACGAAAAATCTCCTTGCTCTGATGATAAAAGTTTGCGCTAAGCTCCCGTTTTGCTTCATTTAATTGATTTTGAATACTGCTCGAGGGATTCTGCTTCCTTAAGATAGTTAAAGCCTGTATTCTTTGCTGCAGCAAATTTTTAATAGACCTAGCAGCTGTTAATACTGCTACATCTTTCCCTATAACTATACCGCAAATAAAGGCCTTTAGAGAATCCCAAACGATATTGAGAGGAGCTGTTTCAACATTACGAGTAACAAAGTCTGTAATCTCTGTAATCTCAAATTTTAATGAAGCAATCCACGTTACATTGTTCAAATATATTTTGTTAAACACACACCGTTTGGGAATTTTATGAAGTTTTCCCCCAGAACAAACTCAGTAACTAGCATTGCGTGGTCAGAGAACCCATTGTGCAGAGGCCTCTGATGGCAGAAATTAAGTTGTCGGGAAGCAAGAAAAAAATCAATACTGGAGGAAGACTTAAATCTCCCTGACCAGCAAGTATACTCTTTTTTTAATGGGTTTTGCATACGCCATGGATCGCAATGGTCAAGTGTTGTTATGTAATTAAAAATAGATTTCAATGACTTGGGTTTAAACTGCTTTCTCGAATGAGGCACAGTGTGGCAGGCACACAGCCAATGCTGCACAGCAATCACAAAAGGGGTGTCCCTTAGGAACCTCCTCCGCCCCCAACCAGAGGTCGCAGGATGAAGGAAGCTCTGCTAAGGTCCCCCAAAGTCACTTTCCAACAGCATTTTCTTGTCAGACAGGCAGACGAACAGAGGCTGTTGGAAATCGGCATTGTAATCCTGAGTTCAAAAACGCTGTCCATAGGGGTGTATGATGCAGTTCCGACAGACACGGATACTCCGAAAGCCAGTCGGAACTGATTTGGATTGACCGCACAGTTTACCTTCCGACCGCGACCATCGTAATCGACTGGCGGATTGTACACCGACCGAGTCTGTCGGAAGGGCTCCGACACGGTTGAGGAGAATCCGACTGTCGGGAGGCGGTCTTCCGTCCAACATCGTAATTGGCCCCTTAGTGTGAAGGGAGTCTCCCTGAGCTCTGCTCAGTTTTTCTTCATGTAGAGTCTGGATTAATTCCTAGATAACTTCTACCATGTCTGAAACATTGAAAAAAGGCCTCTTCAGATCCTGCAGAAGCTGCGGAAAGAAAAGGCTGCATGCGGATGACCCACATAATGATTGTCTTTACTGCCTCTATCTCCAGTATAATGGAAAGAAGTGTAAAATGCCCCACACTTTTTCCCCCAAAACCTTGAAGGGCAAAGAGGGGAGGCTCCTTCTGTGACTACAGAAGGCCAAACAAACACAAGGTGAGCAAAAAAACGATGGATTTAGGCCCAGATCTCCGTACTAGGGTGAATTTATGACATTGTTTTGCATTCTGTCCATCAATTGTTCTTTTTGAATTTGTCACCCTGTGTGGGACGGGTATGCCCAGAAGTGGGTCCTGTGCTCTCCATGCCACTGGAGTCGAGCTATCCTGGCTGATGAGTGCTGAAAGCCCGAAACCGGTCCTATGATGCTTGTTTCCAGTCGAGGGAGGACCTGGCCTGGCAGTTCGGGCTGGACTGTTCTCATTGGGCACAGGGTCATGACTGATTTGCATATGGCTGGGTCCAAACTGGAATGGCATGGTGAGCAAAAAACCGACAATGGATTTAGGCCCAGATCTCTGTACTGGGGTGAATGTATGACATTGTTCTGCATTTTGTCCATCAAGTGTTCTTTATACAGAAGGCCAAAAGCCACTACCAGTGCACCCTATCCAGAGTCACCTTAGGGTTCCCTTCCTCCAGGGTTTGGGGGTGATAGTCCAGGGTACCCTTATGACCTGTACTATACACCCTATGAGCCACAACTTCATGACAGCCTGTGGGATGATTATGATGCGAAGCCCTTGGCTGACACTGACCCGGACCTCTATCTGGCTAAACTATCCCCACCGGAAAATGCAACTGCATACCTTGAGGTGTTACAAAGGGCAGTGGCTTTCCACAAAATGGCAATGCATAAACAACTGGAGGAGGACAGCTTCATCATGGAGACACATGCAGAGGTCCATGTAGTTTTTACCAGTGCGGGTTCACTCAAGCCTGTCTCGACATCTTCAAGGAGCTGGTCAAGGTGCGAGTCATCACGCTTAGGAGGTCAACAAGGAGTATAAGGCTTCGCTGTCCGGCCCTCCTTACATCAGTGGCGTAGCTAGGGGGGGAGCGGTCCGCCCCCGGAGGCACTATTTTGTGGGTGGCTGCGCAGTACTGGTGTCCCATTGTGGCCGCGGCGGCCTTTATAATTTATTTGGGGACAGCACGCGGCCCAGTATGAAAGTGCAAGCAGTGCGCTGCACGCACCTGACCTGCAGGGCTGCCAAAATTGCCGCCACAACGTCCGTCCCAGCCTCCAGGGCCGTCAATCTTGTAGCGTGCGAGTGCTACCAATGACGGCCCTTGGCATCATTTTGGCCAGCCCTCGCTATGAGAACGTAGCAGTGATGCTTCACGCGCTTCACCACTACGCGCTCTTGTGAGGAGTCAATTCTGGCCTGGGGCAGTTAGTGGCAGTGCTGCCGGGCGATTTGCTGGCTGCTGCAGTGCAGCAGAAGTGAACGAAGTTCAAACCAACCCCTGCCAGCCATAGAGACCCTGGAGCGAGTGAGGTAAGAGGAGAGCAGCAGGAGCTAGCTAAACTTTTTCATAGGGGTGGCTGAGTGGCTCATCACCTTCGCCACAAATCCACTTTCATATGTGAGTGCATTTCCGCTGCAGATAAGAACATTGATGATGCCCAAGTCCCCTTGACACAGTAAATGTCCGAGGTCCACTTATGCTGTTTGATTAGTAAATAATCCGCGTTCGATGCACAAGGGATACAAACAAAGGTATTACTAGCTCTTGAGCAATGTAGAAATCAATGTGAATTTTTTATTTAAGTTAAACCTTTATGGAATTTGCAGTTCGCTCACAAAATCAGGCCAGTTGAATATAAATAAGAACATTTTACGTGTATCAAATGTTATTTCAGACTGTCATTGATTAAGAATCATTCTCAAAGCGACAGGTCTCGCTTCCCTTAATAGCGTAATGGCAAAGCTAATAGATCTAGCTTCTTGTTGGTAATAAGTGATTTTTTTTGTCTGCTGCTTCTAGCTGTTCTAGAATGAAACTATCATATTGAAGCAATCTCTCGAGCTACAACTATATGGATGTTGGGAGCAGGGTCCGTTTGTTGAACAGACTTCGTTCCCAGAATCAAACTGTATCCTCAAAGAACAGTTTTATAAACATGCATGTGCTTATTCTGTGAACAAAACAAAGTTGTCAATCCAACATCCACATGTTATCAAGACACCAAAAAAACCCAAATGATTTCACAAGGTGATTAGTGAATGGACCTAGTGTGCCTTAAAGGCAACACAGGATGTGCTTCCTATATAATAAAGCCATAAACCAGCAATTAAAATGTGTGACTGATTTACAAGCTACAAGTAATGTTGTTTCTGCAGGCAAACTAAAGGACTACTTCTGCTCCATCACCAATTAGAACACAAATGGGACAACTTGCGGAATTCCACAGCCTTAATGGTCATCCCAGACAAGCAATGGCATATCAATTAAGCCCACAGCAGCCAATAGCTGCAGTGGGCTGATCGAAGCCCCACTTTCCCCGAAATAATTCACATACATACGTTTTAAAAGTATCACTAACATGAGATGTCCCAGACAGGTAAAGCAAGACCTAAAAAGGTGTCTTGCTCAGTGCTGTAAGCCTGGTTTTAAGGATATGTCACCCATGGGATGAACATTCACAGGAGTAGCACAGACACAATTCCGTATAGCTATTGACTACAGGGTGGTCCCGAGGAATAAGAGAATGAGACTGGAAAAAATCAGGCTTACAGACCATAGGAAGCAAACTAAGGCAAGGAATACAAAACATTGAAAATTATATATCCCTGAGCAGTGTCATGTATGATCATGTTTGAATTGTGCTGAGGGGATTCTCTCTGATGGATGTCACATGCCGTTTTTATGAGTCCCCAGATAGATCATGCAGTCTGTGTGTTCTCTTTTGTACTGCCAGTCACCGGTGTATTCAACTGTGTAGCCTTAGACCGTGTCATGTTTGTGCATGTAACTTGCATGATCGAGTAACTATTAGCGGCGATACTACGCATCTCTCAGACCTCTTTCAAGTGCTCGCTGTCCTTTTTCCCCAGCACCCTCCTCCTCCCCCTCCAGGGGCGCCAATCTGAGGGATAGCCCCGGGCGCCACAAGCTCCAGCTACGCCTCTCCCTTACATTAGGGGACAACTACCAACTGACAACCTAGTTGTCCACACAGCCCGTAAGTGGGCAAATTCCCAGGGCACAGGGGATTGCTGACCCCTCCCATCCAGACAAGGAGAGTAAGAAAATTGATGCAGCAGGGAAACGTGTAGTGGCCCAGATTGGTTAGCTATGGCTTATTACCGGTCCTATGGGCTTACTCTCCCGGTACGAAAGCACCCATTGAGACGAGATGGAGGCGTTGCTGTAGCACCTCCTGGACCAATACAAAAAGAGGTGCCAGGAGCTAGTAGCTGAAGAAAAATGTATTTGCAACGCAAATATTCGATGTGCCCTAGACAGAGCTAATACTGCTGCTCAAGGTGAATACCAGATTCCTTCTTTACAGGCAAGCCTGGTTGCATGTTTCAGAAGCACCTGGTCAACTTGCCCATTGATGTTGACCATCTGTTCGGCCCGCAAATTGACCAGATGTTGGAATAATAAAGAACGATGGAGATAGCTAAAGCTATGGATGCCTTGCAGACTCCATCTGCCTGTGCCTTCTTTCGCAATACTCAATTTTGTGGAGGGGCCAAAAACAACCATCTAGAGGCATCCATTTCCTTCTTCAGCCAACAGCAAACACCCTCTTGGGGTTACTACAAGGGAGGATATAAAAACAACAGTAGACTCAGGAGAAAAGGTGCATCCCTCAAAAGGGATGCACCTTACGAACAGGGACTCCATCACCCTTCCCCCTAACCAACTTACTCCGTTTAGGGAAAGATTGCATGGGTTTCTGTTCCAGTGAACAGAGATCACTTCGGACCGGTGACTTCTAAGATGTTATAGCAGAGGGGTATTGTCCAGAATACACACAGACACCCCCAAATGTACCCTGCCACACACACAAACCTATCCCAGAGCATCAGCTTCTGCTCCAAGAGGAGATGCATGCGCTGCTCAGCATAGGGGCCATAGAACCTGTGCTGTGATTACACTGTGACAAAGGGGTATACTTCCTTTTTCCCAAAACATCCATAGGGCTAATCCTCGACCTAAGGCCCCTCAACAAGTACATCCTGTCAGAGCACTTTCACATTGCTATACTCCAGGGTGTCATTCCTCTACTACAGCAAGGCGATTTTATGACCTCCCTCGACCTTAAGGATGCCTACTTCCTCATCCCCATCCAACATGCACATTGATTGTTCCTCCAGTTTGTGGAAAGTGGTCAGCATTATGAGTTGAAAAAGTCCTGCCCTTCAGAGTAACCAACGGTGCCAGGGTGATTAAAAAAGTGTCTTGCAGTGGTAGCTGCTCATCTCAGATGGAGCGATCTTCTCTTACTTGGACTTTTGGCTGATTATGAGTGCAACACAACAGCAGTGCCTAGCACACACCTGAGTCGCCATACAGCCTAGACTTTACTATCAATGCCACCAAGCCCCCTCTCCAGTCCCTGCAAGTCCAGCTCTTTCTCAGGGCCATACTCCACTTTTGAGTAGGGAAATCATACCCCAGCCCAGCAACGGTACAAGCATTCCAAATGCAGCTTCTTCTTTTTCAGCCAGATCACCAGGGAATCATCAGAAGGATCATTGGCCTTCTTGCATTGCCATAGTCCCACATGCAAGATAACCCATGCGTCCGTTGAAGGTGTGTCTAACAGCACAATGGTCACATGTGGAGGTGAACGTGAGGATCTAGTGTTGATATGGAGCCGTACTTATCTCTTTCTGCATTTGTGGAATGTCAACAACCTGTTTCAGGGACATCACTTTTTGGACGTAGTACCGCGAATGACTATCACAACAGATGCCTCTCTCCGCAGTTCAGAAGCAAATCTTCAGGAGCTAACCATGCAATGGGGTGTGGTCAACCAATCTCCCTCGCATTTAACAACAAGCACTGGCGTTGCCAACAGGTCTCGCAGTTGGAAAGTTGGAGCTATTACAATTGCAAATAGCAATGCCTTTTATTTTTGTTTTCATTTTAAAAACATAAAGTGCTTTGTCATTTACAAAATCAATAGCTCCAACTTTCCTACTGCGAGACCTATTGTGCACTGCACAGTGTGGGTGAAAGTTGCACTGCATGGGTGTGAGTGCCTTTGAGTGAGTGGCGTTGCGTGGGTGACTGGCGTTGCATGTGTGATTGTTGTTGCGTGGGTGAGTGGCGTTGCGTGGGTGAGTGGCATTGCGTGTGTGAGTGGCGTTGCGTGTGTGAGAGTGGGCTTGCGTGTGTGAGAGTGGGCTTGCGTGGGTGTGAGTGGCGTTGTGTTTCTGACAGTGGTGCTGTGTGGGTAAAAGTGGTGCTGTGTGGGTAAAAGTGGTGCTGTGTGGGTAAAAGTGGCGCTGCGTGGGTGTGAGTGGCGCTGCGTGGGTGTGAGTGGCACTGCGTGGGTGTGAGTGGCGTTGCGTGTGTGAGTGGCGTTGCATGTGTGAGTGGCGTTGCGTGTGTGAGTGGCGTTGCGTGTGTGAGAGTGGGCTTGCGTGTGTGAGAGTGGGCTTGCGTGGGTGTGAGTGGCGTTGTGTGTCTGACAGTGGTGCTGTGTGGGTAAAAGTGGCGTTGCATGTGTGAGTGGCGTTGCATGTGTGAGTGGCGTTGCGTGCGTGAGTGGCATTGCTTGCGTGAGTGGCGTTGCGTGCGTGAGTGGCGTTGCGTGGGTGAGTGGCGTTGCGTGGGTGAGTGGCGTTGCGTGGGTGAGTGGCATTGCGTGGGTGAGTGGCGTTGCATGTGTGAGTGGCGTTGCATGTGTGAGTGGCGTTGCATGTGTGAGTGGCGTTGCATGTGTGTGGCGTTGCATGTGTGAGTGGCGTTGCAGGTGTGAGTGGCGTTGCATGTGTGAGTGGCGTTGCGTGGATGAGTGGCGTTGCGTGGATGAGTGGCGTTGCGTGGATGAGTGGCGTTGCTTGGATGAGTGGCGTTGCGTGGGCGAGTGGCGTTGCGTGGGTGAGTGGGGTTGCGTGGGTGAGTGGCGGTGCGTGTGTGAGTGGCGTTGCGTGTGTGAGTGGCGTTGCGTGTGTGATTGGCGTTGCGTGGGTGAGTGGCGTTGCGTGGGTGAGTGGCGTTGCTTGGATGAGTGGCGTTGCGTGGGTGAGTGGCGTTGCGTGTGTGAGTGGCGTTGCGTGTGTGAGTGGCGTTGCGTGGGTGAGTGGCGTTGCGTGGATGAGTGGCGTTGCTTTGAGGGAGTGGCGTTGCATGTGTGAGTGGCGTTGCATGTGTGAGTGGTGACATTGATTTAGTGTGTTAATGTGAACAATAATTGAGTATATTGTTCTTTGTGGTGTTATGTTTAGTGTGTGATGTGTGTTGTTGATGATATGGTGGTGTGTGTGTGTGTGATTATTTTGCAAGTGTGTGTTATTTTTTTGCTGTGAACATGTGTATGTGTATGTTTTTTTTAATTTTTTTATTTTGTGTTTGGCGTGAGTGATAGTATGGCTTTGAGTCCCTTTTCCTAGTGCGGATGTCTTTTCCTTAATAAAAATGCCGGTCGCAATGTAGCACCTATACGTTACCTCCATTTTTGAGGTCAGCGTTCTAGTTTGTTTTTGGTATTTTCCCTTTGTTTTCCGAATGATGTAATTTCCAGCCAATCGCATTGCTACGTTTTGTGACGTAGCATTGCGATTGACGTGCATCAACGGGGAAATTCCCAGATCTTCGAGAACAGTCACGTGTGAAAGGCGCGTTGTGCTTCTTGTGTTGTTGCTGCGTCGTTTGACAGGTAAGTTTGAATTTTAATATTATTATACAAATTTTGGGTATGTAGTATTAATTGTGTTTATACTTTTTTGAACGTTGATTAATGTTTTGTATTGTTTTATGACGTTTGCGTATTCAGACTGTTTTTGGTTTTCCGTATGTACTTAGTGTATAGTTATGTAACGTTTTAAAATGTTGATGTGCTATGTATAAATGTGGATTTTAATGAATATATTGCAAATGTCTTAATTTTATGGGACGTAGTTCCGACATATTCCAACTGAATTTGACTTTTCGTATGCTGTTTGTGTACAGCTATTGAACGTTTGTAAATTTTGATCTGCTATGTATTAATGTTGTTTCTAATGAATATATGGCAATGTTTGAATTTTTTGTGATGTACGTACGACATATTCCGACTGAATTTGACTTTTCTTTTGCACATCGTGTCTAGCTATTGAACGTTTCAAAATTTTAATGTGCTATGTATGAATGTTGTTTTTAGTAAATATCTTGCGATGTAGTTATTTTATGTACTGTACTTCAGACATTTTTTTGGAAGTCTTTTTTTTGTTGACAATGTGCAATTGTGATTGTACTGTTGTATTGTAATCAAAGTGTCTTTCTTTTGCAGTATTATTCTTTTGTGTTGTGAATGATTTTGATTAATATTTAAGGCTGAGATGAATTTAGACACTATTGGTATGCAACAACCTTCAACGTTTAAACTAGTGTTACTTTTTTTTTGTATTAGCAGTTTATTTTGATTTATCCTGTGATCGTTTGTGAAGTGTTTTGGCTCGGTTTCTTTTCAAATAGTCTATGTTTTTTCCAATATGGCCGAAAATGTTTTCATGTGCATTGGTTTGATTTACAAAGGTGTTTTTAAGACTTATGCATTGCCAGATGAATCTTGAAAGTAATGTACGGAAGAAACGCCTGAACGATATTTACGTGATCAGCTCGTGGATGATATGTTCACATGTGCTGTCAATGACGTCAATCATTACTTTCCATTCTATTTTATCACGTCGCAGCCCCACTTTTGAATTTCCCTATTAATAAAGCATATTCTTATTTTAACCCTCCCTTGCTTCGTTAGTTTTGCTTTTATATATAGCGCAGTTCGTAAAAGGTGTGTCTGTTGATCACTCAGTGGTACTCCGTGTATCCACCTCAGAAGGTTGAAGGTCGGATTCAGTTCTGACGGTGTTAACATTTATGGCCTGAAGGTTGTACATCGATGTCAGAGCTCAGTACTTATCTAAAGAATTCTAACTAGTGTGTCAGTTACGGACTTACGGTTTCTTTTCATGTGCAAAATAGTTAATAACTTAATGGCCATATAATTCCAATCCTAATTTTTAAGAATACATTTTCAATGGCCATGTTTATTGTAAATTCATTGTTCCTTGATGGCAAAACGAGACTAACTTTCTGGCTTGGTTTGAGCATGGTTTTATTGGCAGTATGCCTATTGGGTTGTTTTGTGCCAAGTATCTTTGTTTGTGTTAATGAAGATTTAATAGTTGGAGTCACTTGAAGTTTGCATGTGAGTTGAACCCAAGGAGTCCAATTTCTAGTATCTATTTTTTTGCGAATAAAGTCCAATTAGTTTTCTATATTGGAAAGCTGCATGCACATATTCGGCTTGTTTAGATGTTGGCAGTTAAATGCATGTCACCTGATTTCATATTTGTTACGCTTGTGAGGGGCAAATGGATTTATATTTTACTTCAAGCATGTCAAATGCGGACATAGATCGAGAGTACTGAATTTGCAGGTTTTGGCAGTAGGCCCTGACAGTGTACATGAAATCTAGTGTTAAGGGATAGTCAGTGATTCAGAGAGGCCTGGAAACATGCACTGCATTCTAACCACCACACAAGGGACAAACCATTTGACGACGAACCTGTCTTTAATTAGAAAGATGCATTGTACCAGAAAGGTGTGTAAATATCGTGGAACAGGTTTTGCCGACTCTTGTTTTTTTAATTATTAGTCAAGTGCTCCACTTTCGATACTTGTTTTCAGGAGGCAGCTCTCTAAATAGGACTCCTCGGCTCCGTGTCAGTAGCGAGTTTTTTTTCCTGCGATGTTTGTCTATAGGCAAGGGTGTGTATAGCGAGGACAACCAGAGAGAGGTCGTGGGAGGCGATGGAGAAACAAAGTGAATGAGCGAGAGTAGCGCAGCACGTGCAAGGCTGTGTTTGTGAGGAGAGAGAGGGGAGGTGCTGGTGTGGGAGGGGGGAGGTGCTGGTGTGGGAGGAGTGCTGCTAGGGCAAGGCTGTGTTTCGGGGAGAGAGAGGGGAGGTGCTGGTGTGGAAGGGGGGAGCGGCTGGTGTTAGATGTAGGAAGAAAAGAAGGGAGAGTTAGAAATACTCTGACAGGCGAGTACATGAGAACAGTACCAGAATGAACAAATGAAGGGAAAGAACAGTGACTGCTGCAGGCAGTTTGGAAGGTCACGAATGCTGCTAAGGAAACTGATGCAGTTAATAGGTGTACGTGCAAGGCTGTGTTTGTGGGGAGATAGAGGGGAGGTGCTGGTGTGGGAGGGGGGAGTTGCTGTTGTGGGAGGAGTGCTGCTACGGCAAGGCTGTGTTTTGGGGAGGGAGAGAGGGGAGGTGCTGGTGTGGGAGGGGGGAGTTGCTGGTGTGGGAGGAGTGCTGCTACGGCAAGGCTGTGTTTGCGGGGAGAGAGAGGGGAGGTGCTGGTGTGGGAGGGGGGAGTTGCTGGTGTGGGAGGAGTGCTGCTAGGGGAGGAGAAGCCCTGGCCGTGAATGCTCGTGCATGTTTGCTCACGTGATTCACGTGAACTGCAAGAAAACCGCAGTGCTGAAAGCCCTTGGTTTGAAGATGAATTTGCCGACTTGAATTCTCCCCATTTCCCATTCCTGCGGAATGGTAAAGGCGAGACCTAAAAAGATCTTAGTCCAGACGGACAACACAACTGCTATGCTTTGCTTACAGAAACAGGGCAGCATACACTCTCTGCAGTGGTCCACACTAGCTCAGAGTATTCAGCAGTGGGCGATACACCATAGAGGCCATCTAATGATAGAGCACATGCCAGGAGTGAACATCAACTTCATGGACCTGCTCAGCAGGATGCAGCAACAAGTCCACGAGTGGGAACTCCACCTCAAGTTATCATACCATACTTTCTACTTTGGGGGTTCCCCCAGATAGACATGACACCACAGAAAATGCAAAGTGCCCAATCTTTGCCTCCCAGTTTCCACAAGCACAGTCCATGGACAATGCACTGTGGATGAACATGTCAGGAATATTTGCCTTTGCATTTCCACATCAACCACTTCTTCCATTCATGGTTTGGAGGCTTCAGCAGACATTCCCCATTCTCATATAGGTCAGACATACCTAGTTAATCAGTCTCCTAGGACTGTCTTAGTGCTTCACAAGAAGCTGCCCAATCAGGTGGATCTTCTTTCAAAAAATCCCAACATCCCAACCCCAAACGGCTACATTTTGAGATTTGGATCCTGAAGTCATAGAGTTTGGATATCTCAACTTACCCTCAGAATGTACGGCTGTCCTTAAAGAGGCCTGGAGGCCCACGACCAGAGCCTTCTACACAGCACACTACTGTCTTCCTAAACATAGTGCCCCTCTTCAAGCAGCAGTCCAGGATATTCCCTGTTACCTACTCCACTTACAAAAGTCAGGCCTAGCTACACTTGCATAAGTTGTTGCTGGTTGCCTTCAAAACAGAGAACACATTTCACTTTTCAGTGGTCCTGTTAAAAAAACATTTATGGAGGGACTCAAAAAGGTTATCACACTAAGGGTGCCTCCAGAACCTCAGTTTTGTTCTAAAATGTCTTATGGGCCCTCTTTTAGAGCCAATCCACTAATGCACCTTCCAGTTCCTTTAATGGAAGGTAGCTTTCCTTTTAAAAAAAAATATTTTTATTTGAGTTCCCCCACCCATTTTCGTTGTACAGAACACACAAAAAAAATTAATTACATTTTACCATGCAGGACTTATCACAAATCATAGAAAAATTATAAAAATAAGTCAAACATAAGAGATAAACTATAGATGAAGGCAAAGCAAGACATATAGTTACAATAAAACAGAAATTCAAGACAATTTATCTACCCTGGATCTCTCTCTTTCCACTTCTGTATATGATCCCATATCTCATTCCCAAGTTTCTTACCTATTCTGCCCCTCCATGCGTAAATCGCTTTCTCAAGGTTAAATGCAGCTAATAATTTGTTTAACCACTTATGGAAAGTAGGTGGCAAACGGTCTAGCCATGCTGTAGCCGTACAGAGTTTTAAAACAGCCATAGCCACAAAAATAAAATACTGGTAATTAGTCTTACCTAGTCTATCCTCTATTCCTAGGAGTATGAGTGATCGTGTTAGAGAGATTTCTATTGTTAATGATCATTTAAGGAAAACTTCAATTTCCTCTTGGGTTGTTTTTAAGTAAGGGCAAACAGCAAACATGTGGACTAAATCAGCCTGAGTACTGTCACATCTCGGACACGTAGTGCCAGCTACTCCTCCCCACTGCGCCAACCTGGATGGAGTATAATACAAAATGTACAGCGTTTTAAAGTGCTGTGCCTGAAGTGATGCTGAGCATAATAATTTCTGCCCTAGTTCCAAAGATTTATAGAAACTTTCCTTCTCTATACCCACTTTTTGTATCCATTTGCCTTCATATTTTTCCAGATCATTTGGTTGATACTCTATTAATTCTGAATAAAATCTTTTAATTGTGTCCAAAATTGAATTTGTTGCAAATCCCGCCGGCCCTCCAGTTTTTGTCAAAATAAAACTTCTAATTTGCAAACATTTAAAGTAATGGTTAGTATCCAGCCTGTATATTGCTTGTAAATTATTAAACTGCATCACCCCCTGTGCTCCTATCAAATCACCCAATTTGGAAATCCCATGGTTACCCCAATCCGAAAACACTGCCCCTGATAATATATCACCAGGAAAATTCGGATTATTACTCATCCTAGAATAGGCATTATATCGTCCTATGCCAAATTTTTTCGAAAAGGAAAACCAAACCTTGTAAGCGGCCATAACCGTTTTGAATTTAATTCTCTTAAAAAAACTGTAAACTTCAACAGAAAGTTTTCCGCTTGATCTCCTAAAACTATTGAATAATTTGCCAGTGTTCCTAACTCAGAGTATCCTTCACGCTCTGCTCCTCCAAGCAGACCTGTCATATATCGAAGGCATGCTGCCCAGTAATATAATTTTAAATCTGGCAGGGCCCACCCCCCTCGTTCCCTCGGTAGTGCCATATATCTAAGTGCCCTTCGAGTCTTCCCATGTGTCCAGACAAATCGATATACCATATGTTCCAGAAGCTTAAACCATTTTGCTTCAAATAATAAGGGTATGGCCCTAAATAAATACAAAAACTTTGGGAGAAAGATCATTTTGACTATGTTGGTTCGGCCTACTATTGTTATGTTATGTTATGTTAATAACATTTATTAGGCGCAACAGCTGCCCCAGCGAAGGGGCGTCCTGGCGCCTGATCATATGTAACAACACAACAGATCAGAGCTGAGAAGTGGGGACATTAGCTAGCAGAGATGAACAGGTGGGTTTTGATGGCCCGTCTGAAGAGAGTCAAGCTGTTGAGGGCGCGTATGTGTACAGGAAGGGAATTCCATAGATCCGCCGCCAGAACACGGAAGGAACGTCCTCCCATCCTGCTAAGCCTGAACCTAGGCTTGTTCGCCAGATGCCGAGCTTCGGATCTGAGGGACCGCGTGGGGGCATAAGAAGAAATAAGGCCTGTCAAGGCCGGGGGAGAAGAAAGCTTCAGAATCTTGAATGTCAGACAGAGAGCCTTAAATTTGATTCTCTGTCTGACCGGAAGCCAGTGCAGAGAGGCCAGGACAGGAGAGACAGAACATCGTCTCGGAAGACCTACAATGGCCCGTGCAGCAGCGTTCTGCACCCTCTGAAGCCTAGTCGCCTCAGCCTGGTTGACTCCAAGGAGCAAGGCACTCCCATAGTCTATCCGGGAGAGGATAGAGGCCTGAACCACCAGTTGTCGCGTGGGAGGGTCGAAAAATTTGAGGACTGGTCTGAGTCCTCGCAGAATACCATAGCAGGTAGCTGCTGTCTTCTTTGTATGGATGGTAAAAGAAAGATTAGAATCCAGCCATACCCCCAGATTTTTGACTTCGGCCACTGGAATGGGCATCGCCCCCAATTCGAGAGGCCACCACTGGTCTCCCCAGAGTTCCGCCTGCTTCCCTACAATCAGGACCTCGGTTTTCTTGGCATTAAGCTGTAGGCAGTTGTTACGCATCCAGCTAGCCACAGCTATAAGTCCTGCGCGGAATCTGGGCGCAGTCACCTCAGGGTCCCCACTGAGTGTCACCGCCAGCTGCGTGTCGTCGGCATACGATGTCATCGTAAGGCCATATTGCCTGACGACGGCAGCCAGCGGTTTCACATACAAGTTAAATAATGTGGGGCTAAGGGCAGAGCCCTGAGGGACTCCCAGTTCCAAAGAATGGTACGAGGACTGGCCAGGTGGAATGGCTACTTTAAAAAACCGGTCCGAGAGGAATGAGCGGAACCACTGAAGAGCCTTCCCTACGATCCCCACTTCCTCCAGACGCCGCAGCAAAATGTCATGAGACACCGTGTCAGACGCGGCGCTCAGGTCTAACAATAGGAGCGCCGCGGTCTGCCCCGCATCTAGCACTGACCGCAAAGGCTCGATCATAAAGAGCAGAGCAGTTTCAGTGCTGTGTTGAGCGCGAAACCCATTTTGACTCTCGTCAAGAATATTATTACACGAGAGGTGGGCAGACAGAATGGTGTTCACGTGCGCCTCCATGACCTTGGCGGTCCAAGGCAGGAGGGAGATGGGCCGATAGTTCTCCGGGAGCAAGGGGTCAGAATTAGATTTCTTCAGAATGGGCTTGACCACAGCTTGCTTCCAGGATGGCGGGACCACGCCCTCACTGAGGGAGAGATTGATCAACTCCAGAATGGGCTCACGACAGAGAGGCGGGAGAGAGGCGAAAAGCTCCGGCTTCAGAGGGTCTAAGGGGGAGCCTGATTTAATTTTGAGGCTCAGAGTGTCGAATACCTCATTAGACATGGTCGGCAGGGTTGACAGGGTTTCGGACACCAAGACCTCTACGTCGCTAAGAGCATCCCCGGGGGCAGCTGGTGTGAATCCTCGGTAGATTTTCTGCACTTTCTCCACAAAAAAGGATGCCAAGCTTTCACAGTGCGAGTCCGTACAGATTTCTTGAGAGGTGGCCCGTTTCCCCATCAGGTCTTTAAGTACCTTGAAGATTAACTTAGAGGGGTTGGGGCTGTTGGAGAACTCAGCTGCGTAATATGCGGCCCGGGTTTGACAAATAGCTCTGTGGTAGGACTTAAGCTGGGCAAAGTACAGCGATTTTAACGTGGGATCAAAGGCTTTTCTCCAGGCCCTCTCAGCTTGCCGGCAAGTTCTCTTAAGCTCGGCAAGAGTCTCATTGTACCAAGGGCTACGATTTTTAGCGTGACATTTTGCCCAACGCAAAGGTATGAGAGAGTCGAGGGCAGTAAGAACCCAGTTGCAGAACTGTTCATAGCCCTGTTCTACATTCTGCAGTTTGCCTAGGGGTTGTGCCTCCAATATCCTGACAAACTCCTCCAGCTTAAGTTTACGCCAATTGCGCTTTAAACTCTGTTTATCTACAGGTTTCAGTTGAGGGGTGTCAAGGGGACATGACACTTTAACCAGCAGATGGTCAGTCCAACCCACCACCATCGGGTCAGCTGATCTAGCCCGAACTAAGGTGGTAAAAAAGGGGTCCAATATGTGTCCTCCTATGTGGGTGGGGGAGGCGACTAGTTGGTCGAGTTGCAACGCTTCTAAGTCCGCCAGCAAGGAGCTGATGGAAGGAGATGACGACTGATCCAGATGTATATTTAAGTCACCTACTATATTGAAGTTAGAGCATGTTGCGGTCAAGGAGCTGACTACATCCACAAGGGCAGCCTTGAAGGCGGTGTCATTCCCAGGTGGACGGTAGATAAGCACACCGCTGAAGGTGAATTGATGACTGACCTTTACCTTAAACGATGCGCTTTCACACATAGGGAGGTCCAAAGCCTTCCACTCAACCGGGAAACAAGATTTAGTCGCCATGGCTATACCACCTCCCCTAGTTGAGCGGTTCAAGACAGACACCGTATAGGTAGAGGGGAAAGCCAGGTTAATGATGGCAGTGTCCGCGTCCTGTAACCAAGTTTCGGTCAGGAAGATGATATCGGGAAGGTCCGTATCAATCATATCCCGTAGTGACTGATGGTGTTTGACCAAAGATCTTACATTCAAACTCCATATGTTAAGTGCTTGTCAGGTCCATTCCATATGGGTACCACGGACAGTCCTGCTAACTGGACGAACTCCAATGGGAGAGGCCAGTGAGAAAAAACCGCAGGCACACTCATATGGTTCTGAAAGAGGAGGTAGAGGGTCATGATTACAAACCCGAAGACTATCTTTTATAGAGATGAGAGCAGCGCGATCGTACCTGAGCGCCGCCATGTTAAACAGGCTGCTAATAAGGGAGGAAGCCAGAGTCCATAGCCCGCACCCGCTACCTCGACGCGGACGAGCGCAGACGGGCAGGACTCTGGCACGACTCCGGCTAAGCGACGGCGTCCCACTGCGCGTTCCCGCTGCGCGGGAGAGGACGACTTTAAATAGGCGTCTCCCTGAACAACTCGAGCGTCGGGACGCTCCAAAATGGCGCCCGCGCTACAACACACTCACCCCAAACTAAGATGGCGCCCACAGGAATCCAGCCCCGGGACCCGGACCCACCGAATGGCGGTGCGTCTTCCTAAATTAAATGCGAGTATGGGGGCAGCCCAGTCACAAAGATAGGATTAAAATCAGGGGAAAAGTTAAATCAAGAAAACCAAAATACTCTAAAGGTAGGTTTAAAATATCGCAGCTCGCTGGCAGCGCGACCTGCGCTAGTGCAGCAATGATCAGGGCGAGAGAATACACGAGTCCGCCTTAAATAGGCGTCTCCCTGAACAACTCGATTGAAAAATGTATATTATTTAATCTGTCCAAATCCTTCTTAGCTTTATTTATTATTGGCGATATATTTTACTCCACAAGGTTATGTAAATCCGGGGTTATTGTTACCCCTAGATAAACTCCACTTTGGACCACCTGGGAATCAGTACAATCTATTTTGCTATTTTTAATAATTTGTGTTTTTGCAGTATTGAGTGCATAACCAGACACTTCTCCAAATAATTGTGCTTCTGCCTCAACCAGCTCTATAGCTTCTGTGGGTCTAGATGTTACAATCGCCACATCATCAGCATAAGCCAGGATTTTGCACGGGCCCCTACTAGTCTCTACTGGGGAAATATTGTCATTTAATTCTATACACCTTATATAGGGGTCCATATAGAGGGTAAATAAAAGTGGGGAGCAAGGACACCCCTGCCGTGTACCCCTCTTTATCTGAAAAGATAACGTATACCCTCCGTTTACTCTTATACGAGCAGTCGGTCCTGCATATAGTACCTGTAGGGCTTTCACTATTCCCTCCCCAAATCCCACCCTTCTCAAAATAAACCAAAGAAAGTCCCAGGAGACCCGATCAAAAGCTTTTTCAGTATCCAATAACATCACAGCGAGCGGGTCTCCTGTAACCTCTGCAAAATCAAATAGAGTAATAACCTTTCGTATATGATGGGTAGTACCCCTCCCTGGAAAAACCCATGTTGGTTAATACTAACCAGAGTGTCAATTATTTTCGCTATTCTCAGGGCGAGTATCTTCGAGTATACTTTTGTGTCTGTATTCATTAAAGTTATTGGCCTATAAGACCCAGGTTGTTTTGGTGGCTTACCCTTTTTCAAAATTATAAATATCCGCCCCTGCCCAGCTATTAGGAGTTGATATACCTGTCTGCGCTTGCTGCATTTTGGCAATAAAATCCTTTTTAATTATATCCCAAAACGTTTTATAAAATTCCAGTGGGATTTGTTCAGGTCCTGCAGCCTTCCCGGACGGGAGGCTGGTTAAAGCAATCAATATTTCTTCTGGTGTAAACAAAGCCTCCAGTATATTAGTCTGTTCTTCTAATAGTGTAACTGCCGGTATGGTTTATAGGTAATTCCTTATTTTAGGAATATCAGTCACGCAATCTTGATCATACAAGGAAGTATAACATTTTCTGAAGACTTCTTGTATCTCTTCTGAATCTGTGACTACTGCTCCTGCGCCATCCTGTATCTCTCTCATTTGCCCTATAGAGACATTCTGCGAATAGCAAGTGTGCGGCCAACAGTTTCGTTAAATTCATAGCATCTTTCTCTATTTGCTATATATATTTTCGCTGCCTTGTTAGCTATAGCTTCCTCCACCTCCATCCTTGCTTTTGCTATTCTAATCACTACTTGATCTAGAGGGGTACCTCTAAGCACACTCTGAGTTAATTCCTCCTCTGCCTCTACCACTGCTTGAGCCAGCTCCACCCCTCTTTGTCTAACCCTTCTTCGACTTGCTACACTAAAGCTTATTGTCTCCCCTCTAATGGCCGCCTTAAATGAGTCCCACATATTCCCTGTTGACGTACTGCCTCTACTGATATCTAAGAAACTCCTGATCCACATCCTCATATGCTTAAGGTAGGCATCATTCTTTAATAGCCCTCTCTCAAATGTCCAGACTCGGGGCAGGTCCGTGCTCCCCCCAATATTTAGTGTTAAGATCACAGGATTATGATCGGATATTATCCTTGGTAGTCTTTCAATCTTGACTTTAGGTTGCAGAGAGTATGAAATAAAAAAGTAGTCTAGTCTAGCACAAACTTTATGTGGGGCTGAGTAGTAAGTAAATCCCTGCTCAGTAGGTTTTAAAGCCCCCCATACATCCACTAACGTATTATTCCTTGTAAGTTTATATAGTGAACGCCAAACTCTCTTTTTCCTACAGTGGTAACCCCCACCGGGGGCCATTCCCTGTCCTCCTGCCCCATTAATATTAAAATCCCCAGCCAAGATTACATTAGGGGACCATGCGGGTAATTCTAAATCCAAGAAATCCAGAATATCGGAATCGTCTTCCGTTGAACCATAAACACAGCCAACAGTAATCCATTTCTCATTAACTTTGCACTCTATTAGGACTCATCTCCCCCATTGATCTTTCGAGCTTTCTCCTTACTGTTATATCCCTACCTTTCGCTAATATTGCCACTCCTCTGTTCTTAGCCCCTTGCTTAGAATATGCTAATACGGTAAATCCCAGTTGTTCTAATAGGTGACCTTGTCCCCCTTCTACATGGGTTTCCTGCAGACATTTAGAGATCTTAGCCAAGTTGCAACCTTCCGTCTTTTAATTCGATCATTTAGACCGCAGACATTGATCGTAACTACACGTATACTCATTAGTGTACATCAAATGGAATTCCCATCAGGCTCATACCAGTAAAAAACAGTATTTTGACATTTATCTCTTGCTGAGATACATTCTCCCAATTAAACACATCAACATTTTCTATACTGTCCTGCATGTGATAGCTCAAACAAAAAACACTGTGCTCTGTACCCCTTCTCCACCCCTTCCCCCCCTCCCTCCCCCCCTCCAACCCCCACTTACGGGCAAATAGGTCAGTCCTGATCTATGCGTGACAGCTGCAGCCCCAAGTGCCACCCGCCCCTCCTGCTCCCGCTCCTAAAAGAAAAAAAAACCTTCACATGCCTCTGAAATACACACCGCTAGATGTTACTACTGCTAATACATTTTTACCCTTAAACTCATCCTCCTTCCCCCCCCACTCTCCTGAATCATGTCTTATTACTTACGATGTTTAGGGACCACCATCATAGACTTTGAACTTTCTTTTCTCCCTTTGACCTCATCCAAATATGCCTGCGCTTTGATTTCTGAGAAGAAAATCTTAGTTTGTCCATTAAAAATAACTTTAAGGCGACAAGGAAACATTAAATAGGCCTCACAGACGATATTTTTAAAGGGGGTTATCATTTGCCTCATGCGCCATCGCCTTTCCACTGTCGCGTGGCAGAAGTCCGGCCGGGCAAAAAACGTTGTGCCGTCGTAGGATCGTCTGGCCTCAGGTTTAGCTTTATCCATAATTTCCTGCCTTAATAGGAAATTTCTTACATATATCAGAATCGCCCTCGGTTTATCTGATATTTGTTCTCTCCTTTGTACCATAGGGAACCTGTGAGTCCTTTGTATCTCAATATCCCAATTCCTGACTGACAACTCTGGAAAAGCCCCCTTAAGTAAAGCAACAACAAATGCTCACACATCCTGCCCCTCTTTTCCTTCCGCGACCCCTAAAAGTCTAACATTGTTCCTTCGTTGCCTATTTTCATAGTCCTCGAGCTTCCAATGAACATCCGACACCATCTTTTCCTGGTCGTTTTTGAACTCATTCCATTTCCCAACATCCTCCTCTAGTCTCTCAGTTCTTGCCTCCACTTCTGTGACCCTGGCTTCCATGTCTGTGTAAAGTTTATTCACCTTGCATAGTGAGCCCTGTATTTTTTGGTTGGCCTGCTACGCCCTCCGAGAATCACTTCTTGCCTCCCCCTGCATTTGTTTCAAAGTGGCTTAAAGCATATCCATAGTGGTTGTCTTTCAGAGGTGTTTTTCTGATTTTGAAGTAGAGTAGTGCCACCTTCTTGGTAAAGCTGGGAGGTTGCTGAGCAATCCCAGTCTAGCTTTTTGGATACCTCTGCATGGGTCGGGCTCACACTATTCTTTGCCCGGTTATGTGATCTACTCTTGAGACTTCTTAATGGCTTAGCCCTCCGTTTTGTGCATACCTTGTGCACTGATCCGTTTTCTTGAGATGAAACTGCTGAGTCTGTTCTCCCCTCAGCTTCTGAGGTGTCGGACTGGCTTTCCGTTGCGGAGCCAGATGCTGTCATTTCATCGTCCTCATCCCCCTCCTCATCATTGACAGAAAAAAAGCAATCATCACTCGGAGATCCTGGGTTGAGCAACACATCTCTTACCTGTATTCCAGGCTCGATGCATGTATTGTGCACATCAGAGTTTGGGTCACTTGCAGCCTCAACAGTCTCAATATCAGTGTTAGTGAGATCGCCCTTGGGTCGCGGTATCTGCTCTATACCTGATAGTAACGGGACAGTGGGCTCTAGACCCTCCTTCGGGCCCACCTCAAGATCCCTAGATTTACTTATTCCGTTGTCAAGTATTGCAGAAGTACGTTGTAAATCAGTGCACCCATTTTCAATCAATAATAGAGGTGAGGGGAGGGTGCACCTATCCACCTCTACTGATGATTCTCTACCAACAATAGTCTCGGTTTCAGGATTACGCCCAATCACCAGTAAAGATCCGTCCCCCGCCGCGCCCTCCTTACCAGTTTGTTTTGCAGAAACTGCAGAGTCTATTTGCATCACCTGCGCTTGCAACTGTGCTCCTCCACCACCATCGGCCACAGCAGCATCAGCGCCAGCCCCCGTAGCCTGCCCATCCCGCACAGCATCCGCAGCCACAATCAGACGTGCAGACGATCGCTGCCTCTCCGAGCTCAACACGCAGCACTCAGTAGCCACGCCAGTCTCCACCGTCCACATCCGGTCATTGAGCAGCTCTGGGCTCGGTGCCTCTGTCTCCTCTGTCTCCGCTGTCTCCGCTGCATCTTCCGCGCTGCCGTCTCCCACCCTACGAACTACTGGTGAGGCGAGGGTTACCGGTCCTGTTACTTGTGCTGCTGGTGTTGCTTGTGTTGCAAATGCCTCTCGAAGGGTAGGCTGTCGTAAATTCCCCTCCTTAATAGTCACTTCGCTATTCTGGCGTTTAGCATTCTTTTTGCTAACTGCAGTTTTCTTTTCCTTTTCCTTATCTTTTGACGATATGCTTTTTTTCTGACGGAATGCTTTCCGTATTCTCTGTATTCTCCTGTCTTTTGTTTCTCCGTAATTGGGCTGTTGATCTTAGATTAGTCGACATTGTAGCTGACATTGAAGCCGTGCCCGGATCACTAAAAATAGCTTTGTCCGCTTCCTTTTCTTTTTCCTTTTCCTTATCATTCTGTGGCTTCTGGATTCGAGAGGCCATAGCTTGCTTCTCAGCTGGTCTTAGCCCTTGATGTAGAGCGCCAATTCTCAGCGTGTTTAGCCAGAGATTGAAATGAGGCAATCGCACTGCACTTCTCTTTAGCCAAACGACGATGCGATGAATCAGTTCAAATGAGTGAGGCATACTCCGCACCCCACATATTCCTATTCAATATCAGCTTTTTTAGCAGCAGCAGTCAAGCGGCACCTCAGAGGCAATACCAAAATTTCATCATAGCAGGAGCAAGAAAAAAGGCGACTGCTCCCTACGGCCTGTCAGCGGCCATCTTGCCCCTCCATCCAAACGGAAGGTAGCTTTCCTAGCGTCTATCACTTCCATTAGACGTGCCAGTGAGCTTCAAGCTCTCACACTGGAACAACTTTTTTCCAAATTAACCACAATAAAGTAGTCCTCAGGACAAACCCACAGTTCCTTCCGAACAACCTTGTAATATATTAGATGTCAAAAGAGCACTTACGTATTACATTGACAGGACTAAGCCATTCCGAAAGAAACAACAGCTCTTTGTTTCCTTCTCCAACACAAACAAAACCTGTGCTGTCTAAAGCAGGTATAGCACGCTGATTGATCAAATGTATACAGACCTGTTACGCCAAAGCACCTTTGCCTATACTGCCCAGACCACACTCAACCTTTAAAATAGGAGCTTCTATGGCTTTTCTGAGTAATATTCCTATAGCTGACATCAATTAGCGAACTTGACATTTGTAAAGCGCAACTATCACCTCAAGAGGCATCTCGAAGCTAACAACACTGAAACAAAAATAAATAACCTGGCCCTCCGGAAAATAAACAATAAGGATTGAGTAACAGCCGTGTTCTCAGAAGCATTCTAAAAGTAGCAAGATTGTCGGCGAGAAGATGATTGTTCCATGTCTTTGCCTGAGAACAGATGTAGATCTGCCCCCTCCCCTGGTTTGTAGCCTGTACTTCTCGATAAATAGCAGATTATTGCAGGCACATCCCAGCATTCTAGATGGAAGGTAGGGAACAAAACGATCGAAGAGGAATTGGGGACCAATCTGTAAATAGACCCTTTACACAATAGTTAAAACTATTAAAATAATCTGTTACCTACTCCACTTAGGTTTTAGGGATTTGTCTAAACCCATGGGCTGGACTGACCACTTTTTGGTCAGAGTCAGTATGGAGATTCTTGAGCCTTTCTCGATGGAGGAGGTGAAGAGGGTCTTGAAAAGGCCCTGGCATAAACTCAAACTGAAGGATTTTCATGCTTTCCTAGGGACGTTTTCCCTGGAGGGCTTGGCTGATCCAGAGGTGGCGTACTCTGCCTTTTGTGACTGGATTGTAAGAGGCCTGGACGCTCTCATTCCAATCAAATGGACCAAGGGGCGCAGGTCCATCTCTAATCCATGGTAGGGTGAGGCTCTGAGAGCATTGAGGAAGCAATGCAAGAGAGCCGAGCGGACATGGAGAAGGGAATATAAAGAGGAAGATAAAGTAACCTATTTGGCTAAAATGAAGTTGTATCATAAAGCGATCTGTTTTGCACGTGCTACATTCTATGCAGAGGAAATAAAAACTAGCCCTAATCCTACTAAATGCATTTTTAAAATTGTGCAAGAGCTAAAGAACTCTAGATGTAGAATATCTAATCTATCCTCTGCACAGCAGTGCGAAGAACTAGCCATCTTCTTTGTTGAAAAGGTGCAAAAAATCTATAAGACCTTTCCGCAGCACCTTCCTGGTCCGTCTGTTTTTGTTAATACTAGGGTTGTCGGCTCCACCTTAGCAACCATCCCAGAGATCTCTGGGGAAGAGTTAGCTAAATTTTGCAGGAAAGTGAAAGCGTGTTCTCCATCGGACCCTATGAGGCCGGCTCAATTTATGGAGTCCCTGGTGCACTTTCAACAGTCGATCGGTGCCATACTTAAACTGTCCTTTTCCACATCTATAGTCCCTAGGGCTTGGAAATAGGCATGGGTATCCCCCATTATTAAGAAGCCCTCTCTGGATCTGTCAAAACCAGAAAACTTTAGGCCAATCTCCCTCCTCCCGTGGGTGGCCAAGATTGCGGAGGCTCATGTGATCTCTGTATATGAACCAAAATGACATTCTGGATCCGTCGCAAAACGGGTTCAGGCCTGGCCATAGCACGGAGTCCGCTCTTCTTGCCTCTACGGAACACTTAAGGATGATCCTTGATGCCGGTCAGAGTTCAGCGCTGATCCTGTTAAACCTCAGCGCTTTCATGGTCTCACATGACATTCTTCTGCACCGGCTGGAAGCGGTAGGTATTACGGGATCTGACTTAGAGTGGTTCCTGTCTTTCCTAGAGGAGAGATCCTTTCGGGTTTCGGCACCGCCATACATCTCTCAGTCTCACTCTATTGGCCAGGGGGTTCCGCAAGGCTCTGCACTCAGTCCATCTTTGTTCTATCTGTATGTGCAACCTCTGGCAGTTGTGGCAAAAGAGTGGGACTTAGTGCTGGTGTCTTACGCGGATGACACCCAGCTGGTCATCACCCTAGCTGAAGGGCCATCTACATCAGCTACTAGGTTTAGAGATGGTACGGCAGCTGTTGCCCAGTGGATGGCAGACAATTGTTTACAGCTCAATGCTAGCAAAACAGAGGTTTTGCTAGCAGGGAAAAACACCGCCCTCTGGAATGAGCATTGGTGGCCGGCTTCGCTGGGCACGATGCCAACGCCAAAGCCCCTAGTTAAGAACTTGGGAGTGTGGTTGGACTCCTCACTTAGCTTTCAGACCCACACAAAGAGAGTGGCAGCTACCTGTGTGGGCCTGCTGAGAGGCCTAAAACCTATCCTGAAGTATTTTGAGTCAGCTTATTGTTCAAGCCATGATTATCTCTCGTTTGGACTATGCCAGCGTATTGCTCCTGGGTGCTAACAAAGCTGATGTACTGCGATTAAGACAAACTTAAGACAAAATCCTAACTTCTGTGAATACCAAAAGTAGTAAGATCATTCTGTGAATGCTAAAAGTAGTAATGCATTCTGTGAATACCAAAATAGTAGTAAGTTTAGGATTGAGTCTTAAGTTCATTCTGTGAATCGGGCCCCTGGAGTTTGCCCCTCCGCCGACACCTAATACCAGTCCTACTCAAAGAGCTATCCCCGATTCTGAGGGTTACTGACATAAGTGTTAGAGATAAACTTATGATATGCCCATATCTGGGTTTCCGAAGAGCCAGCGTTGAGAGACAGTCGGTTTGTAAAGACTACGTCCAGAATATGGCCAGCCTGATGCTTTGCGCTGGTAACCAATTGAATGAGATTGAGAACAGTTAGGTGGTCAACAAATGTCTTAACAGCACTGTTCTTAACATCATCAATATGCCAGTTGAGATCCCCCAGAATAGTTAAGTTAGAAAATTGAAGCCAATGAGGAATGACAGCTTCTACTAGTGAGTCCTGACATTGAGCGCAAGAACCTGGGAGATAATAGATTAAAATATCGGAAAGTAGTTTTGCTGTGAAATCTGCAAACAGAAACCCAGCATTTCTGCTCCTTCTAACTCATCAATTTGAAACACAGAGCACAGAAAGGTATTGTGAAAAACAAAAGCTAGGCCATCCCCAGACTTCCCTTCCTGTCCACCTGGTGAATGGTGTAGCCCGAAGCAATCGCCATTGCTATGTCTTGTTCCTTGCATGTGGTGCTGTAGATTTAGATGTATATGCTCCACCTCCCCCCAATTCCCCAGAAGCTCAGGGATGTTGCATATACCTTTCTATTTTTACATTTACTAATGTTATTTGCATGGTCTTCCTACTTGTACTCTATGCCCCGTTTACGTCTGCTCCTTTGGGGCAGAAAAAGCAATATTACAATGGAGCTCATGTGTGTGCTCTTTACCAATAATGAGTGGAGGGTTGCATCACTATACCTCATGACTCGAAGAGCTTCTTCTTCGAACCCAACACTAGAAGGCAAGAGTATGCACAGCGTGTGAATCTACATGCTACAAATAGATGCTTACAGGGTAACACTGTATATATACATTGTATGTATATATACGTGTGTGTATATACTCACCCATAAGGGTCTCTAGGTGTTGGGGGTTTGGCGGTCGCAGGTTCCAGTTCATCAAGGAGGGGGTCTGTCGAAGGGCCAGGTTTTGAGGTTTATCTGTCTGAGGTGGAGCGGAAGGTCGTTCCAGGCTCTCGCCACACGGAACGAGGAGTGGCCTCCCGATCTGGTCATTCTGGTGCGGGGGACCATGTTGTAGATTTGTTAAGTGAGTTACACAAAGTTACACAAATGTCATGTATCTAGATAAGGTAATAGTTGAGTTAATTATTCAGTGATTTCTGTTTGATTGACAGTGCTGCATATACAATAATGTTTTATCTATCTGTACAGGTACCAGTGTGTATTTTTGGATTGGTTCCATGCTTCTTAATATTTCCATGGTTTTGAGGAAAGGGGAAAACGTAGTCTGGCACAAGTTAGCCTTCAGAGTGATTCATTCGTAAGATTCTATGTCTGCTTTGAAAGCAGTGAGTTGCCTGGCATCTGGAAGGTGCATATGGGAGATGGGGCCTGGCCAACAAAGGGTCATGCACATTTCTAGGACTCAACTATTAACCTACTTTGTACTGGTCAAAGTAGTCTCTGTGACCTAGGCTCTGGCTCTGGATATTCCAGAGTCTGAGAGAGGAAGTATAAGGACTACTAGAATTACACCATTTTATACCACCACTGATATCTGCAGTAATTCCAGGTATTCTCTGGTCCTACCCACCTCTGCCAACAATTGCATACCTGTCCAGTAGCTTTCACAAAACTTGCCTCCACTCTGAGAGCAGCATTTCTAAATTTACATTTACTTATGCAGGTCTCTTGTCACATCTTTAATACATATATTTTCTCCCTTTTGCAGCATGATGGAAGAACGAGAGGTGCTGCTATATTGTGACCTTCATGGCCACAGCAGGAAGCAGAATGTCTTCATGTATGGGTGCGCGACGAGGGGACAGACAGAATCCACACGCCTGAGAGAACGTGTCTTCCCCTTGATGCTTCATAAAAACTGTCCTGAAAAGGTTAGCAGGCCCTTGTATGTCATCGTTTCATAGCACTAACCTAGCCAAAGTACAATGGAGCGCGTACATTGCAAGCATAAAGCCAATGAGTGTTAGGAGAGGTAGCCTGTTTGTGGGCAGTTAATGCATAATTATGTAGTGTTCTTTAAAGAGGTGTGTTTTCATCTCGTTCATAAATTGGAGAAACAATTGAGTGGTCCTGATGGATAAGGGATGTTGTTCCAGATCCTGAGTGCATAGATGGAAAGGGCCTGCTTTCTTATTTTCTTTTTTATACTTCTTAGTCTGCAGTATGAAGGTTTTTGTTGCTGTGGATGTGCTGAGAGCAATCAGAGATGGTGAGCTTATCTGCAAACTAACATCTAGCCGCAGATTCCTTAACTTTTGAATTCTCACCAGGTGCCAGACTGGATCCGGAAATTTTTCAGCAGTACCTTCTAGTGCCGGGGTTCGACATTGTAGTACTCCATGATGATGTCAACTCTGGTTCGGACGTCAGTGAGTCATATAAGTCCCCTCCAGCGCACAGACGTCACTTTCTTCTTTCCTGTGCTGTAACACAGATCCAGAGAAGCGGTTCCTCACACTGTTTTTGGGCCTACTTTGACAGTTTTTGTCGACTGGAATCAGTGTGCCTTTCTTAGGTCTTCAGGCTTTAAGCCTTGTAGGTCTTGTACTCGACAAATGTTGGTTACAGACCCACATTCGGTTTGTATGTGGTGTTTAGGGGAACACCACGACTCCGAAGACTGCAGCTCCTACCAGAAGCAGTATGAAACGTCTTGCGGTACTGGTGTTGTGGTCTACAGGGACTTCACTTCACCTTTGGTCTCCTTGTGCTCATTCGGATGGTGGTTCTCGGGCCGTTCTAGGAGTCAGAGCCATTCACAGTGACGTCGCTGTCCCCAGGTAAGCGCAGGCGTTTGAAGTTGCAGCACCCCTCGACTTCACCACATGAAGACTCAGTCTCCCACAGCTCCTCCCACTTGCCGGTTGAGGAGGCCGTACACGACTCTTCCCCGCGCCTCCACGTCTTTCCAGGAGCCATTGCGTCGATGGCCCAGATGAGAGAGTGCTATAATGCTCTGTATCTTATCTTTGGGCCCTCACCTTCCTCTGGAATGCAGTCAGGCCCCATGGAAGTGAGAGGAGCCACACCTGTGGATTCATCCTCAGTGCAAGTTTAGCTGATAGAATCATTGGGTCAGCGCCGGTCGGCGTCTGAGTTGGCCGACTGGACTTCGACCCCAGCGCACAGTTGTTCGGTATCTCCACCATTGGCATCCATTCTCGATCAGCCGACTCCAGCATTGACATCGGCGGCGGCGATCAAAGTCATTTCTCCTCTTTCTTATGACTTCAAGGCGTTGCCTTCTCGGCGTCGACCGGCATCAGGTGTGGAGTCAGTAAAGCAAACTGAGGAGATTGTCGTTTTTCCACCTTCCTCTAATGGTAGGACTTCTGGAAGTCCCCTTGTAGTGGGTGAAACAGAAGAGTCTGGGCTGTTGCAGCCTATTTTGGAGACTATTCTACCTCTTATAGAGAAAAATTGGCTTTCTGCACTCAGTGAGGCATGTGGGTTGGAGTCTTTCCCAACCTTGGGGTTGCTTTCCCCGCCTAATCTTGCTACTGAGGCGAGTTCCACTTTTGCAGATATGTTGAGGAGAGTGGCTACAGTATTGGAGTTATCTCTGTCTATGGTGGAGAAGTACACTGATCCTCTGATTGATGTCCTTTATCAAGGTCAGACAGGGGTGGAGCTTGTTCTCCCATATAGTGAGACCCTGTATGACATACTGTTGGGCACTTGGGTCAAGCATGATACGGGGGGTCTCGGTAGATCGGGATATATCTTGCAGGCATTTGCCTGCTCCAGGAGATCGAGCTTGCCTCCTAAAACATCCTACTCCTCGTAGTTTGGTAGTTCAGACTGCTTCAGCCTATGGTTTCTCTACCTAAGGTTCCATTGGATAGAGATTCTAGGAGACACGATTCGTGAGGCAAACATATTTTTTCCTCTACGAGTTCTGCTTTAAGATCCACTAACATGTCTTGTGTTCTTGGGTATTTTTCTCATGTGCCTAAACATCTTTGGGTAATTTTGTTCTTTGTTCTTGGATTGGTTTTTACAATGAATACGTTTATTCATCTAAGCTCTAGTGTGGATGAGTTCATTCTAAAACTAATTTTTTAATGGATTTCTTAGGACAGATTATTTTGAATACTTCCTTACTGGTGTAGGGAACTTTAGCTCACAGTGTGTTTGTTATTGCCTTTGACCCTTCTTGTCCATAAGTTAATTTCACCCTTTAGGGGTCATGTACTACTGTCCTACTGTTGACTGTTGTCTTCTGAGTGTTGTTCTGCTGCCCTTTGGCCACTGGTTTTTTCGTGCCTGTAGGGGTTGTTTTTATTTGCATTTCTTGTGGTCCTTGCTACAGTTTTTATAAGGAGCTCACACTTTTTTTCTGCTAATTCCTACATACGTCTGGTCTATTTTTAATTTTGACAGGCTGGTTCTCTCTGAGAACTTTTGTAGGATTAGTTCACAGACCCAACTCCGGGTGGGTATAGCTACGGTATTTAATTCAAAAGTCAAGGAATCTGCGGCTAGATGTCTCAATCAGATGAACAAGTTACTTAACTTTGATAACACATTATCTGGTAGAGACATAGCCTAGTTGCAGATTCCTTAATGCTTTACCCATCCTCCCTGTGAACGATTTGTAGTGTATGAGGTATTCTTTTTACAACTCTGGTTTATACACCGGTGGTCAGTGTTTCAAGTAGCTATGTGTATTATCAAACCATTTGATCTTTATGAACATTATCGACGTGTAAGGGTTTTAACCTTTTTCAGCACTAGTTTTATGCTCCAGTGAGCGTTCATTCATGTCGCTGTGTGATTCAAGTACTATTTGGTCTTGCTGTGTAGATCTTTACTTGGTATTGTTTACCTTTCATTTATGTTTTCTAGTGCATGTTTCAAAGATATTTTGATCTTTTTGCCACACTGTTTCCACAGCCAGTTTCTATAGTGGCTCTGCGTTGTGGCGTAGAAGTTTCACAGAAGAAACTGTCGTCTGTGCGCTTGAGGGAACTTATGACATCATTGATTTCCCAACCGGAGCAACGCCATCACAGAGTCATTCAACGCCGTCCCCCGACGCATGCACGTACTGCTGAAAAATTTCCAGATCCAGTCTGACGCCTGGGGAGAATTCAAATGTTAAGTAATTTGCAGATAGTCTATGTCTCTACCAGATAATGCATTACCAAAGGTAAGTAACTTGTTCATTTCTACTGTAAATAGATAATTAAAAACATAAATTTATCTGAGACATTTTAGAGCTAATATTTTGAATGGATTCTCCTAGGTATGAATCTGTTATCTGTAACTGATACTTACATGATGTCATCCTCCTATGTTAGGAATACCATTACATAGGTTTCCTTGTTAGTGTAGAATAATTGATCTGAACAGAGTTACTAACTGAAACTGACATAATTCCAGTGCTTAATTTCAGAGGGTGGTTTCCGGTGCTCAGTACCAGCACTTAATTGTCATTAAGGCTTTTTTTGACAATCTGCTACACAGTGGCGCTAATTTACAGAGGAGCACCACCGCTGTTTATGAACACATTAAAATGACTAATACCTGGGTCTCAAGCTCTTCCTATTGCTCTGGGTGCCTGGAATAGTCTGGATTGTCACACTTGTGGGACTCTGATGGCTAGTAGTTGTGTTGGTACTTTCATTAGCAGCGATGCAGCAGATCTTACTTACTGCTTGGGAGAGGGGAGGTATGAGATGCCGGTCCATACTCACACCCCAGGTCTCGGTGACACTTGCTGCAGTTAGTCAGGAGTGGCTACTAGAAGTTTGGGCCAAGAAAGTGGTGACTTTCTAAAGTTACCTTTCTGTTATAAGTTTCTTTAAATCAGACTTCAGCAATAGGTCAGATTTAATGTAACAAACTGATACCCTGAAGCACTATATTTGCCGGTCCTCAATTGAAGTTAATACTTAACATATGGGCTAGTGAAACCCCATGTTACCCATTGGGATTACCAGTTTTCCTACAGTGGAAAAAATAATGTTGAATTTTCTGTCAAGACATGTAAAGTTTCAATTCTACGTCCTTCTTTTTAACATCTGGCACCATGCCCTCTGGGCTACTAAACCCCTCCTTAGAGTTGATTTATAAATATTAAAAAGTAGGCTTCGACTTGGCTAAAAGGTTATTTTGCCACGTTGAGTTGACAGTTTAAAAGCTGCCCGACTAGGCTGCCGTGGCAATGGCATATTTGGAACAGAGGTGGCACTATATGTGCTACAGTCCACTTACTAGCCTGCATAACATTTGTACTATATATATATATATTTTTTTTAACTGTTTATTCGTGACTGTATCAGATATTACATTGTACAATTATTCCATTTACATTATATCAGTCTTTTCCTTTTTCTGTAACGTAACTGTGGCGTATTATTTATCATGCACTTATTTTTCGTCGTATCTTATATTTTTCAAGTAATTTTCTGTTACATCAGTTATCATTAGTATACAAATTGCAGTATCGCCTGTATGTGAACTATCCCTTAACTCCCTCCCTCTTCCACCCCGTCTCCCAGCTGCATCCTCCGCACACACTGTAAGTTTGGATGTATTGGCTTGTAGCTTCTCCAGAGAATATTACTGTCCTCAGGCCTAGTTGACCCTTACAGTAGTCTAAATACCCATGTTTGTAGGCAATCCGTACATCTGGCATACAATCTACAGGTACCTCACTGCGTCATTTCTAGGTCTACATCATCTAGGTCTAACAGCATTCGTTCCCATTCCTGAGCAACTGGATATTTGTGTAGGCCCTTCTCCTCTTCCCTGCGCAGCGCGGCAGTTTCCGCCTTTCCCCATTTCAGCAGATCTGATCGCCATGTTTCTGCGTTCGGGGATCTGGGCGATTTCCATCTCATGGTGATCACTCTGATGGCTAACAAGAGGGCTAAATCCTGAAATTTCAGTTGCGCCTAACATTTGTACTATATAGTAGGGACTTACAGATAAGTATGCCAATTAGGGAAAATGCCAATTGCACAGGCACTTTGAGGGGTCAGAACACATGCAGTGGAGCCTAGTCAGCAGGGCCAAGTGCACTTCAGTTTTACCTTCTGCCACATTTTAGGAATCAAAACATAATGCCTCAGCCTCCTACTGCTGTTTCCACTGGGACTGAGTCTATTCACACCCAAAGATGGTTAATTCTGGCCCTCGTTCGTGAGATTTTGGCCTTGATGTTGCACAGTTATGGTCAAATGCTGGTAGATCTACTGTCTCATTATCCGCCTACATCATTCACATTTCTGCCCTGCTCTCTGGAAACAATTAGTTAACTATGTAGTTCTCCAGACTTCTTTGATGCTAAAACAGAAATGCCACAATAAACCTGACTCGACCACTATGGGTCGTGCTTGGTTGTCTTTCTTTTGTGCGGCAGACCCCAATCACTGCTTGGGGAGAGGGACGTATGAGTTGTCAGCCCAGAATCAGATCTCGGGTACAGACACAGCCTGAGTCTTTTCATCCGCTTCCTGTCCAGTAGTCTATGTGGACATTGCAGTCAGTTTGTCTTTTGTCCCTGTGTCAGCCGTTTAGGTGGTGGGCACTTGTAGTATGATTATGGCATCTGTTACCTCAAAAGGTGTGCCTCTGTCAGTCTCCTCATTGACCACTGTTCTTATTCCATGCCATAGGAGACTTTGATTACCCAATTGCAGAGGCAAAATATCTGTCTTTCAGGCCTCACTGGTGAAAATGCCTACGGTGTTTATCATCTGTCCACACCAAAATAAACAATTTCTTTTGTGGAATAGGATTCAAACTAATTCCAACTTTGAGAATTCGAAATTTATAATCAGTTCCTCTTTAAAGGGTCCTGTAAGTTTTATCTGTTTCTTTGTCAGAAGTAATGTTATACTTATTCACTTTTCAGTTCTCGATCTTGGCATGCAAATTTAAAGTTCAGAAGAGCAAGGAAGGAACCGGGCGAGTAGTGATGTGGAGGATGGGAATCCGTAACAGCTACACAATGGAAGCTACATTCTGTGGATCTACACTTGGTAAGATACTTTTATTTTTCTGACAAAGAGATTGTAATATGTATTATAGAGAATTCTAATTCCTACTTTTAACCGCAGATCCCACCTTTAAAATATCCCTAGGCACCACACTGGAACTTAAGATTTTTCTTAACAGTGCTCCTTTTCCACAGCAGATGGTGTTGTGTAGCTCTGCAGTACCTCTGTACCACCCCAAAAGTGACGGTGTGGAGCTGCATATAGCATCACCCCTGCATCCTGATGTCTGTTCCTTTTTTTCCACATCCTTCGACACAGACGTGGTGCCCAGCTCCTAACTATGTTGGTCTTCTGACTACTTTAAATTTGAATAACTACAGCATGCTAGGTAAAATATTCCCACCAAAACAACAAGATTCAAACAATGCTGAGACTACAGGCAGCACATTTCGGTCATTTACCTTTGGTACTTGGGGGCTTCGGTGACAACTTGGAGTTATGTTATAAATGCACCCTTATGCACCCAAATGTTTTCTAGGCATGAGAAGTGAAGCTGGTCGCTAAACATAAAAAGCACATATCCCACTACAAGTCACTCTTCCATCTCTGGTTCCAGTCATAAGACCAATCCCACCTAAAGTCCAGTCACTGGTTGAAGTCTTCTGGTGATTCGAAGTCGAAAATGTGCTATAAGCGCAAGATCGCCAAGCAGGACTCCACCACATCCCAGCTCCGGAAGCCCAGGAGCATCAAGATAAAAATCTTGCTCCTATGTTTTCGCAAGAATCCCTGGGGTCAAAGCATACCTTGAAATTCTTGCCACATCATCAACCCTTCAGCAAATAGCACTTTTCAAAGATTTCATGCGACATCCGGCTCCCTTTGGCACAGCTTGAAGCCCCAGGGGTCCCTAGTAGGGTATCTATTGTGGTGGAAGGAGGATGGCACCTGCCTCTTAAAGCCCCGCCGATGCAAGTACAGACTTTTATTCCAGCACTACGGTCCTTTTTCCTTTCATGCTTATGTTGATTCCGCTGGCACCAGTTCAAAATCTAATCCCAAAGCTGGACTCTGACACCAAACTGACATCTTCCCATTTTAGGCCTATTATATGTTATCATATGTGTGTTTCTGCCCCAGCAACAAGGATTCCCGGTTCTACTCCTGAATCTAAACCTCCTGCAACAATGGCAAGGGAGGCAGAATGTTGCAAGGAAAATTCTAAACCAAGAAAAGCCAGGGCTTCAGAAGTTTACTGAAGGACAAGTGGAGAAAAAGCAGGTCTCTATAAGTTTGCTGAAAGACAAAAAGTTGAGGACGTCCTGATCGGGGTAGGGAGTGGATTCCAGAGAACTGGGGCTTTTGCACTAAACGAGCTACTTCACGCTCGTACTCTCTTAACACGAGAAACAGTGGCTAGCTTTAAGTTGGCTGAGCACAAGGAGCTGCTAAGCACTAGAATGGGTCTATCGGGAACGGTTCTCAAATGGTTTTCGTCCTTCCTTCACAACCGGTCTCAGAAGTTCAAGATCGACAATGTGCTATCTTCACCTGTGCCTGCCGATCTAGGTGTTCCACAAGGATCCTCCCTCTCCCCCACATTGTTCAACCTCTTCATGGAACCGCTCGCCACCTTGCTCCAAGCTTCTAATGTCCAATTCCATATGTACGCCGACGACACACAACTGTACCTAAAGCTTCAATCTCCGGAAGATATCAAACATCTGAATTCCACGCTTATTAACACTCAATCTTGGCTAGCCGATAATCACCTCAAACTAAATGCTCTGAAAACTGAGTTCCTTCTCATCTCACCCCCGGCAAAAATTTCCACCACCCAAACATGGCTCAACAACCTAACAGCACTCAATGTCCAACCCACCATCGTGGACTCAGCGAAATCCCTAGGCATCACACTAGACGCCAAGCTCAACATGCAGCAGCACGTCAGCAAAGCCACAAAAGCAGCTAATTTCCAAATCAACACACTGAGGAAAATTAAACCCTTCCTCCCTACTGAAGACTTCCAAACTGCTGTACAAGCGCTAGTCATCCCTCGAATAGACTACGGAATTGTGGCCCTCAGCGGACTCCCGCTATCCACAACAGCACCCTTAAGAGCCTCCCTGAACGCTGCCGCAAGACTCATTACTGGCTCAAGAAAACATTCGCATATTTCCCCAGACTTAAAGTCCCTAAAATGGCTGCCTTTTGAAGCCAGAATACAACTAAAAATTGCAGTTATGACACACGCGGCCGTGCACCACAATGCACCCAACTACCTCGCTCAAAAGTTGTCTATATCAGGAGGTTCGAGATCCAATAGAAGCTCAAAAAATCTTCTCCTGAAACCCCGTAGATTCCGGAAAGAGAAAACTTATAAGCGCTCCTTCTCAGGAATGGCACCCAGGATCTGGAATGCGCTCCCTCCTGAAACCAGGCGTATCTCCTCCACTGCACTCTTCAAGAAAGAGGTGAAAACCATCCTTCTGGCCAAGATCTCCTGAACCTTATAGGTGCTGGATCAGAGACTCTGCATTGCCTTGTGTCAATACTCACCTTGTCCTTTGGCACTATACCTCTACTTGATGGAGACACTACTACTCTACTTTCTTACAATATATGATACACGTTGGGTCACTGATTCACCCTCCCGGTTGCCCCCACTCAGTGCTCTCTCTATACTAAAACACTGGTATAAGCTTTCCACACACCCAAAGTGTACCTGAACACCTCTGTAGTGGGATCAATGACTTGTGCCGTCTTATACTACCTGTTTACCTGACTGTATATTGATATGTTACCTGACTGTATATTGATATGTTTTATGTATGTTATTATTATCCTTTCATGTTAGTGACTACTACATTGCTCCCATTACCCCTGTTCATTCCTACTGCCCCTACCATGTCATTGTGAAGCGCTCTGATATCTGTAAGGATCTTGTTCGCACTATATAAAACTTTGAATAAATAAATAAATAAATAAATAAATAAGGGCCGTATAGGTCAATCCAGGGAGAGGAAACTGGACAGAATAGGGGGCCCCTCGGAAAGTAGCATCTTATGGGTGGCGCACAATGTCTTGAAGTACACACACTTCTCCAGAGGGAGCCAGTGTAGTTTACAAACAAGGCCATAAATAGGGCAGAATCTCAGTTATGCTATTTGATTAAAAGTACAACCAATCATTCAGCCAGACACCAATCCTAGTCTTCTGACGTGACACCAGTATTACCTGTATGGCTAGAGACTCTCTGGCGGTCCAATTCAATTGTGGTTCAGGACATTGCTAATGTTCCTCATGACAGTGATGAGGATGATGAGGGGAGAAGTTATGTACTTCCCGGTTATACTTGTGATAAGTTGGGTTGTTAGTTGAGTAAATTAAAACCTTACTGAACCAACAGCCACAATCCTTGTCAGGGTGAACCACAAACCCTCTGGCAGCTTGGCACAAAAGCAGCCAGGCTTAATTTAGAGGCAATGTGCAAAATATTTATGCAGCACATAAACGGTAATAAAGTGAAAACACAACACAAGAAAAATCCCACACAGATTGAGAAAAACAGTGTAAATTGTAAAAAGCTATTTGATACCAAAACAACAAAAATCAATTCAGTCGAACTAGAGTTATGAATTTTTAAAGTTTTAAGTGAAAGCTTGTACCTAAATATCAAAGCTCCAATCACAGACATTTAGTCATGCGAAACCCTGGGAAAAGTCAAAAGTTAATGCCTACTACGATGGACCGCGACCCGGATACACAGTGTAATGGGCCTGGTCTCAACTAACATTTGGACTTAAAAGACATTTCAGAAGAAAATGTCTGAGAAGGTAAAGTTCAGTGGTACAAGGCAGCTGGCGGTGACCAAGGAGGAGGCATCATTATCCAGGTATCTGAGCACTTTTTGGTTGAACGTTTTTAAGTCCAAAGTTTTGGATTTGGGCTATCTTGCCACATTTTGCACCACTTCCAAGGATCCAGGACTAGAGGGGCACCAACCTGAGGACCAGGACTCACTCAGGCAGTATCCAGGTGCAGGTTCAAGATGGTTGGAGGATTTTCTGTTCCTCTGATCAGTAGGTCAGCCAATTAGCCCTTGGAATCAATCTGGTAGTCCTGGGTTGGGGAAGAAGTGCAGGGATCAAGCAGCAAGACAGACCTCTGGGGGCACAGAGCAGGTATCCGGCAGCAGAGCAGTCCTTCTTGGTGCAGCAAAGCAGTCTTCTGAAGTACACAGCAGTTCACAGCAGTAGGCAGTCCTCTGTGAGTTTTACGCAGGTCCTGAAAGTGAACTGAAGAGTGGGTCTGAGGGTCCTATTTTTAGACCTGGTGCCTCCTTTGAAGTACGAGAAGTTTCTGGAGGTTTCCCTTTTCAGAAGTGTTTGGAATTTCCTGCACCCCTGCCCTGGTCCTAGTCTGTCTGCAGGTACAATAGACTAGTGTGAAATTCTTTGTATGAGGGTAGGGTGCAGCGTTTTGTAGAACAAATGGGACTGTGCGCAGCTCCACCTCTCATGCTGCCTGAAATTTCCTATCCAGGCACACCTAGTCCCTCTGTTGTATGGCAGTCTGGGAGGAAGATACAAAATCTAAATACCAACTACACCCTGTCATGTGCCCAGGACCAGACTGCAGGAACAAAATGGCTGGGACAAGAAAATGGCAACTTTCTAAAAGTGACAAACAAATAGGTTCGGACCCTTTTTCCATAGCCACTTTGGATTGTTAACATGTACCCACGCACACAAGGCCCTCCATGACACTGGACCAGCATACCTTAACAGCCAACTCAAATTCCACGCACCCCAAAGGACCCTAAGATCAGCCCAGCTCTCCTATGCCGTGGTCCCACGCACCAGAAAAACTAAATCGGGACGTAGCTCCTTCTCCTTCCTCGCGGCCAAGGCCTGGAACGCCCTTCCGTTCCACCTCAGACAGACAACATCGCTTCCCATCTTTGTAAGAGGCCTCAAGACCTGGCTCTTCGACGGAGTCCTCCCTTGATGGACCGGAACCTGCACTCTCTCCACCCAAACACCTTGAGGCCCTTACAAGTGAGTAGTTGCCCTCAACAAAAACTAGATTGATAGGGATTAGATATGAAGCTGAGGCCCTAGACCCACAGGGGCCCTCTGATGAAGTTAAAGAAAATGTTGCTTCCACCAGAAAAGTCAATCCAAAAGTGTTCCCCATGACTCCTCCAGACCATCCTCTGGGTTGTGTCCAAAGAGATCTCACCGGCAGTCCCAGAGGAATTTTGGACCTCTATTGAACAAACCATTCAGGACACCCAGGATGCAGCCCAATATGTGATTAGGGATGGCCTTCATACTACTGATTGCTTGGAACGAGTTGTGGGCACAAGTGTGGTGTTCCACTGACATAGGTGGATGTGATCCACTGTCTTTTCTGGAAATGTGCAGACATTCCTTCTGGATATGCCCTAAGATAAGTCCCTTCTATCTGAAGAGAAAGCAAACTTTTCACAAATGCTTTAGGAAAGCAGAGCCATATCGTGTTCCTTAGACCTCAGCTTGTCATCCTCCCTATCAGGGTTTCTCCTCCTGAGAATACTCCAAAGGGCTGGCATACAGACAACTCCAGGCCTGCCAGCCCGTAACAGCCACCCCAGTCCTTTCGTGGCCAGGAGCAGGAATGAAGCAGACATTGTAAAGGTCACCATGGGCAATGCTCTAATCCGTCCCCTACCATGCTGCAACAGCCACCAAACGATTATAGTTTGTCCTTAGGGGCACACAACCAGCCTGTTGGATGCAGAAACAGACGTTTTCTCCCAATGTGGCGGTCAGTCTCCTCTGACAGTGAGTAACATGTTCCCTTTAACTGCTGCTAACCCTATTGTATGTGTGATGTTTGTATTATTCATGCTTGGTAATATATATTGGCTATACAAATATTGAGGATTTTTCATTGGTCAATGGTTGTTTGATTCTGCAGGCAAAAATAAAGAAACCCTCTCATTAGCTGAAGTTTCATTTCCATGTCATGCCATCTGATGTGTACAAAGCATTATTCCTTGTTTTGTAGGTAGAAGGAGGGGCACTCATTTTAGCACCAAAGACCTGGAGTCCATGGGATTCCATTTTTGTGATGCTCTTCTGGATTACTGTGATCCTGATCAGACTAAGGTAAGACCAATGGTAGTTCCTCTGCTTCATAGTCAACCATTTCTCCCTATCAGCATGACAGTTTCTCAAAATAGGGCAGGTGGATGGATCACTATTTCATAGCACACAAAAGAAGCAAATTCGGGAAGCCAGGCTTTAATTCTTTTTGGGTTCCATCCCTCAACAGGTCCACTAACTTCCCTGTAGTCCAGTCTCTTTTCTCATCTTGAGCAAGATCAAACATTTTACATAACTGATAAAGCTGCTTTTCTTAGTCACAGTTGGCTAAATTAGATTGAATGTGTACCTAGACACATAGAATTTTATTGCAGTTGTATCTGTAAAACAACAACCAGACAAATTCAGTAAGTCAGTAAATATTGGTCATGGAAGCATGAAAAATGTGAATTAGTCTAAAAAAAAAGTTGTTCTCACTGCCTCATAAGCAGACCTCAAAGGAGCAAGATGTGTGATATTGCGCTTTGAATTGTTGAATGATCACTTCAAGTACTATATAGCAGCGTAAGGGGGTTTTCTCTATGGCCTTCCATGGAAAAAGTGAAAATACAAAGTTTCTTAGCTTTTGCATATAAAAGGTTTAATTCTATAAAGTAAGTGGATACAATGATTATATTTCCTTGTTCCATTACTTTAATTCAGCTGTTCCATGTCAAAGTGTTAAAAAGTGTTAAAAAGAACTGCAGCAACCATGAACCTAGTGATTAAAAAAACATGCATCAGGTGATGTAATACAATACCAGATACGTTCATAACATTGCATAACATAGCTATCTTGTCCTCTTTCCTTGCTGCAAGGAGTAAAGAAAGCAGGTACTGTGCATCAGGCTTGATTCTGCTTACAGAATATCATGATAAGTAAGAAAATTGATAAATCATCTTTTTTTACATATGCAGTCCATCCAAACCAACAGTCCACCAGGGTTGGGGACAAAACAAATCAATATGATAATATTGATACAGTAGTATAACATGAATCATATAACACAACAAGATTATAGTGGGATAATCTTCGTCTCCTTGAGTTTGACAGAATTAACACTTTCATAAGATCAGGCTAGTACATTTTACATTCTTTGACAGGACGGAAGACAAGGATTTTGCTTGTTCAACAGCTTAGATACCCCATTTAATGCTAATGAAGGGATAGGTTTGAAATAAGACTTGTTAAAAATTGATACTCATGGCCAGTCTGCATTTTATAATCAGGGAATTTCCATACCTGCTCTCAAAATGAAAGGTTAATCCATGTCCTCTAACCTTCATGATCTGCCTTCATCGTGGAAGTATGATACATGTTGTGTGTATGTGAAATGAGTTGTGCACAAGTGTACTGGTGAATGGTTGCGTTGATATGGACCCTACATCTCTGTATCTCTCTTACAATTTCTCTGAATTTTTCTTTTAGTGTTTTGTGTGTGACTGATGGAAGAGATAAGAGGGAGCGAGACAGAGTGTGTGTGTGTGTGCGCTTGCTCGCTACTCAAATTGGTGGTTTCCTTTGTGGAAAACCATAATGACCATCTGTAGGAAAGTGCCCCTTTTTGCATTGTTGCCTCCACTTTTTTTGCCTAAGTTGACGTACTTTGACTGAGTGTGCCCTGGGTTACTGCCAACCAGGTACCTAGGGTGCATGTTCTTTCCCCAAACCTGTACTGTTGCAAAAACCTAATTGGCAACTCTCTGCCCACATGTAAGTCCCTTATAAAAGGTACCCGAGGTACCAAGGGCAGTGTGGCCAGGGAAGGCCTCTTAGGGCTGCAGCACTTATTGCGCCACACTTAGCGGCCCTGTACCTTTTCACATACAAATATATATAGACACACACACACACAACCCACCCCCGCCACCAATTGCAGGCTGCAGGTTTTGGTGCAGAACAAAGTGAAGAGTCGACATGACACATTCCTGTGTGCCATGCCTACAATCTACTGCCCTGGCATAGTTAAGCTACCCCTTTAGCTGGGTGTGAGGTTACAGGTGCATGAGCCCTGTACCCCTCCTGTGTTTAAATCTATTCTTAGACATTGAAAGTGCAGTAATGCCAAAAGACTATATGGTATGGGAGTTTGTCATTATGAACTGCATAGCACCACTGAAAACTGGGAAGTTTGCTATCAAACTTCTCAGCACATTAAACTCACCCTGATGCCACTGTAGGATTTAATGAAAAATGCACTAAGAGGGAATCTTAGAGATGCCCCTAAGAAAACGACCTAAGTCTTGTGTTCTGGCTGAGTGAGTGCTCGCCAGCTGCCACCACCAGACTTGTTTCTGGCCCCTGGGTCGAGAACCAGCCGCACTCGGGGTACTGAAACAATACACATCCTGGGACGAGGTGCCAAGCCTCTTCCCCCAGGGTGGGCACGGTCCATGAAGGGGAAGTTTCAAAGGGTTGCCGTCTTTCTGAGCTACTCCAGCCCTTTGCTGACCCCTGCAACTGTCCCCAACCGGTTCTGACCCCCACTTTGGGCGGGAGAATTGGCGGGAAAACCAGGATAGGAGGAGAGGTGTGCCCACCTTTGCCAACCCCACCCCTCAGGTGGGGGAGGTGAGACGAAGCACACCTCTCAGTCCCCGCCATCTTCAAGGTGGGTGGACCCAGCCAACCAGAGTGAGGCATATGCCTGCTTCGTTTTCTTACCCTGAATGCTCTAAAACCACCAGACTTTGTCTAAAATCATGCACTTTCTCGCATTTGTGTGAGAGAAAGGATGTGTCTCTGAACCAAATTGGAAGAGTTGGTGGCCTCAAGACCTGTTTCCCCCTGCTACTGCTAGTACCAAGGCTAAAAATTTAGGTATCATTGTGGACAATGAGCTAACTTTTGGGCCCCAAATAGCCTGTCTTTCGGGGAAATGATTTGGAATCCTGCGGATGCTCAGGAAATTCCTCCCCTTGATTTCTGTCAACCATCGAAGGGTCATTGTCCAAGCGCTTGTCGGGTCGCGCTTGGACTATGCAAATGCCCTCTATCTAGGACTCCCTAAATATCTTGTGAGGAGACTTCAGGTAGTCCAAAACTCAGCTGCCAGAGCTATTTATGGACTCCCTAGACGAGCTAGTGCCTCTAACTTGTTGAAGGAACTGCACTGGCTCCCTATAGCCAAGAGGGTTATCTTCAAAAGCCTGGCGTTGACCTACAAGGCCCTTCATGACTCAGGCCCTAGGTACATTAGGAAGTGCCTTGCTCTCTACAAGCCGAGCAGAGCGCTGCGATCTGCTTCCTTGTCTAAAATGGTCGTTCCGTCCATCAAGCGAACCAGACAAGGGGGGCGTTCTTTTCACTACCTGGCCCCGCGCGCTTGGAATGAACTTCCTATTTCTCTTAGACAGGCCCCTAGTCTGATGTCTTTCAGAAAGGCATTAAAAACCTGGCTTTTTACTAGTTAATTTTGCTGTTCCTTTTTTCTGCAGTTATGTTTCCTTTCCTTAAAGGACTTCTTCGCCAAAGCGCCGGGACACTCCTATTGGAGTAGCTGTTGCGCTATAGAAGAACCCAAATAACATAACATAACATAACAAAGTTCCACGCTCTGTGGGGATCTACACAATTCCTGCCACCCAGCATTCCCACACTTCCCCCAGATACAAATGGTACCCTTCCTGTGTGGATGGCACGATTTCATGAGACAAGAACTATCCCAACCAGGGAGCATGCTAAGACAAAACTGACGTAATATGGTCACAGCGATCATAATTTTTTTTTTTGGGACTGCTACAAAAATTCAGAATTTTATCTTTATTTATTTAATAATATTTGCTGAAATGTATAGCTTTTCGCATTTACCAGTTGGATTCACACCTGTTTCCACCACATTCTGTAAGTAGATAGAAACCACAAAAAATATGAAAAATCAACTGCCGCTTAGAAGAAATACAAAAACAGATCTCAGCACAGCTAAAACTTTTGTTGTTTCTATTTTGAGAAAATAAATAAGCTATGTTTTACAGTACTTTTTTCCATTTTTTTAAAACAAATAGCTGCATTTTGGCCATTTTCTTTGTGCCCTCCAGGGAAATACACAAAGCCTACATAGCTTTTGAATCCCAAAAATGTATGGAAAGGATCCAAATTTGAACAGGATACATTATGTGGAAAAGGAATTATGCAGACTTTGGCGCAAACTGCCCCAAACATCAAAATAGGGGCCTAACACTTGGGGTGGGGAATTGTGGGTAGCTGGAGCCTCAACAACTCAGGGGTTAAATCTGATCTATAACATGAACAGGATGCTCTTTCTGAATTGGAGAACCATACAAACATTTAAGTTCAAATAATTTTATTGAAAGACTAACAAGGTGTCAAACAAGTTATACAATATTAACCCCTTCAGCGCGGCGCTAATTTTCGCGCTGTGCTGAAGGTTCTAAGAAATGGGCGTGGCCGTGACGGAACAGTTCCATCATAAGCGCAGCCCAACCGGCACTCATGACGGAACCGCTCCATCACGAGCATGATGTGGTTAATCATGCAGCAATACATTCCAGTTATACAACATAAGAAATATGAATAGTTGGACTGTCAATACATAGGTAAAACAAAAAAGAGAAAAATAAATAAAACATTAAAGCCATTTAGATACATACATAAAATATTATGGAACTATTAGGGAAATCAAGGTGGTTTGAGAACTTCTTGCTGAGAGGGATTGGGTATAGAATATCGCTTGGCGCTGATGTCAATATATGTTGTGACTGGCATCCATAAGTCAACGTGTTTCATGGCCAAAAGCAGTATCTAATCTGTGGTTATGACCAGCAGTAAACCACCAAGCCTTGTATGAGATTTTCATAAAGTCTTTCCAATTAATGGTAATTTGTTGAAAGGCAATCGCTAATAATAGATCGATAATCGCAAATGATACTCCCACACTTCCTGGACGCAGTGGTGCTAGTAGAAGCATGGCGGGTTCACCACCCACCTGAGACATACTGTACATTTCACTCAGGGGCCCATAATAGTCTCTCACAAATTGATTATATTCTTAACCCAGCTGACCAGGCAAGATATGTTAAGGAGATCCGACACCTAGCTAGGGGTATTTCCAATCATTTCCCTGTGTAGTGACATGTGGAGGTTGGAAAAGGAAGCAGGACTAGAATAGCACCTATAAACCCCTGGCACCTTTGGAATCCGAAGATTAAATTGAAGATGACTCAGGAAATAGACCATTACTTTAGTGAAAATGAGGGATCTGTGGAATCAGCTCAGATCCTCTGGGAAGCCTTCAAAGCGGTAATACAGGGGCACACGGTGCCCCAGATAGGTGGAGCAAAGAGGAAAAAAAATTCTGGGCTAACCGGACTAGAAAAAGAGATATTGAAATTAGAGGGATTACTCACTACAACAGAAGAGCAGGGCAAAACACACATTCTCAACTTAAAGAAAGAGGAATATAGGAGCGAGGCAAGAGAAATGGCGAAAACACGAAGTAGGCACAAGTTAGGATGAATATACGAGCAAGGTGATAAAGCCGGGAAACTGCTGGTGAAACTCCCGGTGATAGCGGCAGAGAATAGGACTCTGCTAGATAACTACCTCACACAGGAAGAGATAGCACAGGCCAAACGAACACCCCAATCCAGGAAAGCGATGGGTCCATACTGCCTTCCGATCAAGCTCTACAAATTGAAGCCTGATGGAATAGCCCCTCACCTTAAGAAAATGTATGAGGAAAGCCTTGAGAAAGAACATCTTCCATAAGACAGAGAATAGCTACTCTGGTAGTGATATATAAAGAAGGGAAACCCAAAAATAAATGCTCGTCCTACCGACTTATATTGCTGTTGAATGCAAAGGTTAAAATACTGACCAAATTGCTGGCCACCCGGCGGATGTATGACGTTACAACGCATACCATTACAACTACCTACCATTACAACGCGACCATTACAACGCATACCATTACAACGCATAGCGCTTAGAGGTGCTGGATAGTGGTAAGTATAATTTACTATTCCAACTCCAGTCCCCGTGGACACTAGGGAAGGTGTTGGATAGTAAATTAAACTTATTCCCTATCCTAGAGCGCCCCCAGCGCAATGCGTTGTAATGGTATGCGTTGTAAAAGTTGCGTTGTAATGGTAGGTAGTTGTAAAAGTTGCGTTGTAACAGGTGTATACCCCACCGGGCTGGTCAGGGTTAATTCTGGATTGGTCCACCCTGACCAATCGGGTTTCATGCCATCAAGGAATACATTGTTATACCTTCGTAGATTGCATGGAGTCATGGGAAGGGTGGATACCATAAGAGAGGAGGCGGTGGTGGTGTCCCTGGATGCTACCATGGCGTTTGACACTATGGAGTGGCCATATCTCTTTGCCATCTTTGAAAAACTCAGGTTTGGTTCAAAATTAATCAACTGGGTAAGGCTCCTATATACTGACCCATTGCACAAGTAGTTGTCAACAATAAAAAGTCAGTCATATTCACACTTCAAAGGGGGACGTGACAAGGCTATCCCTTGTCCCCGGTTTTATTTGCCTTATTGTTAGAGCCCTTAACATACTGGATTCGCAAAGACCCTATTATTCAGGGGTTACGGTGGGCAGATGAGTGGAAAGACTGAATATCACTCTATGCAGATGATAATTTGTTGTATCTGGCCTCACCGGAGAGATCTCTACGCAGGGTTCTCAATATATATACAAATTTTGGTACCTACTCTAACTATGCCATTAACTGGTCAAAATCGCGTATATTCGTATTGCAAGATAGCTCGCCGGCCCTACCCAAAGATTGCAAGGTGGAGATAGCCAAAGAGGGATTCAAATATCTAGGACTGTTCATCACCAAAGATCCCAAATTGTTCTATACGTCTAATTTACTGCCGCCGCTACAGCGGCTAAGGCATGATGTTGAGCACTAGAAGACTCACTCTATCACTATTAGGCAGAGTGGCACTCTTTAAGATGATGTTTCGCCTCACTTCCTATATGTCCTCCATAATTCACCTAACTCAATCCCCGCCTCCTACTTTACGGCAGTGGAAGGTGCACAAAGAACGTTGCTCTGGGAAGCAGCCCACCACAAATATCTTTTTCAATGCTAGTAAGAGGTTGTATGATGGGGGAACTGGGCTCCCGAATATTACAAAATACTACTGGGCGGCACAATTGGCTCCCATCATTCACTGCATATTCTGACCCGAGAATGATCCACGATATCCGATGGATAGTTGGCTCTTACCTGGGAGCAATTACACCTGTGCACTTTATACACGGCCCGCGAAATTACAACTAACAGGTCCCACGAAACACTTGATTCGGGTGTTTCATGCGGCTCATAGGAGTCTGGGATGGGCAAGGAAAATAACACTGGCTACCCCGCTGTGGGATGCGGAACAACTGGGATCACCCTGCAATACAAGGGATTTCGAAAAATAGGATATCATTGGGATATCGAGGGTGGGCGACCTCTGGACAAAGTAGAAGGTAGTGCCCTTCTCGACTCTACAGCAAGATTACGAAGTGGCGGAAGCTGAGAGATTCCAGTATCTACAGGTATGACACGCCCTGCAGACAGCAAATCCAAGGGGAGAGACTCCTCCTGGGGCTTCACCACTAGAGGATAGGCTTTTCAATGGGTTTCTGATGAAAAAAGCAATTGTCCCGACTTACTCTAAACTGATTAACTATTCACCGCATCCTCTTCCGTAGCTCCACGAAAAATGGGAAAGTGACTTGTCGGAGCTGGAGGATGAGGACTGGCTGGAAGCACTAGCGTCGCCAAAGGAAGTAGCAATTTCCTCCAATCTAAAATTGGTGCAGCTGAAAATATTGAATTGAGTATATGTCACAGGACCAGCTCTGGTCAAGATGGGATATAGAGAAGACCCAAGTTGCAGAAGAAGTGCGGCCGGGAGGGTAGATTCTTACATATCATATGGGAGTGCTCACACATTAGTAAGTTCTGGAGTAATGTCATCCTATGCATGGGGAAAGTACTGGGTGAGAGACTGGTAATCGAGGCCAAAAGGTGTCTGCTAAACATATGGGAACCAATGGATTTGGGTAGTAAAAAGAAAACATGGGTGTCGTTGGGTCAGATGGTCGCTAAGCGAAACATAGCGAGGAAATAGGAGGCACAAGAAGCTCCGACAGTGATGGACTGGAAAAAAGATATGAACTGGTGCATGTTTAGGGAGAAAACAGTATATGCATCCAGGGGGTGCCCGAACAAATGGATGCAAATTTGGGGCAAATGGAATGAATACTGGGGGACATATGTATACCGGCCAGTTTACCATCCAACTGGCAGCTGATGAACCAGAGTCATAAATTACAGGAGAAATCTAATCAATGGACGTTTTGATTGTTGAGAGTACCCTCTATGTTCCATAGTAGTTATGAATGTGAATCAAAAATGTGCTGAGTGATATCTGTACCGTTGTTTGTTGTAATCCATAAAAAGATTTTTTTTTAAAAGACCCCCTGCATCCATCCACCCTGAGCCCTGAAGAAGAGGACCTGGCTTTCACCTACGTCCTCCAACTTACCTGCCCAGCTGCTGGTTCCTCCCGGAAGGCTCTCTGGACCTAGCCTGCAGCCAAAATCCAAAACCTGCAACTCCCATTAAAAACAACAGGGCAGCGGCCGAGCATGGCGGCAGCGTGAAGTGGGAGCTCCTCACGGCATAACGGCCTTTTGTAAAATCCGATAACTTAATCCGTCACAACGCCTGCCCGAAGTGGCGGTACCTGCTCAGGAACCGAAGCAGCACCTCCTGATCCGACTCCGGTGAAAATCGAGTGCCGAGAACTGCACTTCTCAACTCGTGCGCAGTGAGGCCTACGGTGAAACGGCGACATCGGACTGGAGTATTCATCAAGCCCCGGCGGAAGTGTGACCTTCCTGGGTTGAACTCAGTAGCGACTGCCGGCCCTCTGTGGAACGGACCGTAGTGAACGACTGCTGGTGAAAGACTCCGGGGGGGCCGTTGAGGCCTGTGGACGAGGGTGGCTGCTCGGGCCGCGAACACCCGCAGAGAAACCACAGCGGTGGCTGGACAGTGAAAGTTTCCACACGGAGGGCGGCCCCTCGAGACCCTATCGGGCACCATTTTGGAGGTGAGGCCTGTCCGGCTCGAGCGACCCGGGACAGGAATTAGCGCACCGGGAGTGCAGACGCCTACTGGATGTAGAGGTGCCGAGCTGGACCTTCATTGAGGCTGCCTTCGACACGGCCGGAGGCCCCTGGATTCCTGTACTGCGGAACGCCGCATGAAGTACTGACGGCCGACTTGAAGAACCCTCGCAACGATCGGATGCCGATCGAGCTCCTGAGGCTGCATTAATAAGGCGACCGTGTGCGAAGGAGACTTGCAGCGGCCATAGCTACCGCCTAGTTGACGCCTAAGCTTCCGGAACAGCGGCGACGCGAGGCTGCTCTGACTTGAGTCATGGCGGGCAAAGGGACCAGAAGCTCGTCGACGCAGGCGAAATTGGACAAGTTTGCTTATAGCCAGCAAGGCCACTCACAAGTCAGTGGGCGACACTCCTCAGGTGCTACTCCGGACATGGATGGCACCAAAAAAGTGACGCTGGAGGATATTATGAGGACCCTCTCAGAGTTGCAAACAACAGTGGGCTCCATTTCCTCTGAAGTTACTCTGCTGCGGGCGGACTTTCAAAAGATGACCGAGAGGGTATCTCAAGTTGAAGTGGTTACCAAATCACTTATTGAAGACACTTCTGAACTACAAATAGCAATGGAACGCATGGAAAAAGTCACCAAGATGCTACGGGAAAAGCTGGATGACCAAGAAGGGCGTTCCCGCAGGAACAACATACGCATTCTTGGCCTACCGGAAACAGAAGGAAAGGGAGCAATGGACCTCTATGTCGAAGACCTCATTAAAAATAAACTGCAGCCTAAAGGCCTGTCCCATTTTTTCTCCGTTGAGAGGGCGCACCGGGTGCCGGGTGGGACGCCCAAGCCGGGAGCGGCGCCGCGGCCTGTACTGGCTAGATTGTTTAATTTCAGAGACAGGGACGCCATCTTACAGGCGGCAAGAGTTTCTCCGCCAGTCAAGCTCCAAAACTCTACTTGGCCTTCTTTCCAGATTACACGGCAGAGGTTGCCAGGCGCCGGAAGTCATTTACGGAGGTAAAGAAGGCACTACGAGACAAGGGCCTGCAATACTCAATGTTATTCCCCGCCAAATTACGAATTGTAGCCGATGGAAAAGCATGGTTCTTTGATACGCCAGAAGTTGTGCGAGACTGGCTTGATGGATGGAGACAGGCGGGGCCACAACAGCGTCCACACAGAGACCGACCAAATCATCGCAACGACAAGCATACGAATGACCAGAACAATCGTCCTTCACAACACACTGAGGCTGCGGGACTAGAATCTGACGTGGAACGGGACCCTCTTGACTCTGGGCAGCCGGGCCCTATTTAGAGGTGAACTTCACAAGAGACAACTCATGCGAACTACAGGGACCTGGAGTTGGTTAAGCTGAGTAGGGTGGGCATTAGCCGGTGCCTGTAGGGGTCTCACCAACCCCACGAGCAAGTAAGATAGTAGGGAATGGGGAAAAGCACTCTGCCAAGTTGGGGAAGGGGGCGGGGAACGGTCCGTGGAGCAGGGGAGCAGGGAGGGGGGCTGGAGGGGGAGTTCAAATGTTAATGTTATTGTTATTTGTCATCACTTCTACTCTATGGTGCACTACAATGCCAAAAGCCACACAATTATGGTACACTGCCACATGGTGCCGCATCTGTGTTGATGTCGGCCACCGATCGCTTGCGACAATGATTACACGACCCGATGGCCCAACAGTTAAACAGGGTGTCCGTTGAGGACGCGCCTGCGACGGCTGACGTGCCTCCCCTACGTATGTTAACCTGGAATGTTCGGGGCTTGGGGGATAAAATTAAAAGAGGTCTAGTCTTGCAAGCGATCAAACGTCAGGGACCTGACCTAGTGCTGCTCCAAGAAACACACCTTACAGGGTCCACATGTAAAGCACTTAACAGACGTGGGTATGTTATGGCAGTTCATTCAGAATTCACAACGGGATCCAGGGGCATTGGGATACTCATGAAAAAATCGTCACCTTTTCTTGTAGAGTGCCGCAAGATGGACGACCAGGATCGCTTTGCGGCATTGCACGGACAGTGGGAGGGAAGATTTGAATGTGGTCTCCGTGTATATCCCCCCGGCACTTCACTCAACAGCACTGCCAGCTCTTGGTAAATGTCTCCTAGACCTCCCGGAGGGAGACACAATCCTTGGAGGAGACTTTAACGCCATAATAGACCCTGCGCTAGACACCTTCCCTGTGAGAGATCGCCCAAGGGGTTCTGCCGCGCTTCCTGGTTTTATAGAGGTGATGGGCCTTACAGATGTATGGCGACAATTGAACCCAGCGACTACCCACTACACATATTATTCTGCAGTTCATAATAGCCTTTCACGAATAGACTATTTTTTGTTTCTGGGGGTGGGTCTAGGATCGATAGATAAAATGGATATCCTGCCTAGGGGTGTATCTGACCACTCCCCGATATCTCTATCACTCACCACCAAAGAGAAGAAATGTGCTAGAACATACCCATTGTATCCCAATTATTTGAAAATCCCTAAGATAAGGAAAAAACTTAAACAGGCGACCGTGCAATATTTCGCTGAAAATGAAGGGACCGTCTCCTCGCCCTCTGTCCTTTGGGAAGCTTATAAAACAGTCCTCAGGGGGGACACAAGCGGGATTCCAGACGTGAACTCACGGAACTAGAACTAACACTTCACAACGCGAACGTTGCACACATGTCGAATCCCACACCAGAAACAACACACTTATTACAGCTCCGCCAACAGCAATACCGGGATCATCTCAAAACTACCGTCCAAAGTTATCAAGCAAACACGTTACATAGAATATACGATGTGGGAGACAAGGCGGGGAAAATGCTAGCGTGGCTGGACAAGAGAGGTGGTAGTAACAGAGGCATACAGAGACTTTACACGCATGATGGTCAACTACAGACACGCCCTGAACAAATAGTACACACTCTAGCAAGTCACTTCCGGGACATATATACCCCAGAACGTGACGTCACTACACAGACGGCGACGATTTCCCTAGAGAATATTGCCATCCCTGCACTAGCACAAGAGGCACAGCAAGACTTAGAAACTGATCTTTCAGAAGAGGAAATTCAATTAGCGATACAAAATTTGCAGTCTGGTAAGGCGTTAGGCCCCAACGGCCTGCCTGTGGAGTGGTATAAAGCGGTGGCCCCTATGCTGAGTAAACCGTTGCTGAATATGTACACTGACAGCCTTGATAGGGCGACACTACCGCTTGATCAGCGTACTGCCACCATAGTGGCTATACCTAAACCGGGTAAACCACCGACTGCATGCACCTCCTACCGCCCCATTTCATTGCTTAACGTGGAGGCTAAAATCCTAGCAAAGATCCTGACCAGCCGTCTGACACAACCACCTTCACGCGTTGATACACCCTGACCCATCAGGCTTCATGCCCCACAGGAGCACGGCAATGAATCTCAGGAGGGTCCATGGGGTGATGGCGCGTGCACACCTTCTTACTGAGCAGGCGGTGATCCTCTCCCTCGATGCCAAAATGGCTTTCGACCTAGTGGAATGGGAGTATCTATTTGCAGTGCTTACTCATATGGGCTTTGGACCGAAATTTAGAGCATGGGTACGCCTGCTGTACACGTTACCGGTAGCGCAGGTGGTAGCAAACGGACACATTTCAGCGTCGTTCCCACTGAGGCGGGGGACTAGACAGGGATGCCCGTTGTCTCCTTTGCTCTTCGCCCTGGTGCTTGAACCACTGGCAATCCTGATTAGAACAACGCCGCTGTTTCGAGGTATCAAGTGGGAGGAGGGGTGGGAAGATAAGATCTCCCTATATGCAGACGATATGCTCATCTACATGGTTGACCCTGACAGCGGGATCCCTGCCCTGCTGCACCTCTGTAACACGCACGGGGAGTCATCGGGTTATACCTTGAACTGGTCAAAATCTGTGGTATATGTGCTCAAGGGCCCGGCACCATTGTTGCGGGAGGACTGCCCCTTGGCCTTAACAACAACCTCCTTTAAAAATGTGGGTATTTTCATCACGGGAAGTACCGTTGAATTCTTTGACGCAAATTTAAAGCCACCTCTGGAACGTCTACGTGCTGACGTTAAACACTGGGCGACTTTGCCCCTGACCCTTCTGGGAAGGGCGGCTTTGTACAAAATGATGGCACTCCCCAGATTCTTATATGTCTTGGAAAATACCCCTTACTTGGTTGCACCACGCTATTTTAAGCAGATTGCGGCGCTGGTCTCCAGCTTACTCTGGAATAATGGCCCAGCACGTATCGCCCATGATAAACTGGTGAAGAGTTGGTATGAGGGAGGGATTGCACTACCCAATGTACAATTATACTACTGTGCGGCCCAACTTAAGATAATCAATCAATGGGTCCATACCCCACGTGAGGACCCGGCGTATAAAGCGGACTGGTCTCAACTAGGAACAGACGGCATGCTTTCAGTCTTATACAACAAATCCCAGGTTAGAAAACTGTGATTGGCCCGACGCAACACACAGCTGCATTGTGGCATAAAGCACAAACACGACTGGGCTGGGCAGGGAAACTCACCAGACTGACACCAATGTGAGATACAAAATCATTGGGGAACCTCAGATTATGTAAAGGTTTTACACAGTGGGACCGCATAGGAATCTCCACGATAGGGGACCTGTGGGAGAAAGGCACAGTGATTGGATTACCACAACTTCAACAGCAATACGGTTTAGGCCCCAACGAGACATTTAGGTACGTACAGATACGCCACGCACTACTCCAAGCAATTCCACCAGACACTGATCTACCAGAGTCGTCGCCACTGGAAGACAGACTGCTGATGGATTATATGCCTCAGAGTGCAACTTCTTTTACATATAAAAAGTTAGTCAACAACCTGACGGACCCCACATTATACCTTAAGGAGAAATGGGTAAGGGACGTAGGGGAGGTTGATGAAACAGAATGGAATGAAGCGCTAGCCTCACCGAGGGAAGTGGGCATATCGGCGAAATTCAGATTAGTACAACTCAAAATTCTGCACCGAGTTTACTACACGAGAACGTTACTTCACAGGATACAACGGACACCACACCCATTTTGCCTCAGGGGATGCGGGGAGGAAGGGAACCTGTACCACACCCTATGGGAATGCCCGCTGATACAAGAGTATTGGAAACAAATTATGCGTACTGTTTCTCAAGCAATTAAGGTGTCTGTCCTGCCTGAACCTCGAAAGTGTTTGTTGAACATTTGGGACCCCAATGATTTGGACAGGTATGGACTGTTGTGGGTCACGCTAGCCATTACAGGAGCCAAGAGGGACATAGCACAAAAATGAAGGTGTTCCAGAACTACCTACAGCAACTCGATGGGCCAAAAATATGGACTTGTTGATGGTAACGGAAAGGGCGGTGTATGTGATCAGGGCATGCCCCCGGAAATTGAACAAGATCTGGGCTCCCTAGAACACTTATAGAGGAGAAATCTGTGAACCTTTGCCAGAGAACGAGGATCTAGATTCTGAGGAGGAGGATGATTAGGAGGGTGGGTGTTTAGTTCTTCATGCACCGGGCTGTCGCACGATTATGCTTACTCAGGTACCGAATTGTAATTAAACTGAATGGCTGCTAAATGTACAGTAGATACACTATACATGATGACAAATACTTTGATTTTCTTTATCTTTTCTTTTTTCTTGTTATTACCTTTAAAAAACTTTCGCACATTGTTGAACATGATATTAAGGTTAGAGGGGGATACCTTAGATAGAACTGAGACAGATTAGTACTGTTCCAAATACTGTAATAAGGGCAATTACTGCTATAAATCCGTATACCTGTTGGGACTATATTTACTACTTGTTCAAACACGCATTACCATACTGTATTACCAGTCTAATATGAAGTAGAACCAAATTGAATCCTTCTGTAATATTGTATATGTCACTGATGCCTTCATGTCAATAAAGATTTTCAAAAAAAAACAACAGGGCACCCGATGCCAAATCAGCACTCTGCACCCGGCCGCCCCTGTGCTGCTGTGCGTGCACCTTGTGTGCGAACACGGATCCCCCTTGGCCCTTAGCTAAACCCTATGAGCTTTGCTCCCACATCCAAGTGGCATGCCCATGAGAAGCCAACAACCGGAGCCCCCCATTGGATAACATTGTGCCTCAGCACACTGCACCCGGCCTCACTAGTGCCGCTGGGGTGCTCTAACAGAAACTCAACTCCCAAGACCAATTGCTTGCTTTTAAACAGATAACCAGATTTTCCCCCATTGGACTGCAGTGACTATTTTTCTGGGGGAAAAGTGTGGAGTTGAAAATTGTATGAAAATCTAAACGTGTGTCTTGAGAAAAACAGTTTTTCTTACCTTTTATCCAGGAAATGTCTCAGTGTGATATCTAGGCATATCACATTGAGTAGAAAAAGTAGTCCCGAAAAAGTAATCCTGAAAAGTAATTAAAAGTAATTAGAACTGTCATTTTATAAACCTGTAAGAAAAGTAATTATTCATCCAGCTTGCTTTTTAATAATCTGTTTAGAAAAGAACAATCATATTTACCTGTACCAAGTCCTACTCTGTTCTATAAATAAAATAAAACAAAGACATAGTTTAATACAAAACCATTGGTCTCAGTTCAGTCTTTGAGTTTGTGACATTTTTGCTTGCCTGAGTGGGTAGAATAAATGCTTAAGACTGCTCGCGCACACTACCACAAATAGAGAGTTAGGTATTATCTACTTTAACCTCTGTAAGCCTTTAGGGATCCACTGGAATGTGTGCACACTATACCTTATTTTGGTATAGTATATACAGCTAGCAACCTACACTCTCTGCCAGACTTTTCATCGCGGTGGAGCTGCCCTGAAAAGCCTAGCTGAGAGGAAACTCGATAATATGCTTGCGGGACTGTGGCGGTTCCCACAAGCATAATGCGGCCTCTGACCGCCGGTCCTATGCCAGGGAACCCCCTGTGGAGCTGGCAGTCCAACTTCCTGAGTCGTAATCGGGCGGTCCGCCAACCCGTGCCAGGACGAGTCTGGCGGTCCCCAGAATGCCAGACTCGCAATAGAGTGACATGCTGTCCACAATTGTCACTTGCATCGCCACTTTATGTGTCACTTGCACATACCTAGCACCAAGTCCAATTCGGGATGTTTTGTTATTCATTTATGTACAGTGCTGCTACAACTGTGTTTCCTACTTTTCTCTAATTATACGATGCCATGAGCACGATTTGAAACAAATTGAGTCTCCTTATTCCCGTTCAAATAATGCTTTTTGCATACATGTTTAATTTGTTTATTCTGAAATAAATAATAAACACTGTGAAATGTTTATATTTGGAAAAACAATTGTCTGACTATCAAACAAACACATAACACATGTCTACAAACTAAGCAAACAGATCATTCTCCAACACATATTAAGCAATATATCCCTGCAAGCTGAATTATCAATTTACAATGAAACACATTTCAAACCATACCATGTGCTGTGTATTTGACATGGAGAAAGCATGCACTGTAATGCATGAATACATGGAATTTTGTGATTTCTAAATTAGAAAATATGAAGATGACATCACCAGAATCATCATATTTTCTAATTTATTTAATGCATAGTTAGTGAGTTCTATTTTGGTAACAATGGAACCACTTATGGTTCTGAAGTATGGGGCCAATGGCCTGGTTGACAGCAGCCAGTGAAGCACTCCGTCTTAAAAGCACAGTCTGCAGATTCAGACTCCTCACAGAAGATCAAATCTCCATGGAAGGAGGCTTTCTTAAATAAGGAGGCTGAGGGAATGGAGGTTCAATAGGTAATGATTTAGAAAAAGTCAGTAAGTGCTAAATTTTCAAGCAATAGATTGCTAAGCTGTCCTCTATAAAGTACATTTTATTGTTGAAATATTATTTAGTAGCTGTATTCTGGGATGTCCAGAGGAAGTAAAACCTGCACTTTTGTTTGTGCCAACACAAGACCTGAGGTCACAGTTCCATCATTTTAACTGCTAATGTTCCCTACAGCTCTTATGCCACACTCCACACCTGACAGTTTAAAACATTGCAAAGGTAGAAACATGACCCAGTTTTGGGAACTGATTAAATGGGGTAACGGGCAACACTCAATAATCCCTAATAACAACGTAGAGCCCCATCGTTGGGTAGCCTTCTTCGAACCGCAATTTAAGAACAATAATACTAATAAAGCACTCCTTCCTTTCCCACCGCCCCTGATACGCCTCTGCTCTTTAGTTCAAAAGAGGTTGAGGCAATCTTGAAGGTTATTCCTAGTGGAAAGGCTCCTGGGCCTGATTGTATCCCAGCAGATTTATTCAAGCAGGACCCTGACCTATGGATCCCCTATATTACGAATCTTATTAATGGGATAGCAAGGGGAGCGCCGATCCCACCGTCCTGGTGCGGCATGGAAATTATCCCTATCTATAAGAAGGGTGACCGTTCTGCTCCGCCTAACTACAGGCCTATAAGCCTTATAGATGCCCTCCAGAAAGTTGTAGCGAGATTCATCTTGGGTAAGATTCAACTTTGGATGGACGATGAGTGCATCCTCTCCCCGTTACAGGCAGGGTTTCGTGCTCATATGGGGACACTGAATCAAGCTTTTAGATTCGTTATGCTTTATTGGAAGGAGGTTCTGATAGGTAAGGATTTAAAATCTGCGTTTGATTTAGTCCCACGATCTAAACTATGAGATGTTTTGCTGACTTTGGGAATGCCCAAAGAATTGGTTGCTCTGGTGGTCAGGCTCCATAGGTCTAATTTTGCACAAGTCCGTTGGGGAAAGCCAGGGGAGGTTACCGACAAATTTGTAGTGGGAAAGGGCGTCCGGCAAGGCTGTGTGCTGGCCCCTACATTGTTTTCCCTTTTTATCAATGGGGTGGTGCGGTATTTTGACAACCAACCAACGGATGCACCCATGCTAGCAGGCCAAAGAGTCCCCCTGCTCATGTTCACGGACGATACGTTGATTTTACCGAAGACGAGACAGGGGCTTCAATTAGCACTGTCTCGTTTTGAGGAGTTCTGCCGCAATCACGAACTGGTAGTTAATATTGCGAAGACAAAGTTTATGGTTCTTCATGGGGCTAGGCCCGTATCTTCAAGAGTTTCCATGAGCGGGAAACTATTGGAGCAAACCAATGTCTTCACCTACCTGGGAGTCACCTTTGGCGATAGATTGAGTTGGTCTGCCCAGCTGAAATTACTGGTGTTGAAGCACTCTCAATTAGCTGGGGCCCTACTAAAGGAACATTGCCTATCAATTACTAAACCCAATGCTCCTGTTGTCAAAACGTACAACACTAAAATTATTCCTGCTATTTTGTACGGGGCAGAGATATGGGATGTGTGTAATTTGTACCAGTTAGCATAGGCCCAGAACAAATTCCAGAGATCAATTGTGGGCCTCCCCAAATCAACTCCTCAGATCCCCCTTCTCCTAGACCTCGGTTGCCAGCCAATCGAGGATATTGCCCGGTTTAGGATGCTGGCATTCTGGAGAAGACTCTGGATTACCACACAACTTCTCTTATTCGCCAGGGGCTTGATTGAAGTTAGGGGGTTGGATAGGGCAAATAAAATTGCATGGTTGAGCAGTATTAAATCCCTGCTCACCAGGATGGAGATGAGAGACCTGAGGGAGTGCCCTGAAACCGCGTCAATTCCATCCAAAACTGTCTTTAAAGCAGCATACTGGTACCTCATCAAAAATGAGCGGTTCTCGTCTCTGACCTGTTCATCTTTAACCAGAGTCTACTGTGAAATCAAAGATGAATCTTCGATGGAAAGCTATTGGGATCTAATAACCAAACCCAGAGATCGTAAGCTTTACCATCAGTTCCGTGTCGAGACACTTCCAACAAGGAAATTTACTAGTAATTGCCCCTTGGTTTAAGTGCCATGTGTCCGTTCTGACCCTAGCATACTGAAGATATTAATCTCCTTCTTTATGTTGGCCCAGCCTACCAGCTCCCCCGAAGTACGTGGCTTAAACCTATATGTCGATCTATGGGCACCTCTTTTGCAATGGTCGCTATAAGGCTATTAACCCCTTCACTGCGGCGGCTATTCCGACGCAGTGCTAAGGGGGCGTGGCAGAAATGTGGCGGGCGCATGCTGGTGACGGAACCGCTCCGTCACCAGCGTCGGTTGCGCTGTGCTTATGACGGAGCGGTTCCACCATGGCCCCGTCCGCTCAATAGAACGCTCAGCGCAGGCGCGGAATTCGCGCCGCGGAGGAGCGTCGGGCGGGCCATGACGGAACCGCTCCGTCATCAGCACAGGGCCACCGCAGCTGATGACGGAGCGGTTCCGTCATCAGCATGCAAAGGGTTAAAAACAGGTTGTAATGAGACTGCTGTTATTGGGGTGGCCAAATTCCTGAGCTGGGCTTGGGCTATCCGGGAAAAAAGAGTGGGCCCTTTGACCTAAATGAGTTATTGTATTAATTGGCTTGGATGAGTATTTTTATAGGCGTTGCCTTTTTGTCTTTTACATAAAAAGTCTTTTGATTGTACTAGATTTAATCTGTTCTTAGTATTGGTCTTAATGTAACCCTGTTATTTATATTTTTAACTATGGTTCTTTTACCTGACAGTTTTATGATGAATTTTGAGCTTTGTATACTTTTTGCAATTTTATCTTCTGTCTTTTATGATGAATAATCGAAATAAAGACTTTTTGAATAAAAAAATAAAATAAAACATTGAATCACACCTTGCCTTCTGTAATGCTGTTGATATGTCTGTTTAGGCAGTAATTACACTGTCATCTATATTTCCATCTGGACAAACTTGTTTTCGAAACCAAGAACCACCTAAGTGATTTATGAATGCTTTACAAATATTCTAAATGAATACACACATTAAAAAGCAAGAGACATAGCCAATAACTGTCATGTATTACTTTTCTACAATTGCTGTTGAGTAACCGAAAATGTGACATTTTAAATTCCTCTCCTTCCCCCACACACTCGATAGTTTCTACATATATATTAATGATTAATCAGTGTGGGTAGACCTTTGCCACTGTAGGCTTAGCTCTGAAGTACTACCAAACACTAGGTATTGTGAACTCTGACACAGTGTGAAATTATTAATTAATGCAGAATGTTTTCCTTCTTGTGTGCCTAGTGAGGTCATTCCTGTGTGCCCCATGGACCTTACCTTATGTATATTGGTAAAGTTATCAGCCATTAAACTGTGGCAGAGCACATTAGATGTATCCCTGCACTAAACGGCTGGTGTTTCTCAACTGTAATCATAAGTGAAGTTAAATGATCTCTACTAAGTAACCTAACACACCTAGGCACAATAAATGTGAAATAATTCACTCTAAACACATCTCATTCTGCAGTATCAGCACTGTCTGAAGGAGCTGGGGGAAATAGAAAAGCTGCGGACCAAACATAGCGGAGCAATATCTGACTCTGATACTTCACTTGTGGATGGTGGATGGGATCAGGACTCTAGGTAAGTTTGTATAATGCTATTACATCAGTACCTTCATGAAGCTGAACTTCTAAGGCCCCGCCCTTGCTCAGACTAGATGGCGACCCATTAGTCATCGTCAAAGTGTTGTGGGTGTGCTTAGACCAATAGGAGTGCAGTTCTGCCTTTGTTGTTTTGGAATATGTTTAATCTGTAATCGCAGGATATAGGACCGAGATCAGGTTTGCATGCCCCCCACCCCCGTAACTAAGTACTTGTATATGATGGAAGAGGTAGGTACTCCTGTGTGTCAGTCCATCTTTTTAATACGCATGTTTTTAAGCTAGTGGAGGTATCTCCAGATTAGTTAATTTGGAAGACCAAACTCTTACTGGTGATCTTGAAAACAAGTAGTTCTCAGACCATTTCTATGCCTGCAGAGGGCCAATCACCCCACCAGGATGGAGACCTATTGATTCAGCATTTTGCCTGATTGGGATGTTTAGCTGAAAAAAGCTATTGTGTTAGAAGGCCTTATGTATTGAGCTTTTTTGCATTGTTTTTTCAGGGAGTTTGGATTTTGTGAACTGTTTAGAACCTGAGGTGCAGTGGTGTCATGTTGTAGACTTCGTTCCATAATGACCCAATCTGGGATCTTTAGTTCCCCAAAGTGGTACTTCAGCTTTGATAATTGGTGTGCTGTATAGTAATGTTCAATTTTAAGGAGTCACAGGCCTCTTTCTGTGGTGTCACCAAAAACTTTGAGCTAGGCAGTCTATGTTCGTTGTCACCTTATATATGTGATCTGATTGGAACATCTATAGAAGTTTGCACGGTACGCATAGTGGAAACATGCCGAACGCATAATTGAAGCAATGAGCAACTGTCATTTTGACTGTCTAAATCCTGCTGCAGAGGATTAAGAGCCCCTTCCATTTGTGAAAGTTAAGCTGCATTTCATCAATCAGTTAATGCACATTGTCCTGTACCATATGTTGTATTGCTTCACTGACCAGTAGCCACAGGTGTTTAAATTTACTTCTTGGATCTTTTATAATATTTATCACAAATCCAATTTATTAGTAAAGTCGGATTTGTGACAAATATTTTACATAAGGTATTTTTTAAAAGTTTCCTTTAGCCTACCTTAAGTCTGTAGAAGTTCACAGAGGCCCATTTGCCTGAGCTTCCATCTGCCACCCAGGATCTGTCTGAGCAGCTCCCAGAGATGAGAGAAAAGACTTTGGTGTTGTAAGGTGTCTTGTTTTCCTGACATGTTGACCATCTGGAAGTGCACAGGAACTTAATTATCTTCAAAGGGGCCTTCCCTGTAACAGGAAGCTGTATCTCAGACCTCAGCCATACCCTTCTTTTTTCTAACTAGCCACCCAGGCACCAATCCCAGTGGGAGAGGAGCTGCCCGGAAGAAATGGTTTTGAGTTACTGGGAGGGTTTGCTCATTTCCCTGTACACATCCCTAGGGTGGGCACAGGATCTCCTCACAAGGGAGGAAAGGTTCTGCCATCTTTAAAAAAAAATCTTTTTATTAACAGTAGGAATCAAAATCACAAGGCATAATACAACATATTCTCATTTCTTATCGTGACATGGTTCTCATACAGTTAAAAATACACAATATGTTGCTTACTGGTGATTTGTGCCATGTCTACAATGATTCATCTTGAGCTGGCATCAGTGGTGGGGTGCAGAGATTTCCTCTATATTCATTCCAATCATTCCAAGTGCGTGACCACTTTTTAGGACATCCCCTAGCTACATAGATATACTTTTCCAGAAACATGCGCCAATCCATGTCTTTCTTCCATGCACACACTGCTGGTGCCTGCGATGCCCCCATTTCTGAGCTATGTTACGTCATCAGCCCCAATGTAACCCAGGTTATTTGTGTGCTGTTTAGATCCGTGGGTTTCCACACATTCAGGAGACATCTCTTAGCCTCCAGGAGGAGAGTATGGTGTAACACTTCGCTCAGGACCTTATGTATTTTCTTCCAGTACCTTTGGATAAGTGGGCAATCCCATAGTATATGAAGGAAAGTACCTTCGTTTCCACAGCCCCTTCTACATTTGCCACCAAGTGCTCTACCCAGTTGTACCAACCCAGGTCACATGATATAGATCCAGTGCAAGATTTTGAGTTGTATTAGCCTCACCTTCGCTGTAGTGGCTGCCTCCCGTGGCGCAGATGCCGCTGCCACCCAGTCTTTGTCATCTAGTATAATGCCACCCCTTCCCACTTTTTTAGCAATCTCACCAGGGGGTCCCCAGAGTGGTTCACTATCTTTTTAGGTTTCGCTGGGGGACGGAGCCGTTAGGCTCCTCCTCCAGAGAAATCTATTGAGTACAGTAAGCACTCTGGAACACGCCCCCCCGTCCCATTGGCTAGCTCCATAAATGGAGCCTAGCCATTGGACGAGGGGCCTGTCCATCAATGCCGGACCAGACACGGGGGCCTTCCCGAGATTCTTTGGCTTTTGCCGACGTCACGCGACGCCAGGAACGCCCCCGAGTCTCCTCCGGCCGGGCCGTGCTTGCTGCTGTCCTGCCTTGTGTCCGGCCGGGCCGTGCTTGCTGCTGTCCTGCCTTGTGTCCCTCCTCCCGCCGTCCCCACGTTTCCCGCCTCCCTCCCGACGTCCGTGTCCTTTCCCGCCCCCCTCGTCCTCTCCCGCCCGCCCCCCTCGTCCTCTCCCGCCCCCCCCGTGTCCTCACAAATTGTGGTATCCCGTCCCGCCCGGGGGTCAACCGGCAGCTGCTCGGCACCTTGGCCGAGGCACGAAGGGGCTGCGACCGCATTGGTGGCTTTTCGGAGGCTCGTCGGCAGAGGCGCGCTCTGATTGGCCGCTGCAGTGGGCCTGTCCCCGTGAGCTGCGCCGCCGTTGGTTGGAGCCTCGCCGCGTCATCAGGATCTGCCCCGGGAGCCGCGCTGTGAGTGGCTGACTCCGGGGGAACCCTCGACGTCAGCGGAGGCCAGTGGGAGCTGCGACGGGGGCCGTGCCTGCGAGGGTGAGTCTTCGGCCCAGAAGCTGGGGGAGATCGCCTTCCACCCCGCACCCGGTATTGACACCGGCTGAAGAGAGGAAGCGCTGGGGGGCTGTGCGCTCGCTCGCCAAAGCGTCACGGACGTGCGCCTCGCCTCCCGAGCGCGAAACTGACTAAAGTCACAGGGGTTGCAGAAGTGACAAACTTCGCCCAGTAGAGGCATCAGATCAAGACCTTCCGTGTGATTTTTACCGCATTAACCAGAATCGCAAATAATTGTGCGTTTGTTTGTAATGGTGCCATTGTTTGTAATTGAGCCATTGTTTGTAATCAGTACGTGTGACACATTTGAGGCTGCAATAAATGCTAACATGATACTAAAACTAGCAAAGACTCATTTGTAACTTTAAAATGATCATTGGCTACATTAGTTAAATCACAGCGATAGTAAGTTTTAATTAGGCACACGAGGATTAGCGGTTGCTACCCCTTGCCCCTTCTAAATGGTATACGTCTGATTTTTGCCGTTTTCTTCGTTCTTCTTGCTCATGTACGTAGGGCCTTGTATCTTGCTGTTTCTATCGTGAGCGTGTGTAGCATCTCGCTGCCTCTCCTCTCCTACCTCTCTCGTGACAGCATAGTGCCGCCCTATCTCTGTCACTGCCATGGCGCTATATGGCCCCTCCTGTTTTCCCACCCTCTATTTGCACGAGTGATAATCTCTTATCTCCAAGTCCTAACTCTTTGATATGCATATACAGCCTCTTTATTTCTCCCGCCTGTCTCGTGCGGGCGCAGGCTCCTTGCACTTGCTGGTGCGCCCCCTCCCCTTTCCAGAGCCCCCTCCTCCCGCTGGCCCTGGGCAGTGATGCTCGCAGGCGCCTCCTCTCCTCCAGCTCACTTCGCTGGCTGTTGCCTCAGCGGTGCGGGCACCTTTGGACTGTGGCTGTGTTTCCCGAGCTCCTGCGCAGGCTGTGGGCGGCTCCAGCCTCCTGTGTGATTGTGGGCGGCTCCAGGACCCGGCTCTGAGTTACGGTCGCCTCTCGTCGGCCGTCCCGGGGATGTGATGTGGATTCGCCGCTGCAGGCGGGGGCATAGTCGCTCCCAGGGTGAAGAACTGCCCGGCCTGCCTACGCTCTGACCCCCCTGTCCCCGGAATGGGACCGCCCGCGGCACCGGCGGAGGACACGCTAGGGTCCAAGGACGTAGATGAGGGGCGGGGGTGTGCACCTGTGCCTAGAATATGCGGTGGGTATTGTGGCTGAAATGTTTTACAACGTAAAACGGCGAGGTTGGGTTTTTACGTTGACTTGAGTGAGAGAGGTTTAAAGAGGGAGAAAGTTTTAAACAGTTTGTCAGCATGGCTAACTCAAAGAAGGGGGTATTCCTTCTAAATAGTGAGAATCGATAGATTAGTCCGCCTGGCTGCTACCCTTGTGGAATTTGTAAAGAGCCTTCAGCCACAAGCGTGGGAATCGCCCCCACCCTCCTATCTTTTTTAAATATAGCGGGTACTTATGTTTAAAACTGTTACCACAAGACATGCATTTTCTCTTAGAACGACCTTCCGAGAACAGGTGGTTTTTCCGCGCAGATGGAAGCATCTTGCTGTATCCTGGCCTAGTTTTCGGACACTTATGTTTTTTAATTAGCCCGAAAAGTTTCCACATGAAATAGGCTGGACAGGGACTAAACCGCGTAAAAATGTCTTGCTCCCTTGTCCGGTGTAGTTTTCAACGTTGGATTTGGATATTATATGTAGCATCGCGTTTTCAGTCTTTAAATGTAGTAATAATTCAGATTTCACGTACCCATCAAAATGTAAACATCCTTTACTGTGCAAACGGAATGCTGCTTCCTGCTCGTCATTTTTGTAGTGTTTGACAAGGGCCTCCAAGGGGTTCTTGCACAATAACTGGGGTCATCACCTCCGTAAATTCGTTTAGCACAGGCATTCTAACCCCCTGGTCTGTGATGGCAAACATCTGCTTTGGCGGTGTTGGATACCACATTGAAGTGTACAAACAAACCTTTATTTTTTGCACCGTGCCCAAAGGATAACAATCGTCAAGATGAGGCGTGATAGAATAACGAAGTTTATAAAAAAGTAAAAACCCAAGTCGAAAACATTCACTACTGCACTTTGTTGTTAACTTCATGTATGTGCACGCACATGCGATGTGTGCACCTTCAGAGTGGCTGTGTGCACAACATATGCTTATTCTTTAATTTAATTGGAAAATTGCATTTCCCTCTCGTCTTAGCTCGGAAAGACCAGCCGTGGCCATTGTGCTTTTTAGGTTTCGCTGGGGGACGGAGCCGTTAGGCTCCGCCTCCAGAGAAATCTATTGAGTACAGTAAGCACTCTGGAACACGCCCCCCTGTCCCATTGGCTAGCTCCATAAATGGAGCCTAGCCATTGGACGAGGGGCCTGTCCGTCAATGCCGGACCAGACACGGGGGCGTTCCCGAGATTCTTTGGCTTTTGCCGACGTCACGCGACGCCGGGAACGCCCCCGAATCTGGTCCGGCCGGGCCGTGCTTGCTGCTGTCCTGCCTTGTGTCCCTCCTCCCGCCGTCCCCACGTTTCCCGCCTCCCTCCCGACGTCCGTGTCCTTTCCCGCCCCCCTCGTCCTCTCCCGCCCGCCCCCCTCGTCCTCTCCCGCCCCCCCCCTCCCCCCCGTGTCCTCACAAATTGTGGTATCCCGTCCCGCCCGGGGGTTTCTTCAGCCGGCCGGCCAATCCTAGCGCGGCCGGCCGGAAGTGCCCGCCGCCCAGGGGAAGAAGGAAGACGGCGGCCCACAAGAAGTATGGCGGCCCACGCGGGGCTCCCGTGGCCTGCCTGGAGGGAGCCCCGGAAGAAGCGGAGGACGTTGCCGGGCAGGTGTTGCCGAGTAGGACAGCTGCAGCCCCGCGCCTCCGCCCACGGTGAGTGCTGTGTTGCTCGGGTGTTCACGCCGCCCTGGGATAGGTTTTTATAGTTATTCATGCTTCCCTGTTTAAAATGCTCATTTGGCTTAGAATTGAGGGTTAGTTTATTTCTCATTGTGATGTGTCTGACCCCTTATAAACGTTGTCGTGCAATTCCATCCCTGCACGAAATAAATATGTAGACTATAAACTCGTGTGTGCGGTCGTTTAAGGCGACTCATTACCATGGGGTTTAACACATTTTATTGAAGGGCGGGTAGCAGGTGTTTTAAGCACTGTGTTTTGCTGGGCTGTTTGTTTCTAGTCAGTGCATTTATGTAGAAGTTCGTTTCATCCATTCGTGCTCTCCAATATTACTATCGGTTGTACAGCAGACGAGTGCCTTCTTGGGAACTAGTTCGCATCTAAGTGTGTTTTTTGGAATCGTTGTTGTGGTCTAAGGTGTCCGCCCACAGTCGGCCCTATTCGTACACTGCACGTTAATCTGCTTAATAGCTCGTGGTCTTTCATCCTATTCATCTGGATAGTTTACTTTATGGTTAAGTTGTGTGCGTAGGCAGTGGTAGTGTTGCACACACACCGCTGTCAGAGATATGGAAGGAATCCTATGCCTTCAACTCTGGATGTGTGTAATCTACCTACTGATTAAGGGGAGGGCCAACTGCTTCCTGATTGTATTCAACTGTGCCTTTAGAATACAGGGGTTCACCAGCAACTCTTCAATTGGACGTTCATACACAATGCATTTCCCCCTGTACCCCAGGGATGATACTCAGTAACAGGTTCTCCAATGAGAAACGGCGCCCATTCAAGTGCAGCACGCACTCTTAGTATGATCGCTTTTATATTCGGCACCGCAGTGGAGCTTATTGTTGTATATTTATTTGACGTTACAAGCATTCCGTGGTGATATGTGGCAGGTTTCTATGTTTAAGTTAAGAACGCAGACTTCCCACCGGCAGTAAAGCACTTTGGTCGACGTGGCCTTTTTCGGAACGATACTGTGTATTCTATATATATATTTTCCTCACAGCAACATTAAAGGTTTCAGAAACGCCAATATTTTCGATACAACGTACTGCATAATGTTTCCTCATGCATGTCAAGTCAAGTCAAGTCAAGTCATAACATTTGTATAGCGCACTACATACCCAGAGGGTTTCAAGGCGCTTAGGAAGGGGAGGAGGATTATTTGTCAAATATCCACGTTTTAAGCTGCTTTCTGAACGCTAGGTGATTCTGGGTGAGGCGAAGGTAAGCGGGGAGTGAGTTCCATGTTTTGGCAGCCAGGTATGAAAAGGATCTGCCTCCCATGGTGGTCTTGTTGATGCGAGGTACAGTGGCGAAGGCTTGGCTGGAAGAGCGAAGTTGGCGGGAGGGGGTGTAGAAGGACAGTCGAGAGTTGAGGCAATCTGGTCCGATGTCGTAGAGTGATTTGTGTGCGTGGGTAAGCAGTCGGAAAGTGATCCTCTTATTGACGGGTAGCCAGTGGAGGTCTTTAAGGTGACCAGAGATGTGTTCGTTGCGTGGGATGTCTAATATGAGCCTGGCTGAGGCGTTTTGGATTCGTTGTAGTTTCTTCTGGAGTTTAGCGGTGGTACCTGCGTAGAGGGTGTTTCCGTAGTCCAGTCGGCTCGTGACTAGAGCGTGGGTGACTGTTTTCCTTGTTTCGGAGGGGATCCAGCGAAATGTTTTTCTGAGCATGCGAAGAATGTTAAAGCAGGAAGAGGATACGGCGCTGACTTGTCTGTTCATTGAGAGTGAAGAATCCAGGATGACGCCAAGGTTCCGTGCGTGGTCTGTCGGGATGGGTGCTTTTCCGAGGGCTTCCGGCCACCAGGAGTCGTCCCATGCAGAGGGGGATGTACCTAAGATGAGGACTTCTGTTTTGTCTGAGTTCAGTTTCAGACGGCTGTGTTTCATCCATTCGGCGACTTCTTTCATTCCTTCGTGTTGGTTAGTTTTGGCGGTGCTGGGGTCCTTGGTGAGAGAAAGGATCAGTTGAGTGTCATCCGCGTAAGAGATGATGTTGAGGTTGTGTTGGCGTGCGATGGCCGCGAGGGGGCTCATGTATACGTTGAAGAGGGTGGGACTGAGTGAGGATCCTTGCGGTACGCCGCAGATGATTTCAGAGGCCTCGGACTTGAATGGTGGGAGGCGGACTCTCTGGGTTCTTCCGGTGAGGAACGAGGTGATCCATTCCAGTGCTTTTCCTTGGATTCCGATGTTTCTGAGGCGTTGTAAAAGGGTGCTGTGGCAGACTGTGTCGAAGGCTGCAGAGAGGTCGAGGAGGATGAGGGCGACTGTGTCTCCATTGTCCAGTAGAGTTCGAATGTCGTCTGTTGCTGCGATGACGGCGGTCTCAGTGCTGTGTTTGGCTCGGAAGCCAGATTGTGAGGGGTCGAGTGATTTGTTGGCTTCGAGGAAGGCGGCGAGCTGGTTGTTGACGGCTTTCTCGATGACTTTGGCCGGGAATGGAAGAAGCGAGATGGGGCGGTATTTTTTGAGTTCGGTGGGGTCCGCTGTGGGTTTTTTCAGAAGGGCGGTGAGTTCAGCGTGTTTCCAGTCTTCTGGGAAGGTAGCGGAGTTGAAGGAGCAGTTGATGACGTCTCGGAGGTGCGGAGCTATGACGGAGTCTGCTTTGTTGAAGATGTGGTGAGGGCATGGGTCTGTGGGGGATCCAGAGTGGATGGAATTCATCAGGCGGATGGTCTCCTCAGTGGAGATTGGGTTTGCATAGGCATCGCTGAGGTGTATGTTTTCGTTGAGGACCCCTGCACAAACTACTATCGCAGCTAAAACTCAGGGCCCCAGATTAAGAACACACTTCCGTGGAGGCGGCCACGCCATCTGCCTGCCTCTGGAGGAAGTAGCAGCTACAGTAAATCAGCCCCTTTGATGTCAGCCAGGGATCCTGGGATGGCATTCGAGCTTGAGCTTGTGACCTGGTAACCATAGAGACATTAACCCATTGGAATTATTTTGTCCTATGCTTTTCATGCACGGAGGACGTTAAACGGAAAAAAACGTTGTTCCTAATTCTTAGCGGCATCAAAGAAGACTTTGCTCCAGACCTTGTACTAAGTGGTGAAAAAATGATTTCTATGTGCGCTCTAAATATTTTCTTCAGTATTCCTTTTCTTTGAAAAAGAACAAGCGATATGTGGTTGAATGAATAATACAGTCTGACTTAGTTTGCACCAGTCATTCTTTTTTTTTAATTAAATCTTTTTAATATGCAGTTTCAGTTTGGGGTTTCTACTTCAAACTGTACTTGGATTTAAAAGGAACCTGTCTTGTATTGATTAATACATCATATGATTTTAAACCTTCACCGTTTTGTGCAACAGGCAATACACTATTACCTTGCTTCATCAAAGAAACCTATAATGATTTTGTATGAGTTACGCAATGCATATAGCTATGAGGATCACCTTGCTACTAGTTGACAAGCTGTGTGTATACAACAATAGCAGGATTATATATATATCTATTTTTTTTTTAGCAAAAATACGCCGCACTCAGAAATCCTTCACTTCAGGTATTTAATTAAGTAAACAGAGCCAGTCTGTCACACCGACCTGTTTCGGCCACGCAGGGCATTTCTCACTGTTGGAGGACACTACTTTATAGCCTGATAACATTTCTTGCTAATAAAGAGATCAAAGAGGGGTTCTCAATACCAATCATTAAGAAAACAACTGAGATGCTAAAACTTACAAGAGCAGGTGGCACAGATAACTTATCAGCAGTAATAATAAAAACAGCTATTCCCCTTGGAACAACTTGCTCCACCTGCTTTTTCAAACAAATTCTCCTGAAAAGAGCTTCCTAGATTGCTGGAAGGGGCAGTCCCTCGAATCTGGGGTACACCTCCTCCACCTCTGGCCAAGTTCGACCCCCCGCCCCACGTATGGAGCTCTCCCTTCATTGTTTACCTCCTCTCTTTCATCACTTCTCCCTTACCCTCCCTCTATTTCATGCTAGAGGCTTCATGCGAGCCTCAGCTGGTGAAACTCTGCTTCTGTGCCACCCCTGACCTCTGCGTGGGGCTCTTTGCATGTGTGTGGGGCTCTTTGCGTGTGTGTGGGGCTCTTTGCGTGTGTGTGGGGCTCTTTGCGTGTGTGTGGGGCTCTTTGCGTGTGTGTGGGGCTCTTTGCGTGTGTGTGTGTGGGGGGGGGGCTCTTGCGTGTGTGTGTGGGCTCTTGCGTATGTGTGTGGGGGGCTCTTGCGTGTGTGTGTTCTTGTGGGGGGCTCTTGCGTGTGTGTGTTTGTGTGGGGGGCTCTTGCGTGTGTGTGTGGGGGGCTCTGGTGTGTGAGGGGGGCTCTTGTGTGGTGTGTGTGGGGGGCTCTTGTGTGTGTGTGTGTGTGGGGGGCTCTTGTGTGGGTGTGTGTGTGCAAATGCAATACGTCTTGCATTTGCGACAGAGTAAGCTATTGGCATTGTAAATGAGAGTGCCATTTATTTATCTGTTTTCAAAACCAACACATAAATAAAAAGTTTGTCATTTACAATGCCAATAGCTCAAACTTTTCCGAAGGCGAAACCGTTGCATTGTAAATGCTTGTTATATGTGAGCGAGCTGACCTTAGCTGGTAAATAGCCATCGAGGAGTCTGTCTTCAAGGGGTGTGGCATCAGGGGGGTCTCCCCCTTTTGGAGACTGGAGTTTAAGGCATGGCAGTCTTGTAGGTATCTGAAGTACTCTATAGGAGCGAGATCATATTCTTGTTTTAGGGTAGAGAATGACTTGACCTTGCCCTTTACCCACAGGTCGCTTATTTTTGATATGCCTATGAGGTCTCATTTATCGAAACCTTTAGGTTCTGCCATCTTGGTTTTAGGTAGAGAGGGACACTGTGTGATTGTTTGCTGTAGGGTACACTTGTATTGCTGCAAACGTGGGTAGGATTACACAAGGGATTTTTTCCCTATTGGTCAAGGATGGGTTAGGAGTCACACCCACCTACAGGCCAATGCCAGGCATAATAGTGGCGCCCATGGACACCCTCTCAAGAACCCTACTGGAATTGAAAGAAAGAAGAAGGATGCACTTATTGTGACCTCTGAGGTGAACCATGTACCCAGGAATAAGATGTGGACTTCTAGGGTCAAATAAATTCAGTTGACTGACCTCCTGTTAAGCTACAAGGACACAGAATTTGCAAGAAGCCCACTTTCCTGAGAGTGCCCAACTGGCCAGTTACAATTTGACCTTCATTGGACCTCACTGGTCTATTCTGTGGTGTGCGTTCTGATGTCCAAGTGCTGTTTCTGAAGCCCTGGAACTCTTGAGTGGTGTCAGATTGTACTCCTCTTGCTTAATCCTAGAACCTAAGACTTCGAAACATTTTCAAGGTTATTTGGCTGGAGAACAGATAGAAGGCCAGAATCAACCTTCCACGGTGTTCCCCACAGTAGGAAAATCCAATTCAGCTTTCCCGATGTCGATCGGCATCTGACTTCATCAAACCCTCCTTTGCTACTGTCTGCAGCCTTGTCTCGCACAAGGAATCCCACTTCATAAATGAGAATAAGTGCCTGATTTAGATCTTGGCGGGACTATCAGTGTCCCCCCCATGGTAGCAGTTGCAAGTACTCCTTCGAGCTGACGGTGTGTCACCCATCGTAATTTGATGTGGGCTGACTGAACCGCTGTCTGCATCTACAGTTACCGTTGTGTAAACGGCTCACCTCCATCAACTCGGCGGACTCCTCAGATGGCTGACAGTACTCCATCGCCGTAAAGCTGGCAAATTTCCGCCGACCCTATTTAGATTACCCCTTTGTGCTTTTATTGTCCTAGCAGCGGATTCTTGATGGAATGTGTCCCTGGTGGAGTGGAGACAGGTAAGTACTCCTGATCAATGTGTCAAAACACATATATGTTGGGTTTGCTTCTTAAATATATGTAGGTAATGTGGCATGGCCCTTATTTACATATGGCATTACACACAAACAACGAACACACACTAATCTGAAAGAGACACGTTAGTGATAGATTCCTTACCTTAGAATATCCCCAGGCGTCAGACTGGATCTGGAAATTTTTGCGTAGCAGTACCCTTGCGCTTCGGTAGGCGTCGTCTGCGGTTCCGCGTCCGTCGTCGGCGTACTTAGATGCCGCCTCCACATGCTGACGTCAGTTCTTCTTTTTTCCACGCCAGCAAGCGCAGATCTGGAAAAAGCAGTACTTCTAGTCACTTTTTGACTACCTTTTTGGATCATTTTGATCATCTCCTCGAAGTCTTACGACTCCGATCGGTGCCATAGGGATGCCTGGATTTAAACACTGCGAGGGTTGCGACCGCACGATGTCGGTCACGGATCTTCACCACCTGTGTCTAACTTGTCTAGGCGTCGACCATGACGACAAGGCCTGCTGCGACTGCCGGGCCCTCTCTTCGAAAGCCAGGCGGGAGCGGTCCCGCAGGCGACTCGAACTCCGGCAGTCGGCCCCGCGCCGCGAGAGGTCCCGGTCGAACGGGAGGTCGAGGGACAGGTCGCGGGCTCGGAGCCACCACAGCTCCGAGAGTCGGCACCACTCCTCCGGGTCGAAGTCGTCGTCAGGAAAGAAACACAAGAAGTCGAAGAGGCGTCATCGCTCTTCTGACTTCCCCTGACGATCGCGCAATGCGGCCGGGTGTTCGGGTGACACCGCCAACGCGGCTCCGTCGGAGTTGCGGGCGCCGCGTCCAGCTCCACACCCTCCGGTCCCTGGGTGAGACGTGACGCCAGAGGAGATCGAGCGCTTCCTCATGGCCATGAGGTCCCTCTCTCCTCCGACGGGCTCCGCGAGGCCTTCGGGCCAAGCGGACCCGTCTGGGGCCCCTAGCGGGTCGGGGGCTCCAGCCCGACGTCGTCGAGTGCTCCGGCCTCGACGGCGCCGGGCCCGAGCGACGCCGCCGGCGCCTTCGGGCCCAGCGCTGCAGGGCCCCACGGTCCCGACGCCGCCAGCGCCTTCGGGCCTGGCGCCGCAGGGTCCAACGGTTCCAACGGTTCCGAGGCCCTGGCGCCTTCGGGCCCGGCGCCGCAGGACCCCACTGGATCCGCTTCAGGATCTGGGTCATCGCCGGTGGACCTTACGACCCCCCCCCCCGGCGTCAGTCCGTCATTCGTCGCCTCGGGCGCTGTCCTCGGGCGGCGCCGTCCCCGATGCCTCCCTCACTCCGGTTCCGACGTCGGAACGGCGCCGCTGGGCGCCGCTTTCGACGGCGCTTGGGAAGTTTTAATTCAATGAACCGGCCCGCGCCAGCAAACGGGTGCCTTTCGCTCCTTTCATGGCCACGGAAGGGGCGCCCTCTCATCGTGCTGCCAGCCACATGCCGCAGACTAACTTCCAGCGCGGTGGCGGCCGTGGAAATCGCCGTGGAGGCGGTCGGGGACAACGGCGAGGCCAGTCCACACCCTCCCCCGCAGCATTCGCCTCAAAATCCTCCTAGTCCGTGCTTTTCGGCCCATGTGACGCCAGTGGGGGGACAGGGTTCGCCATCACCACTCTCACTGGCGCACTGTCACTTCGGACAGGTGGGTGCTGCAGATCGTCCGAAGGGGCTACTCCCTCCCCTTCGAGACGACCCCTCAAGCCATGCCACCGCAACACCACCGCGTATCGGGGGATCATTTGAGGCTTCTGCAGGAGGAAGTTTCGGCCCTCTTGGCCAAGGGGGCCATCAAGCGCGTTCCTGGGCCAGAAGTAGGGTGTGGTTGTTACTCCCACTGCTTTCTGGTACCAAGAAGGGAAAAGGGGGCCTACGCCCTATCTTGGACATATGTAACATCAACGGCTTCCTCCGGAAGGAGAAGTTCCAAATGCTGACTCTGGCTCAGGTCTTAGCTGCCCTGGACCCAGGAGACTGGATGGTAGCGTTGGACTTGCAGGACGCTTATTTCCACATCCCCGTCCTGCCGGCCCACCGGCGTTACCTGCGGTTCACAGTAGGCCACAAGCACTTTCAGTTTACCGTGCTCCCCTTCGGCCTTACCAGTGCCCCACGGGTGTTCACAAAGGTGATGGCGGTGGTCGCAGCTCATCTGCACAGGTTAGGGGTTTCAGTCTTCCCCTACCTCGACGACTTGTTGTTGAAGGCGGGCTCGCCCCAGACAGTCGTCAGCCACCTCCAGACGACGGCAGACCTCTCGCACCAGCTGGGGTTCTCCATCAATTTGCCGAAGTCACACCTGTGTCTCTCTCAGAAGCTCCTTTTCATCGGAGCGGTTCTAGACTCGGTGCAGTTTCGGGTTTACCCGCCTGAACAGCGGGTTCGGGATATACAGGCTCTTATTCCAATCTTTCAGCCGTTATCCCGCGTCTCGGTCAGGTTTCTGGGGCTGATGGCTTCCTGCATCCTTCTGGTGCATCACGCCCATTGGCGGATGCGGGCTCTGCAGTGGGACCTGAAGTTTCAGTGGCCCAGCATCAGGGCAACCTGTCCGACCATGTCCTGATCTCGGAGGGCACTGCGAGACAGCTGCAGTGGTGGCTCACGGACCGCGATTGGGTCAGCGGCAGATCCCTCTCCCTTCCCCAACCGGAGCACGTAGTTGTGAGGGACGCGTCCCTCCAGGGCTGGAGTGGCCACATGAGAGAGGCAGAGTTCAGAGGCCTCTGGTCTCCGGCGGAGTCCCGGCTCCATATCAACCTTTTGGAGCTGCGGGCGATTCGTCTAGCACTGAAGGCATTTCTCCCCTCTGTCCGAGGGAGTGTAGTGCAGGTGTTCACAGACAACACCACCGCATGTGGTACTGCAACAAACAGGGCGGGGTGGGGTCGTGGACCTTCTACCAGGAGGCTCTGCGCCTCTGGCAATGGCTGGAACATCAGGGCTTGACCCTGGTAGTTCAACACCTGGCAGGTTCTCTGAACGCCAGGGCGGACGAACCCAGCCGTCGGTGCATGATGGATCACGAATGGCGTCTGAACTCGGACGTGGCGCAAGGTCTCTTTCTGCAGTGGGGAGAGCCTTGGTTAGATCTATTCGCCACAGAAGAGAATGCACAATGTCATCAGTTCTGCACGTTGGAATTTCCAAGGCGGCACTCGCTCGGAGACGCTTTTAGTCGCGAGTGGAGTTGCGGTCTGTTGTACGCCTTTCCGCCTATACCACTTCTGCCCAGAGTGCTGAAGAAGATCAGGCGCGACCGGGCACAAGTCATCCTTGTGGCTCCGGACTGGGCACGAAGGAACTGGTATCCCGAGCTACTCAGTATGTCAGTCGATCCCCCGGTTCGTCTGCCTCTTCAGGAGGACCGTTTGTTGCAGCAGCAGGGGACGGTCCTCCACCCGAACCTGTCCAGTCTCCACCTCCAAGCTTGGAGATTGAGCGGCGACAGTTGAGGCCATTTGACTTGCCTCCTGAAGTCTGTAACATCATTCTGGCAGCCAGGCGTCCCTCCACAAAGTTGGTATACGCCTGCAGGTGGAACAGATTTGTGGCATGGTGCAAAGCAAAGGTTGTGGATCCTCTCTCTGCCCCTCTTTCCGAGGTTCTTCTTTTTCTTCTTTCTCTTGCCCAGCAGGGCTCTGCTCTGGGCACTATCAAGGGCTACCTTTCTGCTCTTTCAGCCTTTTTGAGGCTGCCTGATCAACCTTCTTTGTTCAAGTCCCCTATTGTTAATCGATTCTTGAAAGGCAGCACGCATACGTTCCCTCCTGTGCCCTTTGTGATGCCTCAGTGGGACTTGAACTTGGTTCTTACTTTTCTGATGTGCGCTCCCTTCGAGCCACTTCACAACTGTCCTCTCCGCCTTCTTACTTTGAAGACTGCCTTCCTGGTAGCCATCACCTCTGCCAGGAGAGTGAGTGAACTCCAGGCTCTATCCTGTAAACCTCCTTTCCTTTCGGTCCATCCGGACAAGGTTGTGTTGCAGACAAGGCCCTCTTTCCTGCCCAAAGTAGTCACGGCCTTCCACATCGGGCAGTCCATCACCTTGCCCACCTTCTTTCCGCCTCCGCATCCCTCAAGAGAGGTAGAGAGGCTCCACCGTCTGGACCCAAAACGTGCACTCTCATTCTATCTGAATTGCACACGCCAGTTCTGGGTGGATGACCAACTCTTTGTTGGTTACGTGGGCGCTAAGAAGGGTAAAGCGGTGCATAAGCGGGCCATCTCGCGGTGGATCATCTTGTGTATCCAGGCGTGTCACTCCTTGGCTAAGAAGGAACCCCCTGCTGGGCTGAGGGCTCATTCCACTCGGGCCACAGCAACTACAACTGCCTTGGGCCGAGGAGTGCCCTTGCAGGACATTTCCCAGGCTGCTACGTGGGCCTCGCTGCACACGTTTGCAAGACACTATTGCCTGGACAGCCAAGTCCGGAGGGATGGCTTCTTTGGCCGTTCCGTCCTCCAGGACTTTCTGGTGTGATTATTGGTTCGCAGACCCACCACCGGGGTTGGTATTGCTGGGGTATCTATTCTAAGGTAAGGAATCTATCACTAACGTGTCTCTTTCAGATGCACAAGTTTCTACTTGTGTAACGATATATCTGTAAGAGACATTAGTTAGTGATAGATTCCTTACCGACCCACCCATCCTCCCCGTTCTGCGAACCGATATCTAGGGTTAAGGTCATCCCCTTTCAGGGCCCTAGTTTCAAGCAACCAGTGTTAGTTTTTAGCATAGCTTTGCGTTTCTGGCGCGGAAAAGCTGTGTCTAAGAACTGACGTCAGCACCCGGAGGCGGCGTCTAAGTACTCCGACGACGTCATCACGGCGCCGACGACGGACGCGGAGCCGCAGACGACGCATACCGACGCGCAAGGCTACTGCTACGCAAAAATGTCCGGATCCAGTCTGACGCCTGGGGATATTCTAAGGTAAGGAATCTATCACTAACTAATGTCTCTTACAGATATATCGTTACACAAGTAGTAACTTGTGCTTCAGTGCCACACTCACAGGCACCACAAGCACAAACCCACAGCCACTACAAAAAGATATATATATTTTTAAGTGTCAATACAGGCGTGTTCATTTTACCATGATAAGTAGTAAAATGAACTCTAATGCATTACACATAAAAAAGTGCATGTAAGAGCATTGTAATAAGACACGAGGCTAAAGCAATTTTCAGCACAAGATTCATAGTAAGATAAGTGTAAAAGTAGCTTACCTAAGATCCCGGGGACAGCTGAGTTGATTACTGTCATGGTCTGGTAGACTCAGCAGTGGATAGACATAGACAATGGGGTCCCAACCGGAAACAGAAGTAGGAATCATAAAAAAGGTACGTTTCTACCTCATTTCTTTTGATTCGACCAGCTCAGAGTAGGAGGTATCTCTTCCACAGTTTCCTTGCCGGAAACACATCATGATTGGCTCAGCTGTAATCTTAGCTGGACCCCCGCTGACAGCTGCTTCTGCCTATGAAGCTGTCAATGAGGGTGATTATTCCTGGCAGAGTCGGCGGAACTCGGACGGTCTTTCGTCCGTAGACCTGCCAACATCTAAATAGTGGATAGTAAAACCTTTGAAAAGGTGATGGCGGGACCAGATTTGCCAAGATTTAAATCAGGCCTTAAGTCCAAAGGTAGAAATCGAACTTGCCCCCAAGCCGCATCCAATCAACAGCTACCTGGGTGCAAACTGCAGACTTTTCCCAATCACAGAAAAAAACAGTTAGTAGTGGGGTGGTCAATTTAGACGTAATACTATAAAAGTCTATAGGGAAGACATTTTCGCCTGGTGCCTTACCAAAAGGCATAATTTCTATTGCATGTATGATTTCCTCTGTCTTGATTTTCATGTCCAGCACTTCTGACAGGTCTGGTGTCAGTTTCGGTATTGGCAGTGTGTCCTAAAAGGCAATCTGTTCGGGTTTACTTTGCACATCGATGAACCAGAAGACCATTAGGGAATGCAAGGCAAAACTTTTTCGCCAAGCACAAGAAGACACAGCCCCTGGACTGCTCCAAGCCCAAGGCTAAATCCTGGTCCTGCTTCCACAGTGACGGAGAAGGGTCTTCATTGTGCTGCAAGTCCTCCTGTAAGCATAACAAACATAAGAAGTCAAAGATTAGTTGCACACCTTCATACCATTTCCACTCACCTGATTAAGTATGTGGATGGCACCAATAGTCCCTTTTCCGCTCCCGAAGTTAGCCAACTTTAGCACCGCAGCTGGCTCAAGCACAAATTGAGTTTCCGGGACTATGAGCTACGTCACTCCAGATCAAAGAGTTCTGCGCATTTATACTCTGGCTCTTCAGATTTCTTCTATTTCCCTCTGGCATGCCTTCGGGCCTAACGAGGCTGAGAGGCGTACCAAGAAGATTACCACCAGGAGGTTCTCCCTAGGCAACAGCTGGACCCTCCTGGCTACTTTTGTTAACTAGAGTGCCGTGGCCAGCTCCCACGAGCACACCAGGCCCAGGCATGTCAACGCCGATGACAAACTTTTCACCAGGACAGAGGTAGCCCTCATTGTGCTCGCCTACTCAAAGCCAGTCCAACTTTGACCGACGTTACAACCGAATCCAACAGAGTTTTCTGCACTCACTTTAGCACAAAACCGGCAGCATTCTTTACATTCCCTTTTTGGGACAGACTCTGAGAATGACAATGACCAGGGTGATGAGTATGATCAGCCCTATGCCTATGACAGTTGTTATGAGGACTTCAAGAGGCTTGTGGGCTAGATATTTCCCCTAAGACAGCCCTTTTCTCTCCTCCTGGCCTAGCCATGCAGGAATCTGCCTCCTACACCATGGTTATGCACTGGGCGGCTGAAGTCCTTTAACATCACCTCCACACCATGGAGGTGCAATTGAATTTAATGAAAGAAGTGTTGCCTCCTGGCCAGACTGCTTCAGAGCCTCCCCTTCCCTTCAATGAAGCATGAACAGTTACCCTTCTAGTGGCTTGGGCTAAGGCTTGCTCTGGCCCTCCAGTTAACCGGCATATTGCCAGGTGCCACTGCCTGCTCCAGGTGACCCAGCCTTTTTGTCGCAGCACCGCTAGTAAGAACAACCCCAACAATTTCCCTGACAGTGAAGACTTTTGCAAAACGCTTATTCTCCTCCGCCAGTTTGGCCCTGCAATCGATCAACGTCTCCCTTTTGTTGGCCCGCTATGCTCATGCCCTTTTGGACTGGGTGGCACAAGTCCTCCACAGTGTTCAGGAAGACCTTTGTGCTGTACTTTCAGACAACAATACAAGATGGGTGTGATGTGACTAAATTCACAATTCATTATGGCTTGGACACCTATGACTTCTTTAGGCACCAGTGTTGTCATTCTCACGACGTGTGGCTGTGATCAACTGGGTTCTCAGGTGACGTCCAGTCCTCCCTGATCGACATACCATTCAATGGAATTCGCTTGTTTGGGGACAAGGCTGATTCTGCCCTTCAACATTTCAAGGAGAGTAGGGCCACCGCTTATGTTTTGAGCCTCTCCACCCAGTCGTTCCTTTCCGCAAGCTTGTTCTAGCAGTTTCACGGAGAGGCCATGAGGCCCATCGCCCCCTTACCAAGATCAACGTGCTCCTCAGTCCACTGATTTCCCCCCACTACCCCACCTGCCAAACGTCTTTAGAGTACCCTTACAGGGTCACTGCCACCCGGTGGAGGGCAGAATCTACCAATTTTATCCAGGTTGGCAAGCAATCACAATGGAAAGGTGGGTCATTCAAATTGTTTGCTAAGGCTATGCTTTACTCTTCCTTTCATCTCTGCCCCACAGACCACCATTCACCCAACAACTGACAGAGGAACATCTCTCCATTCTGCAACAGGAAATACAAGCCCCTTTGGCCAAAGGGGCCATTGAGAGGGTGTTAGCGCATCAAGTATAATGTGGTTGTTATTCTTGCTACTTTCATGGTGCTCCAGAAGGATGGAGGTCTTTGGCATATTTTAGATCAGCGCCCTTCCAATCACTTTTCTGCCCTCAACCTTGGCGTTTGCCTTGCAGGATGCCTATTTGTAGCCCTTTAGCAGTACCTGAGGTTTCTGTGGTAGAGGAGTATTTTCAGTTTGCTGTGACCTTAGATATTCACAAAAGTGATGGTGGTGGTGGTGGCAGCACACTATTGTACATCAGGGGTACCATCCTTCCCCTACCTTGATGACTGGCTGTTTAAGTCGGTTTTGCCCCAGGCTGTCATCAACCCACTCCTGGCTACGGGGAACATCCGGTCATCTTTGGGGTTCCCTGTCAACATTTAGAAGGCCTTTCAGACTGCCTCCTAGACACCCTGCCACATCGGAGCTGTTCTGAACATGGCTCGGTTTTGTGCTTTTCCCATGGAAAAAAGGTTATGATCCCGATCTTTCAGCCTCGGTCCTGGATTACAGTGAGGTCGAATCTGAGGCTACTGAGACCTATGATTACTCCAGTATTGGAACTTTCATGGATTCCCATGCTTGTATCATTCCCCGTCGTCGGAATGGAAGTCCCCGGTATACATAAAAAAGAAATAGAAAACCATCCTATCCATCTCTTTTTGTAAAAGAGACCAAAAAAAAAATGAACAGCTTCAAAAACCTTCAGAAAGCCATCATCATTGACTTCTGGGGTAAAGTCATCAAAGAAGACTCTCGTCGACGACGCCGTCATCGATTCCGTCGATGAAGACTCCAAAGGTACAGTCTTCTTCTTCTACTTCTCTCACCACTTCGACAGGCTCGTCGACAGTGGTCTCCTCGTCGCCGGTTCTGGCACAGGGCTCTGTATTGACGATTTCAACGCCGGTGGGATATGTATCGTCGACGATGGTATCGACACTTATGACGTCGACGAGGATGTCGACGACGAGTGCAGTAACGACAGCTATGTCAACAACGGTGATTTCTTCAACGACTATTCTTTCGTCGTCGACAGTCCCATCGACAACGGTGGACATTTTTTCAATTCTGCTTAAGAAATGCCAGATTACACCAGAAATGACCTCACGAAGGAGGGTGACTCCGTTACCACCTGCACTTCTCCTGGAAAAGGAGGAGTCGAACTAGGAGGAGGGACGAGGAGGTGGAGCAAGCCTTTGGCTATGCTGATAGCCCTTCTCAACTTCATGTTAAATGTCAGGACACAGATTCCGAAGGGCAGTATGAGGAATATGAACAGTATGGTCCTCCTGCTCAGTATCAACAGGAATATCATCAGGAGGTGGTCCAAATGCCCTCTTCCTTACTGATGGATTTACAAACCATTCTTGTGGACTACAGGAAAAGATTTGCGACACAACCTTTGGTTTTAGTAAGTCTTCCGTGTAATACTATTCCTCCAACTCGTCCTGTGACCACGCAGATACCACAACCTCAGCCAATTGTGGTGGAAGTGCAGGATGTTCCACCTGTTACGCCTCCGGTCCAAGAGGACACCTCTGACGACGACCAAGGAAATGTCACAATTCCAGATCCAGATGCGGCATGGGATGACTATGTGATTCCAGATCCTGCTTCTCCTGCTCCGGCACCTGTTGATTCCTCCCCTGTATATATATTGGGTTTCCATAACTTAATGGAGAGAGCCGCCAAACGGTTTGCACTGCCCATGACTAATGTGGAATAGGACTGTTTCCTGTATGACTTTAAGGAGCCTTACAAGAAATCGTCACGTCATTTCCGATTGTAGACCATGTTTGGGATGAGGGCGTGAAAGTTATGCAGAATCCTGCCATGGTTATTCCAGTTCTACCTCGTCTGGAGAAGAAATATGAGGCTCCAGACGGAAGCCCGGCCTGTTTGATCAGCCAACCTAAACTGGACTCTGTAATATCGCAAGCTGCGCAGAGAAAATCTCGGAATCCTTCGGCGCCTCTTACCACTCCTCCAGATAAGGAAGGCAGGCGTCTGGATAATGTAGGCAAAAGATTCTCGTCCATGTCCAGTCTGCTAGTCAGGGCTGCTAACTAGTTAGCTATTCTCTGGCGCTACGATCGCCAGATGTGGTGTGATCTATCTCCCTATCTGGATCAGTTGACAGAGGAAGGAAGGAAGGAAGGAAGCAAAAATAATTCTTTAAGAGGGTGAAGTAACGTCAGCGGAAATCATTGATTGTGCAATGGATATTGCAACAAAGGCGTTTCGATCCTTAGTGGGAGCAGCAGTTCTGCAATGTCAGGGCTGTTTACGGGCTACCTGGTTTCACCCAGAAGTCCAGAACAAAATCTTGGATGTGGCATATTGACGATGCGCTCCAAGATATCAAGAAAGATACAGAGACAGCAAAATCCTTGGGGACTCTGCAGTACCGCAAGTTCCCGTTCCGAGGATTAAGGGGAAGAGGTAACTCGGCATATAGAGGAGGTTATCAACAACAGAGGTACTCCTCTTATGGTTCCCAGTCACAGTCATACAGTCCTACCTACAATCAACGACAGAACCAATCTTCTTCTTCTTTCTCTTGATCGAAAAACAGGGGAAGACAAGGTTGCCAGGGCAGGGATAACACTAAGCGCCAATAGCAGCTTCCTGGCTCTGACTACTGCTCCCTTTCCTCCTGTGTCAATAAGTGGGAGGCAGAGTTTCACATTTCCTCCACAACTGGCAGCAAATAACATCAGACCGTTGGGTATTGAACATCGTTCTTTATGCCATACCCTGGAGTTTGTACATCCACCACCATCCAAGCCCCCTCGCGCCATGGTATTGAAACATCTCCGTCTGCTGCGATTAGACGACTATCAAATGCTCCTCAAAGGGGCTATAGAACCGGTCCTGGTCTCACAAAGGGGAAAGGGATTTTACTCTCGGTTCTTCCTGATCCGGAAGACATTAGAAAAATGGCGCCATATACTAGATCTGAGGGAGCTCAACACCTATCTCATCAAACAATCTTTTCAGTTGGTTTCTCTACAAAACATTCTTCATCTTCTCAACAATGGGGATTTCTGGCCATGCTAGATTTAGAGGATGCTTATTTTCACATACCCATCCCCCCAGCTCACATGAGGTATCTTCGCTTCACAGTAGCCAAGAGCCATTTTCAATTCATGGTTCTTCCCTTTGGTCTGCGTTCGGCTCCACGGATCTTCACAAACGTGTTGGCCCCAATAGCAGCCTTTCTACGAAGACAAAAGCTTCAGGTCTTCCCTTACCTGTACGATTGGTTGATAAAGGCTCCTACCAAACAGGCAGCAGAAGAATCAGTCGTAGTTTGCCAATCTTGGCCTAACGCTCAATGAGCAGAAATCTTCTCTTCTTCCGTCAAGGACAGACAGATTTCTAGGGGCCATTATGTAAACAAGGCTTTCCCGTCATTAGAGAGACAGGAGAAGTTCATGTCTATGGCTTCCCTATTGTTAAAAAGAAGGTCACTTCCATTCACCTCTACAAGTCTCTGCTGAGTTCTATCTCTTCATGTATACCCCTGATTCCTCATTGCAGGCTAAGAATGCGTCCACTTCAGGAAGAGCTGGACTTGCAGTGGCGCCAAGTCAACAGATCTTTCGACAACAAGAACTCCGTTACCGACACCATGAGAGGCGCGGCTTCTTGGTGGATAACCAGGGAAAACATTTCTCAAGGTCTGTTATTCAAGCTATCCCCGGCTCCTCACTTTATTTGTATGGACACCTCTCTCATGGGCTGGGGAGCGGTATTACAGGTCCTTTATGTAAGCAGCCAATGGCGGCCTCAACATCAGCTGTTGCATATCAATCTGCTAGAACTCAGGGCGATTCGCCTAGCCTTACAAGCCTTTCTTCCATGAATACAGCAGTCGACAGTCCTGATATGTACGGACAACACGACTGCCATGCATTATATAAACCAAGAGGGAGGCACCAGATCTCGTCTGTTGTCACAGAAAGACCAATCAATCTGGGAATGGGCACTCCAACAGGAGGTATCACTCCAAGCAGAACATCTTCCAGGTGTCCTCAACAAGGCAGCGGACAAGCTCAGCAGACTCAAATCTGTCAGCCACGAGTGGGAACTGTACAACGTCATTCTACAAAAAGTGTTTTGCAGATGGGGCACACGTCAATAAATCTCTTCGCCACTCCGGAGAACAAGAAATGTCGTTTCTATGCAAGCAGGGTTCACCATCCGGGATTGCTGGGGAATGCGCTTTCGATGGCCTGGTCAGGCGCATTAGTTTACACTTCCTCCCCCATTCCTCTGATTCCCAAAATTCTCAGGAAGCTCACAGCAGAACCTCGAACCTTGCAGGATGATTCTGATAGCTCCAGCGTGGTCCAGACTGTTTTGGTTCACAGAACTTCACCTTCTCTCCCTGGACCTTCCTCTTCATTTGCAGCCAATTCCTTCGCTGCTGACGATGTCCCAGGGTCAATCTGAAATAGAAGGGGGTTCCCCGAGACTAATAAATTATGTAGGCAGGAACGAGGGGGGGAAAATTAAACGAGCCAGTAGAAAGAATCACCCTGCCAGGTATGATGAGAGGTGGTCCAAAATGGGATCCGCTTTTGATAGGGGGAGAGAAATGTCAAGAGAATACCTGAGACCAAAGGGACGAATGGACCACACCGAGGATCATAGAAAATATATATTTTTTATTTTTAATTTTGTTAATTTAGTGCATTTAGTCATATTAACAATGTGTTCAAAGATTATACATATAAAATTCATAGGGTTATTAGTGCTGTTCATCATTTTTAAAGATCAGTTCATAAAAAAATAAACATAAGAAAAACATAGACAAGATATATGGTGTTCCACTCACTCCGGGAGATAAAACAGGGGGCTCAACAGGCACTCTTAGTCTAGAAATTCACTCATACTCTAACTCATTCAGTCAATTCATACAGATAATAAACATAAAGCCTGCAACAAACAGAAGATGGAATTATGGTTGCATGGACGTGGGACGTGGGTACACTTAATGAGAGACAAGGAGATGAAATATTGTTGCCTTTCTGATGGCAAACGCCGTAATAACGCCAACGCGCGTTTCGGTGGGAGGCACCTTCGTCAGGGCTGGCAGAAAAAAGAGTGGGGAGGGGAACACACAAGCTGAGGGGAATGTGGGTTGGGGATTCTAGAAAAACAAGGTCCTTTTTTGGAGGATCGTAGGATCGGAAGATAATGGTTCTCAGCGATGGGAGGGAAACAGATCGAACTGGTATCCAGGTGAGAAACTGCTCAGCGAATGACTGGCGAGCAAACGATTTGAGGAGGGCGCAGGTTTCCTTTATTTAGGGGGCACTAATGTGTATGTAAATGGCTGTTCATCGGGAAAATGATGGCCATCACATTCGAAGGACGAGAACTTCCTTAGTAGGGGGAGCACTGGATAAAATACGGTAAACACAGCCGCGTCTGGGGGCTGGAGATGTGACGGCGTGATTTGGGCGTTAGGTGGGTAGCGCTGGTAGAGACTGGGATAGCGGCTTTTTTTTTACGCTGCCTGGAAGTGATAGATAGGCGGAATGGAGCTCAATATATGTCAGCGAGGCTGGTAAGTAGTGGAGTTCAAGTCTCTGAAGTAGTCGAAAGGTTCGAATCCCAGACGCGGAACGGAAAGCCCGGCTGTCCCAGGGTCAAGTCTTACATCCGGATGGATCCTCAGTCTCTTCAACCCTCGGCATGGCTCCTGAGCAGCGAGAATTTCGTGGGCTGAATCTCTCAGCAGAATGTACAGAAATACTCTCGCAGGCTGCAGCCCCAAGTACGAATAAGACTTACAAACTGAAATGGAAGCATTTCTGTATCTGGTTCCAACAGAACGGACTCCATCCTTTTAATTCAAAGCCACATGAAGTTCTCCCATACATTCTATCATTAGCAAAAGTGGGACTGGCTCACTCTTCTATCAAGGTTCACCTGGCGTCGATTTCCCACGCCAGCAGGCCCATCATTCTGGTCAGCAAGGATCATTAAACAGTTTCTCAAGAAACTTTTCAGAGTCTTCCCTCCGGTCAAGCCTTCTCCTCCTGGATGGGTCGCATGGGAATCTATGAAGGTTACAATACTGGAGTAGGAAAACAAGTTACTTACCTGTAACGTTGGTTCTCCAGTATTGGAAACTTTCATAAATTCCCATGCGACCCACCCACCTCCTCTGGAAAAGCTCAGCCTCTTCCATATTTAGTGGTTTGGTTTCACAACGGCTACGAAATATCTGAGGTTCTGAGCTACTCTCTAGAGGGTTCCAAAGGGTGAGGCCAATCTGATTGGTGGTTAATTTTTTTTGTTTGTTCTCTTTTACAAAAAGAGATGGATAGGATGCAAAACAAGAATGGACCTAGGCCTAGTTTCTGTGTTCGAGGCATGTGGGCTGCTGAATTCATATCTGTGCATAGATCGCCGCCTAGTGTTGGGTCCGGATGATTGCACATTGTTGTCCTGGAAGAGTCTTCGAAGTATCACGAGATAGGTGGCTCCTCCCCTGGACTACAGTGCGCATGGGCATCGCCTCCATCCCCAGATTGTTTTTTTCCGCCATTGGGTTCGGATGTGTTTCGGTCCCGCTGTCGGAACCGATAGTACTTTTCTGTTTCTACTTGATACCTAACGGTCTTTAGGCTGGGCGTCGGTACTGTTTCGTTCGGGTTAGCTTATTCTCAGCTCTGAACACTCTCTGCCCCTCCGCGTGCTCTCGGCGCGGACGGGCCTACTCGACGCTCGAAGTTCCTATCATGGAACGTACTCCGTTCAAGAAGTGCCCGGTGTGCAATTCCAAATATTCACACCTCGACGTGCACCCTGTGTGCAACAAGTGTTTATCACCGAAACATGACGAGACCAGGTGTATGGCCTGTTCAAAGTTCCGGTGCAAGAAGACCCTAAAGCAGCGTCGCGCCGCTCGGCTCCAGGCCCAGTTGGCGGAACCCCCTGCGAGCCTGCCGGACAACATCTTCGAAGGTTTTGAAGTTTCGGACTCTAACCCTGCGTCGGAGGAAGAGGAAACCGGCGACGCGGAAGATGCAGACTTTTATGAAGCCGGCGACGAGGTAGGGGACGACGATGAGGCCATTGCCACCGTGGGGGATAGCTCGGAGGAAGAGCATCCCCAAACTGACTCAGGGGTTAATCCCCAAGACACGGCCCAGGTCGAGGGATCGCCTTCGGGCCTTACCCAAGACCTCGTTACTAGTCCAGCAGCCTGCCTCTCGGCCCGGCCACGGACATTTTGGAGGGAACGAAAGTGAAGCCATCGGGATCCACGCAGTCGGTTTCGAAACCGAAAGTGAAAGCTCCATTGATGGGGCAGAAGGCTCGGGAGGTGTCAACACCTAAGGCAATCAAGATGGCCGACTTGAAGAGCCACGCCAAGATGGCCGACCCCAGGGCCTCGGGGTCGACGCCGAAACCAAAGGCGGCCGACGCGGCTGCGTCGGCGCCGAAGACATTGGGGGTCGACGACCCAAAAAAGGCTCCGAAGAAGCGCCAAAGCGATTCCACGGCTCCGGCTGTACCGGCTCCGACCGTCGGAACCAAGGATGGAAAGGTGTCGACTCCGAAGACGCTGCCCCCGGCAGAATCGACTTCCGACTCCGGGAGGGCTCACAAGCCAGTCAAGCCCTCTCCGGTATTGGCGAAGAAGGTAGTGGAATCCCTACAACGGATTCGAAGCGCTGAACTTCTCGAGCCGGAGGGAGTGAAGCCGAAGCCCGCATCGAAGCCGGCGAAGGCGCAGACGCCTATTCGCTACACCCTGCCGCCGAAATCGGCGCCGAAGGCCTTCGCTCCGAAGCAGGGGGCGGACGTGCCCTCGAAAGAGACGTCGACGTCCAAGGCGGCGTTAGGGGTGTCGAAGCCTCGGCTCCAGTCACTGGCAGAGGAAGAGCGCCGAGAGGTCGTCATCGACGCCAATACTGGGAAATTGCCCCTCCTCAAGAGAAAAATCACCGCGGAACCGGTGCTGGAGCATTTTCGGATTCCTCTTAAGAACAAGAAGGACTCGACGGGTGCTTCGGACCCTATGGAGCCTTCGTCTCCCACACATGTAGAACGTTCTCCTACTCGTTCTAATGCAGGGGAAGGTGACGATGAGGAGTACGACGAGTACAACTATCCGGCGTACTCGGATCCGGAGGAGGAACCTGCTCCTTGGTCTGCCGGAGCCGACCCAGACGACCCGCAATCGGGTCAGGAACCGCAGCTATTTGCGGCAAAGACCTCACCGACGGAGGACTCAGCGGCCTTCAACGCTCTCCTCAAGAGAGCTGCGGCTAACCACGACGTCGAGCTGCACTCAGACCCGGTGGATGTGGACTTTTTATTTGACACTTTCTCAGTAGCCGAAAAGTCAGTCAAGACACTGCTGATGCTTAAGGGGGTGCTAAAACACGCAACGGAGGTCTTCAGGGAGCCCACCCGGGCGCGTGTCATCAACCCTCGCATTGACAGAAAATATAAGGCAGCGCCCTCGGATCCCACATACATCAAGGGACACTTGCCACTGGACTCGTTGGTTGTATCCAACGCTCGGAAGAGGGCGAACTCGCAGACCACTGGTGACGCTCCTCCCCCAGACAAAGAGTCCAAGATCTTCGAGGCCTCTGGGAAACGAATTGCTGCACAGGCAGCAAACATTTGGAGAATCTCAAACACACAGGCCCTACTTGCACGCTATGATAGGGCTCATTATGACACCTTAGAAACACTGCTGCAACACCTGCCTGACCAGTACAAGGAGGCAGGAGAAATGCTTATTCAGGAAGGCAAGCTCATCACAAATGCATCCATTAAATGTGCGCTGGATGTGGCTGATACGGCCTCCAGGGCAATCAACACTAGTGTGTTGCTTAGACGGCATGCTTGGCTGAGAATTTCAGGGTTCAAGCCCGATATTCAAACGACAATACTGAACCAAACTGTTAATCCTGACCACCTATTTGGCCCTGAGGTGGATGCGACGCTGGAAAAGATGAAGAAAGATACGGACACTGCCAAGTCTATGGGGGCCCTCCAGTCTCAGCAGTTTCGGAGCGGTTCCTTTCGTCGCTCCAATTCCAGAGGCACCTCAAGGGGTCAGGCATCGCAGTCCACCCAGGATTACAAAAGTAACACCCAACCCTCATACAACAACAAGGGTAGAGGTGGCTACAGAGGCAATAACATCAAGGGCAGGGGACGTGGAAACAACAGCTCCAGGTCCACCACCGCCAACAAACAGTGACGTCTTGTCACTGCCCCCCGACCATACAACACCGGTCGGGGGGAGACTCCAGCAGTTCCTGCCCGCGTGGAAATCCATCACCACGGACAGGTGGGTCAAGTCTCTTATCCAGTACGGTTACTGTCTGGAACTTACTTCCATTCCACCAAACATACCCCCAAGAAGCCGTCCTATGTCCGGCGAGCACTTGACCTTGTTGCAGCAGGAAGTCCTAGTCATGCTGCAAAAAGGGGCAATAGAGCCCGTTCCATTGCAGGAAAGGGGAACAGGGGTTTACTCCCTGTATTTTCTAATCCCCAAAAAGGATGGATCCCTCAGGCCCATCCTGGACCTCAGGCCCCTCAACTGGTACATTCTCTCGGAGCACTTCCATATGCTCACGTTACAGCAAGTACTCCCTCTGCTTCAGCAGGGGGACTTCCTGGCTACGCTGGATCTGAAAGATGCATATTTTCATATCCCACTGCATCCTTCCCACAGGAAGTATCTCAGGTTCACGATTCAAGACCAGCATTACCAGTTCAGGGTTCTGCCGTTCGGGGTCACCACGGCGCCGAGGGTATTTACAAAGTGCCTGGCGACCGTGGCGGCGCATCTCCGGCGCCAGAACGTCCATGTCTACCCCTACCTGGACGACTGGCTCATTCAAGCAAAGACAGAACAACTGTGCGTCGACCATGTGTCACGCACCATTCATCTCCTGCACGATCTGGGATTCTCTCTGAACTACCCCAAGTCCCATCTCCAGCCCGCCCACGTGCGACAGTATCTGGGCGCGACTATCAACACTCTGGCAGCCACTGCGCAACCAAATTCAGTGAGAATCGCCAGTATTCAGGCGCTGATCCAACGGTTCAGACCTCAACACTCGCTTCCAGCGAAGGTGTTCATGCAGTTGATAGGTATGATGGCCTCCTGCATCTCCATCGTCCCGCACGCGAGACTACATATGCGTCCGCTTCAGGAGTGCCTTGCACGTCAGTGGACTCAGGCTCATGGGCAACTGACAGACCTAGTGTTGGTGAGCGGTCGGGCATACGACTCTCTGCATTGGTGGAATCCACAAAACCTTTGCAAGGGCCGACCATTCCAGGAGCCTGTGCCACAGATTGTCCTGACAACGGACGCCTCTCTCCAGGGATGGGGAGCGCATGTACTCCAGTACACGGTGCAGGGACTATGGACACTACAGCAAAGGAAGATGCACATCAATGTGTTGGAACTGATGGCAGTCTTCATGGCCTTAAAGGCGTTCAAAGTACATCTGTGCAACAAGGTCGTGTTGATCCGGACGGACAACATGACGGCCATGTACTACATCCAGAAGCAGGGAGGCACACACTCTCCACAGCTGTCTCATCTGGCTCAGAGCATGTGGAAGTGGGCCATTCAGAGGAACATCTTCCTCATGGCAGAGCATCTCCCGGGCAAGGACAATCAGATGGCGGATCTGCTCAGCAGGCACAGCCATCAAATGCACGAGTGGGAGATACATCCATCAGTACTCCAACCGTACTTCCAAAAGTGGGGTCATCCAGAGATAGACCTGTTCGCCACGAAAGAGAACGCAAAATGCCAAAGCTTCGCCGCCAGGTTCCCACACCCGCAATCACAGGGCAATGCGATGTGGATGAACTGGTCAGGCAGATTTGCGTACGCTTTTCCCCCAGCACCTCTGATTCCGCTGGTGGCACGCAAACTCAGGCAGCACTCGATGACTCTCATCCTGGTTGCTCCAACATGGGCTCGCCAACCATGGTACACCACGTTTCTGGAACTCTCCGTGGTACCGCATCAGAGGCTTCATCTCACCCCCAGCCTTCTGACGCAGAGCCATGGCGACATTCAGCACCCAGATCCGCAACAGCTCAACCTGGCGATCTGGCTCCTGAAGTCCTAGAGTTTGGCTACCTCAATCTTCCTCCCGATTGCATGGACATCATTCGAGAGGCAAGGAAGCCAACTACTAGAGCTTGCTATGCGGCTAAATGGAAGAGGTTTGTCATCTACTGTGTTAACCACAATATTGACCCGCTAGATGCTTCCATTCAAAACATCATTTGTTACCTGTTCCACCTGTATCAATGCAATTTGGCGTACTCTTCCATCCGCATTCACCTGTCTGCTATGGCGGCATACCTCCAGAATAGGCAACATCTGTCGCTCTTTAAGGTCCCTGCGATCAAGGCTTTTTTGGAAGGACTCAAGAGAGTCATTCCACCAAGGACACCACCAGCTCCAGAATGGAACCTCAATGTGGTTCTTACCAGACTGATGGGTCCTCCCTTCGAGCCACTGCACTCTTGTGAGCTTCAGTTCCTAACTTGGAAGGTTGCGTTCTTAGTAGCAATCACATCGCTACGGAGGGTTAGCGAGCTGCAGGCGCTCACCATCCAAGAACCTTTCTTCCAGGTACACGCTAACAGGGTTGTGCTCCGCACTAACCCTAAATTCTTACCCAAGGTGGTATCTCAATTCCATATGAACCAGACAATTGAGTTGCCAGTGTTTTTCCAGAACCCAGAGACGCTGGCGGAGCGGATGCTCCACACCCTTGACGTTAAGAGAGCCTTGATGTACTATGAAGACAGGACAAAAGATTTTCGCAAAACAAAGCAGCTTTTCGTTGCTTTTGCCACACACCACAAGGGAAACGCTATCTCCAAAGCTGGGATCGCTAGGTGGATAGTGAAATGCATTCAGATCTGTTACGCTAAAGCTAAACGCACTCTCACAATTCCACCAAGAGCCCACTCCACTAGAAAGTTGGGGGCCTCTATGGCTTTTCTAGGTAACATTCCCTTAGAAGATATTTGTAGAGCAGCTACATGGTCAACCACACATACTTTCACAAAGCATTACTGTGTAGATGTGCACTCTAAACAACAGGCAGCTGTTGGCCAGGCTGTTCTCAAAACGCTTTTTCAGACGGCTGCAGCTGGCACGGGCGGCCGCCGCTAATGGAGGGACTGCTATGTATTCTATGCACAGATATGAATTCAGCAGCCCACATGCCTCGAACTGCAAATGCTACTTACCAGTATGCATCTGTTCTTGGCATGTAGGGCTGCTGACATTCATATCGCCCGCCCTCCTCCCCGGCGCCTGTAGCAGCTGCAGCATTCATTTACATATATTTATATGCTCTTAGCATGGGCATCATTCACATACTTCACTCCATCTCTGCCAATGGCTAAAAACAATCTGGGGATGGAGGCGATGCCAATGCGCACTGTAGTCCAGGGGAGGAGCCACCTATCTCGTGATACTTCGAAGACTCTTCCAGGACAACAATGTGCAATCATCCGGACCCAACACTAGGCGGCGATCTATGCACAGATATGAATGTCAGCAGCCCTACATGCCAAGAACAGATGCATACTGGTAAATAGCATTTGCATTAGTGATGGTTTCCCATTGCTTTTTATGTATACCGGGGACTCCCATTACGACGACGGGGAATGATCCAAGCATGGCAATCTATGAAAGTTTCCAATACTGGAGAACCAAAGTTACAGGTAAGTAACTTGTTTTCTTTTCTGCATCCTGCTGGACTAGCATGCCTGTTGGCAGTTACACCCTGGAGGTATCTCAAGATCACTTCTGCAAATGAGGTGACCTGCTCCATCGAGAACACTCAATGCCGGCACTTCTGAACTTTCTTATTTCCGGAGCGTCTCTCCTTCAGAGATACATTCCAACTGCAGTGGAATTTAAGACTCTTGTATAACTTTTCACCGATAACACTCCTGACCTGAGTTCTCAAGACAGGACATGCCAGAGGAGGCTGGTTACCTTAAAAAGTGGTGAGGCATAATCCTCGGTTCGAATTCCAATGAGCTTCTTCTGGAAGGATTCTCACACACTTTTTTGCACCAAAGGCCTCATTTATAAAAATTTGACTTAGGGCAGTGCCACAAGTCTTTTTGCTGCACTGCTCAATGCCAAATTGACAGGGCAGGAAAGCACCTTATCTAAGAGATCTGGGGCCAGATGTAGGTCGGTCGGTAACGGCCGAAAATCGGTATTTTCGGACGTTACCGACCGGTATTCAAGAATTGGCATGTAGGGGCACAATTTTACAGAATCTGTAAATTTACCGATTCGGTAAATTTACCGATTCTGTAAAATACCGAATCGGTATTTTTACCGATTCGGTAAATCTCAGATGTAGGTGGGACTCTTCTGAGTCCCAAAGGCCCTACAAAATCGGTATTTTACCACACAATCCTATTGTGTGGTAAAATACCGAATTCAGGTGTGCATGCACATAAATCTAAATTTAAAAACTAGCATTATAAAAAAATGACAAAGATTAAAATAGAATAACCATAAGTTTACTGTCTCACTTTGACTCAGTCTTTCTCACTAATTCACACAGTCTCACACATTCTACTCTGACCCACACACACTGTCTCACTCAGTCCCGCTCATTGTCACTCATTTTGAATTACTTCGTCTTGCTGTTCCTCACAAACAGTAACACCCAGTTGAACTCACTGTCATTCTCCTCACTGACCTACATTCATTCTCAAACATACTTGTCCTTTCAGTCACTCATTCTCACCCACTCTGACTTACTCCTTCACTGACACTCTCTCACTTTAACTCACACACATTGTCACATAGACATGCTGACCGTGCTGGATTGACACAGGCACCTTCATGCACATGTGTCATCAATCAAACAATGTCAGTTTGTTGCTGGACCCAAAGCGGGTCTGCATTTGAATTTTTATTGTCCCAAGAGTGAATAATTATTTACTCTTGATTCAATGAAAATGGACCTCTAAACAAAGCGGGTGTAGAATAGCTGGGGAGCCACCATTGGTCTGTGGACACCCATCCATCAAACCAGTCCATCCACTTATTCATCCATCCTTTTACCTATCCCCCGTTCATCCATTCATCTATCTGTGCTTTCACTCCATCCACCCACCATCCTTCATTTGGCTTATCCATCTAGCCACCCTTTCACTCAGCCATCCATTCTTACACCCATGTATCCACCCTTCATCCCACTCGTCCATCCACTCACACATACATCCCTTCATTTTAACCTTTCACATCCATCTATCCATCTATTAATCCATCAATTTAGCCTTTCTTTCATCCATCCTTTCATCCAGACATCCAACTACCCTGTCTTTCACTCATGCATCCATTTTTACTCATCCATCTTTACATGCATCCTTTCACTCATTCATCCTTTTGCTCATCTATTCATATTTTCACTCCTTCCATTCATCCACCCTTTTATACTTTCACTCATCCATACATCCTTTCATTCATTCTTCCACCCATCCATCATTTCTCTCATCATACATCGATCCATCCTTTCACTCCTCCATTTATTCACATTTTCATCCATCCATCCTCCCTTTCACTCGAACACCCTCTCTCCCTTTCACTCTTCCATTCTTACATCCATCCTTTCACTTATTCATCAATGCATCTATCATACACCATTCCATACATCCACCTATTCTGCCTTTCACTCACCCACCCTCCCAAGTTCATTACAAGCCTTGATCTGCCAAGCTTCAGACAGAAGAGACCCAGCAAGAACCCTACTCCCTCTGTAGCTACTAAATCAGGGAGTCCACTAGGGCAATTGTTGCCCACAGTTGCTTCCTTCCTTTTCTTGGGCCTTTTCTTGGGTGGAGATGAGGAGCATTCTGTGTGCTCGCCTCCATAATATGTTTTTCAAAGTTAAACCAAATGCAGTACTAAACATGTGTGACTGCCAGGATAGCAGCCATCACACCCCTCCTACAGCTTGCCCCTGTATGATAATTAACAAATTGTTGCCACCCACTCCCTCCTTGTACTAATCAGGCTTCCCCACCAACAGACATTGAAGGCACAGAGTTTTGTAACTCCCCCCAGGGCCACTGTTCATGCGTCCTGAAAGCATCTGGATCTATGGCATTCTAATTTAGCACTCCCTCTCATGTGATGTCATTGCTGTAGCTTGTGCCTGCAGGTCGAAGAAAACCTTTGCCTGGCTTTCGCTTGCGCAGTAAGAAATCTGCAAAGTTGACTAGAGTTCACCCAGAAGATTCAGCACACCGCCTCAAAGCTGTAATTTATTTTTAAGCTGCTTTGTGTTTATTTTCCCTGTTCTTGCTTCTACCACGAGGGGGGCAGGAAACCACCCCTTCTTCCCATTAACACCAGTTGCCCCTAGTACATACTGGTCCCAAGTCATCCAAGTGGCTCCTGACTGGGCACAATGACTATGTTATCCAGAACTCCTGGGCTTTAGCATCTGCCCTAAATAAGGCTGCCCCTCTGGAAGGATCTGCTGTAAGCATTTGTAAGTACCACAAATTTGATGCTTGGAAACTTTTTAAAGAAATCCTGCAATTGCAAAGTTGAAGGCAGGTCACTTCAAGTCACTGTGGGCGGCCAACAGTGGCAGGGAGCAGGTCATGGGGACCAACCAAGTTCATCAGGACAGTTACCTCAGCAAGAAAGAAGCCTCCAGTCCAGTTCAGTGTCAATGGCAACGTGTCATAGGTTACAACGGAGTGGTCCTGATGTCAGGGAAACAGGATACTGAACACAATCAAATATGCTATAGTTGTTATTCCGGTCGATGGGGGTAGTTGATATTCCGGTCGACGGGAGTAGTTAATATTCCAGTTGATGGGGTCATGCCTGGATCCATGAACCCAGGGGTGTGAATTTGGCCATAGAAGTCAACGCCCCTCAAAGTCAAAATGGAGTCCAGCACAGACCCAGTTGCCACTAGTCTGAAGCTCTCTGGCTGTGACAAAATAAGTGGTTCCATTCTTCTGGAGAAAGCTTGTCCAAACTGCTCTACAATGACTCTTCTGGGTGCGGCCGACTGAGGTGCAATGTCTGGACATTGAGACTTGGGGCTAGATGTAGGACGGCAAATACCAGGACCGGTATTTGCTGTTTGACATGTAGGGGGCCTTATAGTTACAGAATCGGTATATTTATTGATTCAGTAAATTTACTGATTCTGTGAAATACCGAATCAGTAAATTTACCGAATCGGTAAATACAGATGTAGGTGGCACTTGAAACAGTGCCACAGGCCCTTACCGATTCGTTATTTACCACCAAATACTATTTGGTGGTAAATAACGAATACCTGTGTACATGCACATCTGTGCATGTACACCTGTGCCATGTGGCACACAGACATGCCCTAAGGGCATGTATGTGTGTTACATGGCACACAAGCCTGAATCAAGGGTGCAACAGGGTGTCTAAGCGATTGCCTCCCATGCAGCCAGCACAGCTGCCCACACAGTCACAACCTTTTGGGCATTAAGTCCTTCGGCTTTAACCTGACCTCCTACGCAGACGACACCCAAATTGTGGTGTCAGTGCTGCCAGGGAGAGAAGTGGGAGTGGCCTTACGGTTTCATGAATGTATGTTGGCTGTGGGTGGGTGGATGGGCGAAAATTGCCTGAAACTAAACACAGCCAAAACTGAAGTCATTGTATTTGGTGTAAGCAACAATTTCTGGAGCCCGCAATGGTGGCCAGAAGAGATGGGTGCACCTCCCCCCCCCCTTCCCATGTGAAAGGCAAATAACTTAGGGGTTCTTATAGATGACTAACTGCCATTTCGGCCCCAGGTCAGTGCCTTACCATCCTCTATCTTTTTTCTTCTGAAACTGCTGAGACCGCTAGCAGAGCACTAGGTGCCTTTAATATATTTAATGAAATAAACTGGTGAAGTCATTAAAATGCATGTACAATAATATCTGTGTGACAGTCTTGACATGTGATTACTTCTCCAGCATGAAATGTGATAGACATTATCCATCTGTTCCATTTGCTTGCTATCTATATAATTAATAAATGATTGTTTTCTCATCTAGCACTGAAGGCTCAGACAGCTCTGAATCCAATGGCCTCCCAGCACATCTGTTGGACCTGACATCTAAGGTAAGATGGCTGTCACCATTATGAATGGATGGGTGGTTCCACAATCAAATTAATATGTATATTTCAAGGTGCAAATCAATGCTATTCAAAAGCCACTGGTTTGGGCATTCAATATTCATACCCTGAAGCCCATTTTTAATATCATGCTCAATCATAAAAGCCCACTATGAGAAACTTGGCTGGCAGAATTGAAGCTAGAGAAGGGCTAGGCTAAGATAAGAGGGGATTTCTTTAAGAACTTCTTCCTGATACTAACAGCATTTCAATGTGGGAATGATGCAGTGCCTGGAAAAAAGTTACCACCCCACAGAGGTGAATTAGTTGTGAAATCCATTGATCTAATGCACACTGAGTTCCCTCTCTTTCAACAAAGCATATGGCCTGGCACTTTTAAAACAAAGTATTGAAAGACGTTTAAAAAAAGTTGTGTAAAACATTCTACATATCTCTGCAATTGTGAGGAACAAATTAAAAAGTATATGAATCTCCAGAGTAAACTATTGCTAGAGAGACAGTTACGAATAAGTAATTTTATGTTCTCCAGCATTGGTTCTTTCATGTACTCACATGCTTGAATCATTAAGTTAAGATTTCTGTCTGGGGTAAATTCACACTCACCCAATTACAATCTACCCAATACTTGATTTTATCAAATGCATTAAAGACTCTCAGCAGAACAGCATTAGGCAGATTTTCTTTCATGTAGGCAAAGATCCTATCTTGGAATAGTTTTATCAATCACCCCACTGTCTACTAGAAGAAAGTGTAGTGGTTAAATGTACTAAGATAAAATTTGCACATTAGCGTAACTCGTACTGTCATCCACTCCTCACCACTCTGAAGCTCTGAAATAATACTGAATTTCTAGCATATTACAAGCTACTTCTGGCATCCCAATGAGACTCCAAACCATATTCACCACTGTTTAAAAGCATAATGCAGGGTCACCCTCATCCATAGTGAAGCTAAACATAGTCTCTTGAAGGACAGCCAGGAGCCATCATTCATAATTCAAAGAGAAAGGAGATTGACTTGGTCATTCCAGACGAAGAGTAGAACCAGTACATGTCCCAGGGTCCTCCTTGAATAACCTATACCTTCAGCTGTATGATCAAGAGTGATTAATCAACAGCGTCAAAGGCTCTGACCAGTTTGAAAGAATCTTGGTAGAGATACCTAAGCAATTGGACATCAGCTGCAGATCATCTGTCAAAGACCAGAACTGTCTCAGGTGTTCAAACCTCACCTGATAAAATTGTAGATGTAGAGCTAATCTCAGTGAGCACATTAATATCTCACCTTCCACCCAGAAAGCAACTCTAATTGTCATGTACCTTTAAAATTATTAGTTACATCCTCTAAAAACACTCGCTTCCTAAAGTCCTAGCTATCTTTTGCATCTTTCCTATTCCTTGAATATTAACTGCATATGTGCTAATTGTTTTTGCTACCAACGCATGAATCGAACACATCTGAGCTTTTTGTAAATGTGCCATTAAAAGAAAGAGATATGGATGACAAATGTTACTTCCATTAGTTTCCACCTTTGCAGATGTTGCCTATTTATATTTTACAAAGTTCCAAATGTAGTCCTGTGTGATATTCCTTCCATCCTCTCTGTAATCTAATACACAGGCAGAATATCTTTCAGTGGTGTTCTAGGATGCTTGTTTCCAATCCAGGGAGGACCTGGCTTGGCAGTTCGGGCTAGACTGTTCCCGTGAGGCACAGGGTCAAGACTGATTTGCAAACGGCTGGGTTCATACTGGAATGACATGGTGACCAAAAAAACGATGGATTTAGGCCCAGATCTCTGTACTGGGGTGAATGTATGACATTGTTCTGCATTCGGTCCATCATCTATTGTTTTTGCATTTGTCACCCCGAGTGGGACAGGTATGCTCAGATGTGAGTCCTGTGCTCTCCATGCCACTGGAATCAAGCTATCCTGGCTGATGAGGGCTTAAAGCCCGAAACCGGTCCTAGGATGCTTGTTTCCAGTCCAAGGAGGACCTGGCTTAGCAGTTCGGGCTGGACTGTTCTTATGGGGCATAGGGTCAAGACTGATTTGCATATGGCTGGGTTCAAACTGGAATGGCATGGTGAGCAAAAAAACAATGGATTGAAGGCCCAGATCTCTGTACTGGGGTGAATGTACGACATTGTTCTGCATTCTGTCCATCAACTGTTGTTTTTGTATTTATTCTTTTTCTACTTTGCTTTTTCCATATATATCTATATACCAGAGTTATAGTTACACCTGCTTGCCTCTTCTTTCGGTATTCATGTTACTACATCAGTTAAAAGAGTTTCTCGTCAGAGAACCTTCTGCCAAAATGACATTAATACTAGATAATTCTTTTGTCCACTGCTCACAGTGTATATCCTTCTGCTGAGTCTCTCAGCTGTGTAATGTGACCTAAGAATGTATGTTATACTTTATTTGTTGCTTACGCTTAAATGGACAAAAAGTTTACTTAGAATGGCAAAGTAATACACATGCATTCGTGAAAAGAGAAAGTCCTGCCACTGATCCATATAAAAACGGTTATCAGAGTAAAGACAATTCACCTTCTATAAAGATGTATCAGTTTGTGTACCCCTTCGGAATAAAAGGCTCTAAAATCGTTTCGTAGGAACTGTAGTCCACGTCCCATCTATAGTGAATTCAAGAAAGTGCCCTTTATTTTTTGCACAAGAACTCAGAGAACATGACAAATTACACCATTTGGGCACCAAAGTAAGACACCAATTTGAAGTGCCATTTATGTTGGAAATAATTAACTGTTTTAAGGCTTTTCTACAGACTTTTTTAACTGCTTTCCTACCTATCATACACCTATTTCATCTTTCTATCATTGTTCAGCAGACGTTCCTGACTTCCAGTCCATTTCACTGCCCGTTCTTTTTTCCGTTCATTAAATGTTTGCAGTATGGTGTTAGATCAACACATAAAAAGTAAATAATAAAATGGTACTTTTTAGTAGACACCTCTTACTAATAACAAACCTTTTCAGAGGAACAAATTCAATCATGGCATTCCCTGTAAAATGAGATTCAGAGCTGGAGGAAAAAAATTACTCTTCTTGAAAAAATGTGCTGTACTATGGATATGTCCTTTGAGTTCACAAGTATCCTATTAGATCTCCTTTTCTAGGCAGGAGATATTGATTTTTATCAGAGAGAGAGGGGCAGTGTGTGTCAAGGCGAGGTGATGCAAGTTCTCGCTACATGGCTAGTCATAACTGTCCGAGTTTTACTGTTTTTGGTTTTTGTTTGAACCTTTGAATGTCTAAGAATTTTATACTAAAGTATAGTATAGTACAAACATGTTATTTAATAAATATTTTTTCAGTGATTATTTTATATTTTGCATTACTAAACTTTAATTACTCTCTGCAATCCTCTCATGGTTGTTGAACAAGTCCTTTATCAAGAGGAGCCCAGGGCCCATGTTAATGTGTGATGTCTTTTATTATACTTGGTTCGTGATTCAATTGGTTAGTTAACCCTCATTTTTTCTTTCCTTAGCGAAAGTCCAGAAAGAAGCGTCTCAAAACAAAGAAAGAAAGAAACTCCTGCTTTGCACATCTTGAATTAGCCAATGAAGAGTTTACTGAAGAAATGCAGGTAACATCTGTATAGACGGATATGTGTCGAGAACAGCCATCCCCGTCCATCAGTTCTGTAATCTTGAGATTTAAGAACGGGTTATAATTGATTATTGTCAGTATGGCTTTCGTGTCTCACTCACTTCTGTATCTGGACACATTTAAAATTGTAAGGGAATGCATGAAGGCCTGTGAAAATGTTATGCTTCTACAATTGACTGCTAATCATGATCCAGGTGAGTTCTACAAGTGGTTTTTGAAGAACAAGTACTCAGATCTAGTGACATATGAAAAGTTGTTGTAAAATACTCTTCTGTGTTTTAGTATATTCTCTCAAAGTACTTCTGTAGCGTGATGTGATGCACTGTTGCATCTCAGTGCACATTCTAAATATGAAAGGCAGATATTGACACCATCTTTTAGAGAGACTTATTCTCACTAGATCATGATCCTGAAATTTAAATGCATTGAATAGGGAGGCCTGAGTAAAAAGATCTGACCCATCAGAGAAAAAGAGCTCTAAGGGTCTGAAGAGGTAATGTTTAGTTCAGTATCAATAAAGTATTGAAATGCAGTGCCCCAGGTCCAGTTTAAAATAAAATAGATCACTACAAAAATGAGAATTGGAATGCTTCCAGTAAGTTTTTGTAACCTCAAAATAAGCAATCTGAGGAGACACTGTGAAATACAACACAGTTTATTTCAGTATTAGCACAGTGATGAAATTTCTATCACTTACTGCAAAGCGTTATCAGTGAGGCTAAGTGTGTGACTTCTCATCCAGATAATGCCAGAGAAGGATTACATATAGCAGAAACAGGAATATAATTGCACAGTGAAAATGGTGACTTGCTCTTATGCATGCCCAACATATTAAATGTGATGTTTCCAATGGAATACAGCTAGTAGAAACGTGGTAAATGACAGTAGGTAATGAGATTACTTCACTACTGAAGATTCGTCTGTTCTTTAGTGTTCACTATATGTTACGAAGATTTCAACAATTCTGGAGGTATGCACTTGATTGCACTTAATGTAACAGAAAAACATGTGCTCATTTTAAAGAAGGTAAGATATCCATTATGCTTAATGCCTTAAATGTTTTCCCACTAAGTGATTAACCATATACAGTAGAAATCTGAAGGGATACGCTGGGAAATAGGATAGATTATTAGGGAATTTATAAACCGAGATTCCTTTCTTCAGTAACTTTTCTCCTCAGTACTGGCACTCCTTCTGCCAGATGATTATTCCCGGCCCATACCAAGGGGTAAACCTGTTAAGAACTTAGGGATTTGGTTAGAGAGAAAGCTGAGCTTCGGCCCTCAGATCAACAAGCTCACTGGAATGTGCTTTGGCATTCTGAAAGCACTAAAAAAGTTTCTGCCTTTACTCCCTCTTTCTGCAAGGGCAACGATCAATCAAGCACTCATTACCTCACGCATTGACTAAGCTAATGCATCGTATACTGGTCTGCCCGGCTATCTACTAGAAAAACTTCATGTAGTTATAAGTGCTGCGGCCAGAACGTAAGAAAGTAAGGGTGAAATTTAAGTCCCTGGTAATGGCACATGCTGTCCTTCATAGGCTCGGCCTGGTGTACCTAAGGAAGCTATTTCAGTTCTATGCTCCTACTAGTCAGCTTCGCTCTTTCACTGTGCTGAGGGCCTGAACTTCCAGGTTTCGCCTAAAAAGGGTAGGTGGCAGCTCCCTTGCGTACACAGTGGCTGTGGCCAGGAACCAACTCCCTCTTCTCTTAACCCTACCTTCAGGATCCTACATATTTTAGGAAGAGCATTAAGGCTTTCCTCTTTAATTAAGCTGTCTTCCCTTTTTTTCTCTCTCTTCCCACTGGGCTCTCGCCCGGACACTCTTTGAGTAGCTGTGCACTTTATAAAATTAGGTTTGAACACAAGAGATACAAAATGATAATTGGCCTGTGCCCTCTTAATGCAGTTTGATTTCTCCCCCTTGCTCTCCCATATTCAAAGAGTGACCTGTGACCTAGCTGAGACATGGTGCAGGAAAGAAATGGGCCCCAGTTAAGAGTGATGGACTGGGGGGAGGAGCTATGACACCAACTAAGATGGCCGCATAGTCTCCCTGCTCCGCTGACCTCCGTCCTGCGCTTCACTATCCTGTTGACAATCCTGCTTACCTGAACCGGATCCGTGTGGGTGATCCGTCCCACACTCCAGTGGTGCAATCCCGGTGTTTTTCCGCCGTCATGGAGCGAAGATACATCGAAGAACGTACTGAGGCCTACCCTACCTGGGAAGCCGGGATCTCTAGTGCTGGCCCTGCTGGGTCCGAGCTGAACAACAACGGGCTGCTGCATGCGGCTGGGCCCGGTCTCTGGTCCACTCGAACTTTTTCTTGATTGTTTTGCTACCATCAGCTGCCTGGTGCCCTATAACGTGTGAGGCGACGAGTGACGCAAGGTACTGTTTTGTGAGGGTCCCTGACCGGGGACCCGGCACCCATAACGCCGAGCCCCCCGGATCGGCGCCCCGTCTTTGTTAACGGTGATGGAGGCAGTTATGACGCTTCAGGGCACTATCAAAGCTCGGACTCCTGCCTTGTTGTCTGCGATGGATGAAGTCACACGCTTGAGACCGGACCCTGATTTGACGCTTGCGACCCGGCAGCCAGCCCACCTTGCAATGGACGCTTCGGAGGTGTATTTAGACCCGGCGGTGGAAACAGTGTTTGCCCCCATTGTGACGGATTTGCCAGACTGGAGTGTGCCTGGACACCCAATTGAACTGTTGAAACCTTCGATCCTGCACCCTTCGGAACATTTATACGTCCCTACTGTGGTGTCCTCCACTTTGTACTGTATGCTGTTTTGGACTTTGTCGTTTTTGTCTTTGTTCTATGGCCTCTTTTTCTTCTCCTCTTCTTCTTTCTTTCCTTTCTTTTCCGGGTTAGTGTAGTGGGTTCGGCTTTCTCTACATCCTCATTCTACACCTGTGCCTAGACCTCTCCGGAGCCTGGGTGCTGGGGGGCGGACAACAAGGACGGTGTGGATATTCATAATGTGCTTTTTATCCTGATGTCGCATGTCTAAACGCCGTTGATTGCTAGGGTTGCGGACTTGATATGGACGCATCGCTTTCCTGTTCGCCCCCATTCCCATGGTCCGAGACACTATATGAAACCTGATCCTTTCTACTTTATATTTAAAATGAAAACCTCCTATCCTGTTTCGCATCGAACTGCACTCGCAACCACTGTACTTGGTAATTTGAGATACTATGATCCCCAGGGACAATTGCTTTGAAACTGACTATGAAACTATACTGAACTGCTTAGCGGCCAGCCCTGGGGGTTGTAGGCCCGGTTTTGTATATGTGTGCAAATGTTAAATAAAGGTTTTAAAAGAAAAAAGAGTGATGGACTGCTCAAGTCGGGTGTTCTGTTCCTTGTGACTGGGCGTGAGACCCAGTATGGATATCCCCGACCGGCTGCTTTTCCTGATCACAGGCATTTATTAGGGTATTTTTTAATGCAGGTTGGTTAAAGCTCTCAGATCAGTGTCCAGGGTATTTGACCCCCAACCTTTATAAACTTGCCTATGTGGATTAATTTCACAGGTAAGTTACAACTAGTAACTTTCCTACTTGTAGTAAAGTTACTAGTAGTAACATTTCTCACACCTCTCAGAATTCTCACCGCGAGAAATGGAGGAAGGTCTTTTTCCTTTCTTGCACCTGCTTCTTGGAACAAACTGCCTTAAACCTACGTACTATCTCAAATCACAACTGCTTTCACAAGAAGCTGAAGTCATGGCTGTTTGACAACTAAATGAGTAATCTTTCAGAGCCGTCTGCAAGCGCCATGAGACTTTCGAGTGATATGTGCGCTGTACAAATGTCCCTGATTTGATTTGATAGTAGTAAAGTTACTAGTAGTAACACATCCTTGTGAATACCAAAAAGTAGTAAACTTAGACTTTAGTTTAAGTGAAGTACTTAAGTCTTAGTACTCCTTTCTGGTATTCACAAAGGTTATTTACTACTAGTACCATTTTTACTTGTAAAGTTACTAATATAAAGCTGTTACTACTAGTAAAATTACTTTTAGTAAAGTTACTTGTAGTAACTTACCTTTGTTAATACCAAAAAGCAGTAAACTTAGACATAATTCTAAGTTTACCTTTGTGAATCAGGCCCATTAAAAGGTGTGATTCAGTGTGTAGTCCTGGGGTATGCCTTATGAGAGATAACCTGAAGATGAGTGATGGGGGGCATGTGAATAAATGTGGTCCTATTCGATAGAAAGGACCGTAGCCATTCTCAAGCACGAAGGCAAATCACCGATTTGTATATTCACTGAAATAGTTTTGTTTGATACACTGCTTTGAACACTGCAGAAATATCAGGATGGATCAGGACAGCTGATCCTTCCTGATCCAGAATTAAATTGATATCAGTCAGAGGGCTATTACAGTAATGTGAGACACCCTATAGCACATTTGGGAGGGATCCATACTATAGGAAAGTACCCCTTTTTGCATGGTTGCACCCATTTTCTGCCAAACGATTGATGTACTTTGACTGAGTGTTCCCTGGGTTCCTGCCAACCTGATAACCAGAACCTATTTACTTTGTCCAAATTGTACTGTTCAAAACCCAATTGGCAACTGTGGTCACATGTCAGTCTCTTGAAAAATATACCATAGGTACCAAGGGCACCGGGGAAGGTCTTTAAGGGCTGCAGCACTTATTGTGCCACCCTTAGAGGCCCTGTGCCTTTAAACACACACACACTGCCATTGCAGGCGTCTGTTTTTTGGTGCAGAACAAAGTGAAGAGTCGACATGGCACACATCCGTGTGTGCCATGCCTACCACCCACTGCCCAGGCACAGATAAGCCAGCCCTCTAACTGGGTACACTATACCAGTGGTGAGGGTACAGGTGCATGAGCCCTGTATCCCTACAGTGTCTATGCCAATTCTTAGACAATGTAAGTACAGTAATACCATTAAGAGTATATCGTACTGGGAGTTTGTCATTACGAGCTCCGCAGCACCAAAATAGCTTTACTGAAAACTGGCAAGTTTGCTATCAAATTTCTTAGCGCATTAAACCCACACTGATGCCAGTGTGTGATTTACTGAAATATGCACTCAGAGGACATCTTAGAGATGCCCCCTGAAAAATGGCCTAAGTCTAGTGTCCTGGCTGAGTGGCTGCTTGCCAGCTACCACCACCAGACATGTTTCTGGGCCCCTGGGTCAAGAGCCTTCCGCTCTCGGGGTCCTGAAACAATGCATATCTTGGGACGAGGGGGCAAGCCTCCTCCCCCAGGATGGGCAGGGTCCATGACGGGAAAGCTTCAAAGCCTTGCCGCCTTTGTGAGCTACCCCAGCCACTTGCTGCTCCCAGCAACTGGCCCCCACTGGTTCTGACCCCCACTTTGGGCACAAGAATCGGCGGAAATACCAAGTTAGGAGGAGAGGTGTGCCCACCTCCAAACCCACCCCTCAGGTGGGAGAGGCGAGGCGAGGTGAAGCACAACTCTCAGTCCCCGCCATCTTGCAGATGGGGGACCCAACCAACCAGTGTGGCATAATAGGGGGTACCCTGTGTGTCTGTTGCAGTAACGCCCCCACACTTTTTGCCAGATTACTGATGCACTTTGATTTGATGAGCCCGGGGTCCCTGCCAATCAGGTTCCCAGGGCCTGTGTTCTTCCCCAAAAGGTTTTGTACCTTTGTACCCCCAATTGGCATCTCTGTGGCCACAGGTCAATCTCTTGAGGTGGCAAATCTCTAAGGCATGTTCAGTGACCATATTTTTAAGCCAACTCTAAAATCGGCTGTTGGTAATGCCACTTGACATACTTGTGTCATACTTTGTATTGTTCTCCAAGGGTTGCATCCATACAATACATATGACTGATGAGCAACTTCCCCTGTGGCTAGATTGGAAAATCTTTGTTACCTTCATACTGCAAATAAATGCTCTATGTATTGTGTGGGTCACAAAGACATTTTGTTGGGTGTGTGATTGAGTCTGTCTTTTGTGGCTTTTACCTCTTGAAATTTCATTTTTTGTGGAATGACAACGGTGAGAGAATTGAGTCTTTCACTGCTGGACCTAGCATTATATGTATAGTGTACCATATATCTTCCAGAACAGTATGTAGGTTTATTAGTTACATTTGGGAGTAACGCATTTAATATAATCAGAACAGCCGACCTACCTGTGCAGGGTTTCCACTAGGAGTGAGATTACCTGACCTTCCTGTTTCAGGTGATGTTATTGCATCTCCTGTCTTACCAGGAACCTTTCCATGCATGTGATGAGTTGTGCCCATAGGCACTGTGAATAAAGAGACTAAGATCTCTATCAATAGGTTTTGTGACACTGAACGGTGTCTAAAGATAACATGTGTATGCTTGTAACTTGCAACCTCATTATTTATTAAAAGTACTTTGGATGGATTTGCCAATGGCTTGAGTATTTATGAGCACTGGAATCAATGTGATCCTGATGTAATTTGCCTTAAAAGGATTTCCTAAACCTGAGCCCTCTGTTCTTTCTCCACAGGCGAAGAGGAGAACAGCAAGCAAGAAACCCATAACCCACAAGGCACTCCATGACCTGGGAACCAAGAATGTAAGGAACTCAAAATAAAATGTCAGCTTGTGCAGAAAATTACTTTTTCTGGTCTGGTTTATAACTAGTAAATGTTGTCCAGAAATTGTGAACCTCGAAATGATCAGGCCACACTTACATTGTACAATGAAGCTACAGATTTACAATCTACGCTAACAGGATTATGTGGAACATATGATGATAGTGTAATAATGGGTTACAATGAGTTTGGTTCGTTGGTAGCAATTTCTATCAAGATTTCTTTTTTAGTGAATCTCATTCTGTTCAGAATTTAAATCATATTCTAGTGTATTTTAGGTGACTATTTCCATAGTTAATACTTTTCTTTTTGGAGAACATGTTGTCTAAGATGTTTCAAAAGGCACTTAGCCATGGATCTACCAGTTTGTATTCTAATCACTAAATACAATAGTTCGTAGTAGGATAAAATATTATTCAGCAGTCTGCTTTGCTATTGCTTTGCTTGCACTGAATCATCAAGTTGTAAATGGAAACTTAATTGTAGTAGACTTCACGTATACAATGTGATTCATTCCCACCCAATAGTCACCTCGTGTTTTCCCAGCGTTTATGAATGGCTGATAATGTATGGTATTTTCAATTCAATCCTCGGAGTACCACCTGACTCAAACCCCTTCTCCGCTATGCAACTCCCTATCTACAATTATTTAATTAAAAAGGCCACAATTTCTGTGCAGGCATTAATATTGCCAATGTGCACTCACTGACACCTCACTGACACCTCTCACTGCTACACAACAGAGCAATGACAGTAAGTTCATTTCACAACAGTGACGTTCTTCTCCCCCAGCCCCCAGTATTTTAGACCTGTGAAAAAACAATCTTCTGTCCTGTTGACATTGTGGCGCCACACACAAATCTGCTAGCCAGTGGATCAGCTGATGATCCACCCTTTGTGTATCTTAGATTCAAGGTCTTTTTGCACACTTCTCCTGAGAAAGCTGAGCACCTGCTTACTCACACGGTCTGGGTTTTAGGGTTCTTTCTGTAGCTTGTGTGAGGAAATTGGAAAATTTGGCGAGGATTTAGCATTATATGATCACATGCATTGCTGGAATGAAGCTTTGTCTCTCTCTGTTTTGCAGATTACTAGTTTTGCATGATTAACATGTTTTAGGCTTTATCTAGGCTTGGAGATACTGTTTTCTTTCAGAGATCCTGTTGCCTTAGGCCAGGAACTGCCTACTTTAAGGCTGAGGTGGGAGAGGAGCTGTACCAAACTCCACAGACCGACCCTAGAGGTGGAGCACGGCCCAACACTCAACCTGCAGATTAAAATACAAAGTCTATTCATGCTTATATTTTTGTTGTTTTGCTTGTTCATCTGGGTAGGAAACAACATGTTTGGGCTTGATGAGTGGGTAGAGGGAGGAGTTCCTGGAGTAAAGACACTGTGTGTGTTTCATGATGTTTCTTCCGAGCAAAAGAGAACAAAGAGGAGGACATACTGGATGTTCTAAGTTTTCCCATGCTAGCAAGACATACCAGGGGCATGCTTGCTGCCACACCATAACACACGTCGGTGCCAGTGGTGCCCCAGCACTGAGGGGCACAGGACACAATGCATAAGCAGGTGCTAGAGGATGGCGAATGGTACTCACAAGACACTATCTCCTTTAAATAGCACTCCTGCTCCAGAGTCTGTGTTTGTTCAGCTCCTTTAAAAGGTCACACATACGGAGATTACAGTCCTATCAATTCAATTCAATTCAATTCATGAAGCTTTATTCAGCACATATAAAATGACCATAAAAGCACAAAGATAAAAGACATGTTAATAGCAGATACATCGATATCTAAAAAGGTTTACAAAAAATATTGCAGACATGATTCATTAAAAACACATACTTTTCCTGGCATTAACACAATAATTTAAAAACGTGGCTGTATAAAAACAAATATCGGCCTATTGCAGATTAAAAATTTAAATCATTGCCTGATTAACTGTAAGTACACTATATTTTATGAACATTGGTTTCAAGAATGCAGTACGTAAATTTGAGTACAGTTTGCAGAACAGTAAAAAGTGCAAAGTGTTCTGAATAGAAACGCCATCACACATGCATGGTACCCGACGGATGTTTCTTGAGGGTCGGGAAGACCACCAAATGGTGTGCCATACCGAATCTGAGTCTAATGAGTACAAACTTATGAGATGGCCTAGTCACCATGGATAAATGCGAGGGAAAACCTTCTACCATGCTGTATCTGGTGTAGAGCACGACAGTGATCAAGGATCCGTAGGCTAATGCCCGCTTCCTCACCCTAAAAGCCAAGAAATTACTTTTCAGCTCAGCTTTGGGTATCCTAGATGCTGCACTTGGGTCAAGCAAAATATTTAGGTTAAATATCTCGGAAAAACAACCAACAGCATATTTTATCCAAGGTATCTTAAGATGTTTATCCAATGATAAGCAATCCTCGATTCTAGACCTGTTAAAAGACTTTTCCGCCTTGAGCCAAAAAGAACGCCAAGTCATAAGTGGCCTTAGGGATAACAGATTGATTAAATAGTTTATATCTAATTCTCGGTGAATTAGCCCAGTTGGAGCTGAAGTTGGTAGACACAGAAGCTTTTTTAAGAAAGAATTTTCCTCTATTTGCAAATTATAGTCGCATCTGTGGCCCCATACACCCGCCCCATATAATGCGATGGAAACACATCTTGCTTGATAAATCTTAAGCATATCCCTGATTCGTCGGTCCCCCACCTTAGCAGCAAATCTAAAAACTCTGTAGGCATTTTTGGCCATTTTGTTCCGGATATTGTTAAATTCTTCGGTCCATTTCCTGTCTTTGGAGAAGGTGATACCAAGGTAACACAATTTGTCTACCTGCTGCACCTTTACACTATCAATAAAAAAAGCATTTAAAAATGTGTTTTTCACCCCACATGTCATAGTGTGTGTTTTCCCCTTGTTGATAACTAGTTTCCTATCCTTGATCAAACGCTGTAGTCCCAAGGGGGTTCTAGAAAGTAGGACGGCGTTGTCGGCGTATAATAACACTGGTACAGGGACGCCTTTGATCTGGGGGGCATTTACATTAATCTTTTTCAGAATGACATCGATTCCATTAATAAATAGTATAAAAAGAAGGGGGGCCAATACACAGCCCTGCCTAATCCCTCTGTTAACACTAAATTTTGGAGTGCATTCGCCTTTAGTACCGAAGCGCACACATGTTTGTAGGTCCCCATACAACCTGGCGAGAAAGAAGATTATGCCCTCAGGAGCTCCCAACTGTAGCAAGGTTGGCCATAAGATAGAGTGGTCTACCATGTCGAATGCACTACTTAGGTCAGCAAAGCAGAGGTAAAGTGAGCCAGGTTTTGTTTCAGTATATTTCCCGATCAGTAAATCAAGATTGATGCACTGATCGAGTGTACCCCTGCCCTTCCTAAAGCCATACTGGCTATCAGCCAGAATGCCCTCTCGCTCGACCCATTCCTCTAACCTGACAAGCATGACTCTACTCATGATCTTAACTGAGGAGTCAAGAAGAGAAATGGGACGATAATTCTTCACATCAGACCTACTGCCCTTTTTATGAATCAGGACAATGATAGATTCTCCCCAGGTTTTGGGGGCCTCTGTACACACAGCTGTATTAAAGACATTAGCCAGGAGAGGTCCCCACATCTCAGGTGCTGCCTTGTATACATCAATCGGCACCCCGTCAGGGCCTTGGGCTTTGCCCCCCTTACTTCCGCGTATGCCAAGCTCAACCTCACCAGCTGTTATATCCAATGGTAAAACAATCCACCTGCTAGGGTCGATATCTACACTTCCATTGGTATCAAAGATGTTAGAAAAGTGAGCGACCCACCCATCACTCTTGACATTAGAGGTCAACTCTGGTATCTTTTCGTCTTTAAGAAAAGGAGAATTGACCGTTGCCCAAAACAGAGTGCTATTGGATAACTCCGCTGCTTGATTAAGGGAGTCCCAGGCCTGCTGCTGTAACTCACACTTCCTCTGCTTCAGTGCAAGCTTATAGTCCACTCTTAATTTGATAATTGAAACGGTGTCCCTGGGCTTTTTTGCAAGCGCCTGTTTAAGTTTAGTTAATGAGGTAGTGCATAAGTGATCGAACCAACCTGGTTCGTTTCTACGCTGACCACTATTATGTTTAGTGAACCTGGCATCGATAGAATTATTAATACCAAGGAAAGAGATTAAAATCTTCTCATAATCAGCGCTATTTTCAAGGATGAAGATAATATCTACCAAACTTTTCTTCACTATAGAACTGATTAAGTCGTGGGCTTTACCCCCTGCCCATCTTAATCTAACTCCATTAGATCTGTGTGGCTCAACATTTGTGATTGTAATTCCTACTTTAACCAAGCTGCTACCCCAAAAAATAGTGTCCAAGATGATATAATTGTGATCACTTAATGAGGTTACTTCGATTCTGGAGGGAGCACAACACGAGATAATATCGGAGGAAACAATCACATGGTCAATAACAGAGCTAGAGTGCCGGTTTTTAAAAGTCGAAATGGTTTGGCCATTTACATCTTTCAAGTGGTCCAAAATTTCCAGGTCAAAACAGCCCATAAATTTGTGTAGTGCTTCCCCATAGCTGTTATGTCCAAAATGCAAATTATCCCATCCGGCATTGTTTGTGACCCCACAGACCTTTTGTGTTGACAGTTCACATAATGTGATATTAAAATCACCTACCCAAATGAAATCAAAAGTAACATTCCCTTCTAAACATAAATTTTCAATGGCACTGGCCAGATCAGTTACTACTTTCACCCTAGTATTATCAAAAATATTATTATAGTAATTTAACAGTAGGATATTACGACCTTTGTCCTCGAGAAGCCAAAGATTCTGAACATGATCTCCCACAGTTATATACTTTTTTATTACTATTGGGCGAAGAATAGATACTAATATCAGTAAACCACCTTTCGCTCTCCCTGGTCCAGTAGCCTGCGCTGCCAAATTATAAGAAACAAATCCCTCATAACTGACATCTTCCCTGCACCACGTTTCTTGGAAACAGAGAATGTCGTAGGTGTTAATAAAATTCGACCAACCTAAAACATTCCCCTTAGATTTTAATCCTGCAACGTTCCAACTGACGATTGTAATCCCTTTACCCCTTGTTCCTGTGCCATCAGACATCAAAAAAACATTAATGTCATCTCCCTCATTTTGGTTTCCATGGCTCTGGGCCCCACACTCGGTGGTCAGACTTAAATCTGCCACCACATTTAACTCCGGTGCTATGATATTATTAACTGTCTTGCATAACTGAACACTTCGGGTCTCACCAAGTATGGACTGACCGTCCTGAACAAGTCAGTCATTTGCATCCAAGGAGTTTAGAGCATGGAATCAGTTTTGAATCGGGATATCAAAATGTGGCCTATTAGAAGGTGGGTAGAGCCTGGTACTTTTATTGTCATATGGGACAACGTTAAGGTGGCTATAGAAAAAGCCAAGTGAACACACGCACACACTGTTGTCAGGGGTCAGTAAGGAAGCTGCTCTGAGCAAAACAGTGGCGGCGTGTTGTGGGTACTTAAAATTAACAATAACGCAATCGCCCCTGCAATTCTTCCTTGGGTTCCCTATCCAGTTGACCCTTCTAGTAGTCAACACCTGATCAGAGTAAGCAGTTGGAAACCCACATTGTCTATGCAGCCAGGAAACAGTTTTATTTTTTAGCGATTCATGAGATTCCTGCTGGCTCTGGCTCGTATGGGTTTCGGTGGGCGGTACATTAGTTAAAACCACCACATATGGTGCGCCTTCTCTTTACTTCAGTCCATCCTGCTTTAATCTCATCTGGTTTTACAGCCTGCTTATCTAAACTCACCGTAAAAGAGGCATTCTGCGTAACTATCTTATTGACGCATGGTCCCCTCTCAGATGGAGCAGCTTTACTAACACTAACGCTAACGCTCTCTGCTGGGACCTTGGAACTTCTCACTGTAGTTTTACTAACACTAACACTAGTGCTCTCAGCTGGGCCTTTAGAGCTTCTCACTGAGGCCATATGGGTGTCCAAAAAGCCCCCTAATCTTATCACCTCAGCAGAAATCTGGTCAAGTTTAGCCACTAGGGGTTTGATAATCCCTTCTATCTTAGAATCGATGACACTGACCAAAAGATTAAATTGCCCAATGTCCAATATGACTGAGCCATCTTTAACCATAGACTCCCCATCCTCAGAAATATTTTTGGGAGGGGTAACTGCTCTTTTTTTAGTGTTACGCGTTCCCCCTCGTTTAATTTGGACTTTCCTGCAAGCTCTGACCACTCTTGGGGCAGGGGCCGGGTAACACAGTACCGAGGTATCAGTGGAGTCATCCAGCACAACTTGGTTTGACACCAGTTGTTCTGGCACTTCCTTGCCGGTAGCATCGGGATTATTAAGACCATAACTATCATCTGATACCGGTGGGACTAGTGAGGCTGGCAGAATGGGAGACAAGGGGGTACTACCTAACCCTAGAGATAGTCGCCTATCATTATTAATTTTACTGACCACCTTAACTTGGTAATTATCTAGTGTAGCCAGTACTGGTGGCGTTTTCACAGATTTCAATTTAGACATAATTAAAATAAAATATAATTAAGACAAAACTACTATTAATGTCAGAGAGCTATCATGAACTGCACAATAAAATAAGATTATATCAGCGCCAGCTCCTAGTGGCACGGAAAACTTTTAAAAAGCACTAATAGTAAATCACCACCAATGTAAATCACAAAGTCTCACAGTATAGGGGTTGATGGCATCAGCAACATCCAGAGTCTATGGCCCAGCCCAGCCTCGTTCTGCCCCGGACTGCCACAGACTGTCCCGCCCTTGTCCCGGGATTATCCCGGCGCCGCCCGCGCGCGGTCCTGCGACGCGGGAGAATCAGCTTCCTCTTATGCGCCTCTGGGCACGAAAGCAGCTGGTAGGCAGCGTCCCGGTCCAGCAAGGGCTGCTGGGTGTTGTAGTTTGGCTCTCCCCGCTCGGCAACCCCGATGACCAGAGCGGCAGCGGGGGAGAGCAGCGGTATCTGCGGGATCCGGGTGAAATGGTCGTGGATGTCTGCAATTTCCCCCAAGTTTGCCAGTCCTATCAATGCCAGGGATAGTCTTGAGGTGCACAGTGGAAAACATAGTCATAGAGCTATACTGAAATAATCATGATTGCAGACATTCCCCACTCTCTAATGAGGCCGATGACGAGGAACCTGGTAACCCGGGTGCCCTCTTTACTCGGTAGGTTTACTCTAGCATCAGAGGAAGAGTAACTGATCATGTTTCCTAGCCCCCTCTGATTTATTTAATATTAACAAATAGTTCTCCAACATATCAGAGAATCCTGCTATGTACTGAGTTACAAATGTATTTTGAAGAGAGTAAGACAAATTGGGCAGATGTGAATCAGCTGTTGCAATTTGTGTTGCTTAGCATTGAGAGAGATCAATTGATAGAAAAGAGTGGGTATTCGTTAAAAGCTCCTACAGATAATCATGCTTTAGTTGCACTAGAAAAGGTTGCTGAATGTTGTAATGTTGTGTAGTTCCTAAAAATATATTAGATCTGCTTGTTTAGACAACATAAGCTAAGGAATTGATGTCCAGGCTGATTCCAGACACCCCCAAAGGACATATTAGTATTTACACCAGCTAGCTCACAGTGCCACCATAAGCCCCCTAACCGTATCAAGGAGAGAATAGTTTCTGGCAATTATCGAACATTACACCCCTTAATCCTTCAGGGAACGTGGAAACAGTACAGTACTTTTCGTTCAATCTGTCATACTCACTTAGGGCCAGATGTAGATAATTCATATTTAACGACTCTTAAATACCGAATTTTACTGATTCGGTATTTTACAGAATCAGTAAATTTACCGAATCGGTAAATTTACCGATTCTGTGAAATGATGGCCCCTACATGCCAAATCCGAAATACCGGTCGGTAACGGACGAAATCGGCCGTTACAGATCGGTATTTTCTCTCTGACATCTGGCCCTTAGTCTCAGAGATACACAGAATAAACGATTTTGATAAGCATTTATCGAACCAGCGTCATTTTAATATAAAACATGTTTGCTGCTACAACCATTAAACAGAAACAGATATATAAGATTACAAGCATCAACAGAGTAAATAAAAGGTTAAATTCTACCATGGTGCTAAAACAGTGAATATATGCAGGCATGTAGATACATGACAGTAATCAAATGTACTCCTATGATGCAAACCCTACCTAAGTGTACCTAGCATGTATGTGGGTGTAAACTCAAGAATGTCCTACGGAAGAGACAAACCCATTACCTGATGGGAGAGAATGAAGTACCCCATCTTGGTTTCGAGTTTGACTCCCTGCGAGAGATGTCAGCTTGAGCTTCTGTGTGCAGGGACCTCAGCATCTTGTGTCAGCGTGGAAGATTCTCCTCTGCCCATCTAGTGTTGGTATGGTTCATTTGTACCATAAAGATAGCCATAGGTTCATTACACAATTGATGTGCTGTGAGTACGATTATGTAAATGAGTCTGAATCAATACCTACAAATATGCAAAGTAGTTCTGTCGCTCTAGCATGAAGATGACCATGACTTTTATACAGAGTATGTTAATCCTGTTATGTACATCGTATGCAGGGACTTTTCTAAGAATCCTCATGCATAATAAGTTAGGCTAGTTTCAAGGAAACCAATTGATATTTATTCAGCACCTAACTGGGTAAAAGGCAGTGCTAGAACCATTTTGCAGAGCAAGGTAGGGCAAATGTAGGTGAAACGTTGTGTAGCCCGCCAGGCCTAGATTGGGGTACATAACAAATGAAAGTGTGTATAGTCAAGACGGACCTGACAAAGATTTCCGTTTGTAAGCAGAATGTAGGAGAGTCTCTGGCATAATTTCTAAAGTTTGTGTGTTGAAAGATATTTGTGCATAGACCATTCCACAGATTTAGCCCACAAAGCGTAGGTGCTGCCTTTGTGTTGGGATTTTTGCAAAATGAAGAGAACATATGGAGAGGACACACACTACCGTTATTGAACTAATTTTCTTAGTTTAAAGCTGGGTGTGGCGTGCTGCTGGGGCTTCACTTTCTGTTCCACCAAGTGTTGCAAAGAGATCAACAATGTCGCAGCTCTCCAGTGCACAGCGCAAAACATCATGAAATGGTTGAGTCTTTTAAATCAAAGTAAAAATCCTAGAACTTGTACTTCTGTTTGTAGGTTTTTTGTATTTAATCAACATCAAAAATCAAAAGTTTGAAATTCTTTTTCCATGTCAATAAGTGTTCAAAACACAGTTTATCATTAAAGTATTTGGTGGCTTAACAACCAAAAAGTCGATAAATCATATTCGTATCCATCCCAATGCATTTCGGGCATCATCTGTGCCCTTTGTCAGGGGAATACTCTTCAAAATGAATCAAAAAATATATACAATCCTTACAGGAAGACCTTCAATCCAAATATATAGAATCATGTGCATTCTGGAAAGAGAAAGCTCTAATCTCACCTCAAGTATGATTTACCTGCTCGATCCTTCTGAATTTACGCAAACTACCTAAACACAGGTATCCCATTACTAGGACAGCCCAAAAAGGTGCAAACTGTACCATAAATTCACTTCTCCCTGTTAATCAAATGATTCATATACAACATATGTAAATAATGCCAAGCCTGCTTCTTGTCTCATTGACACTGTGGCCTGTCACTCTTAAAAACTCCAAGTTCCATCTCCTATCATAGAGTTTCACATGCCAATCCTTAACCTTGGTCATATTGCTCAGAATCATGCTTTTCTTTGAGTCTTACTTCTCTTTCAAATTTGTTTGTCAGAGACTTGTCATGTAAATTGAATTTAACTATATTCAGCACCCATGACAAAGATTATTTTAAAATTTTCCACAGCCAAATGTAAACATGGGTCTAGTTGTGTTATGCGAATCAGACTATTGAGATATTGAACATAATTCTCAAATACTGGCGGGTGAACTACGTGCTGGTTGTACACCTGGGAAACACTGTTTTCTGCATATATGTATTCTTCAGTGAAATGTGTGGTTGCTTCAAAAGCACAGTCCTTCCTCCAGACAGTTCACCGACAATTAGAAAAATAGGCCTGACAGTTTGAGGCCAAGCTGGAGGGCAAAAATGGCTGCAGAAGATGGTGGCCCCTCGGTCTCTCAGAACCCTGCACTAACATCTGACGACCAAGATGGAGATATAAAGTCTCTCCTTAAAGCCATGCAGGGAAGTCTAGTCTCAATAGGCCTTAACATGGACACTTGTAACTCTTGAACTAACTTCTTTTCCCGGAAGCTGGAGAAGTACGATAGCAGACTTTTAGGGGCGTAACAAAGACGTTTGATGGCAGAAGAAAACTGCCAGCTAATGGTGACTCTTCAGTGAATATGGAGAAATTACTGGGTGTCACTGCCTCAAAAAACAAAGATTGGGAGGCACAACCTCACCAGAATGACATTTTCATTACAGGCATCCTGGTATCCGCCAATGGATGGAAGTCGGAAGAACATGTGGAGCAACTACTCCTAATAGTCTTTGGCTCAAAGGCCTTTTTGCGATTGTTGTTTATTGAGAGAGCACACAGATCACTGGGGACTAGACTGCCTCGGCGGGCTCTAGTGAGAATCATTATTGCACATCTCCTCAATTTCCAAGACAGAGACACAGCCTGAGACTGGCGCAGGAGAATAGCAGCATTAATTTTGACGGATACAACATCTGTCTGTTCCCTGGCTTCACTGTTGCCATACAGGAATCTAGGTATAAATTTGCTGCTATCAAGCAGCACCCTATGAGGACAAACATTCGATATGCAATGCCTTACCCGACATGTCTAAAGGTTACCCACCAGGGAAAGGATCCTAACTTTCAGTCACTGTTGCAGGCAGCCCAGTTCCTAAAAAAGGTGCTCACAAGGTTCTGAGCTGTCAGGTCTCTTCTGGGCCCTGCACATGGCCTACAGGGTAGATTGACCCTGATTAGCAGTTGGCTCAGAGAAAAGCTCTCCTCTACTATTATTGCAATTGGGCTCTGCAGACTGGTGACACGTCTTGTTTCCCATGGTCCCTCTAGCCTTGCAGTACTCAATCAGTGCTCCAGCCCAGGTGGATTAGCATGCTGGCACGTGTTAAGCACAGTGTCACAATGCATAAATATGGTCAGTGTTACCCATGAGTCCTCTGATCCTTCAGTCTCACCTAGAGGGGTTGCTGCTGGCTCTCATGGCAATAATCAAGGGTTGCACCCTTCATTGTGTTTTTTTAGAGTGTTACTCATTTTTGTTAACTATTATCTAATTGTTTATGATGGGGTGGGTTCTAAAGTTGTGGTTGGGTATTGTTCTGACAGGTTTGGGTTGTCATTGTGGGGGTGGGGGTTTACTATAGTGGGGGATGTTTGGGGTCTATAAGGTACCTTCAAAATGTGTGGAAGGTTCCCCTGGTAAATGTACACAGGTAGGGGTAGAATACTGTGAAAAAAGGAGAGACCTGTGGTTTGCGGGAAACTAAATAGAGTCACAAATGATGACTGAAACTAGACTATGCTAGGTGGAAACTGATTCATACAAATCAGTCAATGCAACACTATATAGGAATAATTGGAGTTTTCAAGCACTGTCCATGTTGTATAGCTCCCCACACAGTTATAGTTAATAAACAAACTCTAACAGGTAAATACGCGACAGAAGAATTTAAAAGGTATAAACACAATTTATTAAAATACCTCCCTATGAGGGTTACAATCTAAATAAAATACAATAAAATATTCACATAGGTGAAATTAATCTAAAAAAGAAGGAGTCAAAGTATAAAGGTCTACGCTGCGTTTCGGTGTTCGTTTATATTGTTTACACCTTCTTCAGGACACTTTGACGATTCACAATTAATCTAGGAATTGAGAAAACATTTTTAGATAAATATTCCTTCAACACATGATCAGTCATTTCTATACAGTGTTTACCATCCTTGCTGAGCTGCATTAAAACATATAGTATTTACTATTATACCTGTTATCAAAAAATGGTGGGGGGGGGGGAACATGCTGCTATGGGGGCATATTATGGCTCTTCAACTGGGCATTTTTTACCAGGCTGTAGTTTTTTGTACTTTATGGCATTGCGATGTAAGTCTTATCAATGGAAATACAGAAAAACAGGGTTTCAATTCTAAAAACAGGGTTTCAATTGTACAAAAGGATAATACCTGATAATATTTGAAGATTCTCTTTTAGCCATTAAGAGGACTTCATGGTCAAACAGTTATATATACATCATCTGGTGTATTTGCGTCATCAATTACTGCGATTTTCTCTGTCACCTTGATGGGTGAGATTGATAGAATACTCAATAAAATGTGGGATTCAATCTAGATTTTTAAGTTTAAGCTGTTTTAAATAAATTTAATTTAGAGAATACCTGTTTGTCAATTCAAGGTACAGATTAAAGAAAACACGGAGGAGCCACCGGACTTCTCTCTCCAATTGGAGTCTATATGGTGAAGTGTCGGGTCCTTGTCAGCGCTTTTGAGATCCCTGCAGAAAGGGGCATACATATGTGCATATATAATATCACTGCTATTCTAGGGCTGCTCTTGGTTTCATATTTTGAAACCCTTTTAAATGGGACATTGAGCTATAATGCACTTACCACACTTATGTCGCCTTCTTACAAACGGTGTGTATGTTTGGATAGCAGAGGTTCTTCACCTGTTTGAAGAAAGCGCGTGTATTTTAAGGATCTTGATTGATGGAATAAACTTATTAACATTTTACTCCTCACTTAAGGTCAGTATAAGGCGTACAGTTCAGGATTTTCTTGTTTTAGTAAGAGGTATTCAAATTAGAGTGTTCAAGGGGTTAAGAAAATATATATCCCCCATCCTACATTTCATTAAATCTAGGTGCTAATCCTATAGAAAATTTTAGTTTAAAAAAACGTTGCAGATAGTCATGTATTCAGTCTCTATTTATTACCCAACGCTTGTTTGAATTTGTAAAACAAGATATATATTTTCTTAACCCCTTGTACACTCTAATTTGAATACCTCTTACTAAAACAAGAAAATCCTGAACTGTACGCCTTATACTGACCTTAAGTGAGGAGTAAAATGTTAATAAGTTTATTCCATCAATCAAGATCCTTAAAATACACGCGCTTTCTTCAAACAGGTGACGAACCTCTGCTATCCAAACATACACACCGTTTGTAAGAAGGCGACATAATTGTGGTAAGTGCATTATAGCTCAATGTCCCATTTAAAAGGGTTTCAAAATATGAAACCAAGAGCAGCCCTAGAATAGCAGTGATATTATATATGCACATATGTATGCCCCTTTCTGCAGGGATCTCAAAAGCGCTGACGAGGACCCGACACTTCACCATATAGACTCCAATTGGAGAGAGAAGTCCGGTGGCTCCTCCGTGTTTTCTTTAATCTGTACCTTGAATTGACAAACAGGTATTCTCTAAATTAAATTTATTTAAAACAGCTTAAACTTAAAAATCTAGATTGAATCCCACATTTTATTGAGTATTCTATCAATCTCACCCATCAAGGTGACAGAGAAAATCGCAGTAATTGATGACGCAAATACACCAGATGATGTATATATAACTGTTTGACCATGAAGTCCTCTTAATGGCTAAAAGAGAATCATCGAATATTATCAGGTATTATCCTTTTGTACAATTGAAACCCTGTTTTTAGAATTGAAACCCTGTTTTTCTGTATTTCCATTGATAAGACTTACATCGCAATGCCATAAAGTACAAAAAACTACAGCCTGGTAAAAAATGCCCAGTTGAAGAGCCATAATATGCCCCCATAGCAGCATGTTCCCCCCACCCCCCACCATTTTTTGATAACAGGTATAATAGTAAATACTATATGTTTTAATGAAGCTCAGGAAGGATGGTAAACACTGTATAGAAATGACTGATCATGTGTTGAAGGAATATTTATCTAAAAATGTTTTCTCAATTCCTAGAATAATTGTGAATCGTCAAAGTGTCCTGAAGAAGGTGTAAACAATATAAACGAACACCGAAACGCAGCGTCGACCTTTATACTTTGACCCCTTCTTTTTTAGATTAATTTCACCTATGTGAATATTTTATTGTATTTTATTTAGATTGTAACCCTCATAGGGAGGTATTTTAATAAATTGTGTTTATACCTTTTAAATTCTTCTGTTGCGTATTTACCTGTTAGATTTTGTTTATTAACTATAATTGTGTGGGGAGCTATACAACGTGGACAGTGCTTGAAAACTCCAATTATTCCTATATAGTGTTGCATTGACTGATTTGTATGTATGAGTTTCCACCTAGCATAGTCTAGTTTCAGTCGTCTATAAGGTACCACCACCACACCACGTTTACTGGCATTCATGTGTCCAGGGAGTCGCATATCACGTCTCTCTATATCCTATTACTAATTTCTAATGCCCCATGAATGATTGGAGGCTGTCAGGATTATTTTGCCTGCAACCCCTGCAAGATATGACAAGTTTTGTGCCTTCTCACTGAATATAGAGAGTCCGCAGATCGCAAGATACTTTTTTTAGGTAAATATCACAATGCACGTCGCTATGGCGAAGGTGAACGGCCAGGCTGGGTGAAAGCACAGATGCTTCAACCCCCAAACAGCAAAGCCCACATCACTGAGTTGAGGTCCTCCACTGACCAGACGCTCACAGACACCTCCGAGATCCGAAACAAATTCCTTGACTATTACGCTGTACACTTCTAGAGTAGGGCAAGATCCCACTGCGCAGGAAATATACCTATCTGAGATTGCTTTGGTCTATCTTGAGAAGAATCTGCAGGAATTCTTGGCTGAGCCGATCTCAGCGGATGTGGCCATTAGTGCCATTGTGGCCCTTTGAGGTTCCTCAGCCCCTGGTCTGGATGGCTTTAAAGTAACCCTGGGCAATGTACTACGCTACGCTTGCGAAGTTTGCGCTACTTCGCACTACGCGATTTGGACATAGCTCAGTGCAAACACACGTAGCGGTCATTTTTTTGCTTGCTCGCAGTCCTCAACATTGGCGACCGCGAGCAAGCAAAATGACACCCCCGCGAGACTTTTTCCTTGTTCAAGATCAGCAACATCAAGTTGCCGATCGCGAGCATGGAAAATAAACCTCCCGCCGAGATTCTCAACGCAGGGAGGTCAGGTTTCTCATCGCGAGTGGTCGCATATGCTAGCGACCGCTCGCGATGAGAAACTACCAGTCCGCGTTGAGAAAACTGCGCTCCAGTAGAAATCTACTCGAGCAGCAGAAAACGACCGCCTGCACTGTGCAAGATGCGGTTTGCACTGATTGCACAGTGCGGACAAGCATCCGGCACTGTGCAATCAGTGCGAACAGCATTTTGCACAGTGCAATACGCAGTTCGCTACTACGCGAACTACGCCCAGGGTTACTTTACAGGGGATTTTTATAAGTCATATTAGGACCTACTGGCGCCTAAACTGATTGAGGTACATGCGGAGGCCCTTGAAAGACAAATCGTACCCCCTATCCTTCGCGAGGCTGTCATTATACTCCTTCCCAAACCTGGTTGGAACCCGTCTCTCTGTGAGTCATACTCTCCCCTGTCCTTACTAAATTTAGACTGTAACATTCTGGCCAAGGTTGTCATATGTGCTTGTCTCTCCTGATGGAATTCATTATTTCCCCAGCTCAATCCGGCTTTGTCCCCCATCGATCCGCTTAACTGAATCTTAGGACTCTCTTTTCGATTCTCCATAGGATTAACCCTGAGGTCCCAGCAGCCGCCATCTTGTTGGACATTGAAAAAGCACTTGACTCCCTAAAGTGACCCTTTTTTGTGTCCGTCATCACCGCATAGGGATGCCTAAGGGATTTATTGCCACCACTGAATTATTGTATAGCCGCCCCACAGCTAGACTTCGCCTGAACGGTACACCTTCCTGACCCTTCCCTCTATCCCGTGGCACTCGACAAGGGTGTCCCCTGTCTTCCTTATTGTTTATTCTCGCTATGGACCCCTTAATCAGACATTTCCAGGAGAAGCACCTACAGAGGGGCCTCCAATTCAACACTGGCCCTCTACTGGTGTCGCTCTATGCAGACAACACTATTCTTTATGTCAGGGAACCTCATGTCAACTTGGAACCACTTATTAGGGAAATAATCACATTTGGACAACATTCTGTCCTGGGCATCAATTGGCGCAAGTCAGTTATCTTTCCCTTAACCTCGAGCACGCTGCAGTGAGAGTGTGAATTCCCCCTTGAATGGTGCACTGACTCCGTTAAGTATTTGGGCATTCATTTCCATTTGGACACATCCCAATTCCACTGCCTCAATTATGGTCAAACAGTCAACACCCTTGAGGATCAGGTGGAGAGATGGCAGCGGTACTGTTATCCATCGCTGGCAGAGTAGCAATAATCAAGATGGTTGTTCTCCCCAAATTTTTATATCTTTTCAATAACATCCCCATACCCCACTCGAACCGTTTCTTTTTGATATTGCGCTTGCATCTTATCAGATTGGTCTGGGGGGGCAGACAGGCCCATGTGCGTTGGCAAGTGCTGACCCTTCCGTATGAGAGAGGGGGGTTTGGAGTGCCTGACCTTCCGTTATACGATTTAGTGGCCCAATGCAGCTATGCCTTTGCTTGGTTCCACCCAGACGCAAGGATCCCATTTCTCCGTCCTGAGGAAGATTTCGTACTGCCTGAGAAGTTGTCTACAGTATTACCCAAGGGCAAACCCAGAGACCTCTACCACCAGTTGGGCCTGGGAAAAACTGAGGCGGATCACTGGCACTTCTACGCTATATTCATGGGCTTTACCTATCCCAGTGCCCGCTGGCTACCAATCACGGGGGAGAGACTGATGCAGCTCACCTTGGCCACCTTTGACATCACTGAAGCTGGAGACCTGTTCCCTAGTGGGCATGTCTTCTCTCCTTGGCGGACGAGGAACGCTTCCGCAACGATACCTTAACTCCATGCGCGCTAGCGGAATTCGGCTCGCACGCTGAGTTTTGCGAAAACGCATGTTACGTGACGAGCTGGGCTCTTCATCAGCGTGCGAGGAGGCTACGCCATGACGAGCCCAGCTCGTCATCAGCGTCGAAGGAGTTAATGGATCGCTTCATTCTGGGACTAATCTGTTCGGCGCTGCGGGCCTCTCTGATTGGCTTTCCCATTGAATCAGATTTGTTCACCCCACTCTCCATGGTCATCAAGAGCCAGGGAGGGATACACCTCGTATCTAAGCTATACAAGGCAAGTTCTGATATAATTCCGGTCAATGACGACAAGATTGGCAAGGTCTGGGAAGATGATTTAGGACGCCCCATCACAGACGACCAATGGGTCAAATGTTGTACAGTAATGAAAGAAGTCTCTTTAAACAGCCGACATAAACTACTCCATTTTAAATTTCTGCGTAGAATGTACATCACCTCAGCCAGATCTCACAGGCTTGATCTGCCAAGACCTCACAACTGTCGTAAGTGTGATGCTCCATATGCTGACTTTGCTCGTCTGGCGTGGACTTGTCAAAAAATGCAGTTATATTGGGAATTTGTGCACAAAACACTAGGAGACTTTACAGAGCTGACCCCTCATCCCCACACAGGAGATTGCATTATTAGGTTATGTGGTAAACTTCCCCAAAGGAATTTGGAGGTTTGTCTCCCGTAGTTTGCTGCTAGCCAAAAGGGAAATCGCTCTGCATTGGGGCCGCAAGACAGTTCCCACAGTACAAAGATGGCTGAACAGTCTAGCTTTCGTAACACTAACAGTGAAGTTTATTTCACCACATTGCCTTACTTCTCACATCTCAAAGACATCTGGGAGCCATTCAGGGCTTATGTAGAGGCTGAACACCGAACTACTGGCTCTCAACTCGAACAAGGTGTAGTCCCGACCAGAGTGGGGTGATCGGCTTGTGCATCACAATCGCCTGTTTACAAATGTTCCTATGTAACTTGCGTAGGTTATTATTCTTGATTATATGTTTATGTTTGGAACTGCCTTTTTTTACGGGAGGGCTACATGTTGGACTGTTGGAGGCGGAAGTCCTACTCTTGGTGACATGGGTGGGCCACTGGGACTGTATTCACAAACATACATTTTTCTATTCTTTCCCTTTTGTTTCTTGACCTATTGGCTTTCATATGGTCAACATTCTTGCATTGTTCAGTTACTATAACAATGACAGTGAGGGCTCATGTTTGTACCGCTCTAACGTACTAAAATGGTAAATAAAGTTTTTTTTAAAAGATGACAAGTTTTAGCATATCTGGATGGGCATCATATACAAGTGGCCCTGGTACAGGAGACACACTTTGCCTCAATCACAGTTTTGCAGGTAGATGGATCTTGCATTGTACCAGCTCTGTATATTCCTCCTATGTCAGACGATTTGTCATCCTGATAAAGAAGGGAACACTGTTCAAGATGCTGGTCACTCTTGAAGATGGACAGGGCAAATATGTTGTAGTATGCGGCAAGATGAGCTCTGCCCAACTCACAATCGTGAACTTTTATAGGCCAAACATCGAAGACTCTGGGTTCTATGATGACTTATGGGGTAAATTGCTCACCCATTTCAGGGATTGGGTCTCAATCTCTGATATGGGTGGAAATGTGAATTGTACTCTGAGATCGGCTGCATTGGTCTCACACTGCAGGGGAAGGGAGATCTGGCCACTTGGACAATATTATGAGTGACTACAATCTGCTTGATGTTTGGAGGCATAGAAAACGGTGAACCATGGAGAGCACCTTTTACTCAGCTATGCACCACATGGAGTCATGGCTTGATTATTGGCTGGTGTCTCTGGTTGTCAGTGCATAGGTTGACGAGTTGCAGCATTTGTCTTGCACCGTCTCAGATAACTCAGCAGTCTTCCTCCCCCTGTTAAGAGCTCATTGGTGATTGGGCACTGAGGCAGTGCTTGACGTTGTCTTTGCTGAAGAATGAAATCCAGATGTACTTCAATCTCAATCATGGCACTGTGGCTATCACTGGTACGGGGTGGGAGGCTTTCAAGGATACGATAAGGGTTTTGTGCGTAGGCAAGCAGAACAGAATCCTGAAGTCTCTTTGGGCTCGTCTGACTTGCCTGGAGGGCAATCTCAAGGAGTTGGACCAGTTTCCTACCCAGGGTCATAACGACCCTGTGATTGAGCATCTCTGGGACAAACTCTCTAAATGTAGGAAGTGATGGAGATCAAATGTAAGTTCTGTGGTGAGTATGTGCATGCTTGAACATATGATGAAGGAGAGTGCCTTTGCAAGTCACTAGCTGACATGATCAAATGCCCCTGGGCCACAAACGTAGTTTGCAAAGTAGAGGATGTGACTTAGTTGCTCCACTACTACTGCTAGTACACTGAATACTTTTTCACAATGCTATCAGATGTTATACATGTCAATGTGCTCTTGTAACCTTTCTTAAATTGCAGAATACTTGGACTTAGATGCCACTGCTATGGGCTGGCTTGAGGACACTCATTACCTTTCTCTTGCACAATACTCTACTCTTGAGGAAATTAGAGAAGTTATCAGGGAGCTTCATTCCGGTAAGGTGCCCGGGCTCTGACATTCTGCTGATGAACTTTTCCAAGTGTTATGCTGCTCTCCAGGTCTGATGGCAGTCTATGAGGAGGCCAGAACACAGTGCAGGCTTCAACTGTTGATGAGAGAGGCTATCCATATCACACATCTAAGCCAGGAACATCAGCATGTAAACATGAGTCCTAGACACTCCTTTCACTCCTGAAAAGTGATGCCCAAATCCTCTCCAAATTAATAGCCAACCGTCTAACAGTCCTTTTTCCTGCCTAGATGAGACTGGACCAGTCTGAGTTTATTCAGGCTGAAAAACAACTCATAATCTGTGCACACTATGCACTGCTGCAAGATTTAGATCCGGACCTTGACACATTTGCTGTTTTGTTCTAGATGCCTCTTAGGCATTTGACTCCCTAGAATGGGCATGCCTCAGCATTCTCTCTATGCAGAATGGGCATGCCTCAGCAGTTGCTGGACTGGATTAGCTTATTGTATTATTCCGCAGTGGCCCGGGTTTGGGTGACCCAGAATGAAGTGGGAAACACACTTTGCCATTTCATCAGGGGGTTGGGAGGGGATGGTTTGAAGCCACTGATCCAGAATTATATTACTTGTTCACTCAGACTCACTTTATTGGTTTCAACCAGCCCTTTATTTATGAACCTTGTAATTGAAAAAGACGGGATGGCGCCTGTCCCACTACAGGGCCCGATTCACAGAATGAATTTAAGACTTAATCCTAAACTTACTACTATTTTGGTATTCACAGAATGCCCTTACTACTTTTGGCATTTTTGTCTTAAGACAAACTTAAGACAGACTAAAGACAGACTTAAGACAGACTTACGACAAAATCCTAACTTCTGTGAATACCAAAAGTAGTAAGTGCATTCTATGAATACCAAAACAGTAGTAAGTTTAGGATTGAGTCTTAAGTTCATTCTGTGAATCGGGCCCACAGACACTAACTTAAACACCGTCGTCTGTCCATACCCCGCTCAAGAGCCACTAATGCTTCCACGATTACCACCAGAGATAAGTTAAGTGAGAGGATGCAAGCAGCCATGATCTGCTCCCCCCTCCCTGATTGCCATTATGCTATCATCCTCTACTGCCAGTTACACATGAAGATAAGGCTATATCCCAGCTGACTAACTGAGGTTTGTGTTGCTGGTGTGATCTTTATAGTAAGAGTTATTTTCTCTCATTACACTTGCAGAGTTTAAGGAAGAGTCACGCTAAACCACTTTCGACATATTTCTGTATTATCGGCTGTCAGAATCTAGTGAGAAGGTATTCCACAATTTTCCCTTGGAGCCTATCCCAGCTCTGAAGATGCTTTTAATGGTAACAGCCACTAAGCTTTTAATCTTGAATCTGTACATATTGGCCCAGGAGGAGTCCTCACAGACAGCTCGACTAGGCTGGGAGAGGAATTGGAGTTAGAATTGCCAGAGGAAGTTTGGAGGTTCTAATGAGCCTAGACCGGCATGATGACTTCTAGGATCGGACTGCATATCTTTCATTTCAATTTTTTCCAGAGAGCCTATTACATCCCGCTGGTGCTGTGGAATACTGACCTAAGGGAGAACCCCAGTTGTGAGAGAAGTGATGCGTCAGAGGCAGAGGTTAAAAAAGCATCAAGTAATGCAAGATTGAAACTGGTGCACCTTAGGGCCATATAGTAATGATACACAAGATGTATCCCTCCCGCAAGGCACCAGACCTGAGGTGGATGACAGACCTCATACATAAGCTATGTCAGTATCTCTTGGCAGTCTGAGAATCGGGGCAGTGTCTGTCACAAAATAGACAGGGACCTTGGTAAGTTTAATGTACAGACCATTGTAGATGCAGAAGAGTTGGGATGCAGTTAGTCGCAACCTCTGCTTATGTCATTGAAAGACATGTTAGGTTGATGACTCAGATATGGGTGGTGGTAGGCATTATCAGTCATCTATCCTACCTAAATTATTGAAGATTGATGTGGCTGAGGTGGAGTTAATAATTTAATGAGGCTAAGCTGTGTGTAGCTAGTGAACTAGGTGAATGTAAGGCTACCCAAAAGCCATGTTAGAGCGTCTGTAATACTGGAAGAGTTTGAGTGCCCTCAGTTGTATTCTAAATAAATCCTCTCTTTAGGATGGAGGGCTTGAATAGAGCCATTTACTTGTCAGATCATTGTTTGTATAGGCTTGAGAGTTTGAATTTCCGAGTCATTTAAGGTGAGGTGAATGCCTGATAAAAAAGTTTGTCGGGTCAGACATTTACAACCTGTTTGTTTCTGAGGGTAGAGGAAAGGGGTGGAGTATTTTCAGTCATGATAGTGACTCATAAAGTTGCGATGACTGTTCAAACCAGCCATCAATGCATTTAACAGTTGAGCTTAATTTATTTTTTATTGGAAGATAATACTCCCAGGAAACCAGGTTGCTATGTGGACTTGGTTATCCACTACTCTTTGGTTGTAACCATGTTTTTTTTCCAAGGGGACCATATCAAATTATAGCTGAAACATTTCTTTCTGTCTACAGCTAGTTTGCACATGGTACATTGTCCACAGCTAAAATGGGAATTATGTGGTTTACATCTTAATTTCTGTTTGTGGAAAGATCTACATGGGTAGTAGAATATTAACCTTACGAGTGAGATTTGCAGAATCTTCATGCTAATTTACAATTTTGTGGTATTGAAGTGTGCGCTAACTCTAGGACTAAGAAAAGAGAACTGTATCTACGTTGCACAGAAGCCTGGTGAATTATGAAGTTAAAGCGGGTGAGCGAGTTCCAAACAATGATTTTTTCGGGATTGTATATATTGCAGTCATGTAAGTGATGCACAACCAGGTTCACATGAGTAGATGGGTTTTACCTGAACTTGGGGCCTGCATTGTGATATTCTTGTATTTTATGTGTCATTGGAGTAAGGTAAACACAATTTGTTTGAATAGGGGCTACGAGATATTGGTTCCCTACTTAAGACGCTCAAATTAATACACAACTAAAGACAAGTAACTATGAAACCGCAAATGGAGTTTTTTGTTCACAGCATGGTAGACTTGTATGGTTTGAGGGACATTAATACTTTTTAAAATGTAAGCACAAACTCCATGTGTTCCTATGGAATATTTCGGAATTTTGGTGTGCTTGCACAATTGAAGATGGTACCTGAAGTTCATTTTGATTAACAGGCAACATACATTGGCACAATTCAATTGACAGGGACCTGTAAATAGGACTTCGAGCTCATATGTTAGGCCCCGAGGTTTTGGGATACATTGGTAAGTTTGGGTACACAGTTTATTCTTTTTACATGTGTTAAGATGTTTACATACTCTGACATGGCACCAGTGAGGGTGCTGCGCCTTTTGTTGCGCGAAACCCAAGTTTATAGGTTATCGGGTATAAATACAGCATTAACGATTGGTGCATTGAGAGTCAAGGATATATGCAACTCTAGGCTACCTAGTAACAGGTGTTGGAACACGTTAGAAAATAGTGTTTTTAGTCTGCAGGTTTATCTTTGCATCCGATGATTTAATCTCTTGTAGGTGGCTCCCATATTTGGGCTGAGTGCTCGACTTAACGTGGCTAATCCTTTTTTCTCACAAGTATTTAAACTATGTGCAAAATAGCGCCTATGTAGAACACCATATACACATTGTGCTATGGGTTGGATCGGGGGACCACAGGTAACAATGGGGGTACGTTTACAAGTATTACAGAGCTAAGCTTCAATCTTTGTATCTAGCATCTTAGTGTCATAGTGTAATTGGTGGCAAATCTGCTTTTTTACCATACCAGATTTGGGGTGCAGACTGATAACTGCATACCCTGGTTGGGATATAGTTGAGTCATTTTATTTGAAGTAGAGAAGCTTGGTTACTGATTGGTTAACACTGGTATTTTTAAGATGAAGCCTGAGTGGAGCGCGCCGAGTTCCCCGATGTGACAAAAAACTCTGCTAGCGACGGAGTGGGTTACCTCGCTCCGCTCACACTGATTTTTTGTGCCAGGTGTTTGTCCCACGCTGTAAAATCAGGTGAACGCATTTCGCACAGTGTAATCGGGCACTGCTTCTTTCTGCCACCCGAGTAGAAGTTCTACTCGAGCGGCAGTTTCCTCAAGCGAAAGGCAGGTTTCTCAATGCGAGCGTTAGCGACTATCCACAACCGCCTGTGTTGAGAAATCTCGCTGGGAAGTAGTCTATAGCGTGGAATTTTCACTTGCACTCAGCAACTTACGGTTGGCGAATGCGAGCGAGGAAAAAACATGAGTGCGAAAAACTCTGCAAACTCTGCGAATGCAGCAGAGTTCACTGCCCAGGCTTTTTAAAGATGGCATGGTGAAATTTAAATTTTGTTGGATGTGAGAGATTCGTCACATTTATAAAATAGATGTCGCCTAATTTTGGATAAAAGGAATGGTAGTATTTATTTAACTACTAAGTTCACTTTTAAGTTTTCAGAACTGTACATTTATGAATGATCCTAAACAGGTCTAAAGCATATGTTGTGGAACATAGCATTAGATTTGGAATAGTTTTGCATTTGAAAAAGGTGAGCTTGGTGATGTTTCAGTACTTTATTGCCAGAATTGTGATTTGCATGCCACAGGTACTGTTTGATTGTCACAGAACATGCGGTTTCCAAATTTTAAGATTAATGAAAGAAGAAACTGATAGTTGTGCCAAATTTGGGATATAGTTTTAACTCATAAACTTGCTGTGTTAACAGTAGCATGTTATTTTGAACACAAGTGTTTCTCTTGAATACTATTGAATCCATTCGGGTATCACGGAACAATGGAAGTCTCTTGAGATGGTCTTGTATGTATTATATGGTTTCGACCCCTGATGAAATCAGAGAAGACAAAGCACATATTGGCTAGAGCAGAGGAATGATCTATTGAATGAAAAATATTTGGAACAATATAGTGACTTTGTTGTTTGAACTGCCCTTGCAAGTAGTGTTCAAGGCTTTTCTGTTGGACTTTGGGAATTTGCCTCTTGGTGAGTGCTTGGTAGCCATTCTCTCCCTCTGGGAGTACTCAGATCTTGAGATTAGGACTCTTTATATCTTTATAGTGTGATTATTTCAGTGTGTGCGCACATAACCCCCAAGGTGGCAAATTTGCAGAACATTGAGGGGTGATTTTTCATCCCTTTTGAACTTACCATACTACCATGATATTTGGGTTCCCTTTTGCCTAGTATTTAAGTTTTTTGATTCAGGTGTCTAGTTTCCTGTCCCTAAAATGGTATAAACCATTTACTGAGTTGAAGTTCCTACAATGTTGAATTATTGAAACCCCAGACAGTGGTATTAAGTATAGGTAAAACAGCGCCACTTGAGAAGAACCACACAAAGTATTTACGATAAGCCACATTCATGTAACAGTGCTAAAAGGTAAGGAGAACCACCAACCTCCCCAAGACAGGCCTAGGCCTACAAAAATAAACAATACTCCTTAGCACACGTTGAAATTGATTGAAATTGCTTAGTTAGACAATGTACACAGTCAGTGCAGATAAGTAAAGCACGATTCTTTTCTCTTTCTTCTTGGTTGTTTTTTTTATTTTTCATTGATCTTCAAAACAGCTCCAACAGCCAATATGTATGCACACTTTAATGGAGTAAGGATGCTTTAGTGGGCCATCGTACTCACCTTCATTGCCTTGTGTGTTTCTCATGATTTACAGAGAACTCTACACAGGAGACATAGGTATTTATGACGCCACAGTACACTCTGGACACATTTTCATTTCTCACCTCACTTCACCCACACTTTTGTTTAGTTTGGATGAAACATTCTCTTGTGGTTATAGATTGGGTAGTCTCTACTTTGTTAACACAAACTCACTCCTTAAGTATCACAGGCTTTGGACTCATCATTTTAAATATTATGTAGCACATTTGTCGTCACAGTGTTTTTGCCGTTGTCTCTCCAACTGCCTTGGGTCATAGACCAATTGCGAAAATTTTTTGCATTGGTATTGTCTGTGACTTCAAGGTTTTTTTGCATTGTGACATTTGCGTTATCTCACCTTGTGCATGTTGTTTTTCTCCTGGAAATTTTTGTTTTTTGGTTATTTAATTATTGAGACTGTTTTCCCGATTAAATTCAATGGTTTTATATATTTGTACTCACACAGCCTTGAGAAAGTCACAGGATTACCACCCGGTTTTGCGACGAAACACGTGTTGGCTGTTGGAAGCTGTTTAGAAGATCAATGAAAAATAAAAAAACAACCAAGAAGAAAGAGAAAAGAATCGAGCTTTACTTATCTGTACTGACTGTGTACATTGTCTAACTAAGCAATTTCAATCAATTTCAACGTGTGCTAAGGAGTATTAATTATGTTAAATTATTGTGTGCTGTGACTGGCTGTTTCTCTAATCTTTCTGCCCCAAAAAGTTGGATTTGCACAACCCCACTAAATGTAGGAACTGTTGTTCTTCTGCTTTTTGAGAATTGTGCTTGCATTTGACTCTGCCTCCTTATAGAATGTGTGCCTCAGTGTGACTAAATGCGTTAGCAAAGGTATACTTTCTCCTGATTCAAGGATGTATATGCCTGCTTGCTGGCTTGATAATTGCGTGTTTCGATAGTGTCAGACAGACGGCATGTCATAGTACAGTATATATCCTGGGCTCTAAAACACTAGAAACACAACTGTTGTGCTGCATCAGCTGCTAAACCTGAGGGCATCCTTTGGGCATGCAGTGCAGTAACATCACAACATTTTTGGCAAGCCCATTTGTACTCTACACACTGCCTAGGGTGACGATCTAACTCCATGTCTTCTACTGACACAGTACTATTTCTTGCCTGTTGTTCTTAGAAAATAACTGGAATTCTATTTTAGTGAGGTTGACTTTCAGGTAGGTACAGGACAGTCGTTTTTGGATGCGATGCAGGCAGTGTTTGATGCATTAGATGTCTGGAGCAAAGGAGACTTTCAGGTATCTTTGGGTATCATTGACGTCTTGGTGAATCTTAATGAGATTACTGGTGAATAGAGCCCCTAAGCTCCATGTAAGGGTTAAAGATGACAGAGGACAGTATGGAACCCTAAGGGACTCTGATAGGGATGTTTTGTGACCTGGAGGTGCTCTTTTGCACAAACTAGTGTTGTTGGGAAAGAAAGGAGAAGAATAGTGAAGGACATTGCCAGTGAATCTTATTGAGACGGGTAATGGGGTAAAAGCTCTACTGTGTTGAAGACCGCTCAGATATCCAGCAATTTCAGGAGACTGGGGACATCTTCATTTGTGGTCAGGAGGGAGACGTTTACAATGTGTTTGGTAGCAGTCTCTGTGCTCTAGCCTGATCTGAAGCCAGATTGTTGTACATGAAATGGTTAGTATTGATGTGATTTTGGATTTGCGGTAGACTGCTTTTTCGTGGATCTTGCTGAGGCTATAAGATCATCAGGGGCTAGGGTAAATTTCTTTAGGAGTAGGAGGATCTGGTCTATCTTAAGAGCTTCTGGGAAGATGCTTGAGTGAGGTAGGATAGTGGTGAGTCAGGGTGAGAGAGCTTTCCCAGAGAAAGATGTGATGACGGACGAGGGAAGACATCTTCATAGGAAGTGGCTTTCAGGGAGTTAGGTAGCTTGGCATGATATGCAAGCAATAAGGTTTTGAAGGATGCCTTTTGTGGGGTGTAGGTAGGTGTAAGAGGATTTTCAGGCTTGGTGTTGCCATTGTGCTATTGGACATCTGTATTGTTTCACTAAGGAAGAGATTGATGGCATTGCACTTGTCAGTGGAGTGTGGGATAGGAGGGTGAGGCAGAGTTTTTTTGTTTTGCTGAGCATTCTGCTTCTGTCAATTGCTTCATTGTTATACACTGCCTTGCTTTGTCTTATGTGATGAGCTGTTTGTGCATTGCATGGAGGGACTTCGGCATCACGTGGTCATCAGGAGTTCTGTTTTTTTCCTCTCTGCGGATACTACATTTATTGTCAGCAAGGTATGTAGAGTATTAAGGTGCAGAAGGTCTCATTTTGTGCATACATGTTTTAGTTGGAGCATGGAGGTTTACGTAGTTTTCCAAAATAGTGTTGGAGTCATTTAGAAGGGTTTTGTTGTCAGACATGGAGAGGGGGCAGAGCGAGAGATGAATTTAAGTGTTAGGTTGCATATGCAAAACAGATTGTATGTAGATTGCCTTGAAAACCTGGATTATTTGCTGCATGTTTTAAGTCTGGACTTTGACAGAGCATTAGCTGTCTCACCAGACTGTCTACATATTATGCATATAAGGAGGGGCTTTTGATCATCGGACTTCCTCCATTGGTTGGTAAAATTATCATTAACATTTTCACAGCATACAGCATGAGGCAGCTCACTTTACCCATTCACTCCCATCACTGTGATTAACTGAACAAAGCATGTGCAAATTCTTCACATCCACTTGAAATAATTTCCTTCTCTTCGTTACCAAACTCTTCAAATTGTGCTATGTAATTTGTGCATTCCTTCCTCTCGCTCTTCTTCCACGCATGCTTTCCCCTTTTCTCATACTTGCTTGCTTTCCATTCACCACTTCTCTTGTACTCGACACACACTTCAGATTCACTCACATCTTCCTTTACCCTTCCCTACTCTTGTTTTTTCAATCCTTACTTTCTCCCTTTTCACATGTAACTCATTTGCCCACCTGCTCTTTCCCTGCAGCTCACTCCTAACTCTTCTCCCTTGTATTAATGAAATTTATAACATAGCTGCAAAGCACCAAAGCTATGCACACAATGGAAGTTGAAAGTCTCCTAATTCTGTCCATCTGTAGACTGGTTTTTCACAGCAATTCCATATCATGTACTCAATTTCTTTCCCTGTTTCAATGACTCTCTGCATTGCCACCACAACACACTTGACTCATTAGGGTCCTCCCCCCACATGTGTATTGTATATGGTTCTGAGATAGTTGTCATTTGTGTCTCGATGCAACATAACAGCCAGCTTGTAATGTATACAAAATAACATTCCATGATGACCTCATGCTGCTGTTTTATTTGGCAATGTTTGTGCTCCAATTCTAAAAACATTTTCAAAGCCAACACCGGACATGAAAAACAGGCAGAAAGTGAGGCTAATTGGCTATACAAATGCTTGTTAGTACCTTGATCACTTCTTTACAAGTACGGTACAGCAGCTTGTTTTTAAAACAGTATTTATCATGTGAATTTGAAGAAAGTGGTGCATATTAACAACTCAACATTTTTTAGAGGTTTCTCTCTTCTCAGACCCATGTCCGCCACGCAAGAAAGTTTGATGGTCTGCAGAGGCTGCAGGTGAACCATATTCCCAGCTTGGATGGAAGAAACATCTTTGATGATCTTGATGGAAAAAAGGTCTGTGTTTTGTATTTTTAATGTCCTTCATGGAAACTCTGTCTACAAACATTGTTTAGTAAGCATAACGGTCAAGGTGTATTCCTAATGAACATTTTCCTTTAGAGATTTTCCACACTCAGATTATCAAGGTTTAATTGCTTTAATCATTAATACCTTAGAGAAAAGGTTACCTGCTTCAGATATCAAGAGATACTTCATGGTGCAAATTAACATCATCGTACCTGTGAGTGTGAAGAGCATATCTGGTACCAGTTGTGTGTGGTGTTGGTTTTGCTTTTCGCTCCTACAGTATCTATAGAAATCTGAAACATTATTCCATACATTTTCTAACCTGGCTTTATGCATAGTAAGGTATTTTTTAAAAATATTTAGTTTTCTGCCTGCTTCTTGAAGGGACACAGGGCTGAAAGATGAGCTCAGATCAACTTCATTTGGTGTTTTACTGTAAGAGGTACAGGGGAGTAGTCTGCTTCAACAGGTGACTTTGAAGTTGGCAGGTATGCTGAATGCGTCTCTGCGTTTTAAGATCTTTACTGAGTTGGCAATAGTCCTCCTAATTTCTCAATGTAGGCGGCAGGTTATTTAAAAAAGAAGGACCCAAGACCATTAATGACTTTCCACCAAATTTTAGTCTACCAGGTATGGACTAAACGAGCTAAATGTACTGACTGGTCTTGGATTCCTTGTCATTTGGTATGGTGAAGCAAGAAGGGATATTGGAACCAGAATTGTCAAGGGCTTTGTTCATAATAAGTCTTATGCTAAACATGTTCCTGTGTTATGTCTTACATCACATATTAATGTTACATCAGGGCATAAGCATGTATTTATAACGTTTTGCAATAGTGCTCAAGTGGGATTTGAACAATCTGCAGATTAGGTCATCCTCTGGCTTCTTATTCAGGACAATTAGAGTTATCTAAAACAAGGCATATAATATGAGAGCAATAGATATGTCTGAAATAAGTGCATTTGAGTGGCCTGAAGATACGGTGGGATATTTGTAAATAAGCTTGAGAACTCGGATGATCTTGTGATGGGTGAGGGGTGACACTGTCATGAGGGGTATATTCCACTGGTGGTATTATTTGCTAAGACTGTTGATGTATTGTTTCTCTTTTTCCGAAGCGTTTGCATTGTTTTTGGTTTTTACAAAAGATTTATAATTCGAAAAAATAATATATAATTAGGGAATTAATATTTCTGTAATGAGACTATGTTTGATGCGTCCCCACCTAAAAGGTTAGACAAATCTTTGCCTGCAAAACCCATGCCTACATCTTCAGTCAGTTTCACCTCTAAGGTGTTGTGGAAACTTTTTATTAACCCAAAATCCTAAAATGAATAGCAAAAAAGATACACAGCACGCATTACAATAATAAAGTATGTCTGATGTAACAAAGGTTTATGTTTCCATATTCTGTTCTTTGCCTAAATCTCCATTAGATTCAATTAGTAGAGAACATCCTCATGAATATTTGAGCAAAGAGAGAATGGGCACTGTGCTAATTCTTTGTTTGTGTTTGATTCATTATGATAATGCTATTTATTGATATTTGTTCCAAGCAAATGTGAACAGCGCAGCTAGTCATGAACAGTTGCCAGAAGAGTTAAACAGGGATATGCCCTGGTCCCCACATTATTTATTCTTATTGTAAATCACATTGGAAATAGGGAAAATATATTCTACTTTTATAGGAGATGTCAACTAGTGGTGAGGGTGTTGTTTATTTATTTGTAGTTTTGTATAGTGTAAACCAAGACCCACCAGGGTAGCCGAGCACTTTACAGGTGCACAGTACATACATAACTGAACCGTTAATCAGGAGAAAAAAAAGTCATAGTATCAAACAGTAACAACATAAGATTGAGGCCTTGAAATCATAGCACTCAAAGTTAAATTACATTTCTGCAGTATTGTGTCTTCCCTATATTCACATGCTTGTATTATATCCCAACGTTACACTGGGAACCCCAGGTATAACATTTTAGTACAGCAGTATTTTTTAAGCTTGTAATAAATTATGGCAACATCGACGGGGAGGAGGGTGGAAGGGTGTGTATCCATGAAAAATACCAATGCTGGAGAAATGTAGGTTCAAGTAAGTTACTTTTTCTTCTGTAGCATTACATTTTTTTATAGATTCAAATGCTTGAATTATGATTACCAAAGCAGTATCTTATCTTAGATTAGCAGATAACTCTATTCTTGGTGAATTTCATGAATGCTGCCTTAATTGAAAAGGCTTGAATTTCTCCAAATCTTCTTGCTGAAGCGTTCGCCATTAGAAAGGCTGATTTCCATGACAACATTTGAAAAGATGTCTTGAATCAGATTGAATGGTTTTCTTATGGTCTGTTCTAGAACTAAGTTTATTTCCCAAGTCAGAGGCTTTTTTCGCAGCTGTAGGAAGGTGCAATATAAATTGCACATATATTCCTTTACCATCCCACTATAGAACAATTAAGGTGGAGACAGAATCCTGGGATAGTGAGAATTAGCGCTAGGTGTACTCTGATAGAGGCATAGCTTAGTACTGATTGTGCCCAGGTTAGCAAATGAGGGTAGTACTTCAGTGGAATGCATGGAGAATAGGTCAGTTTTGTTTTGTTTCATGATGCCCAGGTACAGAACCTCTTTTATTCTAAGGAATATGTTTTAACCATTGAATCTGTTCTTGCTGCTTGCAGATCTTTTTGAACTTTGCTGGAATGTTTAGTGATCCAAACTTTAGGTCTGCAACATCCAAGTAGTCAGGTGCAGGGAGCCTGGGTCATGATGTAAGATCCTGTACTCTTATGGAGCCATATCTTGTTTCTGAACATGCCAAGGTTATCAAGGTCAAGGTCAAATAAGTCTTTATTTTGACACATATCATGAAAGACTAAACAATTTATAAAAATACACTTGTTAAAAAACAAGAACAAGATAGAAAACCCTAAAACATCAGGCACACAATATTCCTGCCAAGTAAACAGGTCTTCTGGTTATTGCATTACAAAAATATACTAGATTTAAAACCTTAATCAATAATTTAAGTTTAAAAGGGAAATATGAGATCATTAAGCAATTCACATCACAGTGATGGTAATACATAAGATTTATAAAAGATTGACCCAATTTAATTATAGCGTAACTTTCTCCTTCATATAACCTACATCCAGTGCAGGAATTTAGAGACAGCAATTACAATACTTTCGGAACAGTCCGTTTGAAGATCCTTAATGCCTCTGTCCCGTTAGGAATGCCCTTCAACAAACATATAGACTTTAGCCGCTTCTGACGTGGATGTTTGTACTCTGGACATATAAAAAGATATGGGCTATGCTCTCCGGCTGGGTGGTAGAGAATGTACATGATACATTATTTCCAGCAAGCCATTTGCCGGTAAAAGAATTGACGGGGAGGGTACCCACCCTGTACTGATGAAACCATTTCCTATCTTCGGGAATTGTAATAGTATCCCAGTAACCTTCATAAACTGGTTCGTGCTTGAGCTCTAAAAAGTCTCTGGTTAATGATGGGCCAATGCACGTTCGGAAGTTTCGCATTGACACCATTGACCAATAGAGCTCCTTTAGAACCTTACGAGGTGGAAAGGGGTTATCTGCAGGATTCTCCCACAATGTGCCCAGACCCATGGCGATATAAACAGCCTTGACCTCTCTAAACCATGGAATTCTGTTTGCTGTATCCATATTCCGGACTCCGAGGAGGGCCTGGGCATACTGAGAGAGTTCCGGTGTTACCCAGAGCCTCCACCAATATGCCACTGGCCTATCCTCAAGTCGTTGGCAGCCCAGATCCAAATAAAGAGGCAAGAGAGGCGTAGATGGCGGGAGACCAACTAATCCCCTCACAAACTTGTTTTGGGAATTAGCTAGTTATGTAATATTGCAAAGCCCCCATAATTCGGCCCCATACAGTATGGAAGCACTTATTTTGGTATTATGGATTTTAAGTGCTGGGGCGATGGGTTTAGTGGCGGAGCGGCGCAATTCCCTTAATAGTACTCCTGCTAGCTGGGCATGTCTAGTAACTAAATGATTAATGTGGGGTTTCCATTCGAGCCTTGAACCCAATGTAATTCCAAGGTAAGTGAAGGATTGGGTCTGTTCAAGTAATTCACCATTCATGATGGCCCTCCCTTTCACGAACTTATGTTTGTGCATGACCATAAATTTGGTCTTTGACACATTAATGGTAAGGCCATAATCTTTGCAGGATTTTTTAAAACGCCCAAAAGCCTTCTGTAGCCCTTGTTGCGTCTTAGAAATTACAAGAGTGTCATCTGCAAACATTAGCAGGGGTACCGACATTCCATTCAACTTAGGGGAATCCGTTGGGTAGTCCTTGAAATAGTCAATAACCCTGTTAATGTACAACGAAAACAGTGTTGGGGCCAGGACAAACCCTTGCCTTACCCCTCTCAGGGTCGGAAACCTATCTGTGACTTGGCCTTGTTCTCCCCACCGGACTTGAGCAAAGTTATCATCATGTAATTTGATTAAAAAGGCGAGTACTTCAAGTGGCATGCCTTGCTCTTGGAAGACACTCCACATCTTAAGGCGCGGTAGCAAGTCGAAAGCCGACTTAAGATCGACAAATGCCGCATATAGAGTGCCACCTCCAAGAACAACCCACCGCAAATAAATCATAACGAGTCTAAAAACCTGGTCTACAGTGCTCGTGTGTGCACGGAACCCAGCCTGGAGAGGGGACAAGATATCTGCCTCATCGATCCAGTTCAGGATCCTAGGCAACACGAGCCTGGCTACCACCTTCTGAACACAGTCTATCAGGCTAATCGGCCTGTAACTTGCAGGGTCGGAACGATCCCCCTTCTTGTAAATGGGGATGATCTTCTCGGCCCCCTTCCAGGTGTCAGGTATGGGGAGCCAAGGTTATCAAATAAGGTAGTACTTCATGTGGATGTATGGAGAAAGGATTGACTTTATTTTCTGATGCTCCGGTCCAAACCCTCTTCCATCTGGAATATATTTTAACCATTGATTCAAATCTTGCTGCTTGCAGATCGTTTTACAGTTTGACAGAATGTTTTGTGATCCATAATCTCGGCCTGCAATAGCTAGGTAGTCAATGCATGTAGGCTGGGTTGTGATGTAAGTTCCAGACTTGATCCTTGGATTGTAGGAATGGATCGGTCATGAATAGAGCTAGTCTTTGTATCAATAGGTCCCATAGATTTGTGAACCTGAATTGTTTGGTCCAATCCTTGACGATTAAAATGATGGTGCATGATTACTTCTTCATTTTCCTCAAGATCCTCGGATTAGGTGGTATTAGGGGAAAAGCATACGCTTATTTCCCTAATGAAGGAGTCAAAAACGCTTCCCCTGAGAGTTTAGACACTACCATCTGCTTGTGTAGTTTTGGTGTTTGACATTCTGCAGCATCACAAAATAGAAGTAGTTGCTGCTTACCCCATTGTTCGATGATTAGATCAAAGGGGTTGTTATGTATTTCCCACTTCCATATTTTCTGGTAAGTGCATTTGCTGTCTTATTCTGTAAATCCGAACATGTTCTACTGTTGGGTTGATCTTTCAAGACCTAGTGCCAAAGTAGGCGAGCTTCCTGGAACAGTTGTGTGGATCTCGTTCCTCCTTGCTTCCTTCTATACCAAAATGTTTTCGTTTTGTATTTTGACATAGTTTTGTCTCATCAGAGAGAGGAGCACTTTCAATACTAGCCAGACTGCCCTCAATTGCTGGAGGTTTATTTATAGGTTTTGGTCTTGTGATGACCATATACCTCTTACTGTCTTATCCATCATGGGTGCATGCAAGCCCTCCATCCAGGCATCTGTAATTAGAAGAAAGAGTGGTTTGATTTCGTATAGGTGCTGGTCAGCATATATTTCTTTTTTCAGCAGCTCCTAACCTTCCTGAAAAGTGTCTCGTTCTCTATCTCCACTGCGGCATGAGTGGAATGCAGGAAGAAAGTATCCCTACCAATATTTTGTTTCCTTACTTGTAGCCACCTTTTTACAGCTCATATTCTCAATCACGTAAAATAGCTTGTTGATCCTTTCTTGTCATGGCTACGCTTTCGGTTGATTTGTGGATCTATTTGCCCCAAGAACTAAATGTTCAGAGGTGGCACTAGGATGGACTGTCAGTGTTTTTGTGAGACCCAATTCCGTTATTAGTTCCTATGTATGGTATAGTGCAGTAACTGTTTGTTGTGGTGATGGTCCTTTGATAAGCCAGTTATCGAGGTATGGATATATACTTATCCCTTGACAACAAAAGTAAACCACGACTAAAACCATGCATTTTTCATTAACAGTCTGGGCACTGGTTTTAGGCCAAATGGGACTGATTCTAACTGATAGTGTGTTCAAACTACCATGAAGCTGCTGTATCTTAGGTGCTTCTAAAGCATCAGTTGAAGGAAATATGAATATTTCAGCTCTGTTGATACAATACAATTGTTTTTTTAATGCCCCATTCTTTTAGAGGGTACGGAAAAATCTTAATAAAAAATAAAAAACATGTCCTTGTCTTCTGGTACTGGTTCCCTGGCATATTTGAGCAATAGCTTTCTTATTTACTTTTTCAATGCCTCCAGATGATGGTGCTTCTTGACTGGAGGCGTTCTTGGTGCCATAGATGTAAATTCTATTGTGTGTCCATTTTGAGTAATGTTCATTACCCCTAGATCTAATGCTTTTATTTCGTCATGCAGGAAAAATGCCCTAAATTGTTTCTCCCACATTGGCATTGAGGGAGGTTGTCTTGTTCTTAGAGCCAGACTCGTAGTCCTCTGTCATGGCCCTGGTTATTTGACGGGCCACTATTCATCCTTTAACATTTGCTCCTCACTTGTCTACTTCCATTACTTGGGTTTGTGTTCTGGTTATAATATCTCTGCCTCTAGGCATGGAAAGTGGTTGAAATCCCCTAATGAAATGACCTCTGTCCATACTGATGTTTTTGTAATATAAATATATTTGTCTTTTTTGTAAAATTACCAATGTTTTGGCTGTGTCAATAGCAGTTTTAATTTGTCTACATTTGATCCAAATAAATAGCCCAGAGGGTAGGTCGGTTGCTATTTGAGGACACTGACAACTAAGTCGAGCGCGACGCAATTGAGCGTCCCGGACCCCGTAGTGTTTGACATTCTCCTCCAGCTACTTTCGGGTCCACACCCTGAAAGACACAGTTTCGGCTTGTGTAATTTGGAGAAGATATGGTTATTTATTTCTACATACAGATATGAACTACCCCTCGGTGAGTATATAGTAGGGATAATTGGTCCTGAAGAAGTGCCACGGTCGGAAGGACGCTCAAGGGCATGAAACATTTAGACCCACACCCTGATAAGATTGTTATATCCTGCTCTTGCAATTATAAAAAAATGTTTTAATCAGGACATGGAACCCGCTAATTAAAGTTGGTTTAGCTGGTTCTAATAGTTATTTTTAACTCACGTTCTCCCCACACTCTACTCACTTTTGTATGTACACTTCACATACCACAGACACCCACTTAATCATCGACCAAGATCAAAGGTAAAAGATCCACGGCACAGAACCCCCTCGGGGGCCTGTTGGGCATTGAATCGCCGGCCCAATGAGGAGCTGCCCGATGGTGAATCATGACATTCCTCGGGATGTGTGAGGACTATTGCTCCTTATAGGAGCATTTCCCACGTGTGCCCCCTTGGTTAGGACCACTCTCTTTCGCTCTCTATAGGAACAGCACACCTCTTGTTTTCACAGTACATACATATGGGCGTGTGTGCTGCATCTTTATTGCCCCCATACTTCCATGTTTTCTGTTCCAATCAAATGTTGACCATTGAAAGGAAGGTCGATGACCTTTGATTGCACCTCTGTTGGAAATGTAAAAATCTAGTTGGATTTCACACCTGGCCACAGCAGAAAGACAGTTCTGTTCCAAGAAAGGGATGACATGCTGTGCATTCTTGATAAAGGCTAACCGTGTTTTGATTCTTCTTGACCAGTCAGCAGCATTTGGCAAAGTCAAACATGCCTCACTTTTAAAGACTTTGCTAAAATAGGTGGAAATAAGAAGCTCATTCTGAGGGGATGGAATTCTATCTGACAATTTTCTCCAAAGAAATAAAAGTGGCAAACTTCTTCTACTGCCTTCCCTCCTCCAAGGAGTACAAATAAGTTGATTCTCTCCCCTACACTCATCAACCTTTTTATGGAACCACTCAGCTCCCTCTTTAGAGTATAGCATCGTACTTCATCTCTGTGTTGATGATACCTAGTTGTACCTGAAATTTGCCTTACCCCAGACCTGACTTTTTTTCCTCAGGTTTGCATATGGATGTCCTAGATGTCTTTGGCCCAGATCTTAGGTTTATTTGGTTCACTGTGGTATACAATTGAGTGCAGTGAAAGGAGATTTTCCATGTCCATGATACCTTTTTGGACTTCTGTATTGAAGCTTTTTTAAAGGTAGGCAAAGAATACAGTGGATAGTGGGCACTGCAGATCAGAAAGAAGGCTTGTTCTCATGCAATAGAGTCTTTGACATCTGAAAACATAGTTGGAGAGGAAGGTTGGAAAATAATTATTCAGACTGCTAGATGGGGTTTTTAGGAAGCGGGTGTTAGACCTGTCAGCCTTAGGGTGGTCTTTTTGCTTTTGCCTCATTTTTCCCACCTTCTTTTTGGTTGGCCTTAGGTCTCTGGGCACCTTCCCATTGCTAATCAATGCTAACGTGCAGGTGCTCTCTTCCCCCAACATGGCTGCCACTGACCCCTGCTACCCGCAGCGTGGTCTTGTTAGACGAACTCTAGTGGCCAGGAGCTGGCTGGAACCCCTAAACATTGTAGCAATACCAGCCTGCCTGCCTGCCCATAGCTAGAGTGAGGAAGCTCCTGGAACCTTCCAGAATAGGGGAGTGGTCACTAACTGCCCACTGCCAACTGCCAACTGCCACTATAAAAGAAAAGAGAGGGAAACGTTCTAGTCAGTTGGGGCATCACTGACCTGGGGGACCCTACGCAGGAGACTTAGGCGGTAGGGCCTAGTCAGGAACCTATACCACTGGGGGTGACAGGGTTTAGGCGCTGCCCACCAAGCTGTGTGAGGAACACTGACCTAGCCCACTGATCTGGCCCGGCGGGAGGGGAACCTGCTGAGGAATGCCTTCAACTCAACCCCCCCCCTCTCAAGAAACTAAGAATCCACTTCAACCAAAGGGCGCCAGAACCAGCAAGCGCCAAGAAGAAGCTCACTTGCGCTAACAAGGACTCCTGGGGATCAACCAGGTATTGGGCCTTGACATCTCAGCGCCCCGTGCCTCGACCTGAGCCCCCCCCCCAGTGCTGCCTGCTTTGCCTGCACTCCCCTGATCGCCCCGTAGCGCTATGGCCTTGAAGCGCTACTGTAGAGACTGCTATATAGCCTGCCTACCCAGCGCTCCCCTACTCTGCCCTTGAGAGCGCTGTGATCTGCCTCCAAGCGCTGTGTACCTCTAAGCGCTACCTCAGAACTGCGAGGCCTCCAAGCGCTGTCAAATTGTCCCCAAGGCACCATCAACTTCGAGCGCCTCTCTGACTGACATCGCGCTGTGTCCTAGAAGCGCTACTGTCCCTCAGGCGCTGTGCTGCCCTGTGCCCCGGTGCCGTGTCTCCTGAGCGCTGCGTTCCCTGAGGCGCTACAATCGCCGACCGGCCCCGTAGTGCGCTAGGCCTGAAGCAATTTCAAATTTCAATTTTCAAAAGTGCTTTATTCGAGTATTACTCATAAAAGCAGACATACAAACATATAGGCCTGAAGCGCTATCCAGAGAGAGCACTCACCGCCGCGACCCCGCTCCTCTTGTACTGTGTGGGCCCAAAGGATTGCGGCCGCCTCGACCTGCTGCGGCCTCTGGTGCTGTCCCGGCGGCACTCGGAGCCAGGAGAGGGCTGCCGCATCCTGGAGTAGTGAGGCACGGTGAGGCGCCCGCACTCCCACCACGTGGCGGGGGCGCCCGGCCGCGTCACAGGCCGCGCCCCCTCCCTTGCTAGCTGTGATTGGCCATTCCGGCTGCACCTCTTTAGGCGCTGCAAATTGCGGCCGGCGCATTCCCTTTGCTCCCTCTCGCCTCAGCGGTCCCGGGGCCTGGGAAGTGTCTGGAGGCCCGGGACTTTTGCCGAACACCGCACCGGAGGGCTCGGACAAGAGCACGAGCCTTCCCCTTCGCTGGAAGCCTAGGCAAGGGCCCAGAGCGGGCCAAAGATCCAAAGGTAACCCCAGGGGGAGGAGGGCGGCAGCCGGCGTGAACGCGGGGCCTCCCGGGAGACAGAAGGTCGCCCCTAGATTGCCCCTCCCCATGGGAGAACTAGGATTGGGCCCCGTTGGACCCAATTGTGGCCACGATCCCCTCTGAACAGGGTCAGGATAGGAATTAGGCCCTATTGAATAGCCACAGAGACCCCTTCTTATCAGGAAGGCCATGAGAGAGATGTAGATTGTTATAGTGACCACAGGGAAATGTTTTATAATCCTGATGCCTATCTAATGGACTGATTTATTTTGCCTGATGAAATAGTTATGAGTTCCTGCTGAAATGGTGGACCTCACCTACTGAAAGGGTTATTTCTAATTCATGAATTGCTTTATTCCGCCCTTGTGAAATGTGCTACATCTGCTATTCTAATGTCTCTATTAGGAATACCTTGCAGGTGCTGACTAGAAGCAAGGCTGAAGCCAGGCCTACCGTTATTTACTATTTAATATTTATTTATCTATGTATTTATGGCTAAGTAATGAAAGATATGCGTTTTAAGGAAAGGTAATGAGTTCTTTATACTGTGATTAGTTGACTGCCCTGATCTTGATCTTAGATAAAACTTATTTATTTGAATCAAACCTACTGGTGTGGTCTCAGTCTCTGCGTGCACTTATTGTCTCAGTGGATGCGTGTGCTGTGCAGTCACTTAACACCTAAGCTTCGGGTGCCTACCCGCTCGAGCCAGGCTACCTCCGGGGAACTGGTGAACCCAGTTCCTACACTGGATTTCTGTTGCAGTAAACCCCCACCCCCTTTTTGCCAGATTCTTGATGCACTTTGACTTGATGTGCCCTGGTCCCTGCCAATCTGGTTCCCTGGGCCTGTGTTCTTTCCCCCTGTGAACCTTTGTACCCCCAATTGGCACCTCTCTGGCCACATGCAAGTCCCTTATAAAAGGTACCATGGGTACCAAGGGCACTGTGACCAGGGAAGGCCTCTGAAGGCTGCAGCACATATGTGCCACCCTTAGAGGTCCTGTACCTTAACACACATACACACTGCCATTGCAGTTTGCGTGTTTTGGTGCAGAGAAATGGGAAGTGTCGACATGGCACCCCCCAAGCTCTCCTGCTTTCAGATGGCAGGCACTCTCCATTCAGAATTAGGTAGTGTGACCACTCCCCCCACGTGGGTGAGCACAACAAGGGTGTAGTCACTCCAAGGTGAGAAACCCATTGGATACTGACCGCGCGACCCCTAAAAATTCCCCCTAAATACAGTATTTAGGTAGCAACAAGAAGACAGATCCCGGCAACCTAAGAAGAAGAAGAACGAAAGAAGAAGCCTAGCAGAGGAGTCTGCAGAGAAGAACTAACTTGGCCCCAGCCCTACCGGCCCGTCTGCAGTTCCAGAGATCTTGCGCCAAAAGTCACCTTGTCCTGCAGCCAGCGACCTCCAGAACCCCTGGGAGGACTGACTAGATATAAAATAACCAAATAATACTTTTTAAACAGTGTGTGTGTGACATCATTTCTTGCCTGAGTGTGTACAACAAATGCTTAATAATACTCTCTGATAAAGCTTTACTGCTCACCCACACTCCCACAAATAAAGAGTAAAGTGCTATCTACTTTTACCTCTGCCTACCTTTGAGGTTCCACTGGAATCTGTGTCCACTATAACTCATTTAGGTATAGAATATACAGAGCCAGCCTCCTACAGGGTTTAATAACTAAAATGATTGACATGAGGCAAATAAAAAGCAGCAAAGACTGTTATCCATCAGTGATGATAAACTTCTGGATAATATCAGCATTTTTCATTGTCTTGGTACATTTCTCACATAAATTGGTATTGAGCATCTCTTCTGAAGTGCAACAAAGCATTTAGTTATCTGACCACACAAGCCTACTGAGCAAATGCCTTAGCTTATGGATCTTTGGCTATTATGCAGTACTTTAGTTACATGCGGGCCACTCCGTTTGTCACTACTGAGCTTACTCAAGAGCACTCTACTTTCAACTCCTACCATACATGCTGAATTAATGAACTTCTATTAGTTGACACCTCAGTGCATGGCATGTGGGCACATGCCTGGTTATTTCATAAAGATAGCCTATATCAAATCCATCAGGTAAACTATTACATTCAAAGGCAACCACTGGGAGCGATGCTCTTTACTACTTCTCACCTCTTCCACCTATGACCACATTCATGGAAATATGAATGTCAGTGGTAAAGGTAGGAAAAGGAGAATGGGTTTAGATAGAAAACAGGGCCACACGACTCCAGCAGTTCTGACTCATGACGCGGCTAATCAGTAAGGCCTGCGGAATGTGATAAATTCTGGCATGGCAAAGAGACGTCTTAAGTGTCTTGTAATATAGAGAACTAAACTGCTATTATTTCTGCATCTACCTGATTTCTATCTCAATGTAACCAAGTCTCTGTATTTATATATGTAGCTAGTAATTCCTTAAAATGAAACCTACAAACAATAAATATCCTGAGAATAACACATCTATGTATTATGACTCCCTCTGCTTGTTACCAACACCTCAAATATTGTCACTACACACTGTGGTCAAGAGGAATTATATTCTCTACTTGAGAACAATGGTCCACTAGAGCTTCATACCTGGGTACCTGTAGCCCCAGACTTAGTAGTGCAGCAAATTGTCTTTAGAATAGTTCAACCTCTTTTGGGGAGCTTGATGAGGAGGACTGGGTGGAGGCACTAGAGGGACCCCGGGGAGCAGCCATTTCCACGCGCCTGCGACTAATTCAATTTAGATACCTTCATCGTACATACTACACCAGGCAGCGCCTGTGGAGGGCAGGCTTGATAGCATCCCCAGATTGCCTTAGGTGTGGGTCGGAAGAGGGCACGCTGATGCATACAGTGTGGGACTGCAGGGTCTTAGGGAAGTTCTGGGATGGGGTGTTCCGGTGTCTAAATGAGGTCCTGGCCTGGGTGCTTCAGAAGGATCCTAAGTTGGACCTCCTTCACGTTCTGGCTGGGTTAGGGGGCAATAGGTATAAGCGCCATTTACTATTGCTGGGGCTAACGCTAGCTAAGAGAGACATTGCACGATCTTGGAAGGCACCCCGGGCCCCATCGCTCATAGCCTGGAAAAATGGGATGGACTTTTGTATGGGCCTTGAGCAGCCCATCTACGTAGCCAGGGGCTGTCCTCGAAAGCACTACAGGATATGGAAGAGGTGGGCAGACTATCGGGGTCTGGACTTGGAGCCGCCACCTGAAGACAATGCTATCCAGTCCCATTGACAGCCCAACAGCCAGGACTGTGATACAAATACTCTGGCGCATTTGGCAGGTGCCTTACTTAACAAACATAGTAGAGGCGGAGCAGGCAGCGGCGCGCGGGGGGGAGAGGGGGGAGGGGATGTACCTTAGTTTCACTGTTTTCCTTCACTTGTATGTTTGCCCATGATAGAAATTGCATATGATTTGTGATTGATAACTTGATTCTGGTGATTGTCTCTGGATGTCAGAGCATTACTTGATATGTGTTTACTATGCAATCAATAAAAGCTGTTTTAAAAAAAAAAAATAGTTCAACCCCCCAACCGTAGGAAAGTGCTCCTTTTTGACATGGTCACCTCCACTTTTTGCCTGGTATTTGACGTGAATTTGACTGGAAGTGCACTGGGTTCCGGCAAGCCAGGCCCCTAGTGCCATATCTCTTTCCGAAAACTGTATAATTGTTTCCCCAATTTGCAATTCCTTTAGCACTCCCTGTAAGTTCCTACTAAATGGTTCCCCTGGTACCTGTTGCAGGGAGGCCAGTGGCAGGGGTCCTTGAGAGCTGCAACTCTGATTGTGGGCAGCAGCACTATTTGTGCTACCCTAAGGAAACCCTCACCAAACACATACAGACTGCCACTGCAGGCTGCGTGTCTTGGTGCAGACAAAAGTGAAAACACAACATGGCACATATGCCTGCATGCCACGCCCACAGAGACTGCATGAAGTATAGGTAGGTCACCCCTACAGCAAGTCTTACGGCCCTAAGGCAGGGTGCATTATACTATATGTATGGTCATACCTGCCTGAGTAGATAGTCCCCTGTGCTGATCCGCTCCATTGCTGCAAGTACAAGTGATCAGGGAAGCCATTTTAAGTACATGTGCTAGACACTATCGAACATCTTTTATTAATAAGCCCACACTGATTGATGTGATAGATTTATTAATACATGCATGTTTGAGGGTACCTTAGAGGTGCCCCCTGAAAACCTACTCACTACTGATGTACTAGCTAACTGGTCTTAGCCGGCCTGCCACAACAGACGGGTTTCAGACCCCATAAAGTGAGAAAGAAAGCCTGCAAATTCGTTTTCTAAGGCAGGGAGCTTCAAAGAGCCCACTGCTTTTGGTATGCAAATTTGTCTTCCCTCATAGGAGAGGATTCCAATCCCACCCCCCCCCCCACTCCCTTCCCACTTGACATGGGCCAATTTGGCACCTGGACTATGTGGGAAAATTAGTAGTCTGACAAGCGTGTACACCTTCAGGCTAGTTCCACCCCCATAAGGTGGGCTACCTGGAGTGCAGACATTTCAAATGTTGCCATCTTGGAGATAGAAACTTTAGGAACTCTGGGACAGGGTTATGCCCACTTCCCACAGGAAGTGCTCATATAGAAGGAGTAGTGACACCGGGGGTCATTAGACCATTGGCTATTGCCCTACACCCCTAACGCCCCTGAATCTAGCATTTAGGGGAGCCTCTGGCACCAGGAAATCATAATTTACTGACCTGAAAAGATAGACCTGAAGAGTCGCAAGAAGATAGAACCAGCAACTGAATTGGAGCCAACCCTACCGGCCTGTCTGCTGACTTCGATAATTGTGCCAACAGATGACTTGTCCTGCAGCAGGTTTGTGTCCAAAGCCTGGAGAACTGCCAGCACTACCCCCAAGAACCAGTAACTCCTGTGGAACAGCGGAGCTGCTCCTCTGCTTCTTGCAGTTACCAAGAAAGAATTGTGAGGCTCCAAGATGGTAAACCCAAGCCACCTAACCTTCCAGACTCGAAGCCCACCTTGGGTTTCCCTGCTGAGGAATTTTTGATGCAGCCAGCAGTCTCTGTTTGCAGGTCCCCCAGCACCGCTGCAAAGGGATTTGTACCTCACTTCTAGATTATCAAAAAAGACGGGTCCCTAAGGTCTCTCCTTGACCTCAAGCCACTCAACAAGTAAATCCTGTCTGAGCATTTTAACATGGTAATACTCAAAGATGTCATTCCACTGCTACAGTAAGGCGACTTCATGACCGCTCACAACCTAAAAGACTCCTACATACATATACCAGTCCAACCAGCACATCAAAGGTTCCTCCGGTTTGTGGTAAGAGGTCAGCATTATCAATTCAAATTGCTGCCCTTCAGAGTAACCATAGCTCCCAGGGTGTTCACAAAGTATCTAGTTTTTTTATATCGTAAGACTGAAATATTGGGGAAAAAATATTGTGATGCTAACATCTTGATGCAGAAATTTAATTCTCAAGATTATCTGTTTTTTCCGGTGAGTAGTATCGTTGTTAAGAATATTGTTGTTGTTAATATCATTTTCAATAATATAGTTGTAAAAAACATATTTTTAAAATTATCTTAATGTGTTTTAGTTCATATATTAATTTTGTGTATCATTATTGTTTGTATAATTGTTAACAATATTTTTAAATATAATTTGTAATTTTAAGCGATTTATAATTTTTAATTTTGTTGCTAACAGTAATCTACAGTGTTGTAGCAGGTTCCTGGGTTTCTTGGGGTATACGGTTGGAAGTTAAGTAATACATATTTAACAATTAACTATGAATGTATTATTAATTGATTATTACTTATGTATATCGTGTAATGACTTTATATATTAGTTACATTTTACGTGCGGGCTGCTGGGTGTGTAGGGGTAAAGGTTGGGAAGTTCATTAAATGATAATTAATTTTAATTCTTTATTCATTTATTATTCATTATTTAATTGGTTATTAATTATGTAAATTGTTTAATGATTTTATATATTAGTTATATTTTAGGTGTGGGCTGTTGGATTTGTAGTGATATAGGGTGAGAAGTTAATTAAGTTAAACTTAATTATCAATTATTTATCCATTAGTTATTTGTTTTCTAATTAATTATATTTTAGTTGCGGGTTGCAAGATTTGAGGTGGTATAGGGTGGGACATTAAGTAATAATTTATTAAATAATTATTAAGTGTTAATTAGTTACTTGATTATCAATTATGTAAATGGTGTTACACTTATGTATTGTAGTTATGTTTTAAGTGTGAGCTGCTAGGTTTGTGGGGGAGTATCGTGGGAAGTTAATTAAGTATTTACTAAATAACCATTTTTTTAAAATTCATAATTAATTATTAAATTGATGTAATGTTTACATTGTTTCTTATTTTTTAAATATATATTAAAGAATTGGGTTAATTAATAATGTTAATATTAAGAGTTTTATATCTGTTCTAAATTATGTCATGTGTTTTACGTAAGTACTTTCCCTACTGTTGCAGAGACTGGAGTGGGAACAGCAAATTTAACCACTCTGAAGTCAGAGTTTACCCTACTCTTTCACAGACTAGAGTGCGAATAGTAAATCTTACCCCTCCAAAGTCCAGCGTTTTCCCTACTTTTGCACAGGCTGGAGTGCGAATAGTAAATATTTCCCTTACGATGTCCAACGCTTTCCCTACTGTTGCACAAACTGGAGTGGGAATAGTAAATTAAATCCCTCCAAAGTCCAACGCTTTCCTTACTGTGTCGCAGATTGAAGTGAGAATAGTAAATCTTACCCTTCCAAAGTCCAAATGCTTTCCTTACTGTTGCCTCTGCTGAATAAGATGTTATCATCCTGAACTTATTCTCCGTGATGTTATTCTCCGAAAAACATGACTGAAAATGTATATAATTAATTTAAAATGCGATGAGCAAATCAAAACATTGCGGAACGGTCCTATAATGATTGGGACTTTAACCTCTGTATGTAAGACATGCTAAAATGGCGAGAATACTGACACTGCGGCTGAGTCCCTTTTCACTGTAATGATTAATTGTAATGAATAAATAAGATGGCAGCCTCTCTGTGTGTTTGTAAACACTGAGGAAGCCATCGTCGAAATGCGTCTGTTTAGTTTGGAATAAATAAGACCTGGAAACGTCTCTTGAGTGCTGGCGTCTTCTTCCGAGTAAGAGGATTTGAGCAGTGATATATATATATATATATATATATATATATATATATATATATATATATATATATATATATATATCAACACCAAACCAATCTTAGAGACTGGAACAATAAGAACGCACTCACTTGTGTGGTTTCAAAGGATTACAGCGGCTTTATTTTTCAGACGCTTGCCAAGTCCCAGCGCGTTTCACCTTCTCACAAGGCTTGGTCACGGGATGAGGAATCCTGACAAACTGACTTCTTTTATATTTAGCACACAGTGACTTCCTATGTTATATTTAAGTGCATTGTGGTCAGTGAAGTTTTGTGACATTTCAAAGTGATATTCATTTAATGCTCAGTGTCAAGTGTTATTTAAAAACATTTTCAACGCAAGCATTTCTATTATCACAGTGATTATTATTGCAGTTTTCGCACTCAAGTGTGCATTATTAGTATTTCTTTCACTGTTTGATGCCTATTAGTTATATGATATCATTTAATGTCCAAAATGTCTATGTTCATTTCATGGCTCCCTAGTGAGCTGATGTGCCAATTATCTCTTTTAATTTCTCTGCTCTCTAGTGAGCCAATGATCAAGGTTTTAGATTATGACATGGACGTATCATCCATGTCATGCCTCTTTTTATCTTAATTTCCTTAGTTGGAGTATCCTGACACCATAGGACACCTGAGAGGTCACTGAGGGACGTCAACAAGTCGTAGGATGGGAAACTCCACCCCCAAGTCCTACTCCTATATTGCCCCAGTTGGGGTTTTCCCGCATAGATCCCTATGCCACTGCTAAAAATGCAAAATACCCAAACTTTGACTCCAGGTTTCCCCACCATCAGTCCATGGGCAATGCATGATTGATGAGCTGTTCGGGGATATTTGCCTACGCTGTTCCTCCTCTCCCACTTCTTCCATTCATGGTTCGGAGACTCTGGCAAACTTCCATCACCCTCATTCCAGTAGCCCAATGCTAGGCCAGACAGCCCTGGGTCTCCACATTTCTCGACCTCTCTCTAGTGCCCCACAAGAAGCTGCCCAACAGTAAACTACTACCACAGCGTGCTGTGCGGTCAAATGGAAATAGTTTGTATAATACTTTTTACCTAAATCATTCACCCTTTGAATCCAACAGTCCTAGACATTGTTTATTACCTGCTGCATGTGCAACATTCACATCTCGCCTATACTTCTATTAGGCTTCATTTAGCTGCTGATGCTGCCTCTTTCCAAAACAGACAGCATATTTCACTTTTAAGGGTACCTCTGTTAAACCCTAAATTCCTACCCAAGTTGGTCTCTAGCTTTCACCTCAATCAGACCATTAAGCTCCCAGTGTTCTTTCCAGCCCCTGAATCGGTAGCAGGATGAGCTCCTAACACACTAGAGTGCTCATGTAATCAACAGAACAAAGCACTTCTGTAAAATACACCAACTTTTTGACTCTTTCTGCAGGCAGCACAAAGAGCAGCTATAGAGCAGGAAGCTTGTTCTGCTCTGCAAAATCATCTTTGCAGCCGCATAAGTAGATTTTCTCACTGTGAACAGTCATGACTGCCCACGACCACCTGCATTGACAAAATCTCATTGGGTGCCCCCTAGTACCTGATTATGGCGCTGGGAAATGCCTATTCTCGCTCGCTTACTTACCGCTGGCAAGCCGCGAGCAAGAAAAACCTCTACCAAGCAGCGGTTGGTGGAGTTTGGCCAGGACTGCATTAGAAGCCTAACGCTGAGTGACCAAACCTCAGCGAAGTCCTCCAGTGGAAACAGAATGTTCGAGGCATATGAAACACAGTTTGTACACTTTTGCATAGATCACCATCTGGTGTTGGGCTCGGATGTTTGCATGTTGTTTTTGTCTTCGAAAAAATCTTGTAGTCACAAGGTTGGTGACTCCTCCTTCGGTCGGCAGTGCGCATGGGCTTCGGCTCCATCGTTAGATCGTTTTTTTCCACCATTGGGTTCGGATGTGACTTGCTGCGCTCCCAGTCGGTGTCGTTATCAAACCCCCTTTCGACACGCAATCACAGGTAACCGACGATGTTGTCTCGATCGCTTTTCGTTTGACGCACACCCTCGACGACAGCTTTCGAAACACTTTAACGTGTGTGACTTCCCCGCAGGCCATTGGGCCTACCCACGCCAGTAAAGACCGACGTCGATGGAACGGACTCCTTTTGAGAAATGTCCTCAGTGTTGTGCTAAATTCCCACACTCGGACTTCCATCCTGTTTGTAATCCGTGCCTCTCTCCAGAACTTCGAGAGGACGACTGTGAGGTTTGTCTATCCTTCCAGTCGAAGAAAACCATCCGGGATCGTCAAGCTCGACGATACGAGATGTCAGGCTGGACTGTTCCCATGGGGCATAGGGTCAAGGCTGATTTGCATATGGCCATGTCTGAACTGGGGTGATGTGGTGAGCAAAAAAACGATGGATTTAGGCCCAGATCTCTGTACTGGGGTGAATGTATGACATTGTTCTGCATTCAGTCCATCAACTGCTGTTTTTGCATTTGTCACCCCGAGTGGGATGGGCATGCTCAGACGTGAGTCCCGTGCTCTCCACGCCACTGGAGTCAAACTATCCTGGCTGAAGATGGCTGATAGCCAGAAACCGGTCCTAGGATGCTTGATTCCGGTCCAGGGAAGACATGGCTTGGCAGTTCAGGCTGGACTGTTCCCATGGGGCACAGGGTCAAGGCTGATTTGCATATGGCCATGTCTGAACTGGGGTGATGTGGTGAGCAAAAAAACTATGGATTGAGGCCCCGATCTCTGTTCTGGGGTGAATGTATGACATTGTTCTGCATTCTGTCCATCAACTGTTGTTTTTGCATTTGTCACCCCGAGTGGGATGGGTATGCTCAGACGTGAGTACCGTGCTCTCCACGCCACTGGAGTCAAGCTATCCTGGCTGAATACTGCTGATAGCCAGAAACCGGTCCTAGGATGTTTGATTACGGTTCAGGGAAGACTTGGCTTGGCACTTCGGGCTGGACTGTTCCCATGGGGCACAGGGTCAAGGCTGATTTGCATATGGCCATGTCTGAACAGGGGTGGTGTGGTGAGCAAAGAAACTTATGGATTTAGGCCCAGATCTCTGCACTGGGGTTAATGTATGACATTGTTCTGCATTCTGTCCATCAACTGTTGTTTTTGCACAAGATGTCCCAAGGCACAAGTTCCATTCCGGACATCTTCCATCCAGGTCCCGATAGCCTTCCGGAACCATAACAGGAAGAACAGGTCCCAGACTCCGAAGTACATGTCCCCAACGCCAAAGATGACATCACCCCGGCTCAAAGGGACATGAGTACTGAGACCCCCGCCCTACCCTAGCCCATAACATAGGCTCCGGTGACACCTTCGGGCTCAGGACCACACCATACAAAGACTTTGAGCGCCCGCCTTCGGGCCCAGCACCGAAGGACAAACAAAAGCCTTTTGGCTCGAGCCAGCCACCTGGTCCTGAAAAGCCATCTTCGGCACCGAAGCAGCCGGATAAGATCTTTGTACCGAAGCAGCCAGATAAGATCGCGGCACCGAAGCAGCTGGATAAGATCTTGGAACCAAAGCAGCTGGATAAGATTACGGCACCGAAGCAGCCGGATAAGAGATAGGCACCGAAGCACCTGGATAAGACCTCAGCACCGAAAACCCAGGAGCCAAAAACATTAAAAGACAAGCTTCCTACACAAACACCTCCGGAACCGAAACAACCCGCACCGAAGGTCTCGGAGCAAGGCAAAGCTTCCATACTGAACACTGTCACTAAACAGCCAAAAAACAGTTTCCAAGGAGAAATCTTCCACACCAAAGAAAACTGTTGATGCCGAAAAACGTTTTCTCTCCAATCCCAAAAAAACGCCATCTTAATCCATCCAAAGGCTGGTCGTATAATTACCAAGATAACTACAAAGAGGATACCAGAACATTTACCACAGGCACCAATTTTTTTAAAGAAAATACACATGGCTAATAATACTTCACCACCACCTTCACCTCCTCTACTAATTAACCCTAATTTACTCATTTCTCCACCACATTCTCCACAACCAAAGGATAGTGATGATGCACATGGGGATGGGCAAGAAGATGAAGATATAGTACCATTAGACATTAAGGATCCTAATGATCCACCACAGGAACCAGACCCATGGCCTGACTATAATACCGATCCTGATCTAAATAATGATCCGGACTTCTACCCCTCAAAACCATCTCTGCCAGACGACAATGTGGGTTTTGGCCATCTAATTAATAGGGCCGCAACATACCATGGAGTCAAACTACACTTAGACCCTGTAGAAGAGGATTTTCTTCTAGAAACCTTTGACCAGTCACAAAAATCTGCTCATGTCTTGCCAATGCTTAAAGGTCTTCTTAGACACGCCCCAGGGTTGTTCAAAGACCCAGTTAGAGCTAGGGTTCTCCAGCATTGGGGTGTCTTTCATAGATTCACTTGCTTGAATCATTCCCCGTCGTCGGAGTGGGAGTCCCACGGCACATAAAAAAGCAATAATATACCTATGGAAAAAACAAAACCTTGGTAATAACAAACCAGGAAGTAAAGTAGCCCTAAGCTACAGTGTACAAAACTTCCACACTCATGACTATCCTAGTCAGTTCAGTTCATTATGTCTTTATTTCGAAATAAAATTCATAAAAGACAACATACAATACATAAAATGTGTTAAAAAACAACAATCATATCCCGTAATATTTAAAAAGTTGTAAGCATACAGCAGGGACTTCATATCATGACATTTGATTTAAATAAGTGTTCAGTTTCTTAATGCGGATCAGCCACGCCCTTCCCAGGATTTAGCCACACAAACCACAAAAAACTCAGATCTAATATTACGAAGCTTCTGCAGGGCTGCAAGATGGCCCCCACAATCCAATCTTCTGCATAAAGGGTTCAGCCATTTAAGTCGTGGGGCTCGATAAGCTGGGCAAGCAAAAAACAAATGGCCGATACTTTCCACATGATCCGGACACCAGGGGCATTTATTACTTGCATTCTTCGCCCACTTTGTAGTAAAAGAATTTATGGGGAGTGTACCTACGCGAAACTGGTGATACAGTTTCCGATCCAGGGTTTTACATATCAGGTCCCAATACGGCTCAAGGGAAGGTGTCAATTTGTGTGTTAAAAAAAGTCCTGTTAGGTTAGTGTCCGAAGAATGGGTAACCGCAGTAGATTTAATCAAGGCCCAGAATTGGTCTTTGAAATCTTGTTTTGAAGGGAAGATGGAACACCCAGGATTTATCCACAGCTCAGGAAGGCCCATTGCATACAAAACATGTTTGACTTCCCTGAGCCAGGGGATTCTATGGGCACCCCACAATGATTTAACCTCCTCCAACTCACGAGCAAAGAGGCTAAGCTCTGGAGTCGTCCAAAGCTGTCGCCAAAGTGCCACCAAACGGAACTGTGCCATCTCATCTAAGGGTCTGCAACCTAGGTCTAACAACAGTGGCTTAATGGGTGTGGATTGGGGTAGCCCTACCAAATTCCACAGGAACCTATTCTGGGCTGTGGTCAAAACTGACAAATCCTTATAGCCCCATATGTCTGCTCCGTAGAGGGTAGCTGCATTGACCTTGGCTTCATATATTTTTAGTGCTGGGGTAATACGTTTAGTCAAGGAATTCTTCTGTTCATGCAATAGACAACCCGTGAGGCGGACAAATTTAAGATTTAGTGCCTCCAACTGGGGTTTCCAGCTGAATTGGTAATCAAGGGTCACACCCAAATACGTCATAACCTTAACCTGTTCGATTAAAACACCGTTCAGACTAACGGAGCTTCTAATCCGGGTTTTATTACTAAAAACCATAAATTTGGTTTTATCTACGTTAATCTGTAAGTCATTTATCTTACAGAACTCAGCAAACCTATTCAGGGCTGACTGCAACCCGCTCCGGGTTTTAGAAAGGAGCAGGGTGTCGTCGGCAAAGATTAGCATCGGGTATTTTGACCCGCCCAGAGATGGTGCATCAGTCTGCGTATTAGTAAAAAATTCAACAACCTGGTTAATGAAGAGGAGAAACAGGGTGGGGGCCAGCACGCATCCCTGGCGCACCCCCCGTTGGACCGGGAAGCTGCTGGTCACCTGACCCTGCTTACCCCACCTCACTCGGGCGAAATTATTCTCATGCAATCTCATGACTAATTCCAAGAGTTCGACAGGGAGACCCATGCGTCTTAATGCTTCCCAAAGTTTTGCTCTTGGAACTAAATCAAAAGCTGACTTAAGGTCTACGAATGCGGCATAGATAACTCCTCCACCCAAAAAAACCACCTTCCAATAAAGCATAATGAGTCTGAACACCTGGTCTATAGTGCTGGTGCCCAATCTAAACCCTGCTTGCATGGGGGAAAGTATATTATTCTGCTCTATCCATCCCTGGATTCTTGCAAGAACCATTCTTGATACTATTTTTTGGAGTGAATCGATCAGACTTATGGGGCGATAGTTGTTTGGCAGTGATCGATCCCCTTTTTTAAATATTGGCAGGATCTCTGCCCCTTTCCAGGATTGTGGAATCCTCGCCCCTGCTGCTATGGAATTTGCCAATAAAGTAATGTACGGGACCCATAGATCGAGGTTCGATTTAAAAAGGTCTGCAGGGATAGCGTCTAGTCCCGGGGCTTTTCCTGACTGAACGAAGCCAAGGGCATGCACCGTTTCTGAGGCGGAAAAAATAAGTGGAGACCTGGGGTTGATGGGCTGTACCCCCGGTACTGGCTTGATTACCAATTCGGGCTCGGCACTCATATCTTTAAATTGGGCTGTAAAAAAGCCCACCCAGTCCAGAGCAGAGACATGGTTGACCGGTATTTGAGAATCCGGATCCCTGCCCCACCTAATAGTCTCCCAAAACTTCACTTGGTTAGAGGATTTACACGCCATAAGAAGATCTGACCGATATGAATCATCCCATTCCCTCTTGGCTGACCATAAGACCTGCTTATAGAACAGCCTAGCATTCTTAATGTCGTGGGAGATCCTCAATTTAACAGCTGCTATTAATTTGCTATGCGCTTCCCTACAGCTCTTGTTATACCGTCTTTTATGGGCTTTAACTACCTTATTATTTGATGGCTTAGTGAGCAGGCTTTTAAGTTCCGAGAAACACTTCTCATGGAGGTTGGTAATTATGGAGTTGACCCCACTAGAGGGTGATAGGTCCATCATCTTACCCCTTGTTCCTAAGACCAACTCCTCTATTTCATTAATGAGCTCTGGGTCAGCTATGACCCTGGGCCATTTAACCCGTCTTCTGTTATTACACAAAATTATGTCAGACGTTTGGCAAGTTGTTACCGAAGGTCCTGCACCCAGTCCGGGGACCCTGAGACCCAAAGAGAGGGGATTGTGGTCACTCTCTGGCCTAGTCTCCACCTCCATGTCTATTACGAGTGACCAGAATTCTACTTTGACCAGTATGTAGTCGATACGACTCACACTGGTCCCATTATCAAAGGTTGGTTTCCCGGATTTGTCAGACGGAGTGCGGCCGTTCACTCCCCGTAGCCCCCACTCCAAACAAAATCCCAACCAGTGAAGGGCCGCCTCAGTTCCCCTGACACCCTTACTTATAGTTAGCGGGGGATATTCCAAGCAGTATCCTCGTCAGTTCCCACATCTTCAGCCAGACTAAGAATGGGTTCGTAAGAACAGTTCAGGTCGCCTGCTACTAGGATAAGGCGATCACTGCTAAACTTCTTCAAAAGGCAATCTAGATCGCTCAGAACCGGTTGCTTACGGCCACCCTGGCAGCCTCGGGCATAGATGTTAATTAGAACAATGCCCTTGTTATTACCCTTGCTAAGGTTGATACATAGAAGGTCAGCGTTATCTATCAAAATTTCCTTAGCTTGGAATCCCAGGGAGTCTCTGATCCACACCACTAGGCCCCCAGAGGCCCTACCCTTGGGGCCCTGTAAGGCGGGCTTATAAAAATTCAAGTAACCTGCTCTAAATAAAGGACCAGTTGCCCAGGTTTCTTGAAAAACGACAATATCATACGTGTCGATAAAGTCGACCCAATCATCGTTATCCAAGCGACCCCTTAGCCCTGCTATGTTCCAGGAAGCCACCTTGATTGATTCCACTAGGCTACTAGACAGGATAGTCTCCGATATGCCCAAGTCATCCGCCCTGATCTCTGTGGGTCTAGTGACATAACCAGGGGCTGGACTTGGACCTTCGGAGAGAGCAGGACTGCCTACATGAGCTACTAAGGTGGTAGGGGGGGAAACACCTGGATGGAAATATGTTCGGTGTTGTGCACTGAAACATTAACCCCCCCAAGTCAATCGACCTCATCCAAACAACCGAACATGTTAGAAGTAGGAGCCCCTTCCCACCAGGTATTTTGACCTTGCCAACCATCCCTTCGTCCATTCCGCATGGTGTATTTGACAGTTGTCCAATTCCCCCCTTGATCAACGTTCTGCCGAGGGGGGTAAAAAATGTAAGCGGTCTGACAACAATGGTTGAGTTATCGCCTCGTGTATTCCATGAACAAAGATGTTGAGCTGTATGGGGATCTGCGAAAGAGACCACTATACAATCACCAGCAATGGACTTACGTGTAGGACCTACCCAAGGTACTCTACGTACCATTAGTATCTTACTTCTTAGGTGGTTCGGAAGCTGTCTATTTACATTAAGCCAGTGAATGACCTTGTTTTTAAGTGACCAGTGGTTCTCTTGAGTTTGTGATTCCAGGGCAGGCACACCAGCTAACACAATGACATAAGGCCTAGCTTCTGGTGGTAGATCAATAAAACCCCCACGAAAATTCAGACGGCTAGATTGCTGGGGAAATGTACACGTGGTCGCAGGCTTGCTAGGCTGATGGGCTGTAGCCTGAGACCTCTGGTTAGATGGTGCTATGCCTTGTGGGGGGCGGGGGATTGGGGCTGTAGTACGTGGGATAGAAGCTGTGGGATTGCAAACCTTTGTACGGGGTTTAGGTATGCGTTTAGGGTTTGGGGGAGGCAAGGCCGGGGCATCTAGCACAGGGGCCTGTGTGGTACGATCATCACCCTTGGTGATCTTAACTTCCATTTGTTTTAGGCTAAGACTAGCTAGAGTGACTATAGTCTTATCCATTTCTAATAGGCTGTTTTCAATGCGAGAAAGTCTAAGTTCCAGGGGAGTTAAAAGCTGTTTTAGTGTAACCCAAACAATTTTAAGGAATTCTTCATCACCCCCCTGATCCTTCCCTGGCTCACTCAACCATCCCTCAGTAGCCCTCTCAGCGGTGTTAGCAAGAGGATCCCCCGTTGTTAAGTCTAGCACAGCACTGGCTAGACCAGTGCCAATTTCCTCGCCCAATGTGCAAATATTAGCCTCAGGAGCTTCAGTACCTACCCCGTTTAAGACCAGAGGTCGGCGATTATTAAAAAATTGAGACCTCGCAATTTTGGCCTTTTTACGTGCATAGGCTGATTTGGCAAGGCATTTCTTTTTGTGGATAGCATCTTTTTTTTTTTACGCTTACTGCTTGCTTTGGCAACTCAAATTAGTTGTTAAAACCCATACCTGACCCAGGGACGTTAGACTCCAAGACCTTAATGGGCTTTGGGGGTGTCGATGATGGGATAAGAAGATGCTCCGACGGTGGTGTGGTTGGGGCATGATGGATATCCGCCTGTATTATCAATGGTCGAGGACCAGACAGGCGCTCCGGAGTTATAACAGAGGCAATATTACCTAGAGATGAATTTTTAGAGGACGCTAGGTTCAGGGATAGTCTTCGTGCTGCTTCTAACTCCAGTGACACTCTATGTTGCATTTTGCTGATTTCCACATCAATGGCCATATTGGTCTTGGTAAGGAAGTCATCAAGAGTACCATTGGGCTTGATGGCCCCCTTAGCAGTTTTGCTACGACTACCCCGTGTGCACATAATGGTTAAGGAGAACGAACAAAATAACAGGATATAATTATGGCAGTAGGGAGACAAGGGGGGTGGCCCAGGCCAGGCCTCTCGGACCTCGAACGGCCTCAAACGGCCCGCTCTTAGCCCGGTCTTCGCCCCGAGCTGCGTCCCGCACTGCGGGAGTATGAACCTTAGATATAGGGAACGTTAAGGGTGGTGGGCGGGCCAGCAGGGAGAGCGGACCGGAAGCTGTCAAAGGGTCACGCAGGGACTCCTGGGCAATGGAGTCCCTGCAACGCTCGCAACCCCGCTGGAAGTCTTAGCCCTGTCCGCAAGTTCCTTCCTCCCCCTGGCTCCTCCGTGGACAGATGTACAATCCCTCTCACCCTCAGGCGCTGCGGCACCCGCGTAGCGGGTGCGGCGAGGTGCTGGCTTCAAAGGCGGTAGCAGGCAAGTCCGTGGCAATAGTTCCTGGCGAGTCCGTTTGTGTCAAATACGTGATCCCACTGAAGCTGTGAGTAAGGGGGTTTAAAAACCTCCGGTGGGTGGAGGGCGGTGGGCGGGCCAGCAGGGAGAGCGGACCGGAAGCTGTCAAAGGGTCACGCAGGGACTCCTGGGCAATGGAGTCCCTGCAACGCTCGCAGCCCCGCTGGAAGTCTTAGCCCTGTCCGCAAGTTCCTTCCTCCCCCAGGCTCCTCCGTGGACAGATGTACAATCCCTCTCACCCTCAGGCGATGCGGCACCCGCGGAGCGGGTGCGGCGAGGTGCTGGCTTCAAAGGCGGTAGCAGGCAAGTCCGTGGCAATAGTTCCTGGCGAGTCCGTTTGTGGCAAATACGTGATCCCACTGAAGCTGTGAGTAAGGAAGTTTAAAAACCTCCGGTGGGTGGAGGGCGGTGGGCGGGCCAGCAGGGAGAGCGGACCGGAAGCTGTCAAAGGGTCACGCAGGGACTCCTGGGCAATGGAGTCCCTGCAACGCTTGCAGCCCTGCTGGAAGTCTTAGCCCTGTCCGCAAGTTCCTTCCTCCCCCAGGCTCCTCCGTGGACAGATGTACAATCCCTCTCACCCTCAGGCGGTGCGGCACCCGCGGAGCGGGTGCAGCGAGGTGCTGGCTTCAAAGGCGGTAGCAGGCAAGTCCGTGGCAATAGTTCCTGGCGAGTCCGTTTGTGGCAAATACGTGATCCCACTGAAGCTGTGAGTAAGGGGGTTTAAAAACCTCCGGTGGGTGGAGGGCAGTGGGCGGGCCAGCAGGGAGAGCGGACCGGAAGCTGTCAAAGGGTCACGCAGGGACTCCTGGGCAATGGAGTCCCTGCAGCGCTCGTAGCCCCGCTGGAAGTCTTAGCCCTGTCCGCAAGTTCCTTCCTCCCCCAGGCTCCTCCGTGGACAGATGTACAATCCCTCTCACCCTCAGGCGCTGCGGCACCCGCGGAGCGGGTGCGGCGAGGTGCTGGCTTCAAAGGCGGTAGCAGGCAAGTCCGTGGCAATACTTCCTGGCGAGTCCGTTTGTGGCAAATACGTGATCCCCTAGTCATTTTGTATAGACCAAACTGCAGCCAATCAGGCGACAGCACCCACCAGAATGTTCTCCTCAGAGGCTCAGTGTTGGACCCGGCCCTTTTGGCAGGTTCACCCTGAAACTTTTTGCTTTTTCCTAGCCTGTTTCTGTAACCTGGTGTTGGTGATTTTAGGTCTCTGCGCACTTTTTCTCTGTGGTCCAGTGTAAAGTGCGTGCGCTCTGTGTGTGTGTGGTGAGAATGACCTGCCCTCCCATAGGAATGCATAGGGAATATGTGTGACCATGGTAGTTCCTGATGTGTGGGGAGTGCAGGGTTGAGTTTGGTATGTGCGAACTTCTGAGATTGAATGCTGCGCAATGATGTATGCAGCATGATTGTGTCTAGTGTGGAAGTGCCACTTCTAGAAGTTGGCATGTTTGTGAAATGTGTGTCTGGCGTGTGATTGGCTGGAGCTGGCTGGTGAGCATGGCTCCAGGAGTCTGGATGGGTCTGCTCCGGCGGTGAATGGAGAGATTAGCATGCTGATGTGAGGGAGGGGTGCACCTGGGACCTGAATAGGGCTGGGCTTTCCCCACACAAGGCTGGCTCCGCCCCCTGTGGTGCGACTGATGACCCTAGCCTGACTAGTGAACGGGAGGGGTGGCTGAGCACATCAAGAGTGCTCCCAAACCAGCTGCGCCTGGTTTTTGCCCCCACCCTGCACCTAAAGACAAAGGTTTTGACTGTATAAAAAGGGGCTGTGTGCCCTTACAAAATGTTCTTGTCTTGCTACTTGAATCTGCCAGGGGCGTGCTGCTGCTGGGGTCCAGGGGAAGGCTTGCCTCCCTGGGCCCTGCCCTGCCCCTGGATGCCTGATGGATTCCCTGAAACCTTTGGGGGCCTGACCTTTGTCCTGGACTGGTGTGTCTCTAGCGCTGGGGAGCGCTTTATTTCTACTTGGACCTTGTTGGTCCTCTAGCGCTGGGAGCGCTTTATTTCCACTTGGACCTTGCTAGTCCTCTAGCGCTGGGAGCGCTTTATTTTCCGATAGCGCTTAGGAGCGCTGTGTGCCAAGAACTCACCGCCGGCCCCGGGGATTACCGAGGAGAGTCTGTGCCCGCCTCCCTGCTCGGGGCCGCGCTGCCATTGGCGGCCCTCCGAGGCAGGAAGCCAGGCATCTTTTGCCAGGACAGGGCGGGGCCTGCAATCCGGCAGGAAGTCCCTCCGGCCAAAGAAAGAAGCAGCTGGCCGAGGAATGGCTGCCCGGGGCCCCCGTGAGCTGGGAGGGAGCCCCGGAGGAGAAATTGACCTGGAGCCTTGCTGCTCCACTCTGAAGGTCCGGGTGCCGCAAGAAGAGATGGTGCTGGTGCGGGGGCGGGCGGCACATTGACGCGCTGGAATTGAGGAGTCACCACTGCGCCGAGAGAAACCCAGCCGCCGGTCCAGGGAGTGAGGAGAGAACACCGCAGGCAGAGCGGAGTCCCCTGAGAACAGCCCGGTGAGTAGAGAAGGGCTGGGGGGCTCCGTATGGGCTGATGTTAGTAGTGCCTGCTAAAGGCACAGTGCCTGGACGTATTAAGAGCGGCCCCAGCTTACAGCGGGCCGCTCCAACGTTGGGGGCGATATCTTAAGCTTTATGGGCCTCTATATTTCCCAAGCCGGGGCATAGTTATTTCTTGAGCCCCGGAGGCTCCTACAAGGGGCACATTTTACTTGAGAGCCCACGAGAGGCTCCAGGGTCATTAGCAATTTCTGAGTCCCCCGAGTGGGACTCCAACAAAGGCCCAGCAGTTGTGTTTCGAGCCTCGAGGGCTCCGTGGGGACAGAGTGATGTCCGGAGTCCATGCGCTCCGCAACATGTAGAGATGCCTTCAGGGCGGCCCCGGTTGGCAGTGGGTCGCCCCAACATGTTAATGGTGATTTTCAGATCTAAAGGGCTCCAATGTGTGGGCTAGTTGTCCTTAGAGCCAGAGGGCTCCACCGTTGGGCGCAATGTCTGTAAGGGCTAATCAGAGCTCAGGCCTCAGTTTTGCTGATTTCCCAGCTGCCCAGCATTTATTGGGCAGCTGCACCGTTTATGCGCAATTTGAGAGAGAGAGAGTCCTTGGGAGGGACAGAGATGGCACAGAGGTGCCAAGTCTTCTACAGCTGCCAGCACTTAGTGCCAGCTGCAACTTTTAGGCCCTGTTACTGTTCCCAGCTGCCCAGCAATTAGTGGGCAGCTGCAATGTTTAGGTTTGTGCCGTTGGCGCACCCCTGACTGGCGCTGCATCGGCAGCGCACCCTGACATTCTGGACACAGGGCTTTTTGAGTCCCTTTATTGGATGGCCAGGTGGCCAGGGGGCTGGTGTGTGGATGGGGCGCAAGGCCCTAATGTGATTTTATTTTGGCGCAATGTGATTATCTATTATATATGTGATGGTAATTGCCTAATGTGATTTGTGTGCTAGAATAAGGGGGTGCTAGGAAATGTAATGCATTTAGTATGTTTTACGCACCCTGTATTGATACCTCTAGAGATGGTTTTTCCTGTGGAGGTTTGTGTTAGTGAGATTGTGTTTCACTTTGATTTACGCCCCTAAATGTGATTTATTCTTAGGAGGTAGAGACTAATGTGTTTAGACTAGTGCGAGATTGCCTACTGTAGTTATACTGGTTAGGCCTAAATGTGATTGCTGCATAATGTGCTTTGCCTTTATGCTTGTGTTATACTTCAAAAGGTGCTCATGCTTAGAAGTTTGCTTTGCCTAGTATGTTATACTAGAGAGTCTTGGTAAGCGTGATCTATGCTTATGATTATTAGTATTGCGTAGTGTGTACCTACCTGTTACCAGTGGTTACTGGTTGTGGTCTATAATTGTTATTTGGTGTGACAGTTATTCTAAGTGCTAGTTCTACTAAATGCTGATGCTGACAGTGGCCCACGTGGCCCTGTCCTGGTGTAAATAATCCCTTGTGAATATAGCCCGTGCCAGTTGGCACAAATGTATATAGTGTGATTACTATCGGATGTGTTTTGACAATACAAAAGATATTTTTATATAACCTTGTGTGGCGTTCCTTTTGTGGTGTGCCTAGGATGTTGTTGCTGTTGTGTGCGTGCGCAAATGCTCTACACATTGCCTCCGGGATAAGCCTGTCTGCTTGTGCCAAGCTACCAAGGGGGTGAGCAGGGGTTATCTTGGCATGTGACTCCCTTGCCCTGACTAGAATGGTGGTTTCTGCCTGGCTTTGGCATAAGCCTTAGCCAACAAGAAATCCCAGTTCTAACACTTAGGTTCCCAGATTTTCTACCGTACGTCGTGTGAAGGGAGTCTCCCTGAGCTCTGCTCAGTTTCTTCTACTTTGGTTGGATTTTTTACCTTCTAAAGATGTCTACTTCAAGGTCCCTCTTTAGGGCTTGTGATTCTTGTGGAAAGCGGAGGCTTTTTAAGGAGGATCCTCACAAGAAGTGTATATATTGTTTGTATCCAGATCATGAGGTGAAGGAGTGTAAAATCTGCAGAACCTTTCCTCAGAAAACCCTCAGGGACAGAGAGGGTTGTCTTCTCCTGTGGCTCCAAAAGATCAAAGACCAGGATAACCCCGTTTCTGAGGTAGGGAGTATAGCCTCGGGGTCTACTATGTCCTCTAGAAAGAGGAAGGCTGAGGTTGAGAAGGCTTCTCCTGGGGCAAGGGTGTTGAAGAAAGCCAAATCCTCTCAAGATCCTGGCGTGCCTTCTACTTCAAAAAAGGCTTCTCCACCTGTAAAATCTGGTCCTGGTACGCCCCCAAGGAAAACTAGAAAATCATCATTTTCCAAGACAGCTTCTCATAAAATTTTACCTCAGAGTAAGACTTTGTCCACTTCAGCGTCGACGACAGCTCCACCGTCGACATCTCTTCACGTCAGCGCTTCTTCAACATCTACGGTGACATTCTCCTCACCAAGACTAGCTATGGTGATGTCTTCAGCCTCCACACCGTCGACGCTGGTTCTTGTATCAATATGTCCCATCTCGTCGACGAAGATAGTGCCATCGATCGTCGACGCTCCTTCGTCGACGAAGATCCTAAAGGTACCGTTGACGAGTACTTCGTCGTCGACACAGGCGTCGACGACTGTCATACCGTCGACGTGCTCATCGTCGACGAAGATCACTCGCCCGTCGACGTCACCCTCGTCGACGAAGATCACCCTGCCGTCGACGACATCATCAACGAAGAAATCGCTCCCGTCGACGACATTACTGTCGACAAAGAAAATATTCACATCGACGACATCATCGTCGACGAAGAAGAAAACACTCCTGTCGACGACGTCATAGTCTACGAAGATGAAGACACTCCCGTCGACGTCATCGTCGACAAAGATGGTATAATCGACAGCCACACCGTCAACCAATGTTGCCGTTCCACAGACGGATACTGGTTTTTCTCCGTCCACGACACCAACAACGGTAGCACCATCGACGCCTCCTCTGTCAACTTGTACAGAACTGCAAGTGTGGTCAGCCAAGCCGTCTACAATTCCTATTCCTTCACCGTCTACTACAGCTTCATTGCTAGAGAGACGTGGATCATCCCTAACAGCTCTATCTCCATTAAAATTGCCAGAGCAGTTGTTAGACTCTGAAGAGGAAGAGGAGGAATCCTACGAGGATGAAAGTTTTCGTGCAGCCAGAAGCCCATCTGAGCTGCTTATAAAATACCAGGATGAAGAACCTGAAGAAGAGGAACAATTCCTTGAGCCTTCTGGTCGGGCTCCTGTGTCGGTGCCTTCCACGCAGATGCCATTGGATCTACTACATAATCTGCAGTATATGTTGAGTGATTATTACCGCCGATTCCCACCTTCAGAATCAGGTGATTCACGCCTCTCAACGCCTATGCCACAAACATCTACAGCACCATTAAGACCACCAAGACAATCTTCTCCCCTGCCAACTTCGGAGACACAACCTACAATACTTCCCTCTCCAGTACCATCTCATCACACCCAGAATGATGTTACTTCTGATGAGGAAACAGAAGAAGGCGAGGTAGACGACAAGTCAGTACTGTCAGAGTGGGACGACTATCAAGCACAAACTCCTTCTCCAGCTGGTCCACCTGCGGCGGACTCTCCGCGGGTAGACATTGCGACTTTTCATCAGATTATGGACAGGGCAACGAAAAGGTTTCTTATCACCATGGAGGCTAAACAGTATGAATGCTTCCTATATTATTTTAAGTATCTACCGCAAAGGCAAGTGAAGACCATCCCAATAATTGACGTTATTTGGAAGGAGGGTTTGAAGATAATGGCCACACCAAACTCTCTGCCGGCAGTTCTACCTAGAGTAGATAAAAAATATAAGGGGCCTCTCACTTCACCGGCATGCCTTATTAGTCAAGCTAAAACTGATTCAGTTGTTGCCCAGGTGGCTCAGAGGAGGGCCAGAAATCCTTCTTCGCAAATCACTGCTCCCCCGGATAGAGAGGGAAGACGTCTCGACTCAATAGGTAAGAAGGTCTCGACTATAGCGGCAACTACTGTCCGTGCCAAAACTCCCCAGCAATACTTGGGAGGTATGACAGGCAGATGTGGTCAGACATAGCGCCTTAGATTGAAAAGCTTCCGGAGCCGTAGAAATCTGAGGCCAAAAATATTTTGCACGAAGGTGAATGTGCATCGGCTGAATTGATGCTGCAGTGGACGTGACGGCTACAGGTTTTAGGCAGCTGGCGGGTGCAGCTGTTCTGAGAAGACAGGGATGGCTAAAATCTACATCCTTTCGCTGGGAGGTCTAGTCTAAGATCATGGACATGGCCATTGATGGAGAGTTCCTTTTCGGGCAACACGTGGATGAGGCTTTACAAGCCATAAAGAAGGACACGGAAACAGCACGATCGCCAGGAACTCTACAATTCCGTAAGTCTTCCTTTCGTGGTGCAAAAGGAAGAGGCAATTTCTCAAACAGAGGAGGTTATTCGCTGCAGCGTTCATATAACAACACGCAGGGTAACCAAAGATACCAACTGTACAGACAACAGACGTACGGTCAGAAAGGAAATAATTATTCCCAAACAAGAAGGAAATCCTCTTATCGTGGAAGAGACAACAACAAGAGCAAATGAGGAGTACAAGCTGCCACCACCTCTACCCAAGCCAAATGTACAAATTGGAGGAAGAATATCCCACTTCTTATCAAATTGGTCAAAGATTACTACGGACAGATGGGTCCTGGACGTTGTGTCCAGGGGCCACATTCTAGAATTTGTCAAAGCCCCTCCAAATGCTCCCCCAAAGGGTCCACCAACAGCTCATCTCAAAGAGCTGTTCTCCCAAATATATACCAAGATTCGAAAAGGAGCAATCAAAAAAGTACCTCGATTGCAAAGAGGAAAAGGATTTTATTTGAGGTTTTTCCTAATTTGCAAGAAGTCGGGGGAATGGCGCCCCATCCTCGACCTGCGTGCCCTCAACAAATACCTAAAAAAATTGTCCTTCCAGATGTTAACACTCCAAGAAATCCTCCAGTTTCTCTCAGAAGGGGATCAATTGGCAACACTCGACCTTCAGGACGCATACTTCCATCTAACCATTCTACCCAGACACATGAAGTTTTTAAGGTTCAGAGTGGCTGGCAGGGACTTCCAGTTCAAAGTTCTCCCTTTTGGACTGCGTTCAGCCCCCAGAGTTTTTACAAAGGTGTTAGCTCCGGTAGCAGCTCATCTTCGATTGGAAGGAATTCAAATGTACCCATATGGTCCCTGGGTTCCCCTCCCGCCGGGCCAGATCAGTGGGCTAGTTCAGTGTTCCTCACACAGCTTGGTGGGCAGCGCCTAAACCCTGTCACCCCCAGTGGCATTGGTTCCGGACGAGGCCCTACCGCCTAAGTCTCCTGCGTAGGTTCCCCCAGGTCAGTGATGCCCCAACTGGCTAAAAACTTTCCCTCCTTTCTTTATATATGCCCAGGTCAGGTGACCACACTCTAAGGCGGCAAAAGCAGACCCCGACCCTATTCTAGAAGGTTCCAGGAGCTTCCCTACTCTAACTATGGGCAGGCTAGGCAGGCTGGTATTGCAACAATGTTTAAGGGTTCCAGCCAGCTCCTGGCAACTAGGGTGCTACTAAAAAGACCACTCCGCAGTAGCAGGGGCCTGTGGCAGCCATGTTGGAAGTAGAGAGCACCTCACCTTAACATTGGTTAGCAATGGTAAAGTGCTCGGAGACCTAAGGCCAACAAAAAAAGAAGGTGGGAAAAATGAGGCAAGGGCGAATAAAATAGGGAAAGACCACCCTAGGGCTGACAGGTCTAACACCTCTTATCCCCAACTGTCGTCTAAGGATGAGGCCCTTGCAGGAAGAACTCAGTCTTCAGTGGGTGCAAGTGATAGGATGATTCGAGGACATAATCAGCATAACTCCTCGGATGCGGAACTCCATTCAATGGTGGATGCACACGTGCAACCTGCAGGTGGGATGTGCATTCCTAACAGAGGTGCCCAGATTCATTGTTACCACGGATGCTTCTCTGGAGGGTTGGGTCGCACACCTCCTCCAGGGAATGACGATCAATGGGGAATGGAACGTGCAACAGAAAAAGTGGCACATAAACCTCCTAGAGCTACGAGCCATTTTTCTCGCTCTAAAGTCCTTTCAAAAAATGACCGAAGGTTCCACAGTTCTAATTCGAACAGACAATACGACCAGTATGCATTACCTGAACAAACAGGGAGGCAGAAGGTCGGTCCGGTTATCTCATCAAGCACAAGAGATCTGGAATTGGGCTCTGGATCACGACATCAATCTTTCAGCGATCCATGTTCCAGGGGTGTCCAATGTGCTAGCGGACTCCCTCAGCAGGTCTGCTGTAACCAATCACGAATGGGAGATCCATCAGCCAACACTGGATCGAATATTCCGAGAGTGGGGTCACCCCGACCTGGATTTGTTTGCGATGAATCAGAACCGGAAATGCCCACACTTTGCAAGCTGGATTCCCCACAAGAACTCATGCGGGGATGCCCTTTCGATTAACTAGTTTCGGATATTTGCATACGCCTTTCCACCAATTCCTTTAATGCCCAAGGTCATCAGAAGATGAAGAGACAACCATGTTGTCTAGTTCTAATCGTTCCAAGGTGGCCCGACAGTTTTGGTTCACCAAACTTCTCCTCCTCTCGGAGTGCAGTCCAATCCAATTGCCACAAATACCGAATCTCCTGACCACTCAAGGGGGCCAAGTGTGCCATCCGGACCCAGCTTCCTTGAAATTATCAGCTTGGCTCCTCAACACAATGAGTTTGCCCACTTAGACATCTCTGCAGATTGTCAAGAAGTTCTGGCCAATGCTAGAGAGCCAGCCACAATTAAAACCTACAAGCTCAAATGGAAGCGTTTTTGTGTCTGGTGTCGCTCTGCTGATCTGCATCCCATCCATTCTAGACCAGAACATAGCTTGCCTTTCTTCCTTCATCTGGCTAGATCAGGTTTCTCGCATTCAACTCTAAAAGTATTTCTGGCAGCCATTTCCAGATTCCGTCAGGACGGTTTCAAACTCTCTCTTTTCTTCAAGGATAATTCAGCAATTTTTTAAAGGACTATTCCGTATGTTTCCTCCAATTCGACATCCACCTCCATCTTGGCATTTGAATGTGGTGCTCGCTCAGCTCATGCGTCACCCCTTTGAGCCCATTCATAAAATTGATCTCAAACTCCTTTCATGGAAGGTCTCTTTACTCTTGACTTTGACGTCAGCTAGAAGGGTCAGTGACATTCAAGCATTCACTTCAAAATTTCCTTTCTTGCAATTTACTTCAGATTCTGTGGTGCGACGTACTAATCCTAAGTACATGCCCAAAGTTCCATCTGACTTTCATCTTAATGAGCCGGAATTTTTTTTTCCAAATCCACAATCAGCGGCTGAAAGAGCTTTACACTCTTTAGAAACCAGGAGATGTCTCAAGTTCTACCTTCAAAGAACAGCCACTATTAGCAAGACAGACCAACTCTTTGTGGCCTATGGAAGACTGCGCCAAGGGATGCGCGGTATCCAAACAAACTATAGCCCGATGGGTTTCCTCGGCAATTGGACTCTGTCATCAACAAGCAGGAAGACCCTTGCAGTCTTTGCCAAGAGCGCATTCTACAAGAGCGGTATCCTCTTCCACCGCTATTTTCGCAGGTGTGCCTCTTCTTCAGATCTGCAAAGCTGCAGCTTGGTCCAGCAGGCACACTTTTACCAGACACTACTGTTTGGACTCTGCCAGTGATGCAGATGCTTCGGTGGGAAGAGAAGTTCTTCGCAATCTTTTCAAATAGGTGAGCCTCTGTTCTCCCTCCTCCTCTATGCTCTTTTTAGACGCTTCTTGCATGTTATTATTGTTTGGCTATTTATGCATCTATCCTATGATACAATAAGCGTCTATGAGCATGATGTTCTTTTGTACTGCTATCTACTCTGATTCAGGCATGTGAATCTATGAAAGACACCCCAGTACTGGAGAAGAACAATAGTTACTTACCTGTAATCTGTAATCTGTAGTTCTCCAGTATTGGTGTCTTCCATAGATTCACATGCACCCGCCCACCTCCCCTCAGAGGCTCCCTCAGGCAATTATTTTGGTTTTATTCCTGTGCAAGAAAATCTGAGAGCCTGAGCCTCTGAGGAGAACATTCTGGTGGGTTGCTGTCGCCTGATTGGCTGCAGTTTGGTCTATACAAAATGACTAGGATAGTCATGAGTGTGGAAGTTTTGTACACTGTAGCTTAGGGCTACTTTACTTCCTGGTTTGGTTTTACCAAGGTTTTGGTTTTTCTATAGGCATATTATTGCTTTTTTATGTACCGTGGGACTCCCACTCCGATGACGGGGAATGATTCAGGCATGTGAATCTATCAAAGACACCAATACTGGAGAACCACAGATTACAGGTAAGTAACTATTGTTCTTCTTAACCCCAGAATAGATAAGAAATACAAGGCAGCTCCCACTAACCCCATATACATCAAGGGTCAACTTTCTTTGGGATTCCCTGGTTGTAGCCAATGCACGCAAAAGAGCAACTCTCAGGGGTCAGGTGACACAACACCTCCTGATAAAGAATATAAATTATTAGACACATCAGGCAAACGTATGGCGTCTCAAGCTGCAAACTCATGGAAAATAGCCAACACACAAGCCCTTCTGGCAAGTTATGACAGGGCTCACTATGATGAGCTAGAAAAGATCATTCAACATCTGCCTCAACAATTTAAGGACAAAGTCAATGACCTTATACAGGAAGGCAAACTAATCACTATTACATCCATAAAATATGCGCTCGACGCAGCAGACGCCACGTCCCGCGCAGTAAATACCAGTGTTTTGCTACGCAGACATGCCTGGCTCAGGGTATCTGGTTTTAAAGAAGAGGTACAAAATACATTCCTTAATCAACCTTTTGGCCAGGAGCACTTTGGCCCTACAGTGGACACATCTTTCGAAAATATAAAAAAGGACACAGATACTACCAAGTCTATGGGAGCTCTACAGTGACCTTCTAACAGAGTCTCCTTTCTGAGTTCCTTCTATAGAGCAGGCTGCAAAACAAATACAACAGAACACCCGTCCTCATCCTGCAAAAGTCCCAACCAGGGCTCCCTTTCCAGAGGATAAACTAGAGGTTACAGGGGGCCCAACAACAAGGGCAGAGGCAGGGGTAATAACACCTGCAGCTCCCCTAATACCAAACAGTGACTTCTCTGCACTTTCCCCCGATCATCCCACTCCTGTCGGGGATGCCTCTCACAGTTCCTGCCTGTCTAGAATTCTGTTACAATAGACAAGTCGGTAAGACAAATTATCCAGTATAGGTATTGCCTGGAACTCACTTCTACCCCTCCCAACATACCTCCCAACAGCGCCCAATGTCATCAGAACACCTGACGCTTCTCAAACAAGAGAGTCTTGCACTATTACAAAAACATGCAATAGAGCCGGTTCCCTGGCCTCCTCAAGGCACACGAGTCTATTCCCTCTATTTTTTAATTCCAAAAAAGGATGGCTCTCAGGCCAATACTGGACCTCACACCGATCAACTTCTACATCCTATCAGACCACTTCCACATGGTCACTTTACAACAAGTGCTTCCGCTACTTCAGCAAGGCGACTTTCTCTCCACTCTAGATCTAAGGGACGCCTACTTCTACATTCCCATTCATCCCGCTCGCAGGAAATATCTCAGGTTTGTGGTACATGGGCAACACTACCAGTTCAAAGTTCTACCATTCGGGATCACCACGGCACCCAGGGTTTTCACCAAGTACCTGGCAGTGGTTGCAGCCCATTTGAGAAGACAGCAGATTTATGTCTTCCCATATCTGGACAACTGGCTCATAAAAGCAAAATCCCACAACAGCTGTGTTCAACACACACTCCGTACAATACAACTGCTTCACAGTAAATCTGGGTAAATCCCATTTCCAACCGTCCATAGTACAACAATATCTAGGAGCTACACTAAATACTTCCACAGCCCTAGCATATCCCAACCCAGTCAGGATAACAGTTATACAGATACTAGTTCAAAGAGTTCAGCCACAACACTACCTACCAGCACGAGTGTTCATGCAACTGATAGGGATGATGGCCTCTTGCATTTTTCTCGTTCCTTATGCAAAACTTCTAATGCGTCCATTACAAGAGTGCCTAACACATCAGTGGAACTAGGCTCAGGGCAGATAACAGATCTGGTGTTGGTGGACAACCGCACTCATCGCTCTTTGCAATGGTGGAACACACAGAACCTTTCCATAGGGTGGTCGTTCTTTGAGCCAGTCCCACAGATAGTGCTAACAACAGACGCATTGCTCACAAGCTGGGTATCTCATCTTCAAACCCACACCATTCAAGGTATCTGGACCCCCCAACAAAAACTATTTCACATCAACTACCTGGAATTGATAGCAGTCTTCCTAGCGTTGACATCTTTTCAACTGCACCTGCTAGGTAAAGCTGTCCTGATTCATACAGACAACATGACAGTGATGTATTACATACAGAAGCAAGGGGGGACACACTCCCTACAGCTATCACACCAAGCTCAAAGCATATGGAAATGAGCCATTCCTTAAAAAATATACCTCATGGCAGAACATCTCCCAGGGGTACACAATCAATTAGCTGATCCGCTCAGCCGTCAAGCACAACAGATCCACAAATGGGAACTTCATTCTCAAGTTCTTCTTCCATTCTTTCGCATGTGGGGAGACCCAGTAATAGATCTGTTTGCCACACACCAAAACGCAAAAAGCTAAAACTTTGCATCCAGGTATCCACAACCATTGTCCAAAGGCAATGCACTATGGATGAAATAGTCAGGCAAATTTGCTTACGCTTTTTCGCCTCTCCCACTCATTCCGTTAGTGGTGAAGAAACTCAAAAAACATTCCCTCACAATGAACCTAGTTGCTCCAACATGGGCAAGACAAGCATGGTTCACAACTCTATTGGAACTATCAGTAGTACCACATCAAAAGAGACACCTCTCACCCAAACTTCTTACTCAGAACCAGATCCAAATCAACTCAACCTTGCAATCTGGCTCCTGAAATCTTAGAGTGTGACTACCTCATTCTCTTGCCAGACTGTATTAACATTATCAAAAAGACCAGATGCCCTACAACAAGGGCATGCTATGCGGCAAAATGGAAGTGATTAGGCAATTATTGCACACACAACAAGATCAACACACTAGATGCTTCCATTCAGAACATCATCTGTTACCACTTGCATCTACAACCAACAATGTAACCTAGCATATACATCTATCAGGTTACATCTAGCCACCATAACGGCCTACCTACAAAATAGACAACACTTGTTTCGAGTCCCCGCTATCAAAGCTTTTATGGAAGGACTTAAAAGAATAATTCCACCAAGAGCTCCAACCTCTCCGGTGGGGAACCTAAATGTATTCCTAACCAGACTAATAGGTCCTCCTTTTGAACCTCTCCACAAATGTGAACTACAGTTTCTCACTTGGAAAGTGGCCTTTATGGTTGCTATCACATCTCTCAGAAGAGTTAGTGAACTCCAGGCATTAACCATACAAGAACCATTTTTACAGATCCATCATAACAAAGTGGTTCTTAGAATTAACCCAAACTTTTTACCCAAAGTAGTAGCTGCCTTCCATCTGCATCAGTCTGTTGAACTCCCGGTATGTTTTCCTCAACCACACTCAGTGTTCTACACACCTTAGATGTTAAAAGAGCAATACTCTACCACATTTAAAGAACAAAATCCTTTAGGAAAACCATACAACTTTTTATGGCTTTCTCCCTACCTCATAAAGGTAATCCTATAGCCAAAACAGAAATTGCTAGTTGGATTGTAAAATGCATATAAATATGCTATATCAAAGCCACACCAATGTTAACTATTCCCCCTAGAGCTCATTCTACACGCAAACATGGGGCTTCTATGGCATTCTTAGGGAACATTCCCCTAGATGACAAGAAAAGCAGCAACTTGGGATACACCACAAACCATCACAAAACACTATTGTGTAGAACTGCAGGCAAAACAACAAGCTAGTGTGGGCCAGGCTGTACTAAAAACACTATTTCAAACTACTGCAACAGATATAGGTAGCCACCGCTAAGGAGGTAACTGCTGTATAGTCTATGCAAAAGTGTACAATCTGCAGCTCATATGCCTCGAACAGAAAATGCTACTTACCAGTATGCATCTGTTCTTGGCATGTAGAGCTACAGAGCTGTACACGCCCACCCGCCTCCCCCGATACCTCTATCTGTTCCAGTATTATCTTACTTAGATACATCACGCATGGACATCTTTCTATTTCTCACTACTCCATCTATCCCTAAGTGGCAAAAACAATCTAACAATGGAGCCGAAGCCAATGCGCTTTGTTGACCGAAGGAGGAGGCACCAACCTCGTGACTACAAGACTTCTTCGAAGACAAAAACAACATGCAAACATTCGAGCCCAACACCAGATGGCGATCTATGCAAAAGTGTAAAACTCTGCAGCTCTACATGCCAAGAACAGATGCATACTGGGAAGTAGTATTTTCCTTATTGCCTGCCCTTAATACAAATTTGTTATGTGAAAGCCAAACGGCCTTCGCCGGTCCATTCTAAAACCCACTTAACCCGCACAAAAGGAGCTTCTATGGCTTTCTTGGGTAAAATTCCTATGCTTGACATGTGCAAAACAGCTATCTGGTCTACTCCCCACACATTCATAAAACATTATTGTGTAGATTTTTTAGTGTGCCATTAAGCCCATGTAGGTCAGGTTGTCCTTTGCACACTTTTCCAGGTTTCTTCAACATCCTCAGGGTAGCCACCACTTTTGGGAGGAATGCTTTACAGTCGATGCACAGCGTGTATGTCTACGGCTAAAGATGCCACTAATGGAAAATGTTACCCCTGAACATCAGTTTGTGGCATGTCGTGCTGTAGATTCACTCATGCCAACCCTCCTCCCCAGATTCTTTTCAGTGTTACAGACATTTTCTCTTTAACTTTTATGTATGATATTTCCTGCGCATGGTCATCTTTCTGTATCTCTGTGCTTCATCTAAGTCCTTACACTGAGTGCGGGAAAAAACTATTTAACAATGGAGCCGATGCCCATGCACATTACAAGCAATATGTGGAGTCACAGTAGCTTGTGACTCAAAAAGACGTCTTTGAAGGAAAACAAGTTGCACATGTTTCCAGCCCAACACTAAATGGCAGGACTATGCACAGCATATGAATTTACAGCACTACATGCCACGAACAGATTCTTACAGGAAAGTAACTTTTTACATGCGCAAACATACATATGGAATGTGAAATCTGTGTAATCTTTTATAGGTAAGTACCTAAGTGTGACACCTTAGAAATTAAAAAATCCAATAAAAGTGTTTTTTTTGTCTTTCGTTTCTTAAAAGGTTGCCGTTGTCTACCTCTTTTTTGACTCACAAGGAGATGTTCACACCAAGGTAAGAGAGCAGAAAATGTGCACTTCAGACCTCTTGCACAGTGACTTACACTTTATGTTGCAAACCAATATTTAGTGGAATGTGAAAGTCCAAGAAGTAAATAAAGATGCCATTATATTTTGTATTTATCTTGTCACATTTGCCGCACTTCAAAGACAGACGTCTAATGTCAAGCTATTTTCTTCTGACAAATTGCTGCTTAATTTTTTAGATGGGCATTGGTGTTTAGAAAGTCTGCTTACTTTGCATCCTGCGAAAGAAAAGTAATGTGAAATAAGTGAAAATCTTGCTGGGGTACAGGAAGTGCAAAAGGAAAGGCTGTAGGATGTATTATTTTTCTAACACACAAGAAACTGCAAATACCTGAAATGAGCTGTACACATTTAGAGGTTAGGTAAGCAAAAATGCAACACATTATTTTGTAATTTCGAAGTCTTATGGAAACAAAGATTTTAATAGTATCAAAACAAATCAAGACACTTTATTTGGTGATGCACAAATGACAAATGTTCATTGAAACCCGATATTCACACATTACTCCAGGATTGGAACTTTCATAGATTCCCATGCTTGAATCATTCCCCGTCGTCGAGATGGGAGTCCCCAGTATATGACCCATTAGCGACAGTATGACAGCTTAAACGTCCGGCGCATGCAGAGTAAAGTGTTCTTTTAAATCGCTGCTCATAAATCTTCACCTGAAGAATCCCTATTGTAGGCCTCCACGAGCGACCGGCGAGTTTCTCCCAGCCTTCTGGAGTAGGAGAGAAAGAGTTAGTAGATTAAGTTCAAGTTCAAGTTTGATATTTGTATAGCGCCCCATATACCCAGAGGGTCTCAAGGCGCTTGAGAGGGAGGGGTAATTTATTTATCTATTTATTTATCGAATATCCAAGTTTTTAGTTGTTTTCTGAAGGAGAGGTGGTTCTGTGTAAGGCGGAGGTGGGTGGGGAGAGAATTCCAGGTTATGGCCGCTAAGTAGGAGAAGGATCTTCCCCCATGGTGGATTTGTGGATGCGTGGGATTGCGGTGAGGGCTTGAGTGGATGAACGCAGTTGGCGGGAGGATTTGTAAAAGGACAGGCGCGTGTTGAGGCATTCGAGTCCTCGGTCGTAGAGGGCTTTGTGTGCGTGGGTAAGGAGGCGGAATGTTATTCTCTTGTTGACGGGAAGCCAGTGGAGGTCTTTCAGGTGCCCGGAGATGTGAGCTCGGCGGGGGAGGTCTAGTATGAGTCTGGCTGAGGCATTTTGGATGCGTTGGAGTTTTTTCTGTAGTTTGGCCGTTGTTCCGGCGTAAAGGGTGTTTCCGTAGTCCAGTCGGCTGGTAACCAGTGCGAGGGTGACCGTTTTTCTTGTTTCGGTGGGGATCCAACGGAAGATTTTTTTGAGCATGCGAAGGATGTTGAAGCATGATGAGGAGACGGCGTTGACTTGTCTGGTCATTGAGAGGGAGGAGTCCAGGATGAAGCCCAGGTTGCGTGCGTGGTCCTTAGGTATGGGTGCATTTCCCAGGGCCGGTGGCCACCATGAGTCGTCCCAGGCGGAGGGGGGTGAGCCTAAGATGAGGACTTCTGTTTTGTCCGAGTTCAGTTTTAGACGGCTGTCCTTCATCCATTCGGCTACTTCTTTCATCCCTTCGTGTAGGTTGGTTTTGGCGGTGTTTGGGTCATTGGTGAGGGAAAGGATAAGCTGTGTGTCATCTGCGTAGGAGATGATGTTGAGGTTGTGTTGGCGTGCGATGGAGGCAAGGGGACTCATGTATACGTTGAAGAGAGTGGGGCTGAGCGATGATCCCTGTGGTACGCCGCAGATAAGTTCGGTGGCCTCTGATCTGAAAGGGGGGAGGCGGACTCTCTGGGTTCTTCCGGCGAGGAACGAGGTGATCCAGTCCAGTGCTTTTCCTTGTATTCCGACGTTGCTTAGGCGTTGAATAAGAGTGTTATGGCAGACAGTATCGAAGGCTGCGGAGAGGTTGAGTAGGATGAGGGCGACAGTTTCTCCGTTGTCTAGTAGTGTTCGAATTTCATCTGTAGCTGCGATGAGGGCGGTCTCAGTGCTGTGTTTGGCTCGGAAGCCGGATTGTGAGGAGTCGAGGGATTTGTTGGATTCGAGGAAGGCGGCGAGCTGACTGTTGATGGCTTTCTCGATGACTTTGGCAGGGAATGGGAGGAGCGAGATGGGGCGGTAATTCTTGAGCTCAGTGGGGTCAGCTGTGGGTTTCTTCAGAAGGGCGCTGAGTTCGGCATGTTTCCAGCTTTCCGGGAAGGTAGCAGAGTTTAGAGAGCAGTTGATGACATCTCGGAGATGGGGTGCGATAATGGAATCTGCTTTGTTGAAAATGTGGTGGGGACATGGGTCGGTTGGTGATCCTGAGTGGATGGAGTTCATCAGGCGGATGGTCTCTTCAGTGGTGATTGGGTTCCAGGTGCAAAGGTTGATAGAGGGGTGTTCAAGTTCGGAGGTGGGTGGGGTGGACTGGATACCGGCCTTGTTTGCGAAGCTGTTATGTATGTCTGCGATTTTGTTGTGGAAGAATGAGGCTAAGGAGTTGCAGAGGTCTTGGGAGGGGGTGATGACGTTCATGTCGGCGGTGGGGTTGGTGAATTCTTTGACAATATTGAATAGTTCCCTGCTGTTTAAGCGTTGTTGTCGAGTCGGTCTTTGAATTACCTTCATAGAGTTTGACGGTGAGGATCTCCCGTCACGTCTATTACCTGCAGTGTCATGAGTGCTTGCTTGTGCTCGATCTGGAATCGGTGCCCTCGGTGACGTGGGCCCATTCTGAGCTGTCATTATTTATTTTTCATTTTTACAATCACAGTTTACAATTACGCGCCGGTACCTTATGGCGAGCCATCTATTTAACCACTTGATATTTTACTTTTTTTGACCTCATACCATGAACTCGCTCACACTGAAGGATGAAAAACTTACCTGATTCTATCACAATGACTATACTTGACAAATGGGATACACAAGCAGATATTAAAGGAAAGTGACTTTTTAACAAAAGGAAACTCTACAACACACTTCCACGGAATAATGTTGTTTCAATCTCTGACATTCAGATTTTATAATATGTGAACAAAAGACAGCATGTGCTGCCCTGGCCGCCTGTGCTCCTGTAAACTGTCAATGTTCACGTAGTAATGAATGTATTCTTTAAATGCACAAAAACCTGAGGTTAACAATTTGACCTTCTTTAATGTTTAAATCATAATGTTTAACCTACAGCATCTTATAGATGATACAGACAGTATAAAACTCCAGGGAATGCATACGAGTTCTGTTTTCTTTGCTTTTGTTTCCCATTTAGAAATAGCAGGTACTATTAACCTGACAAAAGGTGGGGAAACAAAAACCCACTTCACACTGTTGCAGATATAGCGACAGTACACTTCTACTGGTCCTAAAGAAAGCCCTTTAGACTCGGCTGGGCATATTGGGGCAGAAACATGTCGACCTCACATATGGACTACACTAGTGCGTAAAGATTAGTAACATGGTTTATAGACGCACACTTTTTGTTTTAACCTTTTCACATCTCCATACAATAAACAACTTCACGATAATGAAGATGTAGAAAAATGTTAACCTCACTTCATTTTTTGAGCACTTCACTTTGTTCTTCCTTTTTGGTCTCTGGACACTACTGTAGTACCAGTGGGTCTACCTCCTGGTGGAGATCTGCATACCAAAAATAACCCTATGGCGATGCTGTCACGTTACGAATAGGTGAATGAAGGTTTTTATGAAAGGTACCAAACATCTATGACCCTGGTCACACAGGTACAAGTGGTCCATTCCCTATTGATCTTTGTACATTACATGGAAGCTGGATGGACCTTTGCTACTCCCTCCCTCCCCCTCTTGTGATTAAATACAGAAATAATTTTAGACTTATGGGTGCTATCCATCGTTCAGCAAGGGTACTGCCTAGAGCCTACATGACACCCTCCAAAAACGGTGGGAGGACAACAAACTACTACAAGATAACATCCTAACAGCCTGGGAAAGCTTTATGGAACGCTTTGTCCCATCTAACCGTAAATCGAACTTGACAAAAAATTAGCAAAAAATCAAACAGGAACCACTGAGCAGGCCAGCAAGCAAACAATTAATTCATTTATCGGGAACCCTCCATGCCGAGTTAATAAAAATAAGGGGCAAAATAAACAGAATAATGCGCAACCTCTGCCAAAACTGCTTAGCCGATAAAACACAGCTGGCTCTAAGGAAGCTCAGTGCCCGAAAAAATAAAATCATCTGGCTAGCAATAATAGAAACCACTAAAACAACATGGGCAAAACTGCTACATGATGAAAAATCAAAGTACAGCTCCAGGTTTTGGCAGACAGTCAAGAGCATAGAGAACCCAACAGCACCAGGAATTAACTTGCATATAACGGAGGACGCCTGGGCAAAATACCTACAGAGTCACTTTAAATCAGAAGACAGTGAAAATACACATGACAAAGTGGCATGTCTGAGCGAGTGGAAATCCCTAAAGCACCACGACCCGGAGTCTATATCCTTCTTTTCACTTAAAACGATTGTGGACAAAATTTCGAAAAGCCAAAACGAAGGAGCGCCAGGCTCTAACGGGCTCCCCCCAATAGTATACAAGCAGGGGCGTAACACAGGCCCCGCATTCCCCGCAGTGCGGGGGCCCCTGAGCTGCAGAGGACCACCTCAGCACTGTATTCACACCGGAGAGCTCTGGATTAAATCCGGAGCGGGCCCCTTTGTGTACTTTGCAGGGGGAGCCCTTCAACTTTCGTTACGCCACTGCATACAAGCAGGATCCAACCTATTGGGCTGGATCATTACTACCAGTCTTTCACAACATTTTGGAAGCCGGAAGAATCCCAGATTCTTAGAAAGGATCGATCATCTCACCTATACACAAGGAAGGTAGCAAAAACAAACCAAAGAACTAAAGACTCATAGCGCTAATCAACATTGAGGCTAAATATTATGCTGGCCAACTACTCGTTGAACTAATCGAGTGGGCAGGGTAAAACAATATAATCTCAATCAACCAAACAGGTTTTCAGAGAAACCTGGGGACAACTACAAACATTCTTGCTCTCTCTCTTTTAATTGACGCCAAGAAAGCAATTAAGAAACCACTATTTGTTTGTTTTATCGACTACAAAGCAGCTTTTGATAGCGTTAGCAGAGGGAAACTGTGGGCTAAGCTAGCTGGGTAGAAAATGGCTCCAACCCTTCTGAACCAGCTAATCCTGCTCCACTCCAAGACATGGGTCCAAATTAAGTTAGGGTCCGGCGACAGTCTGTCGAGGTGAATTCCAACCACTAATGGGCTAAAATGGGCTGTGACTTGCCCTAACCCTGTTTAACCTTTTCATGTCAGACCTCTCAAGAGAACTGTATAATTGTCATTACCAGGCCCCGAATTTGGATGGCCTGTCACTCTCAAACTTACTATACGCCGACAACCAGATACTGATCAGCCGAACCCAGTTGGTCTGCAGCATTTGATAAATGTTACGAGCGACCTCGCCATAAAGAACGGATTAAGCATAAACCATGAGAAGTTCAAAGTAATGGGCTTTAACCAACGAAGTACCAAGAATCAATTCAGATGGCGGCTGGGGGACAACTGGAGATGGTTAAAAGTTACAAATATTTGGGAATTATCTTTGACAACATGTGAACGTACCACCAACAAAAAGTGGATATTCAAGGAAGAGGAACCATTCTGGCTGTTATGCTAAAAAAAATCAAGCACAACATAACTGGCCCCAATCATATCCCTCTACTGGAAGTACTCCGGGCAAAGCTTCTACCTCCAATCACGTATGGCAGTGAATCAATGAGAGGGAAATACGAAATAACGAGACAAGGTGGTCTCCAAAGCCGCTAGAATACTATTCTATCTCCCACAATCCACTTCTCCAGCACAAATAAGGCTGGAGCTTGGCCTACAGAAGCAGCAAATAGCAAGGAAGGGCGTTTACGCCAAATGCTGGTACAAAATAAAGAGAGCAAAGTCTTGTTGTTTAAACTCATACTTGTGGAAAGAGATGACTAGAAGAAACAAGCATTTGCAATGCAAATTGGTCTCACATTTGAGAGTTAGAGGTATAGAGGCCAGATGTAGGTAATTCCTATTTACCGACTCTAAAATACAGAATTTTACCGATTCGGTATTTAAGAGTCGGTAAATAGGAAGAGGGCAGATGTAGGTAATTCTAATTTTAGAATTACCGAATCGGTATGATTCGGTATTTACCGATTCAGTAAATACCGAATCAGTATTGCCCATTGATTCCTATGGGCCATGAAGCCCATAGGAACGCATCAGTTTCGCTCTGACGCTGACGATTTCATGCGGATGCTAAGCCGGCTTTCGATTTCTTCTGCACAAATTGAACCTTGAGACTAGGTACAAGGATACTACCTGTTTGAATTAAACCACAGGCGAGATTTGGCGTTCCCTTAAGGCTATGACCCTCTGACATTGAATACTTTTAATCAGGCTGAGCTGCAGCCATCATCATTCATAGCTTTTTCGTATGTTTACTATAAGGGACATCCACATTGCATAAAACTTTTTGTCCTGATGATGGTCTTTGGATACTACCAGTGAGACCGAAACGGCGACACACCAGTCCAAGTCTTCATTCTATTTTTAGGTTTCGACCTTGGTGGGGGCACTGCAAAGCAGTGCCCCTCCCAGTCGAAAGCTATTGTTTACTATATGGGGGACTTGAACCCGCCCCTTCTTCCATTGGTTAGCTCCATAAATGGAGGCTAGCCATTGGAAGAGATTGGCCGTCAATCACGTTTTCCAGTGAAAACGCGATTCGGGGGCGTTTCTCGGGCTTTTTTTAAGCACCGCCCCTTTGTCCCGGGCCGCGCTGCGATTGGCTGCCGGCCCGGGACACCCGGTGACGTCATTCCCCGGGCCGCGCTGTGATTGGCTGCCGGCCGGGACACCCCCGTGACGTCAGCCAATCACAGCGCGGCCCGGGACCTGACTTGTTTTAGAAGCAACTAAGATGCACAGAAATAGAAAAAAATCAAAGCTATGCATAGAAAAATAATCCTCGCCTGAGACTTAATCTGTGCTTTAATGTTTTTTTTATTTAGAATTACCACATTGCGTGCACTTAGAACAATATCCCACGTAGGCACTTTTCTACGACAAAAACACTTGCCGAGAGCAGCGACTGGTTTTCTTGTCTGCATTTTGTCGCTGAAGATTTTTTTTCTTCTTGATAGCATATTGTGTTAGTTTGGGCGGAGCTGTGGGTGGCAAAGGCAATAGAAGCGCAGGTGTCTTTGTACTCCTGCCTTGGCAGCCAGCATTTGTAATTCCTGGGGTTGGGGCGGGGATGTCTGGACTCCCGGCTGCCCCTGTCCCTTTAAACTCAGCCTGAGGAAATGACAGCTGGAGCGTGAGGGGAGCTTTGTGTTGTATTTAGGTCTGATCTGAGGGGAGGGGGCTTCGGGGGTGTCATCACGATGGAAGCTTTGTGTTGTATTTAGGCCTGATTTGGGGGGGGGAGGTGGATTTATCAGGACAATCCTAAATGAAGCCCCTGGAAAGGGGGAGGGGGGCTGGCTTCAGAGCGCAGGGCACAACTGCAGTCGAGAGAGTCCCAGGGCATCTAAATTTCACTGAGAAGCCGTTTGGTGGGCGGTGCATCGTCCTGTCAGCGAGGAAACATTGCTCTTTCTACAGCAGTGTACTGGGATTAATTCCTTCCCTTTGCACGCCGCTGGTCTCTACCGGGGGCAGGTTGTGCCCCTGCGGGTTGTATTGCAAAGCGCTGCGGCCGCTGTCGCCTATTGATCCTCCGGTGGCGAGAGCGCGCACAGCGGGGCCGCACTCACGCACGCTCGCGGCGACGCGGTCTCAGCGCGACGGAAGCGTGCCCCTTCCCGGCAGTGCCACCCTCCCTCGCATGGAAGCGCTGACGCTGCAAGGGGACCCCGGGAACCACCGGAGACTTGGGGGCGCCCTGCTGCCACTTGAGCCTCCTCCGCAGAACAGCGCCTGACCCGCCACCGCCGAGCGAGGACTATGGTGTGTGCCATGCAAGCCTTCATTATTATTTCTTATTCAAGTTTTATTATTATGAGCAGTAGTAGTGGCAGAGAGGGCGGCTCGTGATCTCACATTGAGGAAACAGTGAGACTCGTGACTTCCATTTCGGTCTCAGTTTTTTTTTTTTTAAGCTGCGCTTTTCGATTCCTAATCGCTCCTTTGGTTTTCTTCTGAACTATCAATCTATCTAATGTGTTTGGTTCGCACATTAGTTCAGGTAAAATAACCCAGTGGGTTGTTGCACCTGCTGCAGATATGTGTCGTCTATAAATGTCAGGTTTGGGTCCCTGCAGAGCGATCGTATATATATATTTTTTTTCTTCTTCAGAGGAAGCTAAAATGAGCATAATTGAGTTCTGTTTCCAGTGATCTATTATTTCCGATGTAATGAAACGACAGCACTGTGGTGGCACAAGTAGTGCTGTGTTTTGGTGGCGCAGGAAGGCCTCTTTCACATTCCCCCTTCCCCATTCCCCTCAGATTGAAATCAACTTGAGCAATTCATTACTGGTGTTCAGAGTAAAATATGATCAGCACTATGCGGTGGGCATTGTAGGGAGCTGGGACAGGTGGGTAGTCTCAGTTGGCACAGGTTCAAGCTCTTTAATATTAGAAGAAAACACAGGAAGAGATAATAAAGCCATTGGAGGTTGCTTGGTGATAACATGATTGAGAGGCAGTTATGTTGCTTTAAATGCTTCCTTGTGGTATGTTTAAAGAAGGAAGGAGTTAGGCCCTTGTTCAGAAGGGAAGGCTGGACCTTGTAAAAGTTTTATACCACGAAAAATGCCACCCCCCTATTTACATTAGCCCTTGATTATAGGCGACACATCGGCTTCAGTCGGATATGCCAGGTATTTTATTTACCTTTGTATTCAAAAAGTTTTTCAAAGAATTATAACTTCTCATGGCAGAGAAAAACACTGTACATATAAAAAATAATAGACATATTGACAACAATACAGTATTTACAACATGAAAAAAATCACAAAGCGATTCATACAAAACAACTGTACCAGTTTCTGGGTATTCAGGCAAAGATGCAAAATAAATGTGCAACCCTCAATGATCATAAATGAGCAAAGTTTTTAAACTATTGGACAGAATCACATTCACAAGGAGATGTCACATTACACAAATGTTGTGATTCAAAGAACTCGCAGTGATTAGAAATTGCATCTCCTTTTATGCCGACGCGTTTCGAACACCAAACAGGAATTAAGGGTTCTCATCAGGGCCGGATTGCTTTCTGTCTGTATGTGTATGAAAGAAAGGTGACAGTGTATGAGTATCAGTATGTGACCTACTTAATTAAGACTGCTAATGATGTATCACATTCAAAAGTGATAGTACCTTATTTGTCGCTGTTGTTCTCAGGTAAGGTTTTGTGCATCAAAGAACTGTCGTCTGAGGGAAATTAAATTGGAACAATCAATTTTAGGCATCGTTCTATGCTAGCTAGCTCTGCTGTGACCTCATGTCAAAGTGCCGCATGACGTACCTTTCAGTGATTATCGGTCTGCGTGGGCCATCCCTACGCGCGATGAGGTTTTTCCTAAAGGAAAGGCGAGGATAGTTTTACTATCATGGAGCTTCTGCGTTGTTCTGAGTGAGAACAAAACAATCAATGAGTGATTCCTACCTTATAAGCCAGCACCGCGCGTTTCAGGAGCCGCTGGCTCCGTTGTCAGTTAGTTGCAGCCGGTGGCTTTTACCGCGGGTTCCGTGTGCAGTCCCGTATTGCTTTTGCTTTTATCTTGCGCTGTTTGAAAAAGACAGGGCGATCAGTTGGAGTCCCTGTGCCGGGCAAAGATAATCCCTGGCATCTTTTAGCACGGCTCACCTCGTATCGGGCGTCTTACTCCCACCAGGATTCCGCTCGCTATGGCAGGCGGCGGCCCGGTTGCTAGGTGACTAAGAGGGATTCTGGGACCGTGGGCATTCTGGGTGATGTAGTTCACTCGCGTTGCATTGAATGGAACAGAAGCTTTATTGTTGAACGCCTAGTCATATACCCTTCAGACAAGGGGGGGCATAACAGACCACGTGGAGCCCCACGTAATTCGTGACATTATAGCCTGGACACTTCTGACAGGGAGTTTAACCCATTAAGCGTGCTATTAAACTTTAGAATGAGATATGCTTCTTTCCTAAGGAGTGTTTCTTCAATATCAATTGGGCCTTTATTGGCAATGGGCGCTGTTGACCAAAGTACAGTCCACTTAAAATCCATTTCGCTGTGGTTTTGATCCAGGAAATGTTGTACCATGGGAGCACTTACCACCTTCTTTTTGATTCTTGACCTGTGTTGGGTCACACGGCTGTTGACCTGCTGGGTGGTTTTGCCTATATAAATCTTCTGACAGTCACATATGATTGCGCATACCACGTTACGCGTTTTGCAATTTGAAAAACAAGTATGTTTGCATTTGGTACCTCTATGGACAAACTCAACCCCCTCAATTGTGGAGTCGCATGAAATGCAGTTTCCACACTTGTGGTGTCCTTCAATAGGTTTAAGGCCCCATAGTGACAGTAAATCACTTTTGGGCTTTGGGGCTGTCACGTCGGCTCTAATGAGGTCCTGGCCAATACTTTTGTTCTTTTTGTACGCGAACAGCGGTCGCGGGAAAGGGCATTCAAGTCCCTCTAGTAAATGCCAATTCTTTAGGATCATCTGTCTTACTTTATGCGTGTCTGGTCCAAATGTGGTTACACAGACCAGCCTGTCCATGTCTCGCTTGACTGTGGTATGTTGGCAGTACTGAGGACAGGTGAACCAGGAGACCAGAACTGTAATCATGGCTTCCGTCTTGACACTATTCTACGATCCTAAGTAACTCCCTTGTCCAGCCCGGGCATACTTCTCTTATTTGCTAACGGGGTTGGACTGGCCCATAAAGCAATGAATCAGTGCCGGAAGTACAGGTCTGACAGGTCATTGTGTGGGTCTGGTTTTTGACTATTTGTGGGCTCTTTTATGATATGCTGGGCTGGTTTTTAGGTCACAGCCTACCCAACAGCACAGCTGTCTGGTTTTATTTGAGTCATGTCTCCCAGCGCATTATGTTTCTCGTTACGAGAAGTGTCTTAAACCGTGAAGGAACATGTCAGCAAACCTTACCCACACCCTCCTTTCTCCACAGGCTTGTTTGTTGCTGGGATTGATTTTGCGTTTACATCTGAAAATAGCGCCTGGATGCCGTCACACATGATTGCATCCATCATGATTACGTGTTGTTCACAACTGCTTCTAGTGACAGGACCACATTTAGATCGATAGGAATATTAAAATCAGCCCATACAGCCAGTAGTAATTATTAAGCGCCCCTACCGGAGAGGGTCAGTTATATGGAAATCAGTACTCGCCCTGCCGCAAAAGGAGGAGAAGAGCCCGAAATGCTCAGCCATGCCCAATCAGTACAGGAACTTGCGACCCTGACGGGCTTCAATCTGCCTCCTCGGCGAGGAGCTAAAACCTCGAGCTGTTTAGTCAGAAGCCCTATGTGTGAGCGTATCCTTGACACAGGCGGAGAAAACGCGCTTTGACCAAGCCTGTAGCGAAATATTCAGTCCCAGCCGTCAGAGGGAAACATCAATCCACCCACCCGTGGCAGCCGTGCAAGAGCCCCTTACCCCTGAACACGTCTCCGTTTTGTAATCTTGCCTCGCTCACAGAATAGGCCCAGCATGTGCAGCTGGCCAGCCACCCCCTCTCACATAAACACAGGATACAGCATTTGTATAGCAGTGGGAGCCCAAACAGACAAAAGCACTACGTACAAGAAGTAACTCACCACCACCTTATACCGTGCAATGCAGCCCCCACCCCACGACCTTCTTCACTGCACATAGACATACACGCACGGACTAGCATTATCTTTCTACTATAATACCCTCCCTCTTTATACTAAGCCATCCACCACCCAACTACTACGACCCTTGCCCTGCTCCAGGCACTGCCCTTCTAATAACCACTACCTTTTAACTTTCCAGTGCAGTACCTTCCTGTGGCTAATGCGCTTTTGCTGCTGCATGTAGCACATGGCAATAACTAACCCTTTTTCTTTACTTCTCCAAGCAAGACCTGCCAACAACCACCACCCTTCTAATGCTCCCCACTGCAGGGCAGCGAATAAGAACCACACAGTTCCTGCTCCCTACTGTGCCTGCCAACAACCACCACTGTTCTACAACACGATGTAACACGCTCCAAAAATGTCCATACTTTTACCAGAACTTCACCACACTGCGGTTCTTGCCGGTAACAAGCAGCCTTTTACTGCTCCATGCTTCACATACAGTCATCGCAGTTCTTTCTTCTTTCTATCCTCTATGTAGCACCTGCCAATAACTACCCCTTTTTCCAGTGTTCAAGAGAGTGCCTGGTGATATTCGCCACCATTCTGCCAGACGATGCATTCATTGCCTACCAATAATCACCACCCTTTTGCTGTACCATACAGGATTGCCAAAACCACCTCCTCTGTTCTACTGCATCACCCACTGCGTGCCAATAAGTACCTTTCTTTTTCTGCTCCATGCTTCCTGTGTAACAACTGCCACTCTTTTACTGCTTCGTGCAGCACCCAATGAAAATGACTAAGCATCTCACCTACCAGTTTTCCTATACATTGCAGCACACGCGAAGAACCAATCACTTGGGCCTTGGTTTTGCTCCTCGTCCCTTCCCCCCCATTTCTGTGTGTGTGTTTGTGTTCTGTGTGTGTGTGCAAATGCAATAGGTCTCGCATTTGTGAGAAATTAAGCTATCGGCGTTGTAAATGACTATGCCATTTATTTATCGGTTTTCAAAACCAACACATAAATACAAAATTTGTCATTTACGATGCCAATAGCTCCAGTTTTTACAAAGGCGAAACCGTTGCATTGTAAATGCTTGTTTTACTTTCTATTTTATTTCTAAAAAGAAGTCAATTTTATATATATCTGTCCAAAGACTGGATTGTTTCTTATGTACCAATGGATTGTTTTGTTTTTTCCACGTACCTAAGATTTACATGCAATTACCTTTGATTATGTACCCTTACATTTGAATGCAAAATATAAATAATAACTTTTCTATGAAAAATATATTTGTCCGTGTTGCTTTACATTGTTTTCTTATGATTCATTTGGTGAATAATACTACATTGATTGTTGAAAATTATCTCAACTGTTCAATTTCTATGGGGCTAGTGTGGTAGTCTTTATGGAGTTTTGAAACAGCTAATAATACAACAAGAGCAGTATCTGATCCATTCAGCTTTCAAGTCTCAATAATAGAGGCTGTGTCTTATTGCAAAAATTTGTACTTCTAAAAAATCCCTTGTAGGCATCTTTCCTGTAACGTAACGAAAAACAAGCATGTGCACGAAAAGGCACAAGCACGACCCGGAGTGCCCTGAGAGAGCCATGGGGCCGCTAAGAAGTCACAGACTGCGGGAAGGCGGGGGAGGGATGGGAAGAAAGTAGTCTGCGCAGTAAAGGGGCCGATAGCCATGGCAGGACACAAATGACGACATGGCCAACATGGAGAGGGACTAACAAGCCAAATACCAATCAAAATGCAGCATTTAGAAAGTAAGCCAACCCAAAATATGGACGGAGAGTTATGTTATGTTATGTTATATGGGGGATTTCTATAGCGCTCAGCAACTCCGAGGAGTGTCCCGGCGCTTAAGATCCTCAACTAAACAGAAGGGTGGGGGAGCGGAATTACTTTTCTGAGTGAAAAGCAGGGTTTTTAGACTTTTCCTGAAAGCAAGCAAATTGTCAGTGGTTCTGAGGGACAGAGGAAGGGCATTCCATAACTGAGGAGCCAGGAGTTTGAAGGAGCGTCCGCCACACCTAGCCCGCCGCGTAGCAGGAACCACGGCCAAGGCCAGGGAGGCGGACCTGAGTGATCTAGAAGGAAAGTAGAAATTCATCCGCTTTCGGAGATACATGGCACCCAGGCCGTGCAGTGCCTTAAAGGCCAGCGTCATAGTTTTGAAGATAATCCGTTTTTTGATCCGGAGCCAGTGAAGAGTGGTGAGTAGAGCACTGGCACTGGCCCTCCTGGTAAGACCAAATATGGCACGCGCTGCTGAGTTCTGAACAACTTGCAGGCGAGATAGAAGGAATTCCGGGAGGTCTAGATACAGTACATTAGCATAATCTAGGCGAGCGCCGATCAGTGCCTCTACTGTAACTTTTTTATGGTCAAATGACAGAAGGGGCAGAAATGTCCGAATCATCCTTAAGATGGCAAAGCATTTGCCCACCGTCCCTATATCTGGGATTTGAATTTAAGGCCATTATCAATTTGAATCCCGAGATTTCTTGCGGCCTCTGAGTCACGTGCAGGGGGAAACATAGCGGGAGGCCACCAGACCTTCCATCTGGGGTCAGGGGGGCAGCCAAAAAAAAGTACTTCCAACTTATCAGAATTGCACTTGAGGCAGTTCAGCTGAAACCAGCCGAAAACCGCCTCAAGGCAATCTCTGATGCTCTCACCATTAAAGTCGGAGCCCTTGTCGCACGTGAAAAGAAGCTGGGTATCATCAGCGTACGACACGATCTGAGCTCCAAGAGCCTCTGCCAGAGATGCCGGTGGGGACATATAGATGTTAAAGAGCGTGGGGCTCAATATGTATTTATTTATTTATTTGCAGGTTTGTACCGCGCTGGCTTCGACTCCCGGGGGAGTATCTCCGCGCCTTTGGCTTCTACCACATAAGTTTTGGGGAGGAGCTAATTTAGCAGCCATTCTAGTGATTGAACAAGAAGGTCTTCAGCATTTTTCTAAAAGGAAAGTGTTCTGCACATAGCCCGAGAGATTTTGGGAGACTATTCCAAAGGGAAGGTCCTGCTACTGAAAGTGCTTTACTTCCGTGTCTGGCCTTCTTTGCTCTAGGTACATAAAGAAGGCCTTGTTCGCTCGACCTGAGTGACCGAGATGGTATATAGGGGACAAATTTGGTGGACAGGTATGCAGGACCCATTCCGTTTAGGCTTTTATTTATGGTGCAGCATACCTTGAACTTGGCCCTCTGTTTGACAGATAACCAATGTCGTTTTGTCAATAGAGGTTTGGAAGGCGTATGAGGAGGGGTGTTCAGAACTAAGCGGGCAGCCGTGTTCTGGACCACCTGAAGTCTTGTCGTGACTCCCTCGTTGGCAGATAGTAGCAGGCCATTGCAATAGTCTAATCGACTCAGGACTAGAGCTTGTACCAGCGTCCTTCTAGTTGCATCTGGTAAAAGGGGGAAAATTTTACGCAGCAAGCCAATTACATGAAAGCAGGCTCCCACCACCTGGTTGCCATGTTGTTTGAGAGTAAGTTCCTGATCTAGTCGGACTCCCAGATTCTTGACTATTTGTTTAGGCTTAGGTACTGGGCCAAGGTCTTGTGGCCACCAGTCAGGAGTCCAGAGTAGTTTTACCTCACCAAACAACATGACTTCTGTCTTTCCAACGTTGCACTGCAAGTAATTGGAGGACATCCAGTGTGCCACTACTTTCATACCCTGAGAGAAGGAGTTCCTAACCTCGGGAGTAAAGATCTTAAAAGGAAAGAGGAGTTGCGTATCATCCGCGTAGGATATCGGGACAAATCCATACGTTCTCATGATGTTAGCCAGGGGTGACACATATATGTTAAAAAGCATGAGCCCTGTGGCACCCCCTTGGAGATTTCAACTTCCTCTGACCGATACATACCCATAGTTACTTGTTGGGTGTGGTTTGTTAGGAAGCTCCTCAACCATACCAGGGCTTCGTGCTTCAGGCCGATGTTAGCTAGCCTGGCAGTCAGGATGGAATGAGATACGGTGTCAAATGCTGCAGGCAGATCCAGTAGTACCAGCATAACGGAGAGGCCCCCATCCTGGTACATGTGTAGATCGTCTGCGACTGACATCAGGGCGGTCTCGGTGCTGTGTTTATGCCTGAAGCCCGATTGTGAGTGGTCCAACACTCCTGCGGATTCAATATATCTAGACAAGTTACTGTTTACATGTTTTTCAATGACTTTGCCTAGAAAAGGAAGCAGAGATATCGGTCTGAGGTTGGCTAGCTCATTCCAGGGAATTGTGGTGTTTTTCCTGAGCGGCTTAACCAGTGCCTTTTTCCATCCTTGTGGAACCTACCCTGTACTTAGCGAGAGGTTTATCAGCCTCTGGATAGCAGGTCCCAGATCCGTTGCCAGTGTGGGCATAACATGTGTAGGAATAATGTCCATCGGGCAACCACTCTTTATCTGGGAGATGAGTGCTAATACTTCCTCAATCGAGATAGGGGGAAATGCAGAGAGGGAATGCATGGCTGGAGGTTGTATTTCAGTATTTGAAATAGGGTCATTATCATTCCTACTCTTTTGATTTGAATGTATGATTTTGTCGTAAATAGCATCAATTTTTTGAGTGAAGAACTGAGAAATATTGTTGCATAATTGCTGTGAGGCCACCTCCGGACTTTCACAAGCTATAGGTTTTGTAAAAGTCTGTAAGATCTGATATAATGCTTTGGGGTTGTTACCAGCTGCCAGTAGTTGTGATGCTATATGGTTTTTCCGCTCCAGGCGAATAGCTTTATGGTATGCTGTCAAGGAACTTTTATACAGTTGTTTGTCTCTGTTTTGGCGGGAAGCCCTCCATTTCTTTTCTAGTTTTCTTGTAGCTTGTTTGAGCGATCTGAGGTCTTCTGAAAACTAGATTTCCTGTTTATGTGCAGGTCTGGGTTTAAAAGTTTTTAGTGGACTGATCCCATCTATGGTTTTAAGTAGCGTCTCTTCGCAATTGTTTAAGGCGTTTTCAATGCTCTCACTGGCGCTAGGTGCCGGCGCTACAAACTTTTTATTAAAATCTTGCTGGGTCAGTTTATGCCAAGGTCTTATTTTATTTGATAGGGCGATATGTCCCATATCATGCGAAGTAGGAGCAGGGGTATAAAATTCAATAATAAAATGGTCTGTCCATTCAACTTGATAGGGGGGTGTACACTCGACCTGTAGGAGTTGGTTAGAACTAAGTCTAGCGTGTGTCCTGCCTGATGAGTGGGCCCGGTGTTGACCTGCCTTAGACCCAGTGAGTTGAGGTCTGTCATGAATGTCTGTACCTCGGTACTGTTGTCTAACTCACTGTGGACGTTAAGAATTATCATGTGTATCGGGTGCCAGTGCTTCCATTAGTGCTACAGATATATTGGAGCATGGACCTGGGGGGCGGTATATTAATGTTCCCTTTCTGCTCATTTTAGATGAGAAATGAATTTTAAAAATCATAAGTTCTAATTCGGGGGTGCACATCTCATCCAGCACAGTGACATTAATTTCCTGCTTATGGACAATCGCTATCCCACCTCCAATTTTCGTGGGACGATCCAGCCTAACGATTTTGTAGCCCATTGGGATTCCCAACGTTATGGCAGGGACTAAATGAGGTTTAAGCCATGTTTCGGTCAGGAAGCACAGGTCTGGTTCCTCAGAGGAAATCAGATCCCATACTTCTATGGCGTGTTTAGGCAAAGATCTGATGTTACATAACAGATTTTTATTTTTCAGAGAAGTATTGGTAGCCTTTTTATTTATAGGGGTTGAATTGTGAGGCAATATGTTGTTTCCGAGTGCGCAACGTTTAGGGAGGGAATTAGAGGTGTTTCTAGGCCCAGCGAGAGCCTCAAATTGAGTTTTACAATGGCGGCATGTGAATGGACACTCTAAACTGTCCACCACCCTGTTAGGACATACCATAGGTAGGTGGTGCAGGATATTTAGTAGTACCTGTGATGAATTGTCGCGTTCTAATCTAGGACCCTGATCGATACTGTGACCTTATGCCCCTATTCGGCTATAAATCCATTTATTCCTTATATTGGCATAACCGTTCAAGTGCAATATTCAGAAACTCGTCTCTGGCCTCACACGAACAGAGCCACATTTCAGAATCGCTTTCTCTGCCACCTCCTTTGCAACCAATTAGTGCAATGACATAGCAGAAGTTACTATCTGAGATTCCTAGATTAACACTCCGAGTTCTTCAACAAGATAAAAACTCAGCAACCTGGAAATCCCCGCTTGCTGTGTTTTGATTAGTAATAGAACTCTAATGAGCACTGATAGACGATCACTTCCTAGTGACATCTTTATTGACGTCTTATGTCCAAAAACCTACGTCAAACAAGGCACCTTTCAGGTATAAATATTACCAACACTGCCTTAAGCAAACGCTGATGTTGCTGTTGTTTTCGCTGAAGCTATCAATGCCATCGCTGCTGCTGAAGAAGCTGTCATGCTGATGATACCATAGCTGCTATCGCTACTGCTATTGCTGCTAACTAGCGAACGATGGTGTGGTGAACTTAGGAGCTGAACAGCCATCCCCTGCAAAGAGCCCAGCAGATGCAAGCTGCCCGCGGACGCTGCCCCTCCTCCTCCTCCTCGACACGCTGAGAGAGACGCTGTCTTTCTCCTGCAGAGAAATCCAGCTCCGGCGTTTCTAGTCTACCCTTGCGGGTGACTGGGATATCGACCCCCTGAAGGAGATACCAGACCTCCATCTTTCTATTCCAGAGGTATGGTGTTGACTAAACCCTTAGAGAGAATTCTTGAAGCAAACCTTGGCAAAACCAACTTAACTTAAAGCTACTTACTTACTCCCCTCCCAAGTATTAGGCTTAGGTCAGGTACACTGGGGTAGGCGTAGTTAGAAGCACCAGTTGAGTATTTTAGCCTAATGTATATATGAATGTATATATGTTTTATTCATTTTAAACCATTGTATGGCTAAGAAACCATATCAATGCTTTTACAGTATTATTTCGCAATACTTATCTTGCTGTACGTACTTTTTATAATAACAAGTCTTGCAATTGTGGCAATTCATTTCTCTTGTACGAGAAGAAAGACTGTTCAATAAATGTTACCCTTTATTGAAAACGCCCGTCTCTCTATTCTCTACATATTGTGAAAGTAAACTGCACAACCACTGACTGAGTAAAATAACTGTCTATTGTTTCACACGACCCTAGAGATTGACTATTGATCTGAGGAGCAAAGTTGTCATGTTGCACGGTTGTTGGAAAACTGAATCCCTTCTTGGCTGTGCCAGGGAAGCTGATCACTTCCTATTCAGTCAAGAAAGTTTCCAGTGACCTCTGAGCTAGTTGGTAACAACCCCAATTAAGTTTAGCATAGTCAGTAGAGGCCTGGAAGATCCGCACTTCTACGTCGATACTACTGTTTATGTTATTCCAATGCGCAGGGCCTATTGGGAAAATAGGAACTACACTACATGGCGCCCAACGTTTGGTAAGGCGATAAACTAACGCAAGACGTTAGAGTAACTCAGTCGTGCATTTTTCACACAGACCCCTTTCTCCCGTAAATACTCCAATAGACGTCTGGAGTGGGTGAAAGGTTAAAATCCGCCCGAACTCAGTAGGAAGAGATTCCTATGTAAAGCTCTGGTTTATTCAACGTTGAAGGATACAGTGTTCCAAAATATTGTGCACCTAATCTTGGTCTCCTTGGAGACCTACTCTGCAAAACCTGCATTTATAAAATGTCAGTAGAAAACAACGGAACTGATGCCGCAGTAGATGTGACTCAGCAGGGTCCCGACGGGACTACTGAACCGGGTGCGATAATCATCCCGGCATATTTAAGAAAATCTATAACTTTAAAACTTATAGAAAATGGACTGACACCACAAGGTGGTACAGTAATTTTCATGATAGAGGCACACGAATATCGGCAGACAGAGGTATTCTATTCATGGATAAACTTTCCAGCGGCAAACGCTAGAACAAAAGAGTTTCACTATTACAAAATAGAGAAACCTCCGGATGAGTACGCTCCTTTCGAGGAGACTGAAATCCCACTAAAATTCCAAGAGCACCTGCTCTGGTTTAATGGCGCCCTAAAACATAATGATCATATTACCAGGCTCGGTCCACTAGGTAGACCAGGAGCAACGTGGCCGGTTCTAGCCAGCTACACACCACACCCGGACATTGCAAAAATGTCTAAAGAAGAGCTGTTAGTACAGCTAAAAACACTTATTAAAATACATAGGCAATTAGTCCAATACGTAATGCGGACTGCAACAGTCCAACCAGCTGTTAATGTACCACAGCTGACCCCTCATCAGGGGAACACTAATAAAATTACACCACAGAACATACAGTCATGTCTTGGTAAAACACCTATAAAACGGGAACAAATTCCTTTCTGGTTAGCACAGAAAATCACTCAAATAGAGGCAGTATTTCCGGATACTACCCCTGTTGAGAAACACAGAATCTTGACAATCTGCCTTCCTATGGGAATCGCACCACACGTGGAGGACTGCGACACTTGGGGTACAGTCTTTGCTTCCATTTACACAAAAACACATGGTGTTCCGTCTATGGCGGTAATACCAGATGTACTAAGACAGATTCAAAATGAATACGGTCCTGAACCTGCTTTAACTCTTGGTATGAAATTACTGAAAGACTTCAAGCAGGTCTCGGCTATATTATTAGCCAATATAAAAGGAGAAGCAGCATCTGTGGCAATCCGCCAGAAGTTGAAGGAAACAGATATAACAGATCAACCAATTGAGCTTGCCAGAATCATAGAAAAATGCTATGAAGAATTAGGTAGAGACAGCTTGGGTGGGAAACCAGTAAAGCCCCAACTGCTCGAAAACCCTGAAAAATTATTTATTAAAAATAATTTAAATACTCCTAAAAAGAGCTGGGGTGGAAATAAACAATCCACTCTCAAGGAAAAAGTTTTCCAGTCCAGAGGAAGGTCTCCTCGACGGAGGGAAAGAACTCCGACTCGAGAACACCAGTCTCCCCAGAGGGAGCCCTCTGAGAAAAGATATAACCTTAGAAATAGGGATAATTTGAAAAAACCTGATAGATATCAAAGTATTGATACATGTCCCTCTCGATCTTTTTCGCAGAAATCAGAAAGAAGAGGACGGTCAGACCCAGGAGAGCACACCAAGTCCAAAGACAAGGAACCTGCTCAGAGTAAAAAAATCTCAATTTCCAAAAAAGAAGGTAGCCAGTATTAAAGTATTCAACCATGTCGAGAATACTGAGGACACAGTTGAAAAACGGGGAGTGGGCACAGACAATGTTAGACAGTGCAGCAGAAATCAGTATAGCCCGCAAAATCTTGATGAGTCATCTGGAGACAGTGGACACGAATGAATACATTCAGGTTGAAACTGCCGACACCAGACTTAGCGAGCCCCATAAAATATACGAAATAACATTGCGTATAGAGGGTGATAAGACTAGGAAAATAAAGGGTCTATTTTGGGATAAACTCTCAAAAGGCTATGATATTCTGTTAGCTGAAAAAGATTGGCCCCCAGAGTTTGTCAGGGAGTGCCCTCGTGGCGAAGAAATGATTATGCCTGCCTTCTCGAATCACATTCCGATTCACAAAAAATATACTTATGCAAGGAAATGGGCAGTAGCCGAGGCACCGGCATTATATAAAAATCATGTAGGATGGGATGAGGACTCACCTCCTCACAAAATCCAGTTAAAAAGTGAACCAACTGCCCAACGGCAGTATCCCATTAAGCAAGAATCTAAAAAACAAGTCAGGGAGATCTTAGATCAACTTGAATACCAGGGGGTGATTGAAACATGCACCTCTCAAATAAACAATCCTTTGTTTCCTGTCTCCAAGCCAGACAATTCATATCGTCTAGTTTTGGACTACAGACACCTTAATGCATGTTGCAAAACTTTTGCAGTACAAAACTCGCATAGTGCAGCCCTAATGAACAACATAGTTAGGAAAAAATATAAAACGACATTAGACATATCTAATGGTTTCTTTTGTCAAAACATTGCACCAGAAAGCAGGTATTTGACCGCTTTCTCCATAATGGGGTCTCAGAAAAATTTCTGTCGACTTCCACAGGGGTTCAAGAACAGCCCAGGACTATTCTCAGCTAGAGTAACAGAGTTACTACAAATATATGATGATGAGGCATTATCTTACGTAGATGATATCTATCTCACAGACGACGACTTGGATACTCACTTGAAAAGAGTGAACACCATTATACTTGGGTTCGCAGCAGAGGGTTACATTCAACTTTAAAAAGTCTCGAATTGCCCATCTGACAGTATTATTTTTAGGATACGAATTATCAAGTGAAGGAAAAAGCCTAGCGGACAACTTCTTAGAGAAGTGCGCTGTACTCCAAGCTCCAAAAACGCTGAAGAATTTACAATCCATACTAGGTTTTCTGAATTTCGGAAGAACATACATTCTAAATTACGCAGAGAGGGTTAAACCTCTCTACGAACTAATAAAACCTGATTTTAAACAAATCAATTGGACTCAAAAACACACAGAAATTTTGAGATCACTGCAAACAGACATGTTAGCTAAAACAAAATTAGATACACGTGACAACACACGCGATCTTGTAATCCGAGTCATCCCAGGAAGATGCGGATTCACGTACCTAACCTCTAATGAGGGAGAAAAGGTACCAATTTCAATTAAATCTCACTTGTACACACAAGTAGAAAAAACATTCAGTCACACAGAAAGAACTGTGAAAGCAGTGCAAATTGCATTAGCCAATGAACGAGAACTAGCACACGGCAAAAGGATTAATATCCTCACAGCGGAATCCGCCTTCGAGGCGCTATTCAGCCCAGTAAACCTGCCTACAGTGTCACTGGATCCGAAATGGATGCAGTGTGTAGATTCTCTAGGAGCGGAAGATGTGAAATACTATTTCGCCCCGCAATTCGAAGAACTGAATGATTTAGAATATGAAGAAGAATATCCTCTGCCAATCGAACTTCTGCCTCTCCCACAGTACGCCTGTATAATCTATACAGATAGATTTGTACAGCATTTCAACGTACAGAGAAAATCCTACGATGCAGCCTGTGCGATTGTTGAAGGTTGTTGGCCGTGCGGTAAATTCAGACCGAAAGTAACAAAAACTGAATCAGTAAGAAACTCAGAGAGCTGAAATCAGATGTTTAAAGATGGCGCTTGAAAATGCAGAACGTGAATTCCCCACACTAATCGTGTGCGATTCTCATTTTTGCGTCACCTCTTACAATAATAAACTGCAGAGTTGGATTGAAAACGATTACAAAGATGACACAGGTGCCACAATAAAGCATAAATTGCTCTGGAAACAGGTAGCTCTTTTTCAGAAAGAACTACAAAAGACTCACGTGATACACGCACAGAGTCTTCAACGTGATGGCGTTCACGTTGCAGGGAATTCATTGGCTAACACAGCCACAGCGGAAGCAACTAAACCGGCTTCCGTAGCCACAAAAAAGCGTGCAGAAAAATACATAGACGGGGAAACCATGCTGGCAGTAAAAACGACCGTAAAAGGCGACTGTGCAGCACTACCTGTGAACTATCCACTCAATTATGCATACGTAATCGATGCAAACTCCGTTCCTTTTGCTCGAATCCCTGGAGTGGGGGATAGGGTAATTCCAAACAGGGACCGGAGGGGCTTCCTCATACAGGAAGCACACATGGGATTGGGTCTGAGACACCAAACAATCAGGGACTCTCTGAGAGAATTAGAATCAGAGTACTGGTGGCCGGAAATGAGTGAAGGCATTCACGAGTTTGCAAAAAACTGTGAAGACTGCAACAGAGATCGCAGTGAAGAACCGGCCAGTGTAGTGTCAAAAGCCCTAATAGAAAGCATTAGGCAATCTATACGCGCTATCAAAAAAGAGAAACGCGTCCCATTGTACATCCTTAAGGCTAAACACACTTAAAAAATGTGGCCTCCAGCGCTCGGCTGACGCCAGAACGGTTATAAGAAAGATCTGCGAGTCTTTATCGGCACATACGCAATTGCCACGTTCCATTCTGACCAGGGTCCTGCTTTCAGCTCTCGAGCTTATAAGGAGGCCATGGCCAGCATGGGAATTGGGTTGCAGTATTCTTGTCCGTCACACCCCGAAGGGAATAGTGTGGTAGAAAGAAAAAACCGGGACATAAAGCGATCTATAACAGCGAAGGTATTAGGTTCGGGTGCTGGGTGGGTCAAACATTTAATAAGTGTCCAAACCAGTCTTAACAATTTGCCAAGAAATTCTCTAAAAGGTTTCAGCCCATACGAACTATTGTTCGGAATTAGAATGAGAATTCAGGACTTAGATAGTCAAGTATCAGTGGTACAAGATAATAAAACAAACTTTGACATCAAAGATCATTTGGCTGTTTTACAGGACTTGAACGAAACAAGAAAATCCTTAAGCAACATAAAGTTAAAGCAACAGCCAGATACCACTGACGAGGCACCACAAGCAACAGCCCCAGCAAGGCCTGTCTGGATTCCAAAGATTGGGGATCTAGTCAGAGAAAAAATCGCGGTGAAGAAGGAATTTGGGCCTTCTTACAGAAAAGCAGTACCTGTCTTGGCAGTCACCGGAACAAGATCAGTAGTACTACCGCCCCTTTTTTTTTTTTTTTTTTTTTAAATATATTTTTATTGCAGGAATCAGTAAATCGTTACATAATCGACCAGCATTATAAAACAAGCAAAATCAATAAGGCACACCCCTCCGTCTCCCCGCCATATTTCTCGTACACAGCCATTCAGCCCACAACCCTAGGGTCGGGCGGCGAAAGTCAATGGGGGCTCAGCAGGACGCCAAAGCTGGTCCGGATAATCCACTGTCTGTCATCTGCTTTTCCAAACAAGCCTATAAACCCAGAAAGAAAACCCCACCCTCAAAAAGCTAAAAACCAAAGTAACCCCTACCCAACCCCGCCATCAGCGCACGGTAACTACCGCAACAGGATCTGGTAAAGGACCCATGGGGAAAACCACAGAGCTGAAAAGTTCAATCATCTAACGGGACATGGGGCGAGCTGCATCCTCACTGTCAGAATCGCTGGGGGCGCAATAATCCCTAAGGGCCTGCACTAACGTTTCCCACTCCAGCGCTGCCTCCTGCGCCTTCTCATTACGCTGCCTCCAAGCTAGCTGGTATCTCAGTGTGCTCTCCCCCGCCGCCCACTTCAAAAGTTCGCTGTGCCACCGGCCTCCCGTTGGACCAGCTCGTGCCTTCCAGTTCCTGGTCACCTCCCGCTTAGCAAGGAGCAGCCCTAAATCGATGAATTTGCTGGATATTTTGTTCTTGGGGGTATGAGGGAACCAGTGCAGGAGTCCCACCGCCGCGTCAAGCGATAAGGGTCTCCCCGTCACCTCCTCCAGGGTCTTCCCCACTTCTACCCAGTAGGATGATAATCCTGGGCAGGCCCACAGCATGTGGAGCAGGTCCGCTTCCTGGGCCGGGCACCTGGGGCAGTCCGCTGAATTCGTAGCAAAATATCGCCTGATTTTCACCGGGGTCAGATAAGCTCTATGTAGCACGTAGTAGTGGACCAATTGAAAGCGGGCGTGGCGTGTGCCCTTCCAGGCTCGCCGCACCAGCTGGGACCAGGTCGTCTCCGGGATCTCCTTGCCAATGTCCACCTCCCAACGGGTTCTCAGAGTAGTGAGGGGAGCCAGCCCCTCATTGATCAGTCTGCCATAAAGGCAAGTGACCGCCTTCACCGTGCCCGCAGACATCATCACGTATTGGCACACCGGAGATAAAGGGGGTTCCTCCTGCCCATGTTTCCAGTGCGCCTGAATCGCTCGGAGAAGGGCCGAGTGCAACAAAAAGTCGCCGCGAGGGATCTCGAAGCGATCGATGAGCTCCTGAAAGGGCAAAAGCGCCCCGTCCTCGTATAGGTCACCTATCAGCTGTAAGCCTGCGTCCTCCCAGTTCGCCAACCGCGACCAATCGCCGCCATGGGGCAACGCCGTCAGCATCCCCAAAGGTATTTCGGGCGCATACGGTATTCTCAGGTGGCCCCGGGCGTGAGCTCGGTTCCAACACAGGCGAACGGTCCGCTCCTCAAGCGACAAGTCCTGTAAGGCCAAACGTTGTCGCAGCGCTATGAAGGAGAGTACATGCCTGGCTATACCCGTACCCCTTCTGTCTTCTGGGCCCCGGAATTCCCGGGCGATCTCCTGGGTGAAGGTCTGGAGCTGTGCCGCCAAATAATACTTCTCAAAATCCGGCACTGCAAGCCCACCCTCATCCTTCGGCCTCATCAGGGTCTTAAGGGCCACCCGCCGGCGGCCCGAGCCCCAGAGGAATCCGACTATCATAGATCGTAATAGTCGAAATGTGGCCGGAGGGACCCATATTGGCAGCGTCCGGAAATAATATAACAACCGGGGAAGCGCCACCATTTTGAGCAAAGCGATCCGCCCTGCCACCGAGAGCGGTAGCGTGGCCCAGAAGTCCATGCTGCCCCGAAGTGCACGAGTGCCGCAGGCAATGTTCCCATCCAGGAGGTCAGATGGTTCATGATAGACGTACACCCCCAGGTATTTAAAGCAGTCAGGTTCCCATCTAATCTCCCTGCTGAGAGCAGGGCTAGGGGTGCCCCTGCGAACCGGGAAAAGACAGGTCTTAGTCCAGTTCACCCGGAGGCCCGAGACCTCCCCAAACTCCGTAAGCGCCGTCGCAGCACCATGTAAGGCAGCGAACGGGTCCTCGAGGAAGAGCAGCAGGTCGTCTGCATACAGCGAAATGTGGTGCGGGCCCGAAGAAGTCCTCAGGCCCGCATAATGGGCTCCCGACCGGAGGTGCAGTGCGAGCGGCTCCACCGCCAGCGCAAAGAGAAGCGGGGATAACGAACATCCCTGTCTCGTGCCCCTCTCCACCGGATATTGTGAGGAAATGAGCGGTCCCGCCCTAACCCTGGCAGATGCAGAGGCATACAGAACCTTGGTCCACCTGATGAAGCCCTCACCGAGACCGAACCTCCGCAACACAGTACCAAGGTAGTCCCATTCCAGGATGTCAAAAGCCTTCTCTAAGTCTACCGATAAGACAACCGGGCACGGGGCGTCCACAAGCGGTTCTCCCAGCAAGCGGAACAGCCTGCGAATGTTCATGGTCGTGTTACGCCTGGGGGATGAATCCAGCTTGGTCCTCATGTACCAGGGAGCTCATGTGCCCCAGCAGCCTCGAGGCCAAGATGCTGCTCAGTATTTTATAGTCAACCGTCAGCATTGATAAGGGGCGGTAAGACCCCGGATCGGATGAGTCCCTTCCGGGCTTGAGGAGGGGAACCACCAAGGCTTCGCACATCGAGCCCGGGAGTCGCCCAAGCCTCTTCGCCTCTCTGTAGACTATCAACAACCTAGGGGCTAGGAGATCAGCATAAGCTGCATAGAACTCCACCGGAAGGCCGTCCAGGCCCGGGGTCTTATTCCTCGCCATCTTTTTAATGGCACTACGGATCTCTCCCAGTTCTATGTCGGACCCCAGGACTTTCGCCACGTCCTGCTCCATTGTTCGGAGCTCCAGGGGCTGTAAATAATTATTAAGCAAGTCAGGGTCTCGGGTAGAGCGACTGCGGTATAAACTTTCGTAGTATTGCCGGTAGCAACTCAGAATCTCAGGCTGAGTGCACACCACAGTCCCGTCTGCCCTGCGCATGGACGTCGTCAGTGAGGCCTGGCGCGCAGGGTTGGCTAGCCATGCCAGCAGCGCGCTCGACCTATCCCCCTCTGCGATGGACCGAACCGTATAGGCCTTGTAGTCGAAACAGCGGAGCCGTTCGACCTCCGCCGCCACCGCCTCCTTCGCCTCCAATGCCCGTGTCTGTAATTCAAGGCGCCCGGGGCGGCGGAGTTCCAGCTCGCGGAGTTTCCGGTCCGCTGCATCTAGGTCGGCGAGGATAATTCGTCTCATGCCGACCTTTTTGGAAATACAGTATCCCCTCACCACCACCTTAAAAGCGTCCCACTCTAGCGCTCTCGAGCTCGCGGTGCCACCGTTGGAATCAAAGTACTCCGAGATCTTATCGCCTAGGTCCGCTTTGAAAACACTGTCCTCAAGGATCTCGGGCCGTAACTTCCAGGTGGGCACTGCAGGCACCCCGGGGAACCAGCGAAGGTCCAGCAGGAGGGGGTTATGATCTGATATGGTCCTGGTCAGATATTCAGACCGGACCGCTGCCGAAACTAGTTCTGGCGAGCCAAGGAACCCGTCTAGTCTAACATGCAACTCATGGAGGCTCGAGAAGTAGGAATAGTCCCTAGTTGTGGGGTGCTGCGCCCTCCAGATATCCGTTAAACCCCAATGAGTCTGCCAGTCCCTACGTCCCTTAGCCACGCGGCGAACCGGAGAATCAGGTAGGGGTGGATGCGATCGGTCAGTGTCTACATCCACTACCGAGTTGAAATCTCCACCGAGCAGGAGGGGCCCGGAGAAGAAGTGGGCCAGCGAGCCCGATGACCTGGAGAGGAAGGCAGTCTGGTCCACATTAGGAGCGTACACACAGCAAACGTTTAGGTCTCTCCCTCCCAAGGTGCCCGAAATGGCCACATATCGCCCCTCTGGATCTATCACTGTTTTCGTGACCTGGAAGGGAACCCCAGCTCTGACCCAAATCAGCGCCCCCCTGGCATACGCGGAGTACGAAGTGCAAAAGACCTGCCCCCTCCATCTACGCTGTAGCGCCGCCCCTTCCGCCTTGTTCAGATGTGTTTCCTGCAGCAGCGCCATTTGTACCCCCCTACGCACTAAATAAGCGTGGACTTTGTGCCGCCTAGACATGGTATGAAGCCCCCGCACGTTCCAAGTAACACATTTCAGATTAGCAGCATTAGCCATTGTCCCAGATCGTTCTCGCAAAGCCTCCCCATCTGGGTCCCAACAAAGAAAGGACATCAATCACCCCAGCACTGATGGCGGCCATTTTCCCCAACCAAAACTTAACAACCCTAGTATTAACCAAACTCCCATCCGCCCTCCCCAGAACAGGACCCAAATAGCACCATCTAGTTCCCATCCAAACCATACCCTCCAAAAACCCACTATCCCCTACTAATCCTGCGGTCGCCACCGTAGGAAGGCCTTAAGGGCCAGGTGCGGGCCGGGCGGAGGCAGTGGGCCCTCGACGCTCAGGCCACCAGGACTAAGATAAGCCCGAAACAGTGCCAAACATGCTCGGGGCAAAAACAAGGCCCCCCCTCCCCCCGGGAGTCAGCATCAAGTGTCGGCACCCACCACCCCCGTGCCGGGCCCCCTCCCAAAAGGAAGTAGCTCACCCCGTTACCCCTGTCCATCTAGGAGGTCCTCCACCGATTTCGGTGTGATCACCGGCGTATGGATGCTATCAGTCACCGATTCCTCAGAGTCCGTTGGCACCCCCTCGTCACCAGGGTCCGCTTCCTCCTCAATGGCATCGTCCCGTGAGCCAGACAGCGTAGACAACACCTCCAGCACTCCCCTCCGCTCCGTCGATGTCTCCGCCGTCGAGGGTCCGCCTGAGCGGCCACGGCGACTCCGAATTCGTTTGGATCGCCGTCTCTGCTCCGGCTCCGCCGTCTGCTGTGATGAGGAGCCAAAGCCATCTTTCCCTGCTCTGTAGAGTTCGAGCCAGTTGCAGACGTCCTCCGGGGTATCAAAGAATTGAGTCTTGTCATCGACAATTATGCGGAGCCTCGCAGGAAATAGGAGCGAGTACTGAATGCCCTCGCTCCTGAGCTCTCGCTTGACCGCCAGGAAGGAAAACCGTCTACGTTGAGTTTCATAGGTGTAATCCGGGAAGATGTTCACCTGGCTGTTCGCCACTTTGAATGGACCATTGTGTCTGGCGGCGTTGAGGATGAGGTCCCTGTCCCGAAAGTGCAACAACCGTGCCACCACCGGTCGCGGGGTCCGACCCTGTTGTGGTGGCCTCGCTGGGACTCTATGGGCGCGCTCCAGGGTGTAGAAGGAGGATAGACCCTCTGGGGCCACCGTGTCTCGGAGCCAGGCCTCCAAGTATGCCACCATGTCGCCATCCTCAATCTTTTCCGGCAGGCCCACCACCCGAATGTTATTCCTCCTGTTACGGCCTTCCGCATCCTCCGCTCTCTGCTCCAGGACCGTAATCCGGGACAGGGCATCCTTCATAGTCGCAGCCAGGGTTCGCTGCGCCGGCTCCAAAGTTTTCACCGAGCTCTCCACTTCCTTGACCCTGTCCGAGAGTTTGCCGTGATCCGCTCTAAGGAGGCCTAGGCTTGTCGCTACCTGGGCAATGTCCTGCTGGAGGGCCGAGCGCGTGGTCGCAATCGCCTCCAAGACGCGGTCAAATTGCTGCTGCATTGGTGCACCACCAGAACTCTCCGGGTCCCCACGTTCCTCTTTGTCCTGGGACTCCGAGTCTGAGGCGGCTGGGGTAGCCCCCTTGGCTCCTCTAGGTTTCCCCATGTCGCCGGGAGCACACCGTGCGGGTCCAGGAGTGAGCTTCTCCGAGTGCAAGCGCCGGCCGTGACTCTCCCGGTTATTGGGCCTCAGGTCGAGTGCCGGAAATCCCCGTCTCCAAGGCCTGTTGGACCTCCTCAGCTTCGGCTCGTGCCACCACCACGTCGTCTGAGGGCACCGTGGAGGAGGCGGAGACAATCGTCGCCAGGTCGGGCAGGCCCGTGCGGCCGATAGAGTCCCGGAGTAAGGGTCACCGACTCCTCCGGATGATCTGCGGCGCCAAAGGGTTGCGCCTCCCATGGAAGTGGTCCGGCCAGAAGAAAGTAGCCAAGTGCAGTGTAGGGAGTGGGGCCACCGTCGGGACCTCCAGGCGCCCGCGTGCGGGAACCACTATAACGGGGGCAACTGCCCGTCCGAGTGCGTTCCTCGTTGATAGAGTTCGATCTGACCGATGTCCAGGTCCTCACATCTCCGTGAGACGGCAGGGCAGGGGGTGCGCCGCTGCTAGTGGTGTTCCATCCGTCTAGTGGATCCGGCCAAGGGGACAATGAAGTCCGGGCGCCATGTTGGGTCGCACTCCGCAGTACCACAAACTCCGATTTTCCGCCGGGTCACCACTCGTTCGGACTCCGCCAGGGGCCCCGGCAGGTCTCCGTCGGGCCGATCAACAGATTGCTGGGGTCGGGGTGCCCTGCAGCCTCCGATTTACAGGATAATCACGGGCTCAGTCCCGGAGCCGAGCTCTCAGGCGACCATCGCCATCGGCGCCCAAGCCATGCCCCCGTAGTACTACCGCCCCTTGCTGGTAAAAAGGAGAACAGAGTTGTATCTATCGACCTGGTAAAACCACAAGCATGTGGCCTATAATCAACAGTAGGCCCAGTGGACTCCCAAGAAACAACAGAATACCCAAACTTGCAACAATCCAAGAGGTTCAAACTGAAAGACTAATCACATTCGATCAGCCTGCAGTGCACAGAGAAGGACTATGCAATAATGCCATGGAACTCGTGCCTCTTGAGACACAGATTGAAACAGTTCGTCAAGAGACACCAGTCTACAATAATGTGGCATCAGAAAGTGCTACCGAAAGACAGATTGAAAGAACAATCCCAACAATTGACAGAACTGCCTCTGGTTATTTCATCGACTTCGACAACTTTTCCGAGGATCAAAGTAACCCCGAAGTGATGCCAGAAATAAAAATGACTTTTAAAGAAAATACAACAGAACTCCTTCAACTAATCAAAGAATTATATCTGGATACACCGTTGATTGAGCATTGGATTATTTCAGGGGTACTCATACTCCTACTATGCCTAATTTTAGTTTTAATTTTAGGAAAGTTTATTACAATTGAATGGACACAGCAAGTCAGAACATCAACTTAGTCCTCAAACCACACAGATCATCCCACGTGAAGAAAAGAGAACTGTCAACAGTAAATGTCACAGCCATTCCAATACCCGGTGGGGTAGTGTGGGCGAAAACTGACTATGAGATCTATGGTCCGGTCGAGATCCTGAAGTATCCTCATAAACTGAAGGTTTCCTTAAGTGACTTTGTAAAACCTAGTACATTCTCTGATGATTGGGACTTTAACAGTATTAATGACATGATGTCTGATTTAGTAATGTCAGCTAGAATTACAGAACATGATTATTTACAAGGTTCATCTAGTTATGAACAGTTGTTCTGTTTTACACATTATGGCGATCATTATTTGCATAAATCTGCACAGCCTAGAAATGTTTTTAAGTATAATCAATGGGAACATTGTGCTACACCACCTAAAAGCAGTTCTAAAACATTCTTTGAGAAATTCAAGTACTTCTCAGGGTTTAACACCAGTGATGCAGAAACGTTTTATTACAAACTGTTAGATAAAACAGGAATGAAAACAATGCTGACAAACACTAAATTAATATATTCAGAAGCATTTTATGAAAAAATGATGACATTTGGTTTTGATTATTGGAAAAATAACATTGAAACAAAAACCATTTGGGGTACGAAAGATTGGCAGGTACAAGGCCTAGAAGCACTATTCAGAACCTGCATGATACCAGAACAAATGATGTTTTTAAATGACACAATTCACCAAACATCCTGTCTTGGCCTAGCTAAGATCAAAGACCTAAACAAACCGTCTATTCCGAAGCCAATACCTGATAATGCAACAACAGATATTGAGATAGACGTAACAAAAATTTTACATTTTAACAGAACACATCCTGATTGGAAAAAGTGGTTAATCTGGCCTACTGACACAAACAACTGTCAAGATAGATTCCTGAATAAAACACAGGGGTTAAAAATGACCAGACAAGACCCTAGATACTCCCAGAGACAACATCCAGGGATAGTAACAACATACAGTGTAGGGAAACTCTGCCTCGAATGGCTAGGATCATCCCCACTGGCTGAAATTAAGCAACACTTGTCTTTACTAAAAGATGGTGCTGATTTGCGCGATTTTATTATGGGACCACGCAAACAGCGTCAAAAGCGTTTCATGGCGGCCAGTATCTATGCTGCGTACAACGAGGCTTGGAAAGTCACACAAATTGAAACAGCTGAAAAAATACGAGAAATTGATCGTATTAATTTGGAAAAAACACTTTCTGTAGTGGACAATGGGTTAATGACTCTGTCCTCCAGAATATATTCGTTGGACAATATTGTATCCTCTGCCTTTGACATAATAGACAGAGACTTGCTAATGTTACAGCATGGCCAGTCACAATTACGTTCTATTGTACAATTAGGCTGGACGCTGAAAAATCTTCGTTCAGGCTATGTGCCTTGGCGTTTAATCAACACAACGTCATTATTTTCCATTTTTAACCTTACTGATAAACAAATCAGCTTGGCACAGAAAGGAGCAGACTATACAATCCTGAGCATCGAATAACTTGAGAGATTACCATTGACAATGTCAGAAAGTCCTGTCATTGAATGGATAATACACGGAATTATCACTATTCCGATAACAACTTTCCGATTTAAAAAGTGCCTTGAATTCATACCTACTGGCCAGTATGAACGATTGGGTAAAGGATATGTTAAATCAGCATGGAAATTACCATACACACATTCATGCTATAGTGACAGCGACAAAAATGTATTTCTTAGTGGTGAAAACTGTAAACGTTCACTAAGCGGTATACTTTTGTGCCAGGGTATTAATTTACACGGAGCCTGTGAAGGTAATTCTAACAACCTTTCATGCCACCAGCTTGTCACACCTGCAACGCAGATAGAGCCCTTCTTTATGCAACTCGCGAATGGGAGTTACATTCTAAGAACGGATCACAGATGTTGTGGCCTTGTTCCAGGGAAAAGTTATCTCGTAAGCGTAACTTCCATGGTCAAATGCTGTATGCAAGCATTGTTCCCGAGCGGGCCTGGAGACATAGAGACTCCCATCTGGCCTCGTCTGAATTTCTCTTCTATACGAATTGATACTTTAAGCAAAATGAAGTCTGTGCTTTTGCAGACAACAGTGCCCATAACGTCATCAAAAGAGACGTATGATCTCCTAGTTGCAAGGACAGCTACGGAGGTTCATGACCTTTTATCAACAAATTGCCCCGTGCATTTCGTAGAAATGTTGAGCCAACTCCTTAACATGTCTAGTGCCACAGGCATCCCAGGCATATTTAAGACGATTTTTACGGGACTGCTAACACCATTTCAAGCAATTCTGGGAATCGTTCCAAATTTTGTCCACTCTGTTTTTGGCGGCATACCCCTATTTTTGGGACTTGTAGCAGGGATTTTATTTTTGACCCTCCTGCTTCGTTATGGCAAGCCACAGCTCAGACATGACTCCTATGGGAATGGAAGAAACAATCCTAGCAGTTCCCTACCCGGACAGAATAACTAGAGTCCTTGGATTGGCCAGGCTGAGAGATCTAAACATGACCTAGTTCCTTTCATTCAGACCGATATGGCAAAACTGCATCTTACCTGTACTACGATGTATGCTATGCGGAGATGAGTGCGTGTTGGACATCTGTCTTTCACTTCCATCAGCAGTACCAATGGATATCGATACTTTGCTAAGTCCGATAACGGCTCACGCATTGTGTTGTCCCCAGCGGCTACCAATCCTGATGACGGCATTCGTTGAGACTCCTGTGCTACGACTAGGTGGTAACAGTGGAGCGAGTGACAAAAGCAACATCACCCAGGTACGACCTTCTGTGAGCATTGCTGATCCAGCCTTTGATGACAGCAATCATTCTCACACCTGCCAAGTTACAGCACTATCGAATTTGGTCGAACTGTCACCTGATTTTGTAGACCAATTCTTTGAGAGCCTGTCTGATATGATGTTCTCACCCGAACAGAAACAATAACTTTAGAGACACATGAACTCTGAATTCGGCCTTCATTTTTGAACAACAAAAACTGCTAAAAGCGTTGGAACTCTATTTTCCCCGTTCAGCAAGAATTCTTTTGAATTGAACGTTTTTAATATTCACCCTTTTTTGGCACGAAAAATTCTTTGCTTAAAGTAAAACTATTCATAGAGAACAGAAGCTTCAACTTCTATTTCTAAATACATCTAGAGACATAATAACTTTACACCAGCCTCCAGCACATTTTACTGCAATGCATTTATATGTGATGAAATTATCTCGCCCTTCTTCTGTTTCAGAGATATTTCATGTGTAATTCTTTTTGCATAATCGTTCATTGATTTCATATGCTATAATTTTTGAATGATTTCTATGCTTCAAAAACGTACAGTACCTAAATGTTCACGTATTACAAATACGCCTATTTCAAATGCATATATGTATTTTGGGGTGGGCAATGTTACACATGCATCTTATTGCTCTAGTTTTAGTAATTTGATGGACATGAATTTGTGGAGTGGGTGTCGCGTTCTAATCTAGGACCCTGATCGATACTGTGACCTTATGCCCCTATTCGGCTATAAATCCATTTATTCCCTATATTGGCATAACCGTTCAAGTGCAATATTCAGAAACTCGTCTCTGGCCTCACACGAACAGAGCCACATTTCAGAATCGCTTTCTCTGCCACTTCCTTTGCAACCAATTAGTGCAATGACATAGCAGAAGTTACTATCTGAGATTCCTAGATTAACACTCCGAGTTCTTCAACAAGATAAAAACTCAGCAACCTGGAAATCCCCGCTTGCTGTGTTTTGATTAGTAATAGAACTCTAATGAGCACTGATAGACGATCACTTCCTAGTGACATCTTTATTGACGTCTTATGTCCAAAAACCTACGTCAAACAAGGCACCTTTCAGGTATAAATATTACCAACGTTGCCTTAAGCAAACGCTGATGTTGCTGTTGTTTTCGCTGAAGCTATCAATGCCATCGCTGCTGCTGAAGAAGCTGTCATGCTGATGATACCATAGCTGCTATCGCTACTGCTATCGCTGCTAACTAGCGAACGATGGTGTGGTGAACTTAGGAGCTGAACAGCCGTCTCCTGCAAAGAGCCCAGCAGATGCAAGCTGCCCGCGGACGCTGCCCCTCCTCCTCCTCCTCGACGCGCTGAGAGAGACGCTGTCTTTCTCCTGCAGAGAAATCCAGCTCCGGCGTTTCTAGTCTACCCTTGCGGGAGACTGGGATATCGACCCCCTGAAGGAGATACCAGACCTCCATCATTCTATTCCAGAGGTATGGTGTTGACTAAACCCTTAGAGAGAATTCTTGAAGCAAACCTTGGCAAAACCAACTTAACTTAAAGCTACTTGCTTACTCCCCTCCCAAGTATTAGGCTTAGGTCAGGTACACTGGGGTAGGCGTAGTTAGAAGCACCAGTTGAGTATTTTAGCCTAATGTATATATGAATGTATATATGTTTTATTCATTTTAAACCATTGTATGGCTAAGAAACCATATCAATGCTTTTACAGTACTATTTCGCAATACTTATCTTACTGTACGTACTTTTTATAATAACAAGTCTTGCAATTGTGGCAATTCATTTCTCCTGTACGAGAAGAAAGACTGTTCAATAAATGTTACCCTTTATTGAAAACGCCCGTCTCTCTATTCTCTACATATTGTGAAAGTAAACTGCACAACCACTGACTGAGTAAAATAACTGTCTATTGTTTCACACGACCCTAGAGATTGACTCTTGATCTGAGGAGCAAAGTTGTCATGTTGCACGGTTGTTGGAAAACTGAATCCCTTCTTGGCTGTGCCAGGGAAGCTGATCACTTCCTATTCAGTCAAGAAAGTTTCCAGTGACCTCTGAGCTAGTTGGTAACAACCCCAATTAAGTTTAGCATAGTCAGTAGAGGCCTGGAAGATCCGCACTTCTACGTCGATACTACTGTTTATGTTATTCCAATGCACAGGGCCTATTGGGAAAATAGGAACTACACTACAGAATAGATTAGTCGTGCGTCTGAGAGTATCGCCATAGCCTCCAGCCCCCGGCCTCGTCCTGCGGCGGACGGGCGCAGACGGGCAGGTCTTTGGCTTGTCTTCGGCGCTGGCTACGGCGCCCCACTGCGTGCAACCGCTGCGCGCTAGGGCCGACGAGGGCTATATAGCCCTGTGAAGTGGAGAGCTGGAGCGCTAACATCTCGCCATCTTGGGCGTGTCTTGCTCTTGCCTGCCCTGCCCTCCGCTCAACGGTATAGGCTACCAAGTCGGACCGGGCTGGCAGCTTGAGTAATGGGCAAAGACAGCTGATGATGCCGTGGGAGCCCCTCTGAGCCCTGCCAGGAGCTGGTGCTTCAATAATTTACAAAGAGTGATTCAAAATTAGTACATCAATTTTAAAACGATCAATCCGGGTAAGTGCTGGGATTTTAAAATTCTACAATCAATTTTAAAATGCGAAGGGTGCAGGGTCAGTGCTGGGACAATTAAAATTATTACATCAATTTCAATCAGTTCGCTAGAGCACTCTGCAGCAGTGCTTCCGCTTTAACAAATTAGGTAGGCGCCAAGCGGGGTCGGGAGATCCTGCCACCGTCGTTCCTTACCGGAGCTATGGAGCCCTGAGGCACTCCCACTTCCAATGGTGGCATTCTGGCAGAGAAAGGGGTAGCCCAGACCGTTTGTTGGCGATTGTCAAGGAAAGATTTAAACCATCTGAACACCAACCCCTTAGACCGATCTCCCAGAGTCTAGAAAGGAGACGGTCATGGGGGACGGTGTCAAAGGCCGCCGATAGATCAAGCATTACCAACATGGCTTTTCCCCCGGTGTCCAAAGTTTCCCTAATGGCCTCAGTGACTTCGAGCAATGCAGTCTCGGTGCTCATGTTAGATCGAAACCCAGACTGTGATGGATGAAGGATATTGTTGGATTCAAGAAAATTGGCAAGGGTAAAATGAACATGTTTCTCGACCACTTTGGCAAGGGCGGGCAAGAGAGAGATGGGTCTGTAATTAGCGTGGACCTTAGGATCAAGATTGGGTTTCTTTAAAAGAGGCAAACTCAGGGCTTGTTTCCACCGCAGAGGAACCTCCCCTGTGCTCAAGGAGAGGTTAAGCACAGGGTTGATTAGGGGGTTAAGCACATGCGCCACTCGTGCAAAACTTTTTGCAGGGCAGGGATCTAAGGGGCAGCCAGATTTTAATTTGGACAGTAGGTCAAGAGAGGCTTGAGAGGTAATAGGTGGAAAATCCCAGAGAGAGGGGCTCGACTGGATAGAAGAGAAGGATGACAAGTGCACATCGTCGGTTGCAGGAGCAGCAGCTGCCACAAAAGAGGCCTGGATGGACTGGATTTTATTCACAAAAAAAATGGCCAGCTCAATGATCCAAGGCTCGGAATGGGTGTTCCTAGGGGTGCACCAGGGGGGAGAGGTGAAATCCTTTACTATTCTAAAAATCTCTTTGCAAGAGTTGGAGGCCAGGGAAGATATCTCAATCAGGGTAGTGGAAAAAACCTGGTCCAGGGTCTGACCTTTGCAATGGGTAGCGGCCGATAGGTAGGGGATAAGCCCCAAGGAAGAAGTAATGTCCGACAATTTGATGCTGTCCGTGGCATCTTCTATGTCCATGTGGATATTGAAATCTCCTATTAATAGGCAATGATTGGTCCTAAGACAAAGCATGGAGGTTACCAAATGGGGTTCTTCAAAGAAAGGACCAATGGGGCCCGGAAATATATAAACCAGAAGCCCTGTGACTGATTGATTGGGTGACAGGGAAAGCGAGAAACCCAAGGTCTCGCAGCCCTGAATATCGTCCGTAGGTATAATAGAGCAGGCCGTTTGCTTATCAACCACCATGGCGACCTTCCCCCCCCGCCCGCTCGCTCTGTCTTTCCTGAAGATCACATGGCTGGGGGGGATTGCAGTGGCAATGTCTGGACCAGAGCTTTCTCCCAGCCAAGTTTCAGTCAAGAAGAGACATGTGGGGTACTTATCAGTAAGTAAATCATGTATGTCCAGGGCATGCTTTCCCAAGGATCTGGTATTTAGGAGCAAACAGTTGCTTTTAATGGGGAGGGCTTTCGGGAGGGAGATGCCTCCTTTACAGGTAACCAGCCGCACCCTGAGCAGCGTCTGTTGCCCTTAGGAGGTGAGGGAAAGACCGTACAGCAATTGGTTCTAAGGTCCTTGAAAGCGAGGAGCTCCTCCTGGGTATAGCTAAGCATCCTGGCCTGTAGAGCCCGCTTGCCATGCACCCGTGCGCCTCCGGGACGCTGACGGGCGCAGACGGCTTTCCTTTGGCGCTCCTTAGGTGACTCCGCTGCGCGCGTCCGCTGCGCGGAGGGGAGTGCACCAAGTTTTTAAGGCGTCGCTGGCCGTCCGGCGAGAGTCAGCACCACTAGACTGCCGCCCGCGAGCCTGCCTACCCCCAAGATGGCCTCCAAAGAAATGCGCGCCTGCAGGTCCCAGAGTATCCCCCAGCTCCTCGATGTACCGGCTGGAAGGGCAGGGACTGCGGGCAGAGCAGCGCGGCATAAGCAAGGGTGAATGAGAGGTAGGAAATATATAAAGTGCTGAGAGGCCTAAGGTCACCCGGCTTTCTGCCTCAGGTGCCTGAGAGGAGAGTAAAAAGTGCAAATAGCAGCAGGGGGACAGAAAGCTCGTAGTCAGCTTTTAAAATACATGCAATATATCAGATAACAACAGGTTAAAATAACGGGTTTAAAATAAATGTTTAAAACCGCTTGTACTCAGCGCAATAGCTATCACTCGCCCACACCCGGCTTCCGCCTCAGGTAAATGAGAAAGTGAGGAGAGTGGGCGTGGCTTAAACGAAGCTTTCCTGCTATAGTATATACTGCATGTCTCAACAAGACAGAGCAAGCGCTGCCTAGGCGAGTCTTCATGACTGCCCCGCTATGGTTTATTTTCAGTCAGGAATAAGGCTGCTTGCTTTACAAGGTTTGTGGAAATCCGGTCTTCCTTACAACAGTTTTAAAGCCTTGGTGAACAAATCAATGACGATTATTTCCCTAGAAAAAGACAAAACAGACATAAATAAGAGGGCACACAGCTTGTTCGTGATTCAGAGCTACTCAAGAAGTGCTCCTCAGCCATATTTAAGTACAAGCTTCTCGAGAAGTATAGAGGAAAGACTACTGTCAATGAGGCTGGGGATTATACACTACACTATCCTGAAGAAATGAAAGTAACACTTTATTGTTACATTTTAGAAAGCCACTGATTCTACAGGAAGCCAGGCCAGGGTTTTTGTTAATTGCAGGAGTGGGTGAAGGGCTCTTGCAGAAGGCCTGGATGGATGACTAAAGCAGGATTCAGTGATTGTCTGTGGACCCTCCCACATCCAGCCTGCACCCTCAGTCAGAGTCAGACTACAGAGGTGGCAAAGAGCAAAAGGGTCTTATGCATCCTGCATCAGCCTTCTCCCGGCCATGTTAACATCCTTCAGCTGCTTAAGGGCTGTGATTCCTGGGAATTAAAGAAGTAGTGAGGCCAGCGCTGGACTAGCTGGTGTCCCCCAAACAGGTGAGTCCACCAACAGCCCTTTTCTTTCTACCTTAATGTAATAAAGGGAGGCATGGAGTAACTGGAAGGCACTGGGGGTATGGGCCGATACCATAGCATTCATTATGCCTCACCACCTGGTTACAGCAGACTTAACAAAACCACAGAAGCCCCCACTGGGGGCCCTGCAAGTACTGAACAAAGGCAACTATTTTAACAATGCTTGACAGCTAATGGAATCTGGGTATGAGTGACTCCTTGCATTGCTTGGTATTGCTTTTCAGTGGTAGGTTCTACCCCACCCCAAAAGTGAGATCTGACAAAGTAAATACATCTGCATTAGGATTTCCAACCTGAAGCAGAATTACATTTAGCTCAGATGTGGATTGCACATGTTGCTCTGGTCAGAGGATGAAGATGAGAACCAAGCCAGGTTCAGATCCAGTGACTCTGGCAGTGGTGCTGCCAGCTCAGACTGTCAGTGTCTAGGTATTGTAGCAGGGTGGCCCTATGTCTCAGAGCCCTGATCTGCAGCTCTATCACAATGATCATCTAAATAGCGGACATTGCTCCTTTTACATGTATGCTTTTCTATTTGCACTGCACTAACATGGGTGCACTGCACTTATTTAAAATGTTTGCTTTTCAAGTTATAGGAAAGCTCTGAAAACTTGTGTAAAAGCTCTCACAGCTCTGCTACTCAGAATAAAGCAAATATTTAAAATACCATAGTCACTCTGCATTCAATGTACTTATTCCTAGTGTCTTCCCATCACCTTGCACATTTCTACCCCCAACACAACATCCCTCTTTTTCCCTGTTGGGTGCATCACTTATTATTCTGTGGGTTACTTGATCTCTGCTATCTCCTAACGTGTAGTTTTCATCCTGCTTTCTTTCCTCCCCTCTCTCTAGCTTCTACTATGATGTACTGTTCCTCTGTTCCTCATTCTTCCATATAGTTCCCTTCATGCACTGTGAAGGACCCTCATTTCAGTTAATCTTACTCTCTCGACAGCATCTGCTCAGAGGTGGTCACTCTTGACCCTCAACATCCCCATTCTCTTTCTAGCTCTTTTGTTTCTTTCTCAGTTTATTTCCTTTCTTGTTTTCTTCTCTTTCCCATAAATGTCCCTCCTTTCTACCCTTAGCTCTCTGATCTGTTTCTCGCACTCATTCATTTATCTCTTTGCCAACTGTCCTGAATTTCTAAGTTGTCTTTCTCTCTTTACCCCTAACTCTTTCACTTACTCTCTCTCATACACATTATTTAAGAGTTCTCCTCCATTACTCACTGACGCTCTCTACCCACTTTTTGTTATGACTGTCCTTCTCGTTCTCCTTTTCTTTCTCTTTCCTTGACTGTATCATCCTGCATCCTCTTTCAGTCTTTTCTTGCTGCTTCTTTCCTCCTGTATTGTTTTTCTTCAATGATGTTCACTGATGTTCACTCTCTCCTGGCAGTCTCCTCCTCTCTTACAGCAGCCTCCTCTTTATGAAAGTGCTTGGTCTAACTATGATTCTAACTCATGCACTGCAATACATCTTTCATTATGTTACCTTGATTGTTCTTTTTTGTTTTCCCCCTCCACTCTATTCCCTTTTATTAGTTCCATGGCTCATCTAATTGATGTTTGGAGCATTGCAGAATAAATGGGTGTGCCAGTTAACTGTCACCGTGCTTAATGGCAGGGGCATAGGAATGGCCCCCACTGCCCCTACAGCGCGGGAGGCCTGAGCTCCAGGGGCCCCCCTCTGGCACTGTGCGCGTGCAAGGGGCCCCTAAGACAGGTGCAGACTGGCAGTACCTGGAGTTTCCTGGGTCCGGTTTTGTTACAGGAGCGATTTTCTTATTGGGAATCTATATTACATCAGGCCACCCGACCCATCAAAGGTGTTTGGCGCAGCTTAAATGGCAGCATTAGAAGTAGCAGCACTGGGGTTAAACTAAACGCAATTGTCCCTCTTTTATTTCCAAGTCAGTCATCACGGAAATAAAAGAAAGACAACGTTGCTCTGCGCTCACTCACGCGATAGCACATGGCACAACCTGTAGCGGAGCGGAGCTCCCGTCTGATCCTGTAATAGGTCATTGCGCTTGTTGGATTTGCAGGATGAAAGGTGTTTAGTAGGCTGACTCAGTAGAAGTTCTTGAGGCGGGCTTAGTGAATGGGCACGCACAGCAAGGCAAGGGTGAGCACCAGGACTGCCGGGCCCTGTGTCATCATAACAGCAAAAGGTCAGCTGTCCCAGTTACTTATATGGAGGATTTTAGCACGCATCCGCACCGAGTTAGACCGCTTAAGCATTACCTCCTTGAAATATAAATTAAACATGCTAATATGTAGATCATTGTTTGCCGGAGGCCACACAAAGTCAGCTGACGTCTTATGTTGTCGCAGCTTTTGGCATGCTCGCTTCTTCCAGGATAATAAGAGACTTGTTGCAAAGAGCGGCAGTTTGAAGAAAGTCGTCTTAGTAGGTTTTACTTTTTGAGTCACATTACTGTGTCATAGGCCATAACATTAAGCTGAATACAGATTCAGATGAAACCACTATTCAGTGAGTGCAACATGCACTGTATGAGTTGGATGTATTTGCTATTCCAGCCATTGATGTGTGCTTTCAGTGGTGAGAGCCTGTCTGCTACATCCTTTCACTGGCTGGATCATCTAACTGTATATTTTCTATAGCTAAAGTGGAGGATGAACCTGGTGTAGAGTCCCCCGCTTCCGTACTTCTGCCGCTGTTCTGTACAGTAAGAGCCCATGAACCTTAATCCGAGACCCAGCCGCTCTATAACCAAGTGCCATGCCAGTGTTGACAGTTCAGTGTTAAGGAGCCAACTCATGTGAGCCAGTCTACCTGTCCAGGACAAGCCTATCGGACTCTGCTCTCCTGCCTGTCCACACCACACGCCCTCTGCACCTTTGCTAATTGTTATCTGCCCTGTCAGACAGCTGGAATAATTCTTTTTTAAACAAAACTGTGGACATTGTTTTGATTAAATTAAAAAATGAAAAGCCTTCGGAACGCTGTTCAAGATAGATCTCCGCTCCCCTCTTTGATTCTGAAATGAACAAATATACTAAGATTACACAAAAAGAGTGTATCTGGAGGCAGAAAAGCACCTCCAGCACTTTCTACTAACTTTTGTGTAGACTGCCACCTCCACTAATTACTTTTCTATAGGCTTGGACTGCACTCCCCTGGTGCAGACCTGTTTTTCACATGCTAAGCATCTTTTTAGCCTGGGTTATCTGTGCGTCTGTCCATGGCTGGTCATTTGGCACTATAGCCTATTTGCTTTTAGAACTGTCAGCTCTAAAATCTACATTTGTTAAAATACAGCAGCCACTTGAAATACAAAGTTACTCTTGCTTCTTTTTCTTTCTGTGCCTCCTCGGAAAGCAATGCAAACATTGAGTCTCTCAGGACTGTCCAACATAGGTCAAGCGGAACCGGATTCATGCAAAATATTCAGCTATGTAAGCAAATGCAGTTAATCATTTTATGTGGATGTCTTCTATTTGAAATTCCTAAATATTTGGCAAGGCCCTGGCTCTCCTGGACCTACCTTGTATGCCCCTGTATTTTCTACTGCGCAATGTCTGCCTTTCCGTCATAACACAGTCTTGAAGAGGTCCTTCTCATTGCTAATGTGCAAAGGATTAAAAAATACACAATGTAGCTATTTTGAGAACAACTGACCAAGGATGCTATGGTTTGCTACCAAGTTAGTAATATGTCAGTTCAGATATGCAAGCAACTGTGATATTTATTAGATACATCTCCAGCATGTGTGTGTTCTTGACACCACATTGCCAGGGCTGCCCATGCCATTGACAGTAGGTGTGGGTGGGCATATTTATAATCTAGTTTTACACTGGCTGAAAGTATTGATAATGTAGTCATAATAGTAAGAAGCATATTAGTAAGATGAAGTTGCATAGGTGAGGCTGACTTATGTGTTAGCTAGCTTGGCAGGGCTTTTGGATGCTTGATTTCTTGGATGACCCCATAAGGGGCAGGACTCCATATTTGAGTGCATGCCTCAGACCAGCCCTGTTTGAGGTTATACCATCGTTGTTTTTAACACAAGACAAAGTAGTAGATTGTTTGATGAAAGTGTGACTTTAAAGATGATTCTTAAAATGTTAAAAATCTGTAATCCTACTGTTTTAAATGAAAGGTTATATTAAACATAAAACTATGAGAGCAACATTGTAAGAATTTGACCACCTTATAAGAGCTGCTTTGTCTTGTATGTTGGCTTATGATATAATAAAATTGCATGATATGTTATGTTGTTCAATAGTATGGTCTGCCACGTTTTTCTATGTGTTACGTTGTTATGTTTGTATATTGTGTTTTGTTACCGGGCTGTGATACGGCATACCATTGTTGATTTAAAGAGTGCTGCAGGCAGATAGAGGCCTTCTTAAGTGCACTAAGACACACGAGGGAAGAGGTGGGCACAAGAAGGTTTATACAGCCAGCTCCCTTGCGTGGGTGAAGGGCATCATCTGGCAGTTTTCCAGCTGCAATGCCTCAGTCTTTGTGGGCAGTGCCAGCTCCTCTGAGGCATATTTCCCCCTGAGCAGGATGTGGACCCAGAACCTCTTTTCATTCTTCCTCTTTGGGGGTTCTGTATTTCTCTTCTCAGGGAGAGGTGATGGGAAAGAGTTGCTTCTATTGGGATGTTTTCAGTGTCTGGAAGCCCCCAGTTGCGCAGGCTCCTTTCCAAATGAGGCTTGATGGAGGTAGGCTCAACCTGGCCTGTTTCCTCTCTCCTGATATCCTGCATCCAGTTGGGTGATGGTCTTGACCAGCTCCGAACCAGCAGCTGGATCGGACCCTCCGTGCAGATGATTGCTCTGGCTCAGCACTTCATGGTGGGATACTCGAGTACAAAATGAGCCAGACTTCCCTGTAGCTTCTGTCTGCCACCCACGCTCTGCCCTCAGGTGCCAAACATTACAGACAAAGAAGTGACCTTTGATGGAAAACGTGCAAGATTTAGTGGTGCTTCTCTGGTCTATTTTCTATGTTCCCTGTAAGAACATGGGTATGACTGGGTATCCCGGTGCACTGTAAGGTCATTATTTACTATGTTTTAAAAGTTAATACATTTGAATATACAATTATACAATATGTTGTATAATGCACCACTTTTGACATAAAACAACATTAGGGGAGACCCACCCCCCTAACTCCCAAGCCCACTTGCAAGAGTCAAGCTGGCTCGCTACGTACCAGCATAGAGGGACTGGCCTGACAAAACATGCCAGGGTTGCTTTGGGTTCCCAGTCCGGCCCTGGCCTGAGAGCTCCTGGCTGGGTCTAGAGCATGGGGGCCCTCTCCATGTACTCTGCAGGGGGGCACCCTCAAGTTTCTTCTCTCGTATACGTCCTGGCTAAATTGCTATATAAAATGTGACTTTGAAAAAAGCGCTCTAGCATCCAAGCACCTGGGAAGGGCTATTCAATGAATATTCCACTTAAGGAGAACTAGGATTACAGGTGAGAAACTATTCTATTGAAGGGAACATTTCCACAGACTTTTTTCAAACTGGCAAATTCTCCCTTGAAAATGCCTCTGGTTTTTGGCTAACTAGGCAATGGTGGTTACATTGAATGTTAAATAGAAACTCTGCTGCCTAGGAATGAAATGGAGTGAGTACTTAGTACACACTAACTTGAGGTCACAATCAAAGAGTCTCACCAGGGGAGATTTGCAAAGGGAGTCCGCTTGTTCAATGTGTGATGAGCAGTAGTGGGACTGTTCTTTGTTACCTTTAATCGAGGTAGCCATTAAGCTCAGCAGAGGTAGGATCTTTCTTATTGAGTTTTGAAACTTGGATATAACCAATACTCCACCTCTTCCCATTATTAATTCCTCTTATAATCGGTCTTTCCCCAGAAGTGAGGGGTGGCCAGAGCCAGGGATAAGAGTAGGCCAAAGACTGCGATGCCTGTGATATATTAATATAGCATTAATTGGGGCATATGAAGAGATCTAGAAATTGCTATAAAAAATCATGTGCTATAAAAAGTGAGGTGATCAGTTGAAAAATGATTGTGATTATATGATATCCTTTCATTTGCCAGTAAATTGTTTGGAACAAAGGAAAAGATTGTTGAGCAGATGTATGGTGTATCCTCTCCTTATAGTGGTCTTTGTGCCAACTTTTGAAGGTGAAGTATTTATGTGGTAAGGTTGTTCGTAATTGGATGAAATGATATGGGAAATGTTGGTTGAAAACACACTCATTCTACCAGGACGTACCTTGAGGAAATCACTTTGCTGAGCCACACAATACAAATTCAGAGGATTAGCAATTGTCTTAATAGTGTGGTGCATGCTCTGTTGTAGTCATTGTTTAAGTAAGTGCAGCGCACCTCCAGCTATCTTAAAATTGTGGAAAATAAACACAGAATGAGCCTTGTCTTCTCAAGATAAGTGACACTGAAGCAGCCTTCCACCAAGTTAATTCATAACAGTTTCTCATAGATTTTTTTCTTTAAATGGGTTTTTATGAAGACCACGAAATTTAACTATTGCCTCAATTGTGTCACCTACCTAGATGTACACATGGAAGATGAGATGTGTGGAGGACTGAGCCTTTCGTCCCTCTTGATCAGTGATAAGTTATGACTTCTCCCCTTTTCATAAAACTTACAGATTATTTGTGTCGTTTTTTAGACTCATTCCAAACTACAGAAAGAAACTCTCCAGCAAGAGAACCATGGCATGAAAGGTAAAAAATACTTTATTTTGTTTTTATGCTGCCAAGTATTGAAACTCGTTTGATAAGGGTATTTTACTGTAATACAGGTAACATCGCAAACAGGTTAACTTGATCATTCCTTAGACCACTGTATTAGATCACCTTCACCATCACAAAGGCATAACACCCGAGGAGGATTCACCCTAAGAGAAGCATAAGAGAAGAGAAGGGATCCGTGAGGCACAAAACAGACAGGACAATTTTCATGTATCTCAATGCCATATAATCACGGGAGCTGTCCTATCAAAAACCACAGAAGAATATCGACTATATATAAACAAAAACAAAAAACAAGAGTAGAGTTTACTTCGAGGTCCAAGGGCCGTAGTATTCTCTTACATGCCCATAGTATAAAATGAAAGACACCAGACCTGCATCTTCAGTTGAACAGATCAGATGTAATGGTTCTTTACTGCCCTTACAAAGCAGCTCTAGAAAAAGGGAACTAACCATATATTTTCTCATCTAGCAAACTAAGGATAACATTTTAAAAATGCCTTACTGTTTCAATAGCCTGTAGGAGCAGACACCATGTCCATTTCACTATAATTAGCATTCCAAGAAGTCTGTTTTTCAATGTAGAGTATTTGCCACACACTGGTTGCAGGGGTTGCAGCCCCAGTGGAAATTACAAGCCTCTTGTAACGATGACCCAATTTGTACTCTCTTTCAATCAGTTGATCACTATTTGCAGGTTTGATTCTGCATTTGATGTTATCTACATGAAACCAGTAGTGTGCCGATGTCCTGTTGAATTATAATTTTTACTCTTTATTTAAATAAATTTTTCTTTGAGACCGTATACATCCTGAAGCAAAAAATGTATTCTGAAGATAGGACTCAATGTATCAAATGGTAGTTCGGTGAGCCACAGTTTTGTCTTTTGAGCTACTAAATCAACCTTCAAGAAGATGAATGTTGGTTCTTAAATAAAGAAGTTGATTACTGAACTCTGTCTTCTGTTAAACAAGAAAGTGCAATCAGATCATAAAAAAAAACTAAGGGCCTGATTACGAGTTTGGCGGTGTGGGAGTGGGCCATCACGCCAGCACCCCGCTCCCACACCACCAAACTCGACTGCCAATCACCCGCCAGATTAGGAGTCTTATCCTGGTCTGGCGGGTGGTGCTTTTTTTTCAGTCCCAGGCAGTGAGCCTTAGAAAAGCACTACAATGGGTACGCCAAAGCCCGTTCTTCCATGGCATGAACTGATGCAGCCCATGTTATGTTATGTTATGTTATATTGATTTATTATGCACACAGATACCCCAGCCAAGGGGCGTCCCGGCGCAGAGACAAGGTAGAACATAACACAACAGGAAACTAAAAACATGAAAGCAGCTAAAACAGGAAAGTTTTTAAAGCCCTCCGGAAAGTCAAGAGGTCCTCCATCAGACGAATTTCAACAGGAAGGGAGTTCCATGCTGACGCGGCCTTTACACTAAACGAGCGGCCACCCATGCGACTAAGCCTAAATCTGGGGACCACCGCAAGGGCCAAACCCTGGGAACGGAGGGTGCGGGTGGGAACATAAAATGAAAGACAGCTGGATAGGATTTCCGGGCCAATACCTCTCAGAATCTTAAAAGCGAGACACAAGACCTTAAAAAGGATGCGCTTCCTGACAGGGAGCCAATGTAGGGTACGAAGGACAGTTGCCACCGAGCTGAATCTGGGCAGGCCGACAATCGCCCTCGCCGCAGCATTCTGAACCCGCTGCAGACGGGTTAGCTCGGCCTGGTTGGCCCCAGCCAGAAGAGAGCTGGCATAATCCAGGCGGGAGATGATAGTTGCCTGGATCACCAGCTGCCTGGTCGGGGCGTCAAAGAACTTGAGAACAGGTCTCAAGCCCCTTAGGAGACCGAAACAACAGGCCGCAGTTTTTTTAGTATGCCCTACATGCCGTGCAGAAACTGGGGTGGATGCACACGGGGAGCACATGTGGTCCCCTGCGTGCACCCCATAGCCCTGAGGCAACATGGGGCCTGTTGGCCCCCCTTCGTTTCCTCACCGCCACAGTTTTCGTGGCGGGCTCACCACCCTGCCGCGGATCGTGGATCCTCAGCAGCAGCAGTGGTCCCATGGCAATCCAAACGCTGAACCACCACCGTGGGTTTGGCGGCTCATTGGACAGACAAACTCATAATCATGCCCTAAGTACAATTGACGGATGGAATGTGTAGTATAGTCCTGGTTAGAATAGTTTAGTATGTATCTTAATGTCTAAACAACATTAGTAAATACAATATAAATTCAAAACTTACATATCTTGCACTCCAAAGACATAAAAGAACATTTTGTCACAACATAATTTCAAAAGTACCTCAACTCAGGACATATGTGTCTAGTACATTGTATGCTTTAATAAACAAGCCCCTTGCAATTGGAATATGCACACTCCCAAAGCGTAAAGTAATTCAGAAATGTATGTAGAAGACTTAGGACTACATGCATCAAAATTGTAAATTGCGAATACCTAATTAAAAATTCGTTAAAATCTCAATTAGGTGAACGCAATTTACAATGCATGAAACAACGTTTCAGATAGCAATTCCTAGGGGGGTCGCAAATCGCTCTACCTCATTACAATTAATGAAAAAGGAAAATAAGATGCTTTACAAAAAGTACAACTTTTTCTTTACATTTTTTAAGACCAGGCAGTGGTCTGTTGGACCACTACCTGCTCTTAAAAATGCTTTTACAATCATTCACAAAGGGGAAGGGGTTCCTTGGGGACCCCTTCCCATTTGTGAATGGGTAACCACCTGCTTGAAGTAGGTGGTAATATGCAAATGTTTTGCGACTGCATTCACGGTCACAAAACATTCATGCATACCGTTAGGATTCGGTATTTGGAAGGGTTGCCCTGAACACACCCCTTCAAAATACCGAATCGCAAACCCATTTTGCGATTCGGTAACAGGTTACCGAATTGCAAGGTGGGGTTTGCTGCATCTAAAAAGCATTTTTTGTGTTTGCAAATCGGCCCATTTTTTAAGGCAAAAATGCTTGATGCATGTGCCCCATATACTATGTTCCAAGAGAAAATTGTGCCGGTACACCATTTTTGCTACCTCTAATTTCGAACCAGATAGCAACATGTAGCCCAGCTAGCTGGGTGATTTCTTGTCACTATTACAATCTTCTGTATAAACTATGGGTGTCCTCAAACTATGGTCAGGATGCAGAGGAAGCAGGCCCACACATTTCTCTGTTAGGGATGTATTTTGAATGCCTGCTATATTCCATCTCAATTTTATTTCACTTGAGAAAATGTAGACATAGCTTGATATCCAAGTAGCAAAGTCGATTTTCATAAGACCTAGCTACATATGCTGTTTTTATTCTAACCACATAAATTAGGGCATAAGTAGAGTTTGTATTTAAATTGAATTAATCTAAGAAATGCGTTTGTAAAAGAGCTCTTTTAGATTATGCCCGGTTAGACTGACTGTTAATTAATTCTTGATAGCATGAATCAACAAATAATGAGCCAGGCTGCCTTGAAATGGCAAGACTAATGTCTCAACCGCCTTCTTCAAACCTCTCAGCCTCCGCTCTACTAGGAGCAGTGCCAGGAAATACTCCTGGTGAGCTGTGCGCTAGGCAAATACACATAACATAATATAACAAACAAGGGAGGAAAACAAAAAGTTTTTTCCACGGTTTGTCTCTCATTATCCTTATAGTCTGGAGTCCATAATAAGAGGTGCAGCACTATAAGGAGACACAATTGAAATATTTTGCCTAAAAACATATCCACAGGGCCTTTAATAACAGGACAATGCAGAACCCTCCCTATAGAGATTTAAAACACTGGAGGCCATTCATAGCCTACTTAGCATTTCTAAAAGTGAAATGTCAGTGAGGTGTGCTACTTAAGTTACTTTTAAAGGAAAAACCCAAACAGATATAGCATTCAACAACAGTTACATTTCTGTGTGCAAGTTAGCAATTAAAATGGGCTCTTGTTTAACAAAAAACAACAATTTGATGTTTTAGAGGATATGCAGTCAATCTGCTGCTCTTGCATTGTGTATATGCTTGTTCACTCCTTTTGTTGGAGAACCTCTGGCTCCTGATAACGTTTTATAAAACTCTGCAAGGAAGAAGTCAAAAGAGAAGAGGGGCCTCCACTTAGTTTGGCCAGCAAAGGCCCTGCCTCTGCCTCATTGAACCTGTGCACATATTAAAGAATGTAGGGCTTCTATTTTAAAAAAAAGGAAGCTAGGACATACCCATTTTTTGCATTTGTGTCTATATGTCAACATCAGTGCAGTATCAAAAATGCCATTTGGAAATCCACAAAATATTCAAATACATTTCCCTCCATTGAGTGACAGTACTCCAGTGGGAAGACATATTGCAGTGTTACCATCACAAAGACCTTAGAAGAAGAATCTAATAGTGAAACTATACAGCATTCTCCATCTGCTTCAATCAGTCTTCTTAAAATTAGATATAAATGCTTAAAGTCAGAGAGCTCTGCCAAGAAGATGGAAATTTCAAGGTAAAATTGAACAGTTTGTTTAAAAAAAAAAAAAAGGGAGTGTGCAGGAGTGCGAAAATTGAAGCGGCTTTCTTTAATTTCGTATACCCTCCATGCTGGAAACTCTACTGTCCGTAAGAAAATTCTGTTTGTTGTGTAAATTATGGAAATGCGCTGTAGCTCTGGTTTCCTTCCTGCGTGACTGTTCATGTGGAATGTAGATAGCGTTTGACACTTTTCCTCGTCTTCTGGTTGGATTGCCTTGTTCAACTCCTATTTCACATCATTTGATTCCACTTTATTGGCTTTATGTAGCCAAGCAATCAATGTTTAAGAGACTTTGTATTCACCACAAATGTGTTTGTAACTTGTTTTCATGTTACAAACTCATGTATGCTCTGTGTGCCACATCTGATCACCTTTTTGTCCTTCATCAGGAATAAAAAGATTAGAAGGAGATTGAGCCTTTTCATTTCAAGTTAAAGAATGAAAGGGCCTTCCTGTAATGCTATGCTCTTCAACTGTCCATCTAGCTTTCTGGTTACTGTTGAACACTTGGCTGTCTCACCTAAAGTGTTAATGTCAGGGCCTGGATATTGCATGAGTCCTTACCATTAGGATAACCTAACTTGTGATTGAGCCCTCTCCAAAGTAGATAAATAAAATAAAATAATAATATTATACTCTGTAATCCTATTCAGTGCTAAATTATTGGGCATCTAATTTTTGGTACTAATGGTGTGAGCCGCTAATGCTTGGTAATGGTGATGAGTGTGCCAGGCTTGCTCTGAAAAACAGAGATCAAGTCTGTTGTGTGAATTGCCTGAGCAAGATGCTGACAAACCACACATGCTGCAGAAAAGGAAGAACTAATAACATTTGCTGTTAGTTCCCATGGTTTAAGGTCAGCTTTAAGTTAAGTTATCCCATTATCATTATTATCGAGCCCTTGTCTAATATGTTTCTGATTTTCTGAACCATTTACAGTCATTGTCCAACTGTAAGTTACCTCAGCTCAGATATAGGTGTTTTCTTCAGTTCTCTTTGTATGTAGACTCCTTGTCGAGATACGGTCATATTCACAAAAGTTAGTTTGATCATACACATACTTATACAACCAAATTACCCATGTGATGCCTGACGTAGAATCCACACAGAGATTTCTGGTGGGCATAAATCCATTTGCTACTGTGGGTTTCTCCTCTATGCCTAGAGAGAAATCCACAGTAGTAAATGTCAATCAAGGTGGTATGGTTTACTTTGAAATGTTTGGGAATGCCATAAACTTGTACATTTGTGGGGATTCCCAAACTCCTCCTCAACCCCTTTCCACCTGGAGATAGAGATTTTCTCAAGACAAAGGCTGGAGCATGTCTCATTGCAGGAGGGTAAGGGAAACGGATCACCCCCAGATTTTCTAGTGATTTAGAGGAAGGGAATTTCTTCACGGGGGAAATGTTTTCCATCCTGGAAAAAAATGTGCGTCTACACGGGGGCTCCTTTTTCCTCTGTGGAGTTATATGTTATGTAGAACTCCAAACGGCAGGAATAGGGTCCCACCGGAATTGCCACATGATAATTTTAGCAGCATGCTTACAATCCAGTGCCTATCCCAGCTTTCCAGGCCTGCTGCTGGTAATGTATTTGAATTGAAATAAAATATAAACGTATGCTCAGGCAGAGATCTAAATGTCTACCTCCACATTTTTCCCCCTAAATCGTGCCCTTGAAGTGTAGTGTTTTCTTGCTCGGGAACATAGGGCCTGATTTAAATTTATTTCGGTGGTCAGCCTGTCATCCGCCTACCTGACAGAATATTTCACCTTGTGGCCCTGGTGGAGGTGTCGACAGCCACATTTAGAAATATCCGCAGGTGCTTCAGACATTTCTAGCATTGACAGGAACTGTAATTTTGCCATACGCTTCTGTCAACATGATGGAGATTTATGGCAAATCTACAACGTTTTTTTAATTTTCAAAAAGAAAATCCCAAAGCGGGATTTTGTTTTTGAGAATAAAAAATGTAAATTCCCTTTCGCCATGTTAGTGATGGGCATTCAAACATGACTAAATGCCCGGCCATCTAAATTAGGTGGGCGGACACTCCAACTGCCCAACGGAGTAGTCTCCCCATTCTCAAACTATGGTCCACCTGCATTTAAATCGGGCGGGCATTGGTAGGAAGGAATCTCTGCCTCCCTTGCGGCAGAATTCCCTCTCCTCCAAGAAATAAATTGTGCCCATGGTGTTTCAGTCACTTACGCAGCAGTTCTTCTGGTATTGCTGATTATAGGGTATTGTTGAAGTGAGAAATATAAATGAATTAGTATTGTTCTAACACCTGCTTGAGCAATGCTATATATACAAACCACAGTCACTGAAAGTACTTTGTTTGCAAAGTTATTAGAGTTCCCTGCCCCACTGATGCCATAAACAAAAGTCAGTTGACAGGATATTAAGGTTCCAATGCAAAACTTTTAAAATGGCCCAAAAGGTTAAGAACTGATTACTTCCAAACTGACCATAATGGAGACCATGAAGCACCATCTTTGTAAAGACAAGAGACACGAGATGAAGTCCAGCCACTGTTTCGGACGAAAGCTAGGTCTGGCTAGACAGAGACTTTATGGTAGAACAAAATCAATCCAATCAATAAACAGACCACTGACCCGATTCTAGTAATTATCAAAGCACATAATAAAAATGCTATTGCACAAGCAATATGCAGTTATTTCTACTTCTCAAGATGCATATAGTTTTTCCATTTCTCCCATATACTGCTAAAACATATGTGAAAATTTTACCTTGACTCCCTGCTATTAATTCTCCCCCTCCCCTGCTACAATCGAACAAATCTTTACATGACATACCATAATCAGTATGCCCTACTTTACCTGTCCCTATCTTACTCTAAGTCACATGTTCCCTCAGTCTTTACTTTCAGATATGTATCTGTGATGTGCCTAGATTTCATTCTGTTGGTCACATCTTCTCCTTTCTCTGAAACCCAATAATACAGTTGTCTGTTCTGCCTCCTCAGTTCATCCCACCAATAACTTTCATAATGCCACGAAACCCTAATATTGATCTCATTGAGATCCAGTTGATTAATTTTAAGCTACATCGCAGAAATTGAAGTAAGTGCATTTTTTCCTCAATGAACAAGACTAAACCCAACAATCAATAATTCTACTGGACTAAGCGCTAGCCTTGGGTTTCAGTCTTGCGGGCTACTTAGAATAAAGTGCATCTGTGTCTCACCTGGGGTACTAAGCACTACATAAATGCAATTATAACACAATATTTATTTATTTTATTTTATGTAGTTTGTAGAGCGCGCAGCTACCCCCGAAGGGGTGTCCCGGCGCTAAAATTCAGGAATAACCAAGGGAGAGGGGGAGTGAAAAAGGAAAAAAAGGGAAGACTAGAGTCCAGAGAAGAGCCAGGTTTTAAGTTTGGCTCGGAAGATTGTTTCGGAAGGACAGAACCTCAGCTCGAGCGGAAGGGAGTTCCACAGTCTGGCAGCAATGACACTGAAACCTCTGCCACCGGTTCTAGACAATCTGAACCGGGGCGAGATCAGGAGGCGGAGGTCATTGGATCTAAGGGATCTGGTGGAGCAGGATAAGGAGACCCGTTTTTTCAAATAGGTAGGTCCGTAGTTGTTGACAGCTCGGTAGGTAAGAGAGAGGACCTTGAATTGAATACGGCTGGCCACTGGGAGCCAGTGGAGTTCCCTCCGGTAAGCAGAGACAGATTGACGGTACGGGATATTACCGATCAGTCTGGCTGCAGCATTCTGGACAATCTGCAGCCGGCCTATCAGGTACTGTGGAGCCCCTGCATAGAGACTATTTGCATAGTCCAAGTGGGACGTAATGAGAGCCTGGGTGACTGTGCGGCGGGAATCCAAGGGGAGATAGGGTAGGATCTTTTTTATCATGCGAAGTTTCATAAAGCAGGCGGAAGTAACTTTATTGATCTGGGTTTTGCATGACAAGGAATCATCAAATTGGAAGCCGAGATTCCGCGCCGAGTGGACAGGGGACGGGGCAGGATCTAGCGCTGTGGGCCACCACCAAGCAGAGGGGATAGGGGTTTTCTGATTGAAAAACAGAACCTCAGTTTTATCTGCATTCAATCTGAGGTGATTCGCAGTCATCCAGCCACTGATGTTATTGAGGCATTGGCGGAAATTGAGGAGTGCGGAGTCCGAGTGGTCCCTAAAGGAAAACACCAGCTGTGTGTCGTCAGCGTAAGAGACCACCCTGACTCCGTAGGACTCCACAACGTCAGCCAAGGGGGCCAGGTAGACGTTGAAGAACAGGGGGCTGAGGGCAGAGCCCTGCGGCACCCCACAGGACAGAGGTTTTTTCTCTGACTTAAAAGGACGTAGCAGTACCTTTTGACTTCTATGCGAGAGAAAGGACTCGATCCAACTGAGGGCAGTGCCACCTATGCCTATCTGCTTGAGACGATCAAGGAGGATAGGATGAGAGACCGTGTCGAATGCAGCGGACAGGTCGAGGAGAACCAACATGGCCTCCTCGCCCCTGTCCACGCATTCTCGGATGGATTCAGATACTTCTAGCAGGGCCGTCTCCGTGCTGAATCCGGCTCTGAAACCGGATTGGGATCCATGTAGCAGAGAATGATCTTCTAAATATTCCGTAAGTTGGAGCTGTACGGCCTTTTCCAGGACCTTGGCGGGTTTGGGGAGGGAAATGGGACGGTAGTTGGTAAAGACAGCGGGGTCTGCGTCTGCCTTTTTCAAAATGGGGATCACCAATGCCTCCTTCCAGGTGGTAGGGAAGAAACCATGGTGAAGGGAGGCATTCCAGACGGACAGGAAAGGGCAGGCAAGTGAAGGCGCCAGTTCTCCCATGACTTTAGCGGGGACAGGATCAGAGGGGGCACCGGATTTACAGCAAATGAGTAGTCTGATGGCCTCGTCCTGGTTGAGTTTGTTGAATGAATGGAAGGACGGAGACTCTGGGGGATTAGTGAGAGAGGACTGAGTGACAGATACAGTGGGGAAGGAGACACAGAGTTTATTGATTTTTTCCAGAAAGAAATCTGAAAGTCCCTCGCAGAGAGCTTGACTAGCGGTGGTCTGGGGGGCCCTAGCCGGAGGGTTAATAAAGTCTTTAACGATGTTAAAGAGCGTTTTTGATGAATTTTTGGCTTTATTAATTTGAGCGGCAAAGTGATCTTTCATTGCGCTTTTTTTGAGTTTAAGGAATTGTTTTAGGGCCGTTTTGTAAAGATGCTTGGCTTCAAGGTCGTAGTTAAGTCTCCACTTGCGTTCGAGAGCCTTACATCTGCTTTTCTCCTCCCGAAGGGGGGTGGAGAACCAGGGAGCAGAGGGTCGCGACCTAGTGGAGGAGATGGTTATCTGGGGGGCAATAGAATCAATCGCTTTGAGGAGAGTGGAGTTTAACCTAGAAACATTTTTATCAATGTCCGGGGAAAGGTACTCCGACTGAAAGTGGAATATTGGGTCCAAGGTAGCGCAAGTAACCTTGTGCCACTTTCTTCCCAGCTCCTTCCTAGGAACCATTGGGGCAGATTTGCGTCCCAAGGTGAGAGAGAATGGAATAAGGTAGTGATCAGACCAGGTTAAAGGGAGAGGCTGAAGAACAGCGATGAGTGGAAAATTAGCGAATATAAGGTCCAGAGTGTGGCCTGCCACATGAGTGGGACCTGCAACCAGTTGTTTGAGATTGAGACTCTCCATAGAATCTACCAGGTTGGTAGCCTTAGCACATAGCGGATTATCTATGTGGAGGTTGAAATCGCCCAGGACAATGAAGTTATGGTGTTTAATAGATAGGTCAGCCACAAGGTGGACAAGGGCAGTGAGGGAAGGGGCAGTGACGGGGGGGGGAGAATAAACTAGTATGCCAGCCAAGATAACTGATGCAGAGTCAGAGACAGAGAAGTACATGGCTTCGATTGTGCCTATATCAGTAAGTTTAATGAAAGTCAGCTGGAAAGAGGATTTGAATATGACGGCTAGACCGCCTCCAGACTTACCTCCAGCCCGATTCAGGCATTTGATGTCATAGCCTGGGGGGATAGCTAAATAGATATCCGGCGAGGAAGAGTCAGTAATCCAAGACTCGGTTAGAAAGAGAATATCCCATTCGTCAGACGAGATGGACATCCAGATGACATTGGCGTGACAGGGAAGAGATCGACAATTAACCAACCCGGCTCGCAAGGTGTACTGATTAGAGGAGAGTGGCTGCGGAGGTGGGCAAGGGGAGAGTCGAGGATGGCAGGACGGGAGTGAGAAGCTGCATAGTGAGCAGTGGTAAGGAGCAGTTTCCAGGTGATTAGGGATGCAGCGAGGGCTGGTCGGGCAATGGCACGTATTGAGTGAGTGAAGTTGAGCAGTAGTCCAGCAGATGCGGGCAGTGCTAGTGGAAGAGGCAGGGGGACTGGCCCTGGGCCCGGTCCAGGCCCGGACGGGCCCAGACGGGCTTGCCTTTGGCGCGCCTTCGGCGCGCTGACGGCGCGCCCGCTGCGCCCGTCCGCTGCGCTTCCTGGCGAGACACATCTTTTATGTCCGTGTGAGAGGGAACATGGGGGTGTGGCCAGCTGAGGTGGGCGTGTCCGCCGTGGCGCCTCGCCCTCAGTGATGGCGACAGGTAGCGTTCGTTGCAGCGCTAGGAGCGCTGTTTAAGTGCACAGGGAAGTGAAGTTAAAAATCAAAGTATCACACAACAAAGATTTTAAAAGCTAGAGATTCACTCCCGGCTTCCGCCTCAGGAGACTCCCAAATTAAAGTGTCGCGCTTTTCCAGCTGCGCGCACTTTATAGTGTCAGGGGGGGGCGTGGCCAGCTGAGGTGGGCGTGTCCGCCGTGGCGCCTCGCCCTCAGTGATGGCGACAGGTAGCGTTCGTTGCAGCGCTAGGAGCGCTGTTTAAGTGCACAGGGAAGTGAAGTTAAAAATCAAAGTATCACACAACAAAGATTTTAAAAGCTAGAGATTCACTCCCGGCTTCCGCCTCAGGAGACTCCCAAATTAAAGTGTCGCGCTTTTCCAGCTGCGCGCACTTTATAGTGTCAGGGGGGGGGCGTGGCCAGCTGAGGTGGGCGTGTCCGCCGTGGCCCCTCGCCCTCAGTGATGGCGACAGGTAGCGTTTGTTGCAGCGCTAGGAGCGCTGTTTAAGTGCACAGGGAAGTGAAGTTAAAAATCAAAGTATCACACAACAAAGATTTTAAAAGCTAGAGATTCACTCCCGGCTTCCGCCTCAGGAGACTCCCAAATTAAAGTGTTGCGCTTTTCCAGCTGCGCGCACTTTATAGTGTCAGGGGGGGGCGTGGCCAGCTGAGGTGGGCGTGTCCGCCGTGGCGCCTCGCCCTCAGTGATGGCGACAGGTAGCGTTCGTTGCAGCGCTAGGAGCGCTGTTTAAGTGCACAGGGAAGTGAAGTTAAAAATCAAAGTATCACACAACAAAGATTTTAAAAGCTAGAGATTCACTCCCGGCTTCCGCCTCAGGAGACTCCCAAATTAAAGTGTCGCGCTTTTCCAGCTGCGCGCACTTTATAGTGTCAGGGGGGGGTGGCCAGCTGAGGTGGGCGTGTCCGCCGTGGCGCCTCGCCCTCAGTGATGGCGACAGGTAGCGTTCGTTGCAGCGCTAGGAGCGCTGTTTAAGTGCACAGGGAAGTGAAGTTAAAAATCAAAGTATCACACAACAAAGATTTTAAAAGCTAGAGATTCACTCCCGGCTTCCGCCTCAGGAGACTCCCAAATTAAAATTATGTATCTGCTCGACTCTGTTTACTTATTATGTCACTGATGATGTCATCGCTGACATGTGATGTGATCAGTGATAATTAATATAAACCACCCATCTGCTTTGAAAGAAACCTTATTAGCCAATAATCTAAATGTATACTATGTGTGCAGGAGTATATACTGTGATATTCTATTTATTATCATAAAAACAAAGACTTGTCACCTGAGAAATGGAGCCTGTTGTATTAATTGTTCATGTAGGTATTTCTTAATCATATTTTTTAGATTCAATCACTATCTCATATTTCTTTAATTTTGTTTATAGAAGAATTTATCTGGCGCAACTCTCATCTCCAATCTCGGAATCTGCCGTCTCAAAGAATTCTTGTGCCTAATACTGCCTCCCGGACCACAGCCTTTGGGAGGAGTTACTACATTGGTGCCAATGAAGAAGATGTGAATTTACTTGCACCATATTTGCCTGAACCAGGGTGTGATTTTAGAGAAGAGGTGAAATCAAAGAGCTGTAAACGAGGTAGGTTATTGTTATGATATACAGTATGTTAGCTTAGTTCTTTGTAGTACATCTAAATAGATATAGGCCCCTGTGGGAAGACCTGATGACAGCAGGTTCCGTTAGCAAGAATACCATCAAACCAATTATGGCAAGTACACAATAAACCTAATGTAGTCACAACCCTCTCTCAGCCCTCTAACCAACGCTTTCCTCTTGGTGAAGGATGAGTTTAAGACTGAGTGGCACTTTAACGAGATTGAACCTGCGGCAGCTATGAAATTATACCTCCAGTTTTGTTATGGCACCCTTCCCTTTCTCTCTTTCACCTCAGGTTGGGGTCAGCCACATTAACGAGACAGGTGGGCATGCCCCTCCTTTGGTGCCAGCAAGGAAACTATGGAGCCCCACCCATGTGAAGGGGAGGAAAAAGAGGATACTACCAGTATGCCAAAATGTAGGGGTTAAAAAACATGTTGAGGCATTATTCATGATGTCTGTCTCCTGCTACCTGGACAAGGCGCATGATGTCAGGCTTAACGCGGCTCCTAATACAGTAGCACTGGGTGCTCCCAGCGACTCTGATCCCCCTCATGCAGTAGCACTTTTAGACATTGTAGCTCATGACTGTTCATTATTAAAGCATAGGGTGCCGTGAAAAACGTTGTTTTCCCTTATGTGCTGGCACTATGAGGATTTATGGACCAAGACTGCTTTTGTTCACTTTTGTGACTATTTTATGGAGTTTGTGAAATGTTTGGGCTGCGTCGATTGTATCAAATATTTTATGATGCCTATCCGGTCTACGCAAGCTTCATCGCTTCTTTTGGTGTGTGCGTTTGATGCTATTGTTTTATTCTATGTTTTATTGCTCTTTATGGTCTACAGCCTAGCCCATGGACCGCCCACCGGATTTTCAAGTAGGCAGACCTCCAGTTTATCAGCGACAGATCCAAGGTGGCCCAACAGAGTACAGACTGTCAGGGTTCAGGTGATTTAGAGTGGTCAGTCAAATGGGCAGTTTTACTCTCCGTCGCCAAAGGGTAAGACCTGGTGATAAAGGACAGTAAAACGGTTAAACGACCACCACAACACAGAAGTTAACTCCCAGTGTGTGGAGGTCATTAGTTTTGGATTTTCCAAAAACAAAATCCTGATTCCGGAGTTTGTTTTGAAAAACAAAAGGCGTGTAAAGTTTGATGAACGTCCATCAGTTTGATGATACAGCATTTAAAATTGTTAACACATTGGCAAGAACCCCTGTGACAAGGGTTCCCCCAGTCAGTGACTAGAGAGGATGGAGGGCTGGCAAACATTGGTAAATGCAGAGGATGGGTACTCTGTCATCGCCGTGATGGAGGACAGACCATACTCCGTATTCTAAATCAGGCTCTATGTGTTTTATTGGAATTACAGCAACTTAAGTGGTTCAAAATCATAAAGTGAAACTTACTTGAGAAAGAATGTGCTTAAAGAAATGGAAGCTACTGGTATGCAAAATAGTAAAGCTTCTTCTTGTTCATGTTATTGCTGTGTGCCATTACAGTGCATAAAGGACTGTGTCCTCACCCTCTACAGGTTGAAAATGGGAGTCATTTGAACTGAGAAAGATTAATTTCTTCAGTCAAAATGTACACCATGTGACCAGTACACACACTAACCAGTTGTGAGAAAATTTCCCAAAACAAAAAATAAAGATCAAATTATTTGGGGAAAGTCAACTTCATTCTTAGATTCTATGCTGCCTATTACTTTTTGGTTGTCTATCCTGTAGTAATGGGACCTCGATTGAATTGTGTATATTTTGTTTATGTTCTTAAAGTATATCAATGTTATTAGTGGGTAAAAAGGGTACAATTTTCTAGTCTTTTCAGCATTCCAGCATCGCATTAGCACTACCAAGATCACATTCACCCAATCTAGTGTTTTGAGAAGATGTTCTTGGCTACCATCTCCCCATACTGAGAACCCCGTTCAAAACCACACCTTGCCAAATCTCCCTCCTCTCCTTTGTTTGTAAATTGGAGCATTCACATGACTGCCTCTTAGCACTGAAGCTGGTGATCAGATTAGCATTAAACTGAATATCAAGAATCTGGGGGAACAGTGTAATGTTCAGCTTTTTTCTACATTACAGAACATTCTATTTAGTGTGAGAAAGGCTGGTTTAAATATTGGGAGGGGGCGTAGAACAGACCTACTTAGCCATGGCCACCCATTTCACCCAGGTATCCAAGCCATTGTAAACAGTTGTGCACTTGCTGTTCAATGAGAAGCAGGTACAAGATATCACAATGTAATATCGTGGATATTGCCAGACCAGAGCCCAATGTTAGTTGTTCAGTATGAGGTTCCGTGACAATTGTAAGTGGTGTTTCCGACTCGTACGAATATGGTCGAGTCTGGTATCTATGAACCGCAAATGACGACTTTAGTAAGTGTGCGCAGTTTCGCTGTGCTAACTTAAACCGTTCGTTTGTTACGTGGGCGTTTTCATCTGTACCCACGGGTTCCATCTTAGATACGGCATCCATTTTGTCTCTTGCCCTCAAGTAGTCAGCGAACGGACGCTGTCCGCTTCGCGACCCTGGGACTCCCAAGATATTTGCGGAAGACACATGTCCTTTGAAAGTGTCTTTATGACGAGGGGGTTGCTACTGTAAGGCAGGTGGCGCCGCTCGAGGCTCATCTTGCCGCACGGACTTATTGTCTCAGCCGTGCATCTCATTAGGCACGTCCCTTTGATGCCTGTATCTCGTGTTTCCCGACACCTCCCCTTTTACACCCTTTCCGATCTCCCCACTGTCTCCGTCTTCCTCTGCACCTGTCTTCGTTCCTGTTTCGATCTACTTGATTGCTGATTGGAATTTGCTAATGGTGGGAAGATGGGTTTTTACAGTTGGGAACCGCCAAATGTTTCCGCACTTATGTTCCGGACCTTATGTGTTTCAAAGCGACCAAAGCGACCCCTCTGGGAGCTCGATGTGGGAACTGAGTTGTAAACCTTTGTGTTCAATGTTAGCCTATGGGTAAAAACTGTATAAAAGGAGCGATCCACATAACCAATTTGAAGCAGTCTCCACAAGTAGCACGCGTTGTACTTGCCGTGATTTCTGTGTTCCCTGCAGTAAATAAACCTTGACTCTTTGACGCCGAAGGAAGTGTCCCGTGTCTCTGTGACTTGTACGCCGGAACAGGTTACCCACGAAGGTTTCAGGTGTTGTGCCCTGGCACCGCTGGGTCCAAAAGAACCCAGTCCTTCAGTTGGCGCCCAACGTGGGGCTGCATCAGTGGTACCGGTCCAAGCCCGACGATCGTGAGGAACTTCGTGTGAAATCTCCGAGGGAAGGTGCACCCCGCTTCATCGATCCTGTTGTCGAAATAAGTGGCCCGAAGACTTTTCCCGCGAAGATTCCCGCCTCCTGACGGCTGCGACGGACTGCTGCCCTGACTGTAGACCTGTTTTGGCGCCTGGCGTAGACCTTGGTATAGCGAGACGATTGACGGGCCTTCCTGAGGACGCCATTGATCTTTGAGTTAAGTATTTGTGGGTCGCTCCCAGAATCCTTGGTTGTAAACACTTTAGCGAGTGTTTTTGTTGTAGACACTTTAGCGAGTGTCTTTGTTGTGAACACTAGTGGCTTTGTTGTACACGCTGTGTGAGTGTTTTTGTCGGTGACACTTTGCTAAGCGTACTTTGTTGTTGTATTTGTTTGACGACTGCAGCCGCCAAAGACCGAGGGTTTTTGTTCTTGCTGGGACTTGGTAAATCCCGTAACCCTTGAAGTTTGTGAAACTCGGCTAGTGTGCAAGATGCCTGGTCGCAGTACTTTGTTCAGTTGTTGTAGACCTTGTGGTGCGGATTCCCTGCTGGAGGACTCGTGTCCGATACCTCCGGTTGGAACTCCTACTTATGACTTATATAGCAAACATGGGCTAGGCCCGATTGCTTTTAACGATTATTGGATAAAATATACAAAGAAAGACGGCGATCTTCGTTGGCCACCTCACGGTAGCTTCGAAGCGTCGATCTTAGATAATTTGGAAATAAAGTTGTTCGAACGCAAATCTAGGCCGGCCATGTTTGATGCCTTTCGGTTGTGGCGCAAAGAAGCCCGACAGAAAGAGATCAGACAGAATAAACGTAGTGAGCGAGATAATGTTGCTACTATTGTGAAGAAAGCTGAGCAGTTTCAGCGTGATAAGGAGGATAAGGATAAGGAAGTGTTTGAGAGGCTACAACGTATGACCATAGATAAATGCTATCCTGCTTTGCCTACGGAGTCGGATAAGAAGGAAGAGGCAGTTGAGGATCCTTTAATGTCCTATCTTATGAAGTCGCCACCCCCGTACGTACAGGGTACCGCAGCTCCTGTGGTCCCTGCCGTACCTGTTCTTCCACCTGTTATTCCTCCACCCGTTCCTCAACCTGCACCCGCTCTTCCGACTGTTCCTGCTCCTGTGCCTGTTTCTATTCCTACTGCTCCTCCGCTTCCACATACTCCTGCTCGCGCTACTGCTCCTGTGTTGTTAACTCCTGTTGTTGCTAACGCTTCTACTCCTCCTCTTGTTAGTTCTGTGTCTTACTCTTGTCCCTCTACTCGTAATCGTAGTTCTCCCATTGCGACAAATTTTTTCCAGTCGCTCGGACCTGTCTTTGGGTCCGCTGGTTCTGATGGTCCACCACAGAGACGTAGTCAGCTTCCTGGTAATAGGGAACGCGCTGCGTTATACAATATGGCGATGGGTTGGATGGACAATCCGCAAAGAAATTCACCCCGAGTCGTTCTTGAAACATTTAGTCAATTCAACATACCGACTCAGAGATATGTGTTTGACGAAATGTGTAAACTCCTACATGATCAGATAGCGGCTGTTGCGCCTGACGAGGTGCTGACCGCCCTGTCTAATCTTCGGCTTCAGTTCGCAACTGGACTGATAGTCGATACTAATGTCCGACGTGCTATTGAGCAGTTGCTGTCTTTTCGCCTTGCTCCTATTCCTCACGCACTGTTTGTTGAGGATCTTGAACGCCAGCAAGCTGAGTCTGGCCAATATCCTATGCGTGAAGTTCCGCCGGTTTGGGTACCCGCTGATAATACTAATGCTAACGCTCCAGTGGCGGCACATTTCCAGAGAGTATGGATACATCTCCCATGGAAACGATCGGAAGTGCTTCAGGTGAAACAAACTTTGCCTGATCCTCGCAAAAATCCTGCGGGGTATTACAAAGAATTATCGCAGCTTGTAGATGCTACGGTAATGAATCTTGCCGATATTGACATGTTGTTTGGCAACGTCGTACCGCAGCCGGTATGGGCTAAGATTCGTCATCAAGATCACACGAATGAATTAGGTGGTGATTGGGCTGCTATTACAGCGGCAGACGCTGGACAAGTGGCTGCTGCTAAACCCGATCAGTTGATTGAACTTCTTCCCCAGCGAATCATTACATTAATGAAAACGCTTATGCCAGCTATGAGGGTAAATTGGGACAAGTTGTCAGCCTGTAAGCAAAAGAAAGATGAGAGTGTTTCAGACTTCTTTACGAGGTTTGAGGAAACATTCGTTGATCATAGTGGACAGGATATGGGTACTGAGGGTGGACAAAGGCTGTTTGTGGATAAATTCGTGTCGAACTTATTGCCCGACTTGTGCAATAAATTGAAGAATTCAGAAAGTGCATGGGCCGTTTCTACCTCAGCTCAGATTCTGGCTACGGCACAATATTATGAAAATAGAGAGAAAGAAGAAAATGACCGAGCTGATAAAAAGACAAAAGAGCTGAAAACTAAAGTGTTGTTACAACAAGCATATCCGCCGCGTTCTAATCAGAATGCGTCTCAGCAGAATAGATCACAGTCGCAATCGAATCGATCGCAGTCGCGTAATGATTCCTCTTTCAACAGATCTTCGTTGGGGTACAATCAATGTGCTTATTGTAGACAGGAGGGACACATTAAATTTGATTGTCCTGCTTTAAATGATCGTAATAGTGGTAATTCGTCTAGAGGAGGCCGTGGTGGTTCGCAGAATGCATCACGTGGTAGAGGTCGTGGTGCTCAGAATGACCGCTCTGACAACTCATCAAATTCTAATAACTGTTTCGACCCACGTGGATCATCGCAAGGACGATCTGCGCAGTACAATGTAGACGATTATTACGTCGATCAGGGGACTGACGACAGTAATTACTAGGACAGCCGAAGACAAGGAGAGGGAGTGGTATCAGTTCCGGTTGATCAGAGAGGGCCTTACGTCGCAGTTGCTACATCGGGCGTCGTTGAGCCTTTTCTGTTGGACACTGGTGCAGCGAAAAGTTCCATTATGCATTCGAAACTCCCTGGCGCACCTTTGTCTGGCTTAACAAATGTATCCGTTGGATTCTCTGGCGCCCCCGTTAGCAATCCAGTTTCACGCCCTTTGCCCCTTCAAATTGGGCCGCGTGAGCTCGAAGCTCCACTGATTTTGACCACAGGTTGTGGCGAAAATCTTTTGGGTCTGGATTTGCTTAAACGTTTGTATGCAACTTTGTATTGTTCTCCTGCGGGTGTAAAGCTTACGTTTGGGGAGAAAGTAGTCTCTCCTATGTATTTGTCCCTCGATAAGCTTCCACCGGAATTGGATTCTCTTCCTGCGTCTTTGTGGGCGACGGGTCCAAACGATGTGGGCCTACTTGATATCTCCCCTTATGTTGTTCAGTTGAAATCGAATGTGCGATTGCCACGTATTCCCCAATACCGTATCTCCCTTGATGGTGAACGAGCTTTGTTAGCGATCATCTATGATTTGATCGAGAAAGATGTTATTGAGGAGACTCGAGGAAACGTGTGCAATAGCCCTGTACTGCCCATTCTTAAACGTACTGATCCTACCAAACCGCCTGTTTATCGTTTTGTTATCGATTTACGGGAGGTGAATAAAATTGTGGTTCCTCAATTCCCTGTTGTGCCTGACATCACGGCGCTACTGACTCTGATTCCAGCTACTGCATCATGGTTTTCGGTGATTGACTTGAAAAATGCCTTTTTCAGCATCCCGATCGCCGAAGAGAGCAGGGACCTTTTCGGTTTCTCTCTTGGTGGACGTAGCTTCCGGTTCAAACGCGCTCCTCAGGGCTACTGTGAAAGTCCGTCTATTTACAGTCAAGCCTTGAAGGGTCAACTGGATGCGTTTAGGTTGCCGGTTGGAGCGGCTTTAATTCAATATGTCGACGACTTATTGGTGGCTGCTGATACTCAGGACATTTGCAAAATTGCTACGGTGTCGTTGCTGCAACATCTCTGTGAGTTGAATCACAAGGTGTCACCTTCTAAACTCCAATATTGTTGTCAAGAAGTAACCTATCTAGGTCACTTATTGTCAAAGGAGGGAAGGAGATTGACCCCAGAGAGAATTGCAGCGATTGCGCGAATGGCTGTGCCAAAAACCCAAAGAGATGTGCGTGCCTTTCTAGGTATCACGTCGTACTGTAGGCAGTGGATTCCAAATTTTTCATTGCTAGCGAAACCATTGGTGGCTCTTACGTGCAAGGATGTTTCAACTCCTTTACCATGGACGGAAGAATGTCAGAAAAGTTTTTCTGAACTACGTGATTCATTGTGTTCGGCTCCTGTGTTAGGTACCCCTGATTACAGTAAACCGTTCACGTTATATGTTCACGAGAGAGAAGGCTGTGCGTTGAGTGTCTTAACGCAACCTTTTGGTGATAAGCAACGTCCATGTGCATATTTTTCCTCGACCTTAGACCCAGTAGCTAGAGCATTGCCGAGTTGTTTGAGAGCAACTGCGGCAGCTGCGGTCTCTATCCGACAATCAGCAGGATTGGTCATGGATAATATGCTTACGGTGATGGTTCCGCATGCAGTCGATACTCTTTTGAATCGAACGAAAACTCAGCACTTGACGAGTGCGAGGTTGTCTGGGTACGAATTGACGCTTTTGGCAAGCCACATTCAAATAAAACGTTGTAATGTCCTGAATCCGGCAACTTTGTTACCAATTAGTGCAGAGTCAGATGTAGTAACAGAACATGACTGCTACTTGCGTACAGAAGAGGAAACAAAAGGTCGAGTGGACCTTAAAAACACCCCATTGGAAGACCCTGACGGCACCCTGTATGTGGATGGGTCATGTTTTAAATTGCCGAATGGTGATGTGACTACTGCTTATGCTGTTGTGACGTTGAATACTGTTGTTGAGACTGCGAGATTGAATCAGAATTCTGCCCAGGCTGCAGAGCTGATTGCTCTTACTAGAGCATGCGTGTTAGCGAAAGGTAAGCGTGTGAATGTGTACACCGATAGCCAGTACGCTTTCGGTGTAGCGCATAGCTTTGGACGATTGTGGCGAGAGCGTGGTTTCTTGACGTCACACGGCACGAAAATACAGCATGGCCAGCTTGTGAATGATCTTTTGGATGCATTGACTTTGCCTGCTCAAGTTGCGATTGTTAAGTGTAGTGCGCATCGTAAAGTAACGGATGATGTTGGTCGTGGTAACGCGTTTGCAGATGAGATTGCTAAGGAGACTGCCCGGAACCTTAGCACTCGAATGTATGTGACGAGTTCGGTTAGGTGGCCTACAGAATCGAGTATGTGTGAAAATACTATAGAGAGCGTGAAAGCAATTCAGAATGAGGCCACCGATACGGAAAAGATGAAGTGGAAAGAAAGTACGGGAAAGTTGGATGTGAATGGTTGTTGGATTGATTTGTCGGATCAGAAAAGATGGATGTTGCCTGATGCGTATGTGCTGGCCGTTGTGACAATGGCACATGGGTTAGCACATATCAGCGCGAAAGGCATTTGCAAGTTGTTGTCGCCTGTGTGGAAGAATGATGGTATTACAAAGTGTGCTGAACGTCTGGTGAAGAATTGTATGGTGTGTATAATGTACAATCCTGGCAAAGGAACCCCAACTCCCCCTGGCAGTTTTGCTCCTCCTTCGTATCCCTTTGAGGTGATTCAATTGGACTTCATCCATATGGAGCGATGCAATAACCTGAAATACGTTTTAGTTGTGGTTTGCGCATTCTCCCGATGGATCGAGGCCTATCCCCTCAAAGACAATACTGCTTTGTCTACTGCGAAAATCCTACTGAAGGAATACTTTCCTCGGTATGGAATGCCTAGAGTTGTGTGGTCAGATAACGGAAGTGAGTTTGTTGGAAGTGTAATGAAGAATGTGTGTAAGGGCCTCGGAATTAATCAGAAATTCCATAGCGCCAATCATCCCCAGTCAGCTGGATTGGTTGAAGGGTACAATGGTACCCTTAAACTGAAGCTAGCGAAGATTCAGGCTACGACTGGACTTTCGTGGCCTGACGCTTTGCCTCTAGCATTACTGTCAACTAGGGCGACTGTACACTCCCGAATAGGGCTTAGTCCCTATGAAATAGTGTTCGGCCGTCCTGCGAATGTGTGGGGGGTTCCTAGGCCAGGTATATTCGTTGATCTTGAGTATCCGATGTTGATTGATTACTTACATGACTTGACTGCTAAACTGAGGTTAATTCATCAACAGGTTTACGACGCCTTGCCGACGCAGACGGAGGGTCCAGGCCACCAGCTCCAGCCCGGTGATTGGGTTGTCACCCGTAATTTCTCACGCAAGAAGAATCTGGACCCCCGTTTTGTTGGACCTCACCAGGTGCTCCTGGCCACGAGGACTGCCGTTCGTCTTGAGGGGCGGAAGAATTGGGTACATGCTACCCATTGTAAACGAGTCCCTATTCCTTTACCGGCAGACCCGTGGGTGAGGAAAGGCATTGCGTCAACAGAAGCAGAGACATTGCCGGCGTTTGTACCTTTTAGCGACGCACAGCTTGTTGGTGAACACTCAGCGCAGCAGAAAGCCACTGTTGGAACATTGTCAGCAAAAGACTCAAGATCAAATCAACAAACTGATCAGCAGGACGCTGTCTCTTCAACGGATCCTTTGTTCGACGAGCAGACACGTCCCGGGAAACATCGATATTCTTTGCGTTCTCGCATTAAGGACTAATAAAATTTCTTGCTTTGCTGAAACTGATAACTGCAATATCCTCGTTCCCCTGATCAACTTTGAACATTTCGTATCGTTGAAACTTGTTTTGTACATATATTAAGCTTCTTCCTTGTATCTTTCTCCTTCCACAGCTGAATTATTGTGTTAAATAAATACATATTGTGTATTGAGGGCCGTAGGGCCGCGCGCGTACTTCCTTCTGGACAGTAGGTCTTGACGCTAGGTTAAAGGCCGTCGGTTCCTAGGAACTCCTAGGGATTGACCATTGCTGCACAGAACGAAGTGCGTCAAGAAACGTTGCGGACGGTCATAGGGAAATGGCATTTTCGAAGCTGAACGATTTGGAAGGAGCTCAGGCGTATAGAGTCAAACTGCAGAAACTCAGTCGTACTAAATGTTTTGTATTCCAATTGTTTGTATTGTTTTTAACTGCTTCTGCATTCCTGGCGGGTGGGGTGTATTACGCTATGTCTTACTTTTTACTTCCTACCCCTACTCCTACTCCTTACCCTAATCTTACTCTTACTGCTACTACTGTTTCTCCCCATTCTTTTCACATTTTACCGGAACACGAACAGGCTAGACGTGTAGAATTCCGCAACAATTCCTTTATCCAGCTCCTCCATCAGCATCAGTTAGTGGTTAACACTACTAATTGTTGGGTGTGTGGGTTGATGCCACATACTACGGGTAAGGGAATTCCATATCTAGTGTTACCGTATAGTTCCCAAGGGTCAGCTCGAGCATACCAAACAATGCTTCGAAGCGCACTAGGTTTCCACCCCTCTCCAGAACGTTCCCCCAAACCGGGTCCTACCTCGTGGCAGTGGGTGGTATCGATGATAATACAGGATTTGGAAGATGAGATCTATGATGCTTTTCTCATCCCTAAGGCAGAGGTACAAGCCTATAGGGCACCGGATAGAGGGGAATATAGTACGTTCATTAATGAAAAGCAGCTTAAAAGCTCGCCTCCAATATGGGTCGTACCCCACACTGGTAATCTTTGTCTTGTGGGTCGTGGTTCGCAAGCCTCACTTGGAGTAAGTGCTTGCACTGAAAGTTACGTTCTGTCAATGTCCCCGATCCCTGTGTTTCTGGCTGCCAAGGGTACGTACTTCATCTGTCATGATCGTGCATATACATGGTTGCCCTCGGACTTCATGGGCTCATGTTTTGTTGCAAATCTGTTGCCTCCGACGTTTACTGTAGATGCCGATTACCATAAGACTAGAGTTGTACGAGGCGTAATTAGCGAAGAGGATACTGCCGGTCAAGAGGCAGGAGACTTTTTCAAGGGTTTCCTCCCGTTTTGGGGACCTATGGTTAATAGTAGGAACCTGAGACATTTGACTCGAGTGGTGGAATCGACAGCTAATGTTACTGCCAGTGCCCTTGGTAATATCACCACAGAACTTCAGGCGGAGAGACTTATGACGTTACAAAACCGTATGGTTTTAGATGTCGTCTTGGCAGATCGTGGTGGGGTATGTAAAGTGATCCATTCGAGCTGTTGCATTTTCATACCTGATAATGCTCCTACTGTCTATCAAGCCATCTCGAAGTTGCATAAGATCTCCGAATCCATACACGTGGATGTAGGGGATTGGACGCTACTCGGTTGGTTTTGGGGCCTGATGTCGACTTGGGGTTGGAAGATTCTGATGATCATCGGAGTTGTGGTAGTGTTCCTGTTCACGTGTTGCCTTTGTGTGCAGTGTGGTCCTGCCTTATGTGGCCTCTGTGCTACAACGTGTATGAGACAACCACCTGTTACCAAGGGGACTCGGTTGGACAAGGCTATGCTACAACGACATCTTGATGGTCTGATGAATATCGAATATGATTCCGACTAGTGCTTGCCTACATGAGGGCAAAAGGAGCGTCTGAGGTTCCGTGACAATTGTAAGTGGTGTTTCCGACTCGTACGAATATGGTCGAGTCTGGTATCTATGAACCGCAAATGACGACTTTAGTAAGTGTGCGCAGTTTCGCTGTGCTAACTTAAACCGTTCGTTTGTTACGTGGGCGTTTTCATCTGTACCCACGGGTTCCATCTTAGATACGGCATCCATTTTGTCTCTTGCCCTCAAGTAGTCAGCGAACGGACGCTGTCCGCTTCGCGACCCTGGGACTCCCAAGATATTTGCGGAAGACACATGTCCTTTGAAAGTGTCTTTATGACGAGGGGGTTGCTACTGTAAGGCAGGTGGCGCCGCTCGAGGCTCATCTTGCCGCACGGACTTATTGTCTCAGCCGTGCATCTCATTAGGCACGTCCCTTTGATGCCTGTATCTCGTGTTTCCCGACACCTCCCCTTTTACACCCTTTCCGATCTCCCCACTGTCTCCGTCTTCCTCTGCACCTGTCTTCGTTCCTGTTTCGATCTACTTGATTGCTGATTGGAATTTGCTAATGGTGGGAAGATGGGTTTTTACAGTTGGGAACCGCCAAATGTTTCCGCACTTATGTTCCGGACCTTATGTGTTTCAAAGCGACCAAAGCGACCCCTCTGGGAGCTCGATGTGGGAACTGAGTTGTAAACCTTTGTGTTCAATGTTAGCCTATGGGTAAAAACTGTATAAAAGGAGCGATCCACATAACCAATTTGAAGCAGTCTCCACAAGTAGCACGCGTTGTACTTGCCGTGATTTCTGTGTTCCCTGCAGTAAATAAACCTTGACTCTTTGACGCCGAAGGAAGTGTCCCGTGTCTCTGTGACTTGTACGCCGGAACAGGTTACCCACGAAGGTTTCAGGTGTTGTGCCCTGGCACCGCTGGGTCCAAAAGAACCCAGTCCTTCAAGTACTGTCCTAGTACGAGATGCCAAAGGTGTTCCCGCCATCACTCTGTGGTGATTTAAAAACTTTTGGCTTACTCGTTATTTAGGCTGTTATAACCAAGTATCAGGGCCGGCCTTAGGCATGTGCAAGCTGTGCACCTGCACAGGGCCACCAAACCCCAGGGGCCACCACACCAATATATATCCTTAATATAATAATCCTCTGATGATGGATACATATTTGCGTGGCGGCCCCAGGCAGGGATTTGGCAGCCTCCAGCTCTTTTCCACTTCCATACACCCTGACCCCCCCCCCCCTCTTCACTGGCCTCCGTGCTCCGCCCTGCCCGGACCCCCTCTTCCGGGGCCCCCTACCTACGCTCCCTGCCCAGGGCCGCCATGAGCCTAGAGCCGCCCCTGCAAGTATGTACAAATGCTGCACTCCCTCCTGATAATAAGTGCCATCATAGCTTGAAAATTTTAGTACTGGTCAAATTAAGGAAACGTTTCCGAATTTTAAAATGGGCAAAACCAGACTTGACGGTTTGGAGGCGGCTGGAGGAGACGATTAAATGAGGAGTCAGAGAACTCCCAGTCCCAGGCTTTTCACAACATCAGGCTGTGTTTTTAATTGTACTGGGGAGACCTGCAATAACATGGTAGGAGTGTAACTTCCATCTGTGAAAATGTTAAGAGGTTCATTGTTCCTGCTGCTTCAGTTATAACTTCCAAGTGACTCAGATTGACACAGTTTTTTATGCTCTTTGCAAGAATACTAAAGAAGCAATACAATATTATACCTTTTCTGATGGATCCTTTAGCATATTCCTTATCTATAGAATATCTGTAGGTGCCAGACTGGATCTGGAAATGTTCTCGGATGTGTTCCCACTAGGTGTCACTGTGTGGCCTGGCATTGGCATTATTCTGCCCTGAAACTGAGGCATCTTAGCAGCATATAAGCTTCATCCTTGCTCCCTGATGTCAGTTTCTTTCCGTAACTTTGCTCCCATTGTTGTTTTTTGACAATTTCTAAATGTATATCCAGTGTGTAAGAGAACTATGTCCCCACCTAAAACTACAGATTTCAAACCATGCTGTGACTGTTGGAAACAGTCACAGCACACTGAGGTGTGACTTTGGTGTCTGGGCTCAGGGCATGATTTCAAGTCATGCATTAAGTGTAGTCTTATTATCTCAAAGATGATCATGGAACATGAAGTGAAAGCTGTATGTCGCAGAACATTGCACGAAGTCACAGACTTTATATATGTCCTGATCCAAGTGGAGAGCGTGAAGCCGCTCTCACTCTTCAGTCTGGTCCCAGGAAGGCCAAGCGGCATTAGACCCCTTCCTGCCACTCTCTATTGGGAAAGAAATCACAAGTGTGTCCAGGTGCCAATCTGTCTCCCACCCCTGCTTGAGTTTTCGATTTCCCAATTGATCCCGATGGCCATAGGTGACACTACAGAAAGTTGAGGCCTTTAATTCTGGCGGTGGTTCCGCTTTCATTTTACCGACATTGCCAGTGCTGGAGGGGAATCTGGTGCTGACTCAGATGTTTATCCTCAAATCGAATCCATCTCAACTTTCTGAGGTCGCACTCTGATTCCACTCTAGCACACCTAGTTCCGGCACACCCTGAATCAGATAACATACAGCCACTACCGCAGAACCGTCCTCAGAGACTCAGTCATCTTTGAGGTTCTAATTTGTACTAAAGTTTACCTCCTGGAGATCACAAACATGGTGATGATTTACTCCCACATTATGAAGATGCCTGTTTATATTTGGACAAACAGGAGGACAGTGTGCTTGATAATATCCCTGATGCAGGGTTTTTGTTCCTCACTGGGCAGCCAACAATAAAGAGTGCTTCAGTTGCTATGGTAATTTGATGTGCTGCTGAGGTCCTGGACTTACAACTGCTTTCTGTTGAGGTTAAAATAAATGCATGTGGATACTTCCATTAGGACCAAAGGTGGAGTCCTCTGGGCCACTACTTGTGTTTGTTTCCAAGTTCAGAATGACCACAGATCACTTAGATGGGTGATGCAAATGCAGGGGGAGAATCGTAAATTGTTTTAGTGGTCCATCTTGCTACAGGGAATATACTTCATGGTGGAACATACCCCTGGGATTGACCACGCCAATGCTGATAGCCTGACCCTAAGGTCAGTCGATGCAGTTTGCCTACTAGGCTGATTCACGTGTGCCCTCTGGGGCACAGGCAGGGAGAACTTGCCTGAGAACCCATGCAAAGTTAGGGCTCCCTGGCTGAAACCATTTAGGATGGCCAGGATGCAGCCAAATACTACAGTTGTGCTGGTGATTAATTGCTTGGGGCAAGCAGTCCGCACCAGTGTGGAGTTCTGCCGCCATGCACGGATGCCCCCACTGACTTTTTAGGAGATGTCCAGACATCTCTAGCATCATCCCCCAGACATACTTGTGTTGTCATATCTTGTTTCATCTGAGGAACTTTAGCCGATCTCTGCCACCTCTGTCCCTGGTTGGGAAGAATGGGAATGGGCAACATCTGTCCTGCCAATGTGAGGAATATTTGTTTCTTTGAGGTCTGGTTGCAGCTTCATCACAGCAGGTTGTGCGTCATCTGCCTTGATCAGCTCTCCCAAAGAACGCTCTGCCAGACACCTTTTTCGGGAAGGATTGAGCCTTCTGTGTGACTGTGTAAGCGCCAACAAACATTCTAAATGAAGGATATCTGAAGACCTGACCTTCTGCCATTGCACCAACCTCTGACATTGCCTAGTCTACCAGTTTCTCCAGTATTGTATGTTCGAGGCATTTGAGCTGTATATCATATGCTTTAGCATAGATCGTCATCTGGTGTTGGGTCCAGATGTTTGCACTTTGTTTTTCTTCGAAGAAGTCTTTGTAGTCATGAGGTAGGTGACTCCTCCTTTCGGTTATAGTGTGCATGGGTATCAACTCCATCCCCCGATTGTTATTTCCGCCATCGGGTTCCGATGTGTATTGCGACGCTCTGGTTTGGTATAATTTTCTAACCTCTTCGACGCACAATCCTCTACCCTCAATGGTACTGTCTATCGATCACGGTTTCCTATTCGATGCACATCGTCTAAAATCTCTAAACCTCCGATCGAGAACTTTGAAGCGGTCCGTCGGGCCTACCCGTGCTGACCACATCAGCAGTCAATGGAACGGACTCCATTCAAGTTTTGTTCCGGGTGTCTTGCTAAGTTTCACCTCACCGACTTGCATGAGGTCTGCAACCTCTGCCTATCCCTGGAGCACAACAAGAAGGACTGTGAATTGTGTTGATCATTCTGATCGAAGAAAACCATCCGTGATCGTCGGGCTCAACGCCATGAGATGCACTGCGCCAGCAACTCCGTACAAGATGTATTCGGCGAAGATTCTGATTCCCACCAGCCCGATCCAGAAGCCGAGAAGAAGAGCTGGTCTCCGAAGCCGATTCTGACATGGAAGAAGAACCCACTATCACTCTGGGTCAACATACCGTGAGTACAGATCCCCCTGTGCTCACTCACCCATAACCTGTGGATCCTGTATCACCTACGCCCTCAGGTGCAGCTCGGCACCGAGATAAGGCTTCCGACGCCCGCCCTTGGGCTCGTCTGCGAAACACAAACACAAGCCTTCGGGCTCGGGCTCGAGCCAGCCTCATTCCGTAGCCAAACCAACATCTTCGGCACCAAAACACAAACACAAGGCTTTGCCACTCTCCACAACACCGGCACCGAAAACACCTTTGACACCGAAGTCCTTGGAGATGAAACCCGTCAAACACAAAGACCCAGAGCCAAAATCCTCCAAACCTCAAGCTTTGGAGCCAAAACACGCACCTAAAACTTTGGAGCCGAAATCCACACCAAAAGCTTCGGAGCCGAAATCCACACCTAAAGACTCGGATCCGAAGCCTGCTGAAAAGCACTCGGACTCAAAACACTCAGCGCCCAAAGAACTGCAACCTAAATCAACCCCATTCAAAGAACCTCTACCCGAACAGCCACCTTTTGATCCCAAACAAAAGAGACTCAGAATTGACCCAAAAACCGGACACCTCCAGGTCATTCTTCCTAAGAAAAGTAAGCTAGATCTCACAGAGGATCCTCCTATGCCTCAGAAAAAGAAGCGGTACCGATCAGAAAAAGAAGGACATGGGTACCAAACCCTTCTCCTCCCTACATACTTCCCTCTCCTCCTCCTAACCCAAATTTGATAATTACACTATCAAATTCACCATCACCTAACATACAGGACGAGGGTGATGAGGATGGAGATGGGAATTGGGATGAGGACCATTATGTGCCACATCACATACGACAGGACACTGATCCCTGGGACAATTATGATAAAGATCCAGACCAGGATAATGACCTCAACCTGTATCCCTCCAGACCCTCCCCACCTGATGATAACATAGGTTTTGCGCAGCTTATTAACAGGGCTGCTCAATATCACGTGGTGAAGCTCCACTCAGACCATCTAGAAGAGGATTTCCTTGTGGAGACTTTCACACATTCACAAAGGTCTTCTAACACGTTTCCAATGCTCAAGGGCTTACGAAAACACACTGACGAAGTATTCAAAGAGCGAGTTAGAGCCAGAATACGAACACCTAGAGTGGATAAAAAATATATAAACCCGCTCCTACAGACCCGGCATATATAAAAGGCCAGTTGCCTCTACACTCTCTTGTTGTAACTCACACCCGCAAGAGAGCTAATTCTCAAACCACAGGCGATTCCCCTCCTCCTGATAAGGAGTCAAATCTTATTGATGCCTACAGTGGCTTCCCAGGCGGCTAACCTTTGGCGTATTGCCAATGCTCAAGCTCTGTTAGCACGCTATGAAAGGGCTCACTATGACGAGTTGGAAAAACTCATGCAACACTTGCCGGAAGAGTAAAAAACGAAGGCTAACTACCTCATCCAGGAAGGGAAGCTCATCACCAACACTTCTGCTCTAGATGCAGCAGACACAGCATCTCATGCCATCAACACTAGTGTACTGTTACACAGGCACGCTTGCCTTTGAATCTCTGGATTCAAGCTGGAGGTACAATCCTCCATACTTAATCAGTAATTGATAAAGAGCATCTGTTTGGGCCATTAGTAGATACTTCATTAGAGAAAATTAAGAAAAACACCAAAACTACAAAGACCAAGGGGGCCTTGCAATTGCCTTCTAACCGGGGTTCCTTTCGCTGCTCCTTGTATAGGGGTGGCTCAAAAACAGTATAATCAGAAACCCCTCCTCTTCATATAGGGGTAACAACCAATCTAATTCCTCCTTAGGCTATTGTAGAGGGAACTACAGAGGAAATATTAACAAGGGAAGAGGTAACTCCACCCGCACTTCCCCTGCCAATAAGCAATGACTTCCCTTCGCTGCCCCCAATCATCCCACCCCGGTCCGGGGACGTCTCTCACAGTTCCTACCTGTCTAGAATTCCATCACTTCAGACAGGTGGGTAAGACAAATTATCAAATATGGTTACTGCCTGGAACTTACCAGAACTCCACCAATTATCATTCCAAAACAATGTGTAATGTCACCAGAACACCTAAAGCAAGATGTTTTCTCTCTGTTACAAAAACATGCAATAGAACCAGTCCCATTCCATCAACAGGGAACAGGAGTGTACTCCCTGTACTTTTTAATTCCAAAAAAGGACGGCTCTCTAAGGCATATACTAGACTTCAGACATCTAAATCTTTACGTTCAGTCAGACCACTTCCACATGGTCACCCTCCAACAGGTGCTCCCATTGCTTCAAAAAGTTGACTGTCCATCCTCTCTAGCTTTAAAGGACGCCTACTTCTATATTCCCATCTACCCAGCTCACAGAAAATATCTCAGGTTCGTGGTGGACAGACACCATTATCAATTCAAAGTTCTCCCCTTCGGGGCAACTATGGCACCTAGGGTATTCACCAAGAGCCTTACGGTGGCCGCAGCACATTTAAGAAGACAACACATTCACTTCTTCCCTTAACTGGACAACTGGATAATAAAAGCAAAATCACAGCACAGCTGCATACTTCACACTCACAAAACAGTACAACTGCTTCATGACTTGGGATTCACTGTAAACCTCACCAAGTCTCATCTCCAGCCGTACAACACGCACCGTATCTAGGAGCTACAATAGAGACTTGCAAAGCTCTTGCATACCCCAAGCCAGTCAGGATATGCAACATGCTAAATCTCATATCACAATTTCAATCCCAATACTCACTACTAGCCCGAGTGTTCATGAGGTTGATCGGCAGGATGGCTTCTTGCATTCTAATTGTCTCTTACGCAAGACTTTAAATGCGTCCCCTACAGGAATGCTTGGCACGTCAGTGGTACCAGGCTCAAGGTCAGCTAACAGATCTGGTGTTGGTAGACGGCCGCACACCTCGCTCCTCAGTGGAGGAATACACCAAACCTTTCCAAAGGGCGGCCATTCCTTGACCCGGTTCCACAGATAGTGTTAACAGCAGACTATCTGTTGGACTTGGCCCTTTTTGCAGGGTGATCCCTAAACCTTTTTTGCCTTCCTCCTGTATTTTGTCTGACCTGTTTTTGTTGGTTCTATGACTCTGGGCACTTTACCACTGCTGATCAGTGCTAAAGTGCATATGCTCTCCCTAGCATAAATTGATGTATGGATTAGTGACTCCTTGATTGGCTGGTTTGGTTTACTTGTCAGACCCTAGTACAATGCACTGCGTGTGCCCAGCGCTTGTAAATCAAATACTGCAAGTGGGCGTGCAGCACTGGTTGTGCTGCACAAAAGCAGCTTGTAAAGTGTGTCTCAGGTCTGCCATTGCAGAGCCTGTGTACAGTCTGGTACTGCCATGCTGACTGGGCAAGTGCACCCACTTGCCAGTCCCTAAACCTTCCCTTTTCTGCATATTAGTCACCCCTACGGTGCATTGTGGGTAAAAGGTAGGCCCAACACTGATGTGTGTGACATGTCCTAATAGTGAATTACAGCCATTTTCGTTTTTCACTATTGCAATGCTACCTGTTCCCCACAGACCTGAATGGGCAGTTTGATTATTACATCTTGTAATCCTAACTGACTTAGGGAATCAGGTAGAAATTTGAGTTTAGTATGCCTGAACTCAGAATGATAAAATCCAGTTGGTTTTAACATTCTGTGTTTAAAAATACCACTTTTAGAAAGTAGGTATTTTCTTGCCTAACCATCCAAGCCTGCCTCTTCGAGGTTGTGTATTCCTTGTCTGGAGTTTGAGTGAAAGGGGATGGAGGATCCCAGGAGACAGGTTGAGTCAGCACAGGGATGAATAGAGAGATCTGCATGCAGATGGGTGGAAGGAGTTACACCTGGGACCTGAATCGGGCTGTGCCTTCCCTCCACAATGCTGGCTCCACCTCCTTTGGTGCGTCTGATGTCGCTGCCCAGCACTGTGAAAGGAAAGAAGGAGTCATGTAAACAGAGTGCTCCAAGACTTACCAGAACTGGTTTGGACTGCCTTCAGAGAACAAAGAGAAAATGAGTATAAAAGGGGGACCCAGACCCAGACCCCAGAACTTTAGATCACTCTTGGGAAACAAGAAGAAACCTTTGCTAAGGAGAGGAACCAGAGGAACTGAGGAAGAGACTATCCCTAAGCTGAGTGCTGTCTAGGGGATTGGCCTGCAGTGGTTTCCTGACTGCCAAAGAAAGAAGAAAGGACTTTTGTGCTACTCTCATTCAACATTTGAAGGATCTCCAAGGGCTTGAGATAGAGCTTGCCTCCTGCTGAAGTCTCGGGGACAACAGACTTAACCAACCAGCTCCCCTAGAGTTCTTTTGAAGTGCCTGCTGTTGTAATGGGCCTTCTGAGGGACTGCGTGTCGCAAGAAGCTGGAAACGTGACTCACGAAGAAGAAGCGTGTCCATGCTGCTGTCGCCTCACAACGCAGAAGCGCCTCGCATCGCCGGGGAAGAGAATTGATGTTGCACCAGACGCCGCTGCATAATCGGAAAAGTGTGTCGCTGCCGCAGCCGTTGTCCTCACATCGCTGGAAAAGGGTGTCGCCGCTGCAGCTGTCGCATAGCATCGCTGAAGCGCCTCGCATCGCCGGAGAAGAGGATCGATGTCGCCTCAGACGCCGCTGCATCACCGGAGAAGCGCGTCGCATGGCCTGTCGCGGCTCAGAAGAACCGTTGAGTCGCTGCACGGCCGTCGGGCGTGCTTGCATCGTGTCGCATCAAGAAGAGGACGCCATCTTTGTTTCTTTGCACCGGATCTTCATCACATGACGGCACTGCTGGTCGTATCGCCCCGGAAGCGCAGTAAGAAACCGATGCATCACCTCCCCTCGCAGAGAAGAACCGACGCATGCCCTACGCATCAATAGGGATCTGACGCATCACCGTTCTTACGTGTATGCAACCGACGCATCACCTTCGCTGCAACACTTTCGTTGTGCCAAATAGAGACCCCCAAATCTAACAGTATCACTCACTGGTTGAGGTGCTCATCTTCAAAAACCCACTGTTCAGGGCACATGGACCCTACAACAGAAACAACTTCACATAAACTAGAACTACTTGCGATTTTTCTGGCATTGAAAGCTTTTTAACTGCATTTAGTAGGCAAAGCTGTCTTAGTCCGTACAGACAATATGACAGCAATGTACTACATACAAAAACAGGGAGGGACACTCTCTAAATCTTTCACGCCTAGCTCAAAGCATAGGGAGATGGGCCATACCTCAAAAGATATATCTCCTTGCGGAACACCTCCCAGGGTAAACAACCAGATTGCAGATCTGCTCAGTCATCAAAGACAATGGATTCACGAATGGGAACTACCTCCTCAAATTCTGATCCCATTCTTTCAAATGTAGAGCTATCCAGAAATAGATCTCTTCGCAACACACCTCAATACAAAATGCCCAAACTTCGCATCCGGGTACCCACACCCATCATCCAAGGGCAATGCGCTATGAATGAATTGGTCAGGGTGATTTGCTTACGCTTTTCCACCTCTCTCGCGAATTCCATTAGTGGTTCGTAAGCTCAAGCAACAGTCCTTCACAATGATCCTAGGTGCTCCCACATGGGCTCCGGAACCCTGGTTCACAACCCTATTGGAACTGTCACCAAAAGCTGCACCTCTCCCACAAGCTTCTCACTCAGAACCATGGAGAGATAAGACATCCAGATCCCAGTCAACTCAACCTTGCAATCTGGCACCAGAAATCATAGAGTTTGGCTACCTTCATCTTCCGCCAGACTGTATGAACGCCATTAAAGAGGCTAGACACCCTACCACTAGAGCATGCTACGCTGCAAAGTGAGATCTATTTGTAATTTACTGCAAAAACAATCAAATCAATCTACGAGATGTTTCAATTCAAAACATCATTGGCTATCTATTACACCTACAGCGTTGTAATTTAGCCTATACATCTATAAGGTTACATCTGGCTGCAATAGCCGCTTACCTAAAAAACAGACAACATTTGTCTTTGTTTCACGTGCCCGCTATCAAGGCTTTTATGGAAGGACTTAATAGAATCATCCCTCCTAGACTTCCACCTTCTCCAATGTGGAATCTTAACATAGTCCTTACAAGACTCATGGGCCCACCATTTGAACCTCTGCACAAATGTGAGCTACAGTTTCTCACTTGGAAAGTAGCCTTCCTTATAGCCATCACATCTCTCAGAAGAGTTGGTGAGCTCCAGGCATTAACCATACAAGAACCATTTTTACAAATTTATCAGAATGAAGTGGTTCTTAGGACTAATCCCAAATTTCTACCTAAAGTTTTTTCTGCTTTTCATCTCAACCAGACTGTTGAGCTACCCGTATTTTTTCCTCAACCAGACTCAGTGGCAGAACGTGCTCTTCAAAACATTAGATGTGAAAAGAGCAATACTGTATCACACTGAAAGAACTAAATCCTTTCATAAAACAAAACAACTCTTTGTTGCTTTTTTATCACTGCATAAAGGCAATCCCATATCAAAAGCAGGTATTGCACGGGGGATCGTTAAATGCATCAAAATATGTTACGTTAAAGCCAATTGCACATTAGCAGTTCCCAACTAGGTCGTACGTTACACGCAAAACTAGGTGCTTCTATGGCATTCTTTGGAAACATACCCTTAGTTGACATCTGCAAAGCAGTAACATGGTTTACGCCCCACACATTCACAAAGCACTATTGTGTAGATGTGTTAACAAAACAACAAGCTAGTGTGGGTCAGGCCATTTTAAGAACACTATTTCAAACCACTGCAACAGATACAGGTTAGCCACCGCTGGGAAGATAACTGCTGTATAGTCTATGCTAAAGCATAAGATCTACAGCTCATATGCCTCGAACGGAAAATGCTACTTATCCAGTATGCATTTGTTCTTGGCATTTAAAGCTGTAGATTCATGTGCACCCACCCGCCTCCCTGGGTACCTTACTTAAATACACTATACATGGACATCTCTTACTAACTCTCTCATCACCCTTATGGCAAAACAATGTGGGGATGGAGTCGATGCCCATGCGCACTATCACCGAAAGGAGGAGTCACCTACCTCGTGACTACAAAGACTTCTTCGAAATAAAACAAAGTGCAAACATCTGGACACTACACCAGATGGCGATCTATGCTAAAGTACATGAATCTACAGCTTCATAGGCCAAGAACAGATGCATATTTGGTAATTAGCATTTTCCCTTTTATAGATTCACATTCTTGAATATTCCCCATCGTCATGATCCTCGGTAACAGCAGAAATAGAAGTACTGAATACATTACATAGTCCTCCATAGAGAGAAAATTCAGTTGAACACTCTATCAACCTCGTTTTATAACATCCAAAATTCAGCCAACCTCAGAGTAACCCTCTCCACAGAGCCACCACACCTCAGATTTCTTACCGCACATCGTGTGATTGGGAGTCTCTCAGAGCTCTGCTCAGTGACTGTTGGCTTTTTCAACTTTTGACCTCCAGCTTTCAGCTCAAGGTGTTTCTTTCTGTGACTTTCATAATGTCAGACAAAAAGGGTTGTTTAGGTCCTGTAAGTCTTGTGGCAAATCCAGACTTTTCTCAGAAGATCCCCACAAGCAATGTCTCTATTGCCTCTACCCTGACCATAAGCCAGGGAAAGCCAAAACCCTCAATGATAGGTAAGGAAGACTGCTCCTTTGTCTCCAGACGAAAATGGCACTTTCTGAATCCGGCTCTGATACTGAGGAAAAACCCCACTCTTCCTCGAGGAATAGGAAAGAAGGTAGCTCCTCTTGTCACCAAGGGGACTCCAAGAGATCAATATCACTGGAGCAGGAAAGATCTGAAGAGAAACTCCACAGAAAGCAGACTGAAGGAACTCTAAAAGCATCTTCTGCTCCAGTTTCTGCTTCTTTAACACCTGTGAGAGATCTTTCTTCTCGTCCGTCGACAGCGTCATCGAAGAGAACTATTCATGTGAGACCTGAGGTAATTCCTTCGCCGTCGACGACTTCTAAAGTGACGGCGACAACGTCGACTGCCGCTGCGTTGAAGGGCCTGCATTTAACCCTGACGAGGGCGTCGTCATCAACGAGACCATCTCCGATGACAAGACCTTCAGCGATGAGCCTTCTTCCGTCAACGAGAATTTCTCCGTCTACGACCACTCCGTCAATGACATTGTCTTCCTTTCCACCGATGGTTGTGGTGTCAGCGTCTACACCATTGACGTTACCGTAGACAGGAGAAAAAACCCGCTCAGACTATTCAAAAATTTCTCCGATACCACCTACACATTTACTATGACGTCCAGGAGTCCGAGGTTGACAGCACATTTGACCCTGCGTATAGTCCTTCCCAGCTAAAAGTCAAATGTCAGGACTTTGATGATGATGAGGACATAGAGGATGTTAATCCATCCTCATACCTTGCAGGAGAGTATTCTTTCACTGACTCGGCTATCGCTCAGCAACCAGAATCTTTCCAAGAGCGTTATCCCTATGAGGAAGAGGATCCTCACCATTTTAGAGAACCATCCATTAACATTCCAGTGTCATTGGTAACAAACTTAAGTCACATGCTCAATGACTACTATAGACGCTTTCCTGAGGCAAATGCCCCGCAACATCCTCCACTGCCTCAGCAGGCCATGTTGGAAAATGCAGGATTGATGACTCAGACCCACAAGGGAAAAGGTTTTGCCTGCTCCTATCGTTATTCCTGATGAATCACAGAATGGGGACCAACAGCAGATAGAGGAAGGAGAGATACACACTGATGTTGACACCCAGGACAAATGGGATGATTATGTAGTTCCCACACCATCATCTCATATTCCTCCTCCTACAGACTCTCCCCCTGCTGACATCAGGAGTTTTCATGACCTTTTAGAACGAGCCTCGAGGTGCTTTGATCTACCCATGCCAGTTAAACAAACAGAGTATCTTTTATATAACTTTAAGCCAACCAATCAATGATGCAATAGGGCAATTCCCATAGTGGATTACTTATGGCAGGAGGGACTAAAACTGATGGGGACACCAGCTTCTATTCCAGTGGTAATCCCGAAACTGGATAAAAAGTACAAGGCCCGAATAATTCATCCACATGCCTCGTCGGTAATCCTAGATGATTCAGTAATCATGCAGGCTGCTCAATGAAGAGCTAAAAAACTGGTATCTCAATGCTCTGCACCTCCGGATAAGGAAGGACATCGACTGGACAACATAGGGAAGAGGTTTGTTGCCCTTGCAGCCACTTCTATAAGAGCCTCCAACGCTATTGCCATTCTGGGCAGGTACGACCGACAAATATTGTCGGACATCTCTTCGCTCCTTGATCATTTTCCCGAAGATAAAAAGAAAGAAGCAAGGGATATCTTTTCGGAGGGGGAAAGAGCTTCTACTGAGATGATAGAGATTGCGACGGATATGTCTTTGACTTCATTCCAGAAAATGGAAGGAGCAGCTGTGTTGAGGTGTCAGGGTTGGCTGAAGGCAACCAGCTACCGTCCTGAGGTTCAGGCTAAGGTGCTAGTTATGCCTTTTGAAGGCGAATGTCTATTCCGAAATCATATTGATGAAGCTCTTCAATCTATAAAGAAGGACACAGACGCGGCTAAATCCCTGGCAACGCTGCAGCAACGTCTTTTCCAGTCCTTTCGGGGCAGAGTTCGTGGGTAGTACGCATCCAGACCACAGTTCCAACAGTGGTTCCAACAGTACCCTCAAACATCCTATCATGCATACAACCAGGTCGTAAAAGGCAGCAATCTGCCGGAAGACAACAGGATTCTCAAAAGAGCCGATAATTTTCTCCAGGCCCCTGCCACTAAAGTCCCACAACAATTCGAACCAACCTGCTCAAAATTCGTAAAAATGTGGACGTCCATCTCGTCAGACAGATGGGTTTTGGATGTCTACCGTCACGGTCCTACCCTGGAGTTTGATCAGTAACCCCTGACTACCCCTCCTCCGAAGGTATTACATCGTCATCTGCCAGATCTGAAGAGGGAAATAAAAATTCTTCTCTCCAAACGCACAATAGAAAAGGTACCCTTATATCAGCGCAATCAAGGATTTTATTCCCACTTTTTCTTAATCTTACAGAAGAAAGGAAAATGAAGACAGGTCTTCGACCTCCGGTTACTGAACAAATTCATCAAAAACCAATCTTTCAAGATGTTGTCTCTACAAGACATCCTTCTTCATACGAAAAAAGGGGATAATCTGTCATCTCTCGAACTCCTCTATGCATATTTTCATATTCCCATTCACCCCAAGCATTAAAAATATCTCCGGTTCAAAGTGGAGGTGATGCATTAGTGGTTAGAGTGCTTCCCTTCGGTTTGAAGTCGGCTTCCAGAGTCTTCACCGAATGCTTGGTGCTGATAGCTGCCTTTCTGAGACACTCGGGTCACCAGGTATTCCCCTACCTGGACGATTGGTTAATAAAAGCTCCTTCATTTCAGGCAGCCAGGAACTCTACTCAAACATGCCGGAATCTCTCCCAGTCTCTGGGTCTCCGCCTCAATCTGCAAAAGTTCTCTTTAATTCCTTCCAATTCGCTGACTTTTCTAGGAGCTCCCATCAATACAAATCTCGGCAAAGCTTTTCCAACTCTCAAAAGGGTCTTGCGTCTCCAGGTATTGATACTCCTTCTATCGTCAAAAGGTCAGTTTCTGTCAGAAAGTACTGATCTATGCTGGGGAAGATGTCCTCAAGCATTCAACTAATTCCCAATTGCCGCCTTCTGATGCGCCCACTGCAGGAGCAACTGCACACTCAATGGATTCAGTCCAAGGGCGTCATTCAACTATATGATTCAGATCTCGACAGTTATGAAAGCTGCAATGTTTGGTGGAAGATCGAGAAAAACTTTACTCAGGGCCTGCCCTTCATTCACTCAACTCCTCAGTTTGTGATGACTTCGGATGCGTCCATGGAGGGTTGGTGGGCTCACCTCCAAGAGCTTCAAGTGCACGGAAAACGGTCCAGACAGGAATCGAATAGCCACATAAGAGTGTAGAGCAGTGTTCTTGGGCCTCGAAGCATACTTGCCACTGATTCAGGGATCTCCAGTTCTGTTTTATCTCCAGAAGCAGGATGTCACGAGATCTAAGGTTCTCTCTCTTCAACCTCAAGAGATTTTGGAATGGCTTCTCCTCCACCAAATTTCACTCCGAGTGGAGCACATGCAAGGTGTCAACAATCAGTGGGCTGACTCTCTCAGCAGGATGTCAAAACAGTGCCACGAATGGGAGCTCAACGACCAGATCTTGTAGATGGTCTTTTCCGTTATAGGGCTTTCCAACTTTAGATCTATTTGCTACTTACCTAAACAAAAAGTGCACCTTATATGCAAGCAGGACTCCTCAGCCGTGATCATAGGGAAAACACTTTTCTGCTCTCCTGGACAGGAAAATTTGCCTATACCTTCCCCCCATTTCCTCTCATTCCTCAAGTTCTCCAAAAGATAAAACATGAGCCATCCTGCATAATTCTTATCGCTCCCGGGTTAGGGAAAGGCTATTTTGGTACACTGAGCTTCTTTGCCTATTGGGGTTCAATCTTATTCTCCTTCCTCCAAAGGAGGACCTTCTTTGCATTGACAAGGGGGAAGTGCTTCATCCGCAAATCCCTTCTCTTCACTTATCAGCTTGGCTCCTCACTTTATTGAATTTGAGAGATTGAACTTACCCAATGATTGCAAAGCAATTTTACAAAATTCTCGAGCTCCTTCCTTGCTCAAATGTTACTCTGCAAAATAGAAAGGTTTCTTTGAGTGGTGTAGCGCTCATTCTCTTCATCCTCTTTCATCCACACAGGAGCAAGTGTTACCGTATATCATACACCTAGCTACGGCTGGGCTCTCACATTCGTCCATTAAGATCCACCTTGCTGTAATTTCTAGATACAGACGACGTCTGGATCAATCTTCATTGTGGTCTCATAGACTTATTAAAGAATTTCTTAAAGGCCTATTCAGGACCTATGGTCTTAACACAATTAATGCGTTCTCTATTTGAACCTATACACAAATGCAACTTAGCATTTCTCTCCTGGAAGGTGGCCTTTCTCTTGGCCATTACGTCAGCCAGACGTATCAGCGAGATTCAGGCTTTTTCTTTAAAAGAACCATTTCTTCCATTTTTAACAGATAGGTTATTCTGAGTACAAATCCTTATTTCATACCTAAAGTACCATCATCTTTTCACCTCAATGAGCCTATAATTCTGCCTCAATTTTTTCCAAATCCAACCACGACGGTGAAAAAATCTCTCCATTCTCTGGACATTAAACACTGTTTGAAATTTAACCTGCAAAGGACAAAATCCTTTCGTAACTCTGCTCAGCTGCTGGTTTCTTACTCTGCTCCCAGGAAGGGACTCGCCCTAACTAAGGCAAGTATTGTCACTGGGTCACTTCAGCTATTGTTTTCTGCCATGAGAAGGCTGGACATCCATTGCCTGCAAGAGTGCAGGCACATTCGACATGAAAGGTCGCAACTTCTTCAGCCCTGTTTGAGGGGGCTTCTCTCTCTGACATTTGCAGGGCAGCAACGTGGGCGAGGGCACATACGTTCAAAAAGCATTACTGCCTAGATGGTTGGCAGAAGGCAGGTATAGCCGTGGGACAAGCGGCTCTTCGTCATCTCTTTGCTTAAGGTAGGAAGCTTGTATCCAGCCTGATTTCTTTTTCTACTTATTGTGTTTATTCTTGTATAATCTATTTGATTATTATTTCTACTTGTATTAAGAGAATTCGGTTTTATATGTATTCTTTTCTGATACTGTCATGGTGGGATTGTTCGTCTTCCCACCTTCATTGTTATTGCTATTCACATATAGATATACTGATCTTTAATCAGATTCAAGCATGTGAATCTATAAAAGATAATATACTGGAGAAAAAATAAGTTACTTACCTGTACCCTGTGGTTCTCCAGTATTGATATCTTTTATAGATTCACATGCGACTCACCCTCCTCCCCGGTTAGGCTCACCATTCTACCTCAGGGTGTAATATATATATATATATTTGCACACTTCTGCTCGAAATCTGAGGTGTGGTGGCTCTGTGGAAGGGTTACTCTGAGGTCTCTGCTGGGATTGGCTGAATTTTGGATGTTATACAATGAGGTTGATAGAGTGCTCAATTGAATTTTCTCTCTATCGAGGTCTATGTAATGTATTCAGTACTAATGTTTCTACTGTTACCGTGGGACTCCCCCCCCCCCCATGACGACGAGGAAGATTCAAGCATGTGAAACCATAAACGATATCAATACTGGAGAACAACAGTATACTGGTACGTAGCTTGTTTTTTAGGGTCTAATCTTAACAAAAGTCCTTTACATTTGTCGTCCAAGAGAACACAATTTGCATTATATAGAAAGCATGCCACTCTGGGTTATTTGGAGCTCTGGTCTCTTTGGCTTTCATTGCCAGATCCAATATCTTAGTCAAATGGCTAAAGGTGTCAAGTAGATTATACTGGCAATCTTGTCTGGTGTGATTGGGTTCTCACTTGGGATTTCTTAAATATTTAGAAATAAATGCATGGATGAAAGATGTTCTCCTGATTGAAGTCATCCTTCACGGCAAAGACCATCTTGACTAACTAGGAGTCCGTGTTCTTTTCAGCTGACCTTTTTGGGTTGACCAAACAGCATTTTGCAGTGTCCATATACAAACTTGTGGAGCCTAGATAACCCTCCAGTCTGTGCTCACAGAATTACCCTAGAACGTTTCACCCGAGGTATCAGAATTGTACTGCCTCATCACACTTCCTATGGAAATATTTTTTCATGGTTCAGAGTCGTGACCCATACATTTCTCTCTCAATTTGTCATAGGGGACTTTAGTCTGAAAGTGGTGCAGCCTTTGCACCGTTCATCTCTTTATGGTAATTGTCCCTGCATTACCTCTTGAGCTTACAGTGCAGCTCCTACTTGATCAGATCTCGTTTATCCCATACTTCCTTGTGAACAGGTTGTGCTTATCTGCTTTGTCTTTTGAGAAACACTGCATGGGAGCGCTTCTATGCAGGCTTTTCAGACGAGGCACAGGCTACAATTAGGATTACTGTGTGTTCCATTCCATAATTATCTGCCACACAAACTTTATTATCTCCTGAAGCTTACAGAGTATGCTTGATGCTAGATGCTAGAGGGGTGCCGCATTTGTTTGATTCGACCTCGTGAGAAGCGGTAGGCCAATCGCCATCCATCACCTCGCATGGAGTGGATGCCACTATGTGAAAGACTTATCTGGACCACAAAGCAAAAGGAATGATATTTGAAGCAGCTCTAAGGGGGTATAGGATATAGTCCAAAGACTACGCTCAATGTAACCACTTACTAATGTCTCCTTTTTCTCTGCCAATTTGAGCCAAGTGGACAAATTATATCAGGGCCATCTGGTCACTCTGTGTTGGTGTCTATCTAATAATCATGGGGCGATGAGTCAAAACACACCTTAGTTACTGCAAGGAGTGGAGTGTTTCCTCTCCCATTTCCGACCAGCAGGGTTACACCACCCCTTTTTGTGCACTGGATCCACCACTGAGAGAAAACCAGGCAAGATGAGTCACATACCATGCCCAAGAGTAGCCCACAGGCCGAGTCGACAACCGTCCGCCTAATGCACTGAGACAGCGCAATTGCAGACCTGGAAAGCACACCTGGGCAATATGTCTTATGCTCAGGAAACAAATGCTAAACCTGTATGGCAATACCAATGCTAAACTTAAGTTTGTAAAATGCAAACAATTGCAGATTTTAATTTCAATGGGAAAGAAACTTAGAGGCAATTTATCTTCATGACGAGCAGCAAAGAAAATCAGAATAGGCTGGTTGTTATACTTAAGGACTGATGAGGTACGGTTCTCATTGGTGGAAGCCTCTTAGTTATTTGTGCCTTTGTAGTCATGGGAGCTGTAGTTGGTTTTGTAAAGAAATATTATAGTGTGGTATTTCTTTGCTGCTGCTGATTAGTAAAAATGAGAGCATAATAGAAGCCTCTATGTCTTTTCACAGAATCTGCATGAATATGTGTCACACTGTGTAAGCATACACAAGCTGATGTCACATTTGCTCAGGCAAACTGGAGGACTCACTGGAACGGTAATTACTTCCAGCGAAACCACAGTACAATGAGACAATCACTTAAGCGTGATGCATGACTGCCTCAGTGTTATTTAGCATTTGAAAACAAGGGCACAGTTGTTGCATGATCTTGTTTATTTATACCATGAATAGAGTATATTACTTTATATTCACATCACAATGCAACCACATTTGTCTTTCATAGACTCCTATTTGCCCAATCTGTATCCTTTACACTTTTACAATCTCTTGTCTGTACATCTCCTTCTGTTCAATCTCAAAGTCTCTTGGACCTTAAAATTAATAATTTCCCCTGGGCAAATCCAGTTCTCACTCAGGGAAATTCATGGACTCACTCTGTGTCCTGTTAAGAAGAAAATTGTATTTATCAGTGCACTAGTCTTAAATTCGCCATCCCCAGAAACTTAGGGCTCAGTTGTTTAGCCCTTCAATGCATCATTTGCCTGATAAAGAGACGATGGAGTATAGCCGAGCACACCTGTCATGAGTTTATCACTCCCTGTCTGTTTCTCAGCCTGGATGGCATTTTTTATCAGGGGTAAGTTCACAGCTCCTCCACTCCAGCTTCAATGCAACCTGTGAATGGATACCAAACTGCCACCTATCACCCATTCCCTCGATTCTTCCTCATTGGTCTGCCTGAAGACTTCTCCCTGCCTTCGTTTAAGCAATGTTGACCCCTCCCTACACATCTTTCTTTTCCTTGTGCTGGTGCATGGTCGGCATGCACACCCTGGCTGTGTCTTACCCATCTTAAGGCCCCAGCGTAATTTACTCCCTCCCCAACTGTACCCGTTAAAAAATAGCGAGCTACAGGAATGCGACCGCACTCTGAGCAGGGTACTGCTGGTGGGAATATAAAATCCTGCTGGGTGTTAACAACCTAGGCTCTACTGGAGTTAGATCCTACACATACATAATGTGAGCTTTGTACTTACGCAAACCTAAGTCTTGATATTTGGTCAGGATGGCCTTGGCACAAAAACAATCCACTTTTCCCCGAAGTGTGCCAGGTCAGTGGATGACAGTCAAAGTAAAAGGTTGAAGTGCTAGGAACCAAAGTAGTATCTCATAGTTACTGACCTCATATAATGACAACCAGATGAGTGTGGTATCGCTTGACAACACAAATCTCAGGCGAGAATATAATGTAGCAGAACTTCAAGATTAAACTTAAAAGCCACTCTTTTTCTGTTGTGCCATTAGACAGTTCATGAAACAGCAATTTTGATTGATATTCCGGATGCTTTGCATCCTCATAATCTTGAAATAGGACTGCTTCAAAGGCTGACCCATATGCATTGGTTTGCTAAAAATACAGAACAAGAAAAATTGAGACAGCTTATTAGGTTGTCACATGAAAGGAATGTTTAAGAACCTGAAAATCTGAATTTTGAGCTTCTGCCTAATGATTAGGGCATGATTTCTGAAGCAGGCAGGTAAGAGAGACTGCTAACAACTAAAAATCAGAAATAAATTGTCCATAATAAAAAAGAAATAGGGTTACTGGTTGTGGGGGTGGAAGAGGCGAACCCTACTCAAGCAGGAGCCACAATCTGTTGGGGTGAAATACAAGTAAACCCCAAATAAACCTGTGCTTACCCTCTAATCCTCTGGTAGCTTAGCTGTTAGAAATTGGATTTTTGGTAGGCTAGGGCATGTGCCAAAGCCAGGCAGAAACCACCACTCTAGTCAGGATAAGGGAGTTACACTCCTAAAATAACCCCTGCTCACCCCCTTGTTGGCTTGGCACGAGCAGTCAGGATTATTTTAGAGGCAGTGTGTAAAGCATTTGCACATAACTAGGGCTCACGGTTTTATGGTATTTATTTTTTTGCCATTTCCGTCTGTATATATCCATATTTATTTTTTGGGCATTTTTTCTGTATTTATCCACATTTATTTTTGCCACACGCAAAAGACAAAGCTACAACTAGTATGTTTCCACATTTATTTAAATTGACAATACACACATCCGCTCACTTAAACTAGCGATTTGTTGTGGCTTTAGCAATGCTTTAAATGGTCCGGTACTGAGTAATTTGAAAAGGAGAGTACCTGTGCTCAAGCTGCTGGGATCTGCAGGCAGTGGAATTACACGTCATGTCATGAAAATGCGGAGTGGTAACACAGAAAGAGGGGTTGAGCAACCAAGGGCGCCAAGTGGGAGTGGGCAATAGTGATGGACACTCAAGGCAGAGACAACACATCTGACTGGGGGGTGGGTGGGCTAAAGGCATCAGTGGGCAGAGCTGGGCAACTGTATGGGGCCTGGGACAGGAGGAGTCAGGAGCATTGGGGGAGGCTACAGCATGATGTTGGTGCCCCTAGGTGGAGAAGGGGCAGGTGAGAGCCCGGACAGCACCGATGTAGGAGTGTGAATTTTTGCGGACTAGTTACCGTAATAGGGCAGTACTGGAGAGGAAGTACCGGGCCCGATGAGTGGGTGTTGGTGTGCCCTGGTTCTTTTGGAGTCTCAGATATTTACTTTTTACATAGGGGAATACACGTACCTTTCGAGTTGAAATGGCGGAGGGCTGGCTCAGAGGTCACTTGAGAGGCAGAGCCTTGGAGATGGTGAATTCTCCGAAGGGCTGGGGCAGCAACAAATGCTGCTACCTGTACATAGATTCCAAATGTGTTTCAGAATATGTGGAGAACTAAAGCTGTCTTTGTTCAATAACGTCGTACTCACTGGAAATATGGTTCTCCTAAATGGAATGGGATGCCTTTATTTTCCAATGTGTACACGTTGGGCAATTCTTCAGGTTTAAAAAACAGGAGCGTTGGCCAAGATTGTATGAGAAGGCCCTATGTGTTCATATGTACAGTATGATACGGGTACTTCATGCAGGTGTGTTAACGGTATGACCATGACTTTGCGGCAGTTAACATGGGGAGTTATTTACAGTAAGAATGTTTCTGCTCATTTATTTTAGTCCTCATTTTAGCATTCTCCTCTGCTTCTCTGCCACCAGCCTTGTGCTATCAGTTGCAAAGACTGAAATTAAACCATGCGGTGTGTATGTAAAGATTCTGGATTGTGCATTGAAATATGGGAGTGTACATGTAAATTTTGTGAAGAATCGCTGTATTTTTTTCTATGCGTTCCAAAGCCCAAATATTGTTCTCTTCATATAGAGAATAGAACAAGACAGTACTGGCTTCTGAGCAGCTGAAGCCCTTTGAGCCCAATGGGCTTTGCGCGCAAGGTATTAACCATTGTGCAACATACAAGGTTCAATCTCTGTGCGGTCTCGGTTTTTAACCCTTCCAAAGCTCGGCACATTATCCCAGTTGCAGTGCTATGAATCCGTAAGAATCTGGCAGCAAGCACTACACAAAAACTGTAGTTTGCGGTTTTAACTTCCTTTTATTGTTCTAATGTCCAGGAGTTAGCTGAAAATCTGGTTGGATCCCGAGTAACGCTATAGGGGATATGGGTGGAATCCATGCGCTATGTAATTATTTATTATTTGCACCATCAGATCTTCAGCAGAGGTGTGTATCAGAGGTGTGTGTGAGTATGTGTGCGTCTGTGTGTGTCGCCACCAGTCTGCTCTTGTCCTGAAAGCTGGTGATTTCTGTTGCCTTTCACACTCTAAATACAAGACTAGAAAGCTTAGTAACAAGCATTGGCATAGCCAATAGGTCTCGCCTTTGTGACTTTATAAGTTTTGTCACGCAGTACATATTTTGCCAGCTTGCCCCATGCTGGCTGTCAAATCAAACACTGACCTGATAAAAAGGAAATTTGCGGAACTTATGTACAAGAGCCGCAGGCAAATTAATGGAATAGTGAAATGAATGAATGAATAAAGTATTACTTAACTTTGCAAACTGCATAACCTTCAAAGGCATACATTCTTTGAAAATGAAAAATGAATGAATTATGTATTGTGTAACTCTGCAAACCGACTCACCTACATGCATGGGGTCTATTAAAGAGTGAAATCATGATTTAATGGATGAATAAACTTGCATTGTGGAATTAGACTGAATCGCGTGGAGGTGTACATTCTTTAAAAAGAGTAATATGAATGAATAAACCTGTATTGTGTAACTTTGCCCACTGAATTAATCGCGTAGAGGCATGCCTTTTTCTTAAAGAATGGGTGCACAGACTGCTCAAATAAGATACGTATTGAGTGTTCTCTCCAGGAAAGAATCTTTGGTAGATGGCAGCAGTGAGCACAGCGGGATGTCGTGTATGTTTTTAACGTGCCTGTAGAAGACATTGTGAACCATCTGCATTTTAGAAATAAAACAGCCTGGCACACAAAGGTGTATTTGGGTAGTAAATGACCTAAATAGGCCAAAAGGCTTGTTTTCAAAAAGCAAGACTGCAGGGTAACCTGTTTGATTTGTAGGCCACCCTTCTCTTTTGTTTTAAATCAGTATGAAAGGCTACGTGGTCTAAGCTGCAATGCCCACCTTTACAGAGCCAAGAGGAGCTTGCAGGCAGCTTTGTAAAATGGTTTTATTAGATTTGCTGCATCATGTGCAGTCTGCGTCCACCTAGTGTGGGGCATCCAGGCCCTGCTCTGGAGTGGTGGGGGCTGACGCAGATGGATTTCAAAGTACACTGCATCAGTGCAGCCATGGGCAGTCCGAGCTAGGCAGTTTCAGGCTACTCGGTTGCACTGCAGCTATAGGCAGTGAGAGTGTGTCATGGTGCATGCAGGACCTTGGAGTTCCAGGTGCTCACCCTACTGTGCCAAGTGCGTGCGTGCTCCGGGCAATGATTAATCCTCACATTGATGGAAACGGCAAGAATGGAGATTCCAGTTCATGAATGCCTGCCCTGAAGGAGCTTGGAAATATAGGGCAAAGGCAGCACATCTCTGCTGGAGCCAGAGTGTCACTGTGTCTGTTCTATGTGAAACAGCAACAAAGCCTCATTAACATGAAAATGGTCTTTAACCCCTTCACTGCGGCAGCTATTCCGCCGCAGTGCTAAGGGGGCGGGACGGAAGAGCGGCGGGCGCATGCTGGTGACGGAACCGCTCCGTCACCAGCGTCGGTTGCGCTGTGCTTATGCCGGAGCGGTTCCGTCCTGGCCCCGCCCGCTCAATAGAACGCCCAGTGCAGGCGCAGAATTCGCGCCGCGCAGGCGCGTCAGCGGGCCATGACGGAACCGCTCCGTCATCAGCACAGCGCCACCGCGGCTGATGACAGAGCAGTTCCGTCATCAGCAGGGGAGAGGTTAAAGACCTGTGAAGTGCTCGGGTGCGGCTGTGAGTGTGCACAGGAAGCTATCTCATCCCGGGCTGCCACACACGACGAGGAGGGGGCGGGGGAGGCAGGGGTGTGGAGGGCAGCCCGGAATGAGAGAGCTTCCCGGGCACACTCACAGTCGCAGCATACCTTTCTCGCAACACAATTGGTTTTTATTTTGGGCAGCAAAAGCTTGCCTTTGTCAACATTGCGCCAGACCAAGGAAAGGCGCTGTCCAAGCAGCGCGGCACAGGCAGCATGCTGTGCTTCTTACTGAAAGCATAACCACGCCTTTATTTTATTCTGCGCCACTCGACAAACTCTTTTTGGGCATTATGCAAGCCCCGCCTAGCCCCACTCTAAGGAAAGGTGCGGTTCGCCAAACTAACATTTCCCAATATTTCATGCTTTTAATAAGCAGCTTACTAAAAGCATAAAATATTGGATAAAAGTTTGGCGTGCCTATTCTTGTTTAATACTTTGTAGATTAACTGGCTTCCTATGTTTCTTGTAAAAAAAATGATGTAGAACCTCATACTGAGTGATAGCCTCTAGGCGGTTAACCGTCAGCTGCTCGTGGTCTCTGGTGTACTATTTTAAGGAAATTGGATGCTCTTTAGAAGGGCTCTGCATTCGTGCACGGCACCAATTTTCTAGTATTTTCCCGTTTTTACATATAAATACAGACAAAGGAAAAATAGTTTTCCGTCTGTATTTATATGTAAAAATCAGTTTAAACGGAAAACTGGGAGCCCTACACATAACTCACAGTAATACAGTGTAAGCACAACAAAAGGACACCACACCATTTTTTAATAATATCCAATATTTTTATATACTTGAGACAAGACCAAAAACAATAAAAATCCACTATACAGTACTTAAAAATCTTCACTTAACAAAATATGCTTGAAAAACAGTTCCTTGACGTCGATAGTTCCGTCCGGGGATATCACGGCATCATGAACGAACAAATCCAAACAGTTCTGGCTGACCACGGCGTTGCGGGCCTGCTACGGTGTCGGGAAGACCCGCAAACAGTACTTTTTAGAAATGCAGGGCATCTGTGACCTCTCGTTGAGCTTCCGAAAGCACGGCGTCCGCAGGCGTTGGTTCCGGAGGTTGGTGCAGTAGTCGTCGGGGCCCTCGCAGTGACACATATTGCAGAGCAATCTCCTCTCTGTTGGAGACAGGAGCGCGGGCATCATCAGGCATTGGGTGCTGCAGTGCGGCGTGCGGTGCCCTCAGGTCGCGGTGCGAGCAGCGGCTCGGTGGTGGAATCGTCAGGGTGAGGTGAATGCGGTGCTCTTCGCAGTGCTGGCAGGTCACAGGGAAAGCAGCGTCTTCTTCGTTGCTGAAGCGCTGTCGTTGGCTAACGAACTGGAGTAGATGACGCCGGCGTTGGTTGGCCAAGGCAGCGGTGCGGGATGAGGGAAGTGCATCGTGTAACTTTACGAGCGGTGCCCTCGAAGCACGGTGGAAGCAGTCTTTGGCATGGAGCGGCGTCATCAGGGATACCAAGGCGTCGTCATGAAGTGAGGCGGTGCAGAGTGCGGTGCCCACAGGGCGTGGTGCAAGCAGTGGCTCGGTGGCGGCGTCAGCAGGCAGCGTAGGTGAGACCAGGTTCACAGTGTGGCGTTGCGGCTCTGCCCTCTGCGGTGCCTTCAGGACACGCAGTCGGCAGCGGTGTCATAGACAGCGTCGGGTTCCTTTTCTTTTGAAGCACAAAACACACAGTCCCCAGTGCTGAGGGCAGAAGAGCTTGAAGTCTTTGCTGTTCCTAAGACTTCTTGAATGGGGGCAAGCTGTCCCTCAAGCCCTTGGAGAAACTCACAAAGTAGATTGCAGAAAGTTCAGTCCAGTCCTTTCACTGCTCAAGACAGAAGTAGCCGCTGCAGGCCAACACAGCAAAGCACACAGCAAAGTGGTAGTTCCTCCTCACTACTTCTCCAGCTCTTTGTCTTGGCAGTCTTCTTGATCCAAAAGAGTTCTAAAGTTCAGGGATCTGGGCCCCAGTATTTATATCCCCAAATCTTTTGATCTCTTAGGCAGAGAGTTCTTGTTCCTGACGTGCAGAACGGGCATGGAGACGCACTAGCTGCACTGCTACCAAATCACTGTACTCTTCTATCCAGGCTGAGTACAAGAAAGCCATTCTTGATGCCAAAACCTGTTATTTCTCTAATAAAATCCTCCGGGCAGAGAACAAACCCAGAGAAATCTTTGCTACAATTTTTGAACTGGCCTCTTCAGACCGAACCACACCCAAGCCAGTACCCTCCAACCTCTGTGCGACTCTCTGAACAACTTTTTCATTAACAAAATCGTAGACATCAAGGCCAACATTCCTCCTCCATCCCCAGCCTTCCTAAACCCTGATCCTCCTTCAAATACCTCCCACCTTGACCTTATAACCCCGCTGTCTAAAGACATCTTCCTTTCCTTACTCCCCTGCGTCAAATCTGGATCCCCTTCCGACACCTGTCCGGCCTACATTCTACGAGACATCTTCCACACCTGCCCCCTACCCCCCCTCACCTTTCTCAACGAGACCCTCAAGTCAGGTACTGTTCCTCTCAGTCACAAATCAGCCACCATCATTCCAATCCTGAAACAACCAGGCGCAGATCCAACAGCGCTGGTAAACTATCGGCCGATTTCTCTCCTCCCCTACTTGACCAAACTCCTCGAACGACATGTTACCAAAATCCTAAGTTCTTTCATTGAGGACAGCGGCTGTCTCTCTCCACGCCAAGCAGGGTTTCGCCCCCTCCACTCCACCGAGAAAGTGGTGGTCTCTGTCTTAGACACACTCAGAGAGGGACAAGATGTCAACCACCCACAGGCACTGGTTCTTCTTGACCTATCGTCCGCCTTCGACACGGTGGACCACACCATCCTTCTTTCCCGTGTCGAGGCGGCTGGCATTGGAGGTCCTGCCCTTGCCTGGATCAGCTCATTTTTGAGCGATCGGTCACAGGCAGTCCATCTGGCGATCCTCTCCTCCGAGGTCCACAAAGTGCGATGCGGCGTCCCTCAGGGATCTTCTCTTTCCTCCCTTCTTTTTAATTTATATAAAAAGAAGGGGGGAAAGAGAATGGAGGTCATGGTGTTTAACTACGCCGATGACCTCCAGCTCATTTTCAATCTCTCCGACTGCCCCGACTCTATTAGCAACTTCCAGTTGGTAATGGTCTTTGTCAGGGATTGGATGAGCTTTAACCATCTTAAACTCAACCCTGACAAGACCAAGCTCCTCCTCACTGGCAGTAAACTTAACCCTTGGTCCCCCAGTTTCTGGCCCCCCTCCTTTGGCTCCCCTCCCTCTCCCTCTTCCTCTGTTAAGACATTGGGGATCACCCTCAATCAACAACTCACCCTACACTCCCAAATCAGCACAGTGGTTTCCTCTTGTTTCTTCACCTTACGCACCATTCGAAAAATTTCACGTTCTTTTTCTTTCTCAGCCCTCAAACTGATCCTGATGGTCATGGTCCTCTCCAGGCTAGATTACGGGAATGTCCTGTACACTGGGGCAGCTCCAATTGGTGCAGAACCAAGCTGCCCGCCTGGTCTATGGTCTATGGTCTACCCAAATCTCACCACTGCACTCCCCTTCTTAGATCCCTCCATTGGCTCCCCATCAGAGAAAGGGCCCTCTTTAAGATGGGTTGCATATCGTTCCAGGCCCTTGCGGGAGCAGCCCCATCTTTCATCACCTCCAAAATCAGACCCTATACCCCCAGCAGACAACTGAGGACTTCCTCTCAATCCCTCCTGGTGGTGCCCAGGTTCAAGAAGAGCAGAACAGGAGGCACAACGTTCTCCGTCCTTGCTCCACAATTTTGGAATTCTCAATCTTTCCAATTGAGATCAACAGCATCCTACCTGGAGTTCCGCAGCACACTGAAAACCTATTTGTTCGCACAGGCTCTCAAAATCTAAAACTACACCCTTCCTCTCAGGACTAACTCTCCTTAATAGCGCCATGAAACCGTCTGGTGTACGAGCGCTCAATAAATACTTTAAAATTCAAATTCAAATTCTCTGGCGTGACTTCCTGCAGGCGGTGGAGATGTCATGGGTAGAGGTAGACCAGGCCCTTTGAGGCTAAAGGACATCTCCTCCACCTTCCCCAATTGCAGCTCAGATCTATTCAGCCTTTCCTGACCCACCTCGACTATCTGGAGCCACTTCTGCTCTCCAGCCTCCTGTTGTCTAAAACCCAGACAGACAATCCACATTCCAGCAGGATGACTAAGCAAGAAAATACCTACTTTCTAAAAGTGGTAGTTTCAAACACAAAATGCAAAAATCACGTTCGCTAAACGATGCATCTTTTAGATTCTGAGTTCAGGCATACTAAACTTTATAATTTCATGGGCCAGTTATGTTTATAAGATGTCATAACAAACTCCCCATTCTGTCCTATGGGGAACAGAAGCCTTGCAGTAGCGAAAAACGAATTTGGCCGTAATTCGCTATCAGGACATGCCCCCCACACCAGAGCATGTCACCTTTCAGATACACTGCACCCGGTCCAAAGGGGAACCTTGACCCTACCTTAGGGGTGGCTGACATGCAAGAAAAGGGAAGGTGAGGGTCTGGCAAGTGTGCACACTGGCCAAGTCAACATGGCAGTTACAAACTGCGCGCAGACTGCGCAATGGCGGGTCTGAGTTACCTTTTCAGGGCTACTCACGTGGGTGACATAATCAGTGCTGCAGGCCCACTATTAGCATTTGATTCACAGGCCCTGACACACTCAGTGCACTTCACTAGGGACTAACAAGTAAATCAAATATCCAATCATGGAAACACCAATACATAACACCATTTACCACAGGAGCAATTGCACTTTACCACTGATCACCAGTTAGGAAAGTGTGCAAAAACTCAGTGAGGTCAGAAAGCAAAAGCTCAGGGGAAACATGCCAAAAGATGCCACGTCTAACATTGGCACAAAAGCATCAGAGCAACATAGTAGCAGCGCAGCTAGCAGAGCAGCACTGCAGCCCTTCTGAGGCTTATACAGTTTCAGAGGTGCACTGAAGTGTTGGATCTGAGGGTCCCATATTTATACCTGGTGGCCAAGAGTTGGAGGTTTCCTCCCCGAGTGGTGTTTGGGATTTCCTTTCTCTGGCCCTCCTCCTCTGGCCCAAGATTGTCTGGGGTCACAATAGACTGGTGTTCAACCCTTTATGAGTATGCACAAGCATGGCCATTGTGTTGTGCAAGTGTGGTAGGTGACAGCCCTTCCCCCTCATCAAGTCAGAGATGGACCATGCTGCCAACACCTGTGGCCCTTTGTTTCACTGTCTGGGAGCAATACAGCGACGAACTGCCAGCTACACCTAGTCATGTGACTCAGGATACAGGAAGGAGAATACTCCAAAGCACCAAAAGGGTGGGACAATAAAATGGCAAAAGGACGGTTTAGGCATGACAAAAGTTTTTATTTTGCCAGGTCGAAATGGCATTTGAACTGCTCGACCAGGCTGAAATTGCATGCTTGAGACATGCTTTAGAGGCTACTTAAGTGAGCGTCACAAGAAGTGCTGCTGGCCCAGTAGTAGCATTTCATTTACAGGCCCTGGGTATGTGGTATACCACTTTACTAGGGACTTACATGTAAATCAAATATGCCGAATAGGTGTAAACCAATCATTCCATGTTTAAAGGAGAAAACACTTTAACACTGGTTATCAGTGGGAAAGTGCATAGAGTCAGTCATAAGGCCAACAAAAAAAATCAGCTAAAATGGAGTAAGAAGGTAAAACGTTTGGGGGGGGGGGCCACCCTAAGGCTGTGTGGTCTAACAAAGCCATAACCCCCTCATTAGTAGTTGCACGGGCAATATCAGCAAATGCATTCACTTTATCCATCTGAGGTGAGTCTAATCTGTTGCCTAGACTCTAACCCAAATGATGTGTTCTACCACTAGTATACATTTAGTAAGGTTAACTCTTAACCCCAAAGAATGTAAGGAGAGAAGGTGCCTTTGCCAATTAGAACTACAAATAATTATGTCATCCAGGTATGCTGCTGAATATTCTTGGGTGCAGAGTTAATAATTTGTCCACCTCTCTCTCGAATGTTACAGGGGCACCAAGTAATCCAAAGGTTAACACTTTAAAGTTGAAAAGGCCATGAGGTGTTGCAAAACCAACATTTTAGTCATTCAGTTATAGACCTCTTGTTTATATTCTTGACTAATTTGTGTGAGAAATTGCCTTCTTTCTGCATGGTTGCCCCCACTGTTTGCTGAATTGCTTAATTTCTAAAATATATTTTATTATTTCCATACTTTGCACACATTACACATTGTACATTTATACATTTCATATTAATCACCTGTAAAGAAAAACATAGGATCAGCAATAATAACTCATTTTGCTATATATACACAGTACATTTAACTCTTCATTACCAAATATAAAGTAAAAGAAAAAAGGGGGAAGAAAAGAAAGAACGAAAAAAGAAAGAAAAAAGGAAAAAGACAACCCTTAAACTTACTGAGACCCAATATTCTCTTTCCATCTAGTTATGGGTTCCCAGATTCTTAATCCTCTCATTTTACCTCTTATCCCTTTCCGAGCATAAATAGGTTTTTCCAAATTATAAGCCGCTAATAAATTAGCCAACCAAGTTTGCATGATAGGTGGATTTTTATTGAGCCAGGCTCTAGCTATAGTCAATCTATACACTGCTGCAGCCACAAAAATAAATCCTTTCTGTGCTATACCCCCATCATGATCTATCCCCAACAATAATAATGATGGGGTTAGGGTTATTTGTAGCTTCAATGATCTAATTAAAAAACGTTCTATATTTCCAATCAAGGTATACAATTGTGGACAGGTGGCAAAGACATGAATTATATCTGCCGCTGGGAGGTTACACCTTGGACAAGTGATACCCGTAGTACCTCCCCATTTATCTATTCTCGCTGGGGTATAGTACAAGAAATACAACGTTTTATAATGCTGTGATTGTAGAGGTGCCGAACACAATACCGTGCGCGCAAGCTCAAGTGACTCTTGAAATATTTCTTTTGGAATACTCAATTTAGGTACCCATTTGTTACAAAATTTTTCCATATCATCTACTTTCCCTTTCACCAAACATGCATACAAACTCCTAATTGTGCAGTCTGCGGAAGCTTGTATTTTCTCCAGAATTTCGTTACTCTGATAGCCTGCAGATCCTCCTTGTTTATTACCCAAAAAGCTCCTAACCTGAAGGTATTTAAAAAAAGACCTCCTGTCGATATTATATTTCATCATAAGATCTGTAAACTGTAACATCTCTTCCGTCCCTCTCAGATCCCCAATCTGTATAATTCCTCTTTCGGCCCAGCTAGCCATTGTACTATCCGCAAAGATTGCCGCAGGCAATGTCCTATTCTTGTGTAATCTAGTATATCTGTTAAATCTACCAAGGCCTGACTTTTTTAAAAAAGCATTCCAAATTTTAGCAGCAGCATTAAGTGTTTTAAATCTGGTCCTTTTGTAATACCCATACTCCGTACAGTTTAAGAAGCAATTTTCTGCTTCCTCACCCAAAACAGCCATATAAATTTCTGTAGACATACTTGTAACTTTTTGCGTCTTACCTCCCCCCCCCCAATTAACCCCTGCATATATTGCAAGGCAGCAGCAAAATAATACATCCTAAAATCAGGCACTCCCCAACCCCCTTTTTATCTCGGTAAAGCCATGAATCTATAAGCCCTTCTGGTCTTACCCTGTGCCCATATAAATTTATTCAAAATAATCTCTAATGAGTTAAACCACTTATTTTCGAAAAAGAGGGGGATAGCTCTGAAAAAATAGAGGAACTTGGGAAGAATTAACATTTTGATAACATTTGTAGTTCCTACCAGGGACAAATGCAGATTATTGAGCCTTTCCAGATCATTTTTGACCTTTGATAATAGGGGGGGCGATATTATTTCCCACAACATTATCCAGGTCTGATGAGATAGCCACCCCTAGATAAACTGCCGAGGTAACCACACGTGAATCATTACAATTAGAATATGCATTCTCTACTATCTGGGTCTTTGCTTTATTAAGACTATAACCGGAGATTTGCCCAAATAACTCAGCTTCACGTTCAACTTCACCAATTGACATATGAGGGTCGGGAGTAAGTATTGCTACGTCGTCTGCGTAGGCCAGGGATTTGACTACGCATCCATTCAACCTAACTGGCGAGATCAAAGGGTTACCTTCTAGTCTATGGAGCAATGGTTCTAAATAAAGGGCAAACAACAATGGGGATGAGGGGCACCCCTGTCTCGTCCCCCTTCCGATTTTAACATCTACCGAATACCCTCTATTAACTCTAATTCTGGCTATAGGGTCCTTATATAACGCCTCTATAGCCCTGATAAACCCTTCGCCTATCCCAGACCACTTCATAGTTTGCCATAAGTATTCCCAGGAGACCCTATCAAATGCCTTCTCGGCGTCTAAAAAAAGCGCTGCCATAGGGTCTCCTAGGCTACCTGCCGCATCGAACATAGTTAGAACCGTCCTGGTGTGCTGCGTTGTCCCTTTACCAGGTATGAATCCGTGTTGAACAGGACTTACCAGGCTCTCAATGACCCCTGACAACCTTGTTGCTAATATTTTAGAATAGACCTTGACATCAGCGTTCATCAAAGTGATCGGCCTATAGGATCCTGTATTTTTTGGATCCTTCCCCTTTTTTAAAATTACAATGATGTCTGCTCCTCCCCAGGATTGGGGAGCCCCATCGCCCTTTTGTGCCGAAATCATAATATTAAACATATCATTAATCAATAAACCTTTAAATACTTTATAAAACTCCACCGGAATCTGATCCGGCCCTGCAGCTTTGCCTGATGGCAAGCTATTCAGTGCGGTGTTAAACTCATCTAATTGTATTGCCATCTCAAGTTCTTCTCTTCTGTCTTCAGACAGTTTATAGGTCTCAATTCCCCTGAGATACCTCTCTATATCAGTAGTACTCTCTTCCTTCTCTGGGGTATAGAGGGTAGTATAATACTTCCTAAATACCTCTCTAACCTGTTCCGTCTCGCTTACCATGTTGCCCTGGCAATCCTTAATTTCTTTGATATCCGAATTAGCCATTCTCTGTCTCGTACGCACGGCCAAGATATGTCCTACCTTCTCACTTTATTCATATGCATTCTCCTTTTTAGACAGATAATTCTTTGCCTCTTTCTCTGCAATGCCTTCTAATGCTTCTGCTTTCACAGCTATAATTCTAAAAAGATGTGTTTCCACTGGAAGATTCTGTATTAAAGCCAAGGCAAGATCTTCTTCCTCCTTTATCAGTCTCAATCTTACTTCCTCCAATCTTGCCCTCTCTTTCTTCTGTTTTGCTAGGACAAAACTAACTGTCTCCCCCCTTACCCCTGCCTTAAAAGCATCCCATACGATGCCTGGAGAGGCAGATCCTCTATTAATTTCCCAATAGAATTTTATCCATTTTTCCATATGTCCTCTATATGCATCATCTGTGAGCAGTGATCTTTCGAAAGTCTATTGTGACCTGGTATTCTGATCCTGTCCCATTTTCAAAGTTAGAATCAATGGGCTGTGATCTGATACTATACGGGGTTGTTTCTCTATTTGAACTTCCTGAAGTATTGTTCTAGAAATTAAAAAATCTACCAGGGAATTGTGCGAGACCAAATCTACTAAAGCTTTATTTACTTTCTTCTTCCTGCCACCATATTGCCCACCAGCCTGCAGAAAAGAACTATCTGGTACATGAATGTTCAAGTCTCCGTAACATACAATAGGTTCTGGCCATTGAGCTAATTCAATATCCAAATATTGTAGGACGTCAGGGTCATCCTCAGTAGAGCCATAAACTGAAACCAGCGTTAAGGTCTTTCCTTTAAAGCAAATTTCGAGAATGACCCACCTTCCCCACTGATCTTCTTTCTTTCTTTTGACAGTTATCTCCCTATTCTTACCCAAAACTGCTACTCCTCTTGTTTTTGTCCCTTGTTTAGTAATGGCCAATAATCTAAAACCAAGTTGTTCCAATAAATATCCTCTTGTACCTTCAATATGTGTCTCTTGGAGACACACCAAGTCCAATCTCAGAGATTTTAACAAGGCTGCCACCCTCAACCTCTTGTTAACGCAATTAAGACCACAAATATTAATAGAGGCAATCCTACATGTCATCATAATGCCACAATTTCCTTATATGAAAACCTGATCTTTTTGTATACCATATACTCTGAGATTTGTACAATGTGCAACTGTGCTGAATCAAATAGTGAATACCATACATTTGTGCATTTTTCCCCCTCTCCCCCACCTCCCCTCCCTCAGCTCCCACCCCTCCCACCCACCCCTCCCGCCACCACCCCTCCCCCCCCCCTCTACGGGCAAATAGGTCAGAAATGACCTATGTGTGGCCGCTTTTGAATTGCGCCAGTCGCTTCCCCTCTCAGCCTATTTTAGTCACCAGCTGAGTCCATGGCTCCTCTTATCACATGAAAAAAATATACAATTACGAAGACCCATCTATTATATCCTTACCAGCAACTCAACCCCCCTTCCTGCTTTTCAGTTCTTCAATAAACTGCTGTGCTTTGATTTCAGAGTTAAACATTCGTATTTTCCCTTTTGTTACCACTTTCAATTTAGCAGGAAAAAGGAGGTATGCCTCTGACCCTAATGCCTGAAATGGTGCAATCAGCTGTCTGAGCCTCCATCTTCTCTCCACTGTCACGTGGCAAAAATCAGGCCTGGCAAAGAATGAAGTTCCTTCAAATACCCTCTTGCTATCGGGTCTAGCTTTGGCAATAATCTCCTCCCTCAGTAAGAAGTTCCCTACATTTACCAAGATTGCTCTGGGAAAAGAGCCCTGACCATCTTTTCTGGCTCCCTGCTTCAATGTAAAGGGATATCTATGCGCTCGCTGAACCTCTTTGTCCCACTGACAATCTGACTCTGGGAAAGCCCCCTTTAGCATGTTCACCACAAAACGCCTTGTGTCCTGCCCCTCAATCCCTTCTGCCACACCCAAAAGTCTAATGTTGTTTCTTCTTTGGCGATTTTCAAAATCTTCCAACTTCCATTGGAAATCCTCCGAAAGTTTTTCTTGATCTGTCTTAAAAGATTTGAAGTCGTCCATCTCATCTTCCAGCTTGCCTGTACGTTCTTCTGCTTCTGTTACTCTTTCAGCTAGTTCATCATACAATTTATTCATTTTCCTCATCGTATTTTGAATTTTTTTAGCGTCCTGTCTTGCTCTTCGACTTTCCGCTCTAGCCTCTGCTTGCATCTGCTTAAGAGTATTAAACAAAAGTTCAACTGGAAGCTGTTGCGTTGTACCGGAGCCTGCGGGGGGCGGGGGGATCTGGGTTATTATCATCCAATTCCTGATATGACTGTGATGTCGCTGAGTAATCCCATAATAGCTTCTTCTGGGTCCCCTCAAATCCTCCTGCAAGCTGCCTACATAGCTTCAAGAACTTCTTTTTTAGGGTGGTATCTTTATCAGTACTGGAGTCTGAGTCTGAGCGCGAACACCCCTCTGAGCTTCCAACACTCGTTTGATCAAGATCTGACTCCTCATTCAATGAGTAGAAACAGTCTCCCTCTACAGAGCCACCTTCAGCCTTACCTAATCCCTCACCAGCTTTGCTTACCAGGCTAAGGGTGCTCCCCCATGTTTTTGAGGTCTCCGCACTTGCTAGTTTCATCTCTTTTTCCACCAACATCAAGGCACCTAGCATATCTGTATTGCCGAATTCAAACAAAGGCTGCCCCTGACTCTCACGAGTTTTCACAATTTCTCCAGCCCCAGGGACATCAGCATTACCTTCTGGGCGCAGCGTCTGCCCTTCTTTCTCCGGTTGCTGCCGTCTCTGTTGTTGTGTGGAGTGGAGAAGTGTGGCTCAGTGGTTAGAGGCGGCAGACCCGGAAGCTGAAATCGACCGTGGACCAGGGTTCGATTCCCCGCCTCGGCGGGTCTCGGGCTCAAAATTCCACAGACTCGACAATTCTCGCTCTGGTGCCTACTCAACTCATGGGGTCACACTCTGCGACTCTGGGCAATAGCTTGCTTAATCTCCACTATGGCCCCTCGCGGCGGGATGCCTGGCTTTCACCTTGTGGACACCCTGCCGTGGTTTCTCACAGGGGAATACCAGGACGGGTTCCCTAAGCAAGCGCCGGGACGCTTACGGGCAGCTGTGCGCTTTACAAGTCCAGCACATTTACATTTACATTTGTGTAAGCACCGCCGCCTCCAGCATGTCAGCGTCAGCTTTTTCCCCCAACTCTAACTTGCTGCCTGGTCCGTGATCGAGGCGTTGCCTAGCAACCTCACCTTCAGCGTCGTCAGCGTCCTCGAGGACGCTCTCCTGAGCGCTCGGTTTTCCGCTGCTTTCACCGGGACCAATGGAGCCGCTGATCCCACTGCTGCTACCGCTACCGCTCCTCCGTCTACCTCTAAGACCTTGTGAGTCGTCCGTACGCTGAGAGGGTGGTCTCGGTGAGAAGGCTTCGGTAACGGTAGGTTGCCGCAATAATGTATCTTTGCCTTTCTGCTTCTCTTGATGTCTGCCGGCTTTGCTGGGATTTGTTGATCGTGACATAGCTGCACTAGAATGTTCGTCAGGGGCTGTATTGCTATTTTTCTGATCAGACTTCTTTTTTCCCCTGACCATAATCCCTGTTTTAGGGATGGCACCTGGGTTACGCGTGGCTTTGCTCGCCCCCGCCGTATTCACTGTTGATCCACTCGGTCCGCTCGGCATCTTCTTTTCTTTTTCTCTTTCTTTTTCTTGTTTCTCTTGTTTTTCATTTTTGGTCGTTCTCGTAGGCATTGTGGGCATTGTAATCACTTGCGCTTGTGCTTCAACCTGCTGCATCAGGGGTTTCCTTTTGATCCTGAGCCCAAGCGTACTCATCAGACTTCTGGCGCCTCTTTTGATCCAGACAATAGCTCGGTAGAAATAATGAATCTGTTTTACAACAAACCCTGGATAATATGCCCTGGATAGCTCAGGATCGTCATATACTAGCCAAACAAGTGCCATTCAAAGAGCTAGGAAGTCCATAGATTTCAGCATCTACATATCATGCTTCTTCATCTTAAGGCTGGAGAGGGGAAAAGTGCGACTGCTCACAGCAATCCAGCGTCGGCCATCTTGCCTCGACCGGGAATAAAGTTGTTTTCTGTTGCATTTGGAGGAAATGAATTTGATCCAGCCGCTGAATTGCTGATGTACTTTGACTTAGTGTACTTTGACTTAGTGTGCCCTGGGCTCCTGCTAATCATGTACCCAGGAACTATGTTCTTTCCCTAAAAACTGCATTGAAGCCTAAACCCAATTGGCATCTTTGGCCACGGGTCAGCCCCTGGTAAATGGTGCCACAGGTACCAGGGGCACCGTGACCAGAGAAGGCCTCTAGGGGCTGCAGCACTTATTGTGCGCCCTTAGAGGTCCTGTACTCTGACACTCACACACTGCCTTTGCAGGCCGAGTGTCTTGGTGCAGAACAAAGTGAAGAATCGACATGCCACACATTCCTGTGTACCTTGCCTACAAGCCACTCCCCTGGCATAGGTCAGTCACCCCTCTAGCTGGGTGCACTATACCAGTGGTGAGGTTACAGGTGCATGCACCCTGTACCCCTATAGTGTCTAAGTCCATTTGTAGACATTGTAAGTGCAGTGCTGCCATTAAGAGTATATGGTGCTGGAAGTTTGTCATTACGAATGCCACAGCACCATAATGTCTACACTGAAAACTGAGAAGTTTGATATCAAACTTATCAGCACATTGAAACCACACTGATGCCAGTATGGGATTTAATAAACAAATGCACATACAGGGCATCTTAGAGATGCCTCCTGAAAACTAACCTACCACAAGTGTCCAGGCTGAGTGGCTGCTTTCAGATGCCACCACCAGACATGTTTCTGGACCCCTGGGTCCAGAAACATGTCTGCTGCTCTCGGGGCCCTGAAACAATGCACATCCTGGAACGAGGTGCCAAGCCTACTCCCCAGGATGCGCAGGATTCACGAAGGAGAAGCTTCAAAGGCTTTGCCGCCTTTGTGAGCTTCCCCAGGTATCTTGCTGCTTGCAGCAACTGGTTCTCCCTGGTTCTGACCTCCACTTTGGGCGGGAGAACCAGCGGGAACAACAAGTGAGGAAGAGAGGTGTGCCAACCTCTGCCAACTCTACCCCTCTGGTGGGAAAGGCAAGGCAACTCTCAGTCTAATCCATCTTGAAGATGGGGGAATCCACCAACCAGGGACAGGCATATGCTCCTCTCCATAATAGGGGGTGTAACCACACCAGGGAAGGGATACATTGGTACCACCCTTTCACCTACCTGTAACGCCCCTAAATCTAGTATTTAGGGGCACCCCTGAACCTCCTTCCTCAGACAAGAACCTTCCAACAAGAAAAGAAGAAGGACCGAACAGCCATGCCGAAGCAAACAAGAGGAAGACGCCCACTGACTTGTCTCCACCTCAAGCCTGCTCCTGCAAAATCCCGGTGTGTCCTTCTGCCAGCAACCTCGAAAATCCCGGAAGACCTGCCTGCCTTCAAGCACAAAGACGTCGAACACCGGATTTGTTCACCTGCAACCTCTGGCTCGGGCCAGACACTGCAAATCCGCCCCACTCTGCACTCGCCGTCCATGGCCTGAAGTTGAATGGGCATGAGGGGATCACCCCGGTGATCCTGACCCGTGATCCGGCAACCCCTGACCTGCCTCAAGCCTCTAGCCGACGCCTGCAGCCTAAATCCAGAAGGCCCTCCTAACCCGACCAGGCTCTGGTAAGATGCGACCCCAAAAGGCACCCCTGCACCTGACGATCCACGACATTGTGGGCCCAGCCAGACAGTGCCTAACCAACCTAACTTCCCAACTTACCTCCCCAAGTGGTGGTTGCACCCACAAGACCTTTGTCCCCGAGCCTTCAGTGCCTTTGCAAACCGGAGGTTCCCCATTGAAACTGACAGGGCGCACAACTTCGAAACAGCACCCTGCACCCGGCTGCCCTGGTGCTAATTTGTTTGCCCTGAGCTTAAGTCCAGGAGCTTTGCTCCCACAACCCAGTGGCCTGCTTGCCAGCAGCCACCAACCGGAGACCCCGATCCCCCATTGAACAACATTGGGCCTCAGCACTCTGCACCCAGCCCGAGTGCCGCTGAGGGTGTAAAGAGAATGCATCCTTGACCCTGGGGGGACCCTTGTTCTAACCCCAGACCGATTACTTTCCTGGTAACCATTAACTTCATTTCTCTCCATAGGAACCTATTGACTGTTTTCTCTGAAAAATGTTCTGTGTGTGGAGTTGATTTGTATGGAAAACTGAAAAGTGACAATTGTGCAAAACTGATTTTACTTACCTTTTCTCTAGGAAATGTCCCAGTGTGATATCTAGCGGTACAAAAGGGGGTGGTGATGAACGGAGAATCTGAATCAATCAAACACTCACACCCAGTCAAGAGATCTGGGTTTAATCCATCACCGTTCTTTAGCCCACTCTGCCACCCCAGTTTAGACATGGCTGTATGCAAATCAGTCTTACCCTGTGCCTCATGGGAACAGTCCAGCCCGAACTACCAAGCCATGTCTTCCCTGGACCGGAAACAAGCTTCCGAGGACCGGTTTCTGGCATTCCAGCCGTCTTCAGCCCGGCTTGCTTGAATCCAGTGGCAAAGTGAGCAAGGGACTCACGTCTTAGCAAACCCTGCCACACTTATGGCGGCCAAAAGCGGTACAAAAGGGGGTGGTGATGGACGGAGAATCTGAATCAATCAAACACTCACACCCAGTCAAGAGATCTGGGTTTAATCCATCACCGTTCTTTAGCCCACTCTGCCACCCAAGTTCAGACATGGCTATATGCAAATCAGTCTGACCCTGTGCCTCATGGGAACAGTCCAGCCCGAACTGCCAAGCCATGTCTTCCCTGGACCGGAAACAAGCTTCCGAGGACCGGTTTCTGGCATTCCAGCTGTCTTCAGCCCGGCTTGCTTGAATGCAGTGGCAAAGTGAGCAAGGGACTCACGTCTGAGCAAACCCTGCCACACCTATGGCGGGCAAAAGCGGTACAAAAGTGGGTGGTGATGGACGGAGAATCTGAATCAATCAAACACTCACACCCAGTCAAGAGATCTGGGTTTAATCCATCACCATTCTTTAGCCCACTCTGCCACCCCAGTTCAGACATGGCTATATGCAAATCAGTCTGACCCTGTGCCTCATGGGAACAGTCCAGCCCGAACTACCAAGCCATGTCTTCCCTGGACCGGAAACAAGCTTCCGAGGACCGGTTTCTGGCATTCCAGCCGTCTTCAGCCCGGCTTGCTTGAATCCAGTGGCAAAGTGAGCAAGGGACTCACGTCTTAGCAAACCCTGCCACAATTATGGCGGCCAAAAGCGGTACAAAAGGGGGTGGTGATGGACGGAGAATCTGAATCAATCAAACACTCACACCCAGTCAAGAGATCTGGGTTTAATCCATCACCGTTCTTTAGCCCACTCTGCCACCCCAGTTCAGACATGGCTATATGCAAATCAGTCTGACCCTGTGCCTCATGGGAACAGTCCAGCCCGAACTGCCAAGCCATGTCTTCCCTGGACCGGAAACAAGCTTCAGAGGACCGGTTTCTGGCATTCCAGCCGTCTTCAGCCCGGCTTGCTTGAATCCTGTGGCAAAGTGAGCAAGGGACTCACGTCTGAGCATACCCTGCCACACTTATGGTGGCCAAAAGCGGTACAAAAGGGGGTGGTGATGGACGGAGAATCTGAATCAATCAAACACTCACACCCAGCCAAGAGATCTGGGTTTAATCCATCACCGTTCTTTAGCCCACTCTGCCACCCCAGTTCAGACATGACTATATGCAAATCAGTCTGACCCTGTGCCTCATGGGAACAGTCCAGCCCGAACTGCCAAGCCATGTCTTCCCTGGTCCGGAAACAAGCTTCCGAGGACCAGTTTCTGGCATTCCAGCCATCTTCAGCCCGGCTTGCTTGAATCCAGTGGCAAAGTGAGCAAGGGACGCACGTCTTAGCAAACCCTGCCACACTTATGGCGGCCAAAAGCGGTACAAAAGGGGGTGGTGATGGACGGAGAATCTGAATCAATCAAACACTCACACCCAGTCAAGAGATCTGGGTTTAATCCATCACCGTTCTTTGGCCCACTCTGCCACCCCAGTTTAGACATGGCTATATGCAAATCAGTCTGAACCTGTGCCTCATGGGAACAGTCCAGCCCGAACAGCCAAGCCATGTCTTCCCTGGACCGGAAACAAGCTTCCAAGGACCGGTTTCTGGCATTCCAGCTGTCTTCAGCCCGGCTTGCTTGAATCCAGTGGCAAAGTGAGCAAGAGACTCACGTCTGAGCATACCTTGCCACACTTATGGAGGCCAAAGTGTGGTATCTAGGCATATCACACTGAGAGGGAAAATGTATCTAAAAAGTAATCTCAAAAGTAACATAAAAATAACTTACCTGTAATTTTCATTGCAACATCGATACAAAGTATATGTACAGCATTTCACATTATTGCATTTACCAGTAATTCAAACTGTAACCATTTCCAAGTACAATTGCATTTCAAACTGTATATTTACTGCAAAGTATTTATCAACTTACCTGTGCCAGGCTTGCTTAGTTCTAGAAAACAAAATGACTAAAAGACTATTTGTATACAAATACAATTGGTATGAAGTTCAGTCTTTAAGTGTGTGAATTCAATTGCTGACCGATTGTGTATAACACATGCTTAACACTGTACTCTGATACTGCCTTACTGCTCGACCACACTACCACAAATAGAGAGTGAGGTGCTATCTAACCTATGCCTACCTTTGGGGTTCCACTGAACTCCGTGCAAGCTATACCTTACTTTGGTATAGTATATACAGAGCCAGCTTCCTACAATTTGGGCTTATTTTATCAATTCATGCTTCATGCCATGAACCTTGGTTTCAAACTAAGGAAATCTTGTCCGCTGACTTACTGTTGTATCTAGGTTGCCAACCATCCGAGGGACAGGTTCTTCCTTTTTTAACAGATTTACTTCAACCACTGAATATGGTCCATGCCACTGCACTGAGAGCTTCTTATCAGTAGTGTGGATCAAAACTAGTACCCTGTCTCCCAATGGTAGAGCTTTTAATCAGGGTCTTTGATTGTAATGTTTCTCTTGCTCTCGCTGAGATTTCTGTAGATTTTTAGTTACTCTTGTCAATACTGTTCTTAGGCATTGTTGTAAAGTCCAAGCACATTCCACTAGAGGGAGGTTGTTGGAATCTTGGTTTTCTAATTCTTCCCTGCAAGCACAAACAATGTAGCATTGGGCTCTGGCCAGAGGAATCACACTGACTGACATTCACATTTTAGAAACTCAAAATCAGGAAGAAGGCTTTCTCACTAGACATCACCAGGAAAACCAAGAAAGGATGCTGAATGACGAAGTCGTAGAAGACATTTGATGGAATGGGGAATACCATCCGTAGACCTATTTACGAAGGCAACATAAATGCTGCAACTGTGTGTTTAAGAATCCAGAAAGCAACTCAGTGGCAGTGCCCTTTTGTCCACACATTTACTACGATCCAATTGATAGCATCAATATTGTCAAGCCACGCAGATTGAGGATAAAGATGATTTGGGAGGTACCAGGACCTTCTGAAGTTATCACTTTCTCAACACAGGGTATTGTCTCATAGAACAGAGACCCTCACCAAACTCCACTGCCAAATTCAACTTTGAGTCTACAATCCTTCAATTTGGCTGCATGGCTGCTGAAGTCAGACAGTAAGGACATATAAATCTCCCTCCATAGTATTTGGAAATTCTAACCGTCTTTCTACAAGGTCTTGCTATGTTTTGCAATGAAAGAAATTCTGTATCAGGTTTCTCAGAAACAGCCTTAGTTCTATCAGGTGTCAGGAAGAAGTGATTCTACCCTATTTGCTGTTCCTAGCAAAATCAAAATATATAGCTGTAGTAACAGCTTACAGGAAGTCTCCTCAACAGATGTCACTTTTCAACTTTCCAGGTGTTGAGAATGTACTAAAAGGACTCAAGAAAGTCTATCCACTAATAAAGAAACTACCCTCCAAATAGCCCTGCTCTAATGGAAAGGTGAATCCGGAATAGGACTTTTCTTTTCAAGCAGAAAATGTTGTCCTATCAGTCAGTTCCTTCAATATACTCTCCTCAGCCATTGAGATGCCACCTAAGAAAGCTGCCCACCAAGGAATCTAAGGGAAACATTCTGGAATTGCTTCATTATTTTCGTCTATTGGATAAAGCATATACGCAAATCTAGGTAAATTTATCTGATCAGGATCAATCCCAAAATATAACTACTAATACATGCTTGTGTAAAGCTGTAGCTTGATGTTACTGCCGTAAGACTCGTTCAAATGATGTGCTGGGGAGGTCATCAACAGAAAGCCCCATGATTTAGCATATTTTTGAAAGAATTTCAGGCACTATTTCTGTGGCAATATACTCCACCCTGTGGTCCATAGAAGTAGCCTCTACTTCTACTTCCTCAGATTCTGAGGACTGCGAATAGTACCCTTCCACTGTGCAGGTTTACAAATTTTAGGGACAGGAAGTTGAATTCAAGGCATTGTATTAAAAATGATCTTTCTTAGTGTGTCCTCAAAGCTTTCATTAGAGTATCATCTTGACCTCATTTAACATAGAGGATGTGAAGGAGATCTGGAACGGGAGAAAGAAGAATCATCTACATAATGTCTCTTCCTCAGCTGTTTATCCTAATAAAAGTTGCATTTTATCCCAGACAACTTAAACAAGGCACTGTTCCAGACAAGTAGTGTGAAATAAAAATTCCCTTGGAAATAATGTCACTTAATCTTTTCAATTCAATATTACATCCAGACCAGTGCAAAAATAAGAGACCCCCACAGTTATGAGTACGAACACATTACAATTGAAACTCCCAATTATAAGAAAATATTCAAATGTATAAAAATTGTTAAAAACATGACAATGAAAATCACATTCATAATCCCAAAACAATTATACAATGAATAAAACACATTGCAAAAAACAGACATAATTAGGCTTATTCATGTCGAAAAACATCCCAGATCATTAATTCGTTATAATCTAGTGGCAATGTCAGGCTGATATCACAAATTCCCAACACGATAGTCCCTCAAATTTAATTTAAAACAATGGCGTCGACGCGTTTCGGTGTGCTGCCTGATGTGCACCATATTTTCCAAGACAAGGGTAGTTGATTGTCTCTCTTTTTTCCGCTCACAACATTAAAAAAAAATGTCAATTATATCTAAATAAAAAATACAAAAATACATATCAGTGTATTGTCCTCACAAAACCTCCTTTTACACTTTCTTAAAATGAACAGAGATTTCAACTTTGTGTCATTCATTGTTTTTCTTATTGGACATATTTATCCTAATGACAACCCCTTAATAAAGCCCACTATTACGATTTCTTCAAAAGACACAGAAATATACAGTGTTTATGTTCACAACCGTACCGAGAATCGTCCCATTTGGCACCCAACAACATACGTATCTGACTGGCTGCTAGGCCTACTTTCATACCTTAGTGAGCGAATTGTTTCACTGACTGGCCCCTAAAATAAAGGAGACTTCCATTAAGGACCCCTGACTGGCCCCTAAAAAAAAGGAGCCCTCCTTAATGGAGGGCTCCTTTATTTTAGGGGCCAGTCAGTGAAACAATTCGCTCACTGAGGTATGAAAGTAAGCCTAGCAGCCAGTCAGATATGTATGTATGTATATTACTGTGTCTTTTGAAGAATCATTGTCTAGATGTCAGTAAGGAGGGGATGGGATAAGGAAAGGGGTTTAAAATCCGATTAGTACACAGGGCTGTATGATATTGAGTTTAAGGATGTTATAATTTATGTAGAAACTGATTCTCTTTTATTTGCGGTTTTTGTGATATCAACAATATAAACAGCCAAGAAATTTAAAACTGATTCACTGTTATATTCCTCGGGGGCCACTGTGGGGACCGCAGTCTCATTTTGCTGCCAAAACCAGTGGCAGCCTAAAGAAGAGGAAGATTCCTCCTTCTAGGAGTTGGGTTGTGGGATGTGTTTAGGTGGGGTGAGGGTGGTGGGTTGGGGAGGGAGAGGGCAAAAACATGGAAAAAATAAAGGCAGAACAATAGGGAGCCAAAACGCTAATATATTGGAGGCACACAATGAAGCAATTGTAATGGAGGGTTTTAGGGGTAGCACTGCTAAGATTTGTTTTTTTTCTTATGGAGCAATTTAAGTTTAAATGCTTAGCATGGAACGTGGCCGGATTGAACAGTAAGATTAAGAGGCAATTGGTGGCAGAGGAATTAAAAATGTATAATCCTCACGTTGTATTGTTAACTGAAACCCATCTTTCATATAAAGATCGCAGATTACTTAAGCAGCTAGGGTATGAGGTGGTAGTGTGTACTACACAAAGTGCCTCTATAAGAGTGGTTGCTATTTTGAGACATAAGAGAACGGAGGGGGTAACTAGTAATACAAAGGCAGCTAAAGGTGGTAGGTGGGCAATGGCTCAGAATAAGATAAAAGGAAAGAGCTATATATATTGCGTACTGTATGGCCCAAATACTGACGAACTTGCTTTTTTTGAAACAAAAAAATACAGAGATGCTAAACTGGGAGGGGGAGAGAGTTGTGATGGGAGATTTTAATTGTGTCATGGTCTATAATATTGATACAATGCGACGAGGGGCTTTACAGAGAATGAGAAAAACGAGAGCGGCAATAAGAGAATTAGGGCGGTTGCAGGGGCTTAAGGAAGTTTGCAGAATGTTATACCCTGTCATACCAGGGCACACCTATTACTCACCCTCACATAGGCTCTACTCTCGTATTGATATGGCCAGGGCTTCTGACTCTATTGTATGGTCCAGTGACATGGAAATTTGTCCAAAAGAGACCTCTGATCATAACCCCATACTTCTTATAATTAAAATTATAGATGTGAATAGAGTCATGAGACCATTTTCGTTTCCTAGATATCTGCTGACTGATCAGGAGTATTTGGCTTTGGCCAGGGGTCAACTGGAGACTTTTTTCAGGGAAAATGTGGGAACTGCCGCCCCTAGAATAGTGTGAGATACTTGTAAGGCAGTCATTAGAGGATTTACCCAGCAATATATATGGCGACAAAATAAAAAAAGAGCAAATATATTGAATGCAACGATACTTGAGATTCGTAAGGTGGAGGCTCAGCATGCTGAGGTTATTACAAAGGGATTAGGGATATTGAACAGTTAGATTTTAAGCTAATAGAATTACGGTCAGCTTTGAAGAAAACATGGAGAGAAAAAAGTGTCGCCAGATATAATAAAGATAGGGTAACACAATACGAATTTGGGGAAAGTATAGGAAAAATACTCGCATTTAAGGTTGCAGATGATTGAGCTAAGGCTCATATTAATGAAATAAGGGGTATGGATGGCAAAAAATACGAGCAACCACCGCAGATTTTAGAACAATTACTCTTTACTATAGAACACGGTATACTCCTACGATACAACCTACACAAAAGGATATTTGTAGCTATATTCAAGATAATCCTGTTAAAAAGATGGGGGGCGAGGAATCTGTTTTTTTGGAAAAAGTATTTCAGATAGTGAGATAGAATTAGCAATGGGTGGGCTACCTTCAGGGAAGGCTTCGGGAGAAGACGCGATACCATTAGAATTTTACAAAGTATTTAAGGGTATTATGATGGAGCCGTTTAGTCAAGTTATAATGGAAATAGGAACTAAAGGAAAAACACCTGATTCGTGGCATATGACAAAATAATATTCTCTCTAAAAAAAGGTAAACCAGCAGAGGAATGTGGGTCATTTAGACCAATTTCATTGATAAATGCGGATGCGAAAATTTATGCTAAAATCCTGGCTAATCGTTTAGCCCCAGTAATGCCCAATTTAGTTTCCCCCCATCAACATGGGTTTATCCAAGGGAGAGATACCACTTTGCATATAAATACTGCAGTAAGTGTGTTTGTTATTGCTAATATTAATCCCACCCCACTCGGTATGATTTTATTAGACGCAGAAAAGGCGTTTGACAGAGTTGGATGAGAATGTCTGTGGTCTATGCTGACAGCGTTTGGAATTAAGGGACAATTTCTGTCACCCGTCAGGGATGCCCTTTATCACCCTTACTATTCGCCTTATACATAGAGCCGTTTATTGTTGCGTTGCAAAACGACTTGCGAATAAGGGATTTTAAATCAGGGGCAAACTCACTGAGGGTAGTCGCTTATGCAGACAACATTGCGGTCTTTTCAACAGAACCGGGGAAGGCATTAAATATAATAACGGAAGCGGCAGAACAGTTTGGATCAGTGTCTGGTTATAAATTAAATGTCAATAAGACACAAGTTCTTCTCAACCATAAACCAGAGAGACCTATACCTGTTGCTTACCAGATTGTTACTTATCTAGGGGTTAAAATAACAGCAAGGATTGATCAAATACTAACATTAAATGACGATAAACTATTAAAAGAGACAAGCAGGTCTTTAAAAAATTGGCACACACTACCGATTGGGATAATTGGTAGAGTAAATATAATTAAAATGAAAATCCTGCCTAAATTTCTCTACTTTTTTCGAGCCATACCTCTCCGTGTCCAAACATATTTTGCCAAAAATTGGAAGGAGTATTAAGTAGTTTTATTTGGGGTTATAGGAAGGCAAGGCGAGCGATAGATCGGTTAAAACTTCCCTTTTGCCAGGGTGGTCTAGAGTTCCCAGATTTTAAAATATATTTTTGGTCAGCTTGTTTCACAAGACTACGCAGCCTTATCAATCCAGCCAATACTATTTTTAGTCACAAGCTTCTTTTGGGGGCAGAGAGCTACATGTTTTTGTACAGACTTAATGATCCTAACTACTTTAAATGGGTCAAATTTAAGACTATACGAGATGAGGTTTTCACCTGGTGCTCAATTGTGTTAAGCAAAAATATTTCATGTTATCACAAGAAGCTACCTCTTTGGCAGAATCCAGGTTTACCTGAGATATTTCCTGATCTGGCTGGAAAGAAATTGGATAATAGTGGAGTCACTTGTATGGGAGATTTATATGATTATAAGGGTCTTGTTTCATTTGAAAGGTTGCAGGAAAAATATAGGTTACTGGGGTTTATGCTTTTTAAGTATTACCAGATTCGAGATTTCTTTGTGAAACAACTAAAGCTGGAGAATACAAATGACTCTGGGATATGGAGGCTTCTTAACGCTGGGGGATCAAAATCTCTGATAAGTAGAGCATATAAATGGCTTAGTACTGGGAGACCCGACGACTGTGATAGATTGGCGGAAAGGTGGAGAGGGATTTTGGGGACATCGATAACGACAGGTAAAATCTCGCAGGCTCTCAATACTATATATAAGGCTGTACATGCTACTAATTTGAGATTGCAGCAACATCGTATGATCTGTTTGTTATATTACACTCCGGACAGAATTGTAAAATGGTCATTGGGTAGTAATGTTAATAATGAGCTTAAAAATGTCCAAAATGTGAGTTATATGCAGCAAATATTAAGCACATGTTCATGATTTGTCCGAATTGAAAAAATTTGGGCGGAAAGTAGAGGATGTTTTACACCAAAAATTAGGGATAGGAGTACCTTTACAGATATCTGAGGTTATGTTGGGATATAGCTATAGAAATATAAACTGTAATAGCTTGTTTACTATCTTATTAGTAGGAGCAAGACATACAATTGCTAGGTTGTGTGGACATCCCCGAAACCTCCAACTGTGACGGATTGGTGGCTTTTAGTGAGGCAGATCTATGACATGGAACTCTCAATGGCTGGATCAAGAGGGATGCGGTCAATGACCAAATGTATGGCAATATGGGAAAACATTTTTAATGATAATACATATTGTTTAAAACGGCTAGGCAGAAAAAGGAAAAAACCCTCCATTAACTTTTCATTTAGTTATATATTTTTTTAATATTTTTCTTTCTGGAAAGGATTATATCAAATGGTCAACTGTTTATATGTATTTTGTTGGTTCATATTGCGATGCCTTTATTAATAATTTTTTTTTTTAAATAAAACAAAAAAAGGTACCTTTACTTATCCATCTTGAATCTGGCATTACCATTACTCTTTCTTACCAGTGCAACAAGAATTCCACCATTCCAACCCGGTGACTTTGTACCACAGTCCATATCCCATCTAGTTTCTCTGTGGAGGGTTTGGAGGGCTGGATTCACTATGGACCCTAAAAGCATTATTACAAGGAACCAGCCCAAAACTTTGATTCAATGAATGGACATCAATTAACTATGTAGAGAATTTGTTTGTACTAGTTTATAAGAAAGTAGTAGGTGTATATATTTAGTACAACATACTGAAAGACTTCCAACAAATAACCCTGCGCACGATTCACAGAACTAACTTAAGACAAAATCCTAAACTTACTACTTTTGGTATTTACAGAAGTTAAGATTTTGTCTTAAGACAAACTTAAGACAAAATCCTAACTTCTGTGAATACCAAAAGTAGTAAGTTTAGTATTTTGTCTTAAGTTAGTTCTGTGAACTGGGCCCCTGTTATCACTGTTGATCCCTTACACCGGGTTGCTATTATTTTTGTTGAGTCAGTAGTCAACACTTTTTTAACTTGCAGACAAGCAATACTAGCCTGAAGAGCTATTTGCTATAGGGATATTTTAGAGATAAATTGCGAGCAATAGAAGACCAATGGGAATGCATATTCGAAAAGCATTACATACGTGAAGTCTCTGACACTTTTCTTTTATCTTTCCACCATTTACAGGGAAAAAAACAGCACTATCAACATTGCGGCCCTTTGGAAAGCATTCTGGGTAAGAGTACAGTGTTTTATAGCATTATTAATTTGATATCAATTTTATTTTGTGCATAAAACTGTAGAAGAAACACATTTGATATTTTTTTAATTAAGCAATCGTTAGATTTTCTTTGTAGAAGCTTGTCCTATAACCCTTGAAAACCAAAGTGTTTGTGATCCACTGTGAAGTGCGCTAATCCACGTGCTATGGTTAATATATCGAATTATTCATGCATAACTGTGAATATCTGGGATGTTTTTCATTGAGGGGTTTTGAGTAACATCAAATAAACAACAAAAGCAAAGCGGTCTTCATCTTTCAAAACCTAAAGGTGAAAAATAAACCTGCAATTCAGTTTTACCCTTCTATATTTTACGTTATGTTTGGCTCTTAGATCATTTGATTCTGAGGAGTAAGGGGGAGGCATACATGACTTGGCCTCTCATCCTTCTCCCAAATATAAAACAAGCATTTGCAATTGCAATGCATTTGTTGGAGTTGGAGCTATTGGCATGGTAAATGGCATTTATTTATTTTTTTGCAGTGGAGTGATTATTTAAAGAATAAAAGGGCACACTATACCATATTATAAGCTTTTATATACAACTGTACAGTAAGGCTATGTTAACGCACAGGGGTATGAATAAAAATACATAATGAGGATCTTAAAATGCAAGATGGAATGTGTACAGGTGACAGGGACTACCTAGTATTTAATAAAATTACATATTAAAAAAAGCACACACATAGAATGTTAAACCTGCTAACTTCAGGAAAGTGGCTGGCACCAGCATGTGGTGACAGACACATAGGGGTTCATGTTTCAGTATATATACGTGCAAATACACCAAGGACATGGTGTCCCTTATGTTTTAATTTACTATTTTAAGATGGTTAGACGCCCATATTGGAGGGCTAAATTAAAACAAAAGATATAAAAGTGTGCCACTAAACATGTTATTCTTTTTTGAACGAAGAAGCAGGCCTGTATCAAATTTAAAATAAAGCAGGGTGTGGGAGAAAGAATCAAGGGGGCAGAGGGAAGAGTAAGGTTACATTGCTGAGCGGCAGGAGTAGCAAAGTAGGACCTGACTTAGATTTGTGTATAAAAAAAAAATAACAACACATAGGAAGGGGCACAGGAAGCAATAAACATTGTGGGGTGGGGGTGGAACGTGTAGAGGTTAGGGAGGTAGATCTGAGAGGTGAGCAGCAGACAGGGGAGAGAGTAAGAAAAAATATACACTGCTTAGGGTGTTGGGTTTAAAAGAAATACAAATCATGGTTTCATTAGGACATTGCCTTCAAAAAATTAGATAATGAGAGTTTGTCAAGTACTATGTTTTTCCCTACGTTGCGGAGTTTTGCAAAGAAAGCCTTTTGTGCTGACTTTGCCAACAATCCCGATGTAAGGCCCACACAGTCCTGATTCACTCCGTTATAACCCCTAGATAACTGTCTATCTGTTAATTAGGGAGATGCAATATTTAAGAATTATTGCTTCATGCTAGAGGAAGGAACTGCCACAAAAACAAGATTAGATTCCAAGTTCATGGGGTGAACAAAGCCGTAAAAACGGGACTGTTGCATTCCACTGAATAAATAAAACCAGCATGCCTTCAAGAGCGCTGCTTGGAAGTAAAATATGCTTGGAATCAGGCTGCAATGCCCATTGAGCTCAAAGGGCTTCAGCGCCCCGCCCCCTCCTGTGTGCCAGCCGGGCTCAGACAGCTTCCAGGGCAAACACACAGCCGCACCCTAGTACTTCACAGGTCTTTCAAATACAATTTTCTTGGTAATGAAGCTTTGTTGTGTTTTGATCCCTTCTTTGAGCCCCTGCATCTCCACTCTGCATATTGCTGGAAGATTCAACCCTCCCGAAATTTGTTCTTCGCCCCCCTCGAAATTTGGCTCTTGTTGCGCCTCTGCTCGGAATTGAGGCGTTGTCCTTATGGCCAGGGACTGCAGGAGGACCCCCTCCCTTCCGTTAACCAACATTATTAACCAGGACATGAGAGGGATTTCTTTGGAGGCGGGGGGTCTTACAACCCCCCGGCCGAATTTATTAAAACACAAATAAATAAAAAATTGGAAATAAACAATATTTACACAATTACGCAGAAAACGTTCCATGACATTCTATTACAATTGAATATATACAGATATCAGATGGCTAACCCTAACATACTTACATACTTCCGTCTATGATCTCACGACCCCCCGGACGTATTTATTAAAACATGAAAACAAATTAAAAAATGTGAAATAAACAATATTTACACAATCATTTATGCAGAACAAACTATTGACATTAGATTACAATTCATGTAGACAGGTATCAAAGGGCTAACCTTAACAAATTTCTAATACAAAATATGTCTTAACCAAATCTAATATTTTCGATCATAATCACACATTATTAATTTTTCTGCATAACCTATTTTTGGGCCTACGGCAAGGTTGCTAACCGGTGTCAGATCCTTATCAACCAGCTACGCCCTCAAGTATGAGTGCTCATGCGCAGAGGGCCCGTTTACCAAGAGGGTACTTCCCACCCCTCCCGGTTACCCCCGTACGCTCCATGAACTTCATTAACCAAAGGGGGGCCCTTGCACTCTGCGCCGTTTAATGACGTCATAGTGCACGTGCGGGTGGCTAACCAGCCTAAAGAAAGTGTGACTCCCCCCTTCCCCCGCACCCATTCAACCAAGCGGATGTACCGCACCTGGAGTTCTAGGAGAGACCACTTGTCCCTCCCCCTGGGCGACCCCATTCAAGAATGGCGCCGCCCTCTAAGGACCTTAAATTGACTGCACACCGATCATGACCTTACCGCCTGACCAAGTAATATCAATAAATACGACAATTGTTTGACCTGTAAACGGGGAAAAAGGCCTAAGGAAAAAATTCACGCCAGAACACAGTTACTGTGAAAAAAGAGCATAAAACGATACAACCACATTATCATACAAGCACCAGAATCTGTTTCAGGGGATGGTGGGTGGGGAACAATGTTGGCAGCATCGCGGACACTGCGGGGCAAAGGGCAGGCCTGGGGGGCGCGGGAACAAGAGGACCCCTCCCGCGCTCCCCCGGCCTTTTAACCCCTTCAGGGCAGTCCTGTCCCAACAGGTCCGCCCCTGGCTCCCCCCTTTGACCCAGAAGCAACTGGGGAGCCGGCACCAATCAGTGGTAGGGCACTCCCGCCGCGTCATCAAGACGCGGCCGGGGCATGCCTCACCACCAATCGAGGTCAAGGGGAAGGGGAGGCGGTGCCCCACCATAGGTGCGTGGGGGGCCGAGTGGCCCTCCCTTCCTTATGGCCAGGGACTACCGACCATCCCCCTCCCCTGTCTTGTTCACCCCCACAATTATTAGAAATTAGACATGAGAGGAGTTTCTTTGGAAGGCGGGGGGTCCCACGACCCCCCGGACGTATTTATTAAAACATGAAAACAAATTAAAAAATTTGAAATAAACAATATTTACGCAATCATTTATGCAGAAAAAACTATTGACATTAGATTACAATCCATGTAGACAAGTATCAAAGGGCTAACCTTAACAAATTTCTAATTCAAATTATTTCCTAACCAAATCTAATATTTTGGATCATAATCACACATTATACATTTTCTGCATAACCTATTTTTGGGCCTACGGCAAGGTCGTTGACCGGTGTCAGATCCTTATCAACCAGTTATGCCCTCAAGTATGAGTGCGCATACGCAGAGGGCCCGTTTACCGAGAGGGTACTTACCCCAGTACGCTCCATGAACTTCATTAACCAAAGGGGGGCCCTTGCACTCTGCGCCGTTTAATGACGTCATAGTGCACGTGAGGGGTGGCTAACCAGCCTAAAGAAAGCGTGACTCCCCCCTCCCCCGCACCCATCCAACCAAGCGGATGTACCACCCCTAGAGTTCTAGGAGAGACCACTTGTCCCTCCCCCTTGGGCGACCCCATTCAAGAATGGCGCCGCCCCCTAAGGACCTTAAATTGACTGCTAACCAATCATGACCTTACCGCCACAGGCCAGCATAGTTGCTCGACTATCTGACCCCCTATCCTCCTACTCTGCAAGGTCATGCCTACCTCGAACCCCCCTAGCCATGCCAAGATGTTCTCTAGAAATAGTTTGTTGTCTGCCCTAGTCCGGTGGACCCCATCTTGTAAGAAGAACTGTTTCCCCCTGACACACCCATGTGGTATGTTCTGCAATTGAGGTGACCAAAATCATTTCTCCATCTTGTTGTTGATTCTCTTTACCGAATGATTCAACGCTTTAACGGAGTCCCCCCACCCCCTCCATGTGAGTCTAGGAATCATCTGGGGCCAAACTATGGCGCAGCCTTGGCATGTTTTAGCTAACCAGCTTGACTCTGAGATTATCTCTTCCATTAGGACCCTCCTGCCCAATTTTGCCAGGTCGTTTCCACCCAAATGTAAGATAACAACTGTGGGAGGCGGGGTGTGTCTGTCGAGCAACTCCGTAAAGAAACCCATAAACTGACTGAGGCAGAGACACCCCCTACCATGAAATAAAACCCTGAAACCTCCCTGTTCCGCCCTCTGTCTAAAGTCATTTGCAAGAAAAACAGATTTAACACGTTTCACAAACGAATGACCAACCACCCATACAACTTGTATCTCCTTTTTCTGTGTCTGGGTCCGCCGTGATGAAGATATTTGCTGGTGATCTGCCGACTCCAGTTTCCTCTGTGTGTGACAGGTTCGAGAAACTGAAATACAAGCAAACAAACAAGACAGACATCAGCGTAATTAGTCTGCCACCCTCACAACATGTGCAGCCGTTCCCTTCATCTCTGGTGCCGTCAGCTCGACCTCGTTCGGCGCAGGCTGTGCCTCCGGATCCCTGTTCGATGCCGGCTCCGGCGCCGTTGGAGTCTTGTCCGGCTCCATCAATGCCGGTGCCGAGAATGAGATCTAGGAGAGAGGCTCAGAGGATTTTAGAAGAGCAGAGATATTGTTTGGAGGAAATGGAGGAAGGTGAGATTGAGGAGTCGGATGACTATTTTGTTGAACTGAAGGAGGCAAGTGGCCTTGATATGTCTCCAGAATGGGAGCTTTCATCTCCATCTGATGCTCCTTCAAAGGATGTGGCTCCTTACCACACAGTGACAAGGAAGGCAGCAGAACCTTTAGACCTCAAGCTTCCCATGGCTGAATTTAAGTCAAATATCTTGACGGAAGTTCTTCATTTACCTTCTACTGTGGTGGAGCCTTTGCTCCCATTCAATGATGCCATCACTGGGCCTGTAATGTATGTTTGGAGTAAGCCTTTTTCAGCTCCGGCAGTTTCCAAGTCTGTTGCCAGGAGATACAGGGCGGTTCCTGGGAACCCAGACATTTTATCTTCCCATCCTTCTCCTGAGAGTCTGGTGGTTCAAGCTGCCTGTTCCAAAAGGTCTTCTGGTGGCTTTTCCTCAGGTTCCTGGCAATAGGGTGTCGAAAAAAGTTGACAAGTCTGCAAAAATGGTGTTTTCCTCGGCAAGCATGGCATTGAAGTCCACAAATGCCACCTGTCTTTTGGGACTTTACATCCATGCCCTAATGGACTCTGCTAAGCAACTTGCCCCTAAATTGTCTGAGGAGGACAGACAGAATTTTAATGAGGTCTTGTCAGAGACACAAGCGGCTGCTCATCAGGTGATTCAAAGTGGTCTAGACACTGCAGACTCTGTTGCCAGTATCATAGTATCTACTGTCGCTACAAGAAGGAGTGCCTGGCTTAAATCATCGGAGTACTCCCCAGATGTGCAGGCAACACTTTTGGATCTCCCTTTTGATGGTTCAGGGCCGTTTGGAAAGAAAGCGAATGCAGCCTTGGAAAGGTTTAACCCTTTCGATGCTGATGACGAGCTCAGCTCGTCATCACCCACGGGTGTCATGTGCTGATGACGAGCTGAGCTCGTCATAGTGCCACTAAAATGGCATTTTCCAGCACAGGACGGGAAAACTGCCAGCAGCCATGTGGTTAATGACAGTAAAGCCACTGCCAAGTCTTTGGGCCTAGAGGATCCTTGTACAGGAAGTACAGCGGTTTTGGGAGATCGTCCTTTCGGACCTACAGACAATCGCAGCAGCAGCAGCAAAACACCTTGTACGAGGGCAAGAACAGAGGTCGCCCACGAGGCCGCCAGCCCTCCTCCTCCTCCTCTTCCTCTACCCCCCCTCTTGCGCAGCCGTAGATCCACCATTCTGGATCATGTTGGTCCTGTGGGGGGTCGGCTTACTCATTTTCTTCAAGATGGGGAATCGGTCACCACAGACCTTTGGGTTCTCAATCTTGTAGAGAATGGGTATGCTCTTCACTTTCTGAAGTTCCCACCGAATTACCCTCCTTGTCAAGGGGCTTGCTTGGAGAACCACCTTCTTCTCCTGCAGGAAGAAGTGTTAACTTTACTTCAAAAGGGTGCTAGAGAGGTGGTTCCAGAGCGGGAAAGGGGTCAGGGTGCTAATCCCGGTATTTCCTTATTCCCAAGAAGGATGGCAGGTTACGCCCAATCCTGGATCTCAGGATCTTGAAGTTTTTTCTGAAACAGGAGAAGTTCAAGATGCTCACCCTTGCGCGGGTTCTTCAAGCGTTGCAACAGTAAGATTGGATGGTGTCGATCGACTTGCAGGACGCGTATTTTCATATCCCGATCCTGAAGTCGCACAGGAAGTAGCTCCGTTTTACGCTAGGGTCGCAACATTATCAGTTTGCGGTCCTCCCGTTTGGACTTACTACTGCACCTCGAGTCTTCACCAAGGTGATGGCAGTGGTGGCAGCCCATCTCAAGAGATAGGGTATTCCGGTTTTCCCCTATCTGGACGACTGGCTGATCAAAGCAGAGTCGCCAGAGAAGGTGCTTCATCATCTGCAGGTTACAACTCAGCTGTTGTACAAATTGGATTTCTCAATAAATGTACCCAAGTCTCACCTGGTGCCCTCTCAGCGCAACCTGTTCATAGGGGCAGTACTGGACACTACTGTGTGTTGAGCATTCCCTCCTCCACAAAGTATTCTCGACATTCAGGAGATGATTCCCTTGTTTTACAACGGAGAGTTTGTTACAGTCCTGAAGGTCCTTCGCCTGCTCGGTCTGTTTGCTTCCTGCATTCTGTTGGACGACCATGCACGCTGGCACGTGAGGGCGCTCCAGTGGTGCCTCCGCAGGCAGTGGTATCAACAAAATGGAGATCTCGGGGATTCTGTTAGGATCTCCAGAGAAGCTGCAGTGGATCTGTCTTGGTGGAGCGTGGAGGGCAATCTGTCTCAAGGAAAGCCCTTCCATCTACCTCCATTGATGACCACAGTGAAAACGGATGCACCCACTCTAGGGTGGGGGTGCTCATCTGGGGGATCTAGGTCTTTGGTCTCCAGAGGAAAGGTTGCTTCAAATCAACCTTTTGGAGTTGCGTGCAATACGTTTGGTGCTCAAGGCTTTCCTCCCTTCCCTTCGCGGTCAGTCGGTTCAAGTCCTGACAGACAACACTATTGCGATGTGGTATGTCAACAAGCAGGGAGGAGTAGGGTCGGATTGTCTCTGCAGAGAGGCTCTGTGTCTCTGGTCCTGGGTTCGGGACCATCAGATTTGTCTGATGGGGAATCATCTGGCCGGAGTTCTGAACGTGCGTGCAGACAGTCTCAGTCGGTAATTCCCTGCAGACAATGAGTGCAGGCTTCATCCGGAGGTGGTTTGTCACATCTTCCGGACGTGGGAAACTCCTCGGGTGGACCTGTTTGCCACTCACGAGAACGCTCCCTGCCCGTCATTCTGCAGTCTCCAGTATCAGTTGCAGGGAGTGTTGGGGGACGCGTTTCAGTTGAGTTGGGGATTACAACTCCATTACGCATTTCCTCCCATACCCTTGATTCCTCAGGTTCTGAGGAAGATTCGCCAAGACCAGGACCAAGTCATATTGATCGCCCAGATTGGCCAAGAAGGGTGTGGTACACAGATCTTCTCCACCTCTCCTCGTGCCCTCCGCTCTGTCTCCCTCTCAGTGCAGACCTCCTCTCGCAGTCGCAGGGGCAGGTTCTACACCCCCACCTCTAGAGCTTACACCTTCATGCCTGGAGATTGAACGGGGCAACCTGATTTCTTTTTTTCTTCCTTCTGGCGTAGTGGACATTATTTTGTCCACCAGACGTCTCTCCACCAAGTCTATCTATTTCTATAGGTGGTCCAAATTTGTTCATTGGTGTGGGGAGAAGTCTATTGACCCTTTGAGTGCTCGCTTATCCAACATCCTTCAATTTGCTCTTTCTCTAGCCCAGTAGGGTTTTGCTGTGGCTACTGTGAAGGGCTACTTATCAGCTTTGTCTGCGTTCCTTTGCTTGCCGGACCAGCCGTCTTTGTTTAATTCACCCATTGTGTTACGATTCATTAAGGGCCTTACCAACAAATTTCTGCCCACTCCATTTATTGTGCCTCAATCGGACTTAAATCTTGTCTTAACCTACTTGATGGATTCTGCTTTCGAGCCCTTGCACAAGTGTCCCTTGAGACTATTGTCTTTAAAGACTGCATTTCTTGTTGCCTTTACCTCGGCAAGGCGGGTAAGTGAGCTTCAAGCTCTGAGTTCAAAACCGCCATTCCTGACTATTCATGCTGATAGAATGGTTCTCAGGACCAGGGCTGCTTTTCTGCCTAAGGTAGTAACTCCCTTTCATCTGGGGCAGTCCATTACCCTTCTTTCTTTCTATCCTCCCCTCACCCTTCCAAGGAGGAGTAGCGGCTTCACCGCTTGGACCCTAAAAGGGCAGTGAGTTTTTACCTCCATAGAACTAGTTTGGATGACCAGCTCTTCGTGGGCTTTGCTGGCTGCAGGAAATGCAGAGCGATGTACAAGCGCACCCTTTCCAGATGGGTTATCTTGTGCATCAAGATTACTTACTCTTTGGCCGGTAAGGATCCTCCAGAGGGTATAAGGGCTCATTCTACTAGAGCCAAATCTTCAACATCTGCCTTGTCTAGAGGTGTTCCTGTAGACTTCTGTCTGTGGCACTTAACATAAGTGTCAGCTCCTTGGGCACAACCTTCTAGAACATGATTCTCGTTATTATTCCATAACTGGCTTTCAATAAATTTTCAACAAAAAGCATATGTTGAATTCCTTTTTCATTTATTTCATGTTGTTTTCACATGAACGATGATTATTTTCTCAAATGGTTAAAATCCACAAAGTTCATTTTTTAAAGTTGATACAACACATATAGGTACATCGCTACCCAATGCATTTCGGACGGTCTGTCCTTCATCAGGGGTATTCTGTAAATAAAATAAACATACTATGTATATAGTCCTCCGAAAAATGTCTGATTACATGGATAAACATCATCTATACGGTGAGATTTAGGAGTGCGCTAAAATCGGTCCTTACATCCCAAGTTGTGAAGAATAGTTGCCATTCAGTGTGTTCCATATCGTGCACGAATTCCGAAAGAAGTGATATACGAGATAGATTCAAATGTATTTTCTAAGTAAAGTGAAACCAATAGTGCTGGTGACTCGAACGTCTAAGTTAACAATAAACGTTGTTGCGTGTTGAAGATATCGGAAAAACATACCCAAAAGAAACAATAACCATGCTCACATGCAATCCTATTTGAACTTACTGGTAAAGTAGTGTAGACTCGCGCGTCTACCTCGTACGCCCTTCGCTACCAAGTGTGATTAATTCCGTCGTATATACGGAAGTGAAATTACCCGTGAATTGACAACATAGAAAGAGGACACTACAAGCGGCGGCCATCTTATAGCGGTGTGAACCCAAATCGGGTGTGAATGTGAAAAAGCGACATGATAATTATAATGTGAATGATTACATACAGGATGCTGATCAAGGAGTTGAGATAAATATACTGCAATAAAATATTACTTTGTCAAGAAATGTTAGATGCTCTATCTCAAACAAATATTTTTCAAAGATAACATAAAAACTCCATCCGGTCATTTAAACCAAAAGGTTTGGAAGATTGCAAAAACTTGATCCAGTGATTCACACGTTTTAATAAAAAGTTGTTATTGTCTCTGTCGTCACGCTTTTCCACGACCTCTACAGCAGCAAATCTAAGTTGACTGACATGGTGTTTATTCTCTTTAAAATGCATTGCTAGAGCGGATTTTACATTCAATCAATCAATCATCGCATTTATATAGCGCACTACTCACCCAGAGGCTCTCAAGGCGCTGGGGGAGGGGGGTCCGCTACTGCTCGAACAGCCAGGTCTTGAGTTGCTTCCTGAAGGCGAGGTGGTCCTGGGTCAGGCGGAGGTGGGTGGGGAGGGAGTTCCATGTCTTGGCGGCGAGGTAGGAGAAGGACCGTCCCCCTGTGGTGGCTCTTCGGATGCGGGGGACGGCGGCGAGGGCGTGGCCGGTCGATCGAAGCTGGCGTTTGGGAGCGTAGAAGTTGAGGCGGCTGTTGAGGTATCCTGGGCCTTGGTTGTGTAGGGCTTTGTGTGCGTGGGTGAGGAGACGGAAGGTGATTCTCTTGTTGACCGGGAGCCAGTGCAGGTCTCTCAGGTGTCCGGAGATGTGGCTGCGACGAGGGATGTCCAGGATGAGACGTGCTGAGGCATTCTGGATCCGCTGGAGTCTCTTCTGGAGTTTGGCGGTGTTTCCGGCGTAGAGGGAGTTGCCGTAGTCCAGACGGCTGGTGACGAGGGCCTGGGTGACCGTCTTCCTGGTCTCGGTGGGGGTCCACCGGAAGATCTTACGTAGCATGCGCAGGATGTTGAAGCACGACGAGGAGACGGCGTTGACTTGTCTGGTCATGGAGAGGGAGGAGTCCAGGATGAAGCCCAGGTTGCGTGCGTGGTCTGTAGGTTTGGGTGCGCTGCCTAGGGCGGGGGGCCACCAGGAGTCGTCCCAAGCGGCGGGTGAGGATCCCAGGATGCGGACTTCCGTCTTGTCTGAGTTCAGTTTCAGGCGGCTGTTCTTCATCCATTCGGCTACCTCTTTCATCCCTTCGTGAAGGTTGGCTCTGGCGGTGGCGGGGTCGTTGGTGAGGGAGAGGATCAGTTGGGTGTCGTCGGCGTAGGAGATGATGTTGAGGTTGTGCTGGCGTGCGATGTCTGCGAGGGGGCTCATGTAGACGTTGAAGAGGGTTGGACTGAGCGAGGAGCCTTGAGGAACTCCGCAGATGACTTCGGTGGCTTCAGATCTGAACGGAGGGAGGCGGACTCTCTGTGTCCTTCCGGCGAGGAAGGAGGTGATCCACTCCAGTGCCTTATCCTGGACTCCGACGTTGCGGAGGCGTTGTACTAGGGTACGGTGGCAGACGGTGTCGAAGGCCACGGAGAGGTCGAGGAGGATGAGGGCCGCTGTTTCTCCGTTGTCGAGCAGCGCTCGGATGTCATCGGTGGCTGCGATCAGGGCGGTCTCGGTGCTGTGGTTGGCCCGGAAGCCAGACTGCGAGGGGTCGTGGGATCCATTCGTCTCGAGGAAGGCGGCCAGCTGCTTGTTGACGATCTTCTCGATGACTTTTGCAGGAAACGGGAGCAGCGAGATGGGGCGGTAGTTCTTGAGGTCGGTGGGGTCGGCCGATGGCTTCTTGAGTAGGGCGCTGAGTTCGGCGTGCTTCCAGCTCTCCGGGAAGGTAGCGGTGTCGAAGGAGGTGTTAATGATGTCCCGCAGGTGGGGTGCGATGACAGCGTTGGCCTTGTTGAGGACGTGGTGAGGGCAGGGGTCGGTCGGAGATCCGGAGTGGATGGAGTTCATCGTGCGGACGGTGTCTTCGGTGCTGATCGGAGTCCAGGCGCGGAGGGTGGTGGTGGGGGGCGGTAGTTCGGTCGTGGCGTTCGTCGGTTGAGTGCTGAAGCTGTTGTGTATGTCCGCGATCTTGTTGTGGAAGTAGGAGGCGAGGGAGTTGCAGAGGTCTTGGGAAGGGGTGATGTCGTTGTTTCCGGCGTTGAGGTTGGAGAGCTCTTTGACGATGTTGAAGAGTTCCTTGCTGTTGTGTCCAGTCGATCCTTGAATGCAGTTTTCTTGGTGGCGTGGATGAGTTGGTGGTGTTTTCGGGTGGCGAGCTTGAGGGCAGTCATGTTGTCCGGTGTTGGGTCTCTGCACCAGGTTCTCTCGAGGGCTCGGCAGTTCTTCTTGGAGCTTTTGAGTTCGTTCGTGAACCATGGGGCTTTCTTGCTACCGGGTCTGCTGGGCGGGGTCCTCAGGGGGGCGAGCTCGTCTGCGCAGTCGCTGATCCACTTCGTGAGGTTGGTGGCCGCCTGGCTTGGGTTCGTTGTGCTGGTGGGAGGGTTCAAGCTCAGGGAGGTCGCGAGCTGGTCGGCTGTGATCTTGTTCCAGCTCCTGCGTGCAACCTGTTGCTGGTGGTGGTGGATCGTGGTCCTTCCGAAGCTGAAGTGGACACAGCTGTGGTCCGTCCAGTGGAGTCCGGTGGCATGGCGGAAGGCGATGTCCTTGCTGGATGAGAAGACGGGGTCGAGTGTTCTTATATTGCTCTTGTGTTCATTAATGCGTATTTTCAATTTACGTGATGTTTTCCCAGTGTAAATCAGTCCACATGGACATTTAATTATGTAAATTACGTTTTCCGTGTCACATGTAGCATTCAATCTTAGGTTGATGTTGGTGCCCTTCATTGGGTGTTTCATAGATGGTCCTTTTATTAGGTTGTTACAATTTTTCCAGTTCAAACATGGTTGCTTGCCTTTGAAAGTGACAGAAAAAGTTTGTTTGGGCTTCTTGATGATTTCTTTTAAATTGTTCGCCCTAGTATATGCAAATAACGGCTGGTCTCTGAAAATTTGATTGAAATCCTGTTCAGTGCTAACAATTGGCCAATGTTTCAATATTGAGGTTTTGTATGATTTGGAAACAACTGAAAATTTCGAGACAACCACAGGTCTCTTGATGTTCTCTTTTTTTCTGACCGCCAAAGCATCCTGACGGTTGATCTTGTCACATCGTTCCTTTGCATTGGTTAGGATAGATTGAGGATAACCTCTTTGTTTGAAACGTTTCATCATGTTGGTAGCTTGTCCCTCATATTTATCAGAATCATATACTATACTTTTGACCCGAAGTAGTTGGGAGAATGGAAGATGATTTTTGAGAGGCTTTTGATGAAATGACGTATAGTGTAGTATGTTGTTTTTATCTGTCTTTTTTCTGTATACATTGGTTTCCAAATGATTGTTAACTCTTGTGACACTCACATCCAGGAAAGTGATAGTATTTTGACTACATTCAAAAGTGAATTGTATTCGATCATTAATGTGGTTACGTTGTTTCAGTGCTGTTTCTAAAGATGTTTGATCACCTTGCCAAAATCCTGGCATGTGTATTCCATGGATGACAGTTCAAGATATTGTTCTCTTCGAAGTATTTCATGAATGCATTTGCGTAGACCGGTGCTGCACAGTTGCCCATGGAAGTTCCGGACAACTGTGCATAACACTGGCCCTCCCATGAGAAATAACTTTGATACAGAGTGAAATGCATCAATTGCATAATGAAAATCTGGAAATCTGTCTCTAAATCCGAGTGCAATAAAATGTTCTCGATAGCTTCCATGCCAAGATCATGTGGTATACTGGTGTACAACGCTTTCACGTCTAAAGAGCATAACAAGATGGATTCATTGTCCTCAAAGGTAAAAGCGTTGTACACCAGTATACCACAAGATCTTGGCATGGAAGCTATCGAGAACATTTTATTGCACTCGGATTTAGAGACAGATTTCCAGATTTTCATTATGCAATTGATGCATTTTACTCTGTATCAAAGTTATTTCTCATGGGAGGGCCAGTGTTATGCACAGTTGTCCGGAACTTCCATGGGCAACTGTGCAGCACCGGTCTACGCAAATGCATTCATGAAATACTTCGAGAGAACAATATCTTGAACTGTCATCCATGGAATACACATGCCAGGATTTTCTTGAGATATATCGATGATATATTCGTCCTATGACAAGGTGATCAAACATCTTTAGAAACAGAACTGAAACAACTTAACCACATTAATGATCGAATACAATTTACTTTTGAATGGAGTCAAAATACTATCACTTTCCTGGATGTGAGTGTCACAAGAGTTAACAATCATTTGGAAACCAATGTATAGAGAAAAAAGACAGATAAAAACAACATACTACACTATAGGTCATTTCATCAAAAGCCTCTCAAAAATCATCTTCCATTCTCCCAACTACTTTGGGTCAAAAGGATAGTATCTGATTCTGATAAATATGAGGGACAAGCTACCAACATGATGAAACGTTTCAAACAAAGAGGTTATCCTCAATCTATCCCAACCAATGCAAAGGAACGATGTGACAAGATCAACCGTCAGGATGCTTTAGCGGTCAGAAAAAAAGAAGACATCAAGAGACCTGTGGTTGTCTCGAAATTTTCAGTTGTTTCCAAATCATACAAAACCTCAATATTGAAACATTAGCCAATTGTTAGCACTGAACAGGATTTCAATCAAATTTTCAGAGACCAGCCGTTATTTGCATATACTAGGGCGAACAATTTAAAAGAAATCATCAAGAAGCCCAAACAAAATTTTTCTGTCACTTTCAAAGGCAACCAACCATGTTTGAACTGTAAAAATTGTAACAACCTAATAAAAGGACCATCTATGAAACACCCAATGAAGGGCACCAACATCAACCTAAGATTGAATGCTACATGTGACACGGAAAATGTCCATGTGGACTGATTTACACTGGGAAAACATCACACAAATTGAAAATACGCATTAATGAACACAAGAGCAATATCAGAACTGAGAATGTAAAATCCGCTCTAGCAATGCATTTTAAGGAGAATAAACACTATGTCAGTCAACTTAGATTTGCTGCTGTAGAGGTCGTGGAAAAGCGTGACGACAGAGACAATAACAACTTTTTATAAAAACGTGAGAATCACTGGATCAAGTTTTTGCAATCTTCCAAACCTTTTGGTTTAAATGACCGGATGGGGTTTTTATGTTATCTTTGAAAAATATTTGTTTGAGATAGAACATCTAACATTTCTTGACAAAGTAATATTTCATTGCAGTATATTTATCTCAACTCCTTGATCATCATCCTGTATGTAATCATTCACATTATAATTATCATGTCGCTTTTTCACATTCACACCCGATTTGGGTTCACACCGCTATAAGATGGCCGCCGCTTGTAGTGTCCTCTTTCTATGTTGTCAATTCACGGGTGATCTCACTTCCGTATATACGACGGAATTAATCACACTTGGTAGCGAAGGGCGTACGAGGTAGACGCGCAAGTCTACACTACTTTACCAGTAAGTTCAAATAGGATTGCATGTGAGCATGGTTATTGTTTCTTTTGGGTATGGTTTTTCCGCTATCTTCAACACGCAACAACGTGTATTGTTAACTTAGACGTTCGAGTCACCAGCACTATTGGTTTCACTTTACTTAGAATATACATTTGACTCTATCTCGTATATCACTTCTTTCGGAATTTGTGCACGATATGGAACACACTGAATGGCAACTATTCTTCACAACTTGGAATGTAAGGACCGATTTTAGTGCACTCCTAAATCTCACCGTATAGATGATGTTTATCCATGTAATCAGACATTTTTCGGAGGACTATATACATAGTATGTTTATTTTATTTACAGAATACCCCCGATGAAGGACAGACCGTCCGAAATGCATTGGGTAGCGATGTACCTATATGTGTTGTATCAACTTTAAAAAATTAACTTTGTGGATTATAACCATTTGAGAAAATAATCATCGTTCATGTGAAAACAACATGAAATAAATGAAAAAGGAATTCTACATATGCTTTTTGTTGAAAATGTATTGAAAGCCAGTTATGGAATAATAACGAGAATCATGTTCTAGAAGGTTGTGCCCAAGGAGCTGACACTTATGTTAAGTGCCACAGACAGAATTCTGATTACTCACTTCTAACGTCTGGGAGTGATATCCCTGGTGCACACCACAATCATTCAGTTTGGAATCAAACAGAGGAGTGCGTAATCCGCATCTTTATTGTGTTCCTGTAGACGACATTTGCTGAGAGGCAACTAGGGCCTCCCTCCACACCTTCGTGAAGCATTTCTGCTTAGATTCCGAGGTGAGGGGGCCGGTCACTTTGCGCGACTTTACAGGACTTTTTGCTATAGAAGGGTGGACACCCTCCTCCGAGATTGGGACTGCTGTGGGACTCTATTCACAAGGTGAGGAATCCACTGGCAGATGTATCCATCAGAAGAACAAGTTACTTACCTTCTGTAACGCTTTTTCTGGTGAATACAGTATCTGCTTGTGGATTCCTCACTGACCCACCCGCCTCCCCGTTGTCCACCCTTGTATACCTGCAATGGTGTTATTTTATGTTTATTACTTTCAATGGAAGCGTTTAATTCTTTTTGCTTTACTGCATTGATTTCACACTTTGTGTGTTGGTTTCAATACTGTATACTGTGTATACTGTATATATTTGTGTCGGTCCCTCCTTGTGCCTTGCAGGCACGGAAAAAAGGGCTGAACTGACGTCATCACGCCGACGAGGCTCTCTTTTGGCTCCAGTGACGTCAGCGGAGTCGCGAGAGGAGCCATGCTTTGCTGACGTCGTCCTTGTCGTCGTGGAGAGCTACAAAAGAATGTCCAAATGCTGCTGGCGCAGGGGATATTCACAAGGTGAGGAATCCACAGGCAGATACTGTATCCACCAGAAAAAGCATTACTGTAGGTAAGTAACTTGTTCTTCTTGACATACCATTGACTTATCTATAGGCACTACTGTGAGAAAGTGGCTCTGTATACACTGTTCCCAAATAGGTACAGTGGGCCCGATTCACAGAATGAACTTAAGACTCAATCCTAAACTTACTACTATTTTGGTATTCACAGAATGCACTTACTACTTTTGATATTCACAGAAGTTAGGATTTTGTCTTAAGTTTGTCTTAAGACAAACTTAAGACAGACTTAAGGCAAAATCCTAACGTCTGTGAATACCAAAAGTAGTAAATTCATTCTGTGAATGCCAAAAGTAGTAAGTGCATTCTGTGAATACCAAAATAGTAGTAAGTTTAGGATTGAGTCTTAAGTTCATTCTGTGAATCGGGCCCATTGTGCACAGAGTCCACAGACCCCAGAGGTTTGGCAGAGGCGAAAGTTAGATATAGCCTTACTCTCTACAGTGGTAGCTTGGCCGAGCAGTAAGGCAGTATCAGAGGACAGTGTAAAGCATTTGTTGTACACCCTCAGTCAGCAAATGGTCTCACACACCCAAGAACTGAACTCTATGTCAATGGCTTTATATCAAAGGATTTAGGGCTAGATGTAGGTAACTTGGAAATACCAATTCTTAAATACCGAATTTTACCGATTCAGTATTTAGGAATCAGTATTTCTGATGTAGGTAGGAATTCGGTAAAAAATAACCAATTCTTAATATTCGTTATTACTGAATCGGTAATTGAGATTTGGTAATAACGAATACCTACCCATTCATTCCTATGGGCTTGGAGGCCCATAGGAATGAATGTGAAGACATTCTGTATTACCGATTTGGTATTACCGAATCGGTAATACCGGGAGGGATTTCAAGAGTGCCAGGGTGTCCAAAGGACACCCTGTTGCAACCCTGAAATGGGCATGTGTGCATATGTGGCACACATGCATGCCCTTAGGGCATGGATGTGTGCCACATGGCAAATTCAAAAAGCAAAAAAGTGCTTTTTGACAGGAAATAGCTATTTACCACCAACTTGGAGATGGTGGCAAATAGCGATTCCTTAAATGCGCTTAAATTAACGATCGGTATTTAGGCATTTGAGATGTATGGAGGATTCGGTATAAAGGAATCGGTAAATACCTATTCCGTAAATGCAAGGCCATAAGGAATCGGTATTTACCGATTCTTTAATACCGAATCCTCCCTACATCTCAAATGCCTAAATACCGTTCGTTAATGGTGAAATTTAACTAATTGCACCGTTACTGTCCGGTATTGGGCCACCTTCATATGGCCCATAGTTTATTTTATTTTAGAACCAACAAGGTATCAAAATATACTTTCTCAGAATGAGTTACTCTAGTTAAATACTTTGCAAATTGACAATAGACTTTTGGAATGCGATAGTTACAGTTTGTTGCAATAGGCAACACAATTTCAACCCCAATAACACATTGAGCTCAATGGGAATTTCTAAAAGGAGGCAATAGATTACTTCCAGGATTACTTTTCTAACTGCAGGACTGGATCCTAGATTCAGTCCTGAGACAGGTATTGTAAACAGTTGAGCAAAATCGGTTAAGTCACTGTAGTGATTTTTGAGTAATATTTTGGTATTTTGAACGTTTTCACAGAAAAACAGTCAATGATTCCCTAAGGCAGAAATTCACATAGCAGGTAAGTGGGGTTATGGTTACTCTTTCTAACTCAGGGATGGATCCTAGATCCAGCACTGGTACACCAAATGTAAACAGTTGAAGGATTGTGTTTTTATTACGCAGGCGATTGTTAACGAATATTTGTACGTTTGCAAAATCGAAGCTGTGAAACTTTTTCAACAAAAACCAGGGAATGTTATCCTAGGAAGGAAATTCAGATTGCAGGTAAAGTACGTTTGCGTTACTTTTGTAATCCAGTGCTGGACTCCTAGGTCCAGCACTGGGACATCTACCTTTTTTTTTCAGAACAAAATTTTATTGTGTTGTTGAGAGATTGCAAAGAAGGCACAGCTCTCCGGGCACCGGAGGAGCTGTGAGCAAGTGAGTAATAATCATATATCGGCAAGTCAATCAACATTTTGAAATAGATTAACAACCCCGAGTCCCCCCCTCCCATCTCCGTCCCACTCCCCCAACCCGGATCCCACCCCAGCCCCCTGCACAGTGTCTACTTGGTCCAAAATCAAAAAGCATATTAAGAAACATTCAGTGTGTACTCCTCTTCACCCAGGATCTAAACTCAATTGTCCTACATCAACATCATGCTGCACTGGTGGTTCCAACCATAGTCCTCTATAGTCTGCCCATCTTTTCCATATTTTATAATGTTTTCGGGTGCAGCTCCTGGTCGCGAAGACCGGGCGTTCCAGTCCCATGTAAAAATCTAATCCCTTTTTCCACACTACCACCAGGGGGGCCCTGGGGTTCTTCCAGGCCGAGCCACATCTCTTTTGGCCACCGTGAGGCCCAGGAGCAGCAGATGCCGTTTATAAATATTGCCCCCCACTTGTTCCATGACATGAAGAAGGCCCAGCTGCGGTGAGCGGGGGAGTTCCCAGCCCAACACTTCAGACAGGCAATCCCACACACCAGTCCAGAACCTCATCAATTTATCGCATGACCACACCGTATGCATAAATGTGCCCGCCTCTCGACCACACCTCATGCAATCAGGGGATGCAATCAGGTCAGCTCTTCATAACCGTTATCTAGTGTAGTAAGCTCTATGGAGGTGTTTGAATTGAATAAATCACAGGCGTACCGCAATAGCCGCTCTCCTCTGGGCCTCAAGGGCTTCCTCTAACTCACCTATGTCCCCCTCCCATTTGGTCCGCAGCTTGTCTAGGGAAGAGAGCAATGTGTAACCAGTGTCTGGTAGATACAAGATATGTTCTTATTTTCCAATTCCCCCATAAACACCTTGGCCTCCAGGGGGCTAAATTCAGGCAATGAGTCCAGGCCGTTCAAGGCGGGTGTTATGGCGTGACGGAACTGCAAGTATTTAAAGAACTGGGTTCGGGGCATATCATATTCTTCCCTCAGCTCTTTGAACGATTTAAGGGTTGTGCCTTTCATAACGTGGCCCAATGCTGATATTCCAATCGCATCCCAGCCACGGAATCCCTGTAGGGACGCCGGTGCCGGCAACTGCCCATTCTGCCACAATGGGGTTTCCCTCGTTAGTCTGTTCCACCACCCCATACGGTGTAGTGCCCTGCGCCATATCCGGAAAACCACTTGAGTAATTACCGGGAGCCTCTTTCTCTTCGCAGCCGAGTATAATATAGTGTGCAACGTGTCGGGTCCATCATGTATCTCTCAAGGGCATAGGCCCAGTCGCCCCGGTCCCCATACCACCATTCGTTCAGAACCAATAGGTGAGACGACTGATAGTAGGACAAAATATCTGACGTTGTCAAACCACCACAATATGTGGAGAGGAAACAAGTGCGGAGTGCCACTCTCGCCGCCCCTCCAGCTCAGAGAAACTGGCCCAGTGCCGAATCCACCTGTCTGAACCACTGCGGTGAGATAGGATAGGGATGATTTTGCAGTTGATATAAGAGACGCAGGAGAGCCACCATCTTGAATAGCGGCCATATATGTTCAGGGGCATGCGGGACCATGTTTTCATGTCCGATCGGACTCGGTCCCAGACAGGCAAAACATTAGGCATCCAAGAGACCCCATGTAAGTCTGTCAGGAATACGCCCAGGTATTTAAGGCCTCCGGCCGCCTCCTGCAACGCTGACGCCCAGGATCCCAGGCCCCCGCGCTCTCCTAATACCCACAGCGTGGATTTCCGTAGGTTTAAATGGAGGCCTGACACTTCTCCGAATATCCGCATTATTTCGAGGACCCTTGGCCCTGATCTATTCAGATCTGTGAGGAAGAAAAGGACGTCGTCGGCATAGAGCTCGATTCTATCAGATGGTCCCGCTTCCCACTCGATTGCTCGCATCCACGCCACCAATGGCTCCATGGCCAGGCCGAACAGAAATGGCGATAGGGGAACAACTCTCCCAGACCACTAAACTCTCTATTCACCAATCGTGTCCTTGTCCTTTTGTGATATGAAGATGTTGCAAAGTCATCCTGTGCCCTTGGCACCCCCCAACCTTTTGCTGACTGATACTGGCAGTAACTGATCCTGACTGACCCTGGGCACATTAGAATACAGTAAAAAACACCGAGATACAATAGGGTATACAATGGTATGGTGGGGTACCGCTGTGATCAGCATACCCTACCCTATAGGCCGCTAGTATATAATAGGGCAGGGGTATTGAAACTACCTAGAAGTCCCTCGTACCCTAGGGCATGGTAGTTTAGAGGCCAGCAGCACTTTTTCTGCACTTGCATGTGTGCACAGCTGAAGCCTGAGGTCAGTTTAAAAAGAGCCCTGGGTGCCAGGACTGCTTTTAAGAGGTATATTGTGCCCAAACTTAACTTTGGTGTTTGGGGCACCTAAAATGGATAACCTACAATGTTTTGGCATATTAGGGCTCCCCATGGTCTCCACTCTGTATCCCAAGGGGGGGGGGGTGTAAGACAGGTATTTATAAGATACACCCTTATAAAATGAGTTTTTATATGCCTGGGTAAAGTGAAATTTCACATTTCACTCCCCTCATTATAGTAAAGTGCTGCTCAAATTCAACTTTGGTACAGGAGCACTGTGGAGGGGGAATCTGCAATATTTCTACAGATTCAGAACCCCTAAATGCTCCCCTAGTTGCACATGGGGTGGGGTTCCTGTAGATATAAGACAAGTACTTATAAAATATGTTTTTGTAAGTCCTGGTGCTGGAAAAATGGCCCAAGTCATTTTTCTCATTGCAAATCCCCTGTTACATAGGTTAACATGGTAGGAAGTTATTGATTAATAACTTTTGACAGGAAAGGGCCAGAAATGCCATTCAAAGACTTCCTGAATGGTATTAATAAATCCAGCAATATCATATTGTTGAATTTTTACTAAAGTGAACATACAAGAAGTTATAAGACTTTCTTGTTTGTAAGTCCAAATTCAGCCTTCCAGTGATCTGCACGGATTGGTCAGAGTTAAGTGGGTTAGCCAGGCTGCCTTGAAGAGGTAATAAAGAGCCCCTGGGATTAGCCAGCTCTTCTGGCAGGGTAGTGTGCTGTTCCATAGGAATGCCAGGCCAGGGGAAGGAGTCGTAAACTATGTTCGTCAAAGAGGAGAGTAGAGAACAGTGTCATTTACAACTTCCTTAATCCTACCACCTTAGGCAGATGGTAGGATTAAGGAAGGTATGAGCAGGTGCAGGGTAGAGAGTCTAAGTAAATTAACCATCCTAGAGGTGTGTTTAGCCAGCTCTTCCCTCCTTGCTGGAAAATCAGCCATCATGGATTTGGAAGATTTGATGCACTCTGGGACAAAATAATGCCACACTCTAAAGGATGTGGGCATATATTGGAGGAGTTATCCTACTTCCATTGGTCAGAAGTGACATCCTGCTTGACCCAAAGAACTTGGAATAAGTATCTGAGAGGGGCAGAGCCCTCCAGATCTGCTGCTTGAACCTTACTGAAGCAAGAAGTACCCTGTTGAGAAGTTTTGCTGTGCAAAGATTTCTAAGGCCTGAACTCAGAAGACTGCACCATCTGGAACAGCCCTACGGATTATCTTGCTGGAAAAGAACTAAAGAGTGGACTCCCTGAAAGCTACAGGTTAAAAGAGCTCATCTGGAACATCACCAAATAAATCTACACATTGGAGAACTACCAGTGGATTTGTAAGGGTTTTATACCAGTGGATTGTGGGAACTGAAGTCCTCCACTTTCAAGGACCATCTTGGAGCTTCCAGACCCTTGGAGTGAGTTTTAGACACTTTGAGGCCCCTTGGGGAACTTCGGGAAGAGGTTCAAGAAGTTTGGAGAACTTTGGGGCAACTATGAAAAAAAGCTCCATAGAGGGATTGGGCAACCTGGTCAGCCTTCAACCGCGAGCTGGCCAAGCCAACCAGGTTCATTCCGCTAAAAGCTCCATCGATCTAACTTCCAGAGGTTGACCGGGACTAGAAGAAAACTGATGCCGGCGAACCCTCACTGGATCCGGCTACATGAGGAGCATCGCAAGACCCTGAGAGAAAAAGCTCCAGAAAAGTTTCTAAGTGCGCTCGTAGAAAAGGTGACCAAGAGCAACCGCGAGAGCCAAGCTGCCTGCCTTCCATCTCGTGCTGACCTAGATTCCTGGGTTGCACAGCTGGAGCATTACAGGAAAATTTGTTACGTCCTCTCTAGTAGCTCATCGAAAGGCAAGCTGGCAAACCCTCACCAGATCTGGACTGGCTGGGAGCTTGAGGGCCCTCGAAAAGAAAAGATCCAGAAAAGTTGCTACATGTGAAGGTAGAAACTGAGACCGGGACCTGCCGCGAGCTTTAGCCGCTCAGGGCTCCATCGCGCCCGGCCTGAAACTTTGACTTTGTCCCGGTCTATTGCGATGAGAGATCACAAAATGGTGCTATGTGTTTATAAGTGCTATATATTATTAAATCTTTGAAAATTCATATCTCCGGTTCCCTACATTGGATTTTTGTTGTTTTGGTGTCATTTTAAAGATACAAATATTTACTATTTTTATAAAATAGTATTGGATTTTTATTATGTATTGTGTCTTAATTATTTACTGAATTTGTGTTTTAAATGCTTTACAGGCCAGTCTTTGAAGTTAAGTCTGTGCTTGCAGCCAAGCTACCAATGGTTGAGCATAGGAATAATTTTCTAAGACCTATGCTGAGTCCTATCATGTGTTAGTGGCCTTATTGCCAGTGGCAGACCTACATTTGTCCCTACCAATAATCCACTTTCCAGCAGAAGATTATCGAGGTGGTCTACTGTACCTTTACTATCTCACCCAAAAATTTAAACTTGCTAAGAAACAGGTCACTTTCTAATTTAGAAATTAGGATAAACACATTAGGCTGAATAAGCCAAACCTCTGTCCGCAAAAATGATGCTTCACAGTTTGCCAACTGTCTGAATGAAAGGCAAATTGAACAAGACCAACAGCATTTACTTGCATGCTGTTTATATAACTGACACCTTATTTATTTCCATATGTGATTCTTTGCAGTTACTTTTTGTGTTAGATTCCAGAATCTTGCACACCATCCATAAAGATAGCTTGCCTCTCTATTGTTAAAAGTATACAATCCACCCCACCCTGCTCTATGTACTACTAATCTTTCATCTTTACTCGAGCCATCTGCATCCAGAATAGGAGCATATTTATTAATATGGGATTAAATCAGATCAAATCTGTTACTAAACCATCTTTGTTTGATTCTTGAAACAAATCCATACGTGTATGTGTGTGTGTGTATATATTGACAAAGGCTTCTGCGAAGCTGAAACGCGTCTCTCGTATCTCTAGGTTGAGGGTGACCTGAGAGAGATAATAAAAGAAACCGTATCCTTAAAGCCTTCAGTCCGTGCCTTCTCCTTTGGAGGTTTCTGGGGTAGCAGGACTGTTTGTTCATATACATATATACATATGTGAGTATGTATATATATTGGAAGGAGTACAATAAAGCTAAAGACTTGCTTGAAAAAAAGCTACATCAGTTCAAAAGAGAAGGGATGATATCTCTGGAGGAGTACAAGTATTTGAGGGTGGAATACCCAGTCATTCCAATAATTTATTTTATTCCAAAAATACAAAAAAACATTGTACCCATCCCTGGACGCCCAATAATATCAGCAATCAACAGTATGGGCGAACATCTATCCCAATACCTAGACTTTTTTCTACAAGAACTAGTTAAAGATCTACGCACGTATGTAAGAGATACTGGGGATTTTTTAAACAAACATAAAAATGTCAAATGGGAGACAAATATGATCCTTATGACTCTAGACATTGAGTCCTTATATACGTGCATAGAACACGATATTGGACTTCAGGCCATGAAGCACTTCTTAGACTGCAGACTAGTTGAATGTTATAAACATAATGCCATGCTAATAGAAAGTATATATTGGTGTCTCAAACACAATTTCTTTCTGTTTAGTACAGATGTGTACAGACAACTGCGGGGTGTCGCCATGGGATCCTGCTTTTCTCCCAGCTATGCTTGTTTGATGGTATGCTAGTGGGAGGAGCAGGTTCTCAGGGACACCCACGTAGAAAGATACAATCAGCATGTCAAATATTGGTTCAGATATATTTACGATGTTTTTGTGGTGTGGCAGGGAGGTGAGGAGAGTGCAAAAAAGTTCATCAACCCTATAAATGACAACCTGGTTAATCTAAAGTTTACATCCAACATAAGTACAGAAAGAATTTAATTCCTAGATGTTGAGGTGCACATCAAAAATTAGCAAATTGTTACCACACTCCACAGAAAAGAGACAGCGGGTAACTCCACACTCCATGCCTCGAGCAACCACCCGAAGCATCTTGTGAGGAGTATTCCATTTGGAGAACTCCTCGGAATCAAAAGAATATGCAGTGATGAAAAAGATCTAGAGAGATGTACACAAGAGTCTGTGAAGAGATTCAAACAAAGAGGCTATAGTGATTCAATCCTCAAAGAAGCACACGCCAAAGTCAAGTTGAGAAGTAGAGAAATGCTCCTAGATTCATCATGGAATAATAATCAAGGAACAGGATAGGACAACACTGCACCCAGGTTGATCTTAACATATAATCAGCAAGAGAGAAAAATAAAATCAATTCTAAAACGTAATTGGCCCATAATAGTCACGGATACAGTACTAACACCGTATCTGCCAGACAATCCAACTATAAAATTCAGAAAAAGCATATCCATGAGGACACAGCTAGTTAAGAACAGCCCAGAGGTCCAACTTGACAAAATGTGGTTACAGCCGAGACAAGGTTTTTTTAAATGCTCGAGCTGTAGAGCATGTAAATTTGGTGTAAATACGACCAGCTACATGACTCTGTTCAATGCTAAAGCCAAGATGATGAAAGGCAACTACAATTGCAAAACTGAGTTTGCAGTGTACGTCCTGGCATGCACCTGTGGGCTACGATATGTGGGTAGTACGAAGCTACAGGTGCATGTCAGGATTCTACAGCACATTTGAGCAATTGTTAACAACGATGCTACATACCCAGTTGCCAGGCATTTTAAACAAATCCACAATAACGATCTTAACGAGGCAGTTATAAGTAATAAGTTCAGTGTCCAAACTTCGAAGAGGGGAAATAGAGAACGTTCGCTGCGCCAATCAGAATCAAGATTAATTCTGGAGCTGGACAGTAAACAATACCGAAGATTTGCACAATTTTCTGTAAATATAAAATATATCAGCTATTTGATCCAGAAATTATTTTCTATGCAAACCTAGCATAATAACAACTTTTCTAACAACTCTAGCCTTCTAATGTTACAATGCACGATGATATTACCAGTTAGAGATCAAGACATTGTAACTAAGTTGCAAGTGCATGATACATAGGCTCCTTAGTCATGCTGCTACCAAATGGATATATAATTTCTAGATCTGTTCATACTGTCTAGATCAACAACAAATAATATGGTTCATCGTCTGCTGCTATTCCCCTGTCTTTTTATCCTTCATTGTTTGTTTAATCCTTTTTTCAAAAATAGAAAATTATTTTAGCTCTAGCACTTTTATAACTTTATAACGAGGTTCAGTTAACATTATTATTTAGCACACAGCACTTTATGGAAGCACACAACTATCAATACGATATAGTCATTTAGATCTGAATTGGTTAGTCTACTTAACTCCATTAATTACAAGTACAAAATAACCACGTTTAAGATGCATATATGTAACTTTCATATGCATCATCAACAAAGTCCAGCATTCATGCAGGGATAAGAGCAAAGCTCTATTACAAAATTGATTAATCCCAATAAAGACGGTGGTGTACGTGTTTATTATGTAACTGGGTAACATAAATCATCAGCAAGAGAGAAAATATATGTTTTGTGCATTTGCACACTTCCAATGTTTACACCCTATTAAATATTTGCACAGGTTCAATGTTTACATCCTTCTAAGCATTTATGCTGTTACGAGTTTCTACACTATTTTAATATGTGTTTTTACCACTGAGGGATTTTAATATGCAATATCTAATTTAGAAAAACATTTATTTGAGTTGAAATACAGTATTTATTTCAATATGGTTTTTTTAAACTGTGTAATCATATCTTATAATACCAATTTTAGATATAATACACAATGTTACAATTGGGCAGCATTAATTGCAATATGCGCAACACTATTTTATATGATAACACTCGGTTGAATCAACAATGGACAAAATAGAGATCCGAGTAAATCAGATTTTCAGACTTACTGTATGGTTGCAAACAATAGTATGTTGTCTGTGTTCATTACAATGCAGCACACAAACAAAAGACGGACTGCAATTCCGCATGTGATCAAGGGCATTCCATTGCCCGAAACGCGTCATTCGGCTTATGAATCAATAAACTGTTTCTGCAACGAAATTCATGAAATTCGGGTCCTTGACTCTCTTTCCGATCAGGAAGCAGGAGGGAGTCTATTTGTTGAGATATATATATATATATTCAATGAAAAAACCATAGGTTATAGGCCATATATAGTTAGGAATTAGCATTTACAAAACCTTATTTTACTCGCATAAAACCATTGAAATTCCATATATAGTTAGCTAACTATAAGCGCTAACTATATATCGCGCACCCGCAATCCACTGCTGATGATGTCACATATTACATCATTCATGACATGGTCAGTGACATCACTGATGACATCACTGATTACAACATCCAGTGACTGTATGTTTCTGTAAAGTTAAAATATGTTTCACATATTGAAGAATGAGTGGATGTATAAGTGTCTGGATGAAGAATTTAGTAGGTGCATGACTGACTGTATGAGTGAGTGATTAAATGTGTCTCACTGAGTGCATGGGTTAGTGACTAAACTGTCTTAATTCGTGCATCAGTATGTTTGTTGTTGTGTAAACTGCTGCTTGTGTTGATCAGTAGCTATAAGAGTAGCCATATGGGTTATTGATTGGTTGCCCAAATATTTGAATGGGAGGCTGAGTGTGTGTGTGGGTGGCTGGGAGGTGCGTGACTCTGTGCATAGATGTGTAAGCAGTTGATTCACTAGGAGTATGAGTTCAAGAGTGCATGTGGAAACAGCTATATGAGCGGTTGACTGTGCATGGGTGTGTTGGTGAGTGAATGGATTTCTCATTGCTACATGTGCAAGTAAGTACGTATGTAAAACACAATACATGTGAGAGTTGAGATATATAAATAACTGAACATAAGAGCCAGTGAATGTGTGAGTGGCTGTATCGATCACTGTGAGCTTGTATCAGGGATTATATAAGAGAGTAAATATGTGTTATTATATGTTTGAATAAGTAAGATGTGTATAACTGTATAGTTGAGGAAATGGAGGTGTGATTGATTCTTTGCATGACTGACTAGGTGTGTGAGTAAGTCCATGGATGAGTGACAGTCTGTGAGTGTCTGTTTATACTGAGTGTATGTAAGGTTATATTAGAGTCTGAAGAGGTTCATTGTATTATCACATGAGTGATGTGATCAGTGATGACAAATGAGATGTCATCAGTGATGTCATTTGAGTTGTCATCAGTGATGTCATTTGAGATGTCATCATTGATATCATTTGAGTTGTCATCAGTGATGTCATTTGAGATGTCATCAGTGATGTCATCAGTGATGTCACTGACCATGTCATGAATGATGTAATATGTGACATCATCAGCAGTGGATTGCGGGTGCGCGATATATAGTTAGCGCTTATAGTTAGCTAACTATATATGGAATTTCAATGGTTTTATGCGAGTAAAATAAGGTTTTGTAAATGCTAATTCCTAACTATATATGGCCTATAACCTATGGTTTTTTCATTGAATTTTCAAGGTTTTGTAAATGCAAATTCCTAACTATATATCCACTATAACCTATGGTTTTTTCTGTGAATTTCATTGGTTTTTTAATAGCAAATATGAAAAGCTTTAAAATGTCAAGTACGTGATAGATAAAAACATTTTCGTATTTATGCACGCTGATGTGCTTTGAACGCTGCCCCCCCCCCCTCCCCTCTTTTGCCTTTGTTAGTACTCTCTCTTTGCAGATACAGAAGGGCAGTTAACGCAGGCCTTTACCCCCGTTGTAATCCGTCGTACCTCCTTGTCTCTCCATTTGATTGATTGTTGTCCAAGCATTTACTGTTTTAGAATTGGTTCTCTTTGGATCATTCTCTATTTACAAACAAGCACAAAGTCGCAATACTCTGTTTAGTCTTTGCAGATAGTGAAAAATCGTGTAAAAAAATAAAAGTAATCGAGCAAAATCAGTAGGCCACTAATTGGATCTCTTTTTGACCTCGCTAAAATAGAAATATTAGGAACAACCCTTCTTGAGAAATACGAAAATAGTGAGATGAACTGAGCTCCACACCATGAGGGCTGCAAGACAGCTCGGCTCCATCACCCATCCCGCACAAAATAATGACAAACCCTATGCAAATATTAAAAATATAGACAACACACCAGCAAAGAAATAGGGTAAAACATTTTATTAAAAAACTATTTACATAACGTTGGTTTATAAGATGATGTCAGTAGTGGACCGATGTGTGAATAGATCGAAAACAGCACAAGGCTCCAAGATCCGGATAGCAAGCTCCTGGATGTTGGGTGCCATAGTTTAGAGTTCTGAATTTCAGCCTTTTTCAATGCCTGTGCTTTGTTGAATCAAAATGGCGGTTTGACACAAAGCTGACTCAAGCGTTGTTACTGATGCTATGCAGACCAAAACTGGTTTTCAGTTTGTACATTTTTCTAGATTTTTCAATCCAAGTTTGGTTGACTTTGTAGAACGATGGCTTCAGATTTTCAACATACGGTGTGGTGGCGCTGACTGGGAGGGGGCGCTTCGCTCCTGCCCCCTCCCCAAGTAAGATTTTCATACGTGAAAGTACGTTAATGGTTTTGGTCCCCGAGATGCTTCGATGTCACTACCATTCTCAAATAGCATAAGTTCTGGATGTTGGGTGCCATAGTTAAGAGTTCTGAGCAGCGCTTGTAACACTGTCTGAAGCTTATTTCCTCCTACTGCAGCTTCACTATTCTCAAAGTAAGTGAGTGTCGTTTGTGGACCTGACTGCATTAGAAAACAATATGATATGTTACCTTCCTAAACAGCTTGACGGAGGCCCCTGAGGGGCGCTGTGATGGCCATGGACTCGGAGAAGACGCTTGGCTCCGACACCCTCCCCAAGTCTTATAGCACTGGTGTAGCCTGAGATCGCCCCCGACATAGGCGGCCGGCTCCCGGGGTCCGGCGGTACTTTTTGCCTTTTGATGACTCTTCAATTCTGGACCTTGTCCCACAATCCGTTTGACCTGAAGACAAGCTGTAGTGAGGCGCCCCTTTATCGTTTTAGTTGCCATTCCGCCCGCTTTTGCTACACTGTGCCTCTTCCGCCATTCAGCTGTTTTCCGCCCGCTCTTGCGACTACAGCGTCTCGCTCACCATGTAGTTGAGATGCGCCCGCTCTAGCGGTGCAGCGATAGGCGGCTGCCACAGGACTCTCAAAATGGCGGCCGGCTCTTCGGTTTTGGGCCTGGTCCACTAAAATGGCCCTGGGACACCTTGGAACTCGGACGCTTGTCTGCTAGGGCTTGGATCCCATTCTCGAAAAGCGTCCCCTCAGCCGTGAAGATTCTACAAAAGTCATGGGGGCCTCCGACTCCCGCAGGCTTCTGGTGGGGAGCGGCTGCCATGATTGCTCGTGGAATGGCCACGACGGAGCTACGAGATGGTAGTGGTCTCATGCTGACGCCAGCTTTAGTCTGAAACATCCAGAAACACTGTAGACTACCAATTCGATCAGTTCCGGTAGCGCCCCAACATGACCCGGAAGAGAAGAACTTGCCCTCCCCTCTTTGACTGATGGTTCTTGTTGCCTGTCCCCTCTGTTGTCATTTAACAGAACTTTTTGGACTACTGAAAGGGGTTGTGTTCTGAACGCTGGTTGGTGGAGACATTTAGACTATATTCTTGACCTACGTTGTCGCGTAATGCGTTTTATGACACGCCGCGTTAGCGCACCCGGAAGTGATCCGAGGCGCGGCGCGCAGCGCGTAACGTAAGCATAACAGGTCATGTGACTTGTTAATAAAACTTTTCATTGGTTCATTTTACTTTTGTTAATTTAATGATGAAAAGCTTGGTCATATGACCTAAAAATTACGCTTTTTATTATTTTCGAACAATATTTTTTTTTCAAACATATGTTATAATATTCCAGGCTAATGTACTTTCCCGGAAAATTTACAACTGTCTGGCAAGTAAAATATATTCCTTTTTCGAGAAAAAGGGCGTTTCTTCCTTCCATGACGGAGCCGTTGAGTAAAAGAGATTCGGCCTGCTGTCTTAGTCGCCGATGCGCCTGATTATCAGATTCTTATCGATCACTTTATGTTGCAGACATGAAAAACACAACTGCCCTTGACCATTTATCTTTACTGCGTTCCTACATATTATACCTTTTATCCGTCATGTAATTGGACTGCTTTATTTCACTTGCCTTTTACTGATTCGAAAACAGTCACTAAAAGTAAAAACTTTACAAATGAAAATACTACTACCGTGTTTTGTTTTAAAAACCTTTATTGTGAAAATGTCAGTATACAAATACGGGCCTATAACCACGTGGGCCGGCCACGGAGCAAACTCAAATCGTATATGATGAGGAGACATTTACACTGTAGAAGAACGTAACGAGCGGGCCATTAGGTGACAAGAACAAAGGTGTCTAACAGTTGCGGAATCGGTGGACGTACATTTTGTAATTAAAATACGACAGGGCCACTTACAATAACATTTTCTAGATATACATTTGCGGGCAAAGAGTTACGAGTCCCATTTATACCGGCGCCATTTTGGGCGAGGCCGGGCAGGTCCAAGATATAGTCAAAATGTCTCCACCAACCATCGGCAAGAACCAGAACCCCTTTCGGCCCTTTATGCTACAAGATGGTGTCTTCCATTCAGAAAATATTGGTGGCAGCATTTTGAAAGGAAACAGAAACAGCCGTTCTCCTAGTGAGTTTCACATTGTTACATTTAGGAAGAATGTTGAAGAGTAGTATGTGGAAAATCTGAAGCCATTTTTCTACAAACTCTCAATCAGACTTGGATGGAAAAAAAAACCTGAAGAATGTACAAACTGAAAACCAATTTTTGTCTGTATAGCACCAACAGTAACGCTTGAGTCAGCTTTGTGTCAAGCCGCCATTTTCATTCAATCAATAGCGTCCCCCTGCACACATTCAGGGACCTGGTCGTGTCTTTAGATGAAACGCATTGTAGGAAAAGAAGCAGAAAGGAAAAGGAAAAAAGTTCCGCCGGACCTAGTGAAGCTGCAGCAGGTGCAAATAAGCTTCAGACAGTCTTACAAGCACTGCTCAGAACTCTCAACTGAGGCACTCAACATCCAGGACTTGCCATTCGGATCTTAGCGCCTTGTATTTTTGTTTTGTTCTTGATGGAGGGGAAACAACAAAAAACAGGCATTGAAAACGGCTCAACTGGAGCAAAAAAAAAATTACTTCTTGGGTGCATTAGGGCATTTATGATTTTCGAATGCCGTATTCATCATGTTGATGCTCATGTTGCCATAGGACAGCATAGCACCACAGTGTATACAAGTTAACTTCATATGTTCAGATGAGGCAGGTGGCATATTTAGCATTCACCTTCTTTGATCCAGGAGGGATGGAGAAAAACTGCCAGATGAAACTTGAAACTTGGCCATCCAGATCTCGGCGCGTTCGACTCACTGTACCGCAACAGTGACCGCAACTCAGCTGGACACGCCGTCTTTCGGCGCAGCATTGTAGGATGGCCACACCAGTGCGGCAATTTGCTAGACACCACCTCGGTGCCATCCGGATCTCGGCGCGTTCGAGTCACTGTACCGCAACAGTGACCGCAATTCAGCTGGACACGCCGTCTTTCGGCGCAGCATTGTAGGATGGCCACACCAGTGCGGCAATTTGCTGGACACCACCTCGGTGCCATCCGGATCTCGGTGCGTTCGAGTCACTGTACCGCAACAGTGACCGCAACTCAGCTGGACACGCCGTCTTTCGGCGCAGCATTGTAGGATGGCCACACCAGTGCGGCAATTTGCTGGACACCACCTCGGTGCCATCCGGATCTCGACGCGTTGTGCTGCCTTCGGCCTATTCGCACATCGGTCCGCTACTGACAGTGACCGCAACTCAGCTGGACACGCCGTCTTTCGGCGCAGCATTGTAGGATGGCCACACCAGTGCGGCAATTTGCTGGACACCACATCGGTGCCATCCGCATCTCGACGCGTTGTGCTGCCTTCGGCCTATTCGCACATCGGTCCGCTACTGACAGTGACCGCAACTCAGCTGGACACGCCGTCTTTCGGCGCAGCATTGTAGGATGGCCACACCAGTGCGGCAATTTGCTGGACACCACCTCGGTGCCATCCGGATCTCGACGCGTTGTGCTGCCTTCGGCCTATTCGCACATCGGTCCGCTACTGACGCCGCCTCACGTGCCAACGGATTTTCTACGCTTTTTGTAGCCCTATGCCGCAGAACAGGTCATGTGACTTGTTTATAAAACTTTTCATTGGTTCATTTTACTTTTGGTTTCCTAAAGATGGAAGGCTTGGTCATATGACCTAAAAATAACACTTTTCATTGGTTTAGAACATTTTTTTTCCCAAACGATGAAAGCCCCACCTTGTTTCTGGATCATTCAGACTGAAGCTGGCGTCAGCATGAGAGCACCACCATCTCGTGGCTCCGTCGTGGTCATTCCGCGAGCAATCATGGCAGCCGCTCCCCACCGGAAGCCTGCGGGAGTCGGGGGCCCCCAAGACTTTTATACAATCTTCACGGCTGAGGGGACGCTTTTCGAGAATGGAGCCCAAGCCCTAGCAGGCAAGCGTCCGACTTCCAAGGTGTCCCAGGGCCATTTCAGTGGACCAGGCCCAAAACCGAAGAGCCGTCCGCCATTTTGACAGCCATGTGGCAGCCGCCTATCGCTGCACTGCAAGAGTGGGAGCAACTCCACAACATGGTGAGCGAGACGCTGTGGCCGCAAGAGCGAGCGCAACTCAGCTAGATGGCCGCCACCTGGGGAGGCCCGTTCACGCCGCCTCCCCCCCCCCCCCCCCCCGGGCCGCCGCACGCCAATTTTCGGAGCAGCATTGTAGGATACCAAAACCAGTGCGGCAGTTTACTGGACATCACCTGGGTGCCTGTCGTACATGTTGTGTCAGCCATGTGACACTGGACACAGACCGCTACTGACGAGGCCTCCCCCCGCACCACCCGGGACGCCCCACGCTGTTTTTCTGTGCTGCATTGTAGGATCCCTAAACCAGTGCGGCACCCAGGCGACATCACCTGGGTGCCGTCCAGAACTCTGCACGTTGTGCTGCCTTGGGACTATTCGCACAACAGACCGCTACTGACGAGGCCTCCCCCCGCCCCACCCGGGACACCCCACGCCAATTTTCGGAGCAGCATTGTAGGATCCCTAAACCAGTGCGGCACCCAGGCGACATCACCTGGGTGCCGTCCAGAACTCTGCACGTTGTGCTGCCTTGGGACTATTCGCACAAAAGACAGCTTCTAACCATTGTTGCTTTTTGTGTTAATAAATGTTTAAATGTTTTTAGTTTTTGTTCTGTTCATTATCGTTAAAAGTTAATAAAGTTTTATAACCTTACTTTGTTGGAGTGTTATCTATTTTTTGAAAAACGGGTGAATGGGGCCTTGAATCGGGTTATTGTCATGTGTGGGCTTTGGAAGTGTGCTGCTGCAGGATCGGACATTTCAAACTCAAATGCACGTTCTTTTTCTTACCTTTCCGAAGCATGGAGCGCAATAGCAAGCAGAGAAAGGGTGATGCACGTGTTGAACACTACCTGACCTGGCAAGTTGCTGGCAGTGCCCCCCCGCCCGCTCCTGAAAGAGGGCACACACACACCGCCGCCCCGAGTACTTCAGAAATCTTTAAAAGACCATGCGCTTGTTCATGAGGCTTAAATGGTTTATCACCTCTTCTAGAACCCCTACATCGACCCTCTGACGTTTCATGGAAAAATTACCATGTAACACAATACCAAGCCCTATCAGCTGAAACCCCCAAGGAATCGTGGGGCATATTAGCAAGGGGGTTTATCTCCGCTTTTTTGGCTTTAAAAACCATGAAAGCGGAGATAAAATTATTTCCCTATTATCAAGCTGTCGCTAACACCAGTTAGTGACACCTAAAAGGAGATAGCGACCATCTTGGGCCCGGCTTTGCATGTCAGTGATACTTATCACTAATGACATGCAAAGTGGCGTGCCAAGATGTTAGCGACTGGAAACAGTCCCTAACATCGCTACCTTCTATTACCAACTTTTGGAGATATTCGCACTAAGCGCGAATATCTCCAAAAGCTAACACCTGCCCTGAGCAGGTCTTAGCCATGTTATCCAATGGGAGGTGGATAACATGGCTAAGAGCATTAGGTCGATAATACATGAATATCGCTGACTTTTCTGCGATAATAGCAAGGTTTATCTGCGATAAAAATCGCCGATGTGCGGCGATAATTTTTGTCTCTAAACAAGTTATAGACAAAAATTATCGCTAGTTGTTAGTAATATGCCCCCGGGTTTTTGCTTGCAGAAATCGGGAGGCGGGAGACTAGCACTGAAATCAGTACTCACACGCCTGAATCAGGAGAATTGGCATGTCTGAATTCTCTACAGCTGGGGCCATAAACTACATCCGCAGGGGTAGGTGATAGCCTGGGACCAGCCTAGCATCTAAAATGGCTGCCGTGCACGACAAAATTGTGGCATTCGAAAAAAGGCAAGATGGCGCAGCCGCTGGAAGAGATATATCAACATATATCAGCCTCCTCAGCCACCCTCAGGAAACATAGGGGATTAGGATATGTCTCCCGCACCCCCTTATACCTAGTACTTTAATTAACGAAGCACAAAATGGCGAATTCCCGTTTCGCTACCAGTTTGCGGCCCAGTTCGCGGCCCGTGAAGCGCTTCTACCGTGAAAAATCATTTTTTTTTTATTTTCCCCACGGGACCCTTTAATAACCCCAACAACATTCCTAGGGGGTCAAGAGGGGGATACCTTGCCCCCTTTCATTAAATTCCCCCTTAGTTTTTCACCTTTTCTTCTCTCTCGATCCTACCGAGAGACAAGATGGCGGCCGCTCCGGACTGTCACGCAGCAAAAAAAAAAAAAAAGCTCACGCACAGCCGCTGGAAGAGATGTATCAACATATATCAGCCTCCTCACCCACCCTCAAGAAACATAGGGGATTAGGATACGTCTCCCGTACCCACTTATAACTAGTAATTTAATTTACGAAGCACAAAATGGCGAATTCCCGTTTCGCTACCAGTTCGCGGCCGCGCTTCTACCGTGAAAAATCATTTTTTTTTTATTTTCCCCACGGGACCCTTTAATAACCCCAACAACATTCCTAGGAGGTCAAGAGGGGGATACCTTGCCCCCTTTCATTAAATTCCCCCTTCGTTTTCCACCTCTTCTTCTCTCTCGATCCTACCGAGAGACAAGATGGCGTCCGCTCCGGACTGTTTAGAATGTTGACAGACACCGGAGAGCCAATCAGCTTTCTGCGCGCAAAGTTCCGATAAGCGAAAAGTAAGCGGACCGGATCGCTGCCCAGAGCGCTGTTACAGATATATATCTTGGTTTGAACGTTAATTTCTCAAAAACTACTGGAGCACATATATTGAGACCTAGCAAAGGCACATCGGGCTAACAGTCCCTACAATTTTGCCAAGTTTCGTGCAAATCCATTCAGCCGTTCGAGCTAAAAGTGAGTCCAACCGCCCTATGGAAAACTCGATGCAAAAAACGCGTTTTGGGACCCCCCTTTTTTCTCAGCCCCCCCTTGACGAAACCCCACCAAATTTTCAGGAGCTGCTCAGAAACAAAATGTGCCATTTTCCTGAAAATTTCAGCCGATTCCATCCACAAACGCCAAAGTTATTAGACATAGAATTTTCAAAAGTCCCATAGGGAATTTATCCTAACTATATATACCTACTGGCGAACGCCAGTAGGTAATATACATATATATATATACATATATATCTATACTACTATTATAAAGAGAGAACATAAACCTTTGAGCCAGGTAAACTCGAAAAGTACACCACCAATCAAAACACCCAAGACATCTTTGAAAACCTCAGGGCAAGCAGAAGGACATATGCTATTAAAAATAAAAAATATACGTTGTTTAAAAAATTTCGAAATAAAAATAAAGTAGTCCCTTGCAAGTAGCGCCGGCCGCGATGCCTGCATGATGACATCATTTGCGTTTGCGCCTCCTGGCAACACTTCCGGAAATGGCGCCGAAGATCGCGACCTGCTGGGAGGACTGCCGCGGCCCTGCTTGCTGCTAGGCGAAGTGGCGGCCTGTGCGGGCGGGGTGCATGGAGAGTGGCGGCTTCTGCGGGCGGGGCGCCTGGAGAGTGGCGGCCTGTGCGGGCGGGGCGCCTGGAGAGTGGTGGCCTGTGCGGGCGGGGCTCCTGGAGCGGGACCGGCGGCTGAGGTAAGGATCAGGTGGGAGGGGGGCCGGGACGGGAGGGGGCCGGGACGGGCCGGGACTGGCCGGGGCGGGAGGGGGCAGGGGGCAGAAGTGCACGCAAGCCTAAAATGCTGCCCCCAGCCCCTTTCTGCCCCAGGCAACGCTGGGGCGGGCTGCTAGTATATATATATGAGACAGTTCTTACCAAAGCAGAAATACAAATCTTATCTTTAGGACTCTCCTTCTGCAAAGAATCCAATTTTGATTATGCCACCACTCGTATGGATGTGTATCAATTCATTCGCAAACTTAAATTGCGTAAATTTCACACCATCAATCAATTGAAAATACTCGATAATGACAATACTGTTCAGATGGAAAGCCAGATGTCTATTGGGACTCCACCATGTACAGGGTTACCATCAACTTTGCTCACTGTATTAACGGATCTTCATGCTCAAAATCGCACTGAATTTTCACAGCCATCTCCAGACAGCCAAACTTCCAGCCAAGCCATTAAAGCGACCGTTGCAACTCCTTTCAAGAACAAATCTAAATTCAATCCCATCATGCCACGAGATGGAATTGACATTTATAATGATAATGTGATCAATGAACTGAAAAAACTGAATTACAAAACTTGCGCCATGAAAAACAAAATATCCAGACTCAATAGAATGTATGACAATCTGGTGGCCAAAATACAACAAAACAATCAGATTGTCATCCGAAATTCGGATAAAGGAGGCAATGTGGTATTGTGGGATGAAAACCAATACATGACTGAAGCCATGTCCCAACTGAACGATCACAAATGTTACAAAATTAGCAGTGCTTCAGCAGTCAAGGAGACTTCTAATTCATTCTACTTGAAACTTTTAGCTTGGAAAAGTGCTGCCTTAATTACAAAGGATGAATACCTGTACATGAAAATTGATTATCCCACCATCCCCAATATTTATTTTATTCCCAAAGTTCACAAAGATCCTCTGCACCCTCCCGGAAGGCCCATCATTTCTGGTAGGAACAGTTTGTTGGAACACACTTCAAACTACATTGACTTTTTTTTACAGGATTGTGTAACTGGATTGGCTTCCTACCTAAGAGACACTAGTGATTTTCTCGATAAAATCAAGGACTTTGTTTGGGACCCTGGGTTTCTCTTACTTACCTTGGATGTATCATCTCTTTATACCTGTATAGATCTTAAGGATGGTATAAGAGCTTTGGATTACTTTCTCACCAAGAATAGACCCACCTCCCCTGAACACAGCTATATGCTGTTAGATATGGTGACCTTTTGTTTACATCATAATATGTTCACCTTTAATCAAACCTTTTACCAACAAATGAGGGGGGTGGCAATGGGGGCCAGCTTGTCCCCAAGCTATGCCTGCATTTTTATGGGCTGGTGGGAGGAGCTGGTCCTAAAGGGCACTTTAGGTGAATGGTATCATAAACATGTCAAAATGTATTATAGGTACATCGATGACCTTATCTTTGTCTGGAATGGCACCAGGGAAGAGGCCCAGGAGTGGGTTAACCTCTTGAATACCAACAACATCAATTTGGATTTCACCTGCACCATGAGCCATACTAACATTCATTTTCTAGACATAGAATTATACATTTCTGAAAACAAACTGGAAACCAAGCTCTACAGAAAGGAGACAGCTGGTAATTCCATCTTACATTATACCAGTTTTCATCCCAAACACCTTATTCGCAGCATCCCCTACGGGGAAATATTGCGAATAAAAAGGATTTGTAGCAATTCGACCGATCTGGTGATGGCACAAAATGAATGTAAGGATAGATTCCTCGCCAGAGGATACCCTATCCACATCATTCAAACAGCCATTAACAAAACTGCGGAACTGGACAGAACCCTCCTCCTTGTTCCAAAAACCAAAAACCCACCCATACCTGAATCTATCAAATCACTAGACTCCAGCACGGTCAGACTCATTGTGCCCTATAGTGCCCAAAAAGGTGCGATAAATAAAATCATTAACCAAAATTGGGCCCTCATTCGTTCTGATCCTGTAATAGGCCAAACTGTGCCAGCTAAGCCCAGTATCACTTACAAGAGAGCTACTTCTCTTCACAACAGCCTGGTATCTAACTGCCCTGAAGTTACACCTTCCAAAGATTGACTGAAAACCTCACGGGGGTTCATCAAATGTCATTCATGCAAAGCATGTACCTATGGCATCAACAAAACCAGTTACCGTACAGCTTTCAGTAGTAAAGACATTAAAATTTCCAAATCCCTCCACTGCAAAACTGAGTACGCCATTTACATCTTGGAATGTACATGTCCCTTTCGGTACGTGGGAAGTACCAAACAACCAGCTAGTGTAAGGATATTGCAGCATATTAGGGCAATCACTAACTCTGATCCCACCTACCCAGTGGCGAGACATTTTCGGGAGGTCCACAATAACAACTTAATGGAGCTCAAATACTATGTCATCGACACGATTCCCAAAACTAAACAGGGAGGTGATCGTGAGCAAAAAATGCGCAAGTTGGAGACAAGGTATATCCTGAACTTCAACAGCAAAAGCCCTGGAGGTCTCAATAACACCGAAGATTTACATACCTGTTTATAATTATAATTATTTCATTGAGCCCCCCTGGAAGTGATAATTTCCTTCCCTCTCCCTTGATTTTTTGATAACCTGCCCCTTGGGTCCTTTTCCTCACTGTTTTCCTTGTGACCAACTACTCACAGATGTAACTTTCTAGTCAGATCACCCTGTCAGGCGGCATGAAAATATTTTAAAAACTAAATTCATTGGGCCTTTGTCCCATGTGGCTGCCATTTCCTTCTCCCAACCCACAACCCTGATACTGGGGTTGTTTTTTAAACACTTGCACTTTAATTACACTTCGCACCTAAATGGCACTTTAACCAATATTTTCCCTTAAACACCATCTGTTTCTGACCATGGGTCTTTACATACCCATGAGGGTTTTTCATAACTCAGATATACTACAACTAAGCATTTATGCTAAAATTATGTTATGACCTACAGGCTTTAACCATCGGGTAAAAACACTTGTGTAAATATATGAAATGAATTTTTATACTGAATCTATTTTTGTATGAAAAGAATTAATTTAAGAACATGTATTTATATATTTCTACATGCACTTATTTACTTTTCCCTTAAACTCAATGTTGTGCAATTGACTATGTATTTTTACCGTTATTTATGCACTTAAGCTATGAGGGTTGTTTTCTTGTAAATTGCGATGGTTAATAACCTTGGTCAATACATGCATTTTTCACTGAGATACTTTCAAAATTTCAATCAGATGGTGAATGCGTTGCTTTTAAAAGTTTCATTTCTTGTAAAGCAAGTCTTTTTTCAAAAGGAAGGAAAATAGTTATTTTTCACCTTTTCTTTATGTCTATCACTACCACAGTCACGTGCATAGGGTGCTAGTTGTCTTAATGGTCCTTTCAATGCTTGAACGTTGTCATGTGATCAAGCCACTCCGGTGGTGAAACGCGTTATGGCTGACTAACGAGAAATAAACTCTACTTTCTGCACTCAACCTGGGCTCGTGTCTGCTTTACGTTGCATGCTGGAGACAACACGCTGCATCCGATTTCCCCAAGCGGCTCCTGGGATATATATATATATATATATACATATATATATATATATATATATATGTATATATATACACATATGTATATATTTACTAGCAGCCCGTCCCGACGTTGTCCGGGTATGAATTGCTGCTGGCCAGTAGTATATTGTTTTGTAGGATTTCGTTTTGATAGCATTTCTTATCTGTGACAGGCCTGTTAAATGCTCCGATTCACAGTGCACTGCTGATGCACTTAAGAGTGCGCGTTCAGTAGTGTGTGAACTTGAGTTTCCCTACTTTATTTTTCCTTGCAATATTATATAGCGCGACCTCGACAACATGACATGAGCACAATTTACACAACAGAAGAACACATTCATTTGTGGTAGGCACGGGGAGACAAAATGATTTGCCTGGAATCACAGGATGTTGAGCTGATGCCGAGATTCAAACTTAGCTCCCCAGCTCTAAAGTTCACAATTCTAGAACTTGTGGCGGGAGGTGTGTCTAAAAGTGTATGTCGGTGCTGGCCATCAATGAGAGAGACCTGTACATTTTTCAAATGGGTGGTGAAAAAAATATGAGTATGTTGCTGGAGATGCGGGCCGCCGTGCCACCAATGTACTTACCGGGGGAGGGTAAACACCCATTATTCCGCAACTTTCTTTCCGCATACCATCACTCCGCATACTTTCATTTCGAAAGTACCATGACTCCGCAATGCCATTATAACGCATGGCATTACATTTTATATGCTTTAACCACGCATACATTTACAACGAAATTCGTTGTAAATGCATGAATGGTAAAAGCATGTTTTTTTTAAATGTTTGGATATGGTAAGTATGGGTATAGGGGTATATGTTTTGGGTTACTAAGATAAATGTTTTGGGGTGTTTGGGTATTTTAAGGGTTCAGATATAGTTTTGTGTTATGGGGTACGGGGGAAGTTTTAGGGTTTAGGGATAGATAGGGGTTTTGGGGTACAGGGGTATTTTTAGAGTTCAGGGCTAGGTTTGGGTTTTGGGGTACAGGGGTATTTTAAGGGTTCAGGGCTAGGTTTGGGTTTTGGGGTACAGAGGTATTGTTTGGGTTCAGGGGTAGGTTTGGGTTTTGGTGTACAGGGTTATTTTTAGGGTTCAGGGCTAGGTTTGGGTTTTGGGGTACAGGGTTATTTTTAGGGTTCAGGGCTAGGTTTGAGTTTTGGGGTACAGGGGTATTTTTAGGGTTCAGGGGTAGGTTTGGGGTTTGGGGCACAGGGGTATTTTAAGGGTTCAGAGCTAGGTTTGGGTTTTGGGGTACAGGGGTGTTTAGGGTTATGGGGTAGGTTTGGGTTTTTGGGTACAGTGGTATTTTTAGGGTTCAGGGCTAGGTTTGGGTTTTGGGGTACAGGGATATTTTTAGGGTTCAGGGGTAGGTTTGAGTTTTGAGGTACAGGGATATTTATAGGGTTCAGGGCTAGGTTTGGGTTTTGGGGTTATGTTATGTTATGTTAAATAAATTTCTTAAGCGCAACTAACACCATTAGGTTCCTTGGCGCTGAAATGGAGAGAGCAGATGAGAAGACAGGAAATAGCAGTTATTTATAGGATTCAGTAAAAAGAAGAGTTTTGAGGGAGGATCTGAACTTGGAATAAGGAGAGGACAACCTAAGAGGGAGGGGGAGGGAGTTCCAGAAAGTTGGGGCCAAAAAAGAAAACTTGAGGCCGCCGTGTTTCTTTCTCTTGTATCTCGGGACTGATAACAAGGCTAACTGGGATGACCGGAGAGTGCGGGAAGGAACATACGGGTGGAGGAGGGAAGAAATGAAAAGGGGACCATGACCTGCAAGGGATTTGGAGATGATGCAGCCAAGCTTAAATTTGCAGCGGGCAGCTACCGGAAGCCAATGGAGACTCTTTAAGAGAGGGCGGACATGTTGATCTCTAGGTTGAGAATAGATCAGGCGGGCGGCCTGGATTTGGATCAACTGAAGCCTCCTGAGTTGGTAAGCAGGAATGCCTACATATAGTGCATTGGCATAGTCAAGCCTAGACATGACTAGCGCAAGCAGGGCCAAGGTAAGGGCCTGCGATGTAAGTAGGCGGGAGATTTTGCGTATTTTCCTAAGTTGGAAATGGCTTGAGGAGACTACCGCGCTGATCTGGGGCGTCATAGAAAGATCACTACTAATGACGACTCCCAGGCTTTTGGCACAGTTGACAGGGCAAGGAGGGCTGCCAAGGCTAGCAGGCCAAAAGGAAGAATCCCAAGGGTTGGAGGGTCCCCCGACAAGAACCAGCTCGGTCTTGTCGGGGTTGAGCTTCAGGTGATTTGAGCTCATCCAATTGCTGATGAAGCAAAGGGTGTTTTGGAAGGTGGAGATAGATTCAGCAGAGGAATCGATGGTAAAAACTAATTGTATGTCATCCGCGTAATTGAACGCGGTGACATTAAACTGACGAAGGGCACGGATAAGTGGGGACAGATACAAATTAAAAAGAAGAGGGGATAGGGAAGAACCCTGTGGGACACCACAGGTCAGTTTGACCTGAGTAGCAGAGAGCTGAGACAGCCTGACTGCTTGATGGCATTGGGTCAAAAAAGAGCGGACCCAGTCCAGGGCGGTGCCCTGGATGCCAGCCTCCCTGACACGGTCGACCAAGATGTCGTGGTCGACCGTGTCAAAGGCGGCCGACAAATCCAGGAGGACCAAAGCCTGGCAGATGTTAGCGTCAGCCCCCCTGCGCAATTCCTCCATCACAGAAAGGATGACTGCTTCTGTGGAGTGCGCAGGTCTGAACCCGGCCTGCTGGGGGTCCAGGGGGTACAGGGGTATCTTTAGAGTTTAGGGACAGGTTTGGGTTTTGGGGTACAGGGTATATTTATAGGGTTAAGATGGGTTAGTGTTTAAGAGTGTTGGGGTATTTTAAGGAGTAAGGGTGGGTTATGATTATGGGGTGCAGGGGTATTTAAAGGAAGCAGGGTGGGATTAGCACACAATATGAGACCTGGCATGAAGGGCAGAAGGTACCACACGCCCCTAGCACAGGCCCACATCACAACGCAGACACGCCCACAAGGGACTACTTTGCTGGCACGGTTCTTTTACTTTTTAAATGTAAATGGTGGGCGTCTGCATAGCCTATGTCCTTCTGCTGCAACTGCCCTTTCCAACGCTGTATTGGGAGTTGTGATTGGTGCTTTGGTTCTTGAGATTACCCGCCTCAAAGGTTTGGGCTCTCTCTTTATTATATTAATATCTATATCTATACTACTAATATAAAGGAAGAACTTTGAGGCTTTGAGGCGGGTAAACTCGGGAACCACAGAGCCAATCCACACACCCGATACATCGTTGTAATCCTCAGGGTGTGCAGATGGACATAGGCTATATAAAGTTAAAAAATACGTTATATTTAAAAAATTTACATTATAAAAAAAGTAGTCCCCTCGAAGTAGCGCGTGCGCGTACCCTTACGTGCGCGTGCGAGTTTCTGATTGGCTGGCAGTCGACTGTCAACATTCCAAACTGTCCAACCCAGGAAGTGTTGGCCACCATTTTGTTTTTCAGGAGAACTGAGGCACAAGAGAGCCCATAACAAGAGTGGAAAACACAAAAAGGGGGCAGGGTACAGACCCCCCAAACCTCTAGCCCTTCTCAGGGGGTCCCAGAAGGACCCCCAAGGGCAACAAAAAAAATAATTCGAAAAAATCACGGGGTACGCGCACCGTACGCGATTAAAAATATATATATATATATTTTTGCACTTGGTGATCTTTCTGGGACCCCCTGAGAAGAGCTAGGGGGTCAGGGGGTCTCTACTCTGCCCCCTTTTTGCATTTTCCACTCTTGCTTTGTGCTCTCTTGTGCCTCACTTCTCCTGAGAAACAAGATGGCTGCTCAGGTGGTCCCAGAAGGATAATAACATATTTAAACGTTATCCGCTAATAGAATTAGCATTTAGAAAACCTTTGAAATGTATTGAAAAAAACTATAGGATTCATGCCTGATATAGTTATGAATTAGCATTTAAAAAACCTTGCAAATTCACTAAAAAAAACATAGGTTTCAGTCCTTATATAGTTAGGAATTAGCATTTAAAAAACCTTGCAAATTCACTTAAAAAACTTTAGGTTTCAGGCCTTATATAGTTAGGAATTAGCATTTTAAAAACCTTGCAATTTCACCTAAAAAACCATAGGCTCCAGGCCTTATATAGTTAGGAATTAGCATTAAAAAAAACATTGAAATTGCTCCTATTTCACGCACCCGCAATCCACTGCTGATGATGTCACATATTACATCAGTCATGACATGGTAAGTGACATCACTGATGACATCTCAAATGACATCACTGATGACATCACTGATGGCATCTCAATTGACATCACTGATCACATCACTGATGGGGAAACATCCCTTACAACGAAACTTTTACCACGCAGTGCCTTTACGACGTAACTATTACACCGCGTTTCATTATAACACACAGCGCTGGGGGGCGCTCTAGGATAGGGAATGGATTTAATTTACTATCCAACACCTTCCCTACTATCCACGGGGACTGGAGTTGGAATAGTAAATTAAACTATTCACTATCCAGCACCCCTCAACGCCATGCGTTGTAACAGCATGAATTGTAAAACCTGCGATGTAAAGGTATGCGTAGTAAAAGCATGCGTTGTAATGTCATACATCCCACTGATGATATCATTCATGTGATAATACGATGCAGCTCCTCACACTCTAATATAACCTTTGATACACCCAGTGTTAAATACAGACTACCATTCTTGAAACCATTGACACACCAATACCAGTAACTACATACGCACTCACTGATTCCTAGGTCTACACACACATCCACTCATTCACCCATAGAATCACTCATACATACAGTCACTCATCAATACAATACTAACATATGCACTCATATACCTATTCAGACACTCAGACACAGCCACTCATCCATGGAGTTACTCACACACCTAGTCAGTCATGCAAAGAATCAATCACACTTCCATTTCCTCAACTATACAGTTATACATACAGCACCTTACTTATTCAAACATATACTAACACATACTTACTCTCTTATACAATCACTGATAGAAGTACACAATGATCCATACAGCCACTCGCACAATCACTGGCCCTCATGTAGAGTCATTTATATATGCCAACTCTCACATGCACTGTGTTTTACATATGTACTTACTTGGACATGTAGCACTGACATATCCATTCACTCACCAACACACCCATGCACACAGTCAACCGCCCATACAGCTGTTTCCACATGCACTCTTGAACTCATACACCTAGTGAATCAATTGCTCAGACATCTATGCACAGAGTCACACACCTCCCAGCCCCCCACACACACTCTCAGTCTCCCATAGAAAAATACTTGGCAACCAATCAATAACCCATATAGCCACTCATATAGCTACTGATCAACACATGCAGCAGCTTAAACAACAACAGATGCACACATTCAGACAGTTTAGTCACTAACCCATGCATTTAGTAAGACACATTTAATCACTCACTCATACAGTCAGTCACGCACCTACTAAATCCTTCATCCAGATACTTATACACCCACTCATTCTTCAATATGTTAAACATATTTAAACTTCACAGAAACACACCGTCACTGGATGATCTCATCAGTGATGTCATTTGAGATGTCATCAGTGATGTCATCAGTGATGTCACTGACCATGCCATGAATTATGTAATATGTGACATCATCAGCAGTGGATTGCGGGTGCGCGAAATATAGTTAGTCCAACTAACTATATAGGAGCATTTCAATGTTTTTTAATGCTAATTCCTAACTATATAAGGCCTGAAACCTATGGTTTTTTAAGTGAATATATATATATATATATATATATATATATATATATATATATATATATATATATATATATATGATCAAGGCCGCAGGCTTGCAGTCGAAATGCGTCATCTTGACATACAAACGCAATAAACTTCATATTTTTCGCATCTGTAAAGGAGTTTGTGCCCGTGTTTGACCTGGTGTGGTTCTACCTTGCGATCCTGTTGTTCATATATATATATATATATATATATATACATATATATATATATATATATATATCTATATATATATATATATATATCATTCCAGAGTGCCCCAGAGCTCAGAGACGCCACTCCACAGAAGAACAGGAAACATCCTTTTATTCTTTAAAACCAGCTCACTTTCCCAAATGATTCTGTCCCTGACGCGTTTCAATGCACCTGCATCTTATTCAATAGGGAAGGGGAAAGTTCAAAAACACGGAGCAGACTGCAATTGCTTTTCACCCTTTCAAATGTAACCACCCTTCAATATGTGGCATGCTGGGTATTGCAGTCCAAATTACACCCTCTGGTGGGGTCCGTGTAGTTGCCATCATTTTTGCACCCCAAATGTTATTATTCAATGTTTATAGCCCTCCAGTGGGCTTTGGAAAGTGCTCTGGTTTTCAATGATAGAGTTCCTCCGTGCTGAAGACTGGCTGCCGTATTTCAAACAGCCAGACAGACCTCTTCTTCGATCCAGGAGGCGGTGCAATCTCCCACGGCCGAGGCCGCCGTGTCAAAATCATTCCAGAGTGCCCCAGAGCTTTGGAAAGTGCTCCGGTCTTCAGCACGGAGGAACTCTATCATTGAAAACCGGAGCACTTTCCAAAGCCCACTGGAGGGCTATAAACATTGAATAATAACATTTGGGGTGCAAAAATGATGGCAACTACACGGACCCCACCAGAGGGTGTAATTTGGACTGCAATACCCAGCATGCCACATATTGAAGGGTGGTTACATTTGAAAGGGTGAAAAGCAATTGCAGTCTGCTCCGTGTTTTTGAACTTTCCCCTTCCCTATTGAATAAGATGCAGGTGCATTGAAACGCGTCAGGGACAGAATCATTTGGGAAAGTGAGCTGGTTTTAAAGAATAAAAGGATGTTTCCTGTTCTTCTGTGGAGTGGCGTCTCTGAGCTCTGGGGCACTCTGGCATGATATATATATATATATATATATAAAACCTACTTGCGGTCGCCAGTAGGTAGTTCTAGTTAAGACCTAGTTACCATAGGAAAGTGGCAACATTCTATTCCCAATAACTTTGGCGCTGATTGACGAATCCTCGCGAAATTTTCAAAACTCAGCTCCTATGTTGAAAGTTTGGGGGTGATTCGTCAAGGGGGACCGAGAAAAAAGGGGGGTCCCAAAACGTGTTTTCTCCATGTTAATTTCCATAGGAACCTTTAGACAAGGCTACAGGTCGAACGGGTCAACGGAATTACCCCAAATTTGGCAGGGAGAAGGGTCTTGGTCTAGAAAATACGCGTTTGTTTATTTGGTGTAAATCCGTTCAGTAGTTTTTGAGAAACATCGATATTTGGGAATTCTGCCATCTGATTGGTTGAGTTTGCCTCAGCTGGATACCTCAGCTCTTGCACCAATGCGTCCATTTATGGCACTTAAATAAAGACACTTTTTATATAACTTTCAATCTCCGTCGCTTTAATACACACAGCCACTTACTAAGACTCACCTGATTTCACCATTTGTCTTCTGTGGCATTGCAAAATTCTGCATCATATTCTTCGCAATTATTTCTTTATTTCTGCTTGCAAAAAACCCTGCATTGGAGTCTTCAGACCGGTAGGGGTGATTAGTTCGCTTCCCACTCCCTGTATAGTATAAACGCATACTAACACTACTTACACAGGTATGCTACAGTGGCCAGTAACCTGCAGCGCCCACAGCACATCACTTTACAGCAGTCAGCTCACGGCTTAGGCTCACGGTTTCATCCCCTAGTCTTCAGACCGTTACCAGTGAGTAGTTTGCTTCCCACTCCCGCTATACTCTAAATGCATACTAACACCACCTGCACAGCTATGCTACAGCGGCCAGTATGCTACTGCACCCAGAGCACATCAGTTTTCACCACTCAGCTCACGGTTTAGGCACAAGCTTTCATCTCCGAGTGTACCAGCACCTCACCTTAGCACCATCTCACTCTGGGCAAAACAGCACTTTCACACTCCCTGTATAGCACACCCTAACCACCCCACAGAGCTCACAGTGCTCCTACCCTCCTCTTTCCTATTTTGTTTGCCATTTTTTCCCCTTACTCACTTCAACTCAATCACAAAATGTCTGCCAACACTTCCTAGTTGCAACCGTTCACAACCTATAAGCAGCAAGCTTGTGCTCATAACGCCTCAGCCAATCAGATGGCAGACTTCCCAAATATCGATATCTGTAAATTTCGATATTTCTCCAACCTACTGAACGGATTTACACAAAATAAAAAAAAGCGTGCTTTCTAGACCAAGACCCTTCTCCCTGCCAAATTTGGGGTAATTCCGTTCGACCAGTTGCCTTGTCTAAAGTTTCCTATGGAAATTGCATGGAGAAAACACGTTTTGGGACCCCCCTTTTGTCTCGGCCACCCTTACTGAATCACCCCGAAACTTTCAACATAGGAGCTGATATGAACAAAGAATTAGTTTGGAAAATGTCATTAGGATTCATCAAACGACGCCAAAGTTATAAGCAAAACAGAAAATGCTCCTACTGTGGAAACTTGGTCCTAACTATAACTACCTACTGGCGACCGCCAGTGGGTAATATATATATATTGGCATGTTGAGGTGTATTTATTACACAAAATGCAGTGATATAAAAAACAATATTTCGAAGCACACAAAGGAGCTCATGAAGCAGTCTCATTCCCAGATTTTGCTTAAATTAGCTTACATAGCTTTCTGTTCATGCTGTTTAACCCCTTCGACGCTGATGACGAGCTCAGCTCGTCCTGAAGTACACCTCTCGTACGCTCATGACGAGCTGAGCTCGTCATGAACCGCGGGATTTTTAAATCTTCAGCGCACAGCGGGAAAATGCGCTGCACCGATAGTGTTAAGGATGTGCATTAAAGTTGCCTAAAACACAGTTGTATTGGCTGAGTGGGAGGAAAAGTTCTGTTAAAAGAAACTGTACAATAGAGACCAAGATGCATGGTTGGTTACTGAGGAAAAAATGCAAATGATTATCTTTAAAAGCATGTCCACCCTTTGCCTGAATACCTACCCTGCATTGCCACGTGCTGCTTTTGAAAAATCATGAACTCTTTCCTGAAAAAGTCGAAGGAAGAAGCACTTGACAAGGCAGAGAGCATTAGCTACAAAGATTTGAAAAGAGGAAAGGCTGACAATGAAACTATGACAAGCAATGTGTGTGAGACTGGCTGCTACCTGTTTTTTTAAGATAGCTATTTGTTGTGTTAATGTGTACATTTCTAGTTAACCAACACCATAGATATAAGTAAAGGGATTCGGGAAAAAAGTAATGTAGATAACAAGTTTTATACTTTGATTTATGTTACCACCTCTGCCAGCGCCACAAGAAAGCCTCACCTGAGAAGCAGCAGCATTATGAAACATCCAGTGCAACCAGTGCTGTACGAACAGCTGAACCAGGATCCGCCGGCCCTCAGGAGAAATTATGGTTCAGCCCCCATTTACCCAGCAAACGCAGAAGATTGGCAGATAAAATCAGGTGAGGTTGTTGGACACGTGCACACACACTTGTGCACACACACACACACGTTTATTTTAGCAGATTGGGTGTTATTTATTGCACAGAATGCAGTGGTACAAAAAAACGTATTTTATATGGAACACTGAAACCATTGTTTGGGCCACTAGGATCATGTGTCATGGATGACCAAATCGTTCATTAAACTGATCTAAATGATGTGGGTAAAAAGCTAGATTATGAGAAATATTTTCTGGAAGTGTTGTTTTCATCAATTTGAGCTGGAAGAACATTTTTGTGAAATCTTTAAATCCGTCAAATTATGTGGCAAATATGGTGAACTCACAATTATCTAGTAACCGTTGCAGCCACAGAATAGCATACATCCACTGGCCATCACCATTGTCCAATTGTCAGCAGTTTATTCACAAATGTTAGCCTAAATAGTAAATATTGTAATTCTAATCAGTGGCCATTGTTAGAGGGACTTTGAAGAAAAATGTGTTTTGTTACTGACTACCCAAAAATAACCATGTAATATGATAAAAATATATATATAGGAGCCATGACGGCGGACAAACTGGCCGCATAGACGCCCGGCTCCGCCGCTCGCCCTCGCCTCCTGCACCATCCTGTTAATGATCCTGCATCCCAGCCGTGACCCCGTGCAGATGAGCGCAGGCGGGGCCCGACCGTGTAACTCTGGTTCGGATACCGCCCCAGACGACCGACAACCGTCGTCGTGAAGTTTCCGGCCTTTGCTGTGGGCGAGCCGGGACCTCGGGTGGCACTGCAGCCGACTCGGAAGTGATAAACATCGGCCCAGGTCGGCCATGGTGGTCCGGTGCCCCGAGTGGAGAACTGGAACTGCACGCTGCCGTGGGTACAGGGCGAGTAGCGGCGCTGGACCTTCGAGCTCCGCGGCACGGGTTTTCCGCATGTGCCTATGATTGTGGAGACAATAGGCTGCGAGGCAGAGTGAACTGCCCGGATCGGATTTTCTGCCGGAGTGTGACCATACACCATTCGAAGTTGCTATCTGTGGGAGATTTCTCGCCCAGTTACGGCTGGTAAGCGAAGTGCGGCACTGTGCGTGTGTGTGGGCTCGAGTGTGCTTCTTCATGACCCCTTCGCACACTGCAAGTTGTTAATCGGACCCCGACTGCCTGTCGAGCCGGCTCCCTACCTGTCCCTGGAGGAAGAAGGGTTTGTGTATGTTTGGCGGAGGAGGATGGCACCTACAATGAGAGATGTCTTGCTGGCTATCAAAGACTTGCACTCAGCCCTGAAAAGTCGGTGGATGGTCATAAATGCCTCGTAGTCGGTCACTTCTCCTGCCACAGGACTTCTAGAGGTGGATGGATGCAAAGAGGAATGGATGCCCGAACTACCCCAGGTTGTTGACGCCGAGGATCCCCAGGGAGGTGTGGTGTTGGACTTCGGGATCAGTGAGCACAATGGCCGGGACTGCATGTCTGTTGCCCTTTTTACCTCCCTGCCGGTTGATCCGCTTCCTGACCACCAGCATTTTGCCTCTTCGATGACGATAAGTGTACCCTGGTGGATTGAGTCTGAGTCATTGTCGCGGTATCTGCCGAGTGACTTGGTTGCCCCTACTGATATTGTTGGTCCATTTAGTCTGTTTGCTCATGCAATGGGGAGATTGTCGACTTCTGCTCGGACCGGACAGGGTTGAACGCTGACTGTCTATGATACTTCATGAGTGACCCCGGTGCCGACGTGGAACATGGCTTGTGTTTGAGACCTTGGGGGGTTGGGATGAAAGTAAATTGATGCTCACCTTTCATCTTGGTGGGCTTACGCTTTTTAGGTTGTGGGGGAGGAGGGTGTGATTGGTGCTGGAGCTAGGGCCCTCCCCCGTTTTTTCCCACTTTCGGGGTCTTACTGGGGCGACAGGCATGCCTATAGGGGGGGGTGGACCATGGCCTTCTGCTGGTATGCAGGGTGTGGGGTTGGGGGATGGGACGTGTTTTATGTTCTTTCTTTGTTTCTATGGCCCTACTTTCTCCTTTTCTTCTTCTTCCTGTATCCTTTTTTCTTATTTCCTATATACTTAGTTACTAGGTGAGGGATCGGGGTCCAGTTTCATTGGGAAGACTTCTGTGATGTGTACTTAGGTAACTTAGCCGCTGCCTTTTGCTTTCATGAGTAGGACGCTGCGGTCCAGTACATAATGGTTGTTACTTCATATCCTGTTTTAGCTTCCAACCTGTGAATTTCTATTGTAGACTGTTATCCTGCTCTAAGACTTACTCAGACTCTGATTTTGCAATATCGCATGCTATAAGATCCTCATACCCTTATTATAAACTGGAATCCTCTCATATCCTGGAACATTGTGGACAAATTAATCCATCAATCCTGACTTAAAAGGCTACGTCGAACTTTACAGTATTGTTGACTCTCGCTGTGCGAGGCTCTGAATCCTTCTGTGTTGTTGTCCAGTGATTTTTTGGCCTGTGCCTACAATTCCCTGTAATGCTACAAATGAGGTTTTCCAAATAAAAATTTTATTAAAAAAAAATATATACTTATCATGTGTAATATGATCCTGTATTGCCATTAAAGGGTGCGATGACATTTGTAAAACATTCTGTCTTCGGCTTCTTGGTTTATGGCATCACCAGAAACAACTATGGCAGTTTTGTACTAAATTACAAGGTTAATCGTTATTTATCTTATATCCAGAATGAAATCGAAATGGAGAAATTCACACATCACAGAATTAGAAGAAAAATCTGCATGATTTATTCCCACGTTTTTTAGTTCACCATGGCAAACAACAAGGTACACGCATTCCAGCTTGCGCCTTGTTCATGGCCTACAGTTTTTTTCCCCAAAGACACCACATATACTGTGGTTTAAGAACTGTGAAAAGGGACTGACCAATATAATTATATATATAGAAATAGCGTTCCAAACAAATCAGTGATAACGAAGCCAGAGGAATGCTGCTTTATTATACCTTGCTCAAACTTTTAATATGCGCTCATTAAATAGACTAAATATTACTTTAATTAAAATTAATGTTTAACAATAATGTATCAAAGAATGATCTGTTAAAAATATAACGCAATCAGTGTATAAATGTAAAATGTTGCACTTAAGAACTTCAATCATTAATACAACATAATAGTGTGACATTTCATAAGTCATTGTCTCCCTGATTTTAGACCTACTGGTGTGTCCATTACAAAAAATATCGTAGATGTAGAAAGTAAAGCCCATGTGGGTGCATATGAAACACCAAACACTCTTAAGACATCACATTTCACATTTTAATGATCCATATTAATTCCGTATGAACATACAAATCCCATTTGGGTAGTGACCACTATAAGCAGCAGCCATAAGCATTAGATGGAACCAGTACTCAATGTTCCTGTATTAATGATCAGAGTTTGTCACTGCAACTTCACACATTTGACTGATCACGTGATATTTTTACAGACCCTTCTTCCAATTCTTCAATGATCTCTGTACAAAAGGATGGATGTAAGTACGTGAAGTCTCTTGTGCATCAATTTTTATGAAGATAATCTGATCGACGTAGAGGCCTTACACTTACATGAATTTTGTTTCTTTGAAATCTCAGTAGCATCTCTTAAAATCACAGCATGCCTGCTAGGTAAGAAATATTTGTTCTTCAGCTTTTAAAGCAGATGACGCCACAGCTTAATTTAAGGTTGCTTAGATAGAAATATTGTACTTCAGAGGCGATACACATAGTTTGCCATTTCCTTTCAGAGTTGCAAGTAATAAACTCACTATGATTGGTGTGTCTAGTTCTTGAATTGGTAAGAGCTGTAGATAGCTTTACTTGTCATTCATTTGGTTTCTTCTGGATTCCCATCAGGATGTGTTTTCGACCTCTTCTAAAGCCGTCATTTAGTTGGGAACGGCCAGAAGTGTTTTAGCTCCCATTGGCAGCCACACACAAACACTCCGTTTTCTTCTTCTTTGCCAACTTGGTTTTAATTGGCGTTCATAATTTGGCCTCGATTCTTGCAACTGGATAATCCTTCTTTGACTGGACGTTGTTGGAGTTTTTTTTCCCCATTCGCGTTTTTGATGTGTCCGGTTTGTTACTTTACACTTAGAATGTTTATTTTTTATTTTTATTTACATCAACAGTAGACTGTCCTCCTTTGTTCTGGAAACCCATAACGAGGTCAAGGAAGGAGAATGGGTATGCGGGTGCGTGGTGGAAAGCCGCTGAACAGTTCAAAGACTATAGTTAGCGCACTTCGTACCGGGAATAGGAACAGCCCAGCAAATGTTTTGGGGGAAAATAGGCAGAACAAATACTAATCGGTGCTGCTAGGAGAGGAAGGGTCTGTTACCAGTACAACCCTAGTTTAGCCCTTCAAAGAAGGGGACAAAGCAGAAAAACAAAACTCCAGTCCGAGCACGCAAAGAGCAGGCCAAAATCAATAATGTAGTAAACACAGGTGTAGTCGTAGTCCACTTTTTATCCAAAAAGTTCAGTTTGGGTCACACGATATCTAATATCTTTACAGCCAATATTCAATCCAATTGCTTTTCATAAGTGTGTTGTCAATCCAATCCACGTAGTCAGCATATACTCCTTCAGTACGATATACTTGATACAGCCAACAAGTGTTTCCTCATTCGGAAATTGATACCTTGACTTCTTTAGGGCTATTGGCCTGAAGAGGTCAGGGCAATTGTGAAACAATCAATGTTTTGTCTCGGGAACACCACAAAAGAACTGAAAAGACACTTAGGAAAACAGAATCTGCAACAGATGTTTAGGGAACGGAAAAAATTGAAAACAAAACGACTTTTATTTTGGAAAGGACCGCCGCCACGTGGTTGGGAGAATTAACATAACAAGTAATCTGAGGCATTGCGGATGGAGCATACCCCCTTTAGGTTCTGCCATAGTGCCACCACGTTTGTCCAGGACAGTTACGAGGTGTATAACATTAGTCTGCAGAATGATCACAGCTTAGAGGGGTATGATGCATGTACCAAGTACCTGCCCAATACCTTAAATACCAGCGAGAGGTACAGTTAAACGCATTAAGCCATGACACAGTCCCAGTATGAACAACCCTCCTTACGAGGCCTAGGGCTGTCTAGCGACTCGGAGAACCCCAAGGAAACAGAAGTTGCACAGGGTGAAGGACCCGACTCTGAGGGGGCCATCGTATGTCGAAAAAGAGAAATCTTGGAAGGAAGGGGAGTCAAAGTGCTAGGTGATATCACACGGGTGCAGTGGGACCAAGCTGAGACCCTCTGTCTCAAAGTCCTCGAAGAGTACCTCAGTGGCAAAGCATTTGGTGATCGAGGAGAAGCCTTGTACAAAAGCAATCCCCACAGCTCTGAGTCAAGATACAGTTGGTGGTAAACCCTCAGAATCTGCCTGGACTATGAAAGGGGATAAAGAGTGTGGGAGGGAAGAGGAGCCTAAAGAGTATGCCAATATGGCAGGCCTTGACGCTTGACACTGAACAGAAGGCTATCAATGTTGAAAATAGGAAGAACCACCTCAAGGCCAAGATGAAAGTGCTGATAAAGAGGAACAATGAGTCCAATATTGCATCAAGGGATTCCGAATCCCCTTCAGTGCCCTTCATTGCTGAGAAGGCCTGCAAAGAAGAGCAAGCAGACCAGCCCTCAGTGATGCCAGAATCATACATAGATGAAGAAGAGGAAATCTACAAAGACGGGATTCAGGAGGAAGGTCATTTCGAACAGGGGTAGAAGCATCAGATGTCTGAAGTGGCCGGATTGATGTGCATATGGCTGGGTCCAAACTGTGGTGGCATGGTGTGCAAAATAGCAATGGACTGGGATGCGGCTATTAGTAATTACAAGTGGCTGAGAATAATTCAAGCATCCATCCATTTTTTTATATGCTTAAGTTACACAACATAACATAACACCTTCTGAGCAAAAACTGTAACACACTAAGGGTCTCTATTAAATGAACAGACACTCAGTAGCAGTGGTGGGGAGGCTGCCAGTTGCTGTCCATGCATACTGATTGGCCCAGCAGGAATGCTGGGGTTGCCAGGCACTTTGCACAGTGAGTGGCCTGCAATGAAGATACTTTCTCCCAAAGTGGATTTGCTTCGCCACATGATAGTAAATCAGCAGACCAGCAGGAAGAAATGTCCTCTCGAAGCAGAATCATTTTGATCTTTAATGCTCTCTCTCTGGATTGCAAAGGCATATTAAAGTGGCAAAATGCCTTCACAAACACTATCTGACACTCTACACATCAAATTGCTGTCTTGTGGGCTGATACATAACGCAACTGAAGCCATCAAGGAAGCTAAGTGTCGACTCTGTGTATGCTGTCTTGTGTGCTGATTCAAAATATGATTAATGCTGTGACAAAGGAATAGCTGAAGGATGCTAGCCTGAAACCTATATCAGCTCTGGGTGGGGTAAGGAGAGAGGTTCAGGTGCAGACCCAATCGTGGTTCAGTAACCACCACTGCAGATCTTTTGCATTCTCCTCCAAAATCTGGATGCGGTCAGAGAGACCCCCTTGACGTTGGGCCCACTGAGACTTCAGAGCCCGCTTATGCCACCTAGTGTGCTTGACTAGCAGGATGCAGGAGGCCATCAGTCCCAGCAGACTCAGAGTCAACCTCACTGAATTCCAGGACTCGAGGGTGAAAGATTGGCCTAATAGCCTACATGTCCTGCACTCTACTTTCTGGGGGAAAGGAATGAAACCGGACAGTGTTCAGAATGGCTCAGATGGAAGGGAGAGTCTGAGAAGGGGTCAGGCTGTGGAATGCAGATATCTGTCTTTATGGGGACTGTAATCTGGCCCCAGAGGCCAGGTGTCACAATCTCTGCCCCCACCCCCATATATTCCGCCAGGCTCACAAATGGCAGAGGACGGTTATCTCAGTTGCATGCCCAATGGTTTACAGTGGTCTCTGATGCCAGATGTGCTCCCCCGGCCTCTGGTGTTGACCGGTGCTAAACACCATGGCACGCAAAGAGTTTGATGCCTAGAAATGGTAACTTTCCATACGTGGAAATTTCCACACAAGATATGCCAAGCCCACCGTTACCATTGGAGCAGGTTTGGCCTAGCAAATCAATTGATAGAAAACATCATGAGGTTGTGCTACTGCAATCCATTATTGCAGCTTAAAATACAGGCAACCTCTTCCCATGCTAACTTAAGGGAAGAGCAAACCTCCTCGATAGCGTAATCCTTGTGGGTCTTCCATACTACTTGGGCAGCAAACACCAATGGGTGCCTGCCTAGCTCTTCACCTTCCATCCGAGTGGAGGTGAAAGGCTCCCCTCCGGCTGGACTGTGTTTGTTACGGGTCCAGCCGCAAGGGCGCTCTCACAGAACTTCTGGGTCAGGTCAGACACGTGTGTAAACGTACAGTCCATGCGAATGCGCACACCAGCGTCCAATAACAGATCGGACACATAGGTAAACCACACCAGTAGTGCAGGTGCGCACCCAGGTAGCAAAGGCAGGCCTGACCTACGTTTACGTCGTGAGGTTCCGTGACAATTGTCAGTGGTGTTTTCGACTCGCACGAATATGGTCGAGTCTAGTATCTATGAACCGCAAATGACGAGTTTAATAAGTGTGCGCAGTTTCGCTGTGCTAACTTAAACCGTTCGTTTGTTACGTGGGCTTTTTCATCTGTACCCACGGGTTCCATCTTAGATACGGCATCCATTTTGTCTCTTGCCCTCAAGTAGTCAGCGAACGGACGCTGTCCGCTTCGCGACCCTGGGACTCCCAAGATATTTGCGGAAGACACATGTCCTTTGAAAGTGTCTTTATGACGAGGGGGTTTGCTACTGTAAGGCAGGTGGCGCCGCTTGAGGCTCATCTTGCCGCACGGACTTATTGTCTCAGCCGTGCATCTCATTAGGCACGTCCCTTTGATGCCTGTATCTCGTGCTTCCCGGCACCTCCCCTTTTACACCCTTTCCGATCTCCCCACTGTCTCCGTCTTCCTCTGCACCTGTTTTCGTTCCTGTTTCAATCCACTTTACTGCTGATTGGAATTTGCTAATGGTGGGAAGATGGGTTTTTACAGTTGGGAACCGCCAAATGTTTCCGCACTTATGTTCCGGACCTTGTATGTTTCAAAGCGACCAAAGCGACCCCTCTGGGAGCTCGATGTGGGAACTGAGTTGTAAACCTTTGTGTTTAATGTTAGCCTATGGGTAAAAACTGTATAAAAGGAGCGATCCACAAAACCAATTTGAAGCAGTCTCCCCGAACTACACTCGATGTACTTCCTGTGACTTCTGTGTTCCCTGCAGTAAATAAACCTTGACTCTTTGACGCCGAAGGAAGTGTCCCGTGTCTCTGTGACTTGTACGCCGGAACAGGTTACCCACGAAGGTTTCAGGTGTTGTGCCCTGGCACCGCTGGGTCCAAAAGAACCCAGTCCTTCAGTTGGCGCCCAACGTGGGGCTGCATCAGTGGTACCGGTCCAAGCCCGACGATCGTGAGGAACTTCGTGTGAAATCTCCGAGGGAAGGTGCACCCCGCTTCATCGATCCTGTTGTCGAAATAAGTGGCCCGAAGACTTTTCCCGCGAAGATTCCCGCCTCCTAACGGCTGCGACGGACTGCTGCCCTGACTGTAGACCTGTTTTGGCGCCTGGCGTAGACCTTGGTATAGCGAGACGATAGACGGGCCTTCCTGAGGACGCCATTGATCTTTGAGTTAAGTATTTGTGGGTCGCTCCCGGAATCCTTGGTTGTAGACACTTTAGCGAGTGTCTTTGTTGTAAACACTAGTGGTTTGTTGTTGTTGTACACGCTGTGTGAGTGTTTTTGTCGGTGACACTTTGCTAGCGTAACTTTGTTGTTGTATTTGTTTGACGACTGCAGCCGCCAAAGACCGAGGGTTTTGTTCTTGCTGGGACTTGGTAAATCCCGTAACCCTTGAAGTTTGTGAAACTCGGCTAGCGTGCAAGATGCCTGGTCGCAGTACTTTGTTCAGTTGCTTTAGACCTTGTGGTGCGGATTCCCTGCTGGAGGACTCGTGTCCGATACCTCCGGTAGGAACTCCTACTTATGACTTATATAGCAAACATGGGCTAGGCCCGATTGCTTTTAACGATTATTGGATAAAATATACAAAGAAAGACGGCGATCTTCGTTGGCCACCTCATGGTAGCTTCGAAGCGTCGATCTTAGATAATTTGGAAATTAAGTTGTTCGAACGTAAATCTAGGCCGGCCATGTTTGATGCCTTTCGGTTGTGGCGCAAAGAAGCCCGACAGAAAGAAATCAGACAGACTAAACGTAGTGAGCGAGATAATGTTGCTACCATTGTGAAGAAAGCTGAGCAGTTTCAGCGTGATAAGGAGGATAAGGATAAGGAAGTGTTTGAGAGGCTACAACGTATGACCATAGATAAATGCTATCCTGCTTTGCCTACGGAGTCGGATAAGAAGGAAGAGGCAGTTGAGGATCCTTTAATGTCCTATCTTATGAAGTCGCCACCTCCGTACGTACAGGGTACCGCAGCTCCTGTGGTCCCTGCCGTACCTGTTCTCCCACCTGTTATTCCTCCGCCTATTCCTCAACCTGCACCCGCTCTTCCGACTGTTCCTGCTCCTGTGCCTGTTTCTATTCCTACTGCTCCTCCGCTTCCACATACTCCTGCTCACACTACTGCTCCTGTGTTGTTAACCCCTGTCGTTGCTAATGTTTCTACTCCTCCTCTTGTTAGTCCTGTGTCTTACTCTTGTCCCTCTACTCGTAACCATAGTTCTCCCATTGCGACAAATTTTTTCCAGTCGCTCGGACCTGTCTTTGGGTCCGCTGGTTCTGATGGTCCACAGAGACGTAGCCAGCTTCCTGGTAATAGGGAACGCGCTGCGCTATACAATATGGCGATGGGTTGGATGGACAATCCGCAAAGAAATCCACCCCGAGTCGTTCTTGAAACATTTAGTCAATTCAACATACCGACTCAGAGATATGTGTTTGACGAAATGTGTAAACTCCTACATGATCAGATAGCGGCTGTTGCGCCTGACGAGGTGCTGACCGCCCTGTCCAATCTTCAGCTTCAGTTCGCAACTGGACTGATAGTCGATACTAATGTCCGACGAGCTATTGAGCAGTTGCTGTCTTATCGCCTTGCTCCTATTCCTCACGCACTGTTTGTTGAGGATCTTGAACGCCAACAAGCTGAGTCTGGCCAATACCCTATGCGTGAAGTTCCGCCGGTTTGGGTACCTGCTGATAATACTGATGTTAATAACCCAATAGCGGCACATTTCCAGAGAGTATGGATACATCTCCCATGGAAACGATCGGAAGTGCTTCAGGTGAAACAAACTTTGCCTGATCCTCGCAAAAATCCTGCGGGGTATTACAAAGAATTATCGCAGCTTGTGGATGCTACGGTAATGAATCTTGCCGATATTGACATGTTGTTTGGCAATGTCGTACCGCAACCGGTATGGGCCAAGATTCGTCATCAAGATCACGTAAATGAATTAGGTGGTGATTGGGCTGCCATTACAGCGGCAGACGCTGGACAAGTGGCTGCTGCTAAACCCGATCAGTTGATTGCACTTCTTCCCCAGCGAATCATTACATTAATGAAAACGCTTATGCCAGCCATGAAGGTAAATTGGGACAAGTTGTCAGCCTGTAAGCAAAAGAAAGATGAGAGTGTTTCAGACTTCTTTACGAGGTTTGAGGAAACATTTGTTGATCATAGTGGACAGGATATGGGTACTGAGGGTGGACAACGGCTGTTTGTGGATAAATTTGTATCGAACTTATTGCCCGATTTGTGCAATAAATTGAAGAATTCAGAAAGTGCGTGGGCCGTTTCTACCTCAGCTCAGATTCTGGCTACGGCACAATATTATGAAAATAGAGAGAAAGAAGAAAATGACCGAGCTGATAAAAAGACGAAAGAGCTGAAAACTAAAGTGTTGTTACAACAAGCATATCCGCCGCGTTCTAATCAGAATGCGTCTCAGCAGAATAGATCACAGTCGCAATCGAATCGATCGCAATCGCGTAATGATTCCTCTTTCAACAGATCTTCGTTGGGGTACAATCAATGTGCTTATTGTAGACAGGAGGGACACATTAAATTTGATTGTCCTGTTTTAACTGATCGTAATAGTGGTAATTCGTTTAGAGGAGGCCGTGGTGGTTCACAGAATGCATCACGTGGTAGAGGTCGTGGTGCTCAGAACGACCGCTCTGACAACTCATCAAATTCTAATAACTGTTTCGACCAACGTGGATCATCGCAAGGACGATCTGCGCAGTACAATGTAGACGATTATTACGTCGATCAGGGAACTGACGACAGTAATTACTAGGACAGCCAAAGACAAGGAGAGGGAGTGGTATCAGTTCCGGTCGATCAGAGAGGGCCTTACGTCGCAGTTGCTGCATCGGGCGTCGTTGAGCCTTTTCTGTTGGACACTGGTGCAGCGAAAAGTTCTATCATGCATTCGAAACTCCCTGGCGCACCTTTGTCTGGCTTAACAAATGTATCCGTTGGATTCTCTGGCGCCCCCGTTAGCAATCCAGTTTCGCGCCCTTTGCCCCTTAAAATTGGGCCTCGTGAGCTTGAAGCTCCGTTGATTTTAACCACTGGTTGTGGTGAGAATCTTTTGGGTCTGGATTTGCTTAAACGTTTGTATGCGACTTTGTATTGTTCTCCTGCGGGGGTAAAGCTTACGTTCGGAGAGAAAGTAGTCTCTCCCATGTATTTGTCCCTCGAAAAGCTTCCACCGGAATTGGATTCTCTTCCTGCGTCTTTGTGGGCGACGGGTCCAAACGATGTGGGCCTACTTGATATCTCCCCTTATGTTGTTCAGTTGAAATCGAATGTGCGGTTGCCGCGTATTCCCCAATACCGTATCTCCCTTGATGGTGAACGAGCTTTGTTAGCGATCATCTATGACTTGATCGAGAAAGATGTTATTGAGGAGACTCGGGGAAACGTGTGCAATAGCCCTGTACTGCCTATTCTTAAACGTACTGATCCTACCAAACCGCCTGTTTATCGTTTTGTTATCGATTTACGGGAGGTGAATAAAATTGTGGTTCCTCAATTTCCTGTTGTGCCTGACATCACGGCGCTACTGACTCTGATTCCAGCTACTGCATCATGGTTTTCGGTGATTGACTTGAAAAATGCGTTTTTCAGCATCCCGATTGCCGAAGAGAGCAGAGACCTTTTCGGTTTCTCTCTTGGTGGACGTAGCTTCCGGTTCAAACGCGCTCCTCAGGGCTACTGTGAAAGTCCATCGATTTACAGTCAAGCTTTGAAGGGTCAACTGGATGCGTTTAGGTTGCCGGCTGGTGCGGCTTTAATCCAATATGTCGACGACTTATTGGTGGCTGCTGATACTCAGGACATTTGCAAACTTGCTACGGTATCGTTGCTGCAACATCTCTGTGACTTACATCACAAAGTGTCACCTTCTAAACTCCAATATTGTTGTCAAGAAGTAACCTATCTAGGTCACTTATTGTCAAAGGAGGGAAGGAGATTGACCCCAGAGAGAATTGCAGCAATTGCGCGAATGGCTGTGCCACAAACCCAAAGAGATGTACGTGCCTTTCTAGGTATCACGTCGTACTGTAGGCAGTGGATTCCAAATTTTTCATTGCTAGCGAAACCATTGGTGGCTCTTACGTGCAAGGATGTTTCAACTCCTTTACCATGGACGGAAGAATGTCAGAAAAGTTTTTCTGAATTACGTGATTCATTGTGTTCGGCTCCTGTGTTAGGTACCCCTGACTACAGTAAGCCGTTCACGTTATATGTTCACGAGAGAGAAGGCTGTGCGTTGAGTGTCTTAACGCAACCTTTTGGTGGTAAGCAACGTCCATGTGCATATTTTTCCTCGACCTTAGACCCAGTAGCTAGAGCATTGCCGAGTTGTTTGAGAGCAACTGCGGCAGCTGCGGTCTCCATCCGACAATCAGCAGGATTGGTCATGGATAATATGCTTACGGTGATGGTTCCGCATGCAGTCGATACTCTTTTGAATCGAACGAAAACTCAGCACTTGACGAGTGCAAGGTTGTCTGGGTACGAATTGACGCTCTTGGCAAGCCACATTCAAATAAAACGTTGTAATGTCCTAAATCCGGCAACTTTGTTACCGATTAGTGCAGAGTCAGATCAAGTAACAGAACATGACTGCTACTTGCGTACAGAGGAGGAAACAAAAGGTCGAGTGGACCTTAAAAACACCCCATTGGAAGACCCTGACGGCACCCTGTATGTGGATGGGTCATGTTTTAAATTGCCGAATGGTGATGTGACTACTGCTTATGCTGTTGTGACGTTGAATACTGTTGTTGAGACTGCGAGATTGAATCAGAATTCTGCCCAAGCTGCAGAGCTGATTGCTCTTACTAGAGCATGTGTATTAGCGAAAGGGAAACGTGTGAATGTGTACACCGATAGCCAGTACGCTTTCGGTGTAGCACATAGCTTTGGACGATTGTGGCGAGAGCGTGGTTTCTTCACGTCGCATGGCACGAAAATACAGCATGGCCAGCTCGTGAACGATCTTTTGGATGCATTGACTTTGCCTGCTCAAGTTGCAATTGTTAAGTGTAGTGCGCATCGCAAGGTGACGGATGATGTTGGTCGTGGTAACGCGTTTGCAGATGAAATTGCTAAGGAGACTGCCCGGAACCTTAGCACTCGAATGTATGTGACGAGTTCGGTTAGGTGGCCTACAGAATCGAGTATGTGTGAGAATACTATAGAGAGCGTGAAAGCGATTCAGAATGAGGCCACCGACACGGAAAAGATGAAGTGGAAAGAAAGCACGGGAAAGTTGGATGTGAATGGTTGTTGGATTGATTTGTCGGATCAGAAAAGATGGATGTTGCCTGATGCGTATGTGCTGGCCGTTGTGACAATGGCACATGGGTTAGCACATATCAGCGCGAAAGGCATTTGCAAGTTGTTGTCGCCTGTATGGAAGAATGATGGCATTACAAAGTGTGCTGAACGTCTGGTGAAGAATTGTATGGTGTGTATAATGTACAATCCTGGCAAAGGAACCCCAACTCCCCCTGGCAGTTTTGCTCCTCCTTCGTATCCCTTTGAGGTGATCCAATTGGACTTCATCCATATGGAGCGATGCAATAACTTGAAATATGTTTTGGTTGTGGTTTGCGCATTCTCCCGATGGATTGAGGCCTATCCCCTCAAAGAAAACACTGCTTTGTCTACTGCGAAAATCCTACTGAAGGAATACTTTCCTCGGTACGGAATGCCTAGAGTCGTGTGGTCAGATAACGGAAGTGAGTTTGTCGGAAGTGTGATGAAGAATGTGTGTAAGGGCCTTGGAATTAATCAGAAATTCCATAGCGCCAATCATCCCCAGTCAGCTGGATTGGTTGAAGGTTACAATGGTACCCTTAAGCTAAAATTAGCGAAGATTCAGGCTACGACTGGACTTTCGTGGCCTGACGCTTTGCCTCTAGCATTACTGTCAACGAGGGCGACTGTACACTCCCGAATAGGGCTTAGTCCCTATGAAATAGTGTTCGGCCGTCCTGCGAATGTGTGGGGGGTTCCTAGGCCAGGTATATTTGTTGATCTTGAGTATCCGATGTTGATTGACTACTTACATGACTTGACTGCTAAACTGAGGTTAATTCATCAACAGGTTTACGACGCCTTGCCGACGCAGACGGAGGGTCCAGGCCACCAGCTCCAGCCCGGTGATTGGGTTGTCACCCGTAATTTTTCGCGCAAGAAGAATCTGGACCCCCGCTTTGTTGGACCTCACCAGGTGCTCTTGGCCACGAGGACTGCCGTTCGTCTTGAGGGACGGAAGAACTGGGTACATGCTACCCATTGTAAGCGAGTCCCTATTCCTTTGCCGGCAGACCCGTGGGTGAGGAAAGGCATTGCGTCAACAGAAGCAGAGACATTGCCGGCGTTTGTACCTTTTAGCGACGCACAACTTGTTGGTGAACACTCGGCGCAGCAGAAAGCCACTGTTGGAACATTGTCAGCAAAAGACTCAAGACCAAATCAACAAACTGATCAGCAGGACGCTGTCTCTTCAACGGATCCTTTATTTGACGAGCAGACACGTCCCGGGAAACATCGATATTCTTTGCGTTCTCACACTAAGGACAAATAAATTTTTCTTGCTTTGCTGAAATTGATAACTGTAATATCCTCGTTTCCCCTGATCAACTTTGAACATTCGTATCGTTGAAACTTGTTTTGTACATACATCAAGCTTCTTCCTTGTATCTTTTTCCTTCCACAGCTGAATTATTGTGCTAAATAAATACATATTGTGTATTGAGGGCCGTAGGGCCGCGCGCGTACTTCCTTCTGGACAGTAGGTCTTGGCGCTAGGTTAAAGGCCGTCGGTTCCTAGGAACTCCTGGGGATTGACTATTGCTGCACAGAACGAAGTGCGTCAAGAAACGTTGCGGACGGTCGTAGGGAAATGGCATTTTCGAAGCTGAACGATTTGGAAGGAGCTCAGGCGTATAGAGTCAAACTGCAGAAACTCAGTCGTACTAAATGTTTTGTATTCCAGTTGTTTGTACTGTTTTTAACTGCTTCTGCATTCTTGGCGGGTGGGGTGTATTATGCTATGTCTTACTTTTTACTTCCTACCCCTACTCCTACTCCTTGCTCTAACGTTACTTCTACTGCTACTACTGCTTCTCCCCATTCCTTTCACATTTTACCGGAACACGAACAGGCTAGACGTGTAGAATTCCGCAACAATTCCTTTATCCAGCTCCTCCATCAGCATCAGTTAGTGGTTAACACTACTAATTGTTGGGTGTGTGGGTTGATGCCACATACTACGGGTAAGGGAATTCCATATCTGGTGTTACCGTATAGTTCCCAAGGGTCAGCTCGAGCATACCAAACAATGCTTCGAAGCGCACTAGGTTTCCACCCCTCTCCAGAACGTTCCCCCAAACCGGGTCCTACCTCGTGGCAGTGGGTGGTATCGATGATAATACAGGATTTGGAAGATGAGATCTATGATGCTTTTCTCATCCCTAAGGCAGAGGTACAAGCCTATAGGGCACCGGATAGAGGGGAATATAGTACGTTCACTAATGAAAAGCAGCTTAAAAGCTCGTCTCCAATATGGGTCGTACCCCACACTGGTAATCTTTGTCTTGTGGGTCGTGGTTCGCAAGCCTCACTTGGAGTAAGTGCTTGCACTGAAAGTTACGTTCTGTCAATGTCCCCGATCCCTGTGTTTCTGGCTGCCAAGGGTACGTACTTCATCTGTCATGATCGTGCATATACATGGTTGCCCTCAGACTTTATGGGCTCGTGTTTTGTTGCAAATCTGTTGCCTCCGACGTTTACTGTAGATGCCGATTACCATAAGACTAGAGTTGTACGAGGCGTAATTAGCGAAGAGGATACTGCCGGTCAAGAGGCAGGAGACTTTTTCAAGGGTTTCCTCCCGTTTTGGGGACCTATGGTTAATAGTAGGAACCTGAGACATTTGACTCGAGTGGTAGAATCGACAGCTAATGTTACTGCCAGTGCCCTTGGTAATATCACCACAGAACTTCAGGCGGAGAGACTTATGACGTTACAAAACCGTATGGTTTTAGATGTCGTCTTGGCAGATCGCGGTGGGGTATGTAAAGTGATCCATTCGAGCTGTTGCATTTTCATTCCAGATAATGCTCCTACTGTCTATGAAGCCATCTCGAAGTTGCATAAGATCTCCGAATCCATACACGTGGATGTAGGGGATTGGACGCTACTCGGTTGGTTTTGGGGCCTGATGTCGACTTGGGGTTGGAAGATTCTGATGATCATCGGGGTTGTGGTAGTGTTCCTGTTCACGTGTTGCCTTTGTGTGCAGTGTGGTCCTGCCTTATGTGGCCTCTGTGCTACAACGTGTATGAGACAACCACCTGTTACCAAGGGGACTCGGTCGGACAGAGTTATGCTGCAGCGACATCTTGATGGTCTGATGAATATCGAATATGATTCCGACTAGTGCTTGCCTACATGAGGGCAAAAGGAGCGTCTGAGGTTCCGTGACAATTGTCAGTGGTGTTTTCGACTCGCACGAATATGGTCGAGTCTAGTATCTATGAACCGCAAATGACGAGTTTAATAAGTGTGCGCAGTTTCGCTGTGCTAACTTAAACCGTTCGTTTGTTACGTGGGCTTTTTCATCTGTACCCACGGGTTCCATCTTAGATACGGCATCCATTTTGTCTCTTGCCCTCAAGTAGTCAGCGAACGGACGCTGTCCGCTTCGCGACCCTGGGACTCCCAAGATATTTGCGGAAGACACATGTCCTTTGAAAGTGTCTTTATGACGAGGGGGTTTGCTACTGTAAGGCAGGTGGCGCCGCTTGAGGCTCATCTTGCCGCACGGACTTATTGTCTCAGCCGTGCATCTCATTAGGCACGTCCCTTTGATGCCTGTATCTCGTGCTTCCCGGCACCTCCCCTTTTACACCCTTTCCGATCTCCCCACTGTCTCCGTCTTCCTCTGCACCTGTTTTCGTTCCTGTTTCAATCCACTTTACTGCTGATTGGAATTTGCTAATGGTGGGAAGATGGGTTTTTACAGTTGGGAACCGCCAAATGTTTCCGCACTTATGTTCCGGACCTTGTATGTTTCAAAGCGACCAAAGCGACCCCTCTGGGAGCTCGATGTGGGAACTGAGTTGTAAACCTTTGTGTTTAATGTTAGCCTATGGGTAAAAACTGTATAAAAGGAGCGATCCACAAAACCAATTTGAAGCAGTCTCCCCGAACTACACTCGATGTACTTCCTGTGACTTCTGTGTTCCCTGCAGTAAATAAACCTTGACTCTTTGACGCCGAAGGAAGTGTCCCGTGTCTCTGTGACTTGTACGCCGGAACAGGTTACCCACGAAGGTTTCAGGTGTTGTGCCCTGGCACCGCTGGGTCCAAAAGAACCCAGTCCTTCAGTCGGCACCATTCCCTAACGTGTCGAAAGGGTGTGCGCTCTTTCACACGGCCGCCTCGAGGCTCCACTTGAGAACCAGCATGTGCACTGGCTTGCAGTTGTAGGCCAGCTGCCCTGGTCTCCAGGACATCCATGGTGTCTATGCGCTATCTGGCTGATAACAGCGGTTCGATATTAAGCAATTCCTTGGTGCCAATGCGCACAACAGCCCATCTTGGCTGGCTCCTGGTGGGCTCCTAGGAAAATCACAGGAGCAAAGGCTCAGGCCAACCGGCACTATCCGACGGGTACCCAGGCCCAGCACAGCCATGGTGCTAGTGCACCATGGCTGTGTCATGACATGCAGAAGATCTGTTTCAACCCCCCACTAAGCACCACCCTACGAAAGGTAGGAAGGGTGTACGCACTTCTACACTGCACCACCATTGGGGAAGGGCTCCGGCCCTATGGCCGCAAAGGGGCCTCTGCAATCTCAGGAGAGGTCCCGAGGATGGAAACTGACCCCCGAGGTAGTGGGACCTCACCTAGGAGCTCACTCCTGTTCAGGCAGCAGTCATGCTCAGTTCCCCACCCGGCTATTCACCTACCTCGAGCTTCATCCCTTGGGACATATCCTAGGGCCGCTCTGGTAGTAGGCGAGTGCCCCTCCAGATTGAATTACCAGTGGAGATGCCAACCTGAGTAGGAGACATACTTGGCAGGCAAGTCCTGTTGGGCATGATCAGTGCCGCATACCCCTACTCGCCAATGCCATACCTGCCCTGGGTATATGGTGTACCTTTTCATAGGGCCCTCCCAGGTACCACGTGTTACCCAATTGTGCAAGCACCCCACTCCTAACCTGTGTAGGGAGGGTGCTCGTACCTTCTAACTGCAGTACAGTGGGAACATGCCCTGAGTTATAGGGCCACAAAGAGCAAGTAGGCGAAGAGTAGGACAAAAAAGCAAAAAGTTTCAGGAATGATCCCCTTAAGAAGGCAATGTCTCCCACTCCCCCTTCTGGGAACTGGACTTCATCATTTAATACCATTCTAAATTTAGGAATCTGCACACTGGTCACAACCAATTTGCTTTTGGGGCATAATATCTGGGGAAGTAGGCAGACACAAAAGCCAATGACATCAGCATGCAAGAGTGACACCTATAAAAGCTCTGCACATCATTTCCAGAGCAGAACGGCATCAGTGGGGAACCGCACGGTGCTACCTACAGAAGCTTTTTTCTTCAAGACCACTCAGTGGCGGCCAGCATTACTTGCGGGTGGCGCGGTGGGGTGCGGGGTTGCACAATGAAAATATATATATATATATATATATATATATATATATATACACTTACCTTGCCGCCGGGTCCCGCGTCTCTGCTCCTTGCTCTCCTCGTGGGACTCGAGGAACAGGAAGCCAGGAAGAACAGCCTGGTTCCCCTGACCAATCACAATCCTGCAATGCAGCGTTGTGCTTGGGTTTGAGCATCCTTGTTTACCGCTCAACCAGGGATTGGGGGCCTGGGCACGTTCTCCACAGCGGTTGTAATGCAGCCTACATGGAGAACTAGGAAAGCGCGCATGACTGTTTTGGGCAGCTCAAGAGGGCCGACCAAACAGTTGAAGTGGGCAAACCACTCCTCCCCTGCGATGCTCCACCCGCAAAGGAAACATAAAATGATAATAACTCAAAGTTAGTATAATTTTATATTCCCTTTACTTTGAACTGCTCAAAAGCAGTGAGGCGACGCTCCTCCGCCATAGCGGAGAAGCTGCCACTAGTACCACTGTGCAATGGTACTGCTGAAAAAAGTTTCTGGAATATTCAAAAGGTGATGAATATTGGGTTAGATAGAGTCTCTACCACAGCGTCGCTAAAGGTAAGTGACCTATGGTTAAGGGCATTATCATTGTTTTTGCCCACTGTGTGTATTTGTCTATTTTGTCTCTGTTCACATACCCAAGTACCTGAAGGGTTTTCCTGGGGTTGTTAAATCCTCTTATATTCCTTGTCATCAGCTTGAGCAGAGTTGGAGCTAATGTATTATTGCTCCTGCTTTACATTGTATAGTCTATATTTCAGTGATGTGCTAGTTAGAGCTGCTATTTTATACTACTGCCTATGTGTGTCAATACATGGGATACACAACCAATGTTTTGCCATGACCTAACCATCCTCCCAGCCCCCACCCCACACAACGCTGGAATAACACTTCCCAGTGACATTCCACACAAACTGCCTGGCTAATATATTCAGCTTCCATTTTCAATTCCCTTCCACCCAATGTTTCCTTAACGCAAGGCCATAGTAGTGACTTATGGTATATATTTTGTGGGTGGATGTACTTCTTGTGAAAGGGCAGACTGCCGTCACTCACTATGAAGCTAACCAATGGCTAAAATTAGCTGAACCGTTGCCACGGGTTGCATGCCGTAGTGGGTGTAAGAGAAGTGTGAATGACCCAATAATAGACTAGAGCCTGAAGAAGATTGGCTGGAAGTCCCTTAAGTAAGTATATTATCCATTTAATTGTAGTAATACACACACACCTCCTTGCACACACAAACATGCATGGACACACGTACAGACTCTCACAGTCCTTCCTGAAATCTGACAGTAGAGCACATAATATGTAGAAGCTCCTTAACCACCTATATGAACTAGCATTGGGCAAGTAAATAAGTCTGGCATTGGCCACCAACCTTTTTAAGTTGTCAATGGTTGTTTTGTTTTGTCATGTTTATTGCAAAACTTTATTGTTGTTGGAGCTGCTGGGCAATCATTAATCTTTAAAAAATGCATGCTGTATGCTGTGCTGGCGGAAGAAAAAGTGAATGACCCAACAATTTACCAATGGATGAAGAGAGCTGGCTGAATGTCACTTTAAGTCAGTATATTTTACATACAATGTTTTGGATAATCAAATGAATATATTTCTGGAAGATATCTGAAACATTTGCAATTAAAATCAGTCCTAAGACCAATATAATCTGACATCTTTACCTTCTTGTTTTCACAGGTCACCATCATAACAAGAACGAGCCAAATATTCGGAGCTCAGCCATGCATTTAAAAAGTATCAATGAACGGGCTAGGAGCCAGGACCAAACACATGAAGAAAGCAGCGCCAAATTATTGAAAAAGTTGCAACTCTCTCTTCCAGCTGTACCAGGAGCATCATCTGGGCTAAGGTAAGGACAGGAGCCACCAAGACTGGAAAGTTCATCCAAGTTGACCTAACTTAGTACAGGGCCATGTTTTTAAGGGGTATTTAGAATCCATTAATGGCTATTTATTTGTTTGGCAAGAGATAAGCATTTTGACAAGAGTTACTATGCATAGCAACATTGAGTTAGTAAGATTAATTTGTTACCACTTTCAAGAATGAGTAGGCGAGGCCTAAAGGCTTTTTGAAAGTGTTGCTCCTCATCACAACCCTTTCTTGAGGGTCCCTGATCTGAGAGCATGGGGTAAGACTACCTTGAGTCTGACTGTTAGTGCTCACATCAGTGCAGGTATCTTCAGCTGAAGGAGCTCATGTCTGTGCCCCTACTATATGATTTAGAGTGGTATGGTATCTGTATACATAGGGAGTGCATATCACCTATGAGGGTATCAAGGCTCTTAGTTTCTTCCGAATTCAAGGACTGATCTGGTGCATACTTCTGCTTTTGTGCACCACATGTGAGGGACGGAGGCCAGTAGTTGGCCAGCAGAATTGAGATTTTTGGTCAGAATGTGGAAGTGGATGCAGTAGTTGAGATATGAGGAGCCCAAGTTGTGAAGGGCTTTAAAGATGCTTGAAGAGGGAGTAATTCTGAATTGGGAGCCAATGGAGAACCAGCCTGCTTGTGTGGGCCTGTAGGGTTGGTTGAGCGTATGTTTGGCTGGAGCTTTTTACACCGATTGGAGCTGAGCAGAGCCACCAACATAAAGGGTGTAGTCAAGTCTGCTGGTGATGAGGGCTTGTATCACTTTTCTGCAGACCTTAACTAGAAGCCTTCTAAAATCCATACTTTATTGAGCATTCTGAGGATGTGAAAGTTTGTCGACACTACCATGTTGACCCGATTGGACATTGAAATTTGGTTGTGAATCACAGTTTCTCTAGCAACTTTTGAGGGAAGGAGAGATGGACCAAGCTTGGTAGGCCACCAAGCTGGTGATCAGAGGACATGCAGTTGACAAAGTTGAACTGAGTGATGGGTGCTTCTTTCAAGTGGGATAGGATGAGCTGGGTGTTGCTGGCATAGGATATAGTGCTTCCATATATAACGGAAGGGGACAAGCCATATAGGCATTGAAGTGTGTGGGGCTCAGGAGGATCCCTGGAGCATGCTGCAGATGAGTTTGGAGGCATCAGACTGATATTGGTATAGGGTGGCAGACTGAGTGTGATTGGATAGGAGGAATGAGCAAATCCAGAGGAAAGACAAGCTGCCGATTCCAGCTGCATGGAATTACCTTAGGAGGAGGGAGTGGGAATGGCCACTCTTTGGTCCCCTGACCCAGTAGCCTTTCCTTTAGTTCTCTCGTAGGGGATTTCTAAGTATACCAAAAAACAGGAGGGAAAGAGAATCAGAGATGAATTCAACTTCCTGAGCCAGTACTTAAATAATCAAAAAGAATTAATCACTCAGGTCATTTTCCAGAGTCTCTTGGAAATTTTCTGATAGGGACCCTCAGCCACACTGTCACTGCAGAGGTAAATCTTGGTTCTCCGCTTATTTGATTAAGTGGGATGAATCATCATAGGGTCTTGGCACCTGAGTGTCCCTTTCTCCAGGTGTTTATCATCCTCCGCCAGGAGGGAAATTGTCTGGTGTGCGACAGTCGTTAGTGGGAAGAATGTTGGAATAATACAAAAATTTAATTATCTTCTCTCCTGTCTAGTTTTTTTTTATTTTTACAGAGAATGGATAATCCCAAAGGCCCTTCAAGGAGTCCACCCTATCGAAGCAACAATCAAGAAGAGACATTCCCCGTAGCCCATAAATGCAGTCCAGGAAAGTTGCATGACCAAAAGACATTCAACCCCAGGGGACAAAGAAACACAGTCAAGAATGATAAGGTACCCAAGGAGTGGCAAGCATCAAAGTCCAGCTAGAACAGAAGACCCGAATAACTTTTACGTGGCAAACCAATCGTAGAGACAATAAGCACCATGGCCAATAGTCAACAGATCACCAAACAAGGATGAACAGCACATTTAATCTTCCAAATGCAGCCTTACAAATTCTAGTGTGAGAGCAAGGGAAAAGGAAGGCTGAAGAACTAACCATTAACACCGTCCATCATTACTGAAAAACTGTACTACACTGGAAACTCCCACAAGAGGCCTCACACCCTCCAAAGCCTGCTGAACAATAAGACAATACAACACACACTGAATAGCGAACAAGAGCTACACAGACAGAGACCAGAACTGCAGTGCAGGGCAAACAAAATCTGCAAAGAACAATTGCCCCCTCCCCAACCCATCCCCCGTTACCTTCTCAAGGGGCCCAGAGGTCAGCCTTGACCATCCACCTCACAGTTGTAAAATGGAGGAGCTCTACTCAAAGTGACTACAGAATAGACAGAAGTATCGAGGTCCAACAGCTGACACAGACTGGAACAGTCAACAGAAGCAAAATAAATGGAATACACAACTTAGAAAGAACGATGGTGCGACAACTCTGACTGAGCATACAGCTCATCACCAAACAAGACCCCTGCAGATAAGGGACCAAAACCCAAGGCCACACCAAGGCCACACCATTGTTTAAGATTAAACAGAAAGTAGCCCAAATAGGAAGTTGGTACTCCTCAGTGACTAGACCTAAACAGAACGACCACCATAACAGGCAGCAGCAATGTACAGGCAATATTAAAAACAAGGAAGCCAAGCCATTCTGGGACACCCCCCTCAGCATATCCAAGAGGTGCAAAACAGGCTGAACTGGAACAAGAAATACCAAAGTGGTGCACAGTACCAGGAAGCATAATTTTCACATCTACAACCAGTGTGGCTTGGCACTCAAGTCGTAAGACAAAAGTGTGTAAAATCACCAGGAGGGAAAGGAAAATCCGAATCGGACCAACACACCTGAGCCTCCTGTGGGGCTTACTCTTCAGTCAACCTTCTGAAAATTCAGGTTGACCGAAAGTCGACAAGCAGGAGTAATCTCTTGTCCAGAATGGCTGGAGGTACTTTCTGGCTAAATCGTCTTGAGAGACACAGTAGCCTGGGCTCCAAAAAGATTAGAACTAATAAAGGGTGAATACAGCAGGCCATCCTGAAATCTCATGGAAGGCCAGAGTGACTCAAATGGGCAGAGCAATGCTGGGAGACAGATGAGCCCATAGACCTGGAGACAAAGTCCACCATGTCGAGACCAGATTGAAGAAGTTGTTGGCTGATGCCAAAACCATCACATACCCCCTCTGTAAAGGACTGATATCAAGAACTCGTAGACGTGTACCTTTGGTGCCTGGGCATAGGAACCTCACCAAGCATAAGTTGAGTTAACATTCAAAACAGCAATCTTGCTCCCGCTCCAAGTCACTGGACTGCTCTTGTGCAAAGTCTCCTTCTCGCTTGAAGTCATCCTTTAAGTTGAAAACACTCCATAAGCAAAAAAAAGCTAACTTGAGTTTGACCCCATACTGTTACTTGTTGTAATCAGGTTAGAAGTTATGAGGATAACACCCAATGGCCTCCATTTGCAATTCCTTCCACATCCGGTTCAATACCACAGTCGGTCCAGGTGTGCTCCAAATTCCCTGGGCTATCATCGATATGCAGCCTCAAGAAGGCCATGTTGCAGATTTTTCAGATGCTGCCAGCTCACTTTTGTGTGCCTTAAGGCCGCTGGGGCCTGCGGTCAGACTTCCACCAGCAGGGTGCTCCACCCCATCAAGTTCCCCTGGTGCCGGTTGCCCTCTGGGCCCATACCGACATCAGTCCATGCTTCTACTCCTGCTCCGACGTCCATGTCAGTTCCTTCAGTGTGGCTGCTGACTCCACCGGTACTGCATCCAATCCCATCACTGGTCTCTGACCCTGCGCCAGGCCTATGTTGTATTATGAGATTATCCAGGTGCTGCCAATGGCCACTGAACCAGATCCCGAGTCTCCTCCACAAAGCCAGTGACACTAAAGGTTAGAGTTCAGATTCTAACGCTGTGAAGGGCCTAAAAAATGTTCGCCATGACACTGATGATGGCAAGGTGACAGACAATCTGCTCCCACCTCATTACTCCGTTAAAGGACTTTTTCTAGACCTACAAAATGCAAATAATCTCAAGATCTCCCCTGAGCCTAAGCTGGACTCACCAGCTGAAAAAGGTGCCTCATTTGCAGTTGTATTGTGCTGAGTGGCTGAGGTGCTAAATTTACAACTGCCTACAGTTGAAATGAAAGGCAATTTGCTGACTGAATACTTCAATCTCAGCCATTTTATCAGAGCCTCACTTACCATTTATGAGGCACTGACAGAAACAGACATCGCAACTAATTTGAAACTGTGGTCGCTCCTCCAGCCAGACATCTGAGACTGTCCTCCGCTGATCCTGATTTTCCGGCAAAACACCCTACACTTAAAAGCCTTATCCAACAGGTACCAACGAGTAGATTGAATCCAAATCCCTTCCCAATCAAAACCGTCCAGACAGAGTATCAAAGTGTTTTGACACCTTTACCAAAAAGAGGTTTTCGATGGCTTCCCGTTCCCTAAGTTAGAGCATTGTTATGCAGCCTAACACATCTTGCAACTTGCCTACCACTTCCAGGGTGAACTGGAAACCCCAGACTGGGTCTTCATTGAAAGATCTCTGCAGAACATGGGGTAGAATACAAATGTTCTGTACAAACCTGTTGTAAAGCCTTCAGATGCTTCCAATTCGCTCTTGTTAAACTCAATACAGATGTGGAAGACGCAACACAAGCAGCTGAAACAGGACAGGCTTTTTTATCTTGCACAATACTAGTATTAGTACAGGCGGTTTGCTTCATCATTAAAATGCCTGGAAATTAAAGGGGATCCTCGAGGTTGTATCCGCTCGGAATGGACTCAATGAAAGGTTTCCCAGCTCTGGAATCGAAACACTGCCTCGATGACACCCATCACTGGCATTAGATACAATATAACCACTGAAACTGGGAAGACAACTGACAATATCCACATCTTCTTTCATCCCTACCTTTTTCATTAAGTGGGACAGATACAGGAAATAATATATGGCCTATACAGTGGCCAACTAAGAACCCTCTGCAGGTCCTATAGTCCAAGAAATGCCAGAAAGCATTCAATTAGGAAGTGTGGACATTCTCACAACCTACAACAAGGGCATCAGAAAAACCTGCATTAAATGTCTTTATTTCTAAATACTCCGTGATTGGCACTGGTCCCCTCTTAAATTATATCAAGCCAAACTCTCCCCCATGTGACGCCGTTGGTGACACTATCAGTCTGTTGGCGACATTATTCATATCCTGTGGTCTTGTCCCACTCTTGAGCCCATCTGGTCCAATATCTGCAACACTATGCACCAGGTGTAGTCGGTGAGCATCCAACGGACTCTCGATGTGTCAATACAACATACTTCGATGATGTAAATGTTTGACTTCTCAAAAGAGGAGACAGATGACTTCTTCACCGGCGATGGCTAAGATCTGTGTTCTGAGAAAGTGGAAAACCACCGGTCTCCCATCAATCTCATTATGATCCAAGGCTATGCTGACTCTGGCTGCTTTTGAAAGGTGCATTGCTAAAATCATTGACCTACTACCAGCGTTCGAAGAAGTGTGGAGCCCGTATCGTTGGTGCATATCAGAAACGCTTGCATTTCATTGGCACTACTGGCATATGGTTCCCATAGAACACGAAGACTCTTTCGGGAAGCCTAGGTATCCAAAATACTAAATTGCCATTAGAACACTCAGCTGACTGAGTACAGCCTTTATAATATATTCATACTGGCCCCGGACACAGGGTCCAATCATTGCTTTTATGCCCGTGTTCTTGCTCTTCTCGCAGGGAACTCAGATGTTTGCCTGTTTTGGAATGCAACTGAAAAACAATAAACCCCTTACCGGGATTCCTATGTTACTAAGCTTTTATGTCACTCTTTTCTCCCTCTTCACTTCTTCCTTTTGTCAATCCATACTTTATTAATGCTAATTGCAGATATTTTTATTTGCATCTTAATTGTTGATAATACGGAAATGTAATTTACATTTAATAAAAACAATACAAAAAAAATATGTTTTCTTCAGCTAGCCTGGCCCTACGCTCCTTGAATGTAGTGTGCTTACTGGGCAAGTGTATCCACAATGGCCAATAAAATTTTTCCGGCCATCCAATAATACCTCAAGTCATCTCCTATCCAAACATTTCAGGTTAAAGAGTATGCAGCAAAGCATGCGCTGAGTGCTGGCCTGGACACTACTCCTGGTTCATTACATCCCAGCCCGAGCTTTAAGATCTGCTGATCTAGAACTGGCTGTTGTTCCTCGTTTTGAGCGGAGCAGGGCCGGCGGACGTTCCTTTCAAGTCCGCGCGGCGGTGCTTTGGAACTCCCTGCCCCCGGCGATCCGCGCCCTCAGGGATCTGCTCTCCTTTCGCCGGGCGGTGAAAACCTTCTTATTTCCCTAGTTTTAAATTTTCTGCTTTATTGTTCCATTGTGTTGTGCTGCTGCCTTGTCGGGCGCCAGGACGCTCCTTTGCTGGAGCATCTGTGCGCCTAATAAAAACGCATAACATAACATAACATTTCATAGGCTGTGCTGTCAGCACCAACATAGTGGCTGGATGGTATGGTAGGATGTGGGCAACTGAATTTTCTGGGGACATCCAGGCATGCCATAGATGTTGTCAGGAAATGGCTGTTTCGATGCTTGAGTGATCTTAAGACTCAATGATAATTCTAACAGCAGATTCCTCACATTTGCATTAACTCCCGTCCCTCCCTCGCCTTTCTTCAGTACAATTGAGGCCCGGCGGCCTGCCACCCAGACCCACCCCTAGCATAAAACCTCTGCCCGTTCCCACCTCCACCTGTTTTTTTCTGTCTCCCCAGTGAGACTTAACTTCAGTTCCTCCCTGTGGCGATGCCGGGGAGTCTTCGTGTTGGTTCTCTGCGACGTCGGTGCCCGTGGCGGCGTTCTCCTGGCTGTGCCTCCTCTCCTCATATCCCTCGTGGTATGGGGTATATCCCTCGTGGTATGAGGAATCCGCGGCGGTGTCGGGCGGTCCTCCTGTGCCTGGAGCTGTGTTTCCAGGTCGGGCTGCGTGGCTGCCTCCTCCTGGTGTGCTGTCTTCCCGGAGGCCAGGTAAGACGGTTTTGTGCCCGTTGTTTGTTTTTTCCCCTTCCTGCATGGGCGGTTCTCTTGCCCTGCGGTGCCGGCCTTGGTGCTTTGTCTCGGCAGATATTCTTGTGCCTTTGGTGGCACTGGGTTTCGCTGGATGGGGTTTGTATCCTGACTATGCTCCATGATTCCTTTGGTGGTTGCTTTGGCGGTTGTCTACCACTGGGTCGCATGGGGTTGTTGAGGGCGTGCTGGTGTCCTCTTCCTCTGCAGCTGGGTTGCCGGTCTGCCTGGGGCACCCTGGTCGCCTGGGCTCTGTGCGGTTGTTCTGCCTCTCATGTCTGTGGTTGGTGCTAGACTTGATTGAGGCTGCTCTGTCCTGTGATCTGGGGTTCGGTTGGTGCCTTCTACGTCCCCTCCTCGTCCGGCAGTTCCTGTGGGCGACTGGTTCCCATCTGGGTTCTTGGATGTTGTGGGTCCTTCTCCCGCCTCTGACGCTGCATGTGGCTGCAGGGTGGTGGGCATTCGGGACCTGGGTCGCTGGACTCCTGTGCTGGTCGCCAGGGTTTTCCACTTTCCTGCTGGGCTGGGACTGTGGGTTTCTTTCCTTGGGTTTGGCTTGACCTTGGTCCCAATGTGAGGGTTGGTGCTGTGGGAGTGGCGTACGTTGCTCGTACTTGTTGTGTTTCTGCTGTATCCACTGTTGTGTGCATTGTGCTTGTGTCTTTGTCCACTGTGGTAATGCCCAGCTGACGGTTGCTTGTCGGTAGCCTGTGGAGCCTGCTGTGTGTGGTCTCTCCTCAGCCATCGGTATTCCTTCTGCACTGTGTTGGTCTTTAATGGTTTCAGGTTTCTCTACACCCTCAGTTTGCGTCAGGGGATTTCACTTCTGTGCTGCGGGTCCCTCTCTTCCTCCGGCGGCTTTTCTTCTTGGGGAGGGAGGGTGTCGCCCCTTTTCTCCCATTGTGCTGTTGGACTCTGTCCTGGCCACTCTGCTTGGTGGGTCGGCTGTTCTGCTTACCCGCTGCTGTGGCGCTGGCGGCTGGCCTGTTCTCTGCTTCTTCGGCGCCCTCCTTGGTGCAGGGTTTAGTGGAGTTGGCGGAGGCAGTTCGGGATGGCTGGGTGTCACCACCTTGGGCCCTCTGCATGCCTCGCCTTGTATGGGGCATCCTAGCTTTCTCAGGGGCCTTGCACTGGGTCCTCTATGTCGTCTCCGATGTGGGTGTCTCCTCCGTCTTTCGGGTTGGCGCGGTTTTGGCCGTTTTTTTGCCCTGGCTTGCTGCCTCCTTGCCTAAGAGCCCTGCCCTGTTGGGCCCCTGTCACTGCTGTCTGGTAGGTTCCCTGACGGTGGGTGGTTGACTTTGGCGTTTCCTCCTCGGTGGCAGCCGAACGTTTCTGTTGGCTGGGTCCTGTGCACTGTGGGTCATGGGTACGGGGTCGTCTTGGTGCAGGTTCCTCCGGTTCGGAGGTTCGGCTGCCTCTGGTGCCTGTCTCCGGTTTTCGCTGGGTGGCTCTGCTGGACTGGGCGTCCTGTTTGCTTGCCATGTGATCCATCTGCTGTGTTCCTGTCAGGGGCGCTCGGGTTCGGGACGCCGCTCCATTCTGGGGCTGAGGTGTGACGGCTTTCGGTCCGTCCTGGTTCTCCTGGTGGTCTGCTCCTGGATTCGGCCTGTTCCCTTCCATGTGTTGGCCTTTCGGGCCTTCTTTCCACTGGTCCTACCTGGCGGCTTTTGGCGTGCCGGGGGTTTCGGGGACGCCGCTTTCTGCATCCCAGTTGCTGCTTCTTTTCTGAGAATCCTGCGGTTCACTGTGGGGGATGTCCGTTTTCTGTGTTGTGTTCTTCCCCTTCCGCCTCAGGCCCCCGCCCTGGGTCTTCCTGCATGTCCGGACGCTCGCGTGGCTCTCCTTCATGTGGCGGGGGTTTTCATTCATACTTCTGTGGTCGACCTCTTGCGGCATGCGGCTGGAGTGTCTTTTTTCTCAGTCTGTTCGGGAGGTCCTTGGTGGCTCTTCGGGAGATCATGTTTTTGGTGACCGGGGGAGTTTCTTCTCTGGTCCCCTCTCGTAGCAAGGTGTTTGTCGGGGCTCATCTTCTGACTGTGCTTGACCCCGTTCCCTTGGCCTTGTGGTCCTGGCGGCTCCTCAGGCAGTCCTGTAGCTGCAGGTGCGGGGGCACCTGGCTTCTGTGGTGTTTCTGGTTCCCTGGGCTCGTTTTCTTCTTCTCCGCCTGTCCCTTTGGCTCCTGTTGGGTTGGTCTCCAGGGTCTGTTGTCCCTCCTGCCCTTGTCCGTTCGTCTGCAGGCGGACTCTCCTGGTGGCTCGACCGCTGTTGCCTTCTGGTTGGGCATTCGCTGGCTCCTCTGGCTCCGCTTGTGGTGGCTTCGGTCACCGGCCTGTTCGGGGCTTGCTGGGTTCGGGTTCCAGTTCTGGTTCCTGCGGTCTCTCGGGGGTCCTCTTGCCTGCGGCTTTTGAGGCGTTTGGGCTTGCCCTGATGCTCTTTCGGGCTCTCTGCGGGGTCCGTGGGTGTTGGCTCCGTCTGTCGTTCCTGTGGCGTAGTCCTCTGCCGCAGTCAGGGTGGGTCCAGGTCTGGTCCTTGTTCCTTGATAGCCTGCATCCTGTTTCTGTGGACTCGGGTCTGGGTGCTGGGGCTGTCGGCTCTCTGCCTTCAGTGGGAGGCCTGTGTGCTGGCAGTTTTGAAGTGCTTGGTCCTTCCTTTGTCCTGGGTTTTCTCTCTCTTTCCCAGTGTCCGGCCTGTTGGTGGGTCATTGGGGCCGCCCTGTGGTGGTCCTGTTTGCAGCACCAGGGTCTGCCAGGGTGGACCGGTTCTGGTCTCTGGACCGGGGTCCCAGGACTTGGGAGATGGGGGGGGTCGGCCCCTGGCCCTCTCCTTGGCCTCTGGGTCTTCCGTGTGCTCCCCCCAACCCTGCCTTTCCGCTGCTCCGGGCCTTTCTGATGCGGGTCCGGTAGGTCTGTGCTCGGGGGTTGTTGGTTGCTCCCCGTTGCCATCGGGCTCCTTGTTTTCCTCTCCTGTCCGGGTTGTATTGCGCTCAGTTGAGGTTCCTTCCAGTGGTTCTGTGCCCTTTGGAGTTTCTAGCCCTTCCCCTGGGTTCTGTGCTGGGGTTACGCCAGCTGCCTGGCGGTTGGCTGTGTTGGGGTTCCTGTCCGGTTGACGGTGGCTTGCGGGGTTCCCATCGGTCCTCCTCTCGGCTGTCCTGTGCTTGGTGTTTGCTGGCCTTTTCGGATTGGTGTTCTGCTCTGGGTGTTGTTCTCATGGTGCTGGCCTCCTTTTGGTGTGGTGGTTCCTTCCAGCTGGGGCTCTTCTGGGGTTGTCGGTGGCTCCTCTGCAAATGCAGTGGGCGGTTTTCCAGCTTCTTGGTGCTCCTGGCTTCCTTGCGGGTTGTCTGGGGTCTGTTGCCTGTTTTTGTTTTCCGGGTCTGGTGTGTTTGTTTCCCCACCCTGTCGGGTCCTTCCCTTCGGGGTCTTTGCTGCTGGTGTTGGATGTCCTGTCGGGTCCTTCTTTTGGGCCCCTTGGGGATCTTGGGTTGGGACTCTTGGCTTTTGGGACTTGTTTTTTGGTTGACGTCACCCCTGCAGGACGCTTGGAGGTGTTGTGGGCCCTGTCTTGTGCATTTCCCTTCTGACAGGTCTTTTCAGATCTGTTGGTTTTAGGTCTAGTTCCGTCCTTTGTCCCTCCTGTTGCATGGCGTTTTGGCTCTGTCACAGGGTGGTTCTGCCTGTATTCTGTCCTGCTCCTTCCTTGGCTGTGGAGTATTGTTTCCTCAGTTTGCCTTTCCAGCGTCTTTTGCTGTGGTGCCTGCTGGTTGTGAAGTCCTTCCGGGTGGAGGTCTCTTTGTTTGCTTTGGTCCAACTCAGGTGTTGTTTGCCTTCCTCCGCTACGTGGGGTTGTTGGTTTCGGTCCGTGGTCTTGGTGGCTTTTCCTCTTGTGGGGGTGGTTCCTCCTGTGGGAGTTCGGGCCACGGAGTCTTGTCCTCTTTGCGAGGCTGGGTGGTTGGTCTGCTATGTTTGGGGCACTGTTTTGTGTTCTTTGTCACTCAGTTGTTCATCTATGTTTTCTTCTGCTTGCTATGTCCTCGTATGTACTGAAAGAAGGCGAGGGAGGGATAGGAGGTAATGCATCCATTTCTAACAATAATGGCATTACTCCTAGTCCCACTCGCCTTCCTTCGAAGACCCTCCCTCCTGGTGCAGATCAACTGAGTGCTAGCTTGGCTTGTTTAAGTACAGGTGTAGGTGGGGGCGGGCAGAGTTTTTATGCTGGGGGTGGGTCTGGGTGGGAGGGGGGGCCTCAATTGTACTGAAGGAAGGCAATGAACGACGCAGCCAGAATAATTTTTAAAAAACCAAGACGAGCACATGCCACACCCCTACTACGCGAACTTCATTGGTTCCCAATCAGGCAGAGAATTAAGTTCAAGGGGCTCTGCATTACACATAAAACCCTGCACGGCCAAGCTCAAAGTTACATCAAGGACCACATAGCCACCTATGTTCCCAGCAGGGCACTTCGGTCAGTAGAGGCCACTCTACTGGTCTGTCCCCGTTTCAATCTGTCCTCCATGGGAGGGCGAGCCTTCTCAACATCAATCCCTCATGTCTGGAATAGCCTCCTGGTAAACCTACGCAAGGAAGTGAATCTCCTTCCCTTTAGGAAGAAGCTTAAGACCGTGCTCTTCCTGGAAGCGTGGTGCACTATTTAAGCACCCATCCCCCCATCTACACCTAGTTCAGGTTCGCCCTCTGACAGCGCTTAGAGACCTTTGGGTGATAACGCGCTCTACAAATCAAAATTACAATTACAATTACAAGGGAGTAGGACTAGGAGTACTGCCATTAACGTTCGAAATGGATGCATTATCCTCCAGGCTCCCGCCTGGATCCTTCAACTTCTCATAGCAGTGCTTCTATGTGCCGCTAGGTGGAATTGTGCAGCTCTCTTTAGGCCTTGTTCCTCCTTTGAAGTGGTGCAGGAGAGCTATCAACACCATACCTGCATACTGACGTCAGCTCCTTCTTTTCCTTCTTTTCTGCACCTTCAAATGCAAATCGGAGCTCCACTCTCACTTTTGTCATTCTTCAACGACCCCCAAATCAAAATCCTGTGTGCAATCGAACGATGTCCACTCTTAAAACCTACAGGCTTCAAACCATGCGGTGACTGCAGAGAACAGATGTTCATCAAGGGCCAACACAAGGGGTTTGGGTCACAACTCCACCTGGTGTGATGAGTGCCCCCTTATGCACCCGACGGTGGTCCACAACCGTGAAGCTGAGCTGCATGTCACCAAACACAGGGAGAAGTCACAGGCCACGCATAAGTCATGCTTCTAGGACGCAGACCCTCTCTGTGCCCCGCTCTTGTGGCTGCTCCCACAAGAAGTCATCTTCGTAGTAAAGAACCTCAGGTAAGTCAAAGTCCAAGCAGAAGCATAGCAAAGCCAAGTGGGACTCGACCCCATCCCACCACTCTCTTTTTTTTAAAACGTTTTGTTTTTTCCAGAAACATGAAAGTTGAACAGTATTACACAGTTGGTCAGCGATAAATGAATAGGTGGAAGATTCGTCAAATCCTCATCCCCTCTGTAGGAGCCCGAAAATAACCCGCTGTTTATCCCCCATGACGCCTGAGTTTTTTTCACATTTTCAGGGGCAGTCCCTTCTCTCATAGGTAGTTTTTTCCACTAGCATACTCTAGTCTATGTCTCTGTTCACTTCCTCCAGCACCAATGCACCAGTGTCCTCCCTTGTCCATTTCCACACATCATTTCTTATCGCCACCTCTAGGCCGAGTGCTATCTATTTCTTTTGATAGGTTGTGGTTGGTTCCTTGTCTGTTATATTGAGTAGAATGTGTTTCGTCCTATTGTCAATCTGGACCCCAGCTGTGCTTGAGATGATACCCAGAATTAATTGCCAATATGTTTGTATTGCCGGTATTCCCATATGGTGTGGTAGAAGGAACAAATTTGAATCGGCCCTAGAGCACTTTAATGAGAGTAGGGCAACAACATGGTCTGTGGATCTTTTCACCCCCTACCTTCCACACCAGTTCAAGTAATTCTGAAGCTACTCTAGGGAGGTGGTGTATTGGCAGTGCTAATCTCACCAGCCCCTTTTATAGCTTAGGACATGGATCTGGCAAGTAGCGCACAGGTCATATGGAGCACAAGTCCTCCCAGCAACCTTCCCTTGCGGCAGCAGCCTCCAAGCTGCATTAGCTTGCCTTTAGCAGCACACCGCTGCCTTGTGGGAGGCAGAATCCAGGACTTTCTCCCAGAGTGATGGTCTATCACATTTGAGAAATGGGTCCTCTATGTGGTTTAGCATGGTTATGCCATACTGTTTCTGTTTTCTCCACCACACCTCCCTCCCACACCGGACTGGCTATCGGAGGAGGACCTGTCCATTCTAATGCAGGAGGAATGAGCTTTACTCTCCAAAAGATCCATGAAGATGGTTCTAAGCTCGGAAATAGGGGCCCGTTGTTACTCGCACTGTTTCTTTGCACTGAAGAAGGATGGATGGAAGACTTCGGTCCATCTTAGATATGTGCCCTCTGAATGCGTTCCTAAGGAGGGACAAATCCAGTAAGCTCACACTGGCCCGGGTTCTGTCTGCCCTGCATTGGTGTGACTATATGGTGGTCTTGAAACTGCAGGTCACATATTTTTATATACCCGTCCTGCAGGCCCACTGATTTTACCTGTGTTTTAGGGTAGGCCAGAAGCATTTTCAGTTTGTTGTGCTCCCTTCATCGTCACCAATTCTCATTGTGCTGTTCATGAAAAAGATGGATGCAATCATTACTCATCTTCAGAGTCAGAGTTCAGTGATACCAGTTTTCCACTACCTTGATGACTGGCTGTTCAAGGTGAGCATTCCACTGTCAGTTGTAGATCACCTGTAGACAATGGCAAAGATCCTGACATTAATAGAATCCACCATCAAGGAAGTCACACAGCACTCCTTGGCAGAGTCTTCCTTTAAAGGGGTATGTCTTGGACAAGATTCAGTTCAAGACCTTACCTACATTTCAACAAGTTCAGGACATTCTGCCTATGATCCACATGTTTCAGCCTCGGTCCTTGATCTCATCAGAGCGGCTCTGATTCTTCTTGACTCCTTAGCCTCCTGTATCCTGCTTGTTGATTATGGAGTATCTACAGTGGATTCTGAGGCCCAGCACTAAAGCAACCTGTCAGATACCATCCAGTTTTCAGAGGTAACTGCACACATTTTGCAGTGGTAACTGCTCAACTGCAATTGGACCAGCTGCAAACCTCTCTCCTTTCTCCACCTAGGACTGAGTGGGGAAACTGATTTGTCACTCTTGGGTTGGGAGGGTCATCTGGGGGAGCTAGAGATCAGAAAACTATGGTCTCCAGTGGATGCCCAGCTCAATATCAATATGCTGGAGTCCTAAGTGCTGTGCAAAGAGGCACTATGCCTTGGTAGTTGGGTAGAGCTTCTGGGTATGTCCTTGTTCGTGGACCACTTGGCAGGATCTTTGAACGCCAGGGTGAAAAGTTCACCAGCAGCGTCATGTGGATCAAGAATGTCAGCAGCATCTCTGGGTGGAACAGGGCATCTTTCAACAGTGTGGAGAATGCTGTAGTTCCAGCAAGACCTTTTGCTAGGAGAATCATTCCAGCTTGAGTGGAACACAGGACTCCTGTATGCCTTCCCTTTGTTGCCTCTACTGCTCCAACTTCGGAAGAAAATCAGGAACGACTGGACCATGTCATCTTCATGGCTACACTCACTTCGAGCTGATGCAGAACTGCGTGTTGCACCTTCTGACCTTAACAACTGTCTTTCTCATTGTGATCACTTCAGCTCATCATGTGACTGAACTCGAGGCCCTATTGATACAACGACCCTACTCCACCTTTTTCCAAGGAACACTGGGGCTGAGGACTCGCACAGCCTTCTAGCCAAAAGGCACAACTCCATTCCACATTGATCAATCCATCACTCTCTCAGCGTTCGATGACCCTCCTTACTCTTTGAAAAATGAAGAGCGGCTCCATTGGTTGGACTATAAAAGAGCTTTAACCTTTTACATTGATCATACTAAAGACCATTGGGCAGACAATCAGCTTTTTTGGGTGTTCTTCAGGGTAACGAAAGAGAAGGCAATGCAAAAGAGGATTCGGTCGAGGTGGATTGTCCTCCCAATTAAGCTGTGCTATGCTTTGGCCAAAAAGCAGCCTCTGGAAGGTCTGATGGTCTGGAAGCCCGTTCCACCAGTGCTAAGGATACTATTATTATTATTATTATTATGCAACTTATAAAGCACACGGCTACCCCTGACGGGAGTGTCCCGGCGCTGAGCAGAGAAAGAAGAAATGCAGGTCAGCATGGTGGGACCCGTCGGAACTATAGTTGACTGAAGAGCCACGTCTTCACTAACTTATGGAAACTGGGTTGCTACTACTGTGGCATGCAGAGCGCCTGTCCTTGACATCTGCCAGCCTGTATGTGGGTATCGGTGCCCATGTTCACAAAGAACTACTGCCTTGACAGCCAGGTCTGGGGTGAAAGACATTTCGCCTGCTCGGTCCTGCAAAATATTTTGGCCAAGGTCAACTCCACAGACGCTGCACCTTAGGGGTTACTGCTTTGGCATCTATTCTAAAGGTGGGGACTCTGCAGTTAGAAGTAACCATCAGTAGTTACTTACTTTCTGGGGCGTTGCTTCTGAAGAATAGCCTATTTAACGGCATAGTCCTCTCTGTCCTCCCACCACCCCGTACTGTGGAGTGGCTTTACTTGCCATCTAAAAAGGTCCCAAATCAGAAATATGCACACTAATACCGATATCTGTTTTGTGTTCTGTGTCATTGATGCAGTGACTGACCCAGCTTTTTTAAGACAGAGCGCATGGAGCCAGTCTAACCCATTCACTCCATGATGGGACGATGGCCTTGTATGTACAGGATCATATTTTCATATACCTGTTGTACAGTCCCATTGACAATACCAGCAGTTCACAGTGGGGTCGGAACACATAAATATGCCTTTTTACCTTACCAGGGCCACTCTGTTTTTCACACAAGTAATGGCGTTCAAGTTACCTCTTCAGGAGGACCTCCAGTCTCCGCAGCAATGGAGGGTCCTACACCGGAATTTAATTTGCCACCTGAGGTAGTGGATGTCTTCCTTGCAGCCAGACATCCTTCAATGAAATCCATTTACGCTAGGCACTGAGAGAAGTTTTTCTTCTGGTGTGTGCCCTGTCCTCTTGCTCACCTGCAGGTCAAAGTTTCTGATGTACTGTTGGTTTTTTTTTGGCCAGCAAAGTGTTGCATTGGGCACAATGAAGCCTTACATGTTCTCAGTTTCTTTTTTTGTTTGCCAGATCGGCCAGGAAAGTCACTTGTGAAAGTGTTAATGTGCTTGCTGAAAGTTCTGACACATGCTTCTTATGAAACCTCTTGTCTTGCCACAATGGGATTCAATGGCAGCTCCTTTTCAGGTGCTCCACAGCACAGCTAAGCCAACTGGGAGCCCAAGGAGCCACTGCTACTCTAAATTATTATAATTGTAATAATGTAATTTAGCAGTGTTTTTGCAAACACAACTGTCATGTTTATATGAACTCTGCAGTGTGCAAATTCGCCCTCTCCGCCACATCACCAGGCTCCTGAGGACATGAGGAGGAAGGGGTTGAGCAGCAGTGCTTAATTTGAGCTGGTGCTTTCCGGTGCTCAGCACCTGCACCTAATCCTCTGCACTGGTGCTTATAGCACCAATTAAGGACACACTCATTTGGAACGCACATGATTTTCTCCAGAATCACAGGATGTTCAGACACGCCGAAACTCGAACCTAGTTCCCCAGCTCTGAAGTCGGCAGCTCTAACCATTAGGCCAAGCCCTCTCCAGATTAATAATTGCCAGGGCTCTAGTCAGGAGGCAGTTTGCACCAGCACATTTCTCCTGTTAGCGCTGCCTCCTGAGGAGAGCCCTGGCACTTTTTATTTTACAAATTAACCAATATGACCGGTGGAGGGAGCTGTGGGACAATCCAGCTACAGTGTTGTTTAAATCCACCGCATTCTCCAGATAAATGTCTGGATTGCGCATGTGAGGGGTGTAGTTCAACTACATTCTTCTAACCCAGACACAATCCTTTTTATTTAGCAGGCATAACTGCTCATGCCTCATGTAGCATGGTCCAGCTGCTAAAATGGGACTTTCATTGCGCACATCAGTGCATCCCTGAGGTCAATGAGGAGCCACACAGAGCTGCAGAGCTAGGACCCTAAGCACTCTCCCAGCATCTGATAGGACTGTGCTTCTGCTCCCATGAAGAAGTTGGGAGAAGTTTTGAAGTTGGTCTTCCTCTAAAACCTGGCCCTGCTGCTCTGTCTGGCTCCTCGTTAGGAATTATGGCTTGCTGGTTCCTATGTAGAGCAAAAGATTCCTGCTCTGCTTTTGCCATGGAACCATTAAGTTGCAGGCAAAGAAAAAAAAAGTTAAGTAAAGAAATCAGTGTTGTTTCTCTGTATATGTGTGAGTGAAAGTGTGTTTGTGAGTGATTGAGAGAGAATGAGATTGAGTGAGAGTGTGTGTTATTTTAATGTGTTTCAAAGTGTCAATGGATTGAAAGAATGAGAATCAGTTAGTGAAAGTTAGTATAAATAAGGGACAACGAGGGAGGGAGTAAAGCATTGTAAGTGAGTTAGAATGAGTAATTGAGGGTGAGATTGTGAGAGGAAATGGGAGTGGGAGTGTGTCAGGGATGCCTCTATCAATGTTGTAACAGGTGCAATGGCACCAGGGCACCGAAGCCATGGTGCAACTGCACCTGCTGCAACTGCACCTGCTGAACTATTAAGGCAGACCACCTGTACCCCAGGAGTTCAAGTGAGAGCTCCTGTACACCTGTGAGAGAGGGTCAGTGATTCTGAAAGTGTAAGTGTGTGTTTGTGTAAGTTTGTTTGTGAATGACAAACAGTGAGAGTGAGTGTATGGGTACTTTTATGCGTGAGGGCATCCAAGGCTAATTTCGAAAACAATGAGTGAGATGAACCAGTGACACATATTACATACCACCACTTTCAGGGTTCACCTGCTGCCACTGTTGACATCTCAATTTGGTTGTCACGTTCCTCATGTTAACCCCATTTAAGCCAGTGCACCGTTGTTCCTAATGACTCCTGACTAAACTGTTGTTTTCATCCTCATCATTTCTGAGTGCTTTCCAGGCAAATTGGTGCTGAGGACTTCGGCCACGTTCCTGCCAAAAGTGATACTGCTTTTCATGACAGTCTATTATCCTACCGGCCTTCTTTGCACCTTCTTCACTTAGCCACACCCTGAAAAGATGAGAGAGGCTTCATCAACTTGACCATAAAAGAGCCTTGATCTTTTTCTATTGACCCTACAAGGGACTGCCTCTTGACCTACCAGCTTTGTTTTGTTTAATTGGGACCAAAGGAGGCAGGGTGATCGAGAAGACGACTCCGTCAAGGTGCATAGTTCATTGCATAAAGGTTTGTTATGCACTCACTAGACAAGAGCCTACTGAAGGCCTGCAGGCCCATTCCACCAGGGCCAAAGTTATAAGAACTGTGCTGGCAAGCGGAATACCGTCCTGGACATCTACGAAGATGTGACGTGTGTGTTGATGCATACCTTCACAAAGCACTACTGCCTTGATAGCCAGGTCTTCAGAAAGGGCCATTTTTCATTCTCAATCATGCAAAACCTTTTGGTTAGAGTGCATTCATTCCATCCTCCACCTTTTTTAAGGTATGCTGTGCTTTGCTATGTAAAGGTGAGGCATCTTCGGTTAGAAGAATCCATCAGAAGAACAAGTTACTTACCTTTGGTAAGGCTGTCTCTGGGGGAAACTGTTATCTAACTGCAGATTTGTCACTGTCCTCTGCCCTTCTCATTCTATGTAGTGGACATTTGCACAACTTAATGGAGCCCTGCACCCACCTAAAGCTTCACCCAACCAACCAGAATTCCTATTTTTTTCTGAAGAACGACAATCAATGTTCTGAACAATGACAGCTTCAAACCCCCACTTTCACTGAAATCCAAGTGGCTTGGATTCCACCTCGGCATTGCCTAAAAAAGAAAGGAGGCCTTGTACCAGCTCACTCATCTAAAGAAAGTGAAACAGTTTCTTTCAGAAAGCACATTCAGAACTGCAGTACAAGTCCTCTTGCACTTGCATCTTGGTGGTAGTAACACCCAGTTTCAGGCTTCACAGAATCCACATCTACATGCCACAGCACATCTCATCCCGAGCCTGAAGAAATATGATCACATTACCTCCATACTGATGGAAGGACATTGGCTCCCTTGCAGACCACACCATCTTCAAAATCAGCTGCATCATTTACAGAGCCTTCACGAGCAGCACCCCCACATATCTTGTAGACAAGTTCACCATCTCTGTTGTTTCTTAGCTAACCCACAGTCAGGACATCTGTCTGTGGACTAAAAAAGTGTAACAAATAAAATAAAAACCAAAGAAGCAGGCCTTTTCCGTCTATGTACCCAAGATCTGGAAAAACATTTCCATATATATTAAGACTGCCCCCAAAACGACTTCAATTTAGGAAAGCGATGAAGAATCACCTTTATAAAGACTACTACATCACAATGCATTAACAGTCCCCAAACCAGCGACCTCATCTATCACTCTTTGATTTTATGCTTGTTTTTGACCCTATACAGTAGTCCGATGCCTTTTGATTAGGTCTATGCTATAGAAATACAACATACATGCAAACATTGCGGTACATGCTCAACTTGCATTTGTTTTCATTGATCTATGGTTTAGTATATAGATGGAGAAAAATTAAGGAACTAACCTCACCTTGCATGGGTGGCATGCCTTTATGCTGCCATGCACCTTCACTTCTGGGGCAGTACAAGATTGCCACCAAGCACATCCCATCAGCGCACAGAAGTCGTTGCTGGGCTGATATTCTAGTTCCAGTCAGTTGTCTGTTTTACCAGAAAGAGCATTACCGGAGGTAAGTAACTTGTTCATTTTACTTCAAAACCTCTCTTAATATAGAGTTTGCTTTGTCTTTGCCATCACATTCTCTGAGCCCTAGGATGATACTGGAAAAGACTGTCCTCAATGACCTTTTGCTGATCTGGTAATCATGTGCTCAGATAATGTTAACCTGGACTTGCCAACTGCTCCAACATTTAGCTAAGGACCCTCTTTTTAATTGTCTATTACAGATGTGGTTCCAGAGCTTTTAGAACGTTTTTAATTTTTAACATCCAATAAATTCTTCAACATTGCTAGATGTCTGTTTTTGCTCTCATCTATCAGTCATGAAGTGCTGCAGACTGATGTCATTGAGAAACTGATCCCTTAAATTTGGTATTGACTCGGTGCCTATTAATATTCTAAATGATCCACTTTATCTGAACTACTGCTGTTTAAGGGTCCCTCCTCTGTAAACAAATATCTGCTTGTATTTAATGTATGCCCTTTAGTTATTCTAATGGTTCTTTTCCTGTTAAGTTGTTACCATTCCAGATGTGTTGGGATACACTGAAGATAGAAAATATTTTTTTTAGAAAGTATCCACAGTAGTTAGTAGTTTTTATGTTTCCTCTCTCTCCACAGAAATGCCCTAATGAATTCGGAAAACTCGGTGGAAGAGCTTATCACATCAACAGTATGCAGCAAACAGAACTACGTAGCTCATCGAGAACTAGCAGTAACATCCCTGCAGCGCTCCTGCACTGGCTCATTTACATGTGAGCACCAGAAGACATTACACGAACTCACTACATGTCCTGCGGGAAGCGTAGACGTGGCAAAGAATACTAATTCTAAAACATGGATTCCAGTTACTAAATACACTAAAGTTCCTGGAGGTATCTGGAGTGATGGTCTTCAAGGTCCAGGAGCACCATTAGCAATTGATGGCCTAAACAAGCCTCCATCAAGCAATAACTATCGTAGGTCAATTCACAGAACAACTGAGGATGATGCAACTGGAGACAGCGGCCAGCATGGCTCTTTTGAAAATAGAAGACAGTATTTTTGAATGTATTTAAAGAACTTGCCTCATACCCTAAGTTATCAATGTCCACATGACAATATTGATGGAGTGTAGGTGTTTTCCCAGACACAAAAAATCTACATACATTCATTCTTCCTTTTACCAGACATTGCACACCAATAATAGTGGAACTTTCTAATGTCACTACTATTTGCACAAAACTGTGATAAAGCCTTCCAAATGCAAATGCACAATACAGACCAAAGTTGGAGATGTCTCTGCTTGTCACATGTTTCTGACCAACACCAATGAAAATGCTGACCTTAACACAAATAGCAGTGCTGTGTCTAGTTTTGATATATACTTCACATCCAGTTCTGCTGTATTATGGTATTCACTATACCCAAACGGAACTTTACCAGTAATGTTTGAAACCAAATGATATTTTTGTAGTCTAAATTAACACCTTTTAAATGCACACACACAAATAGCCAGCCACATTAATGTTTATCCAATATTGTTCATGTTGAGGGAAAGAAATTGTTTAATTAAATAGTCTGCAGTGAATTCATATCTGCCAAAAAAGTTAGTTTTTACTTTATGAAAGTGTACTTTCATCATTTTTAATTAAATGATTGTAGAAATGTTATTTTTATGCAAAAGAAATGTGCCATGTTCTCACTACCACAGTGTACAAATCCATAAATATGAAAGAAGTGTTTGTGCTACATTGAAATGTACAAAGGAATGAGCATGGAACGGTAGAACTGGGTTGTCTGGAGTCCTTTTCGTCAAGTCTTAGACGCTGCTTGTCAAGATGATGGTACAGTATTCCCCGCTTCGAGCTCTATGTAATAGATTTGACAAATGTACATATCTTAATGAAAAGGAATCATTAGGGCTCTTCCCTCGGCTGGCAATACATGAAAATCCTCTAAAGTTCAACAGTCTTAATAACAGATGTGGTTTTCAAACAACGTACACAAAGGAAAGATAACTTCAAGCAAATGGTTCAATACTTCATTTTTATGAGAGTATTTTAAGAGATGTGTTAATGTATACAATACTTTAAATCAAAGAGAATGGATAATTCTTCAAAGACAAAATATTTATTGGACGGGCGAACTTCGCCAAGAACTTAATGAGAAGCTTTATGTAAAATGACTTTATTAAAACACTGACTTGGGTACTGATTTCTTTTTTTAATAATTTGCTTTCAGTAACGTAACATGAGGCACAAAAAATAAAAGTCTCTATTTCTTTTGATCGTCTGGTTATTTCTCAGTGGATAGATATTAAAGACTTCACAAAACAGAATGCCTAATATCTCATTCAGCTTGGCCCCGCGAAGGTGTAGTGAAGAATAGTCATCATGATCAATAACTTTTGTGAATGTGATATTACCTTGTCCTTCTGACTTTCTCTCTTTGTCAACTGGCGAGGAATTCCCTCATCTCAGACTGAAAGAAAGATCCTGCAATGCAGGTAGGATCAGAAAACTCTTTTAAAAATAAAAATGGTGTCCAACATGAGAATTCCCTCCTCATGGACTGGACCTTCATCCTATCCATGCATTGCCAACCACCCCAGCTCAGTTCTAGGTGTCTGCTTATGTACCTCCATTTCTGTGGTCAGTGACTTACACCCTTCCCTTGTACGTTTCTGGAAAGTTTGGTGTGTGTTTTTCCAATGGTATTGATAATCTTAGGAGTTCAGTGTACAGCTACTCTTTCCTGTACATTTTGACAACATGATAACCGCCAGGAGCAAACCTTTTTACCCGGTCCCCTAGGCGGAGATTGATTATTCGCTCTTTCCTGTGCAAGGTATGTAGTCCCCATACCTAGTAACCTTGTCCTTCATCATATTGGGGACATGTATGAAGGAAGCATATTGTGGATTATGAGTTATGAATTGAATACTGAGTCCCTGGGTTGGAGGGTGTGTGTGTGTCTGGTTGTGTGTGTGTGTGTGTGTGCGTGCGCGCGCTTGTCCCACTTAACAAGATGGTGGTCTCCTTTATGCTGGGCCGGTAAAGTCTATCTTGCACATTCCAGCTTGCTTGTATACACTCGCTTATCCCCCTCCATATAACAGCTCTATCAGCGGGGTGGACGCTGTATCTTCACATTCTTTTGTATAACAGGTTTTCCTGAGTGAAACCCATCCCTCCATCCTTTTTTGTTTTGTGTCCATATCTACTGACAATGGCTCTCTGGACACAGGCCAGTATACAAAGCAAATAAGCCAGCCCAAACTAGTCACCAAGGCAGTATGCCTCCAAATCTAGCAAACAATCAACTTGGGGAGGGTGGGGGGGGGGGGGTGGTAGAAGCGTGTGTAATGGTCACTTGGCTCTCACTAGTGTAACTTATCCTAATCAAAAGAGAGTGATCTTACAGGTTATACGGTGTCTTCAGGTATCAGTTGTCTAGCCGAAACTCCCTACCAATATTTGCCACTGGTGGTATTGGGCGGCATCATCATTGTACTCGCTTTCCTATCTGAATACCGCCTCCTTTTGAGGGAAAGTGCTGGTGGTATCCGTGTGTAAAAAAAGCTTAAAATTACCTCCTGTATTGAAAAATTAACTTTAACGTGGGTGTGGTATAAAGGGGTAAGATTAAAAAGTAAGATGGTGATGTTCTTGGGATGTGCAAATTATCCCGAGCATCACACGTGTAAGGTCAACATGTTTCAGCCCCAATTGCCCATAAGTTTCTAAGCCTTAATCAGGACCAGCTTCTGAGATCGACAGATTCCTTGTAGTGACGCTGTAGACTTGTAAGTCACTACTTACATGTTTTCTCACCAATTAATTTTGTCGTGTATATCAACTTCTGAAACTGAGCCTGCAGTGAGTTGGAAACAACAAGAAGAACATGTTTAAATACCTGTTATGCCTTTTTATCATTTTGTATGTAGTTTCTAAGAAAACTCAACTTCACTTAGTATTAGATCATTATCTCGGGTTGTATTTGTTGCAGAGTTCTTCTTATGTAAGGGGCCATGCTTACGCCCATCTTATGTTTTTTCGAGTTACTTGCAAGTAACAGTTTAAAAAGGAGTGGGAAAGAATTCCATTGGTGGTATGACACATTCTGTAATAAAGTAGAGGAAAAACAAGGAGGCCACAGCATTCCTTACCTACTCGTCAAGCATTTGACAAGTTAGTCTATACAGTGGGGGAGGGAGAAATCCTATATATGATCCAAAAAAGGTCTTGTATCATAACCATACAATGGTTGCGCTTTTTTACCTGTTTGTGATTCTCTATTAACCTCATAGGTCATGGATGAGGCGAGGGTGTCAGGCCTATCTGAAAAAAAGAGATAAAACCACAGATGCTCTGCATTGCACAGTGTCTCACAACCTCAGTAATCATGTTATCACTTTTGGAGTGTTGGAAAAGATGTGTATTCTCTGTTTATAGCAGTGAGGTGAATTGCCGTAGGATGTTTTGGTTTGATCGGTACTTATGGGTGATTTCTGATAATGCAGTCTTTTATGGGGTAGAGGTACACTGTGCTCTATAAAAAAAAATCTCTTTTCGAGGGCCTCATAGTGGCTATGATGTCCCTCTGTATGTTTTAAAGGAATTTGTTTTACTTTGCTGATAACATTGCATTTTTTCCAATAGAAAAATTGACGGTTACCTCTTTGGCTGCATTTTGCATGAGCTAAATACCCGTAGTGCTCTCTATGCGTAGTAAAAAGGAATTTAGCTATATTCGTTTTTAGGTCTCGCTCCTGCGATGCATATGGCGAAGCCATATGCCATCGCGCAGGCGCGATACTATTGTTGCCGGGTCTGCTTCCCAGGAGACAGGAGATGTCACGCGCATGCTCTGGAAAGCGATCGGCGCCGGCCACGCGCGCGCGTTTCCCAATCTCCTGTCTCTCTGGGAAGCACACAAGCAAGCCCAGCAAGCCCCGCCAAGGGAAGTTTTACTGTTTGCTCGGAAACACTCGATGTGAAAATCTCGGGACTCACTGGGCACCTTCCTCAGTCATATGGGCCGGCCATTTTAACCTCACTTATGGTGAGATTAATCTAGTGACTGGTGGGTGTAGATGAATCTATTGACTGCTGGGCTAATCGCATCGGAGCTCCCTCTGGCGGTTTGTGATTGTAGTGTAGCCCGAGACTGAGCTCCCTCTATCGGCCGGCACCCTTCGCTGTTGCTCTGAAGGAGCCCCCCTCAGATGCTGTGGCAGCCTCGAGTCGCGCAGTGTTGTCCCTGGACACCTGCGAGAGGAAACTCCAGACGCTATAATGCAATGCTGGCGAACTAAAAGTTTTCACTACGACGTGCTATATAAAGGTCTCATGTGGAAATAGTTTACACCAAGGGTGACTTTGCAGAGAAAGGCCCACTATCCGTGGACTCTGTGCTTTCCATCCCCAACTTACAAACATATCACTGCACGAGCAGGAGCACAATTAAACAGAATAACCCAGCCCAAAGTAGCAGTTGCACACCATGGCATTATGGGTATGCAAATGAGCCCAGGAACGGCTTCTTTCTCCACATTGCAGTATGCGACCTGTAAAAATTAAAGGCAACATTTCAAGTCTCGTGGGAAAAAAATGACAATTTTGCAGTGAATCTCGCGTTTATTCAAAGACAGTTAAATAAGTCGCGCACACTTTCTTTGAGATATTCAGGACCGGCGCAAAATATAATTCAGTGTCAAAATTCTGTTCGGTTTTCATAAGTAGACGTGCTCCGTTGGAATTCATTCACCTTGACCCATCCCCGAGATGAAAGATAACATTGAAATGCTTAAAAGTAGTTTGTCAAAGGCCAGTGCTGCTGTACGGGGCGCACTTTATAGCCAGCCAGTAGACACCACTGAAGTTTATTGTGGCCACGATCTGTATATTTCACAAAGTTTCCAGCAAGCAGAGCCTGTGACTCTGTACAGGGTCCTGAGAGTGCTTGCACCCCAACTGCTAGGGCTTTAATCACAGAAATGTAGGGCCTCAGTCGCGGCAAGAAGGTGGGTGTGATCTGTTCTGTGTTGCCGACCAGCAGACCCTCTGAAGCTCATTGCTGCCCCCATCTGTACATTTCAAAGAGATGCCTGCCAACAGAGCACACAGTCTGCAGGGCTAGCGCCACATCTCTTACGACTTTAATCACAGAATACAACATCTCCAGTTCCCGCAAGATGGTCTCAAGGGCACCCTGGGGGGCGCTGGGCATAATTTGAGTGTGGGGGTGATTGTCCCTCCTCAGTCTCCTGAAGGGGCAGGGCTCTCTTTGAGGGCAGCTGCGCGCCCTCCTGCCCTGTCTCTTCCCCATGGTTGGAAGTCTAGCTCCTTACAGATGACACTGCGCAGCGCGGCTCTAGGCGCTGCTTGGGTCAGGGCAGTTCTCTGCAGACTGCTGTTCCGATGACAGTTTGAGGCCAGTGATTGACTGGGAGGCAGTTCTCGGTATTTTTCACAGGGACAACAGTAGTTGTGTGATTGTGTTAATAGATTTTCTTTTCCTTCAGGAGGTCGAAATGAAGTTCTCGGGACTCACTGCTACAACAGTAGTTGTGTGATTGTGTTAATAGATTTTCTTTTTTTTCAGCAGGTCGAAGTGAAGTTCTCGGGACTCAGTGCTACAAAAGTAGTTGTGTGATTGTGTTAATAGATCTTCTTTTCCTTCAGCAGGTCGAAGTGAAGTTCTCGGGACTCAGTGCTACAAAAGTAGTTGTGTGATTGTGTTAATAGATCTTCTTTTCCTTCAGCAGGTCGAAGTGAAGTTCTCGGGACTCACTGGGCACCTTCCTCAGTCATATGAGGGCCGGCCATTTTAACCTCATTTATGGTGAGATTAATCTAGTGACTGGTGGGTTTAGATGAATCTATTGACTGCTGGGCTAATCGCATCGGAGCTCCCTCTGGCGGCTTGTGATTGTAGTCAGGAAAAGAAAATAGCCAGAGAACTGCCCTCACCCAAGCAGCGCCTAGAGCCGCGCTGCGCAGTGTCATCTGAGGAGGGACAATCACCCCCACACCCAAATTATGCCCAGCGCCCCCCAGGGTGCCCTTGAGACCATCTTGCGGGAATGAAGGCCTGGACTCGACAAACTTAATGTGGAGAAAATGGAGGGGCATGATTGAAATAGAGAAGCCCGGGAAACGAGGCAGATTGATTGGAATGAGAGGATTCAAAGCGCAGTAAACTCCAAACCATTATGGATGTCCTGTAGCGCTTGAATTGGTGTAATCTTCATAGAAGCCACCAGTGAGCTTTGTGCAAGTTCAAATGAAGAACAGGGGGCAGAAAAACAGAAATCTAGGACAAAAGTTTGGGAAAGGATATTAAGAATGAGCAGAGTGGGAGGAAAGTGAAGGCAGGTTGGGGTGCTTGCTAGAATTTGAGGAAGAAGTAGACGTGTGGGTTGTAAATAATAAAGGAAGGCAGGTATGTTGTACAGAAAAAAATACTTGGTATGGGCACTTCACAGCTCGTGTAATTATTAATGGCATTTGTATTATTGCTCATGCTGAGTTCCTGGAGTAGCAGATGTAGATGTTTGATCACTGCCTGCATGGTTATGATATGCAGACTCAGGACTCGAATCCAAGCCCAGATCACCAGGATCCAACCTTCTCCGGAGTTGAAAACCCATGTATTCAAGCAACTTCCATAACTGTGTAGCCTCTTCAGTGCTATCTGCTCCTAAAAGGAGGAGGGGGTAGGGTAGACATGGTCCTTTCCAAGGGCAGTGGTGTTATGGGTTAGTCCACCGCTGTGCTCAAAGGCAGTGAGGTACATTTATTTTCCCCCACATTTTCAGTGGGTACTTGCTGTCCTGCAGCAACGTTTGCAATTGTGAACTGGGCACCGGGCAGCTGTCCTCTATACCACATTGAAAACAAAATGAGGTGAAGGGTCCTTGTGATAGCTGCAGTAGCACCCTCTCTGCTTCTGAATAGGGTGCTGGAGCATGTTTAGCTGTCCTGGTCCTTCTTGGCCTACAATGCTTTGAGGTACTGTCACCGTCTTCGAAATTTAGGGGCAATGGATTTCAGGACACTTGATAGTTATCAAACCAGTACCATAAGATCCAACATACATCCTTAGAAATCTATGACATTTCCTGAAAAAAACTAAAGTTTAAGACAAGACAAGGTTGAGCATGGTTTTAATAGTGGCTACAGTGCAAAACCAAATTGTCTGCCAGGGTTTCTGTTGCTTTGTCAAGCCTCGCCAAAGTTACCAGCAAATTAAACAAGCATTTGCAATGCTACAGGTGTCGCATTTACTAGAGTTTGAGTTATTGGCATTGTAGATTACAATGCCTTTTATTAATGTGTTGGTTTTTTAAACAAATAAATAAAAGGCATTGCCATTTACAATGCCAATAGCATAAACTCTCGCAAATGCGAGACCTATTGCATTGTAAATGCTTGTTTTGAGGGCTTCTGTCCCAGTGTCCTCGGTAGCGGTTCGGTGAATAGGAGTCGTGGCTCGTGCAAGCGTGAACTGTTTCCATGGTGTGGTTATTGTGCAAGGCAATATATGCTTTAGGTATCATAAATTATAATCCTTGAATGTGGGTGGAGAAGAGAGGGTGAACTATCCCCAGCTTCACTTACTTGTTGCTGTCCGACCCTCCACATCTCCACCAAGAGTGTCGTCATCTGCCCTAAACGGAGGATGTATTGGCACTGCCGCAGGGTTTTCAAACCGTGTGTAATTGTTCTTTGGTTGCCAAATTGGTAACAGGTTTGGGGGCGTAGAGGACGTCTCTTTGAGAAAAAGATCCAATTGTTCATCTTGTGAACGTAAATGATGAGGTTTGGTTGTAAAAATGTTGCAAGAGGGACATAGAAGAATGTTGAAACAAACAAACAAAGGTGGCTAGGGGACCTGTTTGTCGCACATCCATGTGTTGCCATAAGTTGCAGAAAAGAATTAACACAGTTATCGTTGCCCACCTCCAGAAATGATTCGCCACCAATTGGAACCACAAATAATTCAGTAAATGAGCTATAGAGGGAAATCACCAGGCCACCTTCCTCTCACAAATCATCAATACAATACAGACCTGGCTATGAGAGAGTTAATTCAATGTCACTCTTAGGACCTGCTTCTAACGTGGGAATCCCTTTTTCTGCCCACTCTCTGGCACCCTGTCCAATTTCCCACAGTCCCAGAACTCAAATTAATATTTTTATAAAAATGAAGAACCCCTGTCAGTCAAGCCGCCAAACCGTGCATATCCTCCCCCACAGCATGTGAGTGAAGAACACTTACTGAAGAGTATGCCCTCTATATCATCATAGGTTACCCTCTCACAGAAACAAAGAAAATAGTGTCCAATAGATGCATTTCACAGGGTTTATGTTTTGGGACAGTTAATTCTTTTTTTCTGCTCTTCTTGTCTCTCTATTGGACACTATTTTCTTTGTTTCCGTGAGTGAGTAACCAATGATGATATACGTGGGCATACTGGCGAGAACCTGCTGGTAGGCTCCCTGGTGTTGCATACGTGAGGTGCCCTCTCACTCTTTCACTTATTTTTCAGTAAGTGTTATGGGCTACTCCTATTAAACATCCTTGGGCTCCCCCATCCTTCTGATAGGGTTGTAGCCCTTAGTGTCACTAGTGTGAAATCAAGAGGAGACCCAGATGAAGACGCATGTCACCTATAAGTGTTTTCAAAGAAACTACTGAACAGATTGACACCAGATAAGCAAAAGGCACAAGCCGGAACTGAGGACTACCTCTCTGCCAAATTTGGTGTAATTCCATTCAGCCGTTCGAGCTGTAGCCGTAGCTAAAGGACCTATGGGAAATTGCATGGGGAAAACACGTTTTGGGGCCCCCTTTATTTTTTGCCCGCACTTCGTTTTTTAATTTTTCTGCGGCAAAATAGGCGGATCCTACATGCACCCCGCGATTTACAAAAAATATATATATATATTTTTTTTTTTTTGCCCTTGGGGTCCTTCTGCGACCCACTGAGCAGACCTAGGGGGTCAGGGTGTGTCTACACTGCCCCCTTTCCACACGTTTGACACATATTTCAATGACTTCCTCAGCCTTGCTTCTACCAAGGCACAAAATGGCTGCCAACAGTTCCTGATTTCGAATGTTTACAACCGCTTGACAGCCAATTAGAATTGAGCGCGTGATCGGGACGGTGCGCTTATCCTACGAGGCCAATCCTCACACAATCCGTCGGATCCTCCGCACCCATAGATATATAAATGACTTTAACTGTAATTTTCAAAGAAACTACTGAACAGATTGACACCAGATATGCGAAAGGAACAAGTCGGAAACTGAGGACTACCTCTCTGCCAAATTTGGTGTAATTACATTCAGCTGTTCGAGCTTTAGCCGTGGCTAAAGATCCTAAGCGAAATTGCATGGAGAAAACACGTTTTGGGACCCCCATTTTTTCTCGCCCCCCGCTTCACCAATCACCACCAAACTTTCAGGGAAGGAGTGGAACTGAGCAACTGAGCTGGCCAAACGTTTGGAGAATTTCAAGAAGATTCATCAATCAACGGCAAAGTTATTCCAAATAGAATGTTGTGGTTTTCCTATGGATATCAATCAATCACATTTGTAGAGCGCGCTACTCACCAGCAAGGGTCTCAAGGCGCTGTAGGCGGATAATACGCGGATAATAGGTCCTAACTATATCTACCTACTGGCGACTGCTGGTGACCAAGCTCCGTCCGCGGAGCGAAACTCGTCAGGGAGGGCACTTGCTCTGACACACTTGCAAAATAAATATGCACTGCTGGCACTTTGATTAGTGTGATGGTTTTCTGATGATTTAAACATCTGACATTTAACTTATCGATGGAGAGGAGGTCTGCGCCTGCTTAAACCGCTGCAAGAAATGGCTGGGATCCTTTTTTCATATATATATATATATATATGTATATATATATATATATATATATACATGGTGGTATGGTGTTTTTTTTAGGATATTGGGGTGAGAAGGGTTAGGGGATGGTAGGGTTTTTTTTGAGGTGTGGGTAGGGTTATAGGGTGGTAAGGGTATTTTTAATGGTTTCAAGGTGGGTAAGGTTATGAGTGCTAAGGGTAATTGTAGGGTTTAGGGGTTGGTAAGGGTATGGGTGCTAATGGTTTTTTAGGGCTTAGGGGTGGTAAATGTAATAAAAAAATGGGGGATGTGGGTTTTCCCTCCCAATAAAGATCAAAAAATGAAAATTCATTTAAAAACCCTCCACGGAATGCGGCGTGCTACGACCTACGACTACGCGGGAGCACTTATAATAGTAGACTATGTATGGTGCATGTGAGGGTATTTTACAGTGCAGTGAGTGAATGGTGGGATGAGTGAGATTAAAAAGTGCCTGGCTCGTGGGACACTGGAAAAAACTTTAATTCGGTCCAAGGGCTGGTACTAGTAAAAGAAGTGAAGTGCGAGGAATTATTGTATTAATTATGGACAAAACCTCATATGTGCGTCGACATGTGTGGGGTAGTATTTGCCAATCCGCAATGAACTCAATTGAGCAAGTGACCCACGTCTGGGCATACCCTTCCCACATAGGGTAAACAGCAAAACACACAAGATGATGGACGGAATGTTGCACAATGGCAAAACATTCACCCCCTGTCACAGATCTGGGTTTAATCCATCGTTATTTTGCTCACCAAGCCTCCCCGGCTCAGACATGGCCATATGCAAATTAGTGTTAACCCCGTGGGTCCCTTGCTCACTAAGCCACTGGAGTCAAGCTATCCTGGCGGAAGACGGCTGATAGCCAGAAACCGGTCCTAGGATGCTTGATTCCGTTCCAGGAAAGACATGGCTTGGCAGTTCGGGCTGGACAGTTCCCATGAGGCACAGGGTCAAGACTGATTTGGGTGAATGATTTGCCATTGTGCAACATTTCGTCCATCATCTTGTGTGGTTTTTTTTTTGTTATTTTAAAGTGCCAAGTCAAAGTCGCAGTAAACTGCACACACAGGTCCTGTAATGGCTGTGTTGTTCAGATCTGAATTTACCTTAAATAAATGAATAGACAAGAGGAGTTTGGCAAAACAGGAACATGTTGGTTTAAATAAAGGCTGCAGCTGGGAGAGGCTAGACAGAATGTGTCTGCTCAAAATCTCTCGATGTACAAAGTTTTAGACAGCCATTTATATGTTCATTAGGTACAATAAAACATGTTACTACATTCCATAAAAGCTTCTCAGTTGTAAATCAACAAACACCGGCATCTGACAAGCAATGTTCCCTCTAATTTATTTCCTCTGTGTGAGGCAGTGTGATGTCTCTGTGCACTGCAGCCACGTCAATGGACGCCAAGAACCTGACGGTGTGTGTGTGCAGCGACAGGGGTCTGACACTGGGGTTCCTGCTTGATTTTGTAGATAAATGACGTAGGTACTGGAACGGAGGAGATCTGTTTGATGGGGCAGGCAGGGCCAGACTCGGAACCCAAAGTTGCCCTGGCAATTCTGCCGCACCGGCTCCCACCTACCAGGGGTGGAGTGGAGAAGGGGGGCAAGTGTCAAGCACTACTGCTAAAAACCGGTCCCCAACACTGGTGCTTTTGTTACTGAGGACCCGCTGCAAAACTACCCCTAGCAACAAAACTGGCCCCCACTGCTCCAAAACTGCCCCCCACCCTTCCAGCCTTCCAGTCAAACGCCCGATGCCTGCTAAGTCCAGCCAGGGGTGTGGCCTTCATATTGGTGACTGGCTTACAATGGTTGTGTCATGTTCAAAATGAGAAAGTGCAGAGCATCTGCAACCACAACAAAGCTACACTAATATATATTAGGAAACCAGGGCAACTGGCCTCCTTCCACAGTGCCAGTGAACCTCTTCATTCCTAACTAACTACACAGCGGGGGCTCAGGGACATCTTAAGGACTCTGAGCGCCCTAGGCCAAGCTTATTTTGGGGCCTCTGTGCGGATCAGCTTTGATTTTATGATCCAGTTTCAGCTTTTTCGTGTCCTTTTGGCCACATCACAAACAGTGCTCAAACACACTGGTTCAAATTCCAAATGTGTTAATAATTAATATTTGTGAATACTGATTTATTTTTCCAATATTGTAACACAGTAGAAATATACTAATACTACTGCAAATAATCACTGTCACATCCCCCCATTTCTCATATCTGGGATCCTGTTTGGATCTAAAATAAAAAAAATATGGAGTTTTCATGAAACAAAAACACATTTGTCATAAAATGTCTGTAATACAATCTCACACATTACCCAGATTAAAAATAAATGACAGTAAAATGCTATTTTCAATAATCTGTTTAAGAATTATTCAAGGTCATCAGGGCAAGACTCTCTGCAGAACAAAGCTGGCTCTATCAAGGCGGGGGTTACTCAACTCTTTAAATCTGATAACTGATAATCATGAGTTCACTTATCAGCTTTGAAGATGGTTTCCTGGATACACGGGGGATGGGGGGGAATGTACATAGAAGTCCACCATGTGTGCATTCAGAGTCACTAATATATGTTAGTGATTCTGAAAGCACACGTGGTGCTTATGGGCTTTCTCAGGGATTTAAGTGGAATGAAAATAACTGGGGTGTCTCTCAAAGGGGGGTGCCCGACAACAAGCCAGGACTATTGACTTTGTCAATGGCTGTTAGTTGCATAAGATAAATAAGCAACAACTACGGTTCGTTGAATATAATATTGAAAATGCCTCAGTTCTGAAATGATCAGACTGTGAAAAAACTATAAAAAGTCCTCTGAAGTTATACCAAAGGCTTTCAGCAGTTGCACTGCTGCAGAGTTGAGATTTTTTTTTACCCTGATGGTGAGGGTAAAAATGAAGAGCCTGATTGGGACCTGTCTCAACAACGGCTTTTAAAAACTCACCATTGGCAGGACCCAGCACACTTATCATGTTTGGTATGTGTGGAATGGGAATAATAAATGCGGTGCAATGGTGTGCGCAGATTTACTTTTACTATTTTAGAAGTGCCACTTTTAGAAGTTGGAATTTCTGTGTGCTGTGTGCCTGCCTGCATGTCTGTTTCTAGAAGTGACCAGGGCTGGTGAGGAGTGGGTGGCGCCAGGGAGGTCGGGTCAGGCTGAGTGGGAGGTCTGCAACTAGAGTAGTGGGCGGAGGAATCCCCTGTCCCTGTCTGCTGATCTCTGCCCAACCCTCACGGCTTCCTGAACCCTAGCATCTTGTGAGCGCTGCATCACGTTTCTGTGCCCCAGGAAGGTGAGGAGTGTCTGACCCCTACAGCGCAGAGCTGCTCAAGCATCCTGTAGGAATTCCAGCGTGGGGATCTCCCTGCACCGCCTGCGGACAGTGTTTTTCTTCAAAGTAAAGTGGGTGCCCACCCCATGTGTCCTGCATGTTCACTCGCGGGTGCCCACCCTGCATTAACACTCATTTCTGGCCGTTCTGCCTGTTTTGAAAGTCAGGAGCGGGTGCCCACCCCGCTCTCTGAAATCCCCAGGAAGAATCACTGCCTTGACCCGAGGTTCCATTAAGGGCCGCCGCGCTGTCTGCGGCGACCCGGAAAGAAAAAGGAGCAACCCGGAAGCCAGGCGGACCAGAGGAAGGAAGGCAGGGCTCCCGTGGTGCCGAGGGAGCCCTGTGGTTGCGAGGAAGCCAGGCAGGAGCCTATCCCGCGCTAGCACATTGCCCAGAACATTGGAGACTTCGCACCCTAGGCTGGGGGCTCCCCTTGAGCAAAGGGGAGCCCCGTGCATGTGAGGCAGAGACCGGCCAATCAGAGGGCAGACCGAGAAGGAAGCAGCTGGACTGAGGGCGGGGCTCCCGTAGCCAAGAGGAGAGCCCCCCAGGTCTGGCACTCGTCCCAGGTGCGGCTTGAGGCTCAGTGATGGCCGGTGAGGTAGCGGGGCTCCCATGTGCTGGGGACAGCCCGCGACATCAGCGACGTGCGGAGAGGCCTGAGAGCAGCCTGTTGTGTTGCGGGGCTCCCGGAAGCAGGGGAGAGCCCCGCAAGACTGGCCGCACATACAGAACCTTCCCCCGCGTGCTGGAGACAGGTGAAGATCCAGGATTGCCGGTGAGTGGGGCTGTGCCTCTTTTCTTTTTGATCTTTGGTTGTGCAGGGCTCACCCACACCACAGCTGCCCCGTAGGAGTGGGTGCTGCAACATGGGGGACATTTCTACTTTAGAGCCCCAGAGAGGGAGGGCTCCAACTTAACTCGGACTGGCCTGGGTACTTCACAGCTGCACCGCAGTGGCGGCAGCTGCAACAACGGGGGCACTCCTCGATTTCAGAGTCCCAGAGGGGACTCCAACTCTGCAAGTACTGGGTCACTCTTCACAGCGGCACCACAGTTGCGGGCCGCTGCAACAGTTGGGCATTTCTTTACTTCCAGAGTCCCGGAGTGGGGCTTCAACGTGACCATTGGTGCCAGAGCTTGTTTTGGGACACAGCTGCACCGCAGAAGCAGGCAGCAGCAACGTTGGGCATATTTTTAAGTTCAGAGTCCCAGAGAGGGGCTCCAACTTGGGCAGTGCTTTGTGGACACACCGCGGCACCGCAGTTGCGGGCCGCTGCAACGTTGGGGCATTTTTGACTATTGAGTCCGACAAAGGGGGGCTCTCACTTGCTAAATGTGATCCATGCCCCAAGACTGCGGTAGAATGTATGTCTATGCCTACTGGGTATGCAGGATATGTTTATCTTTTGCATAGGGGGTTTATGCTAAAATGATGATGCCTAATTTCATGCGGTGTGGTTGTAGGTTCATGCCTGGTTCAGGGTTTGCATCGCTATTATTATGTCTAAATTGTGTCTGAAACCTAATTAGAATACATGATATGTTCTTATGCTTACTGTTTTTAATGACTAATGAGATGCCCCATACTATCCCTAATGTTTTTATGCCAAATGAATGACATGGGATCATGCCCAATGCTAATATGATTATGCCTAATGTTATGCGTTATGTGATTTAGGCCTATTAGGGGTATGCCTAATGCTAATATGATTTATACCTAATGTGGTTTACGCTAATTGCAGTGTTGCTACCTTCTTTATTTTACCAGTAGTGAATGGTGGTTTTACATTCACTGTTTATGCTTGTTGATGGTTCTGGCAGCGACCCAATTGGCGCTGCCCTGTATATAATCCCCTGTAAATAATGTCCTGGTGCGTGTAGGCACAGTGTATATGTCTGTGATAGTAATGTGTTTTTATAATACAAAGGCTATTTTATATAACCTTGTGTGGAGTCTCTTTTGTAGTGTGGCTAGTGTGTCGCCGGTGTGTGTGTGTTGCGCAAACGCTTTACACATTGCCTCTGGGATAAGCCTGCCTGCTCGTGCCATGCCACCAAGGGGGTGAGCAGGGGTTATCCCCAGGGTATACTTCCCTCGCCCTGACTAGACCGGTGGTTTCTGCTTGGCTCTGGCACGTGCCCTAGCCTACCGGGTACCCCCGTTTCTAACAATGTTGTTCCATGTACAGTAAGAATTTAGGCCACCTATAGGGCACACATAACAGCTGCCTTACCTCTTAGTTTGCCAATGGCATTGTCATCAGTGCGGAGGGAGACACGATTGTTTCAAAGTTCCTGTTTAAAAACTAACCCTTTAAATAAATGCCTCTCAAAGCAGTGATATAATCAGATATACCGAGGTGAAACTCTTCTGCATTAAAGAATTACACGCTTCTGAATTCTGATGAGACTTTGTCATATTTTTATTTAATGTTTGTTGCACAATTTACATGCCAAACCATTTTATTATTTGGCTCGTGCATAAGTGCTCGGCTCTCCCGGTTAATTTGCTGGCTTTACCTGTACAAAGGTCCTTTAAAAATACTCCTTCTGTCTTTTTGCAATGCCTCATCGGCTAATTCAACATCAAGCCTGGCACTTTTGTTGAGGCCCTTTTCACACCTGTGATCTTTGGTTTTCGCAGTAAAAGTGCTGCTGCAGGGACTGCTATCTGCATCTCTGTGCAGTGTATATTTTTTACCTATTGTAAAACACAAGTCTTTTTGTGGAAGAGAAGTGTTCCCATGTGGCTTCGCAATGTGGTCACTAAATTGTAGTGCAGGCATATATTTGAAAATATGGCTGAAATTTGAATAAGTAGATGTTTCCACTGAAACCACTAGCTGCAGCACACCCTTAATTATGTGCACTCGATGCACACCAGGACAGTGCTCCTGACTACCAAAAAAAAACATTGGCATAGCCAATAGGTCACGCCTTTGGGACAGTATAAGTGTTTAGCCATGCAACAGTTGATGTTGCACCAAGGATATTGTGCAGCATAATTAAATACTTATAAGGTCCCAAAGGCGAGGCCTATTGGCTATGCCAATGCTTGTTTTTCTCACGCGACTGACCGGGACAATCCCCTGAAGCAGTGTCCTAATGATCGGACATGTTGCCTTCCTTGCCGTGGTTATTTGTCCGGGCCCAGTAATGGGTAATGGGTACCTATAGGTGAGTGATGGGAATCCGTTCTCCTAAATAGGACTTTCCATTGTAGTGGTCTTAATCAAGGAAGTTGGTGCACATATAAATTTCTAGAATTCACAGCGTTCAGAGTATTGCTTTTAGACCTTTGGATATTTGTGTTGTATAAACCATAAATGTGGCCTAGATTCTTATTATTGTCTACTAGCTTACCCGTCGCGCGTTGCTGCGATCTCAGAAGAAAGGAAATTCAAGGAAACTCGTTATGATAACATTAAATTTACATTGTGTCATTGTTATTGAAACGTATTCATTTTTTTTTTTTAAAACATTTCCTAGTGTGGCTTGAGCAGTGCATCCTCGATTGGCTTCCAATCTTGATTCTGGTTGCTCTCCTGTTTCATTCGAGCAGGCTTGAGCAGTGCGTAATTGATCGTTTTCCAATCTTGATTCTCGTTGCTCTCCTGTTTCATTTGAGCGGGCTTGAGCAGTGCGTAATCGATCTGTTTCCACTCTTGATTCTCGTTGCCTGTTCGTTTGAGAAGAACGGGCTTGAGCAGTGCGTACTCGGTCGGCTTCCAATCTTGATTCTCGCTGCTTGTTCGTTTGAGAATTACAGGCTTGAGCAGTTTGTATTCGAACAGCTTCTAATCTTGCTTCCCATTGCTCATCTGTTTCAGAAGCTCGTAATGCCTTTTTCTTTCGTGCTTCTGATGTAGATTGACCATTCGATTTCTGTTTGGGGGTCATAACTGTCGACGATGTTCGCAAATTCGCTGTCTATTTCAGTATCCAAAAGATTATGAGGGCCCTGGGGGCTGATTTTTTTTTTTTTTAAATTGACAGAAACCTTTGCGGGAGTGTACTCAACAACTTCCCAAAGTTTCATGGCGATCGGATGAATGGTGTAGTGATGCATAAAGGACAAACAGACAGACATACTTTCGTTTTTATATATATATAGATTAATTCAAACATAAAAGCTGCTTTTACACAGCCCATCCAGAACTCAAGTATTTAAAAGTTTGCTTATATGTGATAACAATGAAAAGGGAGGGTCTGTGAAAAAAAATATATGTCTAGGATTTGGACAAGCAGGGTGGTATTGATTTCAGGTTAGCTGGTTTCACAGTTTGAAATTCAGTCACCAGATGTGTGTCTCTCTCTCTAGTGGTTTACATTAGAGATTATTGTTTCTTCGTTCCCGAAAAAGAAGATAGACATATCGCACCTATGTCGAATTGCCAAGGCAAGAACTTGTATTTGGTTGGTTTCACACTCCAAGTCCCCATCCCCCCCATCCTGTTATATTCTATGGTTCATTGTTGACAGCCTATCTATCTCCTTAGTCTGTCTCTTTGGTATTTAGATTGTTGATGGGGGATTCTGTGTTCTGGATTTGTGGCTTGGCAGTTACGCCAGACCTCTGTTCCAGGCTGTTGTTCTTGGTTGATGCTATGAAGGAATTAATAATAAAGGAGACTTCCTTCTATCAATTGGACTTCTCTTCTTATTAATGAACTGGATTTAACATTGGCAACGATTGGGATATTTTTTCCTTCATCCTCAAGTGTCCCTCGAACAATTTGGGAGCTGAAAGGATTTCGGAATTCAAAGATCTTGCCTGAGCACTGTAGCGGAATAGGATTCCTGGTCAGGTCGTATTTCTTTTACTATATTTTGACCTGTGACCTTCTTTCATCCTTCCGTGAGCACATTTCTCTTTCGGTAAGATTAATTTAACTGCGCCCTTACTCACCGTTCGTTGTGCTTACAATTCTGAACCTCCGGAGTTCTACGGCCATCTTCCACTCCCTCACAGCCTTGCTACTCGTCATTTCACGTACTGATTGATGACGTAACACGTATGCAGCGTGACGTGCCGCCATCTTTGATTGGTTTACGGCGGCAACTTGAAGCCCTTTTAAATACCTTTTATTCATCGTGATGTTGTGCACATCAAAATTATAAGGCTCCTTGGCAGAACTTGTCTACTTTTCCAATTTCATTGTTCTAAATTCTGTTATTCAAGGTGCATTATTTCTTCACGATGATGCACACATCACTTCTGGTTTGAAAACACGTATTCATTGTGCACATCTAATTTACAAAACTCATTGGCAGAACTTATGTACATTTTCGATTTCAACGTGCATCATTTCTTCACGATGATGCACACATCTCTTATTTAAAGTTTCTTACTCAAGTTGCACAAGTTTATATCGATGATGTGCACATCTGTGGAATTCTACGCGCACTGATTCATTACGATGATGCGCACATCTCAACTTTAAAATTACTTGTTTTGCAGCAGTTGAACACTCATCGAGCATTTTCGTATTCACCTCTGTTAATTGAAATTTTAACATACCTTCATGTTTTAGTTTTATTACATGTATACTCTTTGTTCTCTAGTGTTTATTATTATTATTATTTTGAATTTTTAAGTGATTAAGGTTATTGATTTATGATGACAAGTAACATTGTTACTCCTCCTTATTTACTAGCAGAACCTGGAGTTCCAAAAACTAAATGGAAACAATGGTTCAAAGGTTTTGGAAATTACATCATAGCATTAGATGGTCAAAAGTTGGATCCTGTTAGGAAATTAGCACTCCTCTATAATAGTTTAGGTGCAGAAGGTCAACGCATCTTTGACCATTTACCTCCAGTTACTCAAACTAATGAAACGGATTGGGACAGTTTTAAAGAAGCTGCTTCCAGACTTGCGAATTATTTCACTGACGAGACCAGTGTTGTTGTCGAAAGACACAAATCAAATTTTACACTAGACGTCAATTTGAATATGAATCTATTGACACCTTTTTGATAGAATTAAGAGTATTAATTGCCACTTGCGAATTTGGTGGAAATATTGATTCTTATCTAAGGGATCAATTAATTGTGAATTGTTTCAACAAAAAAAGTGCAGGAGAGGTTACTTTGTTGTAGGGACCCGTCCATAAAAGAAACTCTTGAACTAGCCAGGGGTATAGAAAGGTCTGTCTCTTCTCAGAAAGAATTGAATAAGAACAAAATTGAGTCTCTTAGTGAAACAGTAAATGCTTTGAGTACAAAACCTAAGTTCTACCCTAGCAAAAATAAGGACAATGTAAAAGATTCAAAGAAACCTAGTGCATGTTATAGATGCAGATCACTTTTGCATTTAGCCAACACAAAGAATTGTCCTGCCCTTGGTAAAACGTGTTTAAATTGCAAAAGACAGGGGCACTTCACAAGACAGTGTAATAGAAATCCTGTAAAAGTTAGTGCTATAGAGAATGTAGATGATTTTGCAGTAAATAATATTTGTACTGTCAAAGGTTCTAAGAAAATTGTTTTATATGTTAACTCGGATTTGGATGATGGGGGTCCTTTGTGTGATGTCACCATTGGTAATGTGAACTTACAGGTAACTGTTGATTCGGGTTCACCAGTTACATTTATTACTGATATTCTATTTGATGAACATTGGAATTCTGTCCAATTACTTCCCCCTGACATCCATACCATTTCTTTCGATGGTCATGATATTGATATGTTAGGTTTCTTTCATGACAGTATTAAATTTCAGGACAGATGTATTTCAACTAAGATATATGTAGCCAAGAAAGTGTACTATATTTTAGGCTGGAAGGACCAAGGAAAATTTAAGATGGTTTTGAGACCTAGTACTTCTTGTCCTATCTCTTTAGTTGATATCACTACTACTAATTTCTCCTTAGATCAACGACTCATTAAACATGATGCATTGTTTAGGGACAAGTTAGGTTTGGTGCATAATTTTGAACATCAGATTGTCTTAAAGAAAGATGCTGTTCCTGTTGTTCATAAAGTGAGGAGCGTCCCACTTTCTATCAGGGCTCAACTTAAACAACATTTAGAGCAATTATGTTTAGACAAAGTCATTGAGCCTATTAATTCATCTGAATGGGTTGCTCCGATCGTTATCGCTAAAAAAAGGGCTCTAAGGATATCAGATTATGCATTGATTTAAGATCGCTAAATAAAAATATTCTAATTGATTGTTTTACCTTACCGAAAATACAAGTCATGCTAGCTCAATTAGGAGAAGCTAAAATATTTTCTTGTCTTGATTTAAGATCCGCCTATCATCAGGTGCTTTCAACACTCCATTTGGTCCCTACAGATTTCTAAGAATGCCTTTTGGCCTGGCATCCGCCGCTTCTGTTTTTCAGAAGTTAATGTTCCAATTATTTGGTGAGTGCGGTGATGTTCTTGCATATCAAGACGATCTCCTAATCTACTCAAAAAATACTGATGATCATTTAAAAAAATGATCAGAGGTTCTCTGCATTTTGGAATCCAATGGTTTCACGGTTAAAAAAGAGAAGTGCAAATTCATGGTGGATAACATTGATTATCTTGGCAATCACATTTCAGGGCTTGGCATTTCTCCAAAACAAGATCTCGTTAAATCCATTGTTGATAGTCCTTGTCCCATAAATAAGGACCAATTGAGGTCTTTTCTTGGGTTATGTGAGTACTACTCAAGATTTGTGGATTGCTTTGCATTACAAACTGAACCGTTACGGAAATTACTAAGGAAAGGTGAACATTTCATGTGGGATGAATTCGTAAACAAAGTTTTCCTTGATTTAAAAAATCTTATTGTGCTTATTATGCTTTACATTCTTTTAGAGATGACATTCAGTCTGTTATTACTGTCAACGCCAGTGGTGTTGGACTTGGCGCTGTACTTTCTCAATTCGTAGATGGTGTGGAGCATTCTGTCGGGTTTGCGTCTAGATTCCTCTCCTCTTCTGAGCGAAGTTATAGCACCATTGAAAGAGAAGCCTTAGCTTGTCTGTGGGCCACTAAACATTTTGAAACTTTTCTCTGGGGCAGGAAATTTATGTTAGTTACTGACCACGAACTGTTAGTTTTTCTTTTGTCAAAAAAGGATCACGACAATGTCAGTCCTAGGTTAGTGAGGTTACTTTCTAGGATGTTTGAGTTCAATTTTTGCATCAAACACATTCCAGGTGGAAAAAAACAACGTGCTGATTTCTTCTCTAGGTGTCCTTTAAGTGAGTCTGTTAATTATTTTCTCCATGATGATGACATTGATTGTGTTGTTGGTTTGGTTGATGGTTTAGTTGTTTTAGAAGGCACCATTAACAGTGAAGAGTGGTTGGAATTTTCCAAACTAGATGTTGTTCAAAATTTGGTGAAAAGTCACGTCATCAAGGGTTGGCCAGATGAAAGAAATCTGGATTTAGGGTTGCGACTATTTTACAAAACTAAAGATGAACTTACAGTGGAGAATGATTTTCTCATGAGGGGAACCTTATTGATACCTCCAAACAAACTTAAAACTAAATTGTTAAACTTGGCTCATCAGGGTCATCTTGGTTTAACTGGCACCAAAAAGAGGTTTAGATTATATTACTGGTGGCCTGATGTGGAGAATTTTGTAGGACGTTGCACTAGTTGTTTGGATGCTGACAAATCTTTGAAGCTTCGTAATACCCCTCTTCATCCGGTTGCTTTTCCTCATGGTCCATGGGAAAAGTTAGGCATTGATTTCATCGGTCCAATGTATAATTTGAAATCAAACATGAGGTATGCCTTAGTTGTCGTCGACTATTTCTCAAAGTGGGTGGAATGTAAATTCATGTCTGAACCTACTACGGTTGCTGTTATTGATTTTTTGGATTCATTATTTTATAAAGAAGGTATCCCAAAATTTCTAATCTCTGACAATGGTGTTCAATTTAAATCTCATGTTACACAAAAATTTCTTTCCAACTTGGGTATTAAACATCTCACCGTAGCCCTGTACAGTCCTCAAGGAAACGGCATGGTAGAAAGGGTGAACAAAATGTTGAAAGATACTATTCAGTTAGCGTGCATGCAAGATATTTCTGTTTTTAAAGCAGTTCAAGAAAGACTATGGATTTATCACAACACTCCACACTCCACGACTGGGGTCACTCCCTTTGTTTTACTTAAGGGTCGTTTTGGTTCTTCAAAACGTAGTCCTTCTTGGGTTCTAGATCAAACTAAAGTTTATGAAAAGTTGCCATCTATTGATCAAGTTCGTGAAAATTTGGAATGTAAACAGTCTACAATGAAAATTAATTATGATGATAAGTTGAAAACAAAGGTAGTACAGTTTAATATTGGTGATTTTGTTAAAGTAAAAAGGCCTTTTAAAGGTAAAAATCAGAAATCTAAATTTTACTCTACTACCAGAATTGTAAAAGTTTCAAAAATATTCTGTTTTACTTGCTAATGGTAAGTGGTGGAGTAAGAGAAATGTTGTTCTTGTTAATCAAAAAATCTCAAAGAACCGTAAAGCCCATTTGGATTACAATGTTTTAGACAGTTTGGCATCCAATTTTCAATCCTCTGTTTCTTCATCCATTTGTGATAATCTTCAGTCTGCGGGGGGTGGAGATGCATCTTCTTCATCTTTGCCTTTCCTGGAGAGTACAATATGTTTGGATGGTGGTGTTTCTTCTGAGAACTTAAATTGTCAAAATTAAGTTGTTTTTTCTGGTGATGTGTCATCTGCTCCCAGAAGGAGCAATCGCAATACTCATGCTCCCACTTATCTTAAAGATTATATTCAATAATGTTTTTTTTAATTATTTTGTTGCCTTTGTTTTTGGAAAGGGGGGAGGTGTGTTATATTTTATGGTTCATTGTTGACAGCCTATCTCCTTAGTCTGTCTCTTTGGTATTTAGATTGTTGATGGGGGATTCTGTGTTCTGGATTCGTGGCTTGGCAGTTACGCCAGACCTCTGTCCCAGGCTGCTGTTCTTGGTTGATGCTATAATGGAATTAATAATAAAGAAGACTTCCTTCTAGGGGGGACCCAGGGAGAGCCAGGCGCGAGCTGGGCTTTCCCTGGGTGCGTTCGCGCGAGAATCAGGGAAGCAGGTGGGGTTGATTAGGGGGCTAGATAAGGGGAAGTCAGGTGGCGGTTGGGAACTGCGTAGCGGGAGGCAAGGGAAGGGAGGTTTTGTTTTGCGGCGCGCGGTTTACCTTGTGAAGTTGGGACCATGGAGGAGGTGGCGGAGGTGCGGAGGGCCGTGCAGACTCTCTGCGAGGCCGGGCGAGAGGACCTGCTGCGGCCCGGAGTGCCAGCGGAGGCGTGGGTCGGGCTGTCCCGCCACCCTCGCAAGGCTGCGGAGGGTGTGTCCAGGGCGGTGTCGGCATGCATGTCCCCAGGCTCAGCGGAGGAGGAAGACGGCGATGCGGCCATGCCGGCGGCTGTGTCCATGCAGGTCCCGCTTCCCGCAGCTGTGGAGCCCCCGCCGAGTGTCCCGGGCGCCCTCCAGCAGGTATGTGTTTTACAGTTACTGAGTGCTGGTTTGCGCGGGGCGCCCGGGGGGAGGCGGGGCGCTCTGTGGGCCGGCAGGCTCAGCGTGCGAGCGGTCTTGCTGCCGGGAAGTCTGGGAAGCCCCCGGCGGGTCCTACAGCGAAGCGGGGGCGGAGCCTGGATTTAAAGGGACATGCTCGGTCTCCTTTCCCTGCTGATGTTTATACGGACACCTCACCTTCAGTGTCTGTTTTGCCGGATGGGGTTTCCCCTTACCTATGGGTCAATGGGCAGTGCTATCTCCTCTCCCCTGCCACACCGGTGCCTGGCTCAGCCCCCCTCCTTATTCATGGTGCCTCGCTTCAGGGATGTGCCGACTTTGGGCCCCCCACTGCTGCGCTGCCTGTGTTTTCCCCCACTGGGGCTCCTACCCCGGCCACTGGTTTGGACACCGCAGGTGCTGTGCCCCACACTCCGCCCCCCCCGGCCACCAGGTCCATGGCCCCTGGTGCGGCTGGCCCCCACACTGCGCCCCTGCAGCCCCTGGCTCCTGGCGGGTTGGGTTTGGATCAAAGGGGGGCGCCTCCTGTTCATAGCCAGGCACTGTTCCCGGTTCCGCGGGGGCAGCCAGGTGTCCACCAGGGTGGGTCTGCGACTGGGTCGGGTGGTGGCTCTGGTTTGGCGTCGGTTGTTAGGTCCTCGAGGGGTGCTTGCATTGCCGCTGTGGGGGGGGGGGGTGGTTTTGCTGATTCTTCATTGTCTGGCTTGAGCGGCCGCAGTTTTCAAGCTGTGCCTCCGGCTGGGCGGCTGTTGGCTGGTTCTACGGGCCCCGGAACTGTCCCTACGGCTGTTTCCAGTGGTGGGCTCACGGGGGAGTTATCTGGAGCGGATATCTCTTCTGCAGTTTTGCGTGAGCGCAGCTTTCAGGACATTGACTGGCAGTTTTATGATGGGGGAATTGGTGATGGGGCTCTGCCAAGTGGCAGTACACAAGTTTCATTTTCTGACGAAGCTTTCTATGCGAATTTACATGATGATGATTTGGAAGAAGGGGAATTGAGAGATAAAGATGTTGGGCTTTTGGCAGCACGGGCCCGGAGGGGCGGGCTGGGGCAACCCCCTGTTTCTCGTATTTTGCAGGAGTCTCGTGCGGACCATGCAGCGGTACGAGAGGCAGTGAGGACTGGACCTTCTCAAGGGGATCGTGTTGATGTTCAACAGCAGTTGGCGCAGTTGCCAAGAGGTAAGGATGGGTGGTGGGCCGTGTGGAAACCAAGGGAGAGTCTCCCTGTTAAGAGTACAAGATCAATTGGTACGGGTGATGGGGTTGTTGGTGAGCGAGTCGCTCTGGCACCGAGGCTTGAGCGGCCGGTGATTTCGACTGTTTCTAGTGTGCAATCTTCAAAGGAAGTTTCTACAGTGGGGAGTGGGGTGGCTGCTACCACACCTGTTACGGAGGATAGTATCCTGCCTAAAAAACTGCCTTATTCTGGGGTGGGGATGCCTTTGGGGTCCCATTTGTCCGAGAAAACGAAAAATCACATCTGGTCTGGTGAATTTGTGGATGTGTTTCGGCTTCTCCATAGAGATGTCCAAGCTAAGGAAGGGTCGAAGGAGGAGGAATTAGAATTGGCTCTGAGGCCTCGAGTCCCGAAGTCGATCGAGAACTGGACTTCGGCCTTTCTAATTTATGCCAGCGTTTATTGTCAACGTCATCCGGGTAAGGCGGTAGACATGTTTAAATATGCTGATGTCATACGTAAAGCTCACAGTTATTTTGGAGGCTTTGCATGGTTGTCGTACGATGAGGAGTTCCGGGCCCGTATGAGTGTTTTTCCTGAGCGTTCATGGGGTGAGGTTGATGCGGAATTGTGGCTACAGTGGATGGCATCGGCTCACCCGCCCGCTACGACCCACACGGCTAGCGGGCAACCGGTGCACTATCGGCCCTTTCCATTTCGCCCCGCTCTTGCTGGGGCGGGGGTGTGGGGCAGAGGACAGTCATCCTCCTCTGGCACGTGCTGGCATTTTAACAGGGGTTCCTGTAACCGACCAGCTTGCAGATATAAGCATGAGTGTACGCAGTGTGGGGGGCGACATGCGCTCACCCAGTGTTTTCCCGGACAGCGCTTTGGAGATCAAGAGAGGGGTTCAGGGGGCAGGGGACAACCCCAGCACTTTGTACATAAGGGCTCCTACTCCTATTAAGCAGGATGTTCTGGATTTATGGTTGGTGGATTATCCCGATTTTGAGGCTGCTAAGATTTTGTCTTGGGGTTTCAGAGTTGGGTTCCGGATTGGGTATCAGGGTCCCAGGGTGGGTCGGTGGTCTGACAATCTGAAGTATGCGAAGGAGAGCCCTCAGGTTGTGCGGAAGAAGCTGGATGCCGAACTTGCGGCGGGTCGGATTGCTGGTCCTTTTCTGAGTTGCCCTCTCCCTGACTTGATCATCTCTCCGCTGGGGGTGGTACCAAAAAAGGCGGTGGGGGAGTTTCGCCTTATCCATCACCTGTCTTGGCCCGAGGGTGCATCCATTAACGATTTTATTGACTCAGCTGACTCAACTGTCACTTATGCTTCCGTGGATGATGCCTTGCGGCTGGTTCGCACGGCAGGTGTTGGGGCTTTGCTGGCAAAGAGTGACATTCAGTCGGCTTTTCGGCTCCTGCCCATCCATCCTTGGGATTTTAGTCTCTTGGGCATGCATTTTGATGGTTGTTTCTACGTTGATAAGGTATTGCCCATGGGCTGCTCAGTGTCATGTTCCCTCTTTGAGACCTTCAGTACATTTCTGCAGTGGCGCTTCACTTTTGTCAGCGGCCACGTCTTGGTCTGCCATTACCTTGATGACTTTCTTTTCATTGGTGAGGGTCACTCTGGGCAGTGTCAGTCGGCTTTAGCAATCTTTCAGGCTCTGACCGAGGAATTGGGCGTTCCTTTGGCGCCGGATAAGACCGAAGGTCCCTGTACATCACTGACTTTCTTAGGGATCGAAATTGATACCTTGACTATGATGGCGAGATTGCCTGCGGCTAAAGTGCGAGAAATGTCTGATTTCATCCGACTGGTGTTGGGGGAGCGGAAAGTAGTTTTGCGGACCGTCCAGAAGCTTTTGGGGTACCTCAATTTTGCTTGCCGGGTTGTTCGGGCGGGTAGGACGTTTTGTAGACGTCTGGGCCTTTCGATGTCCGGCGCCAGCCTTCCTCATCATCGGGTGCGCATTACAACCGCTGTACGTGCCGATTTGACTGTCTGGCTCCGTTTCCTGCAAGATTTCAATGGCGTGTCCTTGTTTTTTGTGGACGAGGACATGGTGTGGCAAGTGCAGTTGTTCACGGATGCGGCGGGAGCTCACGGATTCGGTATATTTTGGGAAGGTCGTTGGTGCGCGGCTGGCTGGCCTGTGCACTGGAAGGAACAGGGTCGCAGCATTGCGTTTTTGGAGCTCTTCCCGCTGCTGGTTGCTTTGTGTATCTGGGGGGAGGAATTTCAGAATCGCTCAGTCTTGTTCCATGTGGACAATATGGCAGTAGTTCACCTTGTTAACAACCAAAAGGCTCGTGACTTGCGTGTTTTGAGGCTCCTGTGCGCATTCATGTTGCGGTGTTTACAACTGAATATTGTCTTTAAAGCTCGGCATGTTCCTGGAACCTCTAATTGTATCGCTGATTCTTTGTCTCGCTTTCAGTGGTCCGAATTCCGCAAATTGGCTCCTGGGGCGGACCTGGAACCAACGGCGATCCCACAGTACGTATGGGACCTGGGGGATTGAGGGTCCATCATTTGGTCGAAAATTCAGTGGCTGACTCCACACTGCGGGGTTATGTGAAGGCCTGGCATGAGTTTCTGCAGTTTGGTGAGGAGATGGCGGGGCCGGTCAGGGCCGGGTTATCTGATGAACAATTCCTATTACAGTTTGTTTTACATTTAGCGGACAAAGGCCTCTCTCACACAACCATTTCTGGCAAGTTGGCTGGGGTTTCTTTTTATGGGCAGCTTTGGTGGGGGAGGGATCCTGTTGGGGGGGTGTTGGTTCGTAAAGTACTGAAAGGTTTGGGCAGGCTTCGGGCTGGTGGTCAGCAGCTTCGGCAGCCTGTGACTTTTGATTTGCTTCAGTTGCTTTTACCACAATTGGAGGTGTGCTGCCATGATGCTTTTGAGTGTCACAAATTTCGTTTGTGCTTTGTCTGGTTATTCTTTGGGGCATTTCGGGCCTCTGAACTGCTGGGTTTGCGGGGTAGAGTGGGTATGACCAGCAGTGAGGTGGTGTTGGAACATGACAGAGTGCGGCTGTGGCTGCGGATGTCCAAAACTGATCAGATGGGGAGGGGTAAGTGGGTGTTCCTGGGTAGGAGTGGTGTCTCTGCATGCTGCCCGGTGGGGGAATGGGAGGTTTTTGTGTCCTCTCCCCATTTTACCCCGGGGACGATTTTTTGTCATGCTGATGGTAGCCCTATAGTTGCACCTCAATTGTTGGCTGTATTACGCAAGGTTTTGTTGGGCCTGGGGAGGGATCCTTCTCAATTTGGTACCCATTCATTCAGGATTGGGGCGGCGACGGAGGCCGCTAGGTTGGGGTGGGATTGGTCCCAAATTCGACGTATTGGACGTTGGCGCTCCAAATGTTGTGAAAAGTATGTGAGAAAATAGTCCGCCTTTTGCTTGTCTAACATTTCTTTTTCTCCTAGGTCCTTGGCCCTCAGTCGCTGGATCCAAAAGGAGGGTGTGGATACTGGGGCACTCTTTTGTTAAACGGGCTGCTGTAGCCGCTGCAAGTCAGCTTTGTGGGAGATCACTTGGTTTAAACAGCCTGACGCATGAAGTCTCCTGGCATGGCACGGGGGGCATGCGCTGGGGTGGTCTTTTCCCCGCCTTGGCTTCTTTGGTTTCGCAGTGTTTGGGGGGCCCTCCGGATCTACTGGTGCTGCATCTTGGGGAAAACGACTTAGTTTCTCTCTCTGGTTTGACTTTGTTAAAATTAATGAAACAAGACCTGGAAGTCATCAAGACCACATGGGTGAGCACCATGCTGATATGGACTGAGTTTGTGCCTCGTTTGCAATGGCAAGGGGCGAGGAGCCATTCCGCCCTGGAAAAGGCACGACGCAAAGTGAATAGAACAATGCAACTTTTTTGTCACCATTTATGTATATACAGTTTGGATCATTACCATTTAAAAGTTTCAGAACCGCATTTATTCTGTGAGGACGGTGTCCATCTGTCTTCATTGGGCATTTCCTTTTACCTTCTGGAGCTCAGGGATTTGATTAGCAAAGTTCTTCAGGTGCAGTTGTGGTGTGCTCCTTCCCTTCCGCTTTTAGGTGGGGCAGGAAAACGCTAAAGGTTTTCCTGGGTGGCGGTTTTTGCTAGTGGGGTGGGCAGCCTGGAGCGGGTTGGCCATCCTGAAGGGTAGCTCGTTGGGTAATACTAGGGGTAGTAGTCAAGAGTTAGTTTCGGGTTTCTGGTAGTTAGGATGTTTAGGCTTACTGTAGAGTTGAATTTATGAAATAAATAAATAATGAATGTGGTCAAGAAATTTATGATGCACCTGTCTTAAAATAAAGTGGCCTTTCTTGCTCCTTAAAGAAGTGTGGACAGTGATTTCTTGCGCGAGGGGGGACCCAGGGAGAGCCAGGCGCGAGCTGGTCTTTCCCTGGGTGCGTTCGCGCGAGAATCAGGGAAGCAGGTGGGGTTGATTAGGGGGCTAGATAAGGGGAAGTCAGGTGGCGGTTGGGAACTGCGTAGCGGGAGGCAAGGGAAGGGAGGTTTTGTTTTGCCCCACCCACCCTCCCTTTATTCCTTTAGTTTGGGGTTTTTTTTTTTTTTTTTTTTATTTTGCGGTGCTCTAGGCGCTGCTCGGGTCTTAGGGCTTTGCCACTGTTAGGACAGGTGTCTTTGTTCTTTTAGGAGGCGGTTTTTGCTAGTGGGGTGGGCAGCCTGGAGCGGGTTGGCCATCCTGAAGGGTAGCTCGTTGGGTAATACTAGGGGTAGTAGTCAAGAGTTAGTTTCGGGTTTCTGGTAGTTAGGATGTTTAGGCTTACTGTAGAGCTGAATTTATGAAATAAATAAATAATGAATGTGGTCAAGAAATTTATGATGCACCTGTCTTAAAATAAAGTGGCCTTTCTTGCTCCTTAAAGAAGTGTGGACAGTGATTTCTTGCGCGATCAATTGGACTTCTCTTCTTATTAATGAACCGGATTTAACAAACTTGTATTTGGTTGTTTCACACTCCAAGTCCCCATCCCGCCAACCTGAAGCTACCCCTGCCCTCCTTCTCCCCCCAATCCCCAGCCTTCCTCCCTCCACCCCGCCTAACCAATTGCTGCCCTGTATGGACGACGAGGGAGAAAACTGAACGTGGAGTCGATGAAAGACGATAGGCTTTGGAGGTAAACAGGAAGCAGGGTCACTCGAAAACAAACGAAGAAAATACGGCAAGAAAATAAATCGAAAGGAAAATCGAAAACGAAAGCGCCGTTATCTGAACTACTCAGAAATAAGTGAAAGAATGTTTGATTATTGTTCTTTACTGCTGTTCCTGTAAGAGTACAGTCACCAGGCGCTGCGCGTGATGTAAACACAGATCAGACCGCAACAATCATGTGATGATCAGGAGTCTCCCACTCACGCAGCCAAGTAAAAACAAAACCGAAAGTACCCAATAAAATAAAACCCGAGGTCTGCCGAGAACTCCTCATACGTCCGAACAGTTTGGTGGAACAGGAGGTTGAAAGGCAAGAACAGCGTTAGAGGAAATCCGGGAGGACCCCGCCGCACTCAGTCAGCCGTTGTTGTCCCTTCAGTCGGATCGCCGTACGCCATGACCCACACAACGTGAGTATTTTTATTTATTTATTTATTTTATGCGTATTTATATAGTGCGGACTTTACCCGAAGGTGTCAGGGCGCTTCACAATAGGAGCAGTACTGATACATGAGGAGAAAATTACAAGGGAACAAATTACAAAAGCAAACGTTAAGTTACATGAGGCAAAAATGACAACTGTGAGCAAACAAAATACAAGAGGTAGCAAACGGTACATTGCAGCGCACAAAGTACAAGAACGAGACAGGGCAGGCGTTGTGCTTCCCTTTAATGCGGCTCTTCCGGACATGTTATTGGGTGCTGAGCTTTTCACCTATAAAGGTTTACCTGGATTTGGGTTTATTTGTTGGCCCGCAGTTCCGGATGCTGTATAAGATTTGGCACCCTATAGAATTCTCGTACCCTTGTCACGCGAGGGTGTGGTGTAACGGCTGGAGCTGCCGATTATGGAACTCGAGAACCAGGCACGAGTCTCGGCTTTGGCTCAACATTCTGGGCAAATCATTTACATTGCCTTATTAATAAAAAATAATAATTAATGAGTCCATGGATAATGTAACCGGTGTGTGTGTAAAGCGCTCCAATACCTTGAGGTCGATTCCGCGCTTTAGAAAACTGCTGAGTAAAATATGCAGCACGTACTGCTACGCACTCACATTTTAAAGCAAAGATCGAGACGTGGCTTCTAGACCGCCTTGCATTTGTAGGGCAGTCCAGCTATGTATTCCCTTTAGCACGGCAGTGTTTTAGTATTTTTTTTTAATTCCAGTTTGCTTATGAAAAACGAACCTTCCCAGCATAGATATGGATCGGTGATACAAGTGCAGCACTGAAATTCCAACTGGAGCTGAGTGGGGGCGGGGCCAGAGACATGGCGGGAAAGAGCACAGTATTGTGCAACCATTGCGCAACTATCTTGTTGGCCTTTCGCCTCCAGGTAAATATAGGCCGGGCTGGACAGACCTTTTATTCCGCCGGGCATTCCCCTCGCTGGTTGGAGCCCTTGGAAGCTGGTTTTGAAATTCCAGACCTGTCCTGGTGCCTTTCAGTTTCCCCACCTCATGGTGACCGTGGTCCATTGCAGCTGGCATGCGATGGCTTCAAGAGAGAGTGAGGGGGAAGGTAGAGAGAAAGTGATCAGAGAGGGATAGGAAAGAGAGTGAAGGGATGGCTGAAAATACAGCGATAGCATGAGGAGAGGAAGGGAGCGGGCTGGTTTGAGTACCATTGAGTAGGGTAACAATAAACAGCTGTTATTCAGCACCAAGATACCCTTGGGCGAACGTGCGCTTTACAAATACACCTTATGTTTGAGCATTTTTTCCAGGGCTTCCTTTGGTTCCCCAGTCTGGCCCTGAATATAGATATACAATGCATTCATATTTAAATGAGAAATACATGCATATTTAATGAGAAGAAATATACTCTTGTGTTATGAAAGCTCAGTAGGTTAATGTGATTACTCTAGATGTCTCTATGTGAGACCAGACAGTCACATACCTGAATCCTGTTTGTCTCAGTGGGGAATAGTAGCATGTATTTATAGTGCTGTGAAATACCCATGTCATTATTTTAAAATTATACACAATATCAGATAGATGTGCAATGACATTTAGAGTTTAACATAAAACAAGTGCTTTCAAAATATATATTTTTATTGATATGTTAGGCGGTACCTACTCAAACCTCTTTTCGTAAGTTTCCATTAGAAGCACGCACTACAGAATTCAGCTGCTATCACCTTTACATTACAAAACGTACAAACAAAATACGTTTGTCACCAGGAAGCCTCATATAACTCCATCTGTTCCAACGTATACTGACCCCTAATCAGTGTTTGGACTTGATGATTAACCAGGTGCACACATTTACATTTTGTTCAGATAGCAGACTCCTGTACAGGAGACCCCCCTCCCTTCCCTTTCAGTTGGAGCACCTCTAGGGAAACATTAACCAATCAGGGATGGTTATTTTTTAACTTAAAGAAAAGAAACTGATTTGAAAAGTTAAAAATTATTAGGAATGTTGTTCCCACTAGCTCCCACCCCCTTCAACCACTGGCCTCGATTCACCAAAATGCTAAGAGCTTCAGCATTGACATCACACACCCTTTAACTGCCATACATGCTTATTCAATGTTTTTAGATTTCATTCTCAATTGCTTTGGCTTATATATGCGCAGCACAAGCTATATTTGGGGGTGGGGGGTTAAGGTTTCTTCTTTAAAAATATTGTTTCAAAACCTAAAATTAAGTGGAATTATGCCCATAATTTGTTTTCCACTATCAATCAATCAATCGATCAGTGATTTTGTTAAGCGCACTACTCACCCGTGATGGTCTCAAGGCGCTGAGGGGAGGGGGTGCTGCTACCGCTTGAAGAGCCAGGTCTTGAGGAGTCTTCTGAAGGTGAGCAGTGTATGCGGGTCCTTGGTGAGGGTGAGGATGAGCTGTGTGTCCTCGGCGTAGGAGATGATGTTCAGGTTGTACTGGCTATGACTATGGCTATGACTATGACTACATAATGTAGCACCCATCCTCCTAAGAGTAGTCTGGACTTTATTTTGGCTTATAATGCCATGAGGATATCCGTAAGGATAGCCTGTTTATTGCGTTCAGTTCAGGGTACGCTGGCTTATCTTCACATCATAAGTTATGCTCCCTGTAAGGTGATTGTGCGCGCACCCTACATTGTCACACAGCGACGGCTTCTCTGCAATGGCGGAGGAGCGTCCACGGGTGTGGAATTTAATGAAATATGTACTTGTCCATGGGACAAGTAGCTTCATAAATCTACTTGTCCTGTGAGAAAATCCACTTGTCCCTTTGGTGCCACGTAGTGCGCCGTAAAATAATGGCAGCAATCTCATTATAAAATAATGGCAGCACTCTCATTATAGCTCTGATAATAGCCCTTCTGGTTAATTTCAGGCTAATACTATAGAAGGATTTGACTTTTGGGGGTTTTTCACCAGCTCTTCTGTAATCTTTTCCCATACTGAGGAAGGTTGGAAATTTACCCCTGACAACAGCAGAATTAAAGTTTCTTCCAGGGCTGGGAAAAATGGGGTTGGAGAAAAAGTGAACTTGTAAACACTCAACAGACTACCACTGGGGCACATTCATCTTTGCTCATGCTAAAATGCAATTCACAAATATTTTCTAGGATTACGGTTTCCTGGCCTACTTTCGGAAATTCATGTGAATTCATGATAAACGTAAATCTGCATTAATATAAGGGCATGTATCATGGGTGCACTTTTGTGACTTTCTTTAACATTTGAGCACCTAATTCAATCTGAGTTAACCAAGACCTTTTGTTTTTATTAAAATGCTTTCTCTTCCTATCTAACGGCTGGCTTCATTGTGTGTGACATCATTTTGCTCTTTTACAAAGTAGTTTTGTTCAGTGCTAGGAATTTCTATGGCAATGTGGCCTTTATGCGAACAAATACTGGCTGTCTAGTAAGAACATGCTGGCAAACAGCACCACGCCTACCTGATAATCCCCAGGTAGAGAAAGGAGCATAGAGCAGACCAAGTGAGTAACCAGAAAATTAAAATATTTCCCACTTTGATCCAAAGCTCTTATGCCACAAAGCAATCAATCAATCAATCAATCATGGCATTTATAAAGCGCGCTACTCACCCGGGAGGGTCTCAAGGCGCTGGGGGAGAGGGTTGTGTCACTGCTCGAACAGCCAGGTCTTGAGTTGCCTCCTGAAGGAGAGATGGTCTTGGGTACGTCGCAGGTGAGTGGGGAGGGAGTTCCAGGTCTTGGCTGCCAGGTAGGAGAAGGATCTTCCTCCGGCGGTGGTTCTGCGGATGCGAGGTACGGTGGCGAGTGCGTGGCTGGTAGATCGTAGCTGGCGCGTGGGCGTGTAGAAGGTCATTCGGTCGTTGAGGTACTTGGGTCCCAGGTCGTGTAGGGCCTTGTGTGCGTGGGTGAGGAGTCTGAACGTGATTCTCTTGCTGACGGGGAGCCAGTGCAGTTCTCTCAGGTGTCCGGTGATGTGGCTGTGTCGGGGGATGTCCAGGATGAGTCGTGCGGAGGCGTTCTGGATTCGTTGGAGTCTTCTCTGGAGTTTGGCTGTGGTTCCGGCGTAGAGGGCGTTCCCGTAATCCAGTCGGCTGGTGACGAGTGCCTTGGTGACGGTCTTCCTGGTTTCAGTGGGGATCCATCTGAAGATCTTACGGAGCATGCGCAGGGTGTTGAAGCACGAGGAAGAAACGGCGTTGACTTGTCTGGTCATTGACAGGGAGGAGTCCAGGATGAAGCCCAGGTTGCGTGCGTGGTCTGTAGGTTTGGGGGCGGTGCCCAGGGCCGGGGGCCACCAGGAGTCGTCCCAGGCGGAGGGTGAAGATCCCAGGATGAGGACTTCCGTCTTGTCTGAGTTCAGTTTAAGACGGCTGTTTCTCATCCAGTCGGCGACGTCTTTCATCCCTTTGTGTAGGTTGGCTCTGGCGGTGGTGGGATCGTTGGTGAGGGAGAGGATCAGCTGGGTGTCGTCGGCGTAGGAGATGATGTTGAGGTTGTGTTGGCGTGCGATGGCTGCGAGGGGGCTCATGTAGACGTTGAAGAGGGTCGGGCTGAGAGAAGATCCTTGTGGTACGCCGCAGATGACTTCGGTGGCCTCGGATCTGAACGGAGGGAGGCGGACTCTCTGGGTTCTTCCGGTGAGGAACGAGGTGATCCATTCCAGCGCTTTCTCTCGGATTCCGATGTTGCTGAGGCGTTTCACTAGGGTTCGGTGGCAGACTGTGTCGAACGCTGCGGAGAGGTCCAGAAGGATGAGGGCCGCTGTTTCCCCGTTGTCAATCAGGGTTCTGATGTCGTCAGTGGCTGCGATCAGGGCGGTCTTGGTGCTGTGGTTGGCCCGAAATCCGGACTGCGAGTGGTCGAGGAATCCGTTTGTCTCGAGGAAGGCGGCAAGCTGTATGTTGACAGTCTTCTCGATGACTTTGGCCAGGAAAGGAAGGAGCGAGATGGGACGGTAGTTCTTGAGGTCGGTGGGGTCCGCTGTTGGTTTCTTCAGGAGGGCGGTCAGCTCGGCGTGCTTCCAGCTCTCCGGGAAGGTGGCGGTGTGGAAGGAGGAGTTGATGGTGTCTCGGAGATGGGGTGCGATGGTGGCGGCGGCTTTGTTGAAGACGTGGTGTGGGCAGGGGTCGGTTGGTGATCCGGAGTGGATGGAGTTCATCGTGTGGGTGGTGTCTTCGGTGCTGATCGGGGTCCAGTTGCAGAGGGTAGTGGTGGCGGGTGTTGGTTCGGTGGTAGGGTGCGTGGTCTGTGAGTCGAAGCTGTTGTGTATGTCGGCGATCTTGCGGTGGAAGAACGAGGCGAGGGAGTCGCAGAGGTCTTGCGTGGGAGTGATGTCGTTGGTTCCGGCGCTGGGGTTGGAGAACTCTTTGACGATGCTGAAGAGTTCTTTGCTGTCGTGGGCGTTGTTGTCCATTCGTTCTTTGAGTGCCGTCTTCTTGGTGGCGCGGATCAGTTGATGGTGTTTGCGGGTGGCGTGCTTGAGGGCAGTCCAGTTGTCTGTGGTGCGGTTGAGCCGCCAGGCTTTCTCGAGGGTGCGGCAGTTCTTCTTGGATTCCTTGAGTTCGTCGGTGAACCAGGGGGTTTTCTTGCTTCAGGGTCTGCTGGGAGGGTTCTTGAGTGGTGCGAGGTCATCGGCGCAGGCGGTCAGCCATTTGGTGAGGTTGCTGGCTGCTACGTTGGGGTCCGTTGTGCTGGTGGGAGTGTTCTGGCTGAGGGAGGCGGTGAGTTGCTCGGTGGTGATCTTGTTCCAGCTGCGGCGGGGGACCCGTTGTGGATTGAGGTGGGTCGTAGTTCTACTGAAGCTGAAGTGGACGCAGCTGTGGTCTGTCCACTGGAGTCCGGTGGCGTGGCTGAAGGAGACGTGCTTGCTGGATGTGAAGACAGGGTCAAGCGTGTGTCCGGCGTAGTGGGTGGGGGTGTCCACCAGTTGCTTGAGTCCGAGGTTGGCGAGGTTGTCCAGCAGGGCGGTGGTGTTTCTGTCGTTGTTGTTCTCCAGGTGGAAGTTGAGGTCCCCTAGGAGGATGTAGTCGGCGGAGGGAAGGGCGTGCGGGCTGATGAAGTCTGCGATGTCTTCGCTGAACTGCATGCGTGGTCCCGGTGGTCTGTAGATGAGGGTGCCTCAGAGGGTGGTTTTGGGGTCGGTGTGTATCTGGAAGTGCAGGTGCTCGGCGGCGGAGAAGGTTTCGTCGGAGTTAGTCGAGATGCGGATGGTGTTCTTGTGTACAATGGCGATACCTCCTCCGGTCTGGTTGACGCGGTCCTTCCGGGTGATCTTGTATCCGTCCGGGAGGGCTGTGGCGATGTCGGGCGCTGAGGAGGCGTTCATCCAGGTTTCGGTGAGGAAGGCGACGTCCGGTGTAGTAGCGTCGAGCAGGTCCCAGAGTTCCACGGCGTGCCTGTGGACGGATCGGGTGTTCAGCAGGATGCACTTCAAGTGGTTGCTGTTAGTGTTGGAGTCGGCGGGGGCGGTGCAGGGCCGGTGGCAGGTGAAGCGGCAGGCTTTGCAGGCGAAGGGTCCATTGGTGCGTCTCGGGGTGGCTCGGTAGCAGGCAGGATTCCGGCCGGTATTGAGTGCGTTGAGAGTGGTGGCGTCGTAGGTCTGTCGTGGAGTCTTGCATCGGCGGTGGGGACCAGGGGTTCTGGCGCTGGGCGCGGTCCAGGCTCGGACAGGCGCAGACGGGCTTACCTTTGGCGCACCTTCGGTGCTGATTCGGTGCTCCCGCTGCGTGCATCCGCTGCGCGGTCGCTCCGGGGCGTCATAAGAAGGGAGCCGGGAGGGAGGGTCCGCTGGGAGGCGGGAGCGAATAAAATCATTGGAATCCTCTATCGAATTGCTCTGCCTCTTCCATCTAAGCATCTACCCATTCATTCTTTCACCCACTGATATCTAGCATTTCACCTTTACATTGTCATCCATTCATTCTTTCATCCATTAGCCTTTCACCAATATGTTCGTCCATCTGTTGATTTGTCAGTCCATCCGCTGATCCATATCCAAACCTACCCATCCATCTCAAAACCTAACCATTTCAGCCATCCACCCATCCTTTTACTCATCCATACAGCCACCCTTTCACTCCACCCATCTATCCACCATCCCTTTCACTTATCCATCCATCCTTTCACTCATCCATCCACCCTTCTACTCATCCATCAATCCATCCTTCCACTCATCCATCCATTTATCCTTTACACGTATCCATCCTTTTGCTCCCTAATCCATACACCCTGTAACCCATCCATCCATTAAACTTTTCCTTCATTATAACATCCTTTGTCCATCCACCATCCCCGTCACTCAACCATCCCTGTCACTCATTCATCCATCCATTTAGCCAGCCACACTTGCACTCACTCATCCTTTCACCCACACATCTATCCATTCATCCTTTCACTCACACCCGCCCTTTCACATTAATTACAAGCCTTTGTCTATCGAGCTGCAGACAGAAGAGGCCCATCAAGAGCTCCATCTCCACAGTAGCTGCTAAAGTGGGGCTTTCACGAAGCCACTGTTCAAACTTATCCCTCCATCTCCAAATCTATACGCATCCATCCTATTGCTCATCCATCCATCCTTTCACCCCACACATCCTCCTTTTCGCTCATATTCATCCACCCTTTCACTCATCCCTCCATCCATCCTTTCACCCATCCATCCATCCATCCTCCTTTTCACTTGTATATCCTTCCACCCTTTCGCTTCCTCCATTTATGTTTTCGCTCATCCATCCACCCTTTCACCCCATCCATCTTCTGTTTCACTCATATATCCATCCACCCTTTCATTAATCCCTCCATCTACCTTTACACTCAATTATCCACCCATCCATCCATCCATCAACCCTTCAACCCAGCCAGCCACCTACCCACCCACTGATTCATCGACCCATCCATCCAGCCACCCAGCCATCCATTCATCTACTCTATCTTTCACCCGTTAATCCACCCTTTCATTCAGCCATCCACTTTCACCCCATCCATCCACTCATCCATCTCTTCATTCACCCTTGCACTTATCCATCCATTCTTTCACGTATCCATCCTTACATCCATCATTTCACTCATGCATCTATGCACCTATCCATCCACCCTTTCACTCCACCCATTCATTCATGCACCTATCCATCCAGCCTTTCACTCATTCATCCATTCATCCATGCATCTATCCATCCACCCTTTCACTCAATAATTTATGTACCTATCATTCACTTTCACTTATTCATCCATGCATCTACCCATCCACCCTTTCATTCATTCATCCATGCATCTATTCATCCACCCTATCACTCATTCGCCCACCCCTCTCTATTCCATTATGGGCCTTTGTGTGCGGACCTGCAGACTGAAGAGGCCCATCAAGAACTCCACAGCTGCTGTAGTTGCTACGGCGGTATGTTCAAAATGCCCCTGGTGCATGCACATAGTGAGATGAGGGCCTAGTGCAAGGATAGAAATGGGGGTGGCCTCAGGCCTGCATGAAAGCCTCTTGGAGAAACTTTTGAGCTTTAATGTAAGCCCTTGAAGCGTAAGATATGAGAGGCCAAGGGTAGGAGGGTCAGGGCTGTCAGAGAGGGCGGTGGAGGGTGGTGGGGTGGGGTTAGCATGTTTAGGCACCGGGTGAAACATAAGGTGTACAGGAAAGGCAAAGTGCAACGAAGGGGGTGCACGAGCTGCATGGGAAGGGAAAGCAAAGTGAGTTGAAGCATGGCCACAGAACTCTTCTCCAAAGAAAACCGAGACCTAGTTGACCTCTTGCTAGCGGCAGCCGCCAAAACTATCTTAGCAAACTGGAAAAACACTGGCAAAGCCACGTTCAAGCGATGGTTCAACTGGGTAATCTTCCTGAGGGGGGCCGACAACATCACCGCAAATCACCATCCAGCGAATCACACCGCCAGAGGAGGAATGTGGGCAGCACTAGACGCCCACCTGGAACGCTAACCCTCCCCCCCCCCCCACCCCCACTCTCTTGCTCCTTCTTTCTCTCTCTCTTTCTTTCTCCACAGTCAAGCAGCATCTGTAACATTGCCAAGAAACTTCTTTTGACATTGCTTTGTATTATACTGTAAATTTATTTTCAATAAAATACTTTGAAATGTGAAGATGAGCAGGGATCTTGGGGCCCTATGAGGCCCAAGAGTGGAGCAGAGATTAAAAGGCATGGGTCATACAGTTCAAGTCAGAGCAAGGGGCCAAGAGGCAGATAAGGCAGCCTCTTACCTGCCAGTGCTATGAGTCTACTGGAGCTGCAGAAGCTCGATGTTTGTCCCATGCTCAAAGAAAATAAAAGGAACAGGAGCTGGCTGCAACTTTGAGCTCTGCTTTATCATGTTGTTCTTCTGTGCTGGGTAAATGAAAGTGCAGGCCCCAGCTTTTGCATTGACCCTTACTGCCAATAAACTGCTCAGAGCTACTTATTAACATGGCTGTGACCAACGGGGTTTAACAGCAGTGTATCGAATTACCACAAGACTCTCTACTTGTACTTTGGACAAAATACTAATTAAAACCTCTTACCCTCCTAAGAAATCTAGATGTTTCGGGCGTCGGGAGATAGGAATTCCCCACCCCTGAGCGTTGCCTCACTGCTCTTTGAAAAGTTCAAAATGAAAAATAACATGATAATAACGTAATGTTATTATCACGTTATTTTTCTGTCCTGGCTTTATATTGTAGGGGCGGGAGGGGCTGGGCTGTCACCGGAGCAGGGGGAGGAGTGGTCGGCACTCTCTTGAGTGCGCGTGACGGTTTAGCCGGTCATCTTAGGCTGACCAAACAGTCATGCGCACTTAATATGTTTTCCATTCGCCTCTATTGCACAGCCTGGGTGAAGAACATGCACATGCTCCAAGTCCCAAACCACGGCGCTCAGACGTATCACAATGCTGCTCTCATGCCGGTGACAGCAGCGTTGTGACTGGCTAGGGGAGTCTGGGAGCGTCCTACTTCTGCAATAGGCCTAAGAGGACTGAGCAGGTAAGTAATTTTTAAAACAAAATTCTTCCCCTGTTAAGTGGCAGCCGCTTGGCACCTCTGAAGGATTACCGGCACAGACAGAAACTTCCCCAGCTGCTCATTTAAAAAGAATGAAGCAGAGTGGAAGGGAGTTTTCTCTTTATGTGCGCACTGCAAGAGGGGATTCCAGTTTAAAAGAAATCTTGCTGGGGCCCCTTCAGTATCCTGATGGGCCCCCTCAGGCTGGCAGTGTGACTTGGCAGCTCTTTAAATAAATGTGCTGATGTACTTAACACCATTACAAGCCCTTTTGCTCGATCCGTTTGCTTGAAAGGACTTGACAAAATGTTAAGTGTATTAACATGTCAACAGGCTGCAGGAGAGAAACGCAGGTTCACTGGTCTATAGGGCCATCAGGCTGGTCTTACAGTTTTTTTTGGGTTGTTTGTGGGCTGGTTTTTACTGTTGATTTCCCTAAAATTAATACCAGCACTGCCTGCAGTCAACACAAATGCATGAAGTGTTTCATACTTTGTTAAACACTTAAACAGCATGTCTTTACACTTTCAAAACTGGCCTAATTTGCAAATGTGGGCAACTATTTTAGCTGTCTCATTCACTAATGGAAGCCACTTGCTTCCCAGTCCAAACCTGAAGACGTGTACATGGCTACAGTAACAAGCACTGGCAAAGCCAATAGGTTGTGCCTATGCAAGCAAGATCTACTGGCGTTGTCAATGTTTTATTAGATATGTTGCACAGCAGCACAGGCTTAAAATTAAGAAAAAAGTGCTATGACGCAGTCAGCGTTTACTACATCGTAGTGCTTTTTCCCCTCTTTAAGCCATGTTGCATAGGAGCCTATGCTGCTGTGCAGTATATCTAGGAAAGCATTGACAAAGCCAAATAGTTCTAAGGTATGTGAGGGGTATTTGGCTTTGTTTAAAGCTTTTTGTTGTGGACAGGAGGATGGAGGGAGCAATAACAGCTGGAAACAGCCTTTACCACGCTCCATTTACCATGCATGCCATTACCATGCAAATGCTTTATACCACACAAGGTAAGTGTAGTTAAGGTAAATATATATATATATATATATATATATATATATATATATATATATATATATATATATATATATATATATATATATATATATATATATATATAACCAAAGAGTTGCCCCCTTGAAGCCATCACACACGGGAGAGTTTAGCACTCAGCTGCCACAGGCGGTTGCAGGCACAGCGTTACTGTCACGCTTCATCTTTTCATGCCAAACGCGTTTCGAGTAAAAAACCCTTGATCACTGGCAGGCAATTCAATAATAACAGTGCGTGGATTCAGCAGATCGTATTCAGGACACCATTTTATTTGAAATAGCAAATATGTTATGTTAATTTCGATTTATATAGAGCCAAATCACCGACAGGTCTCTTAGCGCTTGCTTTGGGAACCCGTCCTGGCTTTCCCTGCGAGATAACCCCTACTGGGCATCCCCAAGGTGAAGACCAGGCATCTCATCGCGGTAGGGCCGTAGTGGAGATTAGGCAAGCTATTGCCCAGAGTTGCAGAGTGTGAACCCATGATTCGAGTAGGCACCGAGGCGAGAATTATCAAGTCCGTGGACATTTTGAGCTCAAGACCCTGCCGCGTCGGAAATTGAACTCTGGTCCCGGGTCTGACCTCTGCATCAGGGTCTGCCTCCTCTAACCAGTGAGCCACACTTCTCCACAATATTTATAGGTAAGGGTATTTTTAGGCTTTCAAGCAATCGATACACTAATAAAGCGCACTACATACCCGTTAGGGTCTCAAGGCGCTGGGGGGGAGTTGAGGGGGGGGAGAGGGGTGCTGCTACTGATTGAAGGAGTCTTCTGAAGGCCAGTAGGTCTTGGGTCTGCCTTAGTTTTGTGGGGATGGTGTTGCAGGTCTTGGCGGTGAGGTGGGAGAAGGATCTGCCGGCGGCGGTCATTCTTCGGATGCGGGGGACTGTGGCGAGGGCGAGGCCTACGGAGCGGAGCTGTTGTTGGGAGTGTAGAAGCTGAGCCGTCTGTTGAGGTATGCTGTGCCGGTGTTGTGGAGAGCTTTGTGCGCGTGGAGGAGGAGCTTGAAGGTGACCCTCTTGTTGACGGGGAGCCAGTGCAAGTCTCTCAGGTGGGGGGTGATGTGGCTGCGGCGGGGGATGTCGAGGATCAGGCGTGCCGAGGTGTTCTGGATGCGTTGCAGCCGTCTCAGGAGCTTGGCCCACGTTCCTGCGTAGAGGGCGTTTCCATAGTCCAGCCTGCTGGTGACGAGGGCCTGGGTGACTGTTTTTCTCGTTTCAGTGGGGATCCACTTGAAGATCCTGCAGAGCATTCAGAGGGTGTTGAAGCAGGAGGAGACGGGGTTGACCTGCATGTCATGGAGAGGGTGGCGTCGAGAATGACCCCTAAGTTGCGTGCGTGGTCGGTGGGTGTCGGTGCTGTTCCCAGTGTTGTTGGCCACCAGGAGTCTTCCTAGGCTGAGGGGGTGGGGCAGAGGATGAGTACCTCCGTCTTGTCTAAGTTCAGCTTCAGTCGGCTGTTCTTCATCCATTCAGCAACGTCCTTCATTCCTTCATGGAGGTTGGTTTTGGTGGTGTGAGGGTCTTTAGTGAGGGAGATGATTAGCTGGGTGTCGTCGGCGTAGGAGATGATGTTGAGGTTGTGCTGTCAGGCGACATGGGGTGCCATGTAGATGTTGAGAAAATATATTGGGAGACACCCTCTGTATAGAAAAAGGGAATGGGTTGATAATCAACAAGAAATACGTATGGATCCCTTTTCCTTGTTTGAACATGCCAGGTCAAGTTATGACCAGCAGCCTACTCGTTCTGCTTTTCTTTATTCTAATAGCCAGTGTAATCAGATTTGGAGTCCAAAACAAAGTAACACATTTACAAATCCTATGTACTATATATCTTAAAACTCCAGTTATTTTCTTTAGGGTGAACAGAGCAAAGTTAACAAAGGAATAATTTATTATATTAAATTTATTGTTTCACAAGATCTGATCTTTTCATCATTATTACATTAAAAATGTATACAATTTATTAAAACTTTACAATACATAATATATGGAACAATTAAAAAAAGAACAAAAATGTTGACGCAGCGTTTCGGTGAAAACGCGGGTCACCTTCTTCAGGACAATAGGTCCTTTATTAAAAACAATCTAAATCAAAAAATATATAAAATATACATTAAAATATATTCCTTCGAAAGCATTGATGTTCCCTAACAATCAGTACTTACTCATATCTACTCTCTGTGCACATAGCACCTATGTCTAATTATTTTTGATCCATATATTCACATTTACTCCTTATTATAGTCACAATTCTACTCAATGGTCATTCAGATTTCTAAATTGTGATGTGTCACAATTACATATAAATTCAATTCGAAAAGGACAAATGAAGAAATGTTGTAATTTTGTTTCAAGAAAGTTATTTTGTTGTTTAAGAAGCTGGGAAGGGATGGTCCAGGAAAATGCCTAAACTCAAGATAGGTTCCATAAATATTAACGGTTTGAACGATTGGAAAAAGAGGCTCAGATTCGAGGAATACCTTAAAGCAGTAGATATAGATATTTTGGCAATACAAGAGACTCATCTGCCATGGAAGAATAAGCACTGGCTTAAGTATCCTGCCCTGTACCTCTCAAACATCTACCATAAGGGGTGTGGCTATTATTGGAAAGGTGGGCCTCGGTGGAGCTAAGCGCTGTAAGGCAAATGCCCTCGGTAGGTGGGCTATATGTGAATTGAACCTGGGTTGTACTATCTGTTCAATTTATGGAGCTAATGCGGATGATCCTGGCACTTTTGATTCTATCGAGAAGGAACTGATAGACTGGCCAGCTCCATTAATAGTCTGTGGAGACTGCAATATTTCGGCAGACTTTACTAATGATATCCCATACACCGGACGCAAACCCAGGGTATATAGAGCCATATCCGCGTTACTGCTATCATATGGGCTAAGAGGTGTTTTGGGCAATAAGGAATCATCGGATACTGGGTTTACTTACTTTTCACATCCTTTTAACAAATATTGCAAATTAGATTACTTCTTTGTTTCAGCCACAGAAATAAATAAGGTCAAAATCAATAAACTCCCAATGATAATGTCTGACCATAACCCCTTGGTAATGATAATGGATGTTAATCGACCTACAAAAGGACCAAGACCATGGACTTTCGATAGGAAATTATTAACTGACAGCGTCTATATTGAACATATTAGAAACTGGTCAAAGGCTTTTTTCGATGCCAACAGATATAGTGCTTCCAGGGGGGTAGTCTAGGACACTTATAAGGCCGGGTTAAGAGGGGAAACTATTAGTTACACTACTAGACAATGGAAAAGAACCAAGTTGGAAAGGGAGCTATTACTGGAAAGTTTGAGTAATGCCGAAAGGCAGCACCAAAGGGATATAAGTCAGGGGCGGCAAGGACTGGAAACTCTTGGGAGGATTAATGCTATAAAAGCTGGTATACAGACTCAACTGGCCAAAAAATCCGCGGCGGAATATCATACAAACAGAACTAGGCTGTATGAGACTGGGGAACAGGCTGGAAGGGCATTAGCGCTGCGTATCAAACAAGTTACGTCAAAAAATATAATTACAAAATAGAGGAACAAGGGAGAGTATATGAGGAGCCTGCCGAAATTTTGGAGGTTTTCAGAAGGTTTTATTAAGATCTATACCAGGAGGAGGTCGTAACAGACACCCCAATTAACAGCTGGGAAAGTATAGGTCAAAAATTGGGCCAGCAGGAGAGGGAGGAGTTGGAGCAGGCTATAATTATCGAGGAGGTAATAGGTGGATTGCAAGGTCTGGCAGCAGGGAAGGCTGTGGCCCGGATGGGTTACCACTCGAAATATATAAATGCTTGCGGGAGGAAATATCCCCTCTTCTCTTGGACTTATTTAATGGGATTATGATCACTGGCAAGATACCAGAGTCATGGAAGAGCACCAATATTGTGGTGTTCCACAAAAAGGGCAAGCCCAAAGAAAATCCAGGGTCTTACAGGCCTATCTCCCTGGTCAATGCTGATAATAAGCTGTATGCCAAGATATTGGCTACTCGGCTTGGGAGGATCATCGCGGCCCTGGTTTCACCCTGGCAGCATGGGTTCATCCCAGGAAGAGGTACGACGAATCATATCAAAAGAGCGATTACCATATTTGACATCTGCGCTGCCGGGGGGGAGGGGGCCGCGATAGTCCTCCTAGACGCAGAAAAAGCATTTGACCGGGTGAGGTGGTCTTTCCTATGGAAGGTTTTAGAGGAGAGGGGGTTTGGGCTAAGGTTCCGACAGGCCTTACAGGCAATGTATTCTACTCCCTCAGCCAAGATTCAGTTGATGGGCGGGAGCTCTGGGAAAATTAATATAACGAGAGGCACTCGGCAGGGTTGCCCCTGCTCTCCTATCTTATTTGCCCTGTACATAGACCCACTAATTACACAGATATTATCCAACATAAAGATACAACCAGTAATTATAAAAGGATTTCAAACAAAATTGCTTGCATATGCAGATGACCTAGCCGTTATCACGAACGATCCGGAATCTGCTATGAGGGAAATCGTGAGCATGACATATTTGTTTGGGAAATTTTCAGGATATCGACTGAATGAAGCTAAGACCCAAATTCTGTGTTCTAAGAATATAACAAAAAAGGATGCTAGGTATGTCAATTCAGTGGTGTATCTTGGTAAAACACTTAATTCACAACCAGGGAACATAATTGGAGATAATTTTACACCCCTCCGGAAATCAATGGAACAAGAGCTAAGGAGATTGAGTACACTTCATTTATCAATAATAGGCAGGGCTAACGTCATTAAAATGACTATGTTCCCCAAGATTCTGTATAAACGTAGATCTATCCCATTCAAATTGGAAGATAAAATAATAAAGGAAATTGAAGCAATCTTTATGAAATTCCTGTGGCAATATGGCAAGATTAGAAGATCAAACAAGTATATGTCTTTACCTCAGGAAAGGGGAGGGTTAGGTATGCCTAATATCAGGAATTACCACTGATCCTGCCTCCTTAAAGAAATGGCAATCCTTTTCGATCAGGAGAGGGCGACTCAGGAAGGGGGCCCTGATGATATTCCATCGATATTTCAACTGCCATTGGGTGATCAAGCATTTGGGATACTTTTGAGAAAAACGGAAAGAAGGCATTACAAGAAATCACGGTACAAAATACTCGAAGGTATAGCTGGGGTCTGGGCATCTGTGCAGAAAGTAATGGGTATTCCAAGGTATAACCACCATACTCCTTTATGGAACTCTGATCTTTTTCCAAATCTGTGCATGGATGGATCCTGGAGACACTGGGAACAGCAAGGCATTGTAACACTTGGGCAAATAATGGTGAAGGATGCATGCAGATCACTGTCCGATTTAAGGCTGCGATATACATTACAGGAAGGGCAAGAATATAAATACCTTCAGGTGGTAAACACAATCAGATCAGTAAGACCACGAATTATTCTGGGGAAAAGGAGTAATTTATTGGATTATCTGAAGGGAGGTGGGCAGAAAATTAATGGACTCTATAAAATCCTTATGGAAAGTTCTCCAGATGACATGCTTAAGACCGAGGCAGCCTGGGCTGAGAAATTGGTGGACCCAGAGATTGATTTGGATAGAGCTCTTACTTTTGATAAGAGATTTCTGCGCTCCTCTAACCTTAAAGCTCAAAATTTTAAAACCCTATTTAATTTGTATTATACCCCATCCAAGCTGTTTGAGTGGGGGATGAGGGCTGATAATGATTGCCCTAGATGTGGCAAAGGTCCGGCAGATATTGTTCATATGTTCTATGGTTGCGAGAAACTCAACCCTATTAAAACGGAGATATTGGCTTTCTTTGAGGGGCTCCTAGAAGTCAAAATAACTTTATCCCCAACCCTATTTATTTTTGGATGCGATATTAATTTAAAATTAAGGATTGAGGAGGAAGCTTTAATTTTTTTAGCAGTAGCAGTATTCCGGATATTAATAACAGCTGCCTGGAAAGATCTAGAGGCCCCAACATTTCAAATGTGGATTTGTAGGCTGTTGGGCATCCACAACATCGAGGGTGCTCTATACGAGAATAAGGGTTTAAAAACAAGAGAGATGGGGTTACGATTGTGGGCACCAGTGGCCAGATGGAGAACTATAAGGATGAGTGGTCAGGGGAATGAGAGCTGATATAAGTACTGGTTAAGATTTTAAATGACTTAACTATGAAAGTTCTTCTCCCATTGGATTTCATGTTTTATTTATACATGTTTATAATTGGTTTAGGTTTGCTATTTTTCGCTATATTGTATGTTCAAATCTGGAAACAAATGGATTTTGTTTTGTATAATCTATACACGTACTCTCAATAAAAATATTTTTTAAAAAAACAGATTTCTAAATTGTTTAGGACCAAGTATCTCTTCATATGCATAGTGCTTAAGTAGATAAACAAACAGACAAACACTTATGCGTAATACAACATCTCTTTGACTATTTGTTATTTTGTGGACTCACTATTCCTGACTGCCTTGGTATCAGAGCACCTGACTATTAGTAATTTGAATTATACATTTATACAAGAAATTGGTCCTTTACTTACATTTTTGTAAAAAAGTTTTTCTGCCTTTCTTAATTGGCTTGGTTTTAAGGTCTCACAAAACTAGGATTTTTCTGCCTCTAGTTTACTGCAAAATTTGAGAGAGAGAGAGAAAGAAATATGCAGTCCCTTTCTCCTTGTGCTTGTATTATTAGGTCCAGCTTGTGACTCTTTTCTCTACATCATTGATTACCTTAAGGAAGAGAAAACTTGGGTTCAATCCTTTGCCCTCTTGTTAGTGATTCTCCATATTCAATGGGTATCTCTCTTTCTGCCCACTGTTGGGATACAATTTTTAAATCATGTACTGTTATCATGTCCTTCCTTGCTTAATTTTAATAACAACTTGTTGCATCACATTTCGATGGAATCCTACCTGATTCTGGGTCTGATGTGGTTCAATTCCCCTTGGAAGTTATCTAGGGTCTGAGTTGGATGATCATCCGCCCTTTTGTAACTTGTTTTGCTATAGAAATATAAGGGTCCTATTTAGTTCCCTATTACCATTTACAGTTACAATTACAAAAATACATTTGCCATGTAATTGTTTTTGTTGTTGACTCGGCATATTCTGTAGTTGGCAAAAGGGTTACTGGAAATGGACATTCAATTCCTGTGTGAATTATCTACACCAGGTTCCAATGCTTCTCTTGGATAATGGTATGCCCAGGGCTATCTAGAGGAAAAACCCAGATGACAACTTCAAAAATTATTTGGAAGGCCCCCACTGAAATTTCCTTATATAATAAGGAATGCTAACATAACTAACAGCATACCTTCATGCCTGTTGTCCACGTCCGTCCTGTGCTCTTCTCTGACTGCAACTGGGACTCCTTCTCATTTTGACTTGCTTTTTATATGTTTACTAATTGCTTAAATGGCTCTTAATTAAAACTAATTGAGTCATTTCTCTTAAGAGAGACCAATTTTTCTTGCTCACAGTGACGGCCATCTTGTAACGGGTCTCACTGGTACATTATATTCTTTTATAATACGTTTCTATTCTTCTTCTCCATGGTCCGTTAATATGAATTACTGAGGGATACTTCCTAAGTCTATTTATAGATTGTATTAACTGCATCTAATTATTTTATTTGTCATCTTCAATTTTTCTATTTAGTTTCAGAATGGCGTAAAAATGATTTTGACAAAGATCGGAATCTGTCAGTTTATAGAAAATGCCCCTAAGCTCGGTTATGATGCGTTTTTAAATTTGTCATCATTCTGTGTATTCGCCTCGTATTAAAATTTCATCCTTCTATTTCCGCTATGTATTAGTTGTTTTTTGTAAAACTAGCGCTTCTCTCATTAAGCTTATACGTGACGGCCATTTTAGGACAGGCAAATATGTTATTGCATATTCGTAATTCCTGGCGGCCATTTTTAAACAGGCCTTCATTCCTTGCGTAGTCTAGGAGATTTAGTTAATGCGGGGTATTTAGTTACTCAAATTGCGGATCATTATTGATTGTTGATTTATTTCTCCTAAATCCTGCTTATGTTAAAACTGAATTCTGACTACCAAGTTTCTCCTCGCTGTTATACCGTATGTGAATTATGGCGGCCGTTTTGGGACAAGCAAATGTCTCGTTACTCGTACACAGTTCCCGGCGGCCATCTGTAAGTAGACCTTCCTTCCTTAGGTAGTCCAGGAGATTTAGTTGTTATAGGGGATTTAGTTAATCAGATTACATTTCGTTGTTATTTATTTGTTCTATTTTGGTAAAACCAACTTTTGTTGGGCTGAAATATTCCTGCCAAGTTTTGCTTCGCTATTTATCGTGTCTTTACAGATTCTAGCTGCCATCTTGCAACAGGCAATTGAGTCATGCTCTTGGATTCCGGCGTCGTGTAGGCGTGTCAAAGGCGGCTGACAGGTCTAGGAGGATGAGGGCCGCTGTTTCTCGTTGTCAAACAGGGTCCTGATGTCATCGGTGGCGGCGATGCGGGCGGTTTCGGTGCTGTGGTTGCTGCGGAAACCGGACTGGGATGGGTCCAAGATGTTGTTCTCCTCGAGGTAGCGGGTCAGTTGTTTGTTGACGATTTTCTCCGTGACCTTCGCAGGGAATGGAAGCAGGGTGATGGGTCGGAAGTTCTTGAGGTCCTTGAGGTCCGCCTTGGGTTTCTTGAGTAAGGCGTTGATCTCGGCGTTCTTCCAGCTCTCCGGGAAGGTTGCTGTCTCGAAGGAGATGTTGATTACTCTCCAGAGATGGGGTGCGATGGCCGTGCTGGCTTTGTTGAGTATGGGATGAGGGCATGGGTCTAATGGTGATCCAGAGTGAACGGTGTTCATGATTTTGCTGGTGTCTTTGTCGTTGACGTTGGTCCAGGATAGCAGGTGGTCGTGGTGGTGGTGGTTGTCGGGTTGGTCGTGGCGCTGAAGCTGTCGGCGATCTTGAGGTGGAAGAAGGTGGCCAGTGAGTCGCACAGGTCTTGTGAAGGCGGGATGTTGTTGGTGTTAGAGCTGGGGTTGGAGACTTCCTTCACGATGTTGAAGAACTCTTTGCTGTTGTGCGCGTTGTTATCTAGGCGGTCCTTGAAGGAGGTCCTCTTGGCGGCTCTGATGAGTTGTTGGTGTCTGTGGGTGACGTTCTTGTGGGCTGTGTAGCTGTCCGGTGATCGTTCGCGGAGCCAGTTCTTCTCTAATTTACGGCATGTTCGTTTGGAGGCCTGGAGGTCTTCGGTGAACCAGGTGGATTTCTTGCCGATGCGGATGCTGGAGGGTGACTTGAGCGGGGAGAGGGTGTTGGCGCAGTCGTTGATCCATTGTCTGAGGTTGCGGGCGGCAGTGTCGGGATCAGTGGAGTCGGCGGGCGGGTTCTAGGTGAGGGTGGCGGTTAGCTGGTCTTCGGTGACTTTACTCCAGCAGCGCTGAGGCCTCTGTTGAGTGCGGTGGTGCGTGGTGGGCTTCCTGAGGGTGAAGTGGATGCAGTGGTGGTCTGTCCAGTGCGGTTCGGTGTTGTGGAGTGAGTAGGGGCATAGGATGGTAAGGGTATTTTTAGGGTTTAGGTATGGGTAGGGTTAAGGGTGGTAAGGGTATTTTTAGGGTTTCGGGGTGGGTAAGGCGATGGGTGCTAAGCATTTTATATGGCTTAGGGGCTTATGGCTTAGGGGTGGGTAAAGGTATGGGTTGGTAAAGGTAATTAAAAAGGGGGGCTGTGGGTTTTCCCTCTAATAAAGGTAAAAAAAAATTCAGTAAAATGATAAGCTTAATAAAAAAAAAGTATATATCTATATATATATATATATATATATATTACCTACTGGCTATCGCCAGTAGGTATATATAGTTAGGATTAATTCCCTATGGGATTTCTGAAAATTCTATGTCTAATAACTTTGGCGTTTGTGGACGGAATCGGCTGAAATTTTCAGGAAAATGGCACATTTTGTTTCTGAGCAGCCCCTGAAAATTTGGTGGGGTTTCGTCAAGGGGGGGCTGAGAAAAAAGGGGGGTCCCAAAACGCGTTTTTTGCATTGAGTTTTCCATAGGGCGGTTGGACTCACTTTTAGCTCGAACGGCTGAATGGATTTGCACGAAACTTGGCAAAATTGTAGGGACTGTTAGCCCGATGTGCCTTTGCTAGGTCTCAATATATGTGCTTCAGTGGATTTTGAGAAATTAACGTTTAAATCAAGATATATATCTGTAACAGCGCTCCGGGCAGCGATCCGGTCCGCTTACTTTTCGCGTTTCGGAACTTTGCGTGCAGAAAGCTGATTGGCTCTCCGGTGTCTGTCAACATTCTAAACAGTCCGGAGCGGCCGCCATCTTGTCTCTCGGTAGGATCGAGAGAGAAGAAGAGGTGAAAAACGAAAGGGGAATTTAATGAAAGGGGGCAAGGTATCCCCCTCTTGACCCCCTAGGAATGTTGTTGGGGTTATTAAAGGGTCCCGTGGGGAAAAGAAAAAAAAAATGATTTTTCACGGTAGAAGCGCTTCACGGGCCGCGAACTGGGCCGCAAACTGGTAGCGAAACGGGAATTCGCCATTTTGTGCTTCGTTTTAATTGTTTAGAGATAAAAATTATCGCCGCACATCGGCCACAATGCATGAGTATCGTTGAAAAGTCAGCGATATTCATGCATTATCCAGCAAATGCTCTTAGCCGTGTTATCCACCTTCCATTGGATAACATGGTTAAAAACTGCTCTGTGCGTGAGCTTTTTTTTTTTTTTTTTTTTTTTTTTGCTGCGTGACGTTTGTTAACGTTCGATTCGATGGAAATCAGGAAGTGTTGACCACCATTTTGTCACTGCGAGTAAATATTTTGTTATAAATGAATCCTTATTGAAAAACATTGTCTGCGCCATCTTGCCTTTTTGTCCAATGCCACAATTTTGTCGTGCACGGCAGCCATTTTAGATGCCTTGACCAGGCCCACTCTCTGCACGCCGCCGATCCTCAGCATGGCTTCCCACCCTCGCAAGCATCTCCCCCACGCACTGGTCATCCCCGCTCTGTCTCTCATGCATGGGCCATATACTTCCCCCCATCTGCGCTGCTCTTCTCTGAGAATCACACCCTGTGCCCTCCCGACACCTCTCTTTCACCCTATTTACTACCGCACCCTCTGACACTCCTCTTCCTCTGTGTCCGATTGTCCAGGCAGGACCTAGGCTATCACCTACCCCTGCGGATGTAGTTTATGGCCCCAGCTGTAGAGAATTCAGACATGCCAACCCTCCCGATTCAGGCGTGTGACTACTGATTTCAGTGCTAGTCTCCCGCCTCCCGATTTCTGCAAGCAAAAACTCGGGGGCATATTACCAACAACTAGCGATAATTTTTGTCTCTTATTTGTTTAGAGACAAAAATTATCGCCGCACATCGGCGATTTTTATCGCAGATAAACCTTGCTATTATCGCAGAAAAGTCAGCGATATTCATGTATTATCGAGCAAATGCTCTTAGCCATGTTATCCACCTCCCATTGGATAACATGGCTAAGAACTGCTCAGGGCAGGTGTTAGATTTTGGAGATATTCGCGCTTAGCGCGAATATCTCCAAAAGTGCGCGAATATCTCCAAAAGTTGGTAATAGGAGATAGCGATGTTAGGGACTGTTTCCAGTCGCTAACATCTTGGCACGCCCGCTTTGCATGTCATTAGTGATAAGTATCACTGACATGCAAAGCGGGGCCCAAGATGGTCGCTATCTCCTTTTAGCTGTCACTAACTGGTGTTAGCGACAGCTTGGTAATAGGGAGATATTTTTATCTCCGCTTTCTTGGCTTTTAAAGCCAAAAAAGCGGAGATAAACCCCCTTGATAATATGCCCCACGATTCCTTGGGGGTTTCAGCTGACAGGGCTTGGTATTGTGTTACATGGTAATTTTTCCAGGAAACGTCAGAGGGTCGATGCAGGGGTTCTAGAAGAGGTGATAAACCATTTAAGCCTCATGAACAAGCGCATGGTCTTTTAAAGATTTGTGAAGTACTCGGGGCGGCGGTGTGTGTGTGCCCTCTTTCAGGAGCGGGCGGGGGGGGCACTGCCAGCAACTTGCCAGGTCAGGTAGTGTTCAACACGTGCATCACCCTTTCTCTGCCTGCTATTGCGCTCCATGCTTCGGAAAGGTAAGAAAAAGAACGTGCATTTGAGTTTGAAATGTCCGATCCTGCAGCAGCACACTTCCAAAGCCCACACATGACAATAACCCGATTCAAGGCCCCATTCACCCGTTTTAAAAAAAATAGATAACACTCCAACAAAGTAAGATTATAAAACTTTATTAACTATTAACTATAACGAACGGAACAAAAACTAAAAACATTTAAACATTTTTCAACACAAAAAGCAACAATGGTTAGAAGCTGTCTTTTGTGCGAATAGTCCCAAGGCAGCACAACGTGCAGAGTTCTGGACGGCACCCAGGTGATGTCGCCTGGGTGCCGCACTGGTTTTGGGATCCTACAATGCAGCACAGAAAAACAGCGTGGGGCGTCCCGGGTGGTGCGGGGGGAGGCCTCGTCAGTAGCGGTCTGTTGTGCGAATAGTCCCAAGGCAGCAGAACGCGTTGAGATGTTGATGGGACTGTGTCCAGTGTCACATGGCTGACACAACATGTACGACAGGCACCCAGGTGATGTCCAGTAAACTGCCGCACTGGTTTTGGTATCCTACAATGCTGCTCCGAAAATTGGCGAGCGGCGGCCCGGGGGTGGGGGAGGCGGCGTGAACGGGCCTCCCCAGGTGGCGGCCATCTAGCTGAGTTGCGCTCGCTTTTGCGGCTACAGCGTCTCGCTCACCATGTTGTTGAGTTGCTTCCACTCTTGCAGTGCAGCGATAGGCGGCTGCCACATGGCTCTTAAAATGGCGGACGGCTCCTCGGTTTTGGGCCTGGTCCACTGAAATGGCCCTGGGACACCTTGGAACTCGGACGCTTGCCTGCTAGGGCTTGGGCTCCATTCTCGAAAAGCGTCCCCTCAGCCGTGAAGATTCTACAAAAGTTTTGGGGGCCCCCGACTCCCGCAGGCTTCCGGTGGGGAGCGGCTGCCATGATTGCTCGCGGAATGACCACGACGGAGCCACGAGATGGTGGTGCTCTCATGCTGACGCCAGTTTCAGTCTGAATGATCCAGAAACAAGGTGGGGCTTTCATCGTTTGGGAAAAAAAAATGTTCTAAACCAATGAAAAGTGTTATTTTTAGGTCATATGACCAAGCCTTCCATCTTTAGGAAACCAAAAGTAAAATGAACCAATGAAAAGTTTTATAAACAAGTCACATGACCTGTTACATAGGGCTACAAAAAGCGTAGAAAATCCGTTGGCACGTGAGGCGGCGTCAGTAGCGGACCGATGTGCGAATAGGCCGAAGGCAGCACAACGCGCCGAGATCCGGATGGCACCGAGGTGGTGTCCAGCAAATTGCCGCACTGGTGTGGCCATCCTACAATGCTGCGCCGAAAGACGGCGTGTCCAGCTGAGTTGCGGTCACTGTTGCGGTACAGTGACTCGAACGCGCCGAGATCCGGATGGCACCGAGGTGGTGTCCAGCAAATTGCCGCACTGGTGTGGCCATCCTACAATGCTGCGCCGAAAGACGGCGTGTCCACCTGAATTGCGGTCACTGTTGCGGTACAGTGACTCGAACGCGCCGAGATCCGGATGGCACCGAGGTGGTGTCCAGCAAATTGCCGCACTGGTGTGGCCATCCTACAATGCTGCGCCGAAAGACGGCGTGTCCAGCTGAGTTGCGGTCACTGTTGCGGTACAGTGAGTCGAACGCGCCGAGATCTGGATGGCCCCGATGTTGTGTCCAGCAAGTTGCCGCACTGGTGTGGCCATCCTACAATGCTGCGCCGAAAGTCGGCGTGGGGTGCCCCGTTGGCTTATGAGGTGATGTCAGTAGTGGACCGATGTGTGAATAGGTCGGAACCAGCACAAGGCGCCAAGATCCGAACGGCAAGTCCTGGATGTTGAGTGCCTCAGTTGAGAGTTCTGAGCAGTGCTTGTAAGACTATCTGAAGTTTATTATAAGAATCAGAGTAAGTTGAAGACTGTCTGAAGCTTATTTGCACCTTTTGCAGCTTCACTATTGCCCAAGGTGGTGTTCAGCGGAACTTTTTTCCTTTTCCTTTCTGCTTCTTTTCCTACAATCCGTTTCATCTGAAGACACGACCAGGTCCCTGAATGTGTGTAGGGGGACGCTATTGAGTGAATGAAAATGGCGGCTTGTCCAGCTGAATTGCGGTCACTGTTGCGGTACAGTGAGTCGAACGCGCCGAGATCCAGGACTGATGTGTGAATAGGTCGGAACCAGCACAAGGCGCCAAGATTCGAATGGCAAGTCCTGGATGTTGAGTGCCTCAGTTGAGATTTCTGAGCAGTGCTTGTAAGATTGTCTGAAGCTTATTTGCATCTGCTGCAGCTTCACTATTGCCCTTGTGTGGCCAAAGGTCGCACATGACATAGGCGGCCGGCTCCCGCGGTCCGGCGGAACTTTTTGCCTTTTCCTTTCTGCTTCTTTTCCTACAATCCGTTTCATCTGAAGACACGACCAGGTCCCTGAATGTGTGCAGGGGGACGCTATTGATTGAATGAAAATGGCGGCTTGACACAAAGCTGACTCAAGCGTTACTGTTGATGCTATACAGACAAAAATTGGTTTTCAGTTTGTACATTCTTCATGTTTTTTTTCCATCCAAGTCTGATTAAGAGTTTGTAGAAAAATGGCTTCAGATTTTCCACATACTACTCTTCAACATTCTTCCTAAATGTAACAATGTGAAACTCACTAGGAGAACGGCTGTTTCTGTTTCCTTTCAAAATGCTGCCAACAATATTTTCTGAATGGAAGACACCATCTTGTAGCATAAAGGGCCGAAAGGGGTTCTGGTCTGGCCGATGGTTGGTGGAGACATTTTGACTATATCTTGGACCTGCCCGGCCTCGCCCAAAATGGCGCCGGTATAAATGGGACTCGTAACTCCTTGCCCGCACATGTATATCTAGAAAATGTTATTGTAAGTGGCCCTGTCCTATTTTAATTACAAAATGTATGTCCACCGATTCCGCAACTGTTAGACACCTTAGTTCTTGCAACCTAATGGCCCGCTCGTTACGTTCCTCTACAGTGTAAATGTCTCCTCATCATATACGATTTCAGTTTGCTCCGTGGCCGGCCCACGTGGTTATAGGCCCGTATTTGTATACTGACATTTTCACAATAAAGGTTTTTAAAACAAAACACGGTAGTAGTATTTACATTGGTAAAGTTTTTACTTTTAGTCACTGTTTTCGAATCAGTAAAAGGCAAGTGAAATAAAGCAGTCCAATTACATGACGGATAAAAGGTATAATATGTAGGAACGCAGTAAAGATAAATGGTCAAGGGCAGTTGTGTTTTTCATGTCTGCAACATAAAGTGATCGATAAGAATCTGATAATCAGGCGTATCGGCGACTAAGACAGCAGGCCGAATCTCTTTTACTCAACGGTTCCGTCATGGAAGGAAGAAACGCCCTTTTTCTCGAAAAAGGAATATATTTTACTTGCAAGACAGTTGTAAATTTTCCGGGAAAGTACATTAGCCTGGAATATTATAACATATGTTTGAAAAAAAAATATTCGAAAACAATAAAAAGCGTAATTTTTAGGTCATATGACCAAGCTTTTCATCATTAAATTAACAAAAGTAAAATGAACCAATGAAAAGTTTTATTAACAAGTCACATGACCTGTTATGCTTACGTTACGCGCTGCGCGCTGCGCCTCGGATCACTTCCGGGTGCGCTAACGCGGCGTGTCATATAACGCATTACGCGACAACGTAGGTCAAGAATATAGTCAAAATGTCTCCACCAACCAGCGTTCAGAACACAACCCCTTTCAGCAGTCCAAAAAGTTCTGTTAAATGACAACAGAGGGGACAGGCAACAAGAACCATCAGTCAAAGAGGGGAGGGCAAGTTCTTCTCTTCCGGGTCATGTTGGGGCGCTACCGGAACTGATCGAATTGGTAGTCTACAGTGTTTCTGGATGTTTCAGACTAAAGCTGGCGTCAGCATGAGACCACTACCATCTCGTAGCTCCGTCGTGGCCATTCCACGAGCAATCATGGCAGCCGCTCCCCACCAGAAGCCTGCGGGAGTCGGAGGCCCCCAAGACTTTTGTAGAATCTTCACGGCTGAGGGGACGCTTTTCGAGAATGGGACCCAAGCCCTATCAGGGAAGCGTCCGAGTTCCAATGTGTCCCAGGGCCATTTTAGTGGACCAGGCCCAAAACCGAAGAGCCGGCCGCCATTTTGAGAACCATGTGGCAGCCGCCTATCGCTGCACCGCAAGAGCGGGAGCAACTCAACTACATGGTGAGCGAGACGCTGTAGTCGCAAGAGCGGGCGGTAAACAGCTGAATGGCGGAAGAGGCACAGTGTAGCAAAAGCGGGCGGAATGGCAACTAAAACGGTAAAGGGGCGCCCCACTACAGCTTGTCTTCAGGTGAAACGGATTGTGGGACAAGGTCCAGAATTGAAGAGTCATCAAAAGGCAAAAAGTTCCGCCGGACCCCGGGAGCCGGCCGCCTATGTCGGGGGCGATCTCAGGCTACACCAGTGCTATAAGACTTGGGGAGGGTGTCGGAGCCAAGCGTCTTATCCGAGTCCATGGCCATCACACCGCCCCTCAGGGGCCTCCGTCAAGCTGTTTAGGAAGGTAACATATCACATTGTTTTCTAATGCAGTCAGGTCCACAAACGACACTCACTTACTTTGAGAATAGTGAAGCTGCAGTAGGTGGAAATAAGCTTCAGACAGTGTTACAAGCACTGCTCAGAACTCTTAACTATGGCACCCAGCATCCAGAACTTATGCTATTTGAGAATGGCAGTGACATCGAAGCAACTCAGGGACCAAAACCATTAACGTACTTTCACGTATGAAAATCTTACTTGGGGAGGGGGCAGGAGCGAAGCGCCCCCTCCCAGTCAGCGCCACCACACCGTATGTTGAAAATTTGAAGCCATCGTTCTACAAAGTGAACCAAACTTGGATTGAAAAATCTAGAAAAATGTACAAACTGAAAACCAGTTTTGGTCTGCTTAGCATCAGTAGCAACGCTTGAGTCAGCTTTGTGTCAAGCCGGCATTTTGATTCAACAAAGCACAGGCATTGAAAAAGGCTCAAACTCAGAACTCTGAACTATGGCACCCAACATCCAGGAGCTTGCCATCCGGATCTTGGAGCCTTGTGCTGCTTTCGATCTATTCACACATCGGTCCACTACTGACATCATCTTATAAACCAACGTTATGTAAATAGTTTTTTAATAAAATGTTTTACCCTGTTTCTTTGCTGGTGTGTTGTCTATATTTTTAATATTTGCATAGGGTTTGTCATTATTTTGTGCGGGATGGGTGATGGAGCCGAGCTGTCTTGCAGCTCTCATGGTGTGGAGCTCAGTTCATCTCACTATTTTCGTATTTCTCATGAAGTGTTGTTCCTAATATTTCTATTTTAGCGAGGTCAAAAAGAGATCCAATTAGTGGCCTACTGATTTTGCTCGATTACTTTTATTTTTTTACACGATTTTTCACTATCTGCAAAGACTAAACAGAGTATTGCGACTTTGTGCTTGTTTGTAAATAGAGAATGATCCAAAGAGAACCAATTCTAAAACAGTAAATGCTTGGACAACAATCAATCAAATGGAGAGACAAGCAGGCACGACGGATTACAACGGGGGCAAAGGCTTGCGTTAACTACCGTTCACTATCTGCAAAGAGAGAGTACTACTAAGACAAAAGAGGGGAGGGGGGGGGTGCAGCGTTCAAAGCACATCAGCGTGCATAAATACGAAAATGTTTTTATCTATCACGTACTTGACATTTTAAAGCTTTTCATATTTGCTATTAAAAAACCAATGAAATTCACAGAAAAAACCATAGGTTATAGTGGATATATAGTTAGGAATTTGCATTTACAAAACCTTGAAAATTCAATGAAAAAACCATTGGTTTTAGGCCATATATAGTTAGGGATTTGCATTTACAAAACCTTATTTTACTCGCATAAAACCATTGAAATTCCATATATAGTTATAAGCGCTAACTATATATCGCGCACCCGCAATCCACTGCTGATGATGTCACATATTACATCATTCATGACATGGTTAGTGACATCACTGATGACATCACTGATGACATCTCAAATGACATCACTGATGACATCACTGAAAACATCTCATTTGACATGACTGATAGCATCACTGATGATATCATTCATGTGATAATACGATGAACCTCTTCAGACTCTAATATAACCTTAGATACAATCAGTGTAAACAGACACTCACAGACTGTCACTCATCCATGGAGTTACTCACACACCTAGTCAGTCATGCAAAGAATCAATCACACCTCCATTTCCTCAACTATACAGTTATACAAACTTTACTTATTCAAACATATACTAACACATATTTACTCTATTATACAATCCCTGATACAAGTTCACAATGATCCATACAGCCACTCACACATTCACTGGCTCTTATGCACAGTTATTTATATATGTCAACTCTCACATGTACTGTGTTTTACATATGTACTTACTTTGACATGTAGCACTGAGATATCCATTCACTCACCAATGCACTCATGCACACAGTCAACCGCCCATACAGCTGTTTCCACATGCACTTTTGAAACCATACATCTAGTGAATCAACTGCTCACACATCTATGCACAGAGTCATACACCTCCCAGCCACCCACACACACACTCAGTATCCCATACAAATACTTGGGCAACCAATCAATAACCCATATAGTTACTCATATAGCTACTTATCAACACCTGCAACAGTTTACAGAACAACAGACATAATGATGCACAAATTAAGACAGTTTAGTCACTAACCCATGCACTCAGTGAGACACATTTAATCACTCACTCATACAGTCAGTCATGCACCTACTAAATCCTTCATCCAGACACTTATATATCCACTCATTCTTCAATATGTAAGAGATATTTTAACTTTACAGAAACATACAGTCACTGGATGTTGTCATCAGTGATGTCATCAGTGATGTCATTTGAGATGTCATCAGTGATGTCATCAGTGATGTCACTAACCATGTCATGAATGATGTAATATGTGACATCATCAGCAGTGGATTGCGGGTGCGCGATATATAGTTAGCGCTTATAACTATATATGGAATTTCAATGGTTTTATGCGAGTAAAATAAGGTTTTGTAAATGCAAATCCCTAACTATATATGGCCTAAAACCAATGGTTTTTTCATTGAATTTTCAAGGTTTTGTAAATGCAAATTCCTAACTATATATCCACTATAACCTATGGTTTTTTCTGTGAATATATATATATATATATATATATATATATATATATATATATATATATATATATATACACACACACACACCAACCGATGGAGAGTCGGTGGGCAAGCAACACAAAGGAGGTGCAGGCCTTGGCTGTTGTGCACAGAAGACCTTTATTGCCACCCAAAGGCAAAAAACATTATAGAGGGAATATTGATTATAAGTAATTACTGGAATGTGAACTAATAGGAGTAGCGATAATGTAAACTACTGGTACTTACTCCGTTCCTGTTAATTGCATACTGCAAGCAATAAGAAGGCAACAAAATGAGTCCCTTAGCCGTAATTACAACACCGAGTGCAGTAGGCAAATGGGAAGCTGCTGGCTCACTTTGCAATAGGAAGTTTTATTGTGATTTAAACACAGCTTAGAAACATGAATCTAATAGGTCATGGTTTAGTGTGCCAATGCATGCAAACAGAGACAGACTGATATACTTGGTGTTTACATGCATTCAATCAATCAATCAGGAGTTTTGTAGAGCGCTCTACTCACCCGCTAGGGTCTCCAGGCGCTATGGCGGAGGTGTGTGCGGCTCTGTACAACGCCATACTCACCTGCTAGGGTCTCAAGGCGCTATGGGGGAGGTGTGTGCGACTCTGTGCAACGCCATTAGCACTTTGAAGCCAGACCTATTGGCCCTGCCAGGTGCTTTGTTTGTTTTCCTTCCATCTGTCTACTATTAGCATTGGCACTGCTGCCAACTGGACACTCATGTGGAACACTTCAACCATTTCTAGCTTTATCCAACAGACCTTCACATTCTGGGACTTGAAGTTTTGCTTTCAGCATTACTACTGGAAACCTATGACTGTCTGAAGGTGCTGGGTACCATCCAATCACTAGTGCATCCGGCTCTAAGCTATGTTTTATATTAACTTTTTTATTTGTTACTATGCAGCAAAGATCAGCACTGAAGTTGCCCCTGGAGTGTGTGGCACTACACAAAGCCACAATAAATAAAGCAACAAAGAGATATGTCACCTTGGGCACCAGTATGTAAAAGAAAGAGAGATGTCCAAGGCTGGTCCTGATACTAGTGAACAGGGCAGATAACCTCTTGCATCGAGGCGACAAGATGACTGCAAACGAGCACAGGACACAGGGTAGAGATACATCCTAGAGAGAGCTTGCTTTACCAGAGAGAAATGACAGAGATGGCAAACATCCTTTACCCCGTAGGCAGAATCACAACCTGCCTTCACTCCGCAGTCACTACCCTGACTGCAACATTACCACGTGTTCCTTTACCATGTAAGCCGTTACAACGACTTGCTTTAGGGGGCACGTTGTTGGACTTGAGTTGGATTTTAAGTACAATATCATGCAACAACGTCTTCATGGGAGTAAATGAAAAAGTACAAATTTTAACAGTAAATTAATTACACGAAGAACACGCTATCGTAAATTTTGTAAATTCAAGGATTTGTCTTTACCCCAAAAAAATTGGACTCTATTCTTTACAAGGAAATTTGGCAGCAGCATCAATAACGTTTTCATGTTATGTTTAAAGTATAGAGCGGAAAGTATACTATTAAAATCTTTGGATCATGCTCTCCATCAACTTACTCCACCCCTCATGAGAAACAATCGCGCTATCTGCATGTGGAAGCATCCCTCTTGTGCACTGCCAGGTTCCAAATTGAAATCAACATTTATTCATTTAATCATAGAATCAAAGTTTGTTCAATCAATACTCCAATGGGTTCATATAACATTGTCGATGGACACTCTATATGCATCCTAAGTCGATGTAAACCGCTGTGTACGCAAACTGAGGTTTACATCGATATAGGACGCAAGGTCCCAAGAGTACAACGGCCCGGAAGGAACATACCCCCTGATGAAGGGCATAGTCATGCCCGAAATGCGTTGGAGATATATGTAAAACCGGTTTGAGTACAGTACAATGCATATGGAATGTCCATCGACAATTTGTTGTTAACCCATTGGAATTTTGATTTACATTTGTAACCTGGCAGTGCACAGAAAGGATGCTTCCACATTTGGATAGCACAATTGTTTCTAATAAAGTGCAGAGTAAACAAATTGTGCTTGTGAAAAAAAATGTTTAACCGGCGCAAGTGAAATACATAAATGAATAAAGGAATCGGCGTACAGATTGGGAGTTATTTGATGCAGATATTATGCATGAACATTACTTTCATAATACAGTGAAAAAATCATGGCATTGTTAGCAATCCCAATCGGGCTAATAGAAGTCGACGACGTTTCGACCTTTGTAACTCGAGGTTATCTTCAGGACAAGAGAACACAAGCAAGAAGATTACTGCCTATTGGGGAAAAAAGGAAAATGATTCCCAAGAAACAAAGTTTAACAAATCAATTTAGACCAGTTTACATATATTTGGGGATCTATGACATAATATCGACAGACAGAATATAGACATACAAAAATATCGACACAAAAATATCGACATCAAAAATATCGCAGTTCTATCTACATAAAGGTAAGTACAAAAATATCGAAAATAAAATATCGTAGTACAAAAATATCGAAGTTAAAAATATCGTTTTTTAAAATGTATTAATAATAATGTAAAAATAATTTAAAAATACAAATAATTTAACAAATTATAAATATAAACATTAACATATATTTAAAAAATAATAACTAATACATATACATTTAAAATACATTAACAACTCTACATATAAATTAATATATATACTTACTCCACATATTGCAACAATAGGAAAAGCGTTGGATAGCGTAGGGGTAAAAATTACTATTTCCACTCCAGAGAGTGCAACAGTAGGGAAAGCGTTGGATAACATACCCACTTACTTACTCATACAGATACAAACACATTCTCACTCACCTATACAGTCATTGACACAAGCACACCGTCACCCATATAGACAGTCTCACATTTACTCACTCATCCATACAGCCACTCATATACCCCATTACTCACATATATTGCCTTTCGCATACATAGTTACTCACCCATATACTAATGACACATCCATTCACTCACCCATACAGCCCCTCACACACACACTCACTAACCCATACAGCCACTCACTCACCCACTGACTCATCCATACAGGCAGTCACACACACCCTGACCCACCCACACAGACACTCAGTCACCCATATAGGTACTCATACACCCAAACAGCCCCTTAGGCACCAACTGATAGACTGATACAGATATTCACACAACCAGTCATGCACCCATACATTCACTGAGACACTTAATCACTCACTTCTACAGTCTGTCCCACACCCACTGAATCATCCATACAGGCCCTGATTCATCAGTACAGCTTGGTATATATATTTAATATTCATAAACTATTAAAAAAAAAAATCTCAGTTACTGGAGGATGTCATCAGTGATGTCACTGACCATGTCATTAGTGATGTAATATGTGAGGTAATTAAGCAGTGCATTGCAGGGGTGTGAGTTATAGTTAGCTCACCCATACAGCCCCTCAAACATGCACTCACTAACCCATACAGCCACTGACTCACCCATACACTCAGACACCCATACAGGTACCCATACAGCCAAATTGCCTATACAGCCACTCACGTATCCACTCACACGCCCATACAGCCACTTAGACACCAACTGTCAGACTGATACAGACATTCACAAAACCAGTCACTCACCCATACATTCAGTGGGACACCTAACCACTCACTTATACAGTCTGTCAGGCACCCACTGAATCATTCATACAGGCTCTCACCAATCCACCAATACACCTTGGTATATATATTTAACAATCATAAACGTTTTTAAAACACTCACAGTCACTGGATGATGTCATCAGTGATGTCATTTGAGATGTCATCAGTGATGTCACTGACCAGTGAGCAGTTTAGTGCTTGCACAGAAAACACGCCTGGAGTGAATGTTAGGTGTCCTGAAGATGGGGAACAATTGAATCACAAACCGTCAATGATCCTGTGTTCTGCTGTGAGTAGGCATTATCAAGAAGCACTTGAGTCGTCTCGGTGGAAATTGAGGTAAAAAGGTATTACTCTTCTGCTTCTGTGCACACATGCCAGGGTGTACCTGTGCTTCTGTGCACACATGTCAGGGGTACCTGTGCTTCTTCGTGCACATGCCAGGGGTACCTGTGCTTCTTCGCGCACATGTCAGGGGGTACATGTGCTTCTGTGCACAAATTCCAGAGAATACCTGTGCTTCTGTGCACAGATGCCAAGGGATACTTGTGCTTCTGTGAGCACATGCCAGGGGGTACCTGTGCTTCTTCTGTGCACATATGCCAGGGGTTACCTGTGCTTCTTTGCACACATGCCAGGTGCTACCTGTTCTTCTGTGTACACATGCCAGGTGCTACCTGTGCTTCTGTGCACACATGTCAGGGGTACCTGTGCTTCTTCGCGCACATGCCAGGGGTACCTGTGCTTCTTCGCGCACATGCTATGAGGTACCTGTGCTTCTGTGCGCACATGCAAGGGGTACCTGTGCTTCTCTGCACACATGCCAGGAGGTACCTGTGCTTCTCTGCACACACGCCAAGGGGTACCTGTGCTTCTGTGCACATATGCCATGGGGAACCTGAGCTTCTTCTGGGTACACATGCCTGGGGGGGTATCTGTGCTTCTTTGCACACATGCCAGGGGGTACCTGTGTTCCTGTGCACACATGCCAGGGCTATCTGTGCTTCTTCACGCACATGCTGTGGGGTACCTGTTCTTCTGTGCGCACATGCTAGGGGTACCTATGCTTCTGCGCACACATGCCAGGAGGTACCTGCGCTTCTGTGTTCACATGCCAGGGGTACCTATCCCAGGGCATACCTGTGCATCTCTGCACACTTTCCGCGGAGTACGTGTGCTTCTGTGCACACTTTCCAGGGAGTACCTGTGCTTCTGTGTACACATGCCAGGGTATCCTGTGCAGCAAACAAAGGGGAGGCTTCTGCGTTGTGAGTGAGTGAGGACACGCCTGGAGTGGGCTCCTCAGAACAGCACTCAAGTGGAGGCGCATCCTAGAGAGATCTTTGGAGAAAGGTAGGGGGGCTAATTATTATATTTAATTCACAATGATGTCACAGACAGTGTCTTCACAATAAGTAATGTTAAACCCTTATAATATTCCTCTCCTACAATTTAACCAGACTGGTTTTACATAAACAAACCATTTCGACCAATCACAAAGAAACTTCAAAAGAACATTTTAGGTTTTCTTTACATTTTTATAAATCATGTGTAGCTTTTCCACATATTGTTCAGTAATGAAGCTCAGAAATTGCTGAAAGGCATACTGTTTTAAAAGAGACGTGGGACTTGGTATGACCACGTACGCTGCGTTTAGTGTGCTGGGTGTTCATTAGAGGGTGAAGGGGTTAATGTGATGTTGTCCGATACTTCTTAAATAAGATCCAAATATATCTCCTCACTGAGCCCCTCTAACATAGAGGGGATGTAACCAGTGGGAAGGGGAGTTTGAAAACGCCCAGAGACCAGGTTACGCGCTTATTTAGGACTATGACTTATTTTTCACTGCATCCTCCTTGCGACAAGAGCTGTTACTTGCCAACACTCCCACTGCTCTCTAGCAGGAACATTAATCCCCAGAGTTATTTTGATATGTTTTTTGTTGCCTGGACACACAAGGAACAGCAGCAGGTTCTTTTAAACCCATAAGTTATTTCAAAACACAGTGTGGCCTGTTGCTTGGCAGCCTTGTTTGGGTTCTTTATTGATTTATTTTTCAGACCTGGTGAGGTGTAAAAGGTGTGTAGATTGCAATACTCCACAGTGGCATGTCGCGTTCTACCTCCTGACATGCCTCTGATACATGTACCAGTGATGGCCAACCATCCTTGTGGGAGATCTCTTGGGCCATAAGCCACTCGAATGTCTGACAAAATATCGAAATCAAAAATATCGACATACAAAAATATCGGGACAAAAATATCGAAGTCAAAAATAGCGGAATCCTATCCCTAACAAGGTAAGTACAAAAATATCGAAAAAATAATATCGTAGTACAAAAATATCGAAATTAAAAATATCGTTTTTTTAAATGTATTAATAATAATGTAAAAATAATTATAAAATACATATAATGTTACAAATATTAAATAAAAATATTAAAACATAATTAAAAAATTAAAACTAATACATATACATTTAAAATAAATTAAAAACTTAATAATTTAATGTAATTTTATATTTTTTAATTTCATTTAATTGATTTAATTTAAATTTATTTTATTTTTACCCTGTACGACTGTACCCCAAAAACCCAAAACTGACCCTGAGCCCTAAAAATACCCCTTTACCCATGAACTGAAAACTGACCCATAACCCTAAAAATACCCCTTTACCCAAAAACTGAAAACTGACCCTAAACCCTAAAAATACACCTTTACCCAAAAACTGAAAACTGAACCTGAACCCTAAAAATACCCCTTTACCCATGAACTGAAAACTGACCCAGAACCCTAAAAATACCCCTTTACCCAAAAACTGAAAACTGACCCTGAACCCTAAAAATACCCCTTTACCCAAAAACTGAAAACTGACCCTGAACCCTAAAAATACCCCTTTACCCATGAACTGAAAACTGACCCTGAACCCTAAAAATACCCCTGTACCCATGAACTGAAAACTGACCCTGAACCCTAAAAATACCCCTGTACCCAAAATTAATTAATATTATTTAATTACCAATTAATTATTAATTAACAATAACAATAAAGTAAATATATTAGCACATTTGCTGTAATTAATTTAATTTATTAATTAATATTATTTTGCACAATTAATTAATTAAGAATAACAATAAATTATATATATACAAATTACTATAATTAATGTAATTAAATAATTAATAATAATTAATTACCAACTAATTAATAATTATAAATATGTAAAAAAATATAATAATTAATTAACTAATTAATAGAAATGAATTACCAATTAATTATTAATTAAAATATGTACAAACATATAACAATTAATTAATTATTATTAAATTACTTCCCACCCTATTCCCCTATAAACCCATAACCCGCTACAGAACATATTTATCAATTAATAAATTAATTAAAAATAATTTAAAATTAATTCTCAATTAATTAATTAATAATTCCTACTAATTAATAATTAATTTAACATAATTAAATTACTTCCCACCCTATTCCCCTATAAACCCACAACCCGCTACAGTAGTAAAAGACAATATTTAATAAAATAACATTAAAAATAAATAATAAAACATAATAAATACAATATAATATACACTAAATTTATTTAAAAATTGATATTAGTAACATCAAAGTTATTAATTTCGATATTATTAACATCGATATTTACAACTTCGATATTACTGATATCATACCAATATCGATATTTAGACTGTCGATATTACTTACCTTCGATATTTTTGTATATCGATATTTAAACTTCGATATTTTTGCATATCGATATTTTGTCTGTGTACCAAGCCACTCAGTGTCACTATCTTTAGGATGACCAAGACCCAAAGCTCTTTCTAAGTGTTTTTAAACCTACTGAGACTTTCAAAAAGAAAGAATGTAGCCCATACCCCTGCTCACCCAGCACAGAGAGATCCACAGTGCAGCATGTGCCAATTAGGTAGGTGTGTTTCATGATGTATATCAATTAATGGATACATGAAAACTAGGCAACCAAATATAAGAAACCAAATATTGGAAAACCAATTTTAAGGAAAGTCAATTTTAAAGAAATATAAAAGAATCATCTTAGTGAGGAGTTTTTGGGTTCAGGGATGTTGATGAAGGTAATGTTTTGGGGTGATGAGATGTTTTCAGGGGCCAGGAGTAGGTCGAGTTAAGGCATAGAAAGGGGTTCCTGGGGGTCAGGGATGGGTGGAGTTTAGGGGTGGTGAGGACTTTTTAGGTATCAGGAATGGGTGGAGTTTAGGGGTGGTGAGGGTTTTTATTTAGAATTTACGGATGAGTGGAATTTCTGAGTAGTGAGGTGATTTTAGGGTTCAGGGATGGGTGGAGTGTAAGGGTGTTAAGGAGTTGTAGGGTTCCTGGAAAGGCAGGGTTTAGGGCTAGTAATTCTTTATTACGGTTTAGTGATGGGTAGAGCTTAATGAGGGGGGGGGGTTGAAGAGTGTTTAGGGTTCAGGATTCAGTGGAGTTTAGAGTGATGTTTTGAAAGGATTCAGGGATGGGTGGAGTTAAGATGCAGATAATGGATTTTAGGGTTTAGGGAAGGGTAGAGTTTGAGGGTAGTGGGGAGTTCGTAGGAGTCATGGATGGGTGGTGAAGGTTTTTAGGGTTCAGGCATGGGTGGATGTTGGAGTGGAGAGGGATTTAAAGGGGTCAGGGATGGGTGAGGTTTAGGGGTAAAAAGGTTTTTTATGCTTCAGGAATGGGGAGTTTAAAGGGTGTGAGTGGGTTTGCGGTTCAGGAATGGGTAGAGTGTAGGGCTAGAAATGACTCTAATGAGTCAGAGGTGAGAGCAGGATAGGTGTGGTGAGCAGTATTTAGGGGCAAGGGATGGGTGGTGTTTAGGGGTGTTGATGGGTCAACTAATTAAAAGTATCCAAAGCAATAGTTTGACAATGAAATAGATATGAATCTGAAATTAAGTCCCTTGAAGTAAAGCAATGAAATAAATACCTCCAACAAATCTGTTTCTGAAAGTAAGACCTGTTACTATTGCATTTATACCATAAAACGTAAGCATGCAAAAGCCAATTTCAAACAAAAAGACATTCTATGAATTGGTTTCTATGAAATAGTAAATGCCATTCACTCTCAAAATTTCCATTAAACGGTTTAGGTGAAATGTTTTCTCAGTAATGGTATTCCATGAAATTGTTTTTCTATGAAATCCCATATAACATTCTGTCAAGCTTAAGTAGCTCATACTAGTGCAAAATCACAATGTAGACTGGAACTCAGCAAGTGATGTTAGACCACAATGCATCTATTTATTAATTCTTGGATGCTGGGGTATGACTGGTATATATTATGCACCAGAGTGCTAATTTCGCATTGGTAATGTGATGCCAAATTACATGTCTTGTGTTATGCACCTATTACGTATTTATTTTCTCCAAAAGGTCCCACTAATGCCCTTTTTTGCTGGTGCTTAGTCGTTCGGGAATATTGTGAGATTCTTATTATAAACATCAAGGGCCATATTATCAAGCATGGGCGATACATTATGTCCGCTTTTATCGGCAGGAAACTGCCGCTAAAGCAGCGATAATGGTCTTGATAATATGCCCTTGTGAATTCCCATAGAAGCCCAGGTTAACACCAGAACCTGTGCTGCTATGGGAATTCACAAGGGCATATTATCAAGCCCATTATCGCCGCTTTATCCGCAGGTTCCTGCCGATAAAAGTGGCGATAATGTAACGCCCATGCTTGATAATATGGCCCCAAGTTCCTGACCACCCGGCAGAAATATCTCTGCTCGCTAGAAGGTGGTGTCCCTCACCCGAGAGGGGTACTTTATGACCATTCCTTGAGACCAGAGTCTCCGCTACATACCGTCAAGTCTCATTTCTCTCTTCATGTTATGATCATGCTCAGGGCTTTGTTTGCTTGAAGATGGCGTCTTTGTTCTTATTCTATTGACCACCTCAGCCTTCCCTTCTTCTTTTTGATCAGGTCTTTGAACATGCGTGTCCTGTGTTTGGGAGAGGTGTCATGCAGAGTGTCCAAGCTGAACCGGCATCACAAGTCAAAGCTCGGCTGTGGCAAGTGAGGTAAGGACATGGACTCAGAAGAAGGGATGGGGTCCATTCAAAGAGCATTGGCCCATATGTACTGAGTCATTGATACATCAGGCCCATTGTGAGTAAGACATGGGCGCAAAACAGGCAGCGTTCACCAATTCACTATACCTTCAGGGTAACCATTTCAGCCCAGTCTTTAATTTCAGAAATTGTTAAAATAATTATATAAACAATCATTCGATCCTTGCAAAAGCATCCCTCCTCCTATATGGAGACTAGATGAGCTATTATTCTTACTCCATTGCTAAAATATTTGCGGGTGACTTTTTCTTGACACAAAGCCATGATTTTGTAACAAGTTCTTTTTTTATCTCTTTTTCAGGTTTTTTTAAAAAACAAATTCGTTTTTTTAAATTATGGGTTTGAAAGTATCAGTAAGAGAATTAAAAAACGTTAAGAATCACTGTGTAGCTATTAAAACTAGTCCAAAATATTCAGCCGAAAGTTCACCCTCATCCCTTATCGTGCACAGTCCAAGCAATGCGGGTACACACGCTCACTGCTCACAGAGAAAACGGCACAGTGTGTGCACAATGTAATTCAATACTGAGACAGGCAGGAGCATCCACACAAAAAAACACAAGCAGTCCAAGGGAACAAAGTGCAGTGGTACCCAGACCTCTCACACGTTCAGAGGTCAGATGCAAGAGAGGTGGCCCCAGGGAATGCCAATAGTAGAAGGGAAATGGGAAAATTGAGCTATCCTTTAATGTTTTATTCTAGTTCATTTTCTTTGCTGAAAGATATATTTTTTCTCGCAATAAATTTTATTGGGTTTTTGCCATCGATATGACCAACAAGGTCACGTACATACACAGTATACTGCAGGATAAACTGTGTAGCTATACACCCAGAAAACAAAACCATATAACACATGAAAAAGATAAACCAATGCACATTAAGCCCCAGCCACCGCCCCCCCCCCCCCCTCCGACATATAGCCTACAATCTTATGTGGTGCCAGAGGTCTTTGTAGCAGCACATGCATCCTGGCCATATTGTCTAATTTCTACATCTATTTGTTGTTCTGCAGTGCGTATAGGCTCTAGAATCAATCCTTCTTTGCTGAAAGATTTGGGTTTATGCAAGCTGTCCCTGGGAGCAGAAATGCGCTTCACTGCAAATTTCAGCCACGCAGGGAAACAAGGCAATTAAAATATCTTCTAGCCTTTTTCATTGGTGATGTTATATCAGATATTGGGGACAGTATTTTACGATGTTATTAATAAACCATGGTCATTTGTGCGCTTTTAGCCCAATACACTTGTAGACATAAACATGCAATTCCATCAAGACAACTTATGAAATGCCTCCATGTTAGGACCTTGTGTAGTTGTCAGCTTTCCACCATTCATTGGCACCTCTCATATCCTCCGCTTTTCTTAGACCTTATGACAGATTTAAATGTTCATAATGTTTAATTGCAACAGCAAGGACTACAAATGAGACATCTAAATTCTCTATTTCGAAAAATTATTTATTGAGGTGGACAAGTCCTCTTTTGGTTTTGTGTTTCTTACTGTAGAGCAGGTATTTCTTGGCTCCTCAAAAGTTGCACCCATTCTACAGAAGCAGAAGATAATAAATTACTTTTAAATAAAACAAAGTCTCGGCAAAAAAAGCAACAACACAAACCAAATGCAAGTAGAATAATAACGCTGTCTGTTGCTGTCTGTATTTCTTCTAGACTGAAAGCTAAGCTGTCAACTGCCAGAAGTTGCACTGGCAAAGAAACGAAGATAGGCGTGCCTATTCCAGTAAAAGCCGTACTTCAGGTAACATTTAGAAGCCTCTCTAAACAATGGAGTTACTCCTAGAAACTTGTGACCAAACATGGATTTTCCGTTTCAGCGACGCGTGGAATTTATTGCCTCGATGAACTGGACTAAAGGTCTAGCAACAAACTTTGATTTTCATGTGGGCCTCTAATAGAGGTCCATAATAATAAATACTTCGCTTTGGGTGATGTAGTCATACTTGCCATCTCTGATAATTAGCTGGACTGCAGAATAGAGCCACTATTTGGAAAGGCTCGCTAAAAATGCATTCGACTAGTCTGCGTCCAACTTGGAAGTCGCTGTTCTTGCACTACTAACTTCAAGCCTCGTGAGGGAATCAAATGGCATGTTACCCAGAAGCAAAAGCTAAAAGTTGGCAAACTCTATAGTGAATTCAAGATATTGATTTAATTTCTGCCAAGGGCCTGTAGAAATCCAAGGGCTTGGCCGGAACAGCCATTAATGATGTCCTTGCATGGTAGCCAGTATATTAAGCCACAGTTGCCCCAGGGATTATATAAAGCTCAAGCTTAGTTTTAGTAGCCATTCGCAGACAATTTTGGCCCATCGCAAGATATTTTGATGGTGGTTACTCAGGTCTTTGATGTATATGATGGAACTCTGTATCTCAAGCGTTAGGATTGCGATTCTCAGTTGAATCAGTAACACCCACAGCTGCTGCTTGGACAGATTAAAAAACATGCAGCAAAAAAGCCAACATGGTGGCCCAATGATAGAACCAGCATTGGTCGCACCTAAAATGATGTGCGGACAGCAATTGGCCGTACAGGAGGAACACCTTTTCCAAACCCTACCCTTTCAAGACATAAAGGGCTGGCCTTATACACTGACACATCCCTGCATTTTCCTTGGGCTGCAGGACATAAGGGGCAGGATAACATTTTGTCACATTTCATGCTTTATGGACAAGGTGTTTGCTTCTCAGAAGCTACATAAAAATAATTGGCACATTCAAGGTTGTTATTGAGATCCATACACTCGTCTGAAAAGGAACCGTCATAGTGCTGTCGCTGAGTAACTACAATTCACTGCTTGCATATATTTTTTTTAATTTCAACATGTTTTTATTATTTTTACATACACCATAAAACATAAAACATACAGTCATCGTAGAATTCTCGTTACAGGGTTTCCAGCCATAGGCCGCTGGTTTGGTGGCGCCACATTACAGATTTTTCGTGCTAGGCTGACCCCCTTATCCAATTGCCCCCTTGAGGGTAGGGGGAGGTGTGAAAAGGAAGGAAGGAAAAAAGGAGAAGAAGAATACAAGAAGTTTGCTATTTCTTGATACTGACTTGGCCCCTGGGTGGGGATATGCTGTGCTCGGGCTGGTTGCTTTGTGTTGGTATAAGTTAATGGTTTTGTACCATCCCTCTCTCTTAAACATAAAACCAGTTCCTCAGAAGCATGCAATTACAGTAAAAAAAAGTCCATGTTTTAAATGAGCTAATCAAGATATTTGTTTAAAATGTTTTCAAGTTCTAATAAGAATTATTTAGGTGGAATTAGGTGACAATGGCATTAGATTTGCTCATGTGTATTGTGTGTAGTTGCAAGCTGAGGTGGACAAGCTGTGATGGATCATGCTTGGTCATTTTCACGTAGGGAGGAAAGCACACTACATCTAGCCAGTATCACAAACTGTCTCATGTTGATAATATGACCCCAGGGTGAACTGAGTGATTGGTCGAAGGCTCATCCCCTTCTGTGATGCTGTATCTGAAGTAAAACTATGGACTATAATGCAGCCCAAAAGATTGCCCTGGTGTTGATGTTAGTGATGAACCCAAGGGCCCGTCTGCAAACAAACAAAAGGCAGAACATCAAGCTTACCCCAAACCATGGAACACCAGCACCAGGGCAAACCTTAGAAACGAAATCCCCCCAAATAAAATGTAGTACATAACAGTGCATAATGGGTAACGTGTTATATGCTTCTATATTGTCCTCTCTGGGCTCTAGTGGCATTTACAAAGCACTCAGCCTTCAGCTGGAGGGCCAGATTTTTAGCAAATCCACAATTAGATAAAGGTGGTTATCCTAATAATCTGGCACGGATCCGGCCCTCCAGGACTGACTTTGGAGAACTCTGGTTTATGAGGTCACTAGAAGCCCTGGCTGCAGCTCAGGCCTTTCATCCATTGCCTGCTGTTCATGACCGAAGCCCGTGTCCAGCAGAGGTTGGCCAGCAATCATGGGCTGCGAGCAGGGCCTGGTCACATGTCCGCCATGTACAAAACACCCCATTGCTAATGGCACTGGAAAAAGGTAGTCCAGCTGAGGTGATGGGAGTTCTAAGGGTTTCATAGGTTAACTGTGCTCACAGTGTGGATGAAGATGTCAGACACATGCACTGAGTGTGTGGGTGTTTTAGGAGCACGGGTGCCTAACCCCACCGCCCCAGGCACTCACGACTAACAGCTGTCACTGACAATTCATTTCCTCGCACTTGCAAGCCAAGCCCTCTCATCCGCCTAGTATGTTTGTTTTTGTAATTGACAAAACTGCATTTTAAGGGTACGTTTATGAGTGTGGGGACTCCGCATTCAGGGCCGAAAACTCCACACATAAAAAGACATGACATGCCCATCACACATAAAAAGACATGGCATGCCCATTACACATGTTATGTTATGTTATTTCAACTTTTAGAGCGCTCGGCTGCCCCAGCAAAGGGGCGTCCCGGCGCTTTATCTGGAAGAAGGAACACAACCGAAAGGCAGGCAGAGAAGATGAATAAATCAGAAGAACATTGGGAATCAGGAGGGAAAAGACATGGCATGCCCATCACACATAAAAAGACATAACATGCCCATCACACATAAAAATGATATTACATGCCCATCGCACATAAAAAAGACATTACATGCCCATCGCACATAAAAAGACATGACATGCCCATCACACATAAAAAGACATGACATGCCCATCACACATAAAAAGACATAACATGCCCATCACACATAAAAAGACATAACATGCCCATCACACATAAAAAGACATGGCATGCCCATCACGCATAAAAAGACATGAAATGATCATCACTCATAAAAAGACATAACATGCCCATCACACATAAAAAGACATGGCATGCCCATCACACATAAAAAGACATGGCATGCCCATCACACATAAAAAGACATGAAATGATCATCACTCATAAAAAGACATAACATGCCCATCACACATAAAAAGACATGGCATGCCCATCACACATAAAAAGACATGACATGCCCATCACACATAAGAAGACATGGCATGCCCATTACACATAACAAGACATGGCACGCCCATCACACATAAAAAGACATGGCATGCCCATCACACATAAAAAGACATGACATGCCCATCACACATAAAAAGACATGGCATGCCCATTACACATAACAAGACATGGCACGCCCATTACACATAACAAGACATGGCATGCCAATCACACATAAAAGACATGACATGCCCATCACACATAAAAAGACATGGCATGCCCATCACACATAAAAAGACATGGCATGCCCATCACGCATAAAAAGACATGAAATGATCATCACTCATAAAAAGACATAACATGCCCATCACACATAAAAAGACATGGCATGCCCATCACACATGAAAAGACATGACATGCCCATCACACATAAAAAGACATGACATGCCCATCACACATAAAAAGACATGGCATGCCCATTACACATAACAAGACATGGCACGCCCATTACACATAACAAGACATGGCATGCCCATCACACATAAGACATGACATGCCCATCACACATAAAAAGACATGGCATGCCCATCACACAAAAAAAGACATGACATGCCCATTACACATAAAAAGACATAACATGCCCATCACACATAAAAAGACATGAAATGATCATCACACATAAAAAGACATGACATGCCCATTACACATAAAAAGACATAACTTGCCCATCACACATAAAAAGACATGAAATGATCATCACACATAAAAAGACATGACATGCCCATTACACATAACAAGACATGGCATGCCCATCACACATAAAAGACATGACATGCCCATCACACAAAAAAAGACATGACATGCCCATTACACATAAAAAGACATGACATGCCCATCACACATAAAAAGACATGGCATGCCCATTACACATAACAAGACATGGCACGCCCATTACACATAACAAGACATGGCATGCCCATCACACATAAAAAGACATGACATGCCCATCACACATAAAAAGACATGGCATGCCCATCACACATAAAAAGACATGACATGCCCATCACAGATAAAAAGACATGGCATGCCCATCACACATAAAAAGACATGGCATGCCCATCACACAAAAAAAGACATAACATGCCCATCACACATAAAAAGACATGAAATGATCATCACACATAAAAAGACATAACATGCCCATCACACATAAAAAGACATGGCATGCCCATTACACATAACAAGACATGGCACGCCCATTACACATAACAAGACATGGCATGCCCATCACACATAAAAAGACATGACATGCCCATCACACATAAAAAGACATGGCATGCCCATCACACATAAAAAGACATGACATGCCCATTACACATAAAAAGACATAACATGCCCATCACACATAAAAAGACATGAAATGATCATCACACATAAAAAGACATAACATGCCCATCACACATAAAAAGACATGGCATGCCCATTACACATAACAAGACATGGCACGCCCATTACACATAACAAGACATGGCACGCCCATTACACATAACAAGACATGGCATGCCCATCACACATAAAAAGACATGACATGCCCATCACACATAAAAAGACATGGCATGCCCATTACACAAAAAAAGACACGTCATGCCCATCTTTTTATGTGCAGAGTTCTCGCCCCGACTGCGGAGTCTCAGCACTCGTAAACTTACCTAGAATGCAGTTTTGTGAATTCCAAAACAAACATAAACTTACACAAAGGTGTAATTTCACCTTTGGGAATCCGGCCCGTTTTCTCCAGGTGAATCTAACTGAGTTGAAATGTGCTGCAGCGGGCATAGCTGCCAGGGCCCTCCTCACACCCTCACCCACTACTGTCTTATTTTAGCCTCTACCACATTGACTGTTGGGATTTTTGGAGCCTATATTTACACTTGCAACGGTGTTGAAAAGGAAGGAGGCCTTGTATTTTCTGGAGCTGCTTTTAAGGTATTCTAAGATGCTTCTTTCGAAAGCAAGGCTAAACGCCCCTGATGTTTTTTGGCAGGTTAAGCTAAACCCTCCCGCCCATACTTTCCTTTGGAGCAGGCTTAATACAGGCGGCTCGGGCCTGGTTATACAACACAGTTACTGCAGGGACACACCCTGTTCTGTGCCAAAAATAACGTTATTTTGCGGTCTGCTTTGTGGCAGCCTGTGCAGTGCACACTCTCTGTTCCCTAAGAGGCTAAACCCTCTCACCCAGGAGTCATCTTAAAGGGGCGGTGCTCGCCACTGCTGAGTTCAAATGAAGGTAAATGATCTAGGCAGATCTCTAAGTGGGATGAAGAATCTCGGGGGGGTCTCTCAAAGGGGTGTGGCTGATGTAATTAAGGGCGTACCTTAAAACACATAAGCTAAAAATCTGTGCTTAGCATACTGTGCCGCCCGACTGGTATTTTTCTGTTTCTGTCATTATATCCGGATATAAAATTCAAGTAAGATTATACCTACAACGAGCCAGGACTAGTGGCTTTGCCAATGGTTGTCAGTTGCTAAAGATAAATAAGCAACACCTTGGCTTCGTTGTATATAATATTGAAAATGCTTCAGTTATTAGTTGATGAGACTGAAAGAAATATAACGAGTCTCTTTGAAGTTACATCAAAGGCAGCGAAGGGTGGGACTGATGCAGAGCTAAGATTAGTTTCACTTTCACACTCAGGGTGAGGGCAAAAATAGAGAGCCCAATAAAGACCCGTCTCAGCACCTGCTCTTTAGAGCTAACTGCTGGTGCTGAGCACCGGCAGGACCCGGCCCACTTGAAGCCCTGGATCTATTCAATTGTATTATGTTCATGTGTGAGTCCAAGGTTTTGCTTTCAATACAGGACTTGCAGTACTGATTTGAGAATGGGATAACCATGACTACAAGTCCTACAATGCAAAGTAAACAAGCATTTACAATGCAATGGTCTCGGCATTATTAGAGGTAGAGCTATTGGCATTGCTCATGACATATTTTCCATTTTTTTTTAAACATAAATAAATGGTATTGTCATTTACAATGGCAATAGGTGAGCATTAGAGAGTAGTAGAGAGTATTCGCGGACACAGAGCCACACAAACAGAAAGCCACACACACACACAGAGCCACACACACACACAGAGCCACACACACACAGAGAGCCACACACAGAGAGAGCCGCACACACACTCAGAGAGACCCACACGCACAGAGCCCCCCCACACACACACAGAGCCCCCCCACACACACAGAGCCCCACACACACACAGACAGAGAGCCCCCCCACACACCCACACAGAGCCCCTCACACATAGAGCCCCGCACACACACACAGAGAGCCCCCACAAACACACACAGAGAGCCCCCCTACACACACACAGAGCCCCCCACACATTTACAATGCAACAGTCTCGCCTTTGCAAAAGTAAGAGCTATCGGCATTGTAAATGACAATTTCTTTATGTATGTGTTGGTTTTTAAAACATATAAATAAATGGCATTGTCATTTACAATGGCAATAGCTGAGCATTGATGTGTGTGTGCTCACACTGCTCACTTCTCACTAGTGGAGAAGTTACGGCATGAGCGTTGTAGGGGAAGGGGAATCCTCATCAGCACAGCTCAACCGTGCATCATGACGAGCTGAGCTCGTCATGAGCATGGAAAGGGTTAAAGAGTCATTTTCTCTCTAGATTTCCTTTCTCTTTTTGAAACTAAGGAGCAGCAACATTGTCTTGGTCATTGTCTTGGTGTCACCAGGGCTTTAAGTCGAAGCTTTTCCAATATTATATGCAACCCATAGTTGCTGCTTATTTATGTTATGTAACTACCGACTATTGACAAAGTCAATAGTCTTGACGTGTTGCAGATATGTTACTTTTATCATATATCTGTATGTAATGACAGAAACAGCAAAACATAGGCCGGAAACACACTATACTATTAAGCACAGACTTTTAGTTTACATGTTTTTAAGCCACGCCCTTAATTATATTGGCCACGCCCTTTCGAGAGACCCCCAGTTTTTATATCCCACTTAAAGCCCAGTCTACATGATTTACTTCTTGCCCCCCCCCCCCCGAGAAGCCTATTTCTCTGCTCTGATTTCTTCGTCCAACCGTCACACGCTGCTGCACTCACGCCCGTACCTGCACACTCCCCCGGGTTCTTCTCCTCAGTGTGACTGCTCGCCAGTATGATCTCTGTGTCTCGGGCGGAGCGGCCTCGGAGAGGGAGAGGCACGGAGAGGGAGAGAAACAGTGAAGAGGGCCGGGGAGGAAGAAACATAGACGTATAGCAGCCACTTGTGTTCTGGTCGATCATGATGAGTATTTTTAATGAGAACAGCAATTAACTATTTGATGTTCCAAAGGAGCATAACTTCTAGAATTTGGCAAATCATTAAATCAAGCTTAACATCACACATCCTTCTTTTATGGTTCTTTTATTCGTAAGCAGGAGATACATTTACTAAAATCCATTTCAGATCATTCTTTCGACCTTCCCTTTTTACCCTACCCATAGCAATTACGTAAGCATTTTACATATTTTTCCTTCCTAAAAATCCATTCTCCCTATTGTTGGAAGGCACCCATTTATATAGTTGTAAAGTAGAACGGGGGAACAAGTTGTAAGTTACCTACCCATAGGCTTCTTTTCATTTCAGAACCCAGGTTTTTATTACCATATTCAAATATACTAATTTTGTAAACTGCAGAAATGGGTTCTAATCCTGGCATCAGCACATGACCCAAAAAACACAGTTGATGGACACATAGAGATGAGGCTGATCAAAAACGTACTACTTGGCCCATTTTGTAAAAAAAAGAAAAATCTCATGCTTTCGTGCCAGAAACAGGAGTGTATTCTCACCAGAATTTGAACTCTGCTAGGGGAAGTGACAAAAGGCAGTACAGTTAGAAAATTTGCTCTACTGAGACTTATAAAGTAAGCCAGAACGGTTTTTACTGAAGCTTTTCACCTTTAACCAATTTCTTTGCAGAGGAGAGGTTGTAAAAATAATGAATAGGCTGACTGTGCCTATCTCTGGCCCGCTGGGCTCCGCCCACCATCTGCCGCCACATTGTTCTGGCTCCTACACTGCTTTTTTCCTTTTACAGCACTATATTTCTCATGCAATATAATTAAATTGTTAATAAATCATTCAGTGTAGATTAGGTGCTCCTTTCATAGTAAATACACCAAAAATTCTGAATGAACTGAAAACGTTCTTGTATCAGAGGTAATGTCAACTGAGCAGCGTTTGTATGTTTGCTCACAGAAAATCTACTGGTAAGAAAATAAAAATTTGATGTGATGTTTAAAAGTGAGGGGACAGTGATGAGGGAGGCCAGGGACAAGTATGATCCTTGGCCGATGTACTGTGATCACATAAACAGACTATAACTGGAAATATCTTGAGAACATGGTTTTTGGAAAGAATTATTTGAAATAGAACATCTGTTGTAAAATACGTTTTTAACACTGCTCCTTAAATCACTTCGGTTTCAAAATGTTGTAAATAGCCAGTTTTATTCTTCCCAATAAAATGGTGATCAAATTACCGGCACGTTAAAGATGATACATTTGGCGTAGGTCGGATTTAACTCGTGACCTGCAGCTCACACCAGATGCCAATGATGACCAACACTTCCCAGGCGTGCACCCCAAAAGAAGAAAACAATCGGCAAACTCCTTCTACAAACATATCCATGCACACAGTATCCTGCAGAAATACATAACAGGATCTAGCCGGTCCAATGCAAGACCGTCCTTTCAGTAAACAATACATACCCCATTCTAACCAGGCCGGCCAATATCCAATAGAATCATCATTAAATCAACAGAGAACAAGGAAATGCAAAATGCACAGAACAGTGTGCATCTGAGCGAGCACCTCAGCACCGTAAAGTGTGCCCAGAATCCAAAGGCGGTGCTGCACTATACAGATGGGTATAATGGGCTATACAAATGCATGGAGCATAACATATTTAAGAACAGACGTCTATACCCTTACACACGTTGATTGCCTTCTACAAACGTTACCATGCTGAAGTCTATTTAACTTTCAAACGGCATACTTTGCCCTTCGTTTGAAGTCATCCCTGTATTTTAGAAAACAAAAAATATTCCGGATGTACGGTGAGATATATAATCTCTAAATAACATCTGCAAAAATATGTACACACATTAATATCAAACATCACCCAACCTGCGTCAGCTGGTATATGTGTAGTTCGGGTTCCTTTAATGTGTTATGTTATGTTATGTTAAATTAATTTATTGAGCGCGCTAACACCATTAGGTTTCTTGGCGCTGTGCAGAGGGAGCAGGGAGGAGAGACAGAAAATAACATAACAGAGGATGACAGCTAGTAGTAGGCTACAGTAAAAAGGTGCGTTTTGAGGAAAGATCTGAGCGTGGAGTAGGGGGAGGACAACCCAAGAGAAAGAGGTAAGGAGTTCCAAAAAGACGGGGCTAAGAAAGAAAACCTAAGGCCCCCGTGTTTCTTCCGCTTGAATCTGGGGACAGAAAGTAAAGCCAATTGGGATGACCGAAGGGTGCGGGAGGGAACATAAGGATGAAGCAAGGAAGAAATGAAGGAGGGGCTATGACCAGTGAGGGATTTGAAAATGATGCAACCAAGCTTAAATTTACAGCGGGCAGAAACCGGAAGCCAGTGGAGACTTTTTAGGAGAGGTTGAACGTGCTGATCTCTGGGTTGATGGTAAATCAAGCGAGCAGCTTGATTTTGGATCAGCTCGAGTCTCCTGAGTTGGTATGCAGGAATGCCTACGTATAGTGCATTTGCGTAGTCAAGCCTAGACATGACTAGCGCAAGCAGGGCCAAAGTGAGGGCATCGGTGGTAAGTAGGCGGGAGATTTTGCGTATTTTCCTGAGCTGGAAATGGCTGGAGGAAACTACAGCGCTGATCTGGGGTGTCATAGATAGGTCGTTACTTATGACAACTCCCAGACTTTTTGCTGAGTTGACGGGACAAGGGGGGCTGCCAAGACTGGCAGGCCAAAAGGAAGAGTGCCAGGGATTGGAGGGCCCCCCGACAAGGACCAGCTCAGTCTTGTCGGGGTTAAGTTTTAGATGGTTTGTGCCCATCCAATCACTGATGAAGCAGAGGGTGTTTTGGAAAGTGGAGATAGATTGGTCACTGGAGTCGATAGTGAAAACCAGTTGAATGTCGTCCGCGTAGTTGAACGCGGAGACATTGAATCGACGGAGAGAACGGATTAGCGGGGCCAGGTATAAATTAAAAAGGAGAGGGGATAAGGAGGAGCCTTGCGGGACACCACAGGTCAGCTCGACTTGAGAGGCAGAAAACTGGGACAGCCTGACAGCTTCATGGCGATGGGTCAGGAAAGAGCGCACCCAGTCCAGAGCTGTACCCTGGATGCCAGCCTCTCTGACACGGTCGACCAAAATATCATGGTCGACCGTGTCAAAGGCGGCCGACAGATCTAGAAGAACCAGGGCCTGACAGGTGTTAGAGTCGGCGCCCCTGCGTAGTTCGTCCATCACAGAGAGGATGACTGCTTCTGTGGAATGCACAGGTCTGAACCCAGCCTGCTGGGGGTCCAAAACACAAGAGTCCTCTATAAAAGAAGTAAGGGTTTGAGTGACGTGGGACTCCAGGACTTTGCTGAGGAAGGGGAGGAGGGAAATAGGGCAACCGGCTGCACACAGGGCAACTTCCTCTCAGTGGTGAACTGTGGTTGTCCTGTTTCCATATTCACAGAGCTTTGTGCAGCGAAAGGTAGAATTGGCGGGAATACCATCATGAAAGCAATACCACAATTTATTCCTTAATCCTCGCTGAACTGCACAAACAGCACTGCACACAACAACATGTTAAAACGAACAGTGACGTAGCAAGGGAGTCATTGGCCTATTATGCAAGGAAAGAAACCGTGACTGTCTGCAGACAGTTTGGTAGAAAAAGGCAATCATGATTTGTTGTTAGACTCATACCTCAGGTTCCCGGTGCCACTGCACCTGCTGCACTATTGCACTACTTCATATCGCTGTACAGTTAGAAATGAAAATGCTGCATAGTGGAGTATCAGGAGCCTGACTGCCTTTGAGCCATGACCCTTACCTGATATTTCTCACTCGGTACCATAAGTTGTGTGGTCTAGTGAAAGGCTAGCTTTAATAATTCATTTTGTAGGAGTTTCATGAAGTGCTGAGGTGTAAACTCTGCCGTAGGTCAGGTTCAAAGACTCCACAACGATGTGCTTAGAACTTCTAGGAATCTGCCTCTGTGTTTTATTCTCTATTCTTCAGTAACGAGGGGCACTTGCCAGCAGCCTTACCTGTCGTGAGGGACATGGCCAGCGACCACGCCACATCGCCGTGAGGGGAACGGATTCAGCGACCGCACTACATCCCCCAGCAGCCCCGGCACACCGGCACTCCCGTGACGCTCCTGCTGCGCCCATAGGCGCTATAACTGCGCAGAGGGCCGAGCGGGGAGTGGGGGCACTTGCCAGCAGCCTTACCTGCCGTGAGGGGAACGGCCAGTGATTACGCCACATCGCCGTGAGGGGAACGGCTTCAGCGACCGCACTACATCCCCCAGCAGCCCCGGCACACCGGCGCTCCTGTGACGCTCCTGCTGCGCCCGTAGGCGCTATAACTGCGCAGAGGACCTCCCGCCCCGCGGGACCCGCGCAGGGCTAAGGCCGGGCAAAGGGCGGGCCCTCTGTGGCCCGAGGAGACTGGGCTGGGCCACGGATTTTGGCTCTGCTGTTAGAGTCATCATTGATAAGTAAGACTTACATTTTTTACCGATAAGACTTGGTTGCTTTGTCAAAGTGCCCTGTAGTTGCTCATTTTCGTAACTATTTGAATTTTATAATTTCTTTTAGAGGTTTTGTTTTTTAAGCAGACGTGATGTCTAGAGGCAAAGTAGATAAACCTACCTCTGGGCTGGGTACTATGGATAATTTCCTAGTTAAAAAGGTCAATCAGATTAACAACGAGACAAGGGCTTCTTTAGGATTGGGAAGTGCTCCATCATTACAGGATGAGGTACCTCTCGTGGCAATTGATACACCTATACTTGATAATCCTAATACCCTTGCTATTAGTAATAGGGATTCCATAATAACTGTAGCGCAGGTACAAGTAGAGTAGCAGGAAGACCCCGTTGATACCGCCATTGAGGAAATAGAACCGGTAAAGTCAGTGTCTAGACCTGTGAGAAATTGTAGAAAATCTCAGCCTAAACGGGGGGGTAAGCATAATAAAAAGAGAGCCGAAAAAGCTGTATCGGTCAGTAATGGCCCACTTTTAGGACCTTGTCCCCCGGAGGGAAATATTGAGGATGGTATTAAAACATATTTTGAACAACTCACCTTCCTGATAAGCAATCTTGAAGCTAGACAACTTAGCATTAGAGGTAGACCGTCTAGGGGGTCTATTGTCAACACACCAGTCATCGGCCCCTACTGTTAAACCTAAGGCTGTGGAAACAGGGCGGGGTCCCTTGAGGGAGAAGGCTCAGGAGATCTGCTGGCAAGCCACTGTAGCAGATAACACCTTACCTAAGCCCCCACAAAAAACGGTCCTGACTGCACCGACATCAACAGATCAGGATGGCAGGCCTGAGTTCAGACCAAAAAGAAGAAGCTGTTAATCTACCACCTGACTGCGCACCTTACGTGGCTGTCTTGACAAATGTTCCAACTACAGAAGATCATCTTGCCCAGTCACAAGGGGAATCCCATGATTCACTAAAAAATAAAGCAGTAGCCTGGCTGAACTCCATTTGTGGATTTCCAACTGCATATTCCAATGAGATCTTAACGGTGAGAAGGGTAAACTGGATTGGCCCATCTAGAAAGACAAACAGTGGGGATTGTATTATTGTCAACTTTAGACACCCCCAACATGTGGCAACAGTTTTACTAAGAGCAACATCATTATTGGCTGATGCAAATAGCATATGTGTCCGCCCACTTGGATACTTTTATTCTCACCTTCTTAAAGCCCCGCATAGACGTAGGAACTTCAGGCCTCTGTTTCAATCTCAGCCCATGGCCCCAGCACCACCATACCATGTTGTCAATCAAAATAGGAATGGGTTTATGGTGGAAACACATAATAGATTTGATTTGCTCTCAGGCCTTGAGGCATGTGATTGACAGGAGGCGTCTATGGGCCAAGGAAATGTAAACTCCGGGGAAGCGGCTCCCAAGGAGATCACGCAGGGGAAACCACATGGAAATAATGTAATCTCCTGGCATATTGCCGGACTGGGCACTAAGATGTTAGATTGTAATTGGGTCAGCTACATTAAGCAGTTTCAGACCATCTGCCTCCAGGAGACCTGGCTAGTGAACTGTGACTGTTTTCTTGAGGGGTATAAAGCTTTTTATGTCCCTGCGGTAGCATCGAGCAGAGGTAGACCTAAGGGGGGCATGGTAACATTTATTTCGGTGGCACTCTCCTGTAAAATACGTAGAGTTTTAACAGATAACTCTAGTATAATTGGTTTAGTACTAAGTAGAGATAATTGTCTGGTGAATTTTTATAATGCAGTTAATTCTTGTCTAGCTCCTAGTTCTATATCGGCACTGAATGTATTTATTAGTACTTCGCTGAAGGAATGTCTCCATAACCTTATGATAAAGGGTGATTTCAATGTTCACCCATGTGCTGATCCCTTGTTTAAAAATGTATCAGATTTGCACTGTGAACGTACAGAGGGATTGCATCTGGAACATACATCGGAGGGGGAAGCCTTCAATGACCTGTTGACCAATCTGGACTTATTACCGACAATGGCTCTGGGGGATCCTTCAAAGCGCCTTGAGATTCCCACTTTTAAGGGCCATGGGAAGGGTACCTTCATTTACTATGTCCTGCTTTCAGTATCAATGCAGACCTTCGTGGACTCTTTTATTATTGAACACAGTGACTTCAGTGATCACAATCCATTGACTGTACTTTTGAGGGGCCCCTGGGTGGCCAAGGAGGGACGGAACTTTACCACTGGTAGGCTGAGCACTACTGACGGGAGAAGGGGCCTGAAATGGTCCATGATCTCACCAGACCGTTTGTATAAAGATATCACGGAACATTGTTCTGAGGAAATTGTAAAATGTACTCAAGATGGGCCGGAACCTTGTCAGGTCCTATGTGCTTTCCAAAGTATTTCTGATAAGGTGTCTCAGTTGATGTCAGCTCCAGTAAAGCCCACAGAGACCAGGGAACCAAGATGGTTTAATCAGGATTGTTCTAGGGCCTCACGTAACTTAAGGGCAGCACTGACAACAAAACCCAGAATAAAAGAGAATATCCAACAGTGCAGAAAAGAATATAAGTCCGTAATTAATAGACGTAAGGAGTCTTTAAGGGAAGAGGCATGGAATGAGATTCTCGAACCCTCTATTCTGAAGTGTAGTTTTAGATTCTGGGCGCTAGTAAAAAGACCTTTTTTGACCCAGGATCCAGGGGATGGACTAGAATGTTGTATAACAAAGGTGGTATGGGTCACACATTTTACCCAACTGTATGGTGGCACGTTGAGTGTTAATCCCAATCCTTCTTCCCCTAATAGTAGTGATCTAATTAGGTTTGACAGAGGTGAGGTTATTGAGGGAATAATGGGACTCACAGCCGGGAAAACTCCAGGTCCTGATGGGATCCCGCCAGACTTATATAAGTCTGACCCCAGCTTTTGGGCACCAATATTAGAATCGGTCTTTAACGCTGTGGCCAAAATGGGCTGCCCAAAGTCATGGGGGGTGTCAACGATTGTCCCAGTCTTTAAGAAGGGGGACAAGGGTAGCCCTCTTTGTTATAGACCCATCTCATTAATTGATTCTATGGTCAAAATAGTGGGAAGAATCCTACTGAGGAGGCTCTCTGACTGGGCGCTGGAAAACAGGAATTGTCCATCTCCTAGTATGGCTTCTGCAGTGGACGTTCTACCATTACACAGTGCCTTAACCTCTTTCTAATCTTAAGTAAGTACACTGTTGCCCAAAAGGGCACTGTCCACCTTGCCTTCATGGATCTGTCCTCAGCTTTTGACTGTGTCAACAGGGGAAAGCTGTGGCAGTCCATGAGGGACAAGGGTGTTGACAGTGGAATTGTTAATTTCCTTGTTGATTTACACAACAATACCAGTGCTAATGTTAGGTACTCTCAAGAGCTATGTGTAACTGATAATTTTAACATTGGGAAGGGTGTACGTCAAGGTTGCATCCTTGCCCCTTTTCTTTTTAATTTTTATATCAATGAACTAGACAGCGTATTGCAGGATGTAAAGGCCGACTGTCCTAGAATCGGCAGGCGTGGTATTCCCGTCCTTTTATATGCTGACGATGCAGTCTTAATCTCTAGAACAGAGAGAGGTCTCCAAGCTTTATTAAATGCTTTTAATAATTTTATGATGGGTAGGGACCTCCTGGTCAACAACTCTAAATCTTTTATTATGCAAGTTGGCCAACAACCAAGAAGGAACTTCTCATTTAAAATAAATAATGTAGCAATTCCTATCTCGAAGACATTCACTTATCTGGGGGTCTCTTTTGACTCAAAACTTAGCTGGGGCCCACACCTTGATAAAAAGAAAAAGGAATTGGTAAGGGTGAACGCTACTATTTTTAACTTTGCATCCAAACTAGGGAAAAAACCCAACAATGCCATGCTGAAACTCTACAACGCAAAATCAGTGGCATCTGCCGTCTATGGCAGTGAAATATGGGGTTATGTGGCCGGTGAGCAACTACAGATTGTAGAAAATTCTTTTATGAAACGCCTCTTGCGTGTCCCAGTAGGCACATCCAGTTTTGTGGCGCACGAAGAGCTAGGGGCGCAATATCTCTGTGATATTTTTTCATTACGCCTGTTGACTTGCTGGCTAAAATTGTGGTTGAATCAAGATATTCCATTGACCCACTTGATTATGAGAGATTATTTGTCACAGGATAAGGCAATGGGTACACCCTGGTTAAAGTACTTGAAATCGAACTTTTCTAGGCTTGGCCGCCTGGATTTGTTCGAACACCCGAGTGGGATTGTGAAGGGTGATGTGGATGCAGTTAAGCGAGCCTTCTTTTTGGACAGAAAGCTTAAAAAGGGAAGGTGATGAGCTCCTGAAACCAAGTGTAAGAAGATTTGCTATGTTAAAAACAGGTGATATGATGGAGCCCTATTTGATGCGTTCGCTGTCTTCTCATGAGAAGTTCCTGCTAACGAGGTTTAGATTTAATATTTTCCACCATTTGCTGTTCAGACCTAAAAATGCTGCTTTTTTTAAACCTGCAGCTCCCTGTGGCTGCGACGGTGTGTCTCCACAGGATATGCTGCATTTTACATTCTTATGTAAATTTTATGAATACCCCAGCAAACGCTATTTGGTAGACCTTTTAAAGAAACTTAATTTTAATCGTATCAGACCAGCTTTATTGTATCTGCAACTTTTGCACAGTGACAGTATCCTTCAAGTAATTGAATTTTTAAAACTGTCTATCAGGATGAGAAATTGTTTGGACCAATGATGGAATCTTTGTTAATTTGATTACACCTACTAATGAATTTGTTATGTATGAAAATTTGCTGTACCCTGCACGTTGCACTTTCTGCTCAGGTTTTATAATTGTGTGTTTCAATGTTTTAAATTGTCTGTAATGTTAATGCACTTTTATGGTTTGAATCAAAACCGAATAAAGTCTTTTTTTTACTTTTGGCATATTACCAACAAGTAGCGATATTTACCGCTAAATAGGCTTAGCGACGATTATTTTATCGCTGCCTATCGCTGGATATGTTAGCGGAGAAAACATGCTATTAGCAACGTCACCCAGCGTGGCGTTCCATGGGTGTTGCTGTGGGTAGAGTGGCTTGGAATAGAGTGGCTTAGAGTAGAGTGCGGTGGAGTAGAGTGGTGTAAAGTAGAGTGGCGTACAGTGCAGTTGCATTGGGTAGACTGGTGTAGAGTAGAGGGCAGTGGCATAGAGTAGAGTGGTGCAGAGTACAGGGGCATGGAGTGTAGTGGCCTAAAGTAGAGTGGTGCAGAGTAGAGTGCTGTGGCGCAGAGTAGAGTGATGTGGTATGGAGTAGAGTGACGTATAGTGCAGTGGCGTAGAGTGTAGTAGAGTAGAGTGCTGTGGCATAGAGTAAAGAGCAGTGGCAAATAATTCAGTAGGATAGTATGCAGTACAGTAGAGTGGTGCAGGGTGCAGTGACGTAGAGTGCTGTGGCCTAGAGTAGTGTAGTGCAGAGTAGAGTGCAGTGGCATAGAGTAGAGTGGTTCATAGGTATAGAGTGCAGTGGCATAGAGTGGTTCAGGGCATAGTGCATTGGCATTGAGTGCAGTGGCTTGGAGTGACATAGAACGTAGTGCCATAGAGTGGAGTGGCGTAGAGTAGAGTGGACTGGAATAGAGGTCAGTGGTGGGGGTGTAGAGTTCATTGACATAGAGTACAACTATGTATAGTGCACTGACGTAGAGTGGCGTAGAGTGCAGTGGCATAGAGCAGAGTGGTGTAGAGTGCAGTATTGTAGAGTCTTGGAGAGTAGAGTGCTGTGGTACAGAGTAGAGTAGAGTAACATAGAGCACAGTGGCGTAGGGTGCAGCTGTGTACAGTAAAGTGATGCAAAGTAGACTGGCTTAGAGTAGAGTAGAGTGGCGTAAAGTGAAGGGGTGCAGAGTGCAGTGGCCCAGAGTAGAGTGCAGTGCAGCAACGAATTGTGTTGCGTGCGCTGCATCGCATTTGGCGATGCAGCGCGCGCAACGAAATTTGTTTTATTTATTTATATGTTTAAGTACCTCTAATCGTCCGTAATCGTAGTTTGCTACCCCCCAACCCTGCCCCTCCCCACGTCAGCGCCCAGTAGCACTCCCACCATGGGCCGCTACTGGACAGGGATATCGGAGACAGTTATGGACACAAGTACTGGCTCTATGCTCCAGGGGAGGGCCCAATGACGCCCGCATTCCGGGACAAAGAAAATGAGAGCCACTCTAAAGGGGCTAACAAATTGTAAGCTATGAGCGCTTATAAGCCCACCGTTTGTAATCATCGTCTTGCAGAGATACATGCGCTGTCTAGGTGAAACCTAAAAATGACATGATGAGCTAGACCATAGCCCTTTCTGTACCGCCCTCCTACTTCTTTCTTTTTGCCAGTTCAGTGTTGCAGACTCCTTCTCAGCAAGTGCTTCCAGTTGTACTGCAGGCTTGACATTGACTGCCGGGATTCTGACGGAGAGACTGGGGTGAACATGTGTACTTCCGAAGCTGATCAGAAAGTTATTGATGCGTCACGTTGTTTTTTTTCCTGCAGAGAGGCATGTTTGGGAGAGATGAAATAGACCAGGGATGGCTAAAGGACAGAGGACAGTTACACCTTTAGTAATGACTAGGCCAGAGAGTGACCCATGGACCCGGCAGACTGTCATGAAAGACCCTTATAAAACATGCGACAAACACGACAGGCAGCACAGGCTCGAAAACCCTTATTTTGTAAGGGGAAAACAGGCAGTGTCCAGAAACCCTCACAAAGCGAGGCACATCACCATGCATGCCGATATTTAAAAAATAATCTTCCAAAACACATGCAATTGCGCAAAAGACTAAGATGAATATTGATGCTCCCCCTTAACTTTACAGAAACGCTCATGCTCTTAAAATGCATGAAATGAACATTCCCACCACCAAACGGAACCAGCATTGTTAGTATCGTGAAACGTGTGCCCTGGAAAGCAAAACAAGAGCAATCTAATCTGTGAATCCAGACGAAACGAGCGCAGACATATTTGTAACACTTCAAAAGCTCAGCAGTCAATTAGGTGAAGGTTTGCAAACAGCGCTTCAGTGTGACCTCATGTTTATTGACTTATAAAAGCGCTTTGGCAGCTCGCGCGGGAGGTTTCCACCACTCGGACCAGAGTCGGAGATATTTATTATAGCGCCTCGATTAAATGAACAGCCATTAGAGACCGAACAGCAATTATTTTAAAATAAAATGCACATGAGAAATGTAAAAATAAGGACACTGGATACATGAAACAACAGAGAATGTTACCTTAAGGGCTTTTGAACAATTCTAAGTTAGGATTCATGACCTGGGATGCATTCTTCAGCCACGATACAGTGGCTCACTTTCTAACAAGCTCTTGGCATTGCTGTGATTAGGGGGGGAGGAGAAATGCTGCTCGGGAACAAATGGTAACGAGCGCGTGAATGGGAAGAGCGGCCGTGGGAGCTGGAGGGGAAGTCGGAGAGTGCGAAGTGCAGGCGGGTGGGGAGCAGAGCCTTTGAAGTGTGTGAGGCACTGAGAGACAGATGGTGGTTTGTGACGTAGCTGGTTTGTGAACGCGCACGGAGCACATGCACTGTGGCAAATCCACTGTTGGTTTCAAAGTTTATTTGGCCCTCAATACTCTCGTCCATTTATCACTTAAGCGATAAATAGTCGAGACCTAAAAAGAACATTGTCACTGTATATGTGGCAATGTGCTCCATAATTTGTATTTTCTTGTCCCATAATTTTGTCATTCTTGCCATACAATATGTTTTTTAAATGCAGCAAACTTTTATCCCCCTCCTGTGATGTGAAACTAATTTCTGGACGTGGTCGCCTATAGCCACCTGAAGGCCAAAACTATGATTTGTGTGCTGTAATCATCTGAAATCGCCACAAGAAAGATCTGAATAGTGTCTGTTGATAGGGTTAAGTTTTTCTTTCTCAATATGAAAGTACGGGTGAATGAGAATTTGCCTAGCCTTGGTGCTGGTAAGTTCCAATTCTATTAAGGACTCGGAGGCGAGGATTATGCCATTCTTTCATCGTTTTATTCTCATTAGCAGCAAGAAAAAATATATCACAAACTACTTTTCCCATGAACATTCGGGAAAAAACAAAGTCAAACATGAGTCCTATCACAGTGTCCATGCACCGGTAGCTCCCATCATGCTCCGCTGTTCTTGCCTCCTCCTCTTTCTTCACGCGAAGCCTTAACCCTAGTCCAATCACGCATCTTGTTTTGAATTATCCGTACCTGCAGGAGAACACACCATCAGATCTATCCCGTTCCAACAGAACGTCAGCAGTAAAAAGGAAGAGCATTACATCGCAGAGCAATAGCCGTACATCCATCAGAGGAACATAAACGCTTTACTTACTATGCATACGGGGAAGGTCTACTTCAAGGAAGTCACTGGGGGGGATAATCCTCGCCTCCGAGTCCTTAATAGAATTGGAACTTACCAGCACCAAGGCTAGGCAAATTCTCATTCTATGGCAGGACCGGAGGCTTCAGATTATGCCAGTTCAAAGCCTATCGACCACCAGCCGAGCCACTTCGATAACTGGCTTGAAAGAGAACCTCTTGAACGTGGAGTCCGAGGACCAATCAGCCGCTCTCATCAAATCCTCCAGTCGAGCCCCGAGGGCAAAAGCTTTAGAGGCCATAGCTCCTCTCGCCGAGTGAGCCCCAAATTGCTTGGTATCAATCCCCGCCTCCTGCATCACCCAACGCACCCAACGGGCGATCGTTGGCGAAGTAACTGCCTTATACGGTTTTCGTAGGGCAATAAGTAGTTGCCGCTCACCCGGAGGGCGAGTATCTTCAGTCATATCTTCATAAGCACTGAGGCACAGCACCACACACAGTTTGGGGGAGTCTTGAAAGGTCGGGTAGGAAATAACCCTAGTAAGGGTCTTGGTCCGCCTGCTGACGGTAAAAGAAACTCCCTCCGGAGAAAAAACCCTGGGCGATATCCAGCGCTCGCACGTCCGAGACTCGCCTGCAAGACACCAGGCACATTAACATGGCCAACTTAGCCGTCAACTCTTTACGAGATAAGAACCTGTTCGGCTGCCAACAAAGGAACAAATTCAACACCTTGTTCACGTCCCACAGGACGGAATACCGAGGCTCTGGCGGCAACGAAAGCCGTTTACCTCTCAAAAGCCTGCAAACAAAAGGGTGCTCACCAACCGGGAAACCCTGCACCAGGTCGTGTCCCGCTGAGATCGCAGACCTGAAAGTATTGATCGATCGATAAGCCAGTCCTTGGTGAGCCAGGTCGGCCAAAAAATTCAGGACATGGACTACAGCTGCCCCCACGGGATCAAAACCCCGTCGCACACACCAACGGCTCCACCTATGCCATGCTGATCGGTAGCGTTTGGTCGTGCTGTCAGCCCAAGCCTTGGAAAGCAAGTCCTCTGCTTTTCCCGAAAGGCCAGGCAGCGTCCAGCGACGCCTGAGAGCCTCCACGCCATCAGGCGCAGAGAGCCCTCCTGGACTAACATGTGGGGAGCTCCTTCTGGATTCAGCAGAATGTGAGGAGACTGGGGGAGTAGGATTGGAGAATCCCAGGAAAGTTCCAGTAGAACCGGAAACCAAACTTGTGACCTCCACCACGGAGTGATCATCACCACCTGCGCTAACTGACGGCGCAGCAACGCCGACACGCGTGTTATCATCGAGAACGGTGGAAAAGCATACCCCTGCACGCCCGACCAGTCCTGGAGGAACGCATCGGTCACCTCTGCCAGAGGGTCGGGGCGCCAGCTGAAATATCTCGGGAGTTGATGATCCAGGCGGGATGCAAAAAGGTCCACCGAGAACGGACCCCACCGGTCCGAGAGTCTGGAGAACAGAAGAGGATCCAGCTTCCAAACGCTGGCATCCATGATATTCCTCGAGTGCCAATCGGCCACCTCGTTCTGGTGTCCCGGCAAATATTCTGCCGTGACCGACACCTGATGGTCCAGGCAAAAGTGGCAAAAGTCCCTGGCGAGGTCTGCCAGCATTTTGAACCTGGTGCCGCCCAGATGGTTGATGTAACGGACCGCCGACACATTGTCCATCCTGAGAAGGACGCAAGATTGCACTCTGTCCTTGGTCCAACATTGCACTGCGAAGGAGCCCGCTAGCAACTCCAAGCAGTTGATATGTAAGGATTGCTCGAAAGCGGACCAGGCGTCGCCCGTGGAGAAATCTCTGCATCTGGCACCCCAGCCTGAACGACTGGCGTCCGACTCTATTACAATGTCGGGAGCCGATCCGAAAATCGCACGGCCATTCCAGGCCTCCATGTGCGTGAGCCACCACCTCATCTCGTCCCTCACATCGTCCGATAAAGGAATCAATTGAGAGTACGTTAGCCCCCTCCGGAGATGGTATGCCTTCAAGCGTTGCATGGCTCGATAATGGAGGGGGCCTGGGAAGATAGCCTGAATCGAAGACGACAACAGGCCCACTAACCGCGCCAGGTGACACAAGGATATCAACTGTTTCGCCAGGGTTTGGCGCAATTCGTGTCTGATCCTCGACATCTTCCTGGCCAGCAGACTCAAGGTGGAAGATACAGAGTCTATGTTGAAGCCGAGAAAGGTCGCGCACTGCGCGGGAACCAGAAGCGACTTTTTCTCGTTGATCACGAACCCTAAGCCTTGCAGAAGGTTGACTGCTGACTGCAACTGAGACCGCAGCCGTCTGGGACATTGGTCCATGAGCAGCATGTCGTCTAGATATACGATCATTCTGACACCTTGGGCCCTCAAGGCCCCCAACGCCGGACGCAACACTTTTGTGAAGCACCATGGCGCCGAGGATAGCCCGAAAGGTAGAGGGGTGAACTCGTAGACCCGATCGTCCCACTTGAACTGGAGGAAACGCCGGTGTGGAGGGAAGATCGGGACTGCCAAATAGGCGTCTTTTAAGTCGAGCCTGACCATCCAATCGGACGGACGTAAAACATCCCGCAAGAGATGAATCCCCTCCATTTTGAAATGGCGATAAACCAGCCATTCGTTGAACTCCTTTAAATTGATCACCGGGCGCCTGCCCCCGTCGACCTTGTCGACCAAGAAGAGATTGCTGATGAAACCTGAGGGGTGTTCGCAAGCTCAACAAATCGCCCCTTTTTGGAGGAGGGCCGCGACCTCTTCGCTCACCAAAGCCGCATCGCGCTGGGAAAAGGTAATGGGGCGAGGACGTTGAAGCTGACACGGACGGCCATGGAACTCCAATTGGAAGCCCTGCACCGTCTGCAGCACCCAGGCATCGCTGGTAAGGGAGGCCCACGCTGGAAAGAACTGCGCCAGTCGCCCCCCCACTCGCAAGCTCGCGGAAGGTAGCACACTCACCTCGACCACCGCCCTGATGTTGGCCTCTCTGACCACCACGTCCTCCAAACTTCTGCCCTCTGGTGGGGTAGAAATTGTTGAATCGGGCCTTGTCTTGAAACTGCCCGCGTCCGGAGCCTTGTCCTCTGCCTGAGCTGGTGCCCCGACCGAACGAGCGGCCCCTGCCTCGTCCGGTCTTGTCAAAAACACAAGGGGCGAAAACCTTCTTGATGTTTGACTGAGCACGGTCTAGGGAAGTAAAGGTAGCTACGAATTTCCCGAGCTCCTTAATAAACGGGTCACCGAACAAGCCCCCTTGGGCCCCAGCGCCCGCCTCCGTCGAGGCGAGGTCACCCAGCTTGGGGTCCACCTTGATCAGGAGCGAGCGCCTCCTCTCCGTAGAGAGGGCGCAGTTGGCATTGCCCAAAAAAATGATGGCTCTCTGAGCCCAGTTGGATAGCACTTCCGGGGAGATCACGTCGCCCGACACCTTGGCCACCTCCGCCATATCCAAAATTTTTGTCATGGGGCCAATGGCGTCCAAAAGCTTGTCCTGGCAGGTACGCCAGGACCTGTCGATCCCTTTCCGGGGATCCTTGACGAACTTCTGGAGGAAGGTCGCCATCTTCGGGTCGATATCAGGGGTCATGACAACCTTACCTTCCAACGAGGGCCGGGGACACTCCGCTCGTAGGCGGCTCCGGGCATCCTTATCCACCGGCTTCCTCAGGCGATTCGCGAGATATTGGGCCACCTTGTCGCATGGGACCCACTCGGAGGATCTGGGGTGGACGATGTCGTCCGGGTCCAGCATGTCGGACGGACCTGCGGAGGAGGAGGGTTGTGACGGCAGCCACGACCGGGAAGAACACACTTCCTCCTCCGAGTCCGGAGAGTTGTCGTCCTGCTGCGGGTCTGGGGACATAGTACGGGGTGAAGGAGGAGGAACTTCTGAAGGAAGGGTTTGAGGAGGCTGCGAGTCCTCTAAGGCCTTGAAGGCGCTCTTCACCCGTGCGAAAGCCGCCGAGTCAACCCCCTCAGTGCAAGGCTTCTTCGGAGGAGGGGGGGAGGGGTTGTGTCCGGGCCAGAGGCCGGAGCAGGAATAAGGGCGGCGAGCTTAGCGTAAGCCTCATCCAGGCGCGCCGAGAGTCGCTGCTCGAGGGGGACCATAGCCTGGTCCACCGCACGGTATATCGAGTCGTCGACTGCCTGGTAAAAATCATCGTCCAAGGGGACGTAATTCAGAGGGTCCTCCTCCGGATACTGGTCCGAATCCTTGCATGGTGAGGTCAAATAGGCTCAGAGCAGAGAGGACGTAAGGAAACCCAATTGACCCTCCACAGGGCACTCTATGGTCTTGGGGTGTCCCAGCGATATGGGTGGCCAAAGGCACACAATTAACGGGCCTAGCCCTGGAAACGCTACAGCCCTCAGAGTTCTGGGGCGCCCCCCGGCAAAGCGTTCCCACGCCGAAACACGGCACAATTACGACCCCGAAGGGTGTTCAAGAGTACAATACAACCCAGAGGGCGTCAAAAAAACAAGGGAAGACCTAATTGCGACCCCGAAGGGTGTCAGAGCCGGGAGGCTGGGCACGGGCTACCCGCTGGTGACAGAACCGCGCAAGAACACTCTGGAAAGCACCTGACAACGGCCCTTCAGCAGACGAGACACCGGCCCCTAGCGGCGAATCAACCGCACCGCACACTACTGGGCACCAGAATCGCGTAAGGAGTGCACTAGGCGTCCCGCGACTGAAGAGGGGAATCTGTGAAGAAATAACAGAACCAACGCTTGGCCCAAGGCCTAAGCATACCACACAGAACCCGAAAACCCAGGAGAGAAGGAAAAAAACAACTTAACTTGCTGCGAGCAGCGAAGAAAGAGGAGGAGGCAAGAACAGCGGAGCATGATAGGAGCTACCGGTGCATGGACACTGTGATAGGACTCATGTTTGACTTTGTTTTTTCCCGAATGTTCATGGGAAAAGTAGTTTGTGATATATTTTTTCTTGCTGCTGTGGAGAATAAAGTGATGAAAGAATGGCATAATCCGAAGCCTCCGGTCCTGCCATAGAATTTGTAAATGATCTTTTGCATTTTAAGGCTATATAATGCAATTGCAATAATTACTCTAATTTCCAAACATATTTGATGTACTACGACTATTGAAATAAGATGCTGCAACCTAGGGTAGCTGTTAACCACATGGAGACTAATATTTCAAGCGATTTGAGGATTTTGTCTGTTCACATCAGCTGGTCACTTAGCGCAACTTAGTCCAAGAGCACCATGTCCAACATTTACGGTACTATCACAGGCGAACCACAGATGAGCTTAAAAGGTTTATCCCTTGGCTTTGGTTGCTGGGAGGTTTCTGGTGGTGGGGTTGTTGGTGCACTTGGTTGTTTGGACAGCACTTGCCGATTGCGCATTCTTTGTCTGTCTGAAAAGAATTCCACAGCTGGGCGCGAGCACACAATCCTCTACCCACCATTCCCCACACAAGGGCCGGAAAGAAAGCCCACAATGGCGCATTTGTCGTGGCTTTTCCCTAGGATTCAAACGGGAGGTCACTGTTACTTTAGCACGAAAGAATCTCGGTGCACTTAAAAATAAGGCGGGAACTGGGTGCTTCTAATTTTGTACCACTTCAAACATGGACCGATCACGTGTCCTCTTGATGCAAATAACAGTACACACGTCTATCAAAAGAGCATGGGGCGTCAATGTCTTCATGAAATGATACACAACTGCTACATTTATCTGGAGCCTGACATCTTACTTTACAGGTTGGAGCTTAACTAATGGTCCCGATTATTTAAGTTTTTTCGTGATTAAGTGCGACTTTGTAAAGGATTTCCAGGAAAAAGTGGTCCCTACTTCTGGGTTTAAAACAAAAAAGCTGTGGAAATCTGGCCCAAACTCTGTACTTTCACTGTTCACTAGGAGTATTTTCCCATATACATCAGTTAACTTTAAGGATGAAGGTCGGTTTTCTTAGCAGGGCATTAAACTACTTAAGAAATGTGAAAGATTGATGTCAGAATGGTACATTTTCATTGGTTGATTCCAGCGGTCCGCATCCTTCCATATGATAGAGGAGGTATTGTTTAGATTGCTTAATAAAGTACGTCAGAATATGTATGTAGTTTCATTGTCCGACTTCAGCATGCACCTTCTCACAACCCCTTCGAGCAATGTTATCATAAAATTTGTGTTTCTCTCTCTTATGATGTCTGCCCTGCCACCATTTACTTTGTACCCTCACACACCTTCACCCTCACTCCTCCTCACCCCCACACACCCTCACACGACTCACCCTCACACACCCTCTCACCCTCTCACCCCCTCACACACCCTCACTCACCCTCACTCACCTTCACCCCTCACACACCCTCACACCCTCACCCTCACACACCCTCACTCAACCTCACACCCTCACCCCCACACACCATCACTCACCCTCACACCCCCTCACCCTCACACCCCCTCACCCACCCTCACTCACCCTCACACACCCTCTCACCCTCACACCCTCAACCCCCCTCACTCACCCTCACACCTCCTCACCATCACACACCCTCACATCCTCACTCACACCCTCACCCTCACCCACCCTCACACACCCTCACTCACCTTCGCACCCTCACACCCCCTCACCCTCACACCCTCACCCCCTCATCCTCACACACCCTCACTCACCCTCACACCATCACCCCCTCACCATCACAACCCTCACACCCTCACCCTCACCCCCCCTCACACACCCTCTCACCCTCACACACCCTCACCCCCCCACACCCTCACACACCCTCACTCACCTTCACACCCTCACACCCCCTCACACCCTCATCCTCACACCCCCTCACTCACCCTCACACAATCACCCCCTCACCATCACAACCCTCACATCCTCACCCTCACACTCCCTCACACACCCTCTCACCCACCCTCACTCACCCTCACACCATCACTAACCATCACACCCTCACCCTCACACCCTCATCCTCATACACCCTCACTCACCCTCACACCCTCACCCTCACCCTCTCAACCCTCACCCTCCCAACTCCACCCTCCCAATCCACCCTCCAACTGCACCCTCCAACTCCACCCTCTAACTCCACCCTCCAACTCCACTCTCCAACTCCACCCTCCAACTCCAACTCCACACTCCAACTCCACCCTCCAACTCCACCCTCCAACTCCACCTCCACCCTCCAACTCCACCTCCACCCTCCAACTCCACCTCCACTCTCCAACTCCACCCTTCAACTCCACCTTCAACCTCCAACTCCACCCTCCATCACCCAGGGACACCATCACATCACTGGGGGACACCACCACATCACTCGGGGACACCACCACATCACTCGGGGACACCACCACATCACTCGGGGATACCACCACATCACACAGCCCAACCACTTCATCACTCTGCATCACAACAGCACTGTCCTTGCTTGCTACCAACAAGCATTGCCATAGCCAATAGGACTCGCATTAGGAAAGTGTAAGCTATTGGCTTTGTAAATAACAATGCTATTAATTTATATTTTTTCAAAGCCAACACATATTTAAAAAATGTGTTATTTACAATACCAATAGCTCACACTTTCCTAATACGAGACCTATTGCATTGCAAATGCTTGCTTTTATGTTTTAGCTGTCTATTGTCGAAGACCTATCGAGGGCAATAGGATACTTACATTGAGGCTTGAGCATGCCCATTGGTTGTTTTTCTTATCAATCTTGTTTCTTCTTGTTCGTTGGCTTTCCTATTCCTTCATGTGTTTGGCCCTCCACAGTCTTTACCATCCTTTTTAGCGGATTACCTGTATCCTTCCACGATTTACATTGATGGAACTACTCAATTTACAAATGCAAGGACTTTGCAAAATGCTGGCCTTGCACGTAAATCCTTTTGATTGAAGAGAGTATTGCCACACAATGGAGTAGTTGTGTATGTAAAGTTTGGAAACACCCAGGTTAGTCACAGGCTCCTCCTTGGCCCCATACCACCCTAGATTTACTCCTGCGTCATGTTTTGTTTTTCTTTCCTGTCAACGCTGCATCAGGCGACCTCACATCGTGTATTCTGAGTGAAAAAGAAACTTATTATCTGCATGTCACATTCGGTCATGTGATTTCCCGTAGAGTAAGGGGCCCTGTCCGCAGAATAACAAAGCCTCTGACAAACAGAGATTCATGGCTCAGCAAAAGGGGACCGGCGTGGTGGGGAGCAGGCCCGCAACACCCTATAGGGTTAACGGGCTTCAGCACCACCCTCCATCATGCCCCCCCCCACACACCCCCGTCGTGTGTGTCAGCCCACCCTCACCCCCTCACCCTCACACCCTCACCCCCTCATCCTCACACACCCTCACTCACCCTCACACCATCACCCCCTCACCATCACAACCCTCACATCCTCACCCTCACACCCTCACCCTCACACCCCCTCACACACCCCCTCACCCTCACACACCCTCACACACCCTCACTCACCCTCACACCCTCACTCACCCTCACACACCCTCACTCACCTTCACACCCTCACACCCCCTCACCCACACACCCTCATCCTCACACACCCTCACTCACCCTCACACCATCACCCCCTCACCATCACAACCCTCACCCTCACACCCTCACACCCCCTCACACACCCTCTCACCCTCACTCACCCTCACACCATCACTCACCATCACACCCTCACCCTCATCCTCACACACCCTCACTCACCCTCACACCCTCACCCTCACCCTCTCAACCCTCACCCTCCCAACTCCACCCTCCAACTCCACCCTCCAACTCCACCGTCCAACTCCACCCTCCAACTCCACCCTCCAACTCCAACTCCACCCTCTAACTCCACCCTCCAACTCCACTCTCCAACTCCACCCTCCAACTCCAACTCCACACTCCAACTCCACCCTCCAACTCCACCCTCCAACTCCACCCTCCAACTCCACCTCCACCCTCCAACTCCACCTCCACCCTCCAACTCCACCTCCACTCTCCACCCTCCAACTCCACCCTTCAACTCCACCTCCACCCTCCAACTCCACCCTCCATCACCCAGGGACACCATCACATCACTGGGGGACACCACCACATCACTCGGGGACACCACCACATCACTCGGGGACACCACCACATCACTCGGGGACACCACCACATCACTCTGGGACACCACCACATCACACAGCCCAACCACATCTTCACTCAGCATCACAACAGCACTGTCCTTGCTTGCTACCAACAAGCATTGCCATAGCCAATAGGACTCGCATTAGGAAAGTGTAAGCTATTGGCTTTGTGAATAACGATGCTATTAATTCATATTTTTTCAAAGCCAACACATATTTAAAAAAATGTGTTATTTACAATACCAATAGCTCACACTTTCCTAATACGAGACCTATTGCATTGCAAATGCTTGTTTTTATGTTTTAGCTGTCTATTGTCGAAGACCTATCGAGGGCAATAGGATACTTACATTGAGGCTTGAGCATGCCCATTGGTTGTTTTTCTTATCAATCTTGTTTCTTCTTGTTCGTTGGCTTTCCTATTCCTTCATGTGTTTGTCCCTCCACAGTCTTTACCATCCTTTTAGCGGATTACCTGTATCCTTCCACGATTTACATTGATGGAACTACTCAATTTACAAATGCAAGGACTTTGCAAAATGCTGGCCTTGCACGTAAATCCTTTTGATTGAAGAGAGTATTGCCACACAATGGAGTAGTTGTGTATGTAAAGTTTGGAAACACCCAGGTTAGTCACAGGCTCCTCCTTGGCCCCATACCACCCTAGATTTACTCCTGCGTCATGTTTTGTTTTTCTTTCCTGTCAACGCTGCATCAGGCGACCTCACATCGTGTATTCTGAGTGAAAAAGAAACTTATTATCTGCATGTCACATTCGGTCATGTGATTTCCCGTAGAGTAAGGGGCCCTGTCCGCAGAATAACAAAGCCTCTGACAAACAGAGATTCATGGCTCAGCAAAAGGGGACCAGCGTGGTGGGGAGCAGGCCCGCAACACCCTATAGGGTTAACGGGCTTCAGCACCCCCCTCCATCATGCCCCCCCCACACACCCCCGTCGTGTGTGTCAGCCCACCCTCACCCCCTCACCCTCACACCCTCACCCCCTCATCCTCACACACCCTCACTCACCCTCACACCATCACCCCCTCACCATCACAACCCTCACATCCTCACCCTCACACCCTCACCCTCACACCCCCTCACACACCCCCTCACCCTCACACACCCTCACACACCCTCACTCACCCTCACACCCTCACTCACCCTCACACACCCTCACTCACCTTCACACCCTCACACCCCCTCACCCACACACCCTCATCCTCACACACCCTCACTCACCCTCACACCATCACCCCCTCACCATCACAACCCTCACCCTCACACCCTCACACCCCCTCACACACCCTCTCACCCTCACTCACCCTCACACCATCACTCACCATCACACCCTCACCCTCATCCTCACACACCCTCACTCACCCTCACACCCTCACCCTCACCCTCTCAACCCTCACCCTCCCAACTCCACCCTCCAACTCCACCCTCCAACTCCACCCTCCAACTCCACCCTCCAACTCCAACTCCACCCTCTAACTCCACCCTCCAACTCCACTCTCCAACTCCACCCTCCAACTCCAACTCCACACTCCAACTCCACCCTCCAACTCCACCCTCCAACTCCACCCTCCAACTCCAACTCCACCTCCACCCTCCAACTCCACCTCCACCCTCCAACTCCACCTCCACTCTCCACCCTCCAACTCCACCCTTCAACTCCACCTCCACCCTCCAACTCCACCCTCCATCACCCAGGGACACCATCACATCACTGGGGGACACCACCACATCACTCGGGGACACCACCACATCACTCGGGGACACCACCACATCACTCGGGGACACCACCACATCACTCTGGGACACCACCACATCACACAGCCCAACCACATCATCACTCAGCATCACAACAGCACTGTCCTTGCTTGCTACCAACAAGCATTGCCATAGCCAATACGACTCGCATTAGGAAAGTGTAAGCTATTGGCTTTGTGAATAACGATGCTATTAATTCATATTTTTTCAAAGCCAACACATATTTAAAAAATGTGTTATTTACAATACCAATAGCTCACACTTTCCTAATACGAGACCTATTGCATTGCAAATGCTTGTTTTTATGTTTTAGCTGTCTATTGTCGAAGACCTATCGAGGGCAATAGGATACTTACATTGAGGCTTGAGCATGCCCATTGGTTGTTTTTCTTATCAATCTTGTTTCTTCTTGTTCGTTGGCTTTCCTATTCCTTCATGTGTTTGTCCCTCCACAGTCTTTACCATCCTTTTAGCGGATTACCTGTATCCTTCCACGATTTACATTGATGGAACTACTCAATTTACAATTGCAAGGACTTTGCAAAATGCTGGCCTTGCACGTAAATCCTTTTGATTGAAGAGAGTATTGCCACACAATGGAGTAGTTGTGTATGTAAAGTTTGGAAACACCCAGGTTAGTCACAGGCTCCTCCTTGGCCCCATACCACCCTAGATTTACTCCTGCGTCATGTTTTGTTTTTCTTTCCTGTAAACGCTGCATCAGGCGACCTCACATCGTGTGTTCTGAGTGAAAAAGAAACTTATTATCTGCATGTCACATTCGGTCATGTGATTTCCCGTAGAGTAAGGGGCCCTGTCCGCAGAATAACAAAGCCTCTGACAAACAGAGATTCATGGCTCAGCAAAAGGGGACCGGCGCGGTGGGGAGCAGGCGCGCAACACCCATTGGGCTGACGGGGCATCGGCCCCCCCTTGCCCCCCGTGTGTCAGCCATCATCTAATTGCAGCCGACCATTTACTTGTAAATTAGGCTTCTGTTGTGTTTTCACCCTTTCTTACAGCCACTCTGTCTATGGTTGGAAGAATTAGCCCCCCCCCCGAAATATTTTTCAGCCCCCCTCCCCCCCTTTCGAAATTTGGCTCTAGTAGCCCGCCTGGTGGGGAGAGACGGAAACAGACCAGTAAATAATGGAGCAGCTCCAAATAGGGACAAACAGTCTGACAAAAAGGAGCTTGGCGAGAAAAAAAGATAGGAATTTTAAAGGTTTAACGCCATTAATTAGCAAAAAGTATGCTGCCGCTGGCATTTTATTGTATAGTATTGTATTACAATATTTATATAGCGCTTAAAACCCCTATGTGGTCACTGAAAATGCTGATGTTCCATAATATATTAGGGAATTTGGACACGAAGGCAGAACCATGTGGCTTAATTCTCAGGTGGCATCGTTAAAAATACATGATGTGACGTACGCGTATACATTTAGTTGGCACAACCGAGTGCTTTACATTGATGGAAAGAAACACTTTGTAAGAGATTAATACTAAATTATACGCTTACTTTACCAAATTAAATGTGTTAGAATACATAAAGGAAGACAGATGAGCTAATCCTGGGAGTCAAAAGAAAGTTGTATTTGCTGTTTGTTGTCGGAAAGATGGGGCATGTATTGCTGAGTTAATTGCGAGCCTTTATCCAAGGAATAGAAATTCTTTCATACCTCTTTTAAAGTCAAGAAAAGAATGGACCATCCCTGGCTCAGTGGGAAAGCTCTCCAGATCCCCTTTGCTGCTCCAGGGAAGGTTTGGTTGAGTGTTTTCTGTTTGTTGAATTGAGGATTTGTCTGTACTAATCTTTCTTTGCTACTGGAAATTCTGTTTCTCCCGGATGTGTGGGTACCTGATGACCTTAGCGTGGTGTTGCCAGTTTTAACTTCATTAACTTACCTCTTTATCAGCAAACATACCTGAGCATGTCAGCAACACCAGCAGCAGGCGAGGCATTCAGTGCACAACACTCCACAGAGCAGCAGAAGGGGATAGCTAGGAAGTGTCCTGTGTGAGGACTGCCTGCCACCATTACCCTATAGCATGGATTGATGGGGAAGAACGTTCCCTCACTCAGTTTGGGGGGCTCCTTAGGTGACCCCCTGCCCACCAAGCTTGACTCTGCAGACTAACATCGCAGCATACATATTTAACTCCAGTGAACTCACAGATTGTTAAGTTTACTGCTTTGAAACATTTAAGATGGGCAAGAAAAAAAAGAAGTGAGGTGGGGCAGTAGTCCAAGCTGTACAAAAGACTTTATAGTGTGCGCACAACGTGACACTCTCACCTCTCCCCCACTGCCAACATCCGTCTCAACCCACACCCTTGCCAGGGCCATGAAGTCACATAATGCGGTTATATTGTCTTCTAGGGCGTAGATTTTATTCACTTCAAACAGGATAATTCAAAACAGCCACTACGTGGGTATAAGTAAACTACTTGGTTACACAAAATATACATGCTGCACCCTCTAGTGATATTTACATGTCAAAGGCACTAAGATATTAACATACTTATTACACTTCAGCAAAGCATTAAGCTAACCATCCTCGTGAACACACTACTGCGCACATTCTGCCGGCAGGCCACAAAGTGCTACAGCAAACAGCTGCATTATCTGAACCAGGGCACGGCATAACGCACCGGCCCTCAGAGGTACCTGAACAATGTTAAAACTTTCCAGCATACACATATCCAAGACATTGGAATTGTCATCACAGGTGAGCATAGCCTTATGTTGTTCGTAGTCTTGAACCCTCTGCTGCGCACCTTGTTTCGGCAGGCCACAGCGTGCCACAACAAACAGTTGCCTTACTTGAAATCCAAGGCATCGCATAGCGCACCGGCCCTCCGAGGTACCTGAACACAGGCAGTCTTCCCAAGATTAATCTCAGTCCTTAAGTGACGTGCTAGGGCAGTAGAGTTGAGGACCACCGGCAGGCCGGTCCCTCTTTTGTACCGCCAATCCACTGCACACTTCAATCCTACCCCGTCCTGGGGTCCATTCAGTCACTCAACCTCCTTTGTTGAGCATGCCCCTTCGTTGTTAACTGTCAGCGCTCCGCCACAGGGCGAGAAGCTCCCCGGCGCTCTTGCCCTCCCTCCCCCACCGGCGTTGACTGTGCTCCAGAATAGCCCCCAAAATTGTATGGATGAATATCTCTATTCCTTCTGCCGACAGATGCTCACCATTGTGATGGAACAGTTCAGTAGAAACCGGATGAAGCAATTTGTGCTGTATCGTACCCATTGAAGAGCCAGGTAAGAGTTTATGTATTGAAGAATTCAGTTTCCGCCCAGAGTTATTAATGGCCTTCGCCGAGGCCCCACCCAGCCATAACGACCTTGGTATCACCTCTGACCACAATATCAAGGTCGTCGGTAGATACTGTCGAATCCTAGCCAGGACTGAACTCCCAGTCTGCCTAAAGGCAGCATGTCATTCCCGCCCAAGTGTATGACTAAAATGACCGGGCGAGGCATCTCTCCGGATTTCACCGCTTGTTGAAGCTGGACAAAAAGATCCTGTAACCGTAGTCCCCGTACCCCAAGCCAGTGGTGCGCAAACCCAGCAGCCCCTAGTGCTGCCTCCAAACTGGACCCATGAAATTGCTGCTCCGCACTGCAACTCAAGGAATGCCCACACCAACATATATGCACAGGTTTGCGGAAACCTATGTCATAGAGAGAGAATTGGTGTTAAGACCAGGATTGAAGGCACCATGAGCATCATTTCTTCCTTTAAACGAGACTTGGCCGGACATACCGATGAAAACAATCTGACTGCCAACGACCCACTTTTTTGATTGCATCAGCTGGCAAACCCATCGCCGCTGCTGTGGTGGCTGCCCCTATGCGAAAGGAATGGGAGCTAAACTGTATGGAATCCTCCCCTAGATATGTTAACGCCTTCCTACACACCTGGGTAAACTGATATCTTGTCATCGGCACGCCATCCTTATGCACTAGAAGCCTAGTCGAGGGGACCACTGGGCGTACCTTAAGATATTCACGTGTCAATTCTACTGGACAATATTCCATTTGATGGGCCGCAAATAATTTCACCCATGTGCCCCTCCCACGCGAGTCTGTCTTTGACCGCCGGATCCTTATGTGGACTGCTCCCTCTTCTAGAAAGACGTCTGCCATGCCTAACCCACCTTCCCCCTGTTTGGATGCTACCACCAACTCAGAGACACGTAAGGCCCCGAAAAAAGGCAAGCAAGTAAGCCAGACTGAATAGCTTTACCTCATATTGACACCGGCACACCAACTGTCAGGCCCCCACAAGCATACCCAACCTTTCAACATTTATAGGTCGCCTAGCGTCCTGCACTCTCCAGGTACCAAATGCTCCCAGCCCTTGATGGCCTTTTGCACCCTAAAATCTTTAGTGGGATCTCTAACACCATGCAAACCTGCGAAGAAAGCAATGGCAGGAAACTGCCTCCGCACTACCGAGAGTGACCTCCCCTGATCCTTCTGGCCCACAAGAAAACCCCAAACACCTTCTGGTGTGAATTGGTTTTGCTCCGTGTCCGCTCCGAACGTCGCGTTGTACACCCCCAAGCCCTCTCGTACATACGTTTTGTCTGGGGTGCCAATGCTGCTGTAATTAGTTCTGCGGCAATGGGGCACCAAGCCTCCATAACTCCTCTGGGAACTCCGCCATCACTTCGTTCTGCTTGCGGCCACCGTGCCCTGAACTCTGCCATCTTAAATCGAGACAAAGCGTCAGCCACTGGATTATCCACACCAGGCACATGTTTGGCAGCAAAATGCACATTATGCAAGAGACACAGGTGAATAAGAGTCTTCAACAACCGCAGCACCAAGGGGCATCTCGCGCTCTGATTATTAATGGCCAACACCGCAGACATACTGTCCGACCAAAAAATGACTCTTGTGTTCACCAAAGAAGACCCCCAAATGTGTACGGCAACAATGATAGGGAACAATTCTAAAAACGTAACGTTGCGTGTAAGCCCACACGTAACCCATTCCTCAGGCCAATGTTTCATGCACCACTTAGAACCCAACACTGCTCCAAAACCAATACTGCCCGCTGCATCCGTATAGAGGGCTAACTCAGTGTTGTTGCACTCTGGCTGCTGCCACAAAAGTGTTCCATTGAAGTTATACAAGAACTCTCTCCATGACTTCAAGTCCTCTCTAACGTCTGCCGACAACCTTGTGTGATGGTACTTAGCCCGTAAGCCAGACATTGCTCTAGCTATGTTTTTTGAAAAAACTCTACCCATGGGAATCACTCTCAGGGCAAAGTTCAATTGGCCTATCAAGACCTGCAGCTGATGCAAAGTAAACTTCCTGGCTGAGATGCAGGCGTTAACCGCCTCCCTGAATGACTGCACCTTTTCCTGAGGAAACCTGCATTCCCCTGCCACTGAATCTATCTCAATCCCTAGGAAGCATAAGCAGGTGGTGGGCCCTTCTGTCTTGTCTTCAGCTAACAGAACCCCATCGCCTGGGCAAGCTGCCGGAAACCTTGCAGCGCCCTCCCACACGCCTGATCACCAGGGGGACCCATGAACAAAAAGTTGTCTAGGTAATGCACCACATCGTCTGACGACACCAAATCCTTGACAGCCCATTTTAGGGATCGGCTGAATGTCTCAAACACAGAGCACGCAATGGAACATCCCATGGGCATACACATGTCCATAAAGAACTGTCCCTCAAATGTGAAGCCTAGCAAGCGAGTATCCTAGGCTGAAGGCAGACTCTATGTATGATTTGGCCATTAGCGCCCCTTTGCCTAATCTCTGTAATTTTGCAATGGCCTCATCAAAGGTGGTGTACCGTACTGTGCATAAAGCCTGGTCTAAACCATCATTTACTGATAGCCCAATGGGGTGAGACAAGTTATGAATCAAACAAAATTTGCCCGGCTCTTTCTTTGGCACGAACCCCAGTGGTGAACACACTAAAGATTCACAAGGCGGAGAATTAAATGGACCCGCCACTATGCCCGCAAGCACCTCCCCCATGATCTTGTCCCGAACCACCTCCCGCTGTTGCAGGACTGACTGTTGATTTTTGGGCGGGACTGATGGAGGGAGTACGCGGGAAGGAATGCGGAACCCATCCTTGAAACCCTAATACAGCATGTATGCATCTTTGTCATTATTGTATTTACTGAGAAGGTGTGTGAGAACATGCATCCGGATTGGTGAAGGATGCTCTGGACTATTGCTTGGGCAGTATGCTCTTAAAGGGTGTATGCGCTCGTTGCTTGCCTTGTTTTTTAAAACACTTGAACTCTGGATGTCCCTGTCCCCCACAGAATGAAAAAATGTGTTTGAACTTACAGGCCGCCCCCTTGCTACATTGCATTTTGTTGTACTGCCAGCAGGCCAATTTGTTGTCTCCCAAACTTTTGTTGAAACGAAAGGACTGAGTTGACTTCCCAGGTGTTTGAGTCATATTAAACTCTGCATGCCAAATATTGATCTCCCTTTGGTCCCTTGCTATCTCAGGCCGGACAGCTTTCATCTGCCTAAATTTAGTGTTGTACTGCATCCACGCAGACCCTTGGAACTCGGAGGCCGCCGCGTGTATGAGGGACATGTACCTAAACAACTGCGCTAATGATGGTGTTTTTTTCTGTTAAGATCGCAGCGTAAATAGCAAACCCTGTCACCCAGTTCGGCAAAGACCATTCCACCCACACCGTTTTTGGTTTGAACTCACTCTCTTTAGTTGCTTGGGGACGACTTGGAACCACCCCCGCATTGATCAAATCAAAAATGTTCACAAATTCCCCATGTGAATTTTGTCCCTAGTCTCCGAAGGAACGTGCCAAGAAATCGCGGAAGAGGGGGACAGCACCAAGGATGTAGACCCAAATATTAAAGGAGTCACCACTGGGGGTGATTGTACTACGCTCGCACCCATTGCGGACAGTGTGGGGGCAGGCTGACCTGTCCCCAACCCCGCTGTAATTTGCGTCCCACCTGTCTGGGCCCACACTTGATCTGCCACCGCCCCTTGTGATCCAGTTACTGGCAGCGGTCCGGATACTGGTGTAGCTGGTGCCCCTACCAACGCCACCGGGGCCTGATGGGCAACAGAGATCCCCGTCGCTAGCAAGCCCCCGGAAGTTCCAGAAGACACCCCTGTCCCCTGCGTTGGCGGCACCATTAACCCTGCCATATTCCCCGGGGGCTGCAAGACTGTAGTGCTACCTGCCGCTTGTGAGACCACTGGTGCACCCCCCACTTGTGGTGGCCCCCCAGATGCTTCTGTTGTGAAAATCGCCATAATGCTCTGCCCCACCGCCCCCACCGTCATATTGAGCACGGGCCCCTGTGCTGCTTTGTCTGCACTACGCGCTGCCGTGGCCTGAATGATTGACTCACTCCCCACCGTGGCCAACGTTTCCGATTGTGGGTGTGACTTGTCCTGCTGCCCCTCTCTATATCGAGCAGGGACTTTCCTTTGCCGATTTGGTGTCCTGCCATCTGGCCGCTACTCTGGCTCACCAGCCAACTTTTGAAGCGCTGCTTCCATGCCATGCGGTTGTGCCGCCTTCCAAAGCTCATTGAGAGCGCGAAAATCCTCTTGAGCCCCGGACTTCCCGGAAGTGGGGCGAGCACGCTTAGGCGCCATGTAATAACCTGCTAGCGAAGCAAAAGAAAACTGTTAACTTCATAAACTCTCCATGAATCCACACCCCACACCAACTAATGGGTATCACCCCCGCTGTCCCACCAAAATAGAGGGTATACTAAGCCGCCCTCCATTAACCCAGGGCTATTAGGTGATGAGTGCCTATGATCACCAAATGCCAGCACAACCACCTAGGCCCCTTAACCAGATATTCACACTAAAATTCACATATAGCTGAGCGGGATCACATGTCAACTAAAACTCCATTAAGTATTATGAACTGGCCACCACTTTAAACTAAGTACTGTAGATGGGTGGTAAAGTAATGGATAATGTGAGGTGGGGTAACCTTTCCGCAGGCATTGCTCAGATGTTTAAAAAATGTGCAGCATAAATTAACCAATACTGCTGCCTAATTTGGCCCTGCTCTGCCTTATAATTTCCGGGGCCCTGTTGGTGGTACCTTCAGAGTAGAAATGGGGCTGCGCCAGAGTTCGGGGGATTAAGAGGGACCCCTTTTTTTTATATTGCGTGAGTATTTATAAAGCGCAAACTCTACCCGAGGGTATTGGAGCGCTTTACATGCCCAGTATTGACATTACCCATGCAGGCACGGCGAGAGTAAGTCATTCGCCCTTTCCTCGATGGGCAATGTGTTCCCTTGAACAGTGGCTGCTCGGTACACCGCCTTGCAATGAAGCACCTGCTCACTTCATGCTCGCGCAGCCCTCCACTCACCCCAACGTGCATCCATCCATTAACGAAACAAACTTGCACTTCCTCACGCCAAACTCCACGGAATCCATCCGCGCCAGTCAGCAAACCGCCCCCTTGACCCTCGCATTCATTCCAAGGCCCGAGAACCACCCCCCCCCCACACACACTCATGCAGCGTTAAGCGCACCAAAGCATGAGGCATAAGAGCCGGAAGGTTTTCTAATTCTGTGGGTGTTTATTTAACATCATCGGTACATTACAGCGCTTTTGTGACAGTTGGTCCCAAAGAGGGCTCATTCATATAGACATGTTTATTTAAAGAGGAAAAATGGGTTGCCTGCTCTATCAATCCCCGGTAAGCTGAACAATACCAGAAAACACATATTTTCCCTGTCAGCATAAAACACCACATCCGCGAGAACGCATGCCACATGGATCAATACATCTCTACAACATTCCAGTGACCCGAGGTAAATATCGCGGTGGTCAATTACAGTCACTAGATGCAGCAGGAAAGTTGCCACGCTCCTCGGCTTTTAACCCACTCCTACCAACTGGGGCCGAGCCTACAAACCTGACAGCATCATAGCCCTGCGAGCGACCACTACAACCCCGTGGTCTGACACCGGTCCCTAGAAAGGATGGCTGGTGCTCGTCCGACACCCCTGGTAGCTATAAGATGGGCTCCGTGTCGCCTGTAAAGAGAGGGCCGAAGCAAGCACCGAAAGCTACGCTCCGCTCGCGTGTGAGACTGAGTACTTGTGCTGCGTGTATTACTTTCACTCTGGCCAAAACGCAAGCGGAAAGTCAACGAAAACATTCCGATTCACACTTGAGTGGTCTTGATCACCAAATGTAATTTTATGCCATTATTTGCTATTCCCGCCTACGCTGAATTCGAACCCGGGTCCCCAGGGCCGAAGGCGAGCGCGCTGATAATTGAGCCACAACCTCAGCCCAGGCAGTTATAACGAAAATTCCCGGCAGTTATTAGGCAGAAGACAGTTAGCTATCTTGAAGAAGCCAACTGCCACCTCACTGAAACGATCACCATTACGCGCCTTAATTAAAATAAACGCTCAAATGAGAGATTAAAAAACATCTACTAAAAGCTCAAAGGAGTAATTGAAAACACTATGCCAGCCCCCCTGAACCCACCGCGTTGTCCTTCCCGGGCCGTCAACCGGAACCTCTGCACTCTCGGCTGTCTTTTCCGTGGCTCTGCGGCTGGAGTCCAGGGAGACAAAGAGTACGTCCCCCTCGAGGCACAGCCTTAAATACCTAGCGTATAAGGTTCGGTTTCGTTTTTCCTTGGACACTCCAGAAACCGTAACGTAAACTAGGCTGTACCCCTCCTTAATCCAGCCCCCAGAGTAATGTTTGGTCACATGGCGCAACTAAGGGGGCCTCTCCTCTAGGCGAGTGGGGCTCCTGTTCATTCTCAATAATTTGTGCAAATACGAGAGACAGGAACTGTCTGAAATGCATTGTAAGAGCCTGAGAGAAAATGACTGCGAAGCATCCAAACAGAATTTAAGAGAGAGTAGCTTATGTAGACACCCAAACAGAAAAATACAGACTGGGATAGAAAAACAGTCTGAAAGGATGCTAGATCTGGACAGGCAACATAAGAGAGCATGAGCACAGTGCGAGGAAAGAAACAGGGAGGCAAATTCAAAGAGGCAGGAAATATAATTGGACTGAGAGAGTCGCAGACATGTGCAAAGTCAGAATGGTTGTAGATAAATTAATACAAACTTGGAGCTGGAGAGACATAGGCAAAGAGGGAAATCAAGAGACACATCTGCAGGGAAAAGAACAATTGACAGCAACTGAGAGCAAGGAAGGTACATTAGGGGGCCGATTCCTGGAAAAAGCGCTCCGAATAGCCGTACGGAGCGTTTTTCCCGTACAAATCGTACCCTGCAAGGTCCCCCGTACGTACGACGAAGTACGATTCGTACCAGGAGCAGGACTCCGTATGAATCGTACAAAGACCGTACGACTCGATTCTCCCTCGGAACCCGCTGTGCGCGACATCTGTATGGATCGCGGCTGCTTTTTCCGACCCGGCAAGTACGATTTGTGTCGGGTACGCACCGTACAACCCTTTTCCTACGAGAGCTGAAAACAGCCGTAAAAGCAGAGTTCGCCCCGAAGCTGGTACGGAACGGCCCCCCCCGGGTATGGTGCGTACCCCCATGATCGCAGGGGTACGGCGCGTACCCCTGCGATCATGGGGGGTATCCCCATACCCCGCAATCTTGGGGTGTACGCACCGTACCCCATGTTCGCTGGGTGTGCGGTGCGTACACCCTGTGATCGCAGGGTATGGCGCGTATCCCCCATGATCGCAGGTGTACGCGCCCTACCCCTACGATCATGGGGGGTACGCGCCGTACGGTGTGTATGTGATTGTGCGCTTTTCCGTACGTATCGCCCTTACCTAACGTGGACCGTACGAATCGCGTCCTGATTCCCCGGTCTGGATCGTACTCGTTGGGTCGTACGGCGTGTGTACGAGTCGTACGGTTCACGGTTTCAGCCTTGCAATACATACGGATCGCGACGATTCGGACGGATTCACGGAATGCGGATCGTACTACGCGTCTCAGGCGGACGGGTACGATTTGTACGGAAAGGGCTCCGGATACGAATCGTACGGACGTTTTTTTACCAGGATCGGAATCGGCCCCAAAGTGTGCCTGGTACTAATAGATATGAGGGGCTAGCGAAAAGCAAGGAATGGACCCACCAGCAGCTCAATGCTGAGCAAGGTGCTGATAAAGAACAGGGGTCAAGAACATGTTTTTTCGGTGGTCGGTAAGGTGAGAGGGTTGGGGTTATTAAGCATATGGCAGTCGAAGGCTTTGCTCACCCCAGTGCTGCAACATCCTGGTGGTGATTTTAGCTGGGTTGGAAATGTTTGACTTGTGGCACAGGGTGGAGTTGGATTGGTGGCAACTGCGATACTAGGTTTATAGCTCAACCCACACTATGATTTAGGTGCTAGTGGGCAGGCAGAGGAGGATTCCTGGTGATACTTCGTGAAGAAAACCAGGGGCCGTATTACACAACGTGCCCCGCGGGCGCATGGGGGTTTGCGCCTGTTTTGCGCGCCACCGTGGCACTTTTGTAATGCAGAAGAAGCCGCAGATGCTTGTGTGTCCCCTTCTGTAATACCAAAAGTGCTGGTTCACATAAAGCGCCAGCGCTATCTTCAGGGGGCGTTCCCTCATTTGCATGGGGATGTTCCCCATGCAAATGCCTCTCAGGATTGTTTTTGTGCAGGAAGATGTCACTTCCTGTACAAAAGCAATCTTGCTTGTAATGCAGGCGCCTTGCACTATGGTGCAAGGGTGCATGCTTTGGCATTAAGCTGCACCCAGTGAACTAGCGCAAGAAGAGAGCAGTAATGCTGCATATCTTGGTAAATATGGCGCATTTCTGCTGTCTACCTTTCATGCAATGCAGAGCAGCAACTTTGCCTGCTATCCTGTTTTGCTGAAATATTAGTAAATATGCCCCTCAAAGTTTAGCTATTATTAGTCTGGTTGACCCTCGCGTAAGGGGCGTTCGTGCTAACAAGCGTTGTGCTTTTTACACCACTAGCAAATGGGAGAGGTTGTCAGCCCCAAACGGGGACGATCGCTTGTTCCACACCAGTGTTGAACCATTCACCACTCAGACAAACAAGGGTGATTAATAAGTAGAAGCTACCTCAGTGGTCCAGCTCTGTCCTAAAGGTAGTGGCCACAGATGTGCATCCTAGGTAGACTAGCCCTTACATCAATGATTAGTCCGCAGAGTGAGAGAGCACTGTAGGAGATCCCCACGGAGGTGCAGGAGCATCATGAAGCAGGATTTTGCTGATCATTGCCGGTAATTGGGGGTGAGGGCTAGTTGCTTCAAGACCCTAGCTGGGTCCCACCTGCCACTCAGCTGTGTGAGAATATGAGCAGACGCCATTAGCGGTCGGTTGTTTCCGGGCCCCAGCGACGTCCCAGCCTGGCCACAACAGTCAAGGGTGGACCCAGTGAGCAGGATGTCATGCCGCATTTCCATGCCCCAAATGCTAACTGAAGCCTTCATTTTGAGGAGGTGCTAGACCACACACTGGTAATCACAAGCGGATACCACTGCCCCAGCAACACCATGTGCGGGGGTCAGTACTGCTAATGTCACAAGAGGCCCAAGCAATTCTTAAAGCAAGTGTTCATGCTATTTCTTCATGTACATTTCAACAATTGTTGTCTTCTAGAAAATAGCTGCTCGGCATAGGCAGGTTTGTTGTTTTCCTAGTTATTGTTGGCTCAGCCTTGCTGAGTTTTGAGTCAAGACCCTCTTTTGTTATTGAAACAAGAGGCCCAAAGGCACCATAGCATGGTGTCTCTGTGCCTTTGTTTTGTTTGAAATGATGCACATCCTTGGTCTCCACCTCTCTACCTCTGCACCTCTGCTCTGCCACTTCACCGCCTCACGCTGTCATGGAGCTGCTGTCCGCCAGGTCCAGCTGCCACCTCCAGGGCCATCAGTCATGTGGCAGACCACTGCAGTGAGTGTAGCCACTGTCAAACGTGGTTTATTCTACACTGTCAGGTGGCTTGGCGACACTCCAGGGGCCCAGCAGAATGTCCGCTGGTTCATAGTGCGGGTACACATGACCACACAGCCCTAAAACAATGGATGGTGATGGACCATTCTTCCGTGGCCCACAGAGCCACGCTGTAGTGCAGCTGTCTTGCGGCTGACACTCCTCCACCCCCTTCAGAACATCGAATGGAGTGGTTGTTGAAGCAAACAGAGTCACATGTTTTAAAGCATTGTGTTCTGTTAGGCACCTTTGCTCTGAGCCATAATTGAACTATTTCAGTACTCTGCCTTCAGTGCCCATCCTAGTGCATAAAATGTGTAATGAGAATGTTGTTATTGGTGATGTCAAAAGCTACGGATAGATCCAGGAGAGTCGGCATGCAGTGTTTGATTTCATCAAGGATCTTTGAGGAGTCCGCCATGCTCCAGAGCATGGGGGTTTCTAGGCTGTGACCAGATATAAAACCAGACTTACGCAGTGCCAATAATTCGTTTTCTGATGTGTATTTCTCAAATTGGTTAGCTATTAGCTAAACATTTTTTATGATTTTAGCCAGCCCTGTCCAGAAACCAACATAAGCATTATCGCTATTGTGGTAACTCGTCTCCCCGCCGCTTAAATCGTTGAGTTGTCCGATTCAGTCAAGACAGGGGCTAGAAACTTGGGAAGACTAGGCAGTTGCATCTGGAACCACTTGACAGCTGACTATTGTATGGGTGGGTACTTCATAGTTCAGGGTTCCACTTCTGGGTCCATGGTGGTAATGTACACATTTAACTGCACTGCATGCGCGGGCCCTTTGGCTGGCAATATTTCATAATTGCATTGTCCTGCAGCTCGCGCTTACTTGGTCCACCCAACCTTCTTGTTTTCTCCCTTCCTGGTTCCCCTTTTCGTGGTCAACATTTCCCTTGTTCTTGCTGGACTTTTGCCTTTGTGTATATGTTGCTTGTCTTCCATCTTGCTGCTTCTGTTCAAAGATGTCCCTGCTCTTTGGCATCTTGGAGATCAGCACTGGTTTTCTGGTCTGTGTTGGGTCTCGCTTCCTTCTCTGCTGCACAAGATTTGAGTAAGTTAACTCATTCCGCACTGCATAAGATCTTACTTTGTATTATAGATTTTTTTCAGCATTTGCCCAACCTATCCAGATCTCACTTCACCCACTGTCTGAGAATCATCCAGTAGACAAGTGTGCTACAAGTCATGTCTGCGCCTTGCTGCTGATGCAGCATCGCAAGAAGCAGTTGTGTTGTTTCTGTTCAAATCCAAATCAAACTGTTTCTGTTCCCTTGCCCCACTTCCCCCTTCTTTCTTTTGTGAAGTACGCAAGTTCTCAGTATCCCAGAGAGCCTCCAGGATGAATGAAACTCTGAGCAAATCTACGTCTCTAGCCAAAGATTACCAGTTGTCAGGCAACTAATTCATAACTGGATCTAACTGAGAAATGGATCAAGCCATTAATAAGATTCAGACAAACTTTGCAGGCGCTTGCCAGAAGAGGGATTCCTATGAAACATATTACTCACTATTATTATTTGTAAGGAATCCAGTAGTACATATAGCCCCCCGAGCTTGCGACATTATTAAGTTTAGTGGCTATTCTGGTCTTGTCCACTGGTCCAAATACAAGCTCCAAACCGATCTTGACTACCCAATCCGATGGATGACGGACTCCGTTAGGTACCTGGGCATTGAATTCCATAGGGACAGGGTAGTATTTACCCGCCTCAACTATGGCCTGGCCCTAGAAAAATTACAGTCACAGACGGACTTTTGGATTACACTGCCTTTGCCCTTAGCCAGTAGAGAGGTGATTTTAAAAATAGTTATACTCTCCTGTTTTTATACCTCTTTACAACCATGCCTATCCCACTCACAGAAGGGCTTTTAGCAGGGTTGGTGCTTGTTTATGGAATGAGCTCCCTCAGAACCTCAGATTAGTCAACTCTCTGTTAGAGTTTTGTAGGAACTTAAAAACCTGGCTTTGTCCCATGACTTAGTTCCTGCTCCTCTCCCTTCTGCTGCGATCCGCCTCTACTCTGGTCATAGTTAGTTCTTTAGTCTGAAGCGCCAGGATACCCGTAGGGTGACAGTACGCGCTATACAAAAGCTGAAATCAATCAATCAATCAATCAATTTCTCCTGCACCCTTCGGAGCGCACTGTTCAGGTTATTGTAGGCATGATGTGAAAGCCCAGAGTCAAGTAGGATATTCTCACACTGTCCTACAAGAGAGGCGGGTTGGAGGTGCCTGACTTGGAACTAGCCTATTTGGTGGCACAAGCACATTTTGCCAGATACTGGCACTAGACTGTCCTACCTTAAACATGAATGTGACCAAACGCAGGGTATCTCTCTCACTGCGTTTTTACCCAACAGTAAACCGATAGATCGCAGGGAGGTAAAGACTGTGGTCATAACCTGCTGGGCATGATGAAAACTGGCTTGGTGGTCAGGATGCTCATATCTCTGTTCACCAGCTCTATCACTTTTGGGAAATTCACTCCTGCAATTGACAAAAGCAACACTAGTACACAAGACCCTGAAACAGTGCGGGCTTGAGGAACTTGGTGAATTATGGCTAGGAACTATTCCTGTCCAAGGACAGCATTACGTCTACTCACAGACTGACCCCGCTTGACCAGTTCTTGTACTCCAGACTGAGATGCACGACCTGGAAACATCTGCCAGGGTTCTCAGAGAATCCGGTTGGCTTTCCCCCCACCCCAACTTACTGCCATGATACAAACAACTGCGCTACACGCTGGATTTCTTGACTGTATGCGACTTGCACTTCGCTCAAGACACAGCATACTTACAGACCCAGGCTGGCATGGGAACGGGATTTAGAAGTAACCATATTGAAGGCTTGTGGCAATACTGTATCGCACAAACTAAATGTGTTTCCCTAAAACACCGCCACAAACTTCTCCACTTCAAATTCTGATACCGGGTTTACTTTATAGGAAGAGGTGTGGCGCCGCGGCTCGGGCAACTGACTCCGGAATCTGGGGATCACGGTTCGATCCCCTGCACTGGCGGCAGATTAGCCCAGCACCATGTGACTCTGGGCAATAGCTCGCTTAATCTTCCCAACGGCCCCCAGCGCCTAGAGACCCTTACAGGTGCGCTTTACAAATGTGGATTATTATTAAACATGCTTGGTATTAGTATAAATGTTCTTTTGAATGGCTTCTTTTGGCCTCAAAATATAAATAGGACCCATACACAACATTGATACATGTTCTTTGCTTACATATGCCCTGTTTAGGTCTCATGGTTTATGTACATGGTTTCCTGATGAAGGCGCACAGCCGAAACACGCGTAGGATATAGAATTTCCATAGCCATGCCAGAAAAGAATGTCCTCTACATAAATTGAAATTATAATTTGTGTATTTTTAGATCAATATTTAATGACTTAAAATACTTTCATAGACAAACATGTGTACTGTTAAAATTGTAGAAAAAAATTCATAGAGTAGTGTTTGGATTCATGATAGGAAAAATAACCATTTCATGTAACCAAAATGTGTAAATACAGTGCATTATTGATTGTAGAGGATACAAACTTCTCTGTATGTTCTTTTTAATTAGTACATGAATACAACTGTCTATATAAAGAATATAAAATAAAAAATATTTTGATACCTAATTCCAGAGGGTGTATGCACATTATATTATGTATGCTGTTTAGGTCCATTATTATTTTCTACTTTCGTAATTTTGTTTTGTTTACCCGCAAACATGCTAGGATAGACACTACCAAATTGCACTGCTCTCCCAGGTGCGGCCAGGACCATACAAACTTAATACACTTAGCTTGGCACTCTCAGGTTATTCAGGTATTTTGGAGGGAGGTGGTTGATACACTGCCCAATATTTTGGATTACAGTATGAAAGTACACTCTCTCACAGTAATATTAGGCTACATGAAGGACATTCCGCTGGGGGTGCGAAGGCTGGCAACGCTGGCTTTACTCCTAGCAAGACGGACAATCGATATGAACTGGAAAAAGTATGAATTCTCCCAGCAAAATGGACTGGTTAACCGATCTAACCCTCTGCAATGCCAAATGTCAAATATATGCTGACTTCTAGCACTTGCTGTCTAGGCCCAAGGATGTTTGGGGCCGATTACACACCTACGGTGCCCCAGTACACACAGGGGCTGGGGAATTGCTGAGTGGATGGCATGACCACACGGACATCCAGGTAGGGTTAACGGGGAGGGGGTTCGAGCAGTCCACCTCCCCTTTATTTTACCCCTCAACTGTGCCAAACGTAGGAGTTGAGTGTGACTACATATGGTTTCATGGAGAACGGATGCCACTCTATATCCCTTCATACATTAGTGAAAGACCACGCCCAGTCCGTGGCTTCAGCATTTCAATGACTGCAAGTCCGCAACCATAGTCTTGGAGATGCTGACTCAGAGAAGTTGGGCCAGAGGTGATTTAGGGCTCCTCTTCTTGGTCACAAAGAAGTCCCTGAGTACAACCCTTCATAATGTTGTTACCGCTGGTGGGTGTCTCGGTCTCCTGCAACTGAGAACTAACTTGTTGATACCTCACTGAGATTGTCTCAGGCCAGGGTCCTCTGGATGCTTACTTCACCTCTCAGTTATCTGGGTGATCTTCCTTATCCTCTTCTTCTTTGAGGGACAGGCACCCCTTTACCTTTTTGAACCAGGATGTGTTTCAGGTCACCACGGTCCTGCCTCTAGTGGCAGTGAGCATAGTGCAGTGAATGCTGGTGACTAGCAGGGATCTTTTCAAATGGCACCCTGAATTTCCATCCGGGATGCCAATCTCTGGTCACTATGCAGTCTCCCACCTTAACTGTTGGCATTTCTGCCAGCCGTACCTGACTGGCTTGTCAGTTCGTCACTCTCTATTTTTCTTGTATTGCAGCTATGTCCAGTGTTGCGGGCTGCCCTATGGACCTAGCAGGAATACTGTTTATGATGGGTCTCTGAAACATGATCTTGATGGGGTAGCATGTTCTAGTGCTGTGGGGAGTCTGCCGGTAAACTCGCAAGAACTGATAGAAGCAGCACTCTTTGGCTTCACTCTGGTCGAGCCCTATCCAGAGTGTCTTGTTCAGCGTGTGCATGAAGCACTCAACTTCTCCTTTGGCTTGGGACCACTGCATCATGATCCTCCCGTGGCGAATGCCCGGTGAATTAATGTACTATTTAAACCCCTGACCCTGGAAGGGTGGTCTGTTGTTTGATTTTATCTCTATTGTCAGGCTGAACATAGAAAAAACCCTTCTCTAGAATTTGAAAAGGCAGCTGTGTATGTCAGCACCATCATGGTCTGTCCATCGAGAAAACTCACAAGTTTATGCTCTGTGGGTCCAGGGGTTTGGCGATGGTTCTTAGTTCATTACCAGTGCTGGGTGCATCCTTGCTCCTGTTATCATATATGTGTGACATACACCTTTGTATTTTAGGTCGACCCTAAGCAGCGTGCATGTGCTGTCTCTCGACATGGAGTATCTACTTCTGTGGGGCTTTACCACGCCCATTACACGCCCATCGCTTTAATTTGTCTCTTAGTCTGCCTTTCAAAATTCCTTTCCTTTCTTTGGTAAATCCCTTACATTTGTCCTGCCATTTGGGTGTTTTGTTACCGCCCTGGAGACTGACCCTGTTACATGGATCAGGTCACTCCAGGGCATTGATTTAGTTTTGGCGCACTACCTTTTTAAGTCTGCATTCATGCTTAGTGTGGCTTCATGTCCCCAGTACTTCTTCACACAGGGCTTCTTCACAGAGGATGGCAGCCGCACGCCTCTTACACATACAACACTTAAGGTCTCTCCCGCAGCTGGGCAGACTTCCTAAAATAGCAGTGAGCTCAAGCAAACAGAGGGGTGGAAGTTCGAGCAGACTATAGTCTCGGAAGCTCGCTCAGAAGGAATAACCTAGGATCCCAGTATTCCTGCCCTGAACAATCTAGCCCTGCTTTGAATCCTCATAGATTTTCTGCGAGAGGCCCGTCATTGTTTCCCTGTACTTAGGGAAACAATGACGGGCGTAGGAGGCACTAAAATTCTGGGGGGGACAGGGACAACCTTGTGGACTTTCCATTGACCCTATATAAATCACCGCCCGTCAAACAAATACAGTTGCAATGTTTTGAAGTGAAATATTGAGAAAAGCAGGCATGTAGTCACAGTTTGCATGTATGCTTTATTGTTATTTACATTCACATAGTAATCAGACCAAATGTTAAAAAAACATGTATATGAATCTTGCATCTTCATGCACCAAGCAAAAGAGGTCGCTGACTTCGGGTGAGGGCGTCATGTTTGTAAGTGCATTACGGTTTGAAAAGTACCTGTTGCTGCATTCCTGGTCTCCAGCAATTTTCAGGCAACAATAAAAATGTGAAGATAACTTTGGTGATTAATGATCTTTATTGAGAGAGATTAGAGGTCTGACTACTGGAAGTTTTGACTCATGGTAAGGTAGCCACAATGTGTTAATATGCCTGCTGAAAAGAACCTGTACCAGGCAGATCACAAAATGCATATCATGTAAATAGGTCAGTGAGTAACTGCTTTTGCCTGAGAGATTTGTTTGCTATTTGCAGTTTATAAGTTAAAATCCTAACATTGAAAAGTGAACTATTAACCGTCATCAAAGAGCTGCATGAAAACTGCAAGATATAGATTACAACGTTATGATTTTTACCCAGTCTTTAATTATCTTAAGGTTGGAAAATGGGTTAATTAGGATGGAAATCAATTCTGATTATTAAAGAGAACCGCCAACCATGGTATTATGTTTTAACTTCTGGGTTTGTGCTTCTCTAGTGTTGCAAAGCCATCTGTGCCCTAGGCACTCCCCAACTTTGTTTTGACTTGTACTAGTGGTACCTCACTCTGACTGACCCTGGCCTCTGACTAACCAGGCCCAGGGCCAGTGCTATGTTGAAAGAGACACTTACAAAATACAGTAAAAACACCTACATACAATAGGGTGCACTATGGGTTTGGGTACCTCCATGATTTACAAGGCCTCTCCTATACGGCCCTAGTACATAATAGGGCACATGGATTGAAACTACCTTTAAATCCCTAGTATATATATTAGGGCATGGTGGTTTAGAGTCCAGCAGCCCTTCCTGCACTTGTGTAGCCTGAGGTCAGTTTAAAAGCAGGCCCGTGTTGGAGAACTGCCTTTTAAAATGCAAATTGTGCCCAATCTTGACTTTTGGGTTTGGGGCAATTAAATATTGATAAACTACAATGTTGGGGCATATTAGGTATCCCCAGGGGTTCCCCTAGATGTCCCAGGGGTTAGAGGTCAGGTATCTACAAGGAGGACCCTTATAAAATGAGTGTTATATGCCCTGGGTTTAGTGAAATTGCACATTTCACTGCCTACATTGTACTATAGTGCTTCCCAAAATCGCCTTTTGTGCTAGGAGCACCGTGAAGTGAGGATCTGCAATATTTTGATATAATCAGAACCCCTAAAGTCTTTCTTATGTATTCAAGGGGGGGGTCCTGTAGGTATAAGGAGGATCCTTATATAGGCCCTGGTATTGGAGAAAATGGCCAGTTAATTTTTCCATTGCAGATCCCCAGCCTATAGGTTAACATTGCAAGAGGTTATTAATTAATAACTGGAGAAAGGAAAGCCATACAACTAGGATTAAAGGACTCGGAAGAATGTTAATGATAAATGCAACAATGTGGTATTATTGAATTTATTCTAAAATGTAGAGACAAGAAGTTATAAGACTTTCTTGTCTGCAAGCCACAATTCAGCCCTCTAGCGCCCTGCCTTGATTTGTCAGAGGTAAGTGGATTGGACTGGCTGTTTGAAGAGGTGAGAAATGACCCCTAGAGTTAGGAGGCCTGTCTGGGAGTAGAGGTTGCTAGGCATAGGAATGCCAGAGCCAGGGGGAGGGGTGGTAAACAATGCTCTTCAAGAGAAGAAGACAAGCTGGAAAAATCCCTTTCATTTACACCTCTCCCACAGCCGGATCGGGGGATTAAGGATTAATTCCCAGATGTAAGGGAAGTGGACCTAGGTAGATGAAGCCATCCTGTAGGCTGGTTTAGTTAGTTCTGCTCCCTCTGCTGGAAAATCAGCCATGATGAATTTATGGAGCAATTCTGCTCTCTTTGGGAAAATAATGCCACACTTTAGAGGATGTGGTCATACCCTGGAGCATTTCCCTGCGCCTCATTGGACGGGAGTGTCCTCCTTTTTGACCCAGAGAACTTGGAATAAGTATCTGAAAGGGACAAAGCCTTTCAGATGATGCTGCTTCAAACTTGGGAGAAGAAGTGTCCCTGCTGAGGAGTTTGATTTGAACCAACCAGGCCCTGGACTGAAGATTGTGCCTGTTGCACAATCTGGAATTACAGTCCTATGAACTACCTTGCTTCAAAAGGACTAAAGAGTGGACTCCCTGCAAGCTGAAGGTTAACAGAGCACAACTGGACCACCAAGAATCCCCAGCCTGGAGAACTACCAGTGAATTAGAAAGGGTTTTGTCCAAGTGGATTGTGGTAACTGAAGTCCATTTCAAGGACCATCTTGGAGATTCCAGACCTTTGGAGTAAGTTTTGGACACTTTGAGACCCTTTGGAAAACTTCAGGAAGAAGTTCCAGAGGTTTGGAGAAGTTTGGAGCAACTTTGGTAAAAAGCTCAGTAAGTGGACTGACTCACTCTGGCCAGCCAAGTCGACAACTATCAACCATGAATTGGCCTGCCGTCCCGGTTCCTCCCGCTGAAAAGCTCCATTGGTCCGACTTCCAGAGTTTAATCAGGTGTAGGCAAAACTCAAGCAAACTAACCGAAACCGGCCTAGTGAAAAGCATTGAGGGACCCTGCAAGAAAAAGCTCTGCAAACATATCTAATTCTGAACTTAGATAAGTTGACTGGGGCCAACCATGAGAGCCAAGCCACCCACCATCAACTGTGTGCCAGCCTGCATCCCTAGCTCGTACCACTGGAAAGCGCCGGAAGTTGGACTTCCAGAAGTTGTACCGGGAGTTCGTTGCAAGGCAAGCCGGCGAACCCTCACTGAATCAGGGCTGGCTGAGAGCTTCGACGGACCCCGTGAAAAAAAACTCCAGAACAGTTTCTAAGTCAGAAGGTAAAAACGTTGACTGAGACCTACTGCACGGAGAAGCCCCGCAGGGCTTCATCTTGGTCGGCCTGAAACTTTGACTTTGAGCAGGTCCAGCGTGACCAGATGTACCAAAAGGGGATATATGTTCTATGTGCTATATTGTGCAAAATTTTTAAAAAGTCATATTCCCAGTTCCCTGCATTGGATTTTTTTTAATTTTAAAGAGAAAAATATTTTGTATTTTTATAAATTGGTGTTGGATTTTTATTGTGTGTTGTGTCTTAATTAGTTACTGAATTGGTGTTTTTAAATGCTTTACATACCTGCTCACAGCCAAGCTACCAAGGGTTGAGCATGAGAATAATTTTCGAAGACCGGTACGGAGCTATATATTGAGGTAGTGTCCTTATTGCAAGGGACAGATATACATTTGCCCCTACTATTAACCCACTTTCCAACATCCAGACAAAGCACTACTATCTACAAGTATGGATGATATGTGACTCCTACACCCTGTAGTTTTATTTAACATTTCCAATACACATATTTACACACCTATGATTGACTGCCTCTGTGTAGTGTGAATGATGTAAAGTGCTGACACCCTGGACTGGTATGAGTGGCGCTATATAACTATTTAAATGCATCAGGGAGTGGTTATGGAGACTTGGGCAGCACTATTAAAGGGACGGTAGTGAGGATATCCGTGGCGGAGCTGGGTTGTTAAATACCAAGGCTGTCTATCTGATTTCATCTCCTGCCTCCTTTATCCACCAACATACTCTCCCTCCACATTATCTCACTCTTCCACGTTCATTCTCATCTTTGCTTTCTCCTTTTTCTCCGTTTCCTTATTTCCCTTCCTTCTACTGCCAACAACTATTGATGCCTTTCTCTTGTTTGCTTTTACATTCTGATGGTTTAAATAATGTACCGGTCTCTAACAAAGAATACAGTTGCGCCTCACCTGCAGACACCAACTTAAATTAAGCATCATTAGCTTGCAGCCCACAAAGGAAATGCCAGAGTGGCTATTCTGGCCCTTTCTGCATTGTATATCCTTACTGAAGAGCAGATACACCTTTTTCTCTCCTTTCTGCAAGAAACAAGGATCCCAGCCATCTACCTTCCCTATGGAAGGGAGAAGTGTGCGTGGAGATAGGTCTCTCTGACAGCCAGGGACCCGCCCGCCATTGTAATATGGCGGGCAGTAATACAGTCATCAATGGCGGTGGGACTGTCAACGACGCCGTGGTGTGGCATTCCCACCACCATTATAATCATCCCCTAAGTTTAATGTGCATGCAAATCCAACATTACCAACCCCCTGGTAAGTTGCACTACTAGTGCTGAAAAAGTCCAATTGAGGTACCAATGGACGAGGTGGACTGGCCCTTAAGGGTCTTGTTACCTCAGTGACAGGGTCACTGTCGCTCTAGTGTGTGCTTCTTCGTATGCTTGCTCGCAAGACTGGAGGTGAACTGCATGGATTGTGGTGGACCGGCCTTCAAGGTTAAGTAACACTTGCCACCGTTAGGGTTCACCTGCTGGTGCTAAGACAACAGGGCTTCTAAGGTCTATCGGTCCTTCTAAGGTGTAAGGTCTCAATGAGCTCTGTCAGGAGGGTGGTCTGGTGGACTGGTCATGAAGGCTGAAAATGGTGCTCCAGTTCCAAAGTTGGCAGCTCTGGCCAGAGCGCCACATCCTCTCCCCTACTGAACACCATACTGCCCCACTGGGAGAAACTGACACTGCCTTCAGCTACAACCCAATTGTGCTGAGACTCAATTCAAATAATGCATTGGACAAGAGTAAAGTGCTTCCTGAAAAAAAGTAACACACCCTGTAAAAAGCAAACACTGAATGCAAGGATGAGCAAAGCATGTGAAATGTAAGCAGGAACAACATATTTACCTTAACGGTTTTAAACTCATTTTTCAGAAATCAGTAAGTGGTTTTGCCTGAAAATTTCAGGACATTACTACAGGACCAGGAAGGGACCCGTTTCAATGTCCATTGCTTATATCCTTACAACATGTAAGCAGTTTGGTTTAAAAAAGACCAACTCCCTCAACAGAGAGCTGCGGTACACATTTAATAGGCTAAAATATTTAAAACAGTTGAAAAAGCTCATATTAAACGTTTTCCAGTCCACCTTTCAACCAGGTATTGCAGTCCCTTTAGGAATGGTGCACTTCCCCACCCTGGCAAAACAATGTTGTTCAAAGAAAGAAGATAAAAAGAAAGTAGCGCTTCACTGGAAAACTCTGTAAAGCAGCATTAAGGTGCGTACTGTAAATAACAATCTGGCCTGTCTGCTGACCACTCTGTATTGCTTTATTTGGTTATTTAATTATTTTTCCTATTTTGATACTTTTTTCTCTCCGTCCCGAAGTTGTACTTTGGAATAGAACCCTGTCAGAAAATGAGGACGTTTCCAGCCAAAGTGTTCTGCACGTTTTTGGATCCATTTCCCGGGGGAACAAATGAAGAAAAGGAGAGGCAAGAGAGAGTATGTAACAGCTGTCTTTTGAAATCAGCACTTAAGGATAAGCGAGACAGAGACAGAAAGAGATGGAGGAATAAAGAGAGAGAGAGAGGGGGGGGGGGGAGGAGGGAAGCTACCAGAGCAGAGCAGGAGAAGCGGACACTGTCCTTGCCTTCTCTGGGCATGACGGAAAAGAGACACGTTTTTTTTCCTTCTCTGCCCTTCCCAGACTGGCCAAGCCTTACTGCAGAATAACAAAGGGCAGAGGGCGGGTGGCCTCTTTGACTGCCGGCAGGTGAGGTCACAGGTCAAGTACAGGGCCATTAGGTAGCGCTTTCGCGCACTAATGGCTCTGCGAATAACAAATGGGAGAGGGGAAATTCTTTTGTCCCCTCGTCCCCCTCACCCTTGTCCACCCCCGTGTCCACCCACTCCAACATCTGGGGGGGATAAGTCCCCCGCGTCCCCCACACTTCCTACACCCATGCCTGTACTCCCAGCCCCCTCTAAAAAAACGCTGGCTTCCCAATGGAAAGGAGTGTTTTTGGGTGCCACCCTGTTCGTTTTTCGGACAGCCCCTCCGGACACCATGGCCTGTTTTGCGGCTTGTCGTGAAGACTTTTTTTATCTACTTGTTTATTTTAACAAGCAGATAAGAAAATTCTTCACCACAACTGTGAAGCAGGTGCAGAGAGCGGAGGAGCAGGGGGGCACGGGGAGTGCAGCTCTCCCCCCACCCACCCCGGCCGGGCTCTCCCTCCCAACGTCTGCTGCCAGCCACTGTAGCAGAGGAGAGTATCTCCCCCTGCACCCGCCCTCCCACCTTCAGCCTCTTCCTGATCTTTTTTGAAAGATTTCTGACACGCACTCAAGCCATATCCAGAGTAATCCACTCCGAGGCCTTCCAGTGACCCCTGGAGGCCTTTGCAAACATTGTTGGTGGGGGTGGAACCGCACGTACGCAGGAAGGAGCCCCTTTTACTAGAGCTCGTTACCGGCCCTGCCAGAGTGCTGACTCCACACTTCTCACTGTCTGTGAGCCCCTTCCAGCGCCTCTCTACTGGACGGGAAGCTGGCATGAAGCGCTTTCTACTCTCCGGCCTAGTCTACAGAGAGCACTTGAGAAAACACTTCTGCTCCATCGGACTTGGTCTGGTTCTCATTAGAGGGGGAGAGAGAGCCAGTGAAGCTATATTTCCAATTTTAGTGAAATTAAAAACGCTTTCTTGGTTTTCTTCCCGATGCTGAGCTCCCTCCCGAAGCCCTGGGACTCAGAGACTGCTCTTCAACGAGGAAGCCAATTTTATTTACTCCGCCCCCACTTGCGAACATGACAAGCGGCTGCTCCCGACATGGTCCGGGGTACTGCGAGAACTACAGAGGCAGGAGCAGTCTGCCCGGTACCTCCCTGGGCTCCGCTGGCACCGGCTGGAGAGGCTCGGGAGCCCGGCCGCACTGCCTGGCACCTCTCAGCAGCACCATGCAGAATGATGGCAGGAACAGTGCTTAATTTGAGCCGGGGGTTCCCGGTGCTCAGGTCCGCTAGTAAATAAAGACGAATATTGAAATGGGTCCCAATCGAACCTTAGATTGATGTCCTTAACGCTAATGGCTAACAACAATCAGTTTATATAAAACGTTAAGGTTTCTCCTGTCAGTGATTTTGTTACTTATTTTGTTGTTGTTGCAGTTTTATATAGCACGGACTCGACCCGAAGGTATTTGAGCACATTACATGAGCACCAGTTACAGTACACAAGAACACATTCATTTCTGGTTTAGGACTTGTGCCCTGTATTTCCTCACTATTTACAGGAAGGGACGATTGCACATGCTGTTTAGTTAAGTTGTCAATTGTCATCTGTGTGCGTCACCACCGGACATTCCTATCTTTGTAGCCGACAGACACATTTCTGGGGACCTTGGGGGGGGAGGGAGGAGTCTGCGAGGACATTGAGGAAGCGGAGCAGCGGCTGCTGCTGGCACTTGTGATCTGCTGGAAATACCAGGTGTGGGAGGGGCTCGCTCAGTGTGAGGAGATATTACACCAGATACAGGTGAAGCCCGGCAGCATTTCACACCAGGACGGAAACCCCAAGGGCTCACAATCCGGAGTGGTTCATCCTAGAACAAAGGGGGCACGCCTACTCCACAGGACTCATCAAGCAACGGATAGAGCACCCCTTTCAGATGGAAATAAGTGTTTGCACCTAATGTGTGACCTGGTGCACTAAGCCCTCGGGTACCCCCAGCCTCCCTCTAATCACATGAATATTTATATCACTACTTGACGGTTTGGGGATTTGCTCAGATTTCCTAAAGTGATTACTTTGCCATCTCACATAGCTGTCTACAGGCTCAGCATCGCAGAGTATCGCCAGACCGTCCCGCTCTTCCGCCTTCATCAACACCGTATGCTGATACAAACCACAACAAGCATTTGCAATGCAAGAGGTCTCACATTTGTGAGAGTTTGAGCTGTTGGCATTGTAAATGACAATGCCTTTTATTTACGTGTTGGTTTTTAAAACATGAATAAAAGGCATTGCCATTTACAATGCCAATAGCTTAAACTCTCAGAAATGCGAGACCTGTTGCATTGCAAATGCTTGTTATTATAAGGGCTATTTTGTATTTATGTTATTGAATGCTGTATTTTTGTAATTAACATTACAAACCAGATAAACTTTATTTATAGTCAATGGAGTGCCATAAACTGTGCAAAACTGTTAACCATGCTGGGGCAAGTGGGAAGACGAAACCAGAGAATCCATGGCTGAGAAAGAAGTGGCACATCTCTTACGGGCAGTGGGCACCCAGGCACTCTTGTGGAAGGCAATGCCTATATTTGGCATTCAGCAGTAGCAAAGCACAAAATGTTGTACCCAAAGCAAACTTTGATGAGGCCTCCCAATTTAACCTCAATTTATGCTTATCACTTCAGATATGCAAAGGGATCTTGGTTCTGGAGGGGGTATGCTGCACTAACAACGCTGAATGGGCCAATGGTCTGGACCGGCGTAGCACTTTATATGACTGGATTGGTTTATATAGGCAATTCTCTCTACTTGGTTATTTACCCACCTACATCATTTGGTGGAAACTGGAGCTCGGCCAAGAGATATTTCTGAAGGCCGAAGAGCAGACCCTTTCTATTGTCCAGCCAGGAGCTTGCAGCATAAAGCAGGCTGTGGTGCATCATCTACTGGGAGGTGCTGGGCTATACTCCTCAATTGGTTAAAGGGGTTGAAGTCCCCCACGGACCACAGGAGTGCGAGCTCTCCACACCAGAAGTCCACATGTGTAACTCCCCCTCCCAAGCCACCCAGGCCACAGTGCCTGTCCTTCCATGCGTCTCACAACACCTCATCCTATCAGTGTACCCCTAGATTTCCACGCTCTGTACCCACCAGTGCCCCAGCTCCTCACACTCAAAACCCCAGTGTGTTTTATGTAGACCCAGTCAAGCTCACATCAGACTCTCAGGCAAGGAGGAATAACTTACAGAGAACTTCTTTATTGTAGCAGGAGCCTCTGAGGCATAAGGGGCTGTTCCTAGAACAGCTTCATGCGAGGGTTCGTTTGTTATCCAGTTTATGCATTAACATGACATATCATGACCCTTTTCAAAGCACCAGGTGGAAGACAAAGGACATTAAGTATTATGTTATTGAATTGTCTATTTCATATTTCAGCCATTTGTATAGCTACATAGTGCACTCAAAATCTGGCATCTGTTAATTCACCCTTAATAACTGTTTGCTACTCAAATTATAATGCACATGCTATTTCCCAACCTCTTACCTCCCTTTGTTTATATCCCCCAACCACCCAAAACCCCCAAAAACTATAACAACCATTTAGAACAGGCAGGCAAGCGTTGCCAACATTCCCAAAAAAGAAAAACCACTAAACATTTTTATATTAATTATTTTTTATAAGCTTATTCACTTATACATAATCTCATCTTAATTATAGAAAATTAACAAAAATGCTTATAACACTTTTTTTTATCATAAGTTTGCAAGATGCTGCACACAAGCCACACTACTCTACAACATAGCTTAAACTCATTATCAAAGCCGATCGCTCTGGCTAAACACTTATGAGCTCCCAAAGGCGAGACCTACTGGCTTTGTGAATGCTTGTTCATCCATATTGCTGTCCATCCCTGGAAACCAGAGCTTACTTCTGATCGTTACCTTAGTTTTTACTGCTCCTTGATCCCAGGGACTGGAGACCCTTTCTTCACTCCCACTATTTGTACCGCTGTCCACTCCTACATATGGTGGGGGAGGTGCGGATGCCTTACTTGCGGGTTCTATGATAGGATTGTTGGTCTGGGCCTCCTCAAAGATGGCCTATAATTCTGACAGTGCCTTTCTCCTGGCCTTCTTTTGCCCTACGCATTTGGTCCGAATGTATGGTCTCATGTGTTCGTTTATGTCAGTGTCAATGGTTCCCCCATCTGGCCAGGGGACCGTGTTTAACTTAGTGCGTGCGTGCCATTTGCGGCAATACTTTTTAAATCTGCGTGTGTAACGTGGTTTGTATGTGCTTTAGCTGCGACTCCATGATTGCTGGGAACTTTTTAAGGGACTGATACAGTCTAGCTTCTAGGGATCAAATAATGTCTTTAATGGTGCAGGTAAACAGCAGCAGCAAGACGCGTTTCGGGATCGTGGGCCCTTGATCGCATGTGCGATATATATATATATATATATATATATATATTGATGCATCAGAATAGACATTACTCAAACACAACATGCATATGAAGGGTCACAACCTGAAAGAAAGTGAAATTTTTAGTTCAAAACGTGAGCATTCAGCAGAAAAATAGCAGACATGGAAAAATGTAAGAATTTGTGGCACCTTCATGAGCTCATTGAGTCATAAACAAAACACAACATTCAAGTAAAAAATGCAGTTGCTAGAATTTACCAACATCAAGAATGCATCAATTAATAACTACAACGAAGAAAAAGAGAGAAAAATTGATGACTGTAAAAAAAGAAAAGAAACCTTAGCCCGCTCCTTAGCGCATGCTACCAGATGATGATGATGGGGGGCTTTGCACGGTACACAGAACTAAGTGAGCCTGATAGTCTGTCAATATCGGCTCTGGGACAAAGGTAAGAGCAATTTACGCGGAATTTGAGGAACAACTTGACAACCACAGGCCCTTCTTTGCCAAGCACAAGCTACTTCTATTCTCCAAAGTCCACATTTTCTCTAATGTCCAAATTACACCCTATATCAGACCTAGTGGCCATGCGTACCATCTGTGTCACTCCCAGCGGTCCAAGTGAATAACACCTCTCACTTCTTTCAGATACTAACAATGTTAAGAAACCGGTAGCACTGAGAACTCTTTTGGACTAAAAAATAAGATCAAGGTGCTGGCCCAATATCACACTCAGGGTCTATGCGTACCATCTGCATCACGCCCAGGGGTCCAAGCAGTAAGGCCTCACCCTTGTATCACACCCAGGGGACAAGAATGGTATCTGTGTCATGCCCAACGATCCACGCGACTAACAACCTTCACATTTCCTAGCATGCTGACTATCGAAACAAGCTTGCAATGCAATAGGTCTCGCATTTGTGAGAGTTTGAGCTATTGGCATTGTAAATGATAATGCGTTTTATTTATGTGTTTTAAAAACCGGCAAGCAGTGCGTAAACATGCACTTTGTACTTATAGTCGTTGCTTACTTGAAGCAAGGCTGGCAGTAACTGCGCCTCTTTTACTGCCAGCCTTGCTTCTCCAAAGTAAGGACTACAAGTAGAAAGTGTGTATTTAGCACCGTTTGCAGGTTTTCAAAACACATAAACAAAAAGGCATTGTCATTTACACTGCAAATACTGGTTCTAGAATGAATAATCTGCCAAGAAGTAAAGTACTGGCAATGAGAAAATCAACTATTGTGATTTCGACAGGCCCCTTCCTTAACTTTACTTAAATATCTCCCCGCCCACCTTGTCAGAGTCCAGGATGCAAAAATATAAGTTCAGAAAAAGACTGTTTACCTCATGTCTGTGGTCAGCTACATCATGTCCATCATCAGCATCCAAGCATCTCCCGACTACCCCTCCCGCACACAGTGTGCCAGACCTTACTAAACTTTGTCATTTGAAACATGACTTAATAGTGGGTTTGCTGATCCTGGGCCTAGGATTTACAGGTGGAATCCCCTTCACTGAGTTAAAATTAGGCACACAACAGAAATTGTGAACCTGTCGCTTGTGGCAATTAACTGAAAGAAGGGGAAACATCCTTTACAACGTAACTGGTACAAGGCAGTACCGTTACGACGCAGCTTTAACAACGAAAGTCGTTACAACGACTTTCGCTGGAGGGCGCTCTAGGAGAGGGGATAGTTTAATTTACCATCCAACACCTTCCCTACTATCCACGGGGACTGGTGTTGGAATAGTAAATTAAACTATTCACTATTAGCGCCCCCCCAACGCGAGTCGTTGTAACGACTTGAGATGTTAAAACTGCGTCGTAAAGGAACGCGTTTTAACGGTATGCGTTGTACCGTCATACACACGAAAGAAGGCACCTCAGTCCAGTTGCTTCAATGGAAGCACACAGACTTCAACTCCCACAGGGCAGTAGGCTGTCAACTGAAAGGCCCAGGGCTGGAACATGTTCACTTTACAACACGGTCCGAGGTGGTAACTTCAGCCACGCACAATTTGTACTGAGCTTTGAAACATGCATTTGTTCTATTTTTCTTTATTAGAATTACAGTAGAAAGAAGTTCGGTGCACGTTGACCCTGCCAACAAATGCTTGTGAAGAAGAGCATTAAATTATTGACACTTACAGTTGGCTCTTTACTATAATTCCTCAATGCCTCATCAGGGGTAGGAAGCGCAATAAAACGAAATTCGTAGCGCGCCCTGCATCGCAAAATGCGATGCAGTGTGCGCTACGAAATTTGTTTTATTCATTAAATTGTTTACTTACCTCCAATTATCCATATTCTGGTTTTTAGCACCCCCTACCCTGCCCCTACCCCGCCCCGCCTTCCTGCCCCACCGGAACACCCTCCATGGGCTGTGGCTGTGCAGGAATAAAAATAAAACACAAGTGGGGCTTGGGTGTTGTAAATGTGAAGGCGATAACAGTGCGATTTACAGCCCAATTTACAGAAAGTGTTGTAGGGAAGGGAAGCTCAGAGCAAGAATGCTCTGCAAATGAAAAGGAAAGCTCTGCTAGAAACAAGCAGGAGCCAAGTAAAAAAACAGTCCCCCGAACAAGACATGAACATGTCAAAGTGTAATGTCACAGTAGTTAGTCCTGCTGTGTGGGAGGAAAGAAAGAGAAAAGGAGGGACAAAGAGGCAGGACTGACCACTAGCAGGCAAGGATTTGTAAAGGATATTGTAACAAACTAATCAGATAGGTTTAAGCCTACAAGAGAAGTATACGAAAGTATACAAGAGGTCGTACGCTTACGCTGGACCTAAAAAGGTGACCTTCACGGGATTGCCCCTGAGGTCGCATTGCGACTACTGAGTTCGGACTCATAAAATAGGCAATATGTCAGATTTCAGTCAGTGGCAGGGCTCTCATGTCAAATTTTTGCTCTTTTTCCTAGTTTGCCATGCACCAGTGCTGGTACTAAGGATCAGATGTAGTCTCTTATCCACTGGTGGCGGCTTCAGGATTGACCTCTGCCCTGCGGATTCAGCAGAACTTTCAATCAATGGCGTCTGCTCATCTTCCTTACTGCGCATATGTGAATCCATCAGAGCGGGGTCCTTTCCTTCAGCTGCCTTCGGATTCGAAGCAGCAATCTCTCCTATCTGGCTCGCAAAAATGTTGCTCAAATAGAAATTCACCTTGAAAAAACAAAGACAAGAGGCATGTGGCAAAACAGTACCATTTGGTTTAATTAAACACTGCGGCCGAGACTACAGCATACAGAAACGGGTCTGAGGACCGACTCAAAGTACAACCGTTTTGAACGCCTTTATATACATTTCTTGGAGCATCGTAAAACAATTCATAGATCCTGTTTAGGGAGAGGAATGTGGGCCCACCTGATGACAAAGGTAGGTGGGCATCGAACTTGCGTGGACACAATGAGGGCCAGTGGGTAACATGCCGAGATGTCCGGCATGGAGAACGTGTGATCACCGCATATGCTGTGTCCTGATTGGCTGAGTGTTCCTAACATCATGTGGCATCTAACTTTATGATGTTTTGGGAATGCACCCCCTCTGGCCATGTGCGTTTTATTGAGGCCAATCTCCCAGGACCAGTGTGGTGTCTCTGTCCATCTGTTGGATTAATCTGGGTTTTTCCTGTTTACGCGTTTGTTCTTCTGGTTACATGCCATCCCACCCATGTTCTGTCAATAAGTTGCCTGATGCCTAGGTCGCAGGGCCTGCTTGACCACCTATTTCTGACACTGGGTTGTTGGAGAGGTCATCTTGGGTGATTTTGACAACAGTGATTCAATTTCATTTTCATGCACACATGTATTATTGCGTACATAGATATCAGTATTAACAAACACAACATTTCTCTGAAAATTGTCTGTAATAGACTCTCACACATCACCCACATTAAAAAGAAAATACAGGAAAACGGAATTTAAAACAATCTGTTTAAGAATCATTTAAGGTCTTCAGGGCAATACTCTCTGTAGAACAGAGCTGGCTCTATCAGTGGGCCCCAGCTGAAAGGCTGGGGCCCTGGGCCTAAGCCTACTTTCCCATGCCTTAAAACATCTATGTGCCCTATGTAATGAAGGGCGTGACTTAAACACATGCACTACATTTCTGTGGTTTCCATAGTGTGCCAACAGAGGGTATTTTTGTTCCTCTCTGTACTTTCTGTTATTGCATCTAGATACAACAACTGGTATACACCTAAAGCCAGCCAGAAATATAGGCTTTTGCAGTGGTTGTTAGGTGTTCAAGACAAATAAGTAGCAAAAATGTTCTTTTTGTAAAAGTGAACAAATGGTTCAATTTTGAAATTACGACTGTGAATAAAGGAAGCCCTGTGGAAGGGGTAGTGGTCTTCGGAGTGTTTCAATCACTTCAAGTTCAAGTTCGGGCATTTGTATAGCGCACTACTCACCCAGAGGGTCTCATGACGCTAGGGGAGGGGTTAGGGGTTCATTATTTGTCGAATAGCCAGGTTTTAAGTTATTTTCTGAAGGAGATGTGGTTCTGAGTAAGGTGGAGGTGGGTGGGGAGTGAGTTCCAGGTCTTGGCAGCCAGGAAGGAGAAGAATCTGCCACCCATGGTGGATTTCCGGATGCGCGGGATTGCGGCGAGGGCTTGATTGAACGATCTTAGTTGGCGGGTGGGTTTGTAGAAGGACAGTCGAGTGTTGAGGCATTCGGGTCCTAGATTGTAGAGGGCCTTGTGAGCGTGGGTGAGAAGGCGGAAAGTAATTCTTTTGTTGACGGGAAGCCAGTGGAGGTCTTTTAGATGTCCGGTGATGTGATCTTGGCGCGGGATGTCTAATATGAGTCTCGCTGACGCGTTTTGGATGCGCTGGAGTTTTTTCTGTAATTTTGCTATGATTCCGGCGTAAAGTGTGTTACCATAATCCAGTCGACTCGTGACCAGTGCGTGGGTGACAGTCTTTCTCGTCTCGTGTGGGATCCAACATAAGATCTTTTTGAGAATGCGAAGTACGTTGAAGCAGGAGGACGAGACGGCGTTGACTTGTCTGGACATCGAGAGAGAGGAGTCTAGGATGAAGCCAAGGTTACGTGCATGGTCTGTGGGTGTGGGTGCTGTGCCCAGAGCGGAAGGCCACCAAGAGTCGTCCCAAGCTGAGGGGGAAGATCCTAGTATGAGCACCTCCGTTTTGTCTGAGTTGAGTTTAAGGCGGCTATGTTTCATCCATTCAGCTACTTCTTTCATGCCTTCGTGAAGATTGGTTTTGGCGGTGTTGGGGTCTTTGGTGAGGGAAAGGATTAACTGGGTGTCGTCGGCGCAAGAGATGATGTTGAGTTGTGTTGACGCGCGATGGAGGCGAGAGGACTCATGTAGACGTTGAAGAGAGTGGGACTGAGTGAGGATCCTTGGGGTACGCCGCAGATGACTTCGGTGGCTTCTGAGTAGAATGGGGGAAGTCGGACTCTTTGAGTTCTCCCGGCGAGGAATGAGATGATCCAGTCCAAGGCTTTTCCTTGTATGCCGATGTTGCTAAGGCGATGTATGAGGGTGCTGTGGCAGACTGTGTCGAAAGCGGCGGATAGGTCGAGTAGGATGAGGGCCACTGTTTCTCCGTTGTCCAGGAGTGCTCGGATGTCGTCAGTCGCTGAAATGAGGGCCGTTTCGGTGCTGTGTTTGGCTCGAAACCCGGATTGAGATGGATCAAGGGAGTTGTTGGATTCAAGGAAGGCGGCGAGCTGGCTGTTGACGGCTTTCTCGATGACTTTGGCCGGGAATTGGAGGAGGGATATGGGTCGGTAGTTTTTAAGTTCAGAGGGGTCTGCTGTGGGTTTCTTCAGAAGGGCGCTGAGTTCGGCGTGTTTCCAGCTTTCTGGAAAGGTGGCAGAGTTGAACGAGCAGTTGATGACATCACGGAGATGGGGTGCGATGATGGAGTCAGCTTTGTTGAAGATGTGGTGGGGGCAGGGGTCAGAAGGCGAGCCAGAGTGGATTGAGTTCATGAGGCGAATGGTGTCTTCAGTGGTGATTGGGTTCCAGGCGCTGAGGTTGTTAGTTGGCGGGGTAGGATCTGAGGGGGGTGGGGAGGGTTGATCGCTGGGAGAATTGGCGAAGCTGTTGTGGATGTCGGCAATTTTGTTGTAGAAGAAGGAGGATAACGCGTCGCAGAGGTCTTGGGAGGGAGTGATGTCGTTAGATGCTGCGGTGGGGTTGGTGAATTCTTTGACGATGTTGAAGAGTTCCTTGCTGTTATGAGTGTTGTTGTCGAGACGATTCTTGAGTGCTGATTTCTTCGCGGATCGAATCAGTTGGTGGGGTTTGCGGGTGGCTGTCTTGAGGGAGGCCATGTTGTCTGAGGTTGGGTTTTTTCTCCATATCTTCTCCAGGGTGCGGCATAGCTTCTTGGATTTTTTAAGTTCATCATTGAACCAGGGAGCCTTTTTGCTGGCTGATTTCATCTGGTGCTTTTTCAGGGGTGCTAATTCGTCAGCACTGTGGGTGATCCATTGCCTGAGGTTGGTGGCCGCTTGGTCTGGGTCCATTGAGAGGGTGGGGGGTTTTGGTTGAGTGATGTGAGGAGTTGGTCGGTGGTGGTTTTGTTCCAGTATCTCCGAGGAATAGGTTGTGGACGGTTGTGGGTCAGGGTGGTTTTGTAGCTGAAGTGAACACAGCTGTGATCTGTCCAGTGGAGAGCTGTAGTGCGATCGAAGGAGATGTGCTTGCTGGAGGTGAAGATAGGGTCGGGCGTGTGTCCGGCTGTGTGGGTGAGGGTGTCAACAAGTTGTTTGAGTCCGAGATTGGCCAGGTTGTCCAGAAGAGTGGTGGTGTTGCTGTCGTGTTTGTTTTCAAGGTGGTAGTTGAGGTCTCCTAGAAGGATGTAGTTCTCGGAGGCGAGGGCGTGTGGGCTGACGAAGTCCGTGATGTCATCGCTGAATTGAGTGCGGGTACCTGGAGTCCTGTAGATGAGGGTGCCTCTAAGGGTGGTCCTTGGGTCGGTGTGGATCTGCAAGTGGAGATGTTCGGCGGTTGCAAGATTGTCGTCGGAGCTGGTTGTGATTTTGATGGTGTTTCTGTGGATGATGGCGATGCCTCCTCCTGTTTGATTGGTGCTGTCTTTTCGGATAATCTTGTAAGTGTCCGGTATGGCTATGGCGATGTCGGGAGCTGATGATGTGTTCATCCATGTTTCAGTAAGGAAGGCGATGTCAGGTGACGCAGTGTCGATTAGGTCCCAGAGTTCTGTTGCATGTCTGTGGACCGAGCAGGTGTTGAGCAGGATGCACTTTAGGCGGTTAGAGTCGGAGTTGTGTTTGGGGGGCGTGGATTTGGTGAGGGTTCTGAAGCAGTTGAACTTGCAGGAGAGGCAGGCGAAAGGGCCATGGGTATGTCCTGGAGTGGCTTCGCATCATAGTGGTGTACGTCCGGGGTTGAGGGCGAGGAGAGTAGCGGCATCATATGTGATTCTAGAGGGTTGGGAGCGGCGGGGACCAGGGGGACAGGCGCTGGGCGCGGATGGGCGTAGACGGGCTTACCTTTGGTGCACCTTCGGCGCGAATGGGGCGCGGCCGCTGCGCGTGAACGCTGCGCATGAACGCTGCGCGTAGCTCCTTCTGACATAAATGGAGGAGTGGAGGGGGGCGGAGCGTGGGAGGGGGAGCTGGGAGGCGGGAGCGTAGGAGGAGGGACGGGCTGCAGGCACAACAAAATGGAAGATACAATAACAGGAGAGCAGGACGCTGTGATGTGATCTGGCGGTGGAACACACGGGCGCAATTTACAATAAATTAAATATGAAAGCAATCACAAGTGAAATAAGGTCAACAGCAGGCAAAGCAATGCGGAGCGTGCACAGTATAAGTATTATAGGGCCACAAAGCAATGCGGAGCGCTATGCCAATGTAATTGCAATAAATAAATTTAAAGTGTGGCAGTGGTGGGGGAGCAGCGCTACGATACCAGTCACAGTGCTATGGGATTCAGGAGGAAGGGTGGAGCGACAGCTTCACACGGAGTCAGGCTGGTCACAGAGGTTCCTCAGCCGGGCTGTTCCTGGTGACTCGTGGGTCGGAGGGGGAGCTGGGAGGCGGGAGCGTAGGGGGAGGGACGGGCTGCAGGCACAACAAAATGGAAGATACAATAACAGGAGAGCAGGACGCTGGTCCTTCTACCTATCCTACACCTCATCTCTTTCCTCTTCAGCACCGTCTTTTCACTCTTTCCAGAATGCACTTCCTTGCATCTTCTTCACCTCACCACCCCTCAAACACATAAATGCTTCCACTTACCTGTAAGCACTGCATTTTCTTTTACTTTCGCTATGTCAGTATTTTCACACATATTTGCACAAAATCATATTGCAACTGGAATAAGTGACCATTACTCTGTCTGTTTTCTACAGAGAAGCCAAGGATTGATGACTATGTAATCAAGACACCTTTTGACACACTAACTGGTGCTGTGATAAACTCGCACTGCCTTCAGCATCCACTCCGGAGCTCTGTTGTAAACACCTGGCTGCGACTAAGTTCAAAGTATGCACTATATTGGAGTAGTATACTACTAAAAAAAACAGTAATACAACATCCTGGGAATTGCTTACATATTCTTGCCTTCTGTAAGAGCATTAAATATGCAAGATATAAACAGGAAGTAAATCGCTGCCATGGATTACCTTAAAGATTTTTACATTCATTGTTCATAAATTGATCAGTGTATTTTCCAGTAAAGTTAAGGACTTGAATACAGGTCTCTGTAGGGACCCGTCTCAGGCTCCCTTTTCCTAAGTACTACTGGGTCTGAGACACAGAGGGACCCTGCCCACTTAAAACCCTGACGTATATAGATGCACTATAATGAGGGGAACACAGTCCTAAAATGCTGTGTTTGTGTATGCAGGGGAAATGCCTGTAGTGATCGAAGTTGCACAGGAAAGACGTAGAGGCACTATGAGGAAGCATCACACAGAATTGCTAGTGGACATGTACATCCATAATAATAATTACAATTCCAGATTTGTAAAGCGCGACTTATCACCACTAAAGGTATCCAGAGGCTGGAGGCTGTCGGAGAGATAAAGTGAGCTATTGCCCAGAGTCACATGATGCTGAGCGGAGCTGCTGCTGGCGATCGAACCGTAAGCCCTGCGCTCCGGAGTCAGCCACTCTTGCCGCTGCACCACACCTCTCCAGTGATAGAGCTGTGTGGGTCCCAGTTTTTTAGGAGTGCTGGAATAGAAGTACATAGCCTACTGTGAGTCCCAGTATTATACGGATGGTAGGGCTGAAGTGCATTGGGAGAGCTCAGAGTGGTTCCTTGCACATCTAGAGACGCTCTGTTGATGTGCATTGTCGAGGCTGCCCATTGGTCCTGGTTGTGTTAGGCATGCAGGATGGAAGTGCATGGCAGAACTCTGTGTAAGGACCAGGACTGTAGGAGGGCGGGATTGAGGTACCTTGCCAGAGCTGTGTCAAACTGCCCCAAGACATTGAGTCAGTTGGAAAAGTTCGTTATTACCCGCCCCCACTGGTGTATATTTTTCAGATGCTGAGTGACATCTGTGTAGACTTGTGATTTGCTTCTCGAGACTGGATTTTCTGGACAGAGCGGCTCCGAGTCATGCGCCTGCCCTCAGTTGTCTGAGGAGGCATTCAATTCCCAGGGACACCCTGTTCTTACAGTCAGATGCTGTGTCTACAAGGATTGTGCCAGTGGGGAAAACAAGCATTGGCAAACAAACAGCTCTTGCATATGCAAACGCTATTGACTTTGCTATTGCCTTCTAGACATAATGCAGAGCAGTGCTGTTGCCCTGCAGCACAACTGAAAGTGCTGGCCGCACCACAGCGCCTTTTATTTTCTTACAATGGGTGGAGATGAGCAACCTGGACAGTGGGAGGAGGGTGGCAGTAAACAGACAATGGGAGGGACAGAACAAGCAACATGGAAAAGGGAAAGGGTAAACAAGCATTGGCAAAACAATAGCCTTACCTATGCGAGATTTATTGGCTTTATCAATATTTTTTAGCCGTGTTGAACAGCAGCGCAGCTGCAACATGGCTGAACAAAAAAACATAGCTGAACAAAACAAAACAGATCAGCTATGACACTGTCAACAGTCAACTGCTGTGCAACATGGCTAAAATAACACTATGCCTAATCTGAATGTTGGAGTTGGTAGGAAAGGGCAGAAGGATGTGGCGCTACGGCTAGAGATGCCGACTTTAGAACGGGTGTACCAGGTTCGAATCTCTAAGTCATCTTGTGATTCTGGGCAAATAACTTGAACATCCCTCAAACAGTGAATGTAAACTTGTGTAATGTGAGTGGTGCACGTGTAAAGAGCCCCACTACCTTTTGGTCAGGTCAAGTTTGCGCTATTTAAGAATGCAAAAAAAAAAGAGAGATAGTACCTGAATCATAGCAAGAGCAGCGCACGAACACTAATAAAGTTATATCAATCTGTACTTAGTCAATGCGCCACACAAAGACAAGGAAGGGGTGCCTCTCGCGTGCTGCCGAATTAGAGCAGCAAATAATAGTGATAATGATGCCAACAAATTGTAAGTAATGCCATATATATTATTAGTGTAATACAATATTAGAGAAAACAATGAAAGTGGCGGCCCAACAGACGTCCTCCTCTAGAAACACCAATTAGTTTTTTGTGACCATCCACAAATTGGTCAACAGGCAGCGTATTTTGTGGGAATGCCCCAACGTCGTATGTAAGCGAGCAACGCTGCAGCTATGGCCCCTTTTGATTGGTGGGCCTGGTCAAATGCACGCACAGCATTGTGGGACCAAACACACAGCTGTGCTTTGTTAGAAAGCTAGTTAGATCTGGAATTATTTCTGTATTTAGCGATCACTGACTCGCACCGTGTGAATATATTCTGCTCTCTCTACTTAGACTTCGCTCTTTCTTTACACTTTTCTTCTGTTTGTCTGGACTTAAGGTGTAAAGTCCGGCAGAAACTCCGGTGGCCGCGTTTGGCCTTGCCGTCCTGCCTGGCCTGGAAGCCGTTCCTCGGGGTCGCACGTCGGGCACAGAGCCCCAGCCGGGTTGCTGCATCTGCAATTCTTGAAGGCTTGGTAAGTAGTTTGTTGCGATATTTTTAAATCTTTTTCCTAAAATTCAAGCATAAGATATCGGACGGCACCTGAACTCTCCATGATTCTGGAACCGAATATGTGATAAATAGATGTGGTATCTGGCAGAGGGTGTGTGTAACTGAAAGCAGAGAATGTGAACAATCGCAAAACTGCACAGACATCAAGGTGAGGAAGGAGGGATGCGGGGGGAGCGTTAGGGCGAGAAAGAGGGTGAAAGAGGCGAAACCTAGAGTCTTAGAAAAAAAATTAAGTTGAGAAAGCGAAACACGTAGCAAACAAGAACGATAAATGGTGGACAACGGAGGGTCATGCACCTTCAGAGAATTTCGGAGGAAAATTGGATACTTCAGATCTGATCAGCAAATGGCGATAAAAGAATCTCGTAGAACCAGTAAAAAGTTCAGTCCCACTGAAGACAAAAATCCTTTCTATATTCGAGCAGGTAAGTTTGCACTATGAAAGTAGAATTTTTGCTTCTTTAAATTCACTATGCTGGTAATCCGCAGCCATTGCAACTCTCCTGAACAGCCAGTTTGATCTAGAAACACCAAATAGCTTTTTGTCACAATTCACAAATTGGTCAAAAGGCAGCGTATTTTGTGGTGAATGCCCCAACGTCGTATGTACGTACGCGAGCAACGCTGCAGCTACAGCCCCTTTTGATTGGTGGGCCTGGTCAAGTGCACGCACTGCATTGTGGGACCAAATCACACAGCCGTGCTTTGTTAGAAAGCTAGTTAGATCTGGAATTATTTCTGTATATAGCGATCACTGGCTCGCACCGTGTGAATTTATTCTGCTATCTCTGCATAGACTTCGCTCTTTCTTCACAACTGTCTTCTGTTTGTCTGTACTTAAGGTGTGCAGTGCGACAGAAACTCCGGTGGCCGCGGTTGGCCTTGCCGTCCTGCCTGGAAGCCGTTCCTCGGGGTCGCACGTCGGGCACAGAGCCCCAGCCGGGTTGCTGCATCTGCAATTCTTTAAGGCTTGGTAAGTAGAACCAGTAAAAAAATAAAAAAGTTCAGTTCCATGTCAATGAAGGAAGACACCATGAGGGTTTTAAAGAGACTTCGAGATATTTTTGAAAACTGAGGCCCAGACACCGAAAGGTCAATGCGCAGACTCTAAGCATTGGGTGCTAGTCAGAGAGCGTGGCCAGTGGTGGTGCCTCAGTGCTTTTATTATTATTAGATTGGTGAGCAGCATTTAACGCCATCGATGGCATGATCTTGATTATTAGGCCACCTGAACCTGCCCGGCCCCGTATTTACATTTATACAAATTTCACACTCCTGATCTTTGGGCTCACAGGAATCAAGAGGATTGCCAGACGCAGCTCGTCGCCAGAATTTGAATGTGTGCGTCTCACAGAATGGGTGATGGATGTCTAGGCATTTCCTCAAACTTTCCCCCACAATTCCTAAAATCCCCACATTCGCAAACTAGCTTCATATCCTAGATAATGGGTCTCTCTTCAAAACTCACCAATGCTGTTTGGGCATCTGTGTTGATAGGAAACTTTCTCTTGAAAGCCAGTACACCAAAGTGGCCAATGTTTCCAAAGTTGTCAGTTCTTAAGAGAACATTTCTCCTCTTTGAGCCAGACCTGCGCGTCAAAGTTGTACCTAGAGGCCTCTCAGAAACGATTCTCTGGCTCCCACTGGTCCAGGACGGCGCTGCCCATCTGATTCGGGCATTGTCTTGATGGGATCATCTTTCCTACCTGACAATCCTTTTAATTTCCTTTCAGAAGTAGTGATTTTAAAGTCCATGGCAACTGCAGAAGAGGCCATATACCAGGACTTGACTAGTGTGTGTGTGTGTTTTTTTTTTTTTTTTAATTACATTTTTTTTTTGTTTTCTTTTTTTATTGTGAGATTCAGACGATATGTACCTAGCTGAACTTTTTTGTTCGGCCTCTCAAGCACACCTCTGACCCCAATTGTAGGACGTTAAGGAAAAGAGACCAGCAGTTTCAGACTCCATCGTCAAATGCTGGAATCCAGACCTTTGCCTGAATCCCTTCGTAGAGACCCTTGCCTCTTGAAACTCACGAAAGCATTAAAAACATGGGTGTTTCTTCAATTTGCGTAGGTATATTCTCTGAGTGATGACAAGCCATACTTTCCCATGTGATGTATTCTCGATCAGTGCCACGAAGGTTCTATGAGTGTGTGCTATATAAATAGTTTCAGCAGGACTTAAGTCGACCACAGAAGATTCTCCGGTACTCATTTACAACTCAGTAGTGGGCACTGCTTAGCTAATAAATAGAAAAGGAGGAGCAAATATTGTAACTATGCCACAGTTAGTTGCACATAATTTAAGCTATGATGAAGTAGAATCAACTTTGCATTCAACTAAACACCCTTCTTGTGGTTGCCTGTTGAGGGAGTCTAGGGGACACTACTTAGTTTGGCTGCTGGCCAAGCCCCTTTGAGCCATATTTGCAGATAACCTACGACAAAGGGTCCTCTCACATATTCCCTCTCATTTCTTAACCTAAGTAGTTTCACCTTTTCATGTCCCAGTATAAAACTAACTTCTTTCTTCAGGAATCCAGGCCTCGCCCATCAGCAATCTTTATTTATGCTTTGCGTAAGAAAAGCCAGTATGTACTGTGTTGATGGCACAAAAAAGTTCCTTCCAATTAACCGGATATCTGTCGCAATTTCATACGGCTAAAGCTGTTTTGAAATCAGGGGTGGACAATGTGTCCCACTCAAGTATGTCAAATACTCGCATAAGAAAGCGGCTACCACTGCATTCCTAAAAAATTTACTCCATGTGAACATCTGTAACGTAGTGATATGCTGTTAGAGCCACCCTTTCGCCAGATGTTACTATGTGAATAATAAAGCCAAGAGAAACGCTGTGGTGAGCCGGACAGTGCTGAAGAGCTTCAGTCCTGCTCGTTCTTAATGCGTAGAAAGCCGCAGTAATAATTTTGAGGGTATGGCCTTCTAGATGGTGCGTAAGTTGTGAATCTACATTCGAGACCTGATGCACATTTGAAACATTGCTTGCTTGTATCCATTGATTCACACCTTGTATTGGTCATGGATTCCTGTGACTTTGATAGGTGTCATGCAAAATCAGCGCAATAGATGGACTCGCCATGCAACGTGGGAAAATAACGTAAAGGAGGGTTTGTCCCAGTTCATTGTGAGCTGTATCCATGTCCGGTGCCTGTAAACAACCAACCACACACCGTACTGTACTGGCTGCACCTCTTCCTCTCTCATTTCAGGGTGTTAGGATAGATCACAAAAAGTAGGGCTACCACGTAATGCATAACATTATTAAAAAGTAGATTATGTTAAACTATCAATAAGGAACATTTCAGTGTTGCTAAAATGGAAGTATCCAAAATGAGATGCCAACCAGAAGGAAAGCGCAGTTTCATCTAGACAAATAGAAAGAAACATGTCAAACACGTATCTATAACCTATCTGTGATTAAGAGATTGAGGGTTTTTGCCTAGAAACTTAAAGCTTTGTAAATCCAAGGTTGTGTGCAGACAGGGTAACCTGTGAACTATGTCTGTACACAAGATGGTCACTTTATGAAGATTCCGAGTGAAGGGCTTGTGGTGTGATGCTGGGTATAGTATAGGAGTTGTGATGCAACCGGGGTACACACCTTTGAGGGCCAACTGCAATGTTTATTCTCCCATACTTGCCTCCCTCAAAGGACTCCACACAGGGAGAATTTGCCGCCATAGGTGGTTATTTGTCAGCAAAGTTTTTGATGCAGTGAACAGGCAGTGGCTTTTGAAAAAGCATACACACCTAGCATTTACGTCCAACTCCTTAATGTTACCTTTTGAAAGGTATCTCTTGTGCCTAAGATCTAACCAGGACAGAAGAGTGGTTAGATTTATTTATTTTACAGTTTTATCTAAATATTTCCAAAGGGTTTGCTGATTTATTTACACGTGAATAGTTTCTATATATGGGCATTTATGCCGAGGCATAGGTTATAGTTAAACAAAGTCAGTTTGTGAATACATTCTTCAGCCAAATAAAGGCCTAAAGCTGTTTCAGTCATCCAGACATCTACAGTGCCCCTACACTAGATAGGAACCGCATGTCGCTTTGGGGCGGCCACCAGTACTGCCAGAGCTCACCTGTCTCCCATGCTGTCAGGGCCCGTACAATAGTCCAGCACAGGTGTATCGCAACAGTTGGAGGCCGACCCCTGGCATATACTAATTTAATTGTAGATTCATTCAGCCTTGTATTAGATACCGGAGAGGTACATTTACGATGCCGTTTGCACCTATGTTCATTAATCTGCATACAACTTACCTCTGTATGTCACTGTCACCGACCATATATTTGCATGGATCACTTCAGTGAGAACATCAATTCTCCTGTATAGGGAAGTGGGATCGTTTTTATATATTAAAATTGTTAAACATCAACAGATAGACGTGCTAATGCTATTTGTAGAGACACATTGTTCATTCAAATTTAGATTGACTATAGCTAATGTGGGCCTGAATCTCAAAATGTCTAATGTTGTTTGCCATCTTGTTATATGACGCATGAACGTTTTATTTCCAAGCAACCTGGAGTTCTAATTGTCAAAGGCGATGTTCTTTTTCCTCCTTTCCCATGTAAAGCAACATGTTCTTTAATTTATGATTATTGTGGGATGTTTTAATTAATAGTGCGTTCAAGAGAAACCTGCAGTGTGCAGACTAGTCTGTTTCTTATGTTAAGGATAAGTTTGAAAGACAGAGGAGCAGACTTGTAGTGTGAGAAAAGTATGATTTTGCTTTTACCTTATTGGACAGGGTTATAAGAACTGCACGTAGGTTCGTAAAACGTTAGTGTCTCTTTCTTCTAGTTCAGAGTAGAATAAAGCAAAGCACAGTAGGAGATTTTATAGTATTCGCACAGCAAGAGGACTGACTTTTCCTTTGTCCCTCCCTTTGAAATGGCCCCATGCTGGTTCATCCCCTACTTCATAAGATTTGATTTGCATATGAATTAAAGCATGCACTTCTGATTATAAATTGCTGCTAACCTGATTTTTGCCTTCTGTAAACCATTAACCTTTAATAAGCCCTCATGGTTGATACTAAAATATGTTCTGTCCTTTTAGTGGACCCTAATGTGTGCTTCACTTCTTACTGAATGTATTGATTTGTTGACCAGGCTCTGGAGTGCAACACCAGAACCCTCAGGGAATAGCACAGATCCTAGTATGTCCAGAGAAGCGCTTTATGGTTCTTGAGTTTGCCAGTTAGAAATGCGCTAATATAAGCATCCAGTCTGTTGGACGTGTTCCCAAAGCCTTTGAGGATCTGTAGCTGCAGAGAAAGGTATTGCAGTCAAAACAATCGAGACTAGAGTTTAACAATTCATGAAGGAGACGTGTGGCCTATAACGTACACTAAACTGGTAGCTAACAATCACCATTTGCAAACCAGCACTACAAAAAGTGAAATATGTTCAAAACCTGGTGTAGAAATGTTTGAAGGCAATAGCTGAAAAGCACACTTTGATAAAGGCAGTATTACAGTCAGACCAACTCTTATTTTTTTTATTAGGATTCCGGTTCCTTAACTAAGAACCTGAGGAGTCCGCTCACTTTGTTTTTATTTAATGCAGGTTGGCCATTATTAAAGATTTTTGTAAAGGCACAACCTCTGCATTTTTTAATATTAATACACTTACACATTCACGTTTAGTCACCTCCTAATTTGGGCACTGTTGCACTCACCACATCCTGCTCCGCTGTAACCAGGCTTTGTAGCACGCTGGGGAGACATTCGGTCACCCCAGCGGGGACCCAATGATGAAGCATGTCACCAACTAGTGGTGAGTGAGGGTCCTTCAAACAAGTAAGGTTCTTTTCCCTCCTTCTAACACCGGGTGACTGGCAAGCCCACTGGTTCCCTTCTTCGGAAGAAAACCTAATGGGCATACATAGGGAGACAGAGTTTTCGCTGTGTGCATGCACGTGTGCGAGTATTGATCACGCGTGCAGTACGCAACGGTGTTAACATTTAATTCTCACAAGTTTATTTCATTAGCACTTTTTCACAGTCACTCCTTTGTTTATATATATATTTGACCGGGGTACAGGAGTGCCTACTCATGCCCTTCCTCTCCTGTTGATACTGACTAGTATTACAGTCAGCTCATAACTTCATCAGAGGCCATCTTGTAAAGGTACCTAATACAAGGTTGGCAGCCATCTTGTAACGGCTATCTATACTCTCTCTGCATCTGACTTTTGTCTCACCCTATTGAATGACCATTCGCCTACGCCCATTCAGAAGCCCCGAATATTCGGCCATCTTGTAACGGCCCCAACTAACCTTGCAGCCATCTTGTAATGGCTAATATTTATGTTCGAGGCATATGGGCTGCAGATGATACATTTATGAATAGATCGCCATCTGGTGTTGGGCTCGGATGATTGCACTTGTTTTTCTCTTGGAGAAGTCTTTTATCGTCACAAGACCGATGACTCCTCCCTTGGGTGCTAGTGCGCAAGGGCTCCATCCTTAGATTGTTTTTTTCCGTCATCGGGTTTGGATCGAAGCGCTCCGGATCGACTTAGAGAAAAAAGTTATTTCGGCACGTATTCCCTTTCCAATTCGACGGTATTGTTATCGAGCGCAAGTTCATTTCCATTTCGACGCGCTTCGAAGTCAACAACAACATTTCCAACTTCTACGTCGAAGAGACCGGGAGGCCTATCTCGACGTAGTCCAGCCCGGAGTCTATGGAAAGGACTCCATTCAAAAATGTCCAAAGTGTGGTGCTAAGTTCCCACACAAGGACCTACACGAGGTGTGCAACCTCTGTTTATCAACTGAACACGAATCCAGGGACTGTGAAGCCTGCGCAGCATTCTCCTCCAAGTCAACGATTAGAAACTGTCGAGCCCGAAGACACGAGGTGTCGAGAATGCAGTCAGAGGCAATGCCGGAGCTGTTCGAGGCCCAGCACCCCGAAGAGGAGGAAGAAGAAGAAGAGGAGGACGAGTCGGGGTCGGAAGTGGATGAGTCTGACGTCGACGTTCATCAAACCGTGAGTGACGATGTCCCCTTACTAAAAAAACGACCCCCGTTTGGTGTCGACCCCCGCCTTCGAGCCCGGTCAGACAACCGAAAAAAGTTTCCGACGCCCCGCCTTCGGGCACGGCAACGAAACCGAAACACTCGGCCTCCCACCATGTCGGATCCGAGAAGCGGTCGACATAGACACCGAAGCTCCATACCAAGGAAGGCTCGCAGTCGAAACATTCCATGTCGAAACCGAAACATGCTTCGACGTCGAAGACTTCCTCGACAACAAAAAAATCTGTTTCTAGCAAACTCTCGGTGCCGAAAACACAAAACACTGACAGTCAGAAGCAAAAGCACCTTCCGGAACCAAAAACTTCAGTACTGACACAGGAGCATCAGAAAGATCCAAAACAAAAGATGGTGACAAAACTACCTAAAAAGAGGAAGAATGAACAGTTGGACGACAAAGCTCCTCCTCCTTAAAAGAGAACAATGGGGACAAATACAACTCCTCCCCTTTCTCCACAACCTAAAGACACACCATCTTCTCCTCTTCCTCACACTCTGCCAGCTATTCCTCCACCTTCTACACCACGACCATCAACACCTCAAACAGATGTAGAAAGTGACACAGGGGAGGGAGAACTTCCTAGGGATGACGACACTGTCCCAGAAGACGCAGACCCATGGGAAGATTATAACGCAGGGTCAGATAATGATAATGACCCTCACCACCTGATGATGATAATACAGGTTTTGCACAGTTAATTATAGGGCAGCAAAATACCACAAGGTAGACTTACATACGGAACCTCAAATAGAGGATTTTTTTTAGAAACACTACCTGCTGCACAAAGAACATCAGGAACACTACCAATGCTTAAGGGTCTCCTCAATCACACATAAGACATATTCAAAGACCCTGTGAGAGCTAGGGTATTAAACCCAAGAATTGATAAAAAATATAAGGCTGCCCCAAAGGACCCAATATTTATCAAGGGACAAATACCTCTGGACTCGCTCGTAGTCATAAACGCTTGTAAGAGAGCAAACTCATTAACTACAGGAGAAGCTCCTCCTCCTGACAAGGAGTCCAAGTTAATAGATACCTCTGGCATCCCTAGCGGCAAACAGCTGGCGCATAGCTAATATGCAAGCGCTACTTGCACATTATGATAGAGCTCATTATGACGAGTTAGAAAAACTCATTACACATCTCCCTAAGGAACATCAAAAAAGGGCAGATCAGCTCATACAAGAAGGGAAGATAATAACTAACACTTCCATTAAGTGCGCCGTAGACGCAGCAGACACTACAGCAAGATCCATAAACACCAGTATCATGTTAAGAAGACATGCATGGCTCAGAGTCTCAGGGTTCAAACAAGAGGTACAAACATCCTTATTGAACCAGCCTTTTGATGAGAAAACACTTTTCGGCACAGGTACAGATGAGACGTTAGAAAAAATGAAAAAGGACACAAACGGCTAAGTCAATGGGAGCATTGCAACAGCCAACTCAAAGGGGTTCCTTTCGTTGGTCCACCTATGGAGGCGGATCAAAGAATAAGGGCACAAGCCAGCAATCTACCTCTTTTACACCTACATCACCCAGAGGTAATTCTAGAGGTAGTTACAGCGGTAACAACAACAAAGGTAGAGGTCGCGGAAATAACAACAACCGCAACTCCCCTACCCCAAATCAGTGACTTCATACAGCTCCCCCAGACCATATAACACCGGTCAGGGTTGACGTCTATCACAGTTCCTACCTGTCTGGGAAAGCATCACTTCAGACAGGTGGGTGAGACAAATTATCCAACATGGTTATTGCCTAGAACTCACAGCTACCCCACCAAACATCCCCCCCCAAACAGCGTCCAATGAGTCAAGATCATTTAACATTGTTAAAGCAGGAAGTACTATCACTGCTACAAAAGCATGCCATAGAGAAGGTTCCACAACATCAACCGGGAACAGGGGTATACTCTCTATACTTCTGTCTTTTTTTGGGAATTAGGGTCTCTAAGGCCAATACTAGACCTCAGACCTTTCAATGCATACATAATTCGGAACATTTCCACATGGTCACGCTCCAACAAGTACTCCCTTTACTGAAGAAAGGGGACTTTCTTTCTACACTGGATCTAAAAGACGCTTACTTTCATATCCCAATTGACAATGCCCACCGGAAATACCTCAGGTTTGTTGTAGAAGGACCACATTATCAGTTCAAAGTCCTTCTGTTTATGGTCACAACAGCACCAAGGGTGTTCACAAAATGCCTAGCAGTGGTTGCAGCTCACCTAAGAAGACCACAAAAACATGTCTTCCCTTACTTGGACGACTGGCTAATAAAGGCCAAATCACAAAAAGAATGTCTTCAAAACACACAAAAAACAATTCAGTTGCTGCACCAGCTAGGGTTTACGGTGAACTACACAAAATCCCACCTGCAACCAAACAGAGTTCAACAATATCTAGGGGCTACTATAGACACAGAAAAAGCCAGAGTATACCCCAATCCAGTTAGGATTCAAACAATGCTCACATTGATTCAAAGATTTCAACCACAACACACAGATTGAGTTTTCATGCAGCTGTTAGGGATGATGTCCTCTTGCATACTGCTAATACCATATGCCAGACTACAGATGCATCCGCTGCAAGAATGTCTAGCAACACAGTGGAATCAGGCTCAAGGTCAGATTACAGATCTGGTGTTTGGAGACGAACGCACACATCACTCTCTGAAGTAGTGGAACACAGCAAACATTTCCAAGGGGTGGTCGTTTCTAGCACCAATTCCACAAGTGATACTAACAGCAGATGCATCGCTCACCGGATGGGGAGCGCATATGGAGAAATATACAGTATAGGGAAGATGGAGTGTACAGCAAAAAAGACTGCACATCAATCATCTAGAACTACTAGCAGTGTTTCTAGCATTAAAAGCTTTTCAAATGCAGATTTTCAACAAAGCAGTCCTGATCAGAACAGACAACATGACAGCAATGTATTATATTAAAAAACATGGGGGGGACACACTCAAGTATCCAGACTAGCGCAGGAGATTTGGAGATGGGCCATTCCACAAAACATCTATCTGTTAGCCGAACACCTACCAGGAGTTCAAAAGTCAGAAAGCAGACATCTTAAGCAGAGAGTCAGAACAAATACACGAATGGGAACTGCACGACCAAATACTGCAGCCATTCTTTCAAAGATGGGGACAACCGGACATAGATCTCTTTGCCACTCATCAGAACGCAAAATGCCGAAGCTTCGCATCCAGGTACCCACACCACATGTCGCAATTCATTATGGATAAATTGGTCCAACAAATTTGCATACGCTTTTCCCCCTCTCCCACTAATTCCATTAGTGGTTCAAAAACTGCAACAACATTCAATGACCATGATACTAGTAGCATCCTCGTGGGCACGACAGCCGTGGTTCACCATGCTCCTGCAACTCTCACAGGTGCCACATCAAAAGTTAATTTAACAACAAGGGGCCCCAAATTAGTCAGCAGGGACCTCGGGGAACATACTTTGTACATGCAACACTGGTCCCATGCATACAGAAAATATAAAGGAATAAAATATAGACAGTCAATCTATATTGCGAGTGACATGTCCAGCCGGACAGTGGTCTTCAAAGTTTACTGAATAAGCACTTCGTTATAATACAAGGAGTACCAGTGTGGAACACAAGCCTGTGCCCAGCACTAACAGAACGGGTACAGAAGGTGGATAAAGAGAGGGAAGATGGGCTTTTTAAGGCAAAGCACGTTTTCTGTCATTAATGCAATTGTACAGAATTTTTAACAAAGCACCCTTCCAACACATAGTAATCACGTTTAAGCATTGGGTGCTCAATAGGTCGACGGCGTTTCGGACCCCCTAGCAAATCACGGAGACCATCATCAGGACATTTCAATGAAAGCCTTAACAATAATTTAGCCTCTAATTGCCGTTGAGCCTCAATCGGGAGACGGCAGTAGGAAGGTGAAGATTGTGCGCGCCCACAATCGAGCGCGTATGTCCGCGGTACAAAGTGGTATCCGTCGGAGCCAGGGGAACCGGGTGAGTCGGTGGGCAGTTGGGGAGCACACACTGAACATACACCAATCGGGCTTCAGACCTGGCCATTGCACTGAAACGGTTATCCTACATATAGTAGATGACGCCCTCTCAGCTCTTGACCGCAATGAAACATGCCTGCTAGTTTTGCTGACCTCTCCTCAGCCTTCGATACGGTTAACCATGACAAAATGCAAAGAAGACTAGAAGACCGGATGGGCTTTTCTGGCACAGTCCTCCTATGGTTCAAATCCTTTCTGGAGAACCGAATACAATCATTCATGTCCAACAAGATCCTCACCCAACCTACTAGGAGTACCTCAAAGCTCTACCCCGTCTCCCACTCTATTCAATCTATATGTTGAACCTCTCACTGACATACTACAACAGGCAAGCATCTTCTACCACATGTACGCGGATGACACCCAACTTTACATCAAAATCACCTCGATGGAAGAGATAAAGTTAATGAATCTAGCTCTTAAAAAAAACTGTAAAATAAAGCAAACTTTGGTAAAATAGTCTGATGTGAGACTTGTAAAAATACAACAAAGAAGGGAAATTTTAAAGCGAGTCAAACAAGCCTGTTTGCTTTCTCAAAGCTTCCCCATGAAGGGGTCTAGATGAAGTTTAAATCCATGACTCTGTTGCTGATACTCTGTAACCCAAAACTTTACTCCTGCACAGAGAACAGTTTGATCAACAAGTGTTGAAGGGAATACCTCAATCCAACCCCACTTCATGAAAAAACTAAATTCCTTGGAGCCTCAAGATCTGATGGAGTAGATTATAGAACCAGGTATCCAGTGTCAAAAATAGAGATTCTGTATAACATTTACTTCAATTGACTGAATAAAAGTTGGTATGCAGTCTTTAGAGGGGACTATTTCAGATGTTACTTGATAGATTAAAACAAATAACAAATACTGAACTTAAAAATAAACATTCTATTAAAATCAAGGAAGCATGATTGAGATGCACAGAAACCGGGAGAGATGCAAGAACAAGCATCTCTCAAAAAGCTATCATTAAACCTTTATAGAACAAGCTACCACTGGTTCCTCTTTTCTTTACTACCTGTTACATTAGAGTTCCTGAAAAGGGTGGTAACAGTGGAACACAGACTCTATATTCCTGATTCCAGACTGCCTGGTTGGCAGTGGCGACAGAGGAGCTAAAGAAGAGAATTAGGATGGGGTGTAACATTGCATGAAGCCTCGATGAGCATTACATGTCGCAGACCCTGGTGATATTACGGTTCCTGTGCATTTAGTGGTGATTTTGTTGGGACTTGGAGATTCCTTGACTTGTTGCTCAGTTCTTTACATGGGTTAAGATCATTTGGGAGATTTTTGGGTTGGGAGGTGTACCGGTACCCCTTTTTTAGGTCTCGGCTACAGCATTGCTTTAGCAATGCTTGTTTGTCAAGATTATAGTAAGGCTTTCAAAAGTCTACCCAAACCGCAGATTGGGTACAGTTCGTGAGCCAGGCGCATGCACATCGCCAGCCACATCGCACACCATACCATTTGTCTGAGCCTCAGCATCAGATTTCAAAGGAATGCGCTCCCCCGCCACAGCAATGCCGAGAGCTTGTTTTCGAGGGTGAATATCATTGAAAAGAGGCTGGCACTTACCATGTGCGGGGGAGTTGGAGGGTGTGCAATTAGGTGCGTGGACAGATACCCCGTGTGCGCCGCTGCTTACGCCTTTGTTCTGAGACCATATGACTTCAAACATGGCCAAACAATCATCACAATGTTGGTGAAAAACACATTTAGAGTTTAGACACAAGTGACAACATACACTAAAGTCACAGGCTTCAGTTGAAATTCGCGAAACCCACGGCCCCTGACAGATTCGGAGCCCCCACCATCCATGTTTCTTTCTTCCGGTGCCTCTGCGCGCAATGGTAGCGTGCGCTGACCTCCCTGCGGTTATAGCCACCGTTCTGTTAGTAACAGTCGTTTTAAGTGCAGAAATATTTTATCACAGCTCAGGCAACCTAGGACATTGATGCCCCGTGTTTTTGTTTACAAATGTAGCATGAAAGAAACAAAGAAACCTAGTACGGAATTAGCTAGGCAGTCGGAAAAAACAGCATTTTATTATTTTTTGACCCCCCCCCTTTTTTTTTTCCTCTTTTGAAAATGAGGAATGTGGCTGTAAAAACCCGTTGTAACAACGAACAAGGGTTTTAAGGTTCTCTAGTTTACCTTAAAATCCCCACCCAGTACGTTGCAGGCACCGCTCTCCGTTGGCTATGAAGATTAATGCGCGTGCAGCGCGGACTCTAAGGCAGACTTCAGAGGACCCGTGCTTGCAGCCCCGGGCCCCGCTGGGGGTAATGAGGCTTTTGCCCAGAAGATTTATTGCTGCCGAGTGAGATGAGTGTGCTACTTGGCAGATCAAAGCGCCGGAAAAATACTCCCATCATGACTTTTACAAAGATTTACATTTTAATCTCTACTACTACCCCCGGTCAGCCCGTATAATATATTCGATTTAATAGCTAGGAGTGCCGTTTCCAGTTTCTATTTTTGTCGGCGTTTATCATTTGGCTTTATGGTAAATTATTTATTTTTGGTTTTTCTGTGATTCAAATGTGATCCTGAGGAATGGCCGAGTAGCACAGAAACTAGCATATGAACACAACATTTCACTAAAACTAGCACAGTTCATTATGATGTAGAGATTTAGGATATTGGAACTTTAGGGTGTAACTGAAGGTTTTTAGGTAAGAGGAAGAGGTATGATACATATAATACATTGAGGATGGGAGAAAGAAGGGGCGGGTGTACTGCATTGGATGGAGGCTTTGAGGTAAATATAGCAAAAAGAATATTGAATATTTATGAAAATGGCAGGTTTGGTTCTGAAATTGGCCATCTGATTACACTGGACCTCTTCAGTGCGCGAGTGTTGTCTTGGTTCGCGTGCGTTATCTGCATACTCTAATTCATCTCATTTGTATAAAGAGTGGCATGATGAGTTGGCCAAGAGCACACCATGCACCACTAGGTACTTAGAGTTAGTAGTGCTGGGAGTGAGCCACTGTTAATGGCTATATGAACAACTTCTTATGTGCAGGAACTTCTATGCAAATGTTAGGCTGCAAGTGAATAAATAAAAGAGCATATTGGTTAATAATAGTTATTTAGGGTGTTCAACCTACCGATAATATATTTCAACAATTAATCAGATACATAGCCAAAGGAGACGTTTTTAAACACATTCAAGGGAGGCAGTGACATTAAACAGCTTTCCAAGGTGAATTGTTTCAGCACAACCTTCACTTAACAGCTTTGCTCTTACCACGTCTAGCAGATGATGGTGGAGTTGTGTGATTCTTAAAACTATCGACGTCCAAGGTATCTAATTAATAATTTTCCACGATTTGCCCAGTGGTCTGACATGGGATTCTTGTAAGGATTTTAAATGAGGCTTGAGTTTCTGGTAGCCCTACACCAAAAACGCCCTCACTCTATTGCTCGCCCTCACTGTGTCTGTCTATCGCCCTCCCTGTGTCTGTCTATCGCATCATCACAGCATCACTCGGCACCACCACAACATCACTATGCGCTACCACAGCATCACTGAACGCCAAAGCATAACTCGTCGCCACCACAACATCACTCAGTGCTACCAAAGCATCAATCTGCAATCATTCAACAACAACTGGTTCAAATATGTTCGCTCAATGTTTTAAGCTTCATTACAAATGTCACAAAAAGATGTTAGTATTTCATTTCTGTTCTTGGATTTTTCGTCACAATAAAATACACTGTACATTATCTTCACAAAAGTTATTTACAAAACTTTAAGCTATTGCCATTATAAATTACAATAACTTATGTAAGTATTAATTATGTAAATTTTTTTAAAGCCATTGTTTGTAATATCAATAAATCTAAGTCACGTAAATACAACACATATTGCATTACAAATGCTATAGGTGTCACATTTGCGAAAGTTATAACTATTGGCATTGTAAATGACAAAGCACCTAATTTCGCTATTTTCAAAACAACACATAAATAAAACATTTGTCATTTACAATAACAGTAGCTCAAACTTCCCTAATGCGAGACCTATATGCATTGTAAATGCTTGTCCTTGATAACGGAAGTCCATGCTCCCTGCAGAGAGTTATATTAGATCTAACCACAAAAGATGCTTGTATTCTTGTTTTTCCTATGATGCCAACAAAAAGGATTCACGCTTAAATATTGTACCTGAGCTGTAACAGTACTTGTGTCAGACATGAACAATCTAAGAATGGCATCTGATGTCAGTGGTGTAAATCCCATAATATTCATTGACCCCATCAAACCAATGGCATGAATACGTTATTTTCTCTCTAGTAAAACTCGAACATAGATCTCATCCTCTTCCCCTTCTAAGGCCCTCGTACTAACCCCATGGTTACTCTTGCTTTCTTCTCTTATTTTAAATAGTAATGTTTTAAATTCTAGCTCAGCCTGTTCAGTCCTTAGGCTTCTATTTCCTCATTTCAATTACCACGCCTAGCTCCTGGTTGAGCTTGGGTGTCTCAGTTAGAAGTTCCAGTGTGCCAGATGGAAATCCAGGATTGTCTGAAGAATATCACCGATAACACCGAACTCAAGATTCCTTACATTACACCTCCACTCCTGTATTTAAACAAAATGGGAGGGTCCTCGCCCACTGAAGTAGGTTCTTTCAGAAGTGCCAGCCAGCCAGGTGACTACTTTCTCTATCCATAAACTTGCTAGCTCCCCTAACCTGTTAAAATAAAAATGTTTTTTTGGCTACTTGATCCTGAGAACAAATGTTTCAGTCTAAAAGTTCATGATGTTTATTACGATGTCAAACATAAGGGCGTCACTTGTGTAGTTGCCAAGCCATTATAAATTATATGTATTCACGTACATGAATGCCAGCAATTATAAATAAAGTTCTTTTTTTAAAATGGTTTGGTGGCAGAGGCTAGTGCTCCACACCTGCACTCACTAATCCTCCATCTTAGATTTGAGGAGGACTTTCTAACATTCCAAAAAGCACTTCTGACACGTACAAGTCTTCAGCCAAATCTAACTCGGATGTCTAATCTCGCCTGTGGATTTTAGAAAGAGTAAGCTTTCCTGTGTGTGAACACTATTTTTACACCATGTTGCCATCCATTGCCTCATCAGGTCAATAACTTCTAAGTCATTATTTATTCCGCTCACTTTAGGTAATATTACGATAATTATAAAAACGCAATAAGTTTGTTTTCTAACTCCAATATTAATAGAATTGTTTTTAAATAACTTCTTAAAGATATGCTACCTTAACTACAATACATTTAATGATTTGTAAAGCTTTGACGATGTAAATGACATGCTGCTTAAAACGTGTTGTAAATATAAGTCTATGTAAGTGATCCATAGTTAAGGTAACATACCACCAGTGGGTAATAATGCTATGCTTAATCCTATGTCCTCAATTTGCTGACAGTGTTTTCTGATGCCAGTATGCAAATCAGGAGAGCATGTGCACATGAATGTAGACTAAAGTGATCTGTAGGGGAATTGTAAAGGGCCAAACAAGAAAGTGTTCTTACAATTTTCTTTGCATTTGCAGTCGTTCTCTGAATACTCAAAACAAGGGCTTCTGGCCCTGGAGATCTGCTCAGATGGTATCGATGCAGGGAAGGAAAGCCATGCTCGGATTCTTGTGCGTCCTTGGACTGGCTGTCATCGTATGTACTTTGCTTGTCTACGCCCTTATCGGGGAAGGAGGAGTCTTCATCAACACAAACACCAAGAAGGTTGGCTTCCTTTCCTTCTGTCTGTGGAACGAAACCAAGGGGAAGCTCTCCTGTGAGCCTCATTTTGATGATCTGAAGAGGCATGGCATTGTCTACCCAACAGGAGTCGCTATTGGGTCAGTCTTGGGCTTCTGCTCTCTGCCCATCTATGTATTTGTTCCACTGACACTGCTTTTTGGCCAGTTGGGTCAGTCACGATCTACATGGAAGCTGGCTTTGGGGCTGTCTGCCATCACCTTCCTGAGTTTGTCTATTGGCATTGGCACATTCCTGCTGTTTGCTGGGGAACTGATTGAGGCGTCCCAGCTAGGCTATGGTTTTCTGGCCCTTATTGCAGCAGACTCCATGGTGCTGCTACAGGGAGTTGCAGCCTTTCGAATTCTGCCTTGGTTTACGGCGGAGGAGTACGTGGAGGACAAAGTTTAGATCCAAGTGCAAATTTAGAAACACTGTGTGGCACATTGCAAATGTCCTTTTACTTTCCAGGAACTTATTTGTAGGAAATTGGGTTATTGGGTGTTTGGCCTTCACTAGTTAAATGTTCATAATTATCTCTTACCGGAAACCAAGCCCCCTCCCCCCCCATTTTTGTGCTCGACTCATGGTAGCCGAGCAGTCCAAGGCGTACTCGTGGGAGGGGGTGTGGGCTACTAATCGCCTTTCACTGGCAAGCAGTAATAACACTCAATAAATAATTGTCAGTGCTTTTTATTTAGGAAAGAAATTACATCTTTTACACACACTACTAAATACTAATTGGTAACTTATAAATATCTACTTAGTCAGATGGAAAATACCTTAGATGACAGTATGAAATCACATCTGACCACGAAATGGTCCTGACCTCCGCAATCGCAGTACCCCCTCCCCCCCCTCCCCCCCCCCCACCTACACCTACACCAGGTAAGACATCACAGTATACGGGGACATCACTAAGCCAGTCTATTGGCTTTGTCAACGGGGGAACCATACTGCATGAACCATAAACCACATGTTAAAAACGACTTTTGTACGTAAATGCAATCCTCAATAACAATCATGTGTAAATGCTCTAATTAATGTTAATAAAGCATATATACTTTGACAAGTATTCACACTCAACATCATTATATCAATGAAGCATTTACAAATGAATATACTTTCAAACCATGAAAATCCAATCATGAAAACAGCCTCTTGACGCTACCTTTCTTAAACATCTTCAGGCCACAATATATGCAGCCATAAAACAAGCCCTTAGAGGGCGTTGCATCCCAGCTATCGAGCAAAAGCTTAGGAGTGCTTTAAAAACCTGGGACAATGAGTGGTCATGGTTTCCTGGATACTGTAGACATAAAGTCAGTTCTTAAATAATACTCCTGGGGGGCTGCTGTCCCTTCATCAGCCCCCCACAACACTTGCTATTCAGAAAGATATGCACAAAGGAGGACATGGGGCACTCCAGCCTAGAACAGGGACTTGCTTTTCTGCTGCGCTGGGGAGAGATGCTTTTTGTTTTCTTTGGCATGCGGCCTTGTGCTTTGCGTCTCTTTCCTGCCTCTTTCGGTTGAGGGGTGCCCAGGACCCCAATGCCTACAGAATATTGGGAGGTTAACGCAGCAGCGTGTGCACTCAATAATCAAACTTGAGGAGAATCACAGAGTGAAATCACATAATCAAATGTTTACAATGCGTGTATAAGGTGAAAGGCCCTGCACGACCTTTGAGCTGAAAACCTACAGAATATTGGGGGCAGGCGAGGGAGCCTATCCCTTGTTGTGCCGCCTGCTCCCGCGCAGTCCGCACTTCGTGTGTGACCGCAGGAGCCTGCAGCTTCTCCTTCCCTGCCCGCTCGTGCAGGCAGGAATCTCTGCTCGTAGTGACCACCTGCTCCACCCCATGGACACAGGAGCAGGCAGGGATCCCCAACCCCCCCACCCCACCTTCTTCCCCCCAGGTCCTGGCCCATTCTGGGGGTAATTTCAGAAAAGGCAACGGAACCCCATGCGTTCTGTTGTAGGAAAGGGTCAAATGTCGCCGATCTTCAAAACCCCATAACTCTGGCCTCAGACTTATCTGGACGCTCTTGGACTCCTTTTGCTCCTGGTGACTAGTTCCAGCCACCACAGGCAGTTTTAGCTGACATCCATGGTGGTGTAATCCACTGGGAGCGTGTTCTTCTGGCTCCATATTCTAGCACACACCCCAGGTCTTTGTCTCTGAGCGCAGAAGTCCAGGGTTTTTTCCCAACTAGTCCTCAGAAGGTGTAAGGGGCCAGCCTCACTTGGGCCTTGGGGATACTCAATGGTCCAGGGGTCAATTGGGGCAGAGTACGTAGTCCTTTTTGAGCATCAAGGGGTTCCTTCATTCATTCATTCATTTGTGCATGGAACCCCCCCCGAGTCCAGCAGCACGACATCACCCACCAAGAAAGAGCCCCTCCTGCCTCTCCACCCCCATTGTGCAAGAGTTTTTGATGGGGAGTGGAAGGATCCAGATGCTAGGCATCCCTGGCCAATCCTAGGAGTCATTAGTCAAATGTCCTCTGGGCCTCAGGTCCGCCCCTTGCTGACATCAAAGCCAGGGTCTTTCTCACCAAATCTCGAAAGAGGAGCTGTTTCCTGTGTTGGCTCCAGAGGTCTGGGCTCCCTCCTTTGTTTACTGGGCTTGGGCTGGCTGATCCCTGGCACAGTGTGACAGCTGATTGATTGATGTGAATCCTTCCTCCCCACCCCTTTTAATCTCAGGAGCTAAGTGAAGTACTGTTGATCGCTCGCTTTGTGTGGGCAAACCTTTGTTCTTGCTGGTGGAGAGAAATGTAATTGCTTGACACAGCAAGGTGACAAAATGCCTGAACTCTGATCCTGAACCAGAGAAATGACATTTCTAGATGACTCATTAGTGGTACAAATATATCTTTTTGGAACTTGCAAATATGATTTTCTCGCACAGGTTACACCCCATTTTCATATGTGACTGGACTTTGTAGGCCAAAGTGAAGCGAGACTGTACTCTAAGGCAGTTTCCCTCTGCATGTATAACAAGTGTCACTACAGGCAAAACAGTAAATCACACTGACTTTCCCTATTAATGTACACTAACATTATCAGGCCTACCCCAGGTCAATATCTGATCCCGCAGAGTGCCTTCTGCTCTAGGGTACCTGTGCGCAGTTACTGGGTGATGCATGTCAGTCACACATGTTCACAAGTGCCCCATAGCCATGCTGCATTGCAGAGGCCTTATCTTAAAAGGCGGACTCTGGCGGTCAGCACACACAATTCATTTGCAATGTTATTACCATGGGTGAGACGTGTATTGAGACTTGACCACCGTAAAAAGTCTAAAACAAGGCGATGCAAAAATTTAGCGGTACTGAAAATATGAAATTGGCGGATCCCAATTGCAACATTATTCTTAGTCTAAAGTAAAATAAAAGCTCTTGACCCATTTCCCCAAGAAATTTGAACATATGGTTTTGATATATTTGGTTCCTCTATGCACTGGGCGTTTCAGGCTAATGCAAAAGCACAGACCTACCAAGAGGTGGTCCCACTAGCCTTGTTTGGTTTCTGTAACTGTGATTTGAAGACCCTGCTGAATGAAATGTAAGGATTTCATTAATACGAATAAAGTAAACGAGGGCAGTAAGTTTATAATCGGTTTAGTGCCCAAAAAGAACTTTAGGCAGATTTGTGGGCACTGAATGGGATCTACACTTCTAGTGCTGTTATACTTCAGTCTTTTCACTTCCCTGTGTATCTTGGTGAATGAATATTACCCTTAACGTGTTACTATTTTTCATGACTTTTTCCTCCCATTCAACTAGTATCATTTTTATGTTTTGGTCTCCTGACTGGTGTAGGTCTTAAAGCATTCTTGGGGTTATGTTGTTCTTTATGACCTTCATTTGTGTGATTGGCTAAGTACTTAGTAGCTAGAGGCCCCCCAAGTAATGGTGCCTGTTGGGCCACTTGTGCTCTTCTCACGACTCTAAAATTTAGCTTTTCATCTGTGTTTCTTCCTCTAGACAATGCCTAATTTGTCTTCGTAGATGGCATTTTGTATTCCAGTATCCACGAAGTGATTTTTAAAGATAAGACTATTCAAATTATTGAGTTCCGTCACCAAGGCACAGCCACTTTTGGGATGAATACAGTCCACCTGCCTGGTAATGGCTAATACATTTGCTTGAAACAGCGTTATGATAGACACTGGCATTCCTGTGTGTCTGGTAAGATTGATGGCAGTGCTGCGTTCCGTAAAATAGAATTTAATAAACAAAATTGGTGACATTAAATATTGATTGAATTTTATATTCGCATTAGTCTGCAAATATGTTATTGATAATTGTCACGTTTCAGCACATCCGCACTTTATATTTTTATTTTCTTTGTCCGATATATGCAACATTGCTTTTTATATGTATACAACATTGAATTTATCTGAAATGCACGTATTTAAAATAAAGATAAATTACAATCAGATAAATAAAGTGCTCCACACCTCAAAATGTTTTTTAGTTTGATTTGTGAATTTCTCCATGGAAATCTGCCATCTAAGAAGGTCGTACATTATACACATTTGTATAGTGACTTGTCCAATTGTCCCTTTATAACCTAGTCTGAATTCATTTCTATAACCTCGTCTGACCCCATTCTATATACAGGTTATTTATCTTGAAAAGCAGATTTAGTATGGGGCAGCTGCAGCTATGGGGTATCGCTCGGTGCAAAGAGATTGTAATATTTTCATGTCAGATTCAGTCAAACAGCTATGCACCACTATGACCTTGAGTTTGCATGACAATTCACTGAGGTGCAAAATCATCCTTGGTGCAATAACCAGGGACCCCACTCGGCAAGTCTGGGCATTAAGCTTGCCTCATCTCTACAACGGCCCCCCACAGACGCCGGGGATGCCTGGCTCCACCTTGGAGATACCCAGAAGGGACCATCTCACAGGGAAAGCCAGGACGGGTTCCCCAGCAGTCTTCAGCGGCAGGACGCTTACGGGCAGCAGTGCGCTTTACAAATCCAGCACATTTACATTTACATTTTACATAGCAATGTGAGCATTGAAAAGCTTTATAAGCATGAAAAGCAATAATGAGCAAAATCATTTAGGTTCAAAGGTCACTTTTAGGTGCAAAGTAATCAGAATTGTGGTATCACATGTAGGAGCAAAATTATATTCGATGCAAATTCATCATTGGTGCAACTCAAGCAGAAGTGCCTTAGGTGCAAAAACATATTTAAGAGGAAAAATAACGATTATGTGCACAAACCTACGGGTCCAAATTCACCCCTTGTGCAAAGACAACAAGTGTGTGGTATTATATTTAGGTGCAAAATAACTTCGCACCGAGAGAAAATGTGGTAAGAGGTCACATTAGATGTAAATGGTCTGCATTGCTCCTGTTTGGTTCACAGGAATATTAAGGTGCTAAATCCTATTCGTGTGCAAACTTGCGTTTAGGTGGAAAATCACTATGGATGCAAAGTAAACTGCACCGTGGGATCACATTAAGGTGCAAAATCACAACAAGGTGCAAACATATCCTTTATGTAGCATTAGGAGGAACGTGGATTTACCACATCTAGGAACAAAACATGTTGCTGCAAAATGACATTTAGGTTAATTTAATTGGTGTACAAATGATTTGCAGTAACAGTTTTATCATTAGTGTTATGAAAATGTATTTGGATCAGCACATAATGCATATATTTTGAGAAGGAGCATTTTCCATGCATTATAATGACTAGTGATCGACAGACACTGAATGGTTGTGTCCGCTTCCAAAAACTGTCAGAACTGGTGTCTCCAGGGGATCTTGTCTTTTGGGGCTTTCTTCATATTTTTTTTTTCTTTTTTCAGTTTGTGTGGAACAGTATTACCCCAAACGTTTCTTCTATGCTGCGATTGAAGCTGTTTGCATACGCCTGTGATTTTCAGAGCTTGCCAATATTATTAACACAGTGCACTTAGTAGTGAAAATATTCTGGGTTCACACAACAGACTAGCTGATTCCATCTGCTACAGCAGGTACTGAACGAGAGACATTTTTAGGACTATAAGTTCCAGAATACCAAGTACCAGGAAACTTGACAGCTCTGACTAATGCAAGAAACTTGTAGAAGTCTTGTTGTTTATGCTTCATTACATTCGCTTGCGTATCATAAGAATGTCTTCAGTCAGTCAGTCAGCCAGAGAGGATGTAGGACTCCGGGGCAAGGATGCTCATCTAACCAAGAAGAGAATATAAGTTTAGTAAAGCGGGAGGTGAACAGAGACCTCCTCAGTAAGATAGAACAGACAATTATACCAGGTGTTTTGACAGAAATGTTTTGAACTAGAAGGACTTGAACAAGTAATCCCCAGAGACAGATGCTGCCCTAAATCCTCAGGTACAGCTTGGCGAGTACCTCCAATTATATCACTGATCCCACTAGGGAAATTGCAATTTGAACCCAAATAACTGAGAAGGTTCACATACCTGTTCTATAAACTTGGTGCGCATACATGAAAATAAATACAATTCATGTGTCCCTAGGGTTTAAAACCGTGAGGCTTGCATGTCTCGATAACATGATATAAAAGGGCTGATACTATTATCATAGTGAATCCTCACATTATTTCTTCAGCTAAAAGAGGAAGCGCGTTCTTCCTTTTTATGGTTCTGGCTAAAGATCGCTTTAGCTGTCTGGGGCTTAGATGGCATTTTGCGAATGGTTATATTTTTCATGTTCCTATTTTCCATATGGTGTTAATTGTTTCTTTAATTCATTTTGCGTTTTTATTCTATACTTGTGTGATCTTAAATGAGAGTTTCTGACTTTTATTTGTGCTTTTCTTATTGTTTTAATCCCCGTGTCGGGACTGGAGTGAAAGCTTGACCAAACCCGGTGAGTGAGGTCAGCACTGAAAACAAGAAACCTCAAAAGTCCAGCAATAAGCCACTAAATAGCAGCAATTTTAAAACGTACCATTAGAGGACAGCAGAAGAATTGTAATGAGTGAAGCCAGTTTTACATAGACAATCAAGTGGTGTCTCCATCACTTTTTTTTTAAATATCCCATTTGAAAAATCAAATTTCAAGAAGGCATGAAATGCCACACAACGCAGCGAGACAACATGCTGTGCGGCGTCAAGTGAGCGGCACATTGACTAATCTAATGTGCATTTCTGCTCTTTCTGCAATGGTGCACACCGTACTGCCTCGTGCCAATGCAGGCACCCTTCTGTCATGATGCAAGGGTGCCTGCATTTCAGATTTTTTTTTGTGCAGGAAGACACAGCTTCCTCAGAGGTATTTATCTCTTTCTATGTGTGCTACAGAATACAGCACATGTAGAAACAGGAAATAACAAGGATAAATAAGCATATTTCTCCTCGTTACACCTCTGTTAGGAAGGTGTAGCATTTTGCCACATTCCTAGTTTACTAGTCCTAGTAAATCTGGGAGTGTGCCACAATCCATGGTTGAATGCATGGGAACACCCACGTTCCACCCATGGAATGCCTTCCCAACACAGAGTAACGCAAGGCAGCGACTTGTGCTGCCTTGCATCACCCTGGATTTAATAAGCCACACAAAGTGTCTTTGCATGGGTTAACCAGTCTCGCTTAAGCCCTTGTGTGATGCAATGGCATTGTAGGGGCTTTGTAAATCTGGGCCTCAGTTTTTGTCTCGAGCGATGCTCTTCACAGCAGTGCGGTCTCCAGTTTAGAGCAACCCCACACCCACACAGGTGTCAGCTCTCTGCATTGGACAGTGATCAGGAAGAGTGACAAAGTGCGGTTCCCCTTCTAATCGACCTTTGCACCCAGACAAAGCTACGGCATTCCCACCCTTCACCCCTGCCATCCACCAAATGGCAGTTTCAGGAAGCCCCAGCAGCCCTCTGTATAGGAAGAAACTTAATCAAATTTCTAAGGGGAAGCCTGTCTCCTGCTTCCCCACTTCACTGTCAGGGTTCCCTCCCTACATCTCAGGAATGTCCGCATTATATTGCCACTGTCTGTGAAAGCACCCTCCCTTCCATCCTGTGCACATGAATAAGCTAGTGGCTTCCAAAATGGAATGCACAAGCCTGTGCCCCTTTGGACTTGGGCACTCATTCACTGCATACCAACCACACTAGCATAAGTCTAGGAACACAGGATTTCAGCACTAGAATTCTACGTTCATAGTGAGCCGCAGAACTTTGAGTGAATGAGATAGTGGGTTCATGTTCTCCTGATCCAGTAAACAGCCAGGTCAGACTATAGTTACTACAAAACACAGCATGCAGCCACCACAGTGTTACACGTGTGAAAACTGTGATCGATACACACGTACTGCAGTCACATTGAGGGCTTGCTTGCTGGTCTATCTAGGTTCAGGACACTAAGGGCCATATTTACAAGCCCCTATCATCACAGGAATGTCACTTTTTGCGACGTTCCTGTGGCGATCAACTGTTAGCCTTATTTACAAGGTGACGTTAAGCTTAACGTCACCTTGTAAATAAGGCCCCCTTTCATGCTACACTTAGTGTGAAAGGGGTGGGAAATGGGTGTTGTGGTGTGCATTCCACTGCAACACCCATTGGTTTTTGACGCTGTCCCATATTTACAAGGGTGACATAAATATGCGGCAGCACCACAATTCAAACCAGGGAAAACCTGGTCTTAACATGGTGAAACGAGGAGAAGTGTTTAATTTCTCCTAGTTTTTGCTGTTTCCATGTGTGCTGCATTCTGCATAGAGACAATTTTGGCCATGCACAGATCGTAAATGGCTTTGTGAATTTGGCTGGCCGACTTGGTGTTCTAAAGTTGTTTTTCTCTCACCTCAATAGTCGTATCTGTTCTGTAGGGAAGAGATCATAATGGCAAAGGAAAGCAGAATGCCTTGAAGAGCAGGGCTGGACTGGCCGTAATGGGCAGTGGGAGTTTTCCTGGTGGGCCCGAAAGGTGGGGGCCAGTGGGGGGTGTTTTTGTTACTGGGGGCTGGTTTTACAGCAGTGCTACAAAAGCGGCCCCCTTTAACAAAAGCGCAACAGCAGTGTTTTCCACCAGCACCCCCAACCCTCCTCCAAACCACCCTGGGAGCAAGTCCCAGTCCTGCCCTAAAGAAGCGATGTGCCACTGAAACTTTTTGCTAAATTGTCAGTAATTCAAATCTCCGCTACTACTCATCTGCTATTTACATTTGTGCAAAGGAGTGGTACACAGTGAGAACTGGCCACAAGGGTTGAGGTGCACAAACTTTCTCTCCTACTGGTTTGGACCCAGTCTTAAAAATCAAAATTACCCCTCTCTAACCAATGACAAAAGCTCCACTGTCGCCGCATTATGGCAAGTGTGTTCTTTTTGTGGTAATAGAATCTTTCTCTTACTCATAAGGGAATTACTCTTGCAGACAGTCTGGAGACAGGGCACACATCTACCCTGTCTCTTCATTGCCTGCCAACCACCTTTATTGCACTTTACCCGATGAGTGTGAGATGCAATCCTATGAAAGGTTAAAACTGAAGGTTTCTTTTTGGTGATATGAGCCATAAGCATGTCATCCAAAATAAACCTGAAACTGGTAGATGTGTTTTATCTGAGGACTCCTTTTGACCTCTCACCTATCTTCACCTCCAGCAAACATATCTCCTTCAGTCACACCACAGCTCTCTATTGGACGGACCACAGCTGCGTACACTTTATCTACAATAAGACCACAACTCACAACCATCCTCAACCTACTTTGCTAAGAAACTGGAACAAAATCACCATCGACCAGATCTACTCATCGCTTCTTCAAAACCCCCCTGCCCACTCCTCAGACCCCGACCAATCAGCCACTAACCTCACCCAATGGCTATCCAACAGCGCCGACATCCTAGCACCGTTAAAAAAACGTCAAATCAAACTAGGCAGCAACTACGCCTCCTGGTTCAACGATGATCTTAAGAAATCGAAAAAACTCTGTCGCACCCTCGAAGGCCTGGAAAAAAGACCCCAACACCAGCACCAGAGACGCCTTCAAAAACGCCACCCGCATACACCATCAACTAATCCGGTCTGCCAAAAAAGCCGCATTCAAAGACCGACTTGACAACAACGCCCACAACAGTAAGGAATTATTCAACATCGTCAAAGAATTTACCAACCCCTCAGCCAACTCCAACGACATCACCCCCTCTCAAGCCCTCTGCGACTCCCTAGCTTCGTTCTTCCACAACAAAATCGCAGACATCCACAACCGCTTCGACAACCGACCCGGAGACCAACCCACCCAACCATCTGCTGGACCTTCACCCCCCTTAAACATCCTTAATGACTGGAACCCTATCTCCACTGAGGACACCATCCGCCTGATGAACTCCATCCACTCAGGATCCCCCACAGACTCATACCCTCACCACATCTTCAACAAAGCAGACTCCATCATAGCACCACACCTCCGAGACGTCATCAACTGCTCCCTCAACTCCGCCACCTTCCCGGAAAGCTGGAAACACGCTGAACTCAGCGCCCTTCTGAAAAAACCCACAGCGGACCCCACCGAACTCAAAAACTACCGTCCCATCTCGCTCCTTCCATTCCCGGCCAAAGTCATCGAGAAAGCTGTCAACAACCAGCTCGCCGCCTTCCTCGAAGCCAACAAATCCCTCGAGTCCTCACAGTCCGGCTTCCGAGCAAAACACAGCACGGAGACCGCCCTCATCGCAGCCACAGACGACATTCGAACTCTACTGGACAATGGAGACAGTCGCCCTCATCCTCCTCGACCTCTCCGCAACCTTCGACACAGTCTGCCATAGCACCCTTCTACAGCGCCTCAGAAACATCGGAATCCAAGGAAAACCACTAGAATGGATCACCTCATTCCTCACCGGAAGAACCCAGAGAGTCCGCCTCCCACCATTCAAGTCAGAGGCCACTGAAGTCATCTGCGGCGTGCCACAAGGATCTTCACTCAGCCCCACCCTCTTCAACGTATACATGAGCCCCCTCGCGGCCATCGCACGCCAACACAACCTCAACATCATCTCCTACGCTGACGACACTCAACTGATTCTCTCCCTCACCAAAGACCCTAACACCGCCAAAACCAACCTACATGAAGGAATGAAAGAAGTGGCCGAGTGGATGAAGCACAGCCGTCTGAAACTAAACTCAGACAAAACAGAAGTCCTTATCTTAGGTACCTCCCCCTCCTCCTGGGATGACTCTTGGTGGCCAGAGGCCCTTGGAAAAGCACCCATCCCGACGGACCACGCACGGAACCTGGGCGTCATCCTGGACTCCTCACTCTCGATGAACAGACAAGTCAACGCCGTCAGTGGCGTAACGAAACTTGAGGGGGCCCCCCTGCAAACTACATGAAGGGGGCCCCCCTCCCATCTTCCGTGCCAGTCTAGAGCTCTCAGGCCAGCGACCCGCCGTACTGCGGGGGATGCGGGGCTATTGTTACACCACTGTAACTAATCCAGCCGTTATAAGTAACACTGGATGGTGGAGTCAAAGGTTGGGCTTAGTCTGCCAGTAGGTTATAATAGGTGGTGGTTCATTCATTACAGGGTCATCAGTACGCCAGGGAAGTTTGCCCAATTCTAGGTGGGTTTTCTGATGCAGACTCCTGTCATGATATACAACATCGGGCCCACTCATCGTTTAGTTTTGACAAAAGTGCATTCACTACTCCTTTTCATTTCCGTTTTAAAACATTAGACAATGCGACAATGCAGTATTTCAAAAGCAGATGTAACTACAAAGAGCACATTTTGATAATACATTTTTATTAATAGACAATAGCAATCTTAAGAGGCATTGCATAGCTTCATACACGCCGTGACCCCAATTCCATCACAGTCTCTCTCTCAGTGAGTCAGTCTCTCTCTCTCTGTCAGTCAGTCTCTCTCAGTCAGTCAGTCTGTCAGTCAGCCAGTCTGCCAGTCTCTCTCTCTTTCTGTCAGTCTGTCAGTCAGTCAGTCTCTCTCTCTCTGTCAGTCAGTCTCTCTCTCTCTCTCTCTCTCTCTGTCAGTTTCTCAGCCAGTCAGTCTCTCAGTCAGTCAGTCTTCAGTCTCTGAGTCAGTCAGTCTCCACTCTCTTTCCAATCTCTCTCAACTCTGTCAACTCTATCTCTACTCTCTCTCCACTCTCTCTCCACTGTCTCTCCACTTTCTCTCTCTCTCTATTCTCTCTCCACTCTCTCACTCTCCCTCTCTCTCTCTCTCCACTCTCTCTCCACTGTCTCCCTCCACTCTCTCTCCACTCTATTCTCTCTCTCCACTGTCTCCCTCCACTCTATCTCTCCACTCTCTCTCCACTCTCTATTCACTCTCTCTCCCTCCACTCTCTCTCTCCACTGTCTCTCTCTACTCTCTCCACACTCTCTCTCCTCTCTCTCCCTCCACTCTCTTTCTACTCTCTCGCCATTCTCTCTCCACTGTCTTTCTCTACTCTCTCTCTACTCTCTCTCTTTCCACTCTCTCCCTCTCCACTCTCTCCACTCTCTCTCCACTGTCTCCCTACACTCTCCCTCTCCACTCTCTCTCCAATGTCTCTCTCTCCACTGTCTCTCTCCACCCTCTTTCTCTACTCTCTCTCCCTCTCCATTGTCTCTCTCAACTCTCTGTACACTCTATCTCTCTCCACTCTCTCTCTCTCCACTCTCTCTAAACTCTCTCTCTCACTCCACTCTATCTCCCACTCTCTCTCACAAAGTAGTGTGTGTTGCCATGGGCGTACGCAGAAATATTTCTGAGGGGGGGGGGCACATTTTTAACTTCTTTACCATCCCCCTTGCACCCTTCTTCCCTCTGCCTTGCACCCTTCTCCCCCTTCCCCTTGCACCCTTCTCCCCCTCCGCCTTGAACCCTTTTCTACCTTGCACCATTCTCCCCTCTGCCTTGCACCATTCTCCCCTCTGCCATGCACCCTTCTCCCCTCCCCTTGCACTCTTCTCCCCTCTGCCGTGCACCCTTCTCCTCTCTACCTTGCACCCTTCTCCCATCTGCCTGGCACCCTTCTCCCATCTGCCTGGCACCCTTCTCCCATCTGCCTTGCACCCTTCTCCCATCTGCCTTGCACCCTTCTCCCCTCCCCCTCCCCCTTGCACTCTACTCTCCTCTGCCTTGCACCCTTCTCCTCTCTACCTTGCACCCTTCTCTCCTCTGCCTTGCACCCTTCTCCCCTCCACCTTGTGCCCTTCTCCACTCTGCCTTGCACCCTTCTCCTCTCTACCTTGCACCCTTTTCCCGTTTGCCTTGCACCCATCTCCTGTCCGCCGTGCACCCTTCTCTCCTCCGCCTTGCACCCTTCTCCCCTCCACCTTGCACCCTTCTCCCCTCCGCCTTGTACCCTTCTCCTCTCTGCCTTGCACCCTTCTCCTCTCTACCTTGCACCCTTCTCCCCTCCCCCTTGCACCCTTCTCACAAGACCTGGAACCCATCTCCTCTCTGCCTTGCACTCATCTCCTCTCTACCTTGCACCCTTCTCTTCCCCCCTTACAAACCCCCCTGCGGACGCCCACATGGTGAGTGCTAACAAGAGTGCTTACCTGAGGGCACCATTTTGCTGCCTCATCCCTTCTCATATGAGCTTTGCCCTTGAGAATGCTGACAGTCTGACTCTGAGGGCCCCCACTCCCAAAGGGGATACCGACTCAAGACATACTCCACCTTTCTCACAGTTTAAATTCAGAGAAACAATATACTGATGTTATAGAGGCACATTCACTAAAGAATACAAACTTTTCACACCACTCTCACCAGAAAGCTCGAAAATATCCAACCCAAAGATTTCCTATAGGAATCAAGCTATTGTTTAAAATACTTCACAGTGGTGAGCTACAGCTAAACGTGCGGTGTTACATGACAACCAAAGTTGTGAAATAGAACTACAATATTTGACAACATTGAGAAGATAGGATCTTGAAACCATTAATTCAAAACCTAGTCTTGCAAGTGTGTGGGACAGCGTGTTACCCGTCAGCCCATTCTTCCTTAGGAAATGGCAACCAGTTCATGAATAACATGCATATTTGCATCCATACTCTTGTCATGAGTGTGGTATGTGCCTTCAAAACCTGTCGGAAGAACACCATCTCCATTTCCCTCTCTCAACTAGGTAGACCTGACCTCATGACTTGTTCTGCGTCCTAATTGCTCTGTGCTGCCTCCTGCTCGGGCCCCCACCCCATCCTCCTTCTGGGCCTTGCTAGCTCTGACTGAAGAGAAACATTGCAACTTGTTACTTTGTTTCTCTTCAGTCAGAGGAAGGGGGCGAGGGGCTCGGAGCAGGCTGCAGACAGCCTGCACCTGTTTTAGAGGGAGAGAGGCTTGCTTCAGCGCAAGCCTCTCTCACAGCTCTCTGAACTGCTGAGGGGCCCGGGGCCCCCTTCATTTACTGAAGAGAGTGGGGGCCCCCCCGCACTGCGGGGCCTGCGTGGGTGTTTGTTACGCCCCTGAACGCCGTTTCAACATCTTGCTTCAACATTCTCCGCATGCTCAAAAAAACATTTCGCTGGATCCCCACCGAAACCAGAAAAACGGTCACCCATACACTGGTTACAAGCCGCCTGGACTACGGAAACACCCTTTACGCCGGTATCACCGCAAAACTCCAGAAAAAACTCCAACGCATCCAGAACGCATCAGCCAGACTCATACTAGACATCCCGCGTAAAGACCACATCTCTAGTCACCTGAAAAACCTCCACTGGCTTCCCGTCAATAAGAGGATCACTTTCCGCCTCCTAACCCACGCACACAAAGCACTTTACGAACTTGGACCCGAATGTCTCAACACACGACTTTCCTTCTATACCCCCTCCCGCCAGCTTCGTTCCTCCAACCAAGCCCTTGCTACCGTACCTCGCATCAACAAAACCACCATGGGAGGTAGATCCTTCTCCTACCTCGCAGCTAAAACCTGGAACTCACTCCCCACTCACCTTTGTCTCACTCAGAACCACCTAGCATTCAGAAAGCAACTTAAAACTTGGATATTCGTCAAGTAATTCCCCACCCTCTTCAAGCGCCTTGAGACCCTACGGGTATGTAGCGCGCTATACAAATCTTTTGACTTGACTTGACTACACTCTTCGAGGAATATAGGCAGACCACTAGCATTCTTCGACTTACAAAGCACCTCTGCAAAGAGCAGCGCTACTTGGTAGTCTAATGTAGTCTTTTGCCTTGGTCGTCCAAATGGCTTCCACCTTGTATGGTGCTGCTATTTACTGCAGCCGACGTCAAAGAGTCTGTAGCTTATTCTGCAGAAATATTTTCTCTTTATGTCAAGTAGTACTCAATGAAAAAGCAAAGGCTGTCCCACATCCAGCATCTTCCCAGTGAAGACGCGAAACCGTTGAGTCTCAGGAATTCACACTTTGGCTGCAAACCTTCTCACTGTCTGCTTCCATGACCTGATCATGCTGGAGTTGTTTTCTGGCCAGAGTATCATGGTTCATCACCTTTCACCCTCTGATCTAAACCTCCCTGAGTAGAAGCCTGTGCTATGGTTAACATGGCTATTGCATCTTATGCTGGGTATAATTGCGCAGGGGCGAAAGCTAGAACTGCATGGGTCAAAATACACCTTCGTTGGCAAGGTGATTCCCTGTCACCCTATGGGCGTCTGCAGTAGGGCAATTCTCTTCTTTTTTTTTTTTGTAAAACAGTTTTTATTGCAGATTCCAAAATTCACATTATAGTGTATACACAGTTTTGTTTGCGCGGGACCTTAACGTTCACAATGGTACCAAATAGAATGTACACAGCCTTTTAACCCGCATCCCTGAGGCCGGGTGGCAACGATTGCAATCAGCACATTTCCACATTACTCAGTGGTGGCTTATTCAGTGGTCAACCGCCTTCTGCTTTTAACTTTTTTTAAACCAAACCCTCCCCTCTAGTATCTCAACAGTGTGTACTGCGATTCCTGGTGTCGTTGGGGTGTTGTATCTCCCTCCCCTCCCCCTCACTCCCCCCCTACCCTCCCCTTCGGTGTTCTGCGGTGTCCAGTGCCTGTGTTCGGTAGAAGTGCATTGAAGTATGTGGGCTAGCTACGGAGTGTAGAGTAAATCATGGAGTGTGTGTGTCCGTGGTAGGTGCCGGGATCGGCATTGCCTCCCCTTGGACCCCGGGGTCATCTATGTCCTCTTCTTCCTCACTCTCCACTGCATCGTCCCTGAGAGCCTGGACCAAGATTTCCCATGCCAGCGCCGTTTCCTGAGCTTTCTCGTCTGACCCTCGACGCGCCAACTGGTATCTGATTGTGCTTTCTGCTGCCGCCCATTTCTGGAATTCGGCCAGCCATTTCCGGTGTGTTGGCGCCGTCTTTGATTTCCATCCCCTGGTAAGTTCCCTCTTTGCGATAAGTAGGCCCATGTCTATGAATTTGCTCGTCAGTTTAGTATTGCGTGTGTGTGGGAACCAGTGTAAGATTGTAGTCGCACTGTCATATTGCAGGTCCCTGTCTGTGGCTTCGTTCAAGGTGTCGCCCACTTCCCTCCAGAAGTCCTGTAGGTACGGACAGCCCCGCAGCATGTGCAGTAAGTCCGCGCCTAATAGCGCACATCTGGGGCACGCTGCGTCTTCTGCGCCAAAGTATTGTGATATTTTCTGTGGGGTAAGGTAGGCCCTATGAAGTATGTAGAGGTGTATTAATTGGAAGCGGGCGTTTCTGGTGCTTTTCCTGGCCCTCTGAACCAGTTGAGCCCACGTAGTGTCCGGGATTTCCTTCTGCAGGTCCGTCTCCCATTGGGTTTTAAGTCGCGTCAGGGGTTGTAGATTAGCCTCGAGTAGTCTAGAGTGTAGACATGTGACTGCCTTAATCGTTCCCGCAGCCATCATCGTGTATTGGCATGCAGGTGATGTTGGAGGTTCAAGCAGCCCTTCCCCCCAGTGCGCCTGGATCACGCGCACCACGGCCGCATGCAGAAGATAATCACCCCTAGGAAGGTCGTACTGTTCCTGCAAGGCCTGGTAAGGCATGAGCACCCCATCAGAGTATAGGTCCCCCACCACTTGCAGGCCAGCCTCCTCCCAGTTCTGGAGGTTCGACCAGTCACCGCCGTGCGGAAACGCTGTCAACATACCTAGTGGGATCTCAGGCGCATATGGATGACCCGGACCCGCTCGCCTCTGCATGCGATTCCAACAGAGCCTCGGCGTCCGTTCCTCCTGGGATAATCCCCGAAGTATGAGTTTCTGTTGTAGGGTAATATACGCCAGTACATGGCGGGGGGTGCTAGTGTCCCTCTCCTGTTCCGGGCCCCGGTATACCCTTGCTACCTCCTGTGTGAAAAACTGCAGCTGGGCAGCTAAATAATAGAGTTCAAAATCCGGAACCGCGAGGCCGCCCTCGTTCTTCGGGCGGGTCAGGGTCGCCAAAGCTATCCTCCTCCGACCAGTACCCCACAGAAAGGACACCATCTGTGATTTCAGGCGACGAAAGATGCTTCCCGGTATCCACACTGGGAGAGTCCTAAAGAAATATAACAACCGCGGTAGGGCTATCATTTTAAGCAGGGATACCCGACCTGTCACGGACAGCGGAAGAGTGGCCCAAAAGGCCATATTTCCTTGTAACGTACGGACACAGCGGCCGACGTTGCCTTCCAGCAGGTCAGCGGGTTCATGGTAGACGTGTACCCCTAAATAAGGGAGGCAGTCCGGCTCCCAACGGAGTTTGGGGTGGGCCCAGGGACATCGCTCCGCTTTCCGGAGTGGGAAGAGGCACGTCTTTGCCCAATTCACTTTCAGGCCTGAGACCTCTCCGAATCGCGCCAAGAGGCGCTCCGCCCCCTCCACCGCTTCCTCTGCATTGTCCAAGAACAGCAGGAGGTCGTCTGCGTACAACGATATGTAGTGGTGGGTCCTGCCAACTTCCAGCCCCTGGTAATACTCTCCTCTCCGGGCCAGCGCTGCCAACGGTTCCATCGCGAGGGCAAATAAGAGGGGGGAGAGTGCACACCCCTGCCTAGTACCCTTATGCACTGCATAGTGATCTGATATCAGCGCTCCTACCCGCACCCTAGCTCCAACCGACGCATAGAGCACTTTCGTCCATCGCACATATCCCTCACCTATACCAAAACTGTGCAGCACCTTGTACAGGTAGCACCAATCCAGGCTATCAAAGGCCTTCTCTATGTCGATCGCCATGACCATAGGGGCTCTGGCGAGCGGTGGAGGGTCCGCCACAAGCCTCAGCAACCTGCGGATATTGTGTGACGTGTTTCTGGTGGGTATGAAGCCTGACTGGTCCTTGTGAATCAAGTCCTGCATGTGGGACACCAATCTGGCGGCTAATATAGTACTTAGTATTTTATAATCTGTCGTCAGCATCGACAAAGGTCGGTACGACGCCGGATCAGTGCCGTCCCTACGCGGTTTCAGTAAGGGGACCATAATCGCCTCGCGCATCGAGCGGGGCAACTCCCCCCTCTCATTCGCCTCGCGGTATACGAGCTGGAGGCGTGGTGCTAGGATATCTATATATTTTCCATAAAATTCCACTGGTAGTCCATCTACACCCGGTGTCTTGTTGCGTGCCATTCTTTTAATGGCCCCTCTAATCTCCGCTAGTTCAATCGGGCCCCCGAGGGCCTCTGCCTGTTCTTGCTCGAGGTGTGGCAGTTGGGTCTCCGACAGCAAGGCGTCAGTCATCTCGGCTCGGTCCACTAGCTCTCTCCCATATAACCTTTCATAATATGTTGTGAAACAACGCAATATATCCGGTTGGGAGGTGGATGAAGTGCCATCCGCATTCACCATGGATAGTATCGGAGCTGCGCCCCTACTGGGGTTAGCCAGCCAGGCCAGGAGCGTCCCCGTTTTGTCCCCCTCCGCAAGCGCCTTAGTTAGGTACGTTTTGTAATCAAAACTACGGAGGCGCTCCACCACTGCAGCCACCGCCTCTCGCGCAGCGCATACCCTGTCCTGCAAATCAGGGCGGTTGGGCCTCAGTTTCTCTACCACTCGCAGAGTTCGCTCAGCCTTGTCCAGGTCATCTACTAGCGTCCGCCGCGCACCCGCAAACTTCCCTATACAGTGCCCCCTCACCACTACCTTCAACGCGTCCCATTCCATGGCCCTGGAAGAGGCAGTTCCCTCGTTCTCCATGAAGTATTGGGAGATCCTCTCCTCCAACGCTCCGCTGAACGGTGGGTCATCTAGCGTGTCTGGACGAAGCCGCCATGTCGGGATTGGTGAGACCTCGTCCATCCAGGCCAGCGTGAGGAGCAAGGGGTTGTGGTCCGATATCGTTCGTGCCAGGTATTCCGTTCGGGCCACCGACGGTAATACCGAGCGGGAGCACAGGAACGCATCTATGCGGACATGAAGGTCGTGTATACCCGAGTGGAAGGAGTAATCCCTCTCAGTCGGGTGTTGTGCACGCCAAGCGTCTGTCAGGTCCCACCGCCCCTGCCAAGTAGATCTGTGTTTCGCTAGTCTGTGTACCGGAGATGCCTGCAGTGGTGGATGTGATCTGTCTAAGGTGGTATCCTCGATAGAGTTGAAGTCCCCCCCCATCAGTACCGGCCCAGTTAAATAAGAGGCCAACAGCCTGGATAACCTGGTAAAGTATGAAGCCTGCTCTACGTTCGGTGCATAGGCACTACAAAGGACTATCTGGCGACCCCTGAGTAACCCCTCAACTGCCACATATCTCCCATCTGGGTCTACAGTGTGCCTAGTGAACTGGAAGGGAACCCCCGCCCGGATCCAGATTAGTGTCCCTCTAGCAAACCCCGAGTATGTGGTGTGAAACAGGTGACCTCTCCATCTCCGCTGCAGAGCAGCCCCCTCCTTTTTGGTTAAATGGGTCTCCTGCAAAAAGGCAATGTGTACCCCTCTACGAACTAGGTGGGAATGTATCTTATGCCTCCTCGTCATCGAATTCAGTCCCCGCACATTCCAGGACACACATTTCAGTGAACCCATATTAGCCATCGCCCCAACATAGTCGTTGCAGTCCAATAACAGTTCGCATCCGGACACCTGACACCATCCCGCCCCTCCCCATCCCCAACGCCCCCCCCCCCCTTCCCCCCCACCCCGAACCCCACCTCGGGTCTCCCCAACTACCCCAGGCCCTCCCACCCCCAGAATAGGACCCAACTGCAAAGTAGTCACTCCCATCCAAACCTGTGAGCAAACGTGCCCACGAAACTGTTTAGTCCGTAGTAAACACCACGGAGGCCTTATGGGCCCTGTGGCACGTGAACTGGCTACTGACCCTTACCAAACCCGTCCCCCAACCCCTTGCCCAATAGTACTCAATGTGACTCGTAAAAGAAAAATCTTACAGTGGTCTGTCCCAGTGTTCGTGGAGGCATCGCCTTCAAAGTCATACCTCACCACTTTCGTGGACAGCTATCAGGGTCCGATGATCTCTCCCGAAGTTTGCGGCGTGACCTTCGGGCCCCTGGCGCCCTCCAACCCCGACAATTCAGTGTCCGAGCCCGTAGCCAGGGCCTCCGAGGCCGAGTCCCTTGTCGATAGGGCCGGCGCCGTTCCCGACACCTCTTTCACCGCCAGTAGTGCCGCCTTCCGTTCTTCCTCTGTCTGCGAGGTCGTTGGCCTCCTGGGCCCTCTGCCACGGTTACGAAGCCGACGTGATCGCCTGATTGAGTGGTTCTGGTACTCTTCCTCCGCCCGAAACCGGGCCCTGTCCGTTCCCGCCTTGTAGGAGTCCCACCAAGTCCACGCTTCTGCTGAAGTTTCGAAAAACAACGCTTTCTCATCCACAATCACTCGGAGTTTGGCTGGGAATAGCAGCGAATACTTCAGCCCCTCTGTGCGTAGTTCCTTTTTAATAGAGAGGAAGGTGGCACGCTGTCTCTGGGTCTCGAACGTGTAATCCGGGAATAGTGTGACCCTACTGTTGTCCACTTGAAATGGGCCTGCATCCCTGGCCCGCTGCAGGAGCCAGTCTCTGTCTTTATAGTGGAGTAGTTTGATGACCACTGGGCGGGGCGGCAGGCCCTCACGCGGGGGCCGGGAAGGCACACGGTGCGCCCGTTCCAAGGTGAAGAAGGGAGATAGGCCCTCCGGGGCAACCACTGTTTGTAGCCAGTCGGTCAGGAAGCCCACCATGTCCGTGCCCTCCTTTTTTTCCGGAAGGCCCACCAAACGCACATTATTCCGCCGATTGCGGTTTTCTGCGTCCTCTGCCCTCCTTTCCAGGGCGTGTATCCGCTCCATCGCGTCCGTGAGCCGTCCCTCTATCGATTTCTGAGCCGGTACGACATTTTTCAGGGTATCTTCTGTTTCCTTGACCCTGTCCACCAGCTTCGCATGATCTGCACGCAGAAGCCCCAGCCCCGTCGCCACCTGACCAATATCCTGGTGCAAAGCTTCCTTCGTGGCCGCAATGGCGTCCAGTATCCGATCTTGCATCTGCTGTAACTCCGTGGGGGGTCGTGAGGAGTCGTCCGGCGCTTCCGTGGATGGGCCCCCCTCTCCCTTAGGTCCTTTAGGCTTCCCCATCGTTCACCCTCCGAGCTGGCCCGGGCCTTCAAGGCCGGTCGGTCGGGTAAAGGCGGCGGCCCCGGAAACAGGTGGGTCGGCGGCCCCTCGGTGGTTCCGCCACTGGCTTGGTGTCCAGGTGTGTGGTGGTTCTTCTGGGGAGTTCTGTGGGGATCAGGTCGGGCACCAGTCGTGGGAGTATCACCCCGGGATCACACAGCGCGCCTCCACTGCCCGGAGAGCCAGGGAGCTGCTTCAGGGTTTGCGCGGCCAACTCCAGTCCCCTTTCCCCACTCAGCCCCGTTTCGGGGTGTCCGCACCGGGCAGCAGTAGCGGGTCGGAGCCGCCGTCATCCAGAAAAGAGAGCCCCTCCAAAGTATCGGGGGGGGGGCAGGCAGTGTCAGGCGGCCTGTCCTAGCTCACAGGGTTGGTGCGCCGGTACTCCCAGGTGGGTCTCGCCCAGAGCACGGGGCTGGGCTGCAGTGGTCTCAGGGGGGTCCCCGCTGGCCTCTCCCAACACAAGCAGGGGCGCCGGCCGCTCTCGTAGCTCCAGGTCGGGGCTCAGGCGGCCCCCAGTGGGCCCCGCCGGGCTCCCCCCAGGTAGAGATTGCAGACCCCAGCGCCCGGGTAGACACTGATTCGGCGCCGTCTGGGTCTAGCGCGTTGATGCGGCGGCCCGGTCCAAGTTCCTCCTGGGCTCTCCGCCAAAGGTAGCGCCTCGGTGCAGACGGGGGCAGGGACCTCGATCTTCGGTTCCGAGACTCGGCCGCAGGGCGGGCCTCCCGAACCAGGCCTGGCTGCACCGGGGGTCAGAGCCCGCTCCAAGTCTCTTCCCGCGTCCCCGGAGGACCAGACTCACCGTGGGCAATCTTTTCCCGGTAATCCGTCAGGTTTCAGGCAGCAACATTGGAATCACAGGCCGCAAAGCCGGGGTCTGGATTTTCGGCCTCGCAGAAGGGGCGGAGCCACTCCGGAGCCTCGTCTCGCGGCCGAGCCGCACACCGCCTTCAGGGTCCGCCGGTATACCGGGGGGCTGCAGTCTCCCCTCGGTGTGTGATGTTGCTCAGTACTCCTTTCCCGGGCAGCAAGACCCCCTAGGTGGGCTCCCGGCCGTCCTTTCGTCCCCGCAGGTCAGGCAGCCGCCATCTTGCCCTCCGAGGGTCCGGGAGCTCCTCGTTTTGCAGTGCCCTTCACGGGTATTTCTGCGGCCCGCCACTCCAGCCGGGACAGACCTGGGTGTAGTCTGCGGGATCGACCCGGTTTCAGCGGGGATCCCGGGTCCGAAACAGGATAATTACAACGGATGATGGGCAGTGGGTCGGGAGCCTCGCTAGGCTGCGACCGTCGGCATCGGCTGCAAGCCACGCCCCCCTGGGGGCAATTCTCTTCTACGGTTAAAATGTTTGAGTAAATACTAAGGGGCACATTATGATTGTGGACGGACTTGAGTCCGTCCGCGATCACGGAGTAGGAGGGAACCTCCGCATGGCCTGCAGAGTTCCCTCCTGTGCAATTAGGATGTGACCGCCACCCTGGCGGTCGCATCCTCTATTTTTAACATTGCGGCGTGTGCGGCTTCAAGCTGCACCCGCTGCAATGTTACAACCGCAATCCTAATGTGCCCCTAATTACAAGCTTGGCTGCAATAGTCTACTTCTGGATCTGTGGTCGCCAGAGTCCTTGGGCGACTTTAGAGCCGCGCCAAATAGTTATCAACTCAAAATACTGCTTCTTGTGTAATTCTGGTGTGCTAGTTAAAGGAAGGTATGGGAGACAAGCGTTGGTATAAGATGATCAATAGAAAGTAAAACAATTCTTTCATGAAGCTGAAAAAATATTTCCTGAAGCTACAGTTCCACAAGTAATTACGAGTGATCTCGCTCTAATACAAGTTCTTGAAATGTCAATCATAAACCTGTGGGAGTGTGGCTTTAACCTGGAAATTTGCATATAAATTATCTATTCTAATGACTTGTGCTCATTTTCTGAAGGATAAATAAAATTACCAAAGCTGGTTTTTAGTGAGGGAGCAAAATTACAAATAACAATAAATGTTTTAAGAGTTATGGAAATAGTTGATAAAACCCCAATTTACACAGGGACTAGCAGTAAATCGAAAGTACTAGTGTCTCAAAGTTCTATTCTTGGGTAGCTATTTCTTTTTAGATGTATGCATACATCTGCAAGAGCAAAATATAGTCACTCAAAGTAAATGCATCCAATGGCTGGAGAGGGCTGGTCCATTAATCTGTATTTTGTGCTATAGTGAGAGGGAGAATAATTTGAGTGACATCATAACAGAACAATGGTAAAAGAGTGTTTACTGGAATGCATGTATTTTTATTTGATATTTTTGGGAAACATGAGGCTGACCAGAGAGCTAAAGCTGTCTTTAAGCCAGACCTAATAAGTTAGCGAAAAAGTAAAAGTTTAATTCACTACCAATTTTCACGCAGGATTTTAAAGATTATAGCAGGTGTAGATTTTCTATGCTGGCATGCACTCTTTGAATGGAAACATGTGAAAAGAAACAGTTTTAAACTCTGCTATAAAGTAACATGGCTTTAACAGTCTTTCTAGGGAGAATTAACTCTTAAAGAGTTGGCAGATACTTGCCTTCCGGCAAAAATCAAGGCCAGTGCTTGTTGAGGCCTGTTTACCAGTGACCGTTTAGCAGAGTGACATTTGAATACATCCCAGTACCAAGAATTACAATTTGACAACAGCATCACCTGTCTGTATGCAATGCAAACAATACTTTCAAAACGAGAGACCTCTATTGTGTACCTTCTACATAAACTACACCTATAATAGTAGCATGTTATGTAAACACCCACCAACTTAAACTATAACACGGCCGTTGACACATTGCCGCAATCATAATTAGTCTTTTCATTACATTTATCTGACCCTTTAACCACCTGGTTTGGAAGGTGTTATCACCTGTGCCCACCTGAAGAGCTCTTCAGGTCCAACACTATGTACTGACACCATGTACTGCAGAATGGATGTGTCTGTGGACACTGTGACCCTTCAGTGTTCACTTTTCCGTTTTAGGTTTTGCCTGCACTGCGCTTGTGCTGTGCTTGAGAAATCTATTGTTTTCAATATGAACTTAAAAGGGGCTCACATCCGGCCTCCTCTCTTTCCTCCATTTTGAATGGTTGTAGCATATATTCCTGCATTTACCAATGCTTGATCCTCATTTGCTTCTCTTATCAGTTTCCCGTAGCTAAAATACTCGCAACATCCACTTTGGTGGAACAATTTTTTCATAAAGTGTTTGCTCTTTTTGCTTTTTAGTCTTGCAGCAGTTGTATATAGCAATTTATCACCCGGAGAGATTAGGTGATTTGCATAGAATCACAGGATATTGCGCCGTTGAAACTCAAACCGGGATCCTTAGCTCTCAAATCAGCAGCTTTGGCCGCTGTGCCACATCTCTCTATTACCTATTTAGGAGATTTATATAGTGCTGCAAGTCTACTCCAGGTTACTGTAGAGCACTATACAGCAAGAATTACAAGTCCAGTTATTGTTGGGCAGTAGGAATTCAACTGAATGTTGGGCGAGTCTTTTATCTGGGATTCACACTCACTCACGCCTAGTATGTATTTTATTCGAAGAACAGTCTGAAAAGCTCAGCCTCAAGGCGTTTCCGGAATCTGCTTACAATGCTGGATTCAATATATTCTAAAAGTTGCGTGTCCAGCGTTACACAATTTGGTCACATGGGGTGACGGGATTCAAATTCTGGTGTCTTCACGTTCTAACACTGAGAAATTATCAGCCACTTGAGAGCGCCTTCTCTCGTTGTCACATACCTTTAGATGCCCTTCATTTAGCGGATTACAAAAAGATCCAATAAGCTTGCAACATACAGAAATAATTTTTGGGCTGACTATTTCTCAGGGAAAACACCATCTACTTGCAGTAAAATGATTGAAGTCAGTCACAGGCAAGAGCCGCAGCACACCATAAAGTACATGGTCAACGAGAAAAATACAATATTATTTAATCTTACAGCAGATTTATATTGCAACTTATCAGCGATAGATTAAGTGATTTCCTCAGAATCACAGAATGTTGCGCCACCAAGACTCAAACCTGGATCCCCAGCTCTCGGGTCAGGAGCTCTGGCCGCTGTGCTGCACCCTTTCAACTCGCATGATACTTGTAAGGGAGCTCTTTCCTTCGACCCGGATGGTGATTGATAAACACACCTTATTATTCGTCGCATATGCAAAACCAATGCATTACAAATGCTTGTTATTTGTTGCATTCCAAACATGAAACCTCTCTGAGTAATTTCAACAGAAATTTAGGAGACACCACCTGTCTGTTTTTCTGCCTGGAATAGTATGTCGGTACACCTGCGCTTGCCATCGGGCCCAGGGAAATCCCCAGGTGTGGTCGGGATTTATTTGTACGCTCCACAGGAAGGTTAGCAACTAGGCAGTGATTTTCTACATGAGTTGGTTTAAGCAATGCTTTTCTTTACAGTGGTTTTGTTTGTATGTGGAATTATATTTGGAACCATGCATTGTGTCAGGGATTGATTTAAAATTGATATTAGTGTGGAAGAAATATCTATGAACTTCATCACAATGACGGGGAATGGGTGAACTGATGAATCCAATTGGGTTGAGGATCAGGATTATATTCTTTATTACTTCTACACTGATGTCCTTAAGTGAGCAGGTCACAACAGTGCGAATCTATAATCTCTCTCTATATATATATATATATATATATATATGTATATATATGTATAATTTTCAAAAGAATGTCCGAACAAGTAAGGACAGTGAGTGGAAGTGACTTTCGTAAAAACATTGTTACGCAAATGTAATGTACTTTGGTTGCTATCCTAAGGCTTTAAGGCTGGCAAGCCAAGAGGTAGCTGAATAGCACTATGGTTTGGACCTGAAGCAAGGTCGCGTGTTGATAAAAGTGATGTGAGTTCGAGGCCTCGAACCGACGTTTTTTGGATTAAAAATGTTATTTATTTTACATAGATGCGCTTTTGATGCCTAAACTGAATGTCTTAAAGAAATTCTATTTAAGAAATCCATTAGTTAACGTGAATACCATGAGATGCCACATATTGCTGACAATACAAGATGAATCTGTTTTCTGAGCTCCAGACATACGATGTATTGGTAGTCTGTGGACTATGTTTATGTTTACAAAAAAGATCAATAGAGGAAGCGTAGAGGTAGAGATAGAATCACCCTCCAGAACGATTCAAATAAACATAGAGATTCTATCAATGTGTAGAGGTGCCAAATAATTTATGATTTTTAGTTTAAATGTGAAACAGTGGGCTCTCTCTTAGTGATGGAAAGATGAGAGCACGGTTGCTTTGTTAAAATACCCCTCACACACTAAAAAAATCCGTTAGTGTCATGCTTCATCATAGGGGTCTTCCCGTCCCTATAACGGGGCGGGGCGTGCTACGACCAGACGGACTACGCGGGAGCACTATAAATGTGACAGAGCTATGTGTGGGTGCAGTGACTTCAGTGAAGTGTAGGGATCTAACTAGTGAAATGCGAAAAATACAAAAAAATTAAAAATTCCCTGGCTAGTAGAACAAATACATTTTATTAGTGTCTCTAGCTTGGTAGTTAGTAATCACTCTACCTTCCTTCCCCTTTTTAATATTTCCAGCTAGAGACACTAATAAAATGTATTTGTTCTACTAGCCAGGGAATTTTTAATTTTTTTGTATTTTTCGCATTTCACTAGTTAGATCCCTACACTTCACTGAAGTCACTGCACCCACACATAGCTCTGTCACATTTATAGTGCTCCCGCGTAGTCCGTCTGGTCGTAGCACGCCCCGCCCCGTTATAGGGACGGGAAGACCCCTATGATGAAGCATGACACTAACGGATTTTTTTAGTGTGTGAGGGGTATTTTAACAAAGCACACGTGCTCTCATCTTTCCATCACTAAGAGAGAGCCCACTGTTTCACATTTAAACTAAAAATCATAAATTATTTGGCACCTCTATGTTTATGTTTACCATGATCACATGATTTCCTTAAATGCTGGATGTAAACAGACACTTGTACTTGTGAGAAAGGGAAGCTGTTCCCGAAACGCGTCGAGTAGGGCTGTGATTAAAATCCAGTTTTGAACACTATTGCTGGCCTGGACATCGCTCTTTTCGGAGTGTGAACGAGTACGGTGGAATTTGCTGGGATTGGCGATCCTGTTCGGAGCCCGCTGCTGTAAGTGGCATCGAAGCTTCCCGCCAAACTTTGTGTTTGATTTGAATCATAAGCTTTGGCCCGCCTCCTTTTTCATACCACGGAGCTATTTATTCCCGGAGGGACGACCCATGAAGGCCCGAAACATGGACTGACCCCGCTAAAACAACACCGCGGAAGCAGTAACGTCGAGTGCTGAGCTAAAAGCAAAACAAGACGCGAAACCTTCTGGACACTAAGGTGAGCGAGGGAAGGGGGTCCCGGGATTAGCAGTAAATAAAGGATGGCAAGCGAGAGTCCGTTAGTGGTGTAAAAGATATTGAGTACACGCACGGACAGTTCATTAACAGGGGCGCATTGATATACTTAGCGCGTTGATTTGTGACTTTAATATAATCATGGCGGCATCCAGAAATACTAAGAGGAATGAAGCAGCGAGGCAGATTTTTGATGTCCAAACAAGAGAGCCCAATACAGACACACCGCCCAGCATGGGAAGTGGGATGCAAACTAAATCCAAACAAGATCCTTGGACGAAACTATGGAAACTGCTTAAATTGTAACAAACGAAATGGTGGGAGGCCACCATGTTGACGAAATACATAGAGGTTGGTCGAGTCCCAAGAGGCCTCAGAATTTATACGACTCCCACCTTCAATGACCCAGACCTCGAGCTAGTTGATGAATGGGCAACAAACAGTCACGAATGCTCAACAATCATGCTGAAACTCCTAGTAAAGTATGCCAACAAAGACTGTGAGAAATGTGCGCTGGACATTGAAAAATTGACAGATGAATTAACAAAACTGTGTAGCAAAGAGGAATTTGACACAGAAATGGGCAAATTGGAGAAAAGATTGGAAATCATGGAGAAAGAAATAAAAGAAAAGAAACAGAGAAAGTTTCTCAGGGACCGTATGGACTATGAGAAAGGACAAGTCCTCACATTCTCCAAAAAATATGATCACCTGCGTGCTCAGACCAAAACCACCAAAACCAATGGAGCAGTGACAACTTCACTTGAAATGCTTGAAACTGACGAGGGGGCCCAAACTGAGGAGATAAACGATGGCGAGAACCAGCCAGTAGAAATGGGGGCAGGCTTTCTAAGCCCAAAAGACAACATTTTAAACAAATTCTCGCTCATGGCCAAAGGGAGATTGGAATCCCAGAGAAAATCATACGTAGGAGGAACAAGAGGATGAGGGAGAGGAGGCAGAGGAGGCGTAGGAGGAAAGAGAGTAAACACAACAGATGTCAGCGTATCAAGCCCGGTGGGAACAAGAACAAGGGGCCAGAGGAAGCTGAAATGAAGGACACCAAGACAGTCATCAATCTCTCGGACAGGATACTCAATGCTGCTGAAATTGAGGTATTGTCGTCTGGATTATCATTTTGCCCCACATCTAACTTTAATTATACCCAAAGCCGCATTGACCTTTTTCAATTTACTAGGAAGCTCAGACTAAAAAAATGGTTTGCCACAAGAATGAGTAATGAACCAGGCATAAGTACTGTGACTCCAAGCACACTACAAATAGGAGATGCTGATATGCTACAGGTATTGCATGATTTAGGGGGAAACCCTGAAGTTGTTGAGAATCCCACCCTGAACCTAATTAACGAAAACATCAGGTTGGACCTGAGCAGTAAAAGCGGGTTCAAACCTAAATCTATTGTTTTGCCAATGATTAACAATGATGCAATCGATGTTTTCGAGAGGGGTGTGATTACAGAACTAAAAATACTAGCCAGTAAGAGGAATTGGGGAAGAAATAATCTGAATCAAGAACAGAGATTAGCAATTGAAAGTTTAAGCAATGATCCTAGTATTGTCATAAAAAATCCGATAAGGGCGGCAATATTGTGGTAATGTCGAAAGAAATGTATATACATGAAGGTATGAATCAACGCAATGATACTAGTCTCTTCCAGGAACACCTGCCTGGAAAATACATCGAGATATGTTGATTATTTTTTGCAGCCAATTGTGCAGGGCCTCCCATCTTATTTTAGAGATTCAGGGGATTTCTTGGAGAAAATAACTAATGTCACAGTGGATGCAAGCTGTTTACTAATGACCTTGGATGTTAACAGCCTGTATACCAATATCCCACACGAAATGGGAATCAAAGCATGTAGGCACTTTTTAAGTACCCGATCAGTGTCATACCTTTTCCACACTGAAATGGTTTTAGACATGATATACACATGTCTTACTCAAAACTATTTTTTGTTCAATGGCGCCATCTACCACCAACTTCTTGGGACTTCTATGGGCACTTGTTTTGCCCCTAGTTTTGCAGGAATATACCTTGGGTGGTGGGAAGAGCAAATTGTCAGACAGCTTGACCAATACAGTACCGGAGTCCGTACCTGGCTCCGGTACATTGATGACATCTTCATCATTTGGGAGGGCACAACAAAAGAAGCTGAAGATTTTGTTACCACCTTGAATGTAAATGAGTTTAATTTGTCTTTTACAAGCCATATCAATAAGAATACAGTGGACTTTTTAGATCTTAAAGTTACCATAGAAAACACAAGCCATGTGACAACGCTGTACAGAAAAGAGACAGCCGGAAACAGCCATCTCCATGCTCAGAGCTGTCACCCCCGAAACCTGATTAATTCTATTCCTTTTGGTGAACTACTCAGAGCCAAAAGAAATTGCACTAAACAGGAGGACTATGAAAAAGAAAGAGCTATCTTGTGTGACAGATTCAAGCGCAGGGGATACAGCAAAAAGTGTATTGCAGAAGCTATACGCAAGGTAAAAGAGAGGGAAACAACCCAACCTGTGGCAGAGAAAGATGAAACCAAAGAGACTCTAGAAGGAGTGAGATTTATAACTGATCATCACTCCCAAACAAGGGAAGTCAGAGGAGCAATTAATAAATATTGGAGTGCCCTCAGAACTAACAAGGATATCCAACAAGGTATCCAAGATTTCCCACAAATCACGTACAGGAAACCACGGTCCTTGAAGGACAAGGTATGCCAAACTTTGGTAGCCAACAAAAGAAAAAGTAATCCAGTTCAGGGATTTTATGTCTGTGGTCGCTGCAAAGCGTGTAAGTTTAGCCACAACACAAAAGAGATAAAATTGTCTCATGCCTGCGAGCCCTTCAAAATCACAAAGCATTTTACGTGTCATACAGAGTACGTGGTTTATGCACTAAAATGCCCATGCAATAAATTCTATATTGGTAGCACTATTAAACCAGCAAAAGATAGAATTTTACAGCACCTGAGAGCCATAAAAAACCATGACAAGCAGTACCCAGTGCGAGACATTTTGCTACTCACCACCAGAGCAATAGCAGCCTCCTCTCGTTTGTGGTACTAGACCAAGTACCCCTTAGGGAAAGAGGGGGTAACAGACTGCAAGAGCTCAGACGCTTAGAGTCTAGGTTTATAATTAAATATCACACTTTGCAACCCCAAGGGCATAATTGCGATGAGGCACTGGGAGTGCATCTTTGATGAACTGAAATGTTGTGAACAATACCTATCATGCTGAGCTGTTTTCAAATCTTGATTTTAATGGTATGATTGTGTGGATTTCAAGGTTTTGTGTTATATAATCACTGTATTTTATCATTTGTCACAGGTACCGGTTAATGTGGGAGAGTATGAAAACACAGCACAGTCAGAAAGTATGTGGCAGAATGTATCAAGTGGCAGAATTCACGTTGGGCAGTGGTGCAATGAGCGGTGCTACCTTGTATAATTCAAGACTTTGGAGCAAGCAATGAGCAGGCAATGGAGTGGTAACATGTTTAAGCCCACTGGTGCTGTATTTGTCTGAAGTAATACGGCAATGTATAATTTTCAAAAGAATGTCCGAACAAGTAAGGACAGTGAGTGGAAGTGACTTTCGTAAAAACATTGTTACGCAAATGTAATGTACTTTGGTTGCTATCCTAAGGCTTTAAGGCTGGCAAGCCAAGAGGTAGCTAAATAGCACTATGGTTTGGACCTGAAGCAAGGTCGCGTGTTGATAAAAGTGATGCGAGTTCGAGGCCTCGAACCGACGTTTTTTGGATTAAAAATGTTATTTATTTTACATAGATTCGCTTTTGATGCCTAAACTGAATGTCTTAAAGAAATTCTATTTAAGAAATCCATTAGTTAACGTGAATACCATGAGATGCCACATATTGCTGACAGTACAAGATGAATCTGTTTTCTGAGCTCCAGACATACGATGTATTGGTAGTCTGTTGACTATGTTTATGTTTACCACGATCACATGATTTCCTTAAATGTTGGATGTAAACAGACACTTGTACTCGTGAGAAAGGGAAGCTGTTCCCGAAACGCGTCGAGTAGGGCTGTGATTAAAATCCAGTTTTGAACACTATTGCTGGCCTTTTCGGAGTGTGAACGAGTACGGTGGAATATATATATATATATATATATATATATATATATATATATATATATATATGCTCAATAAACAAAGTCCATAACCCACGCTCTCAGGAAACAACACGGAGACACCAAAATGAAGCCAGTGCTGTTTAATCCACAACGCGTTTCGCCGACAAACGGCTTGATCACGTGAATTAGCGTTACCGTATCAGTGCCATTTATCACACAACAATGGAAATGAAAAGAGGACTGGTATGGCAAAACATTGTATAAGTAAAGTTTCTTAATACTGTTCTGTCGTAAAAACTAACTTATACATTCTCAAAACAGTGTAAAAGAAATGTTGAATAATCACATACTTTACACAAAGAATTAGCATTATAATGAAACAAAGTAATAACCAGTGCAAACATACAAATTAATACATTAATATGTCAGCAACTGAAACGCGGCAATTACCACAGTGAATAAGGCATATTTAAACCTGTGGATCCCCTTCCTCATGCAACCAACACCTCGCCCTTATTGCACGCCCAATGCGTGAAAAAAGGCTCACTCAGTGCTGCAGGCGTCTGGAAATTAATATGCGCCTGCGCACAAGTACAATAAATCAAGCACTTGTAACCATGATGGAATGTCTCAGAATAAAACGAGGGAGGTGCAAGGAGAGAAATAATCTTAGTGGCGAGTGCCCAAAACATACTCTCAATCAAGTAGTCAGTCCAGTCAAACTCCAAGTCTTAGTGATGGCAGATCCATAACGCAAAGGTGCTCATGTGACAAGAACCGGATTAGGGGAGGGGTCCCGTGAAGTGAAGTGACGGTGAACTGGGCCCCTTATCTCGGTCCTACAACAAAACAAATAAACAGAACTAGTTAAAAACAGTTTCATTACATTGAAAAAGTTACATGAAGCTAAAATGTAAACATCAGACAGTTGAACATGGTAAAAGAAGAAGAACGCTGTGTTACAGTTATATTAGTCCTTTAGGTGTACGGCTAGCTCCTCATCCTGGTTAAGACCCCCCGGGGTCTTGGTTTGGAAGTCTATGATGAGTTTGGACTCCCTTTGGCGTAATTTCAATACCCTGTTGCCCCCTCTGGGATTCTTTCCTATCTGTTCCAAGATGAAAAAACTCAGATCCTTGACATTAGAGAAATGTTTATCTCTAAAATGTCGTGCCACTGGGTATTTGGGGTCAAAATTGCTGATGGCTCTAGTATGTTCCAGTATTCTTTTTTTGGCCATACACGTCGTACTGCCTATATACCATTTATTGCATGTGCATGTAATGGCATATATCACAAAAGTCGAGCTGCATGTGAGAAAGGGTACAATCTTTTTCTGGACACCATTGTACTTCACTTCCTTAACAGATTTACTGTTAGCACAGGCTTTACAGTGCCCACATGGGAAAAAACCATCTAATCCCTGTATGTTACTGGGTGGGTACACTGTGATGTCGCTGCGAACTAGCATATCCCGGATACTCCTCCCCCGTCTGTACGTTATACTGGGTCTGGGAGGTAGTTCTTTCCCTATAACACTGTCCGTTTTGAGAATGTCCCAATTTTTGGCTACAATTCTCTTGATATCTTGGGAGTCAGTGCTGTAGGTAAGGATAAGTCTGGTAATATCCCCACCTTCATCCTTGTTCTCAGTGTTGTCTACGAGGGTATCAGGTCTTTGGATATTGTTGGCTCTATCCTTAGCTCTTTTAAGGACCCAATTAGGATAACCTCTCTCCTTGAATCTGTCAAGAATGATACCACTCTCTTCTAGGTATGCTGTCGCAGTGTTACAGTTGCGTTTGGCCCTCAGTAGTTCTCCAAATGGAATATTCCATTTCATATATAAACCAAAGTATGCCCGTTTGTCCTTTATGCATTACTACACCATTCATCTGATCAGCATGAAACTTTAAAAAGTTGTTGAGTACACTCCACGAAGGTTTCTGGCAAAAAAAGGAAACATTTGTTAAATATCGCCCTCCTGGCCACCCAGGGCCCTCATAATCTTTCCAATACTGAACATTTACACTTTACGGTGCAACTCGCTTTTGCACTGACCATCAACAAAGCACAAGGACAATCGCTGCAAGTGTGTGGACTAGATTTGGAGAATCCGTGCTTCCCACATAGACAAGTGTATGTGGCCAGCTCACGCGTCGGAAAACCTTCTGATTTATTAGTCTATGCACCAGCCGGAAAAACTAAAAATATCGTGTATCCACAAGCACTCACATAAAAAAACAGAATGAAAACAACACTATGTTTTCATATTAAAATGAATACATTTCAATAAAAATGACACAATGTAAATTGAATGTTATCATAAAAAGTTTCCTTAAATTTCCTTTCTTCTGAGATCGCAGCAACACGCGACGGGTAAGCTAGTAAATTATAAATTGTCTGAGAGTTCACTATTTCTCTGTTTACACGGATTCTAAAAATCTTTTAATGATAAAGATGTTTGTGGCCTAGCTCTATTTATAAATGACCACACTATTCCTTAAAAGCATTGAAGGATAATGTAGGTATGTATACAATGGGCTTCAGCACATCTTCTGTTAAAATACATAAGTATTTAGTTAAAATATATTTAGAACAGTTATTTGATAAGAGTACTGTTTGGGGTGAGAAGACACGGGGTATAACATTTTGATGTTTTCAAAAGTATTTCAAATTTGTTGTAAGACTGGTGTATTTTTAAGATGCAAAATAAGGTGCGCTGAAAAATGACTTTTTCGAGATAAATTTGTAAAACCCTGTCACGAACCTTGTCTAAGTCCAATTTGTATTTTATCTCTTCACTTTTCGCTGTCCTGTGCTGTTTCTTTTAGTAGCAAAGTAGCCACATCTTGGTATTGACTTTGAGATTTCCTCTCCTTCTCAGGGGAGAGCATCTTGACGGTCTTAATAGTCGAGTGAGAAAATGACCCAGTTCAGTGGCTAAATGTAGTAATTCTTATTATATAATTTCCTTTTCTGCAAAGAGGTTGACAATTTTCAGTTTGCTGTTTTCAAGCATCATAGCTGTTTGTTTCCTCTACATCTGCATGTTCTCAGGATTTATGGCATAGTGCTTGGACCAAGGTAATTACTGTCGCATGTTGGAAGTTACAGATTATATTGACTAAGTGAAGCTTTTGTTCTACTTGATGGATGGGATGTTTTTAGGTGGTGTGTCTTTAGAGCAGTGCTTCCCAAACTTGTTAATACCATGACCCACTTTTTAGTACTACAATTTCTTTGAGACCCACCTAACTTTAATGGACATGAGGAGGGTGATTTTTTGATGTAACTAAAGCATCGTGCTAGTAGCACATTGTCGTTTACAGACAGACCGTTTTCCAATGAAATGGTTACTAAATATGCACGGACATACAGTTTTACTAATACAACTATATTGCACACAAATGATGATGTGTGGAAATCGGATTTTAGTGAATATTATTTTTGCATCACCAAGCAAAATGCTGATCCTATTAAACTCTTTGTTTCAATCACACTTCAGAATTACCAACAAATGCCACGTTGTTGCTTCCCTGTACATCATTTGGAGGTATTTGATATGTTGTTGTTTTAACATGAGAATAACATACTACAGCCTTTTTTTTCTTCTAGACTACATGTATCCCTGCGGGACAGTTGCATTTTTCACTTTAATTTTTTTTCTTCTGACTGCAAAGTGAGAAGAGTTTCAGGTGTTGTATCCAATGTGCATCAAAGACGACAGGACATGGTAAGTCTAGGTTAAGGCTGTGTTTATTCCACATCAACGGGCCACCGCTGCACTCACTTGCCTGGAGAGCTCCAACTGCCAAATGTGGAACCCTCCTGCCAGTGGGCAACTATGGCAACCCTTAACACATTCCAAATGTTAAGAACCAACAACTCATGGTAAACACAACATATTATCTCTTTTGTTTTTATAATGAAAACAAAATCCAACAAAACGCGCCCCCCATCCTCCCAAGGGCCCCAACAAAAACAGAAAAGGTAAACAGAATAATAAAAATAAAAGCTGAAAATTCAGCCTAAGAAAAACACAAACCTAGACTACAAGCCCAAACACTGGAACTCGAAAACCCTTCATCTTAGTTTCCAGGCAGGTACTTCTCACAAATAGATCTCCTGGGCTTCGTATTGGTAACTTGTTCATTGGAGGACAACGAGGGTGAGACATCCTGGTGTCCTACCTACATAACCGCACCTCCGCACGCTCTTTCAACACACACTGGATCACTGTACACCGATCCACCTTTCCTCACGAAATACACCTTTTTAATATGCAGAATGTCACCTGGGCGCAATAATACCGGTCTTAATGACTTCTTGAGATCATACCTGTTTCTTATTTTCTCTAGGCCCACTTCCACCCTTGACCCCAAGGCCTCTTGATCCACCCAGCATGGGACCTTGTTGCGTACAATTTTAAGCAACCACGCAGGGTATAGAGTAGAGTTGGGAAGACGACCTCTAAGCGACACAAACGGGGCAGCCTTTGTGAGAGAGTGTGGCGTAGTGCAGTAGGACACAGCATGGACCCGCATACTACGCATCATAGCTGTTGCCCTTTGCCCACTTGATGCACTCAACCACCATCATATTAATCCTTTCTACTAATCCGTTACTTTGCGGGTGGCGAATCGAGCTCCTCAAATGATTTACTCCAGACTCACTCAAAAACATGCTTATCTCATTGGAGACCATTTTCAGACACTTGGGCTTCAGGAAAACTTTCTCCAATATACATTTCTTTAAGGAAATTGACTACCAGCAGTAGGAGACGCACAGAATCGAACCTTAGGCCACTTACAGTGGTAGTCCATCACCACAAAAGCAAAACGTAAATGGTGGGGAAGAAAGTTGAATGGTACCACCAAGTCAACCCCCACCTTCAACCATGGAGTCTCCGGTAAAGATCTAGGCTTTAGAGGTGGAGTAACAACTTTGTACTCCTTCTCCGCCCAACAACAAATAACATGCCCCTTTACAGCCTACTCATATCTTTGTCCATGGACGGCCACCAATAGGGTGTTCTGACCCTCCTCTTTGTCATAGTGGAGCCCAAGTGCCCTTTGTGGGCACAATTTACCAGTGATTCACGAATGGTTGCCAGGGAATGCATCTGTCATCTCTGATAACCACACCATCTTCAATGACAAATCCTCCCCAACCGTACAGAAAAGGTTGAATCTCAGAGGGCACATTCCTTTCGTTAGGACACTCTTTAACAATATAATCCTTGACCTTCAGCAGCACAGCATCCTCGCTCTCAGCCTTTCTCAATTCACTCTTGCTACATGCTTTGATTTCCACAGCGCCAACATTCGCCATGAAACAGGCCTCCTTATCTTCTTCGCGTCAATATTTAACAAGGACCCCCTGAGTGCATGGAAATAGAGTTCCTAGACCAGGGAAAAGCAAATAATTTGATATGTATCAATCTAGGCAACAGAGCGTAACGAGAGGTCGAAATGAACTGAGCTAAAACATTGGTTTTTTATAAAAAAAGGGAGTTCAATTTTATTCACAAATTATTAAAACACATTGAAATAATAATACACATTTACAATTTACATTAAACACATGTAACTCAATGAATTGAGAATACAAAACAACACTGTTAAAAAGAAGCAAATAATTCAACAAGATGGAAGTTACATAAAATGAACACAATTTTTAAGAGAAAAATGTGGCTAAATTAATCTCTACGCGCGTTTCGGCGAACCAGCGCCTTCTTCTGGAGCAGCCACGGTAGTATTTTAAAAACACGAAATATATTGCTGTATTTCGATGACGCAATCTGGTCTGTACGTCCAACGAGTACCCTTTCTTTTGTTTATGTTATGTAGATATTCTATTTTAATCGAGGTTTGCAGATGGATATTCCATAAACATTGATATGATTCGTTGGTCTCGAATGTTGATTTAAATTTCTATATTTCCTTAATTAAGGAGTAGGGGTTCATCGTTCGTGGAAGGAGCATAGAACCCCCGTGTCCCGCCGCCGGATTTTTGGAACCCTGCTGATATCTATTGGACAGGGAGTTATTTTAAAATCATCTGAATCAACCGCCTCTGAGCGCAACCAAAAAGGCAATCATCACAATTAACTATCCCCACATCAGGAGGATCATACCTTTCCAGTGTCACATAAATACGCATTATTGCGGCCACTATTTTTTAACTCCGGGCGGCGGGTCTAAATGAACCCCTACTCCTTAATTAAGGAAATATAGAAATTTAAATCAACATTCGAGACCAACGAATCATATCAATGTTTATGGAATATCCATCTGCAAACCTCGATTAAAATAGAATATCTACATAACATAAACAAAAGAAAGGGTACTCGTTGGACGTACAGACCAGATTGCGTCATCGAAATACAGCAATATATTTCGTGTTTTTAAAATACTACCGTGGCTGCTCCAGAAGAAGGCGCTGGTTCGCCGAAACGCGCGTAGAGATTAATTTAGCCACATTTTTCTCTTAAAAATTGTGTTCATTTTATGTAACTTCCATCTTGTTGAATTATTTGCTTCTTTTTAACAGTGTTGTTTTGTATTCTCAATTCATTGAGTTACATGTGTTTAATGTAAATTGTAAATGTGTATTATTATTTCAATGTGTTTTAATAATTTGTGAATAAAATTGAACTCCCTTTTTTTATAAAAAACCAATGTTTTAGCTCAGTTCATTTCGACCTCTCGTTACGCTCTGTTGCCTAGATTGATACATATCAAATTATCTCCTTATCTTCTTCTGCATGAAGCCCATCTTCTTCACACATTGGTAACCTGGAGAGTAGATCGGCTCTGACATTTTCCTTGCCTGGAATGTGCTTTACAACTAAACTATACTGTAGTAATTTCTAGTGAGGCGTGCTATGCGCGGCGTTGCATATTTTATCCTGTCTCCACCAAGAATGTATACCAGTGGCTTATGATTGGTTTGTATCACAAATTTCCTAGCCTCAAATGTAGCTCCTGAATTTCTCACTAGCATACCAGCAACTCTTTCTCAATCACTGAGTAGTTCAGTTCAAGGTCGGGCAAAAACCCTGGATGCATAACTGATGGTCACCTCACCTTCTTCCAACTGTTGCTTCAACACCGCACCCAAACCGTAGTTGCTGGCATCCACTGTTCAAGTGCAAGGCACACACGGGTCATAGGCACTGAGAGTCTTAACATTTGGCATCTGACTTGACTCTCATGAATGTGTCCTGGCAAATGTCGCTCCACACAAATGGAACATTCACTCTCAACATGTTTGAAAAAGCCTTCATCGCACAATCAGGAATAAAGCCGGGTATAAAACTCAAAACAACCCCATAAACAAGCCTAGCTCGTCTTTGTTCTTAGGACATAGGCAATCGACAACAGCCTTAACCAAAGCTGGTCTAGGACTTCCTCCTTTGCATGAGACAAGATGGCCAAGGAACTAAATTTCCTTCTTCCAAAACTCACACATTGCTTTTTAATACTATGATGCCTTTATCCTCAAAAGTGTGAAAAAGTAACTTCAAAGTTTTATTCTGATCTACTAGGTACTCTGAGAAAATCAAAACATCATCCTGAAAGAAGACACCTCTCTTAACACCTCCCAAGATTTGCTGCATTATGCATTGATACTTGCCCCCTCTCGCCTCCCCAGCCCAGCTTCTCGCCACTGCCCACTCCCTTCTCCCAACACCCGTTTTCCTGCCTCCCAGCTGAGCGTCCCTCACCATCCCTACATAATGCAGACCGCTGCGAGGGAGAGCTCGTAAGACCTGGAACTCGGTCACAGGCCTGCACTCTCCCTGACAGCTCCTGCGATTCGTTGCCGCCTCTGGACCCCTGCTTTGTGTATTTAAGTCTGCTGCCAGCAGAAGTATTGTCCATCTGATTTTTTTGTTAATTTGCGCTTGCGCTCTGTATTATGTGTCTCTGCTGTTATTTGGACCCTGTTTGTATTTTCTTTTCTTGCCTCTACCGTATTCTTGCCCACTCTCGCCGTCCCAGCCCACGCTTCCCACCACTGCCCACTCGGCCCCTCCCCTCTCCCCGCGCCCATTTTCCCACCTCCCAGCTGAGCGTCCTTCCCCTCCTCTACATAATGCAGACCGCTGCGGGGGAGCTCTCGTAAGACCTGGACCTCGGTCACAGGTCTGCATTCTCCCCGACAGCTCCTGCGATTTGTTGCTGCCTCTGGACCCCCTGCCTTGTGTGTTCAAGTCCGCTGCCGTCAGAAGTATTTTCCATCAGATTTTTTTGTGAATTTGCCTTTGCCTCTGTATTCTGTGTCTCTGCTGTTATTTGGACCCTGTTTGTATTTTATTTTCCTGCCTTTCTTGCCTGTATCGGATTCTTGCCCCCTCTTGACGTCCCCAGCCCATGATTCCTGCCACTGCCCACTTGGCACCTCCCCTCTCCTCGCGCCCCTATTCCCGCCTCCCAGCTGAGCGTCACTCCCCGCCCCTACATAATGCAGACCGCTGCTTGGCTCACACGCCTAAGGCAAACCAGTCTGCGCCCATCCGCGACCAGCGCCAGGAACCCTCCAATATGAATCTACCACCCTCAACGCACTCAACCCCGGAAGACACACTGACTGCGCAAGAGCCTCACCGAATAGCACCCATGAAGAGTTCACGTTCAGAGCTTGCCACAGTTTCTTCATCATCAACAACATCCGCACCACCACCGAAGGCTCGCCCGACGCACACACCACCAACACCCTGACTTGAATCCTCCTCATTGCGCGATCCCTACACTGACACGGTGTTGAGGTCTGTGACCTGATAGAAACCCTCTTGCCTGAAGTTGCCTTCTTCACAGAAACCTGACCAACACCACCTCCTGCCCCGACATCGCCACTGCCATCCCTGACGGGTACAAGGTCCAGAGAAGAGACTGCCCCCCCCCGCCCAAGAGGAGGACTCGCCATCGCACACAAGACCCCCCCACCGACTCTCCACTTCCGGCACGAGTGACCCCCCACTCTGACACTTCCACTTCCTGATCCGGACCAGCTCCATGACCACGCTACGCGGCACCCTCATCTACAGACCCCCGGGCCCGCGAACCCAGTCCGCAAACTCCAAAGCCGAACTTACTGCACCCAACGCCTCCAAGGACTACGTCCTCCTTGGGGACCTGAATTTTCACCTTGACAATCTCAATGACCCCCCACTCCATAACCCTTCTCGACAGCCTCGCCAACCTCAGACTGAAACAGATGGTTGATACACCCACGCACAGGGCTGGCCACACTCTGGACCCTATCTTCGCAGGGGGATCAACATCCGGTTCAGCCACACCACCCACGACAGACCGCCACTGCTTCCATTTCACTTTCAATACCACCAGTGCACCCAAGCCCATCCCGCGCCCACCACAAGGAAACTGGAGCAAGGAACTCCTCACCACCACCCTCCGTCAAAAGCCACCCAACGCCACGACCAACACTAACTCCACAGCCACAGAACTCCACCGCTGCATCGCCCGCTGCACAGATATACTCACACCCCTTCGGCACCACGCCACGAAACACCCGCTGAAGGCCGCCTGGTTCACCACGGAACTACAGGAAGCCAGACGCTCATGCAGACGCGGAACCATAAAACCGCTGAAGCACAGAACACCCACAGGAGTGCCCTGAAGGAATACCACCAGCGCATCAGGGAGGCCAAACAGACATTCATGAAGGACAAAATCCAGGCCAATGCGACCAACGCCAAGGAACTGTTCAGCGTCATACAGCAGCTCACCAAGCCACCCAGCAAAGCCAGACGTTACACCCTCCCAGCAACTCTGCGACAAGCTCAACACATACTTCCACCATAAGATCAAGGACCTCTATGACAACTTCAGCGACCCAATGCAGGACATTACCCCCAGCCCCATTGCGGATGACCAGCTGACGATCTCGACCTGAAAGCCCGCCACCATCGACCACATCACCACGACCATACACAACACCCACTCAGGAGCCCCCACAGACCACACATATTCCACAGGGCTGCCGCCGCCATCACACCCGAACTGGAACGGACCATCAATGCCTCTTTCACATCTTGTATCTTCCCAGACAACTGGAAGCGGACGGAGGTTAAACCCCTCCACAAAAAGCCCATGGCTGACCCTATGGACCTGAAAAACTACCGGCCATCTCCCTCCTCCCTTTCGCAGCCAAAGTCACAGAGAGACTTGTCATCACCCAGTTGACCACCTTCATAGAAGAGAACTCCATCATAGGGGCCTCTCAGTCCGGATTCCGCAGCAACCACAGCAACGAGACCGCTCTCCTCGCCGACACAGACATCTGCCTGATTCTCGACCAGGGACACACCCTGGCCCTCATCCTTCTAGACCTCTCCACAGCTTTCAACACCATCTACCACCGCACCCTTGCAGCTAGACTTCATGACCCTGTGATACAAGGAGCCGCCCTTGACTGGATCCGATCTTTTCATGCCGTCAGAACCCAGAGGATCAGACTCCTGCCCTTCCTCTCCGAACCCACCAACATCAACTGCGGAGTGCCCCAGTGCTCACCTCTTAGCCCCGGGCTCTTCAACATCTACATGGCCCCCCCCTCGCCGCCATCGTCAGACAGCACAGGCTCAGCATCATATCTTATGCAGTCAACCCCCAACTCATCCTCTAACTCACGAAGAACCCCATAGACACCAGACTCTGCTTCCAGGAGGGTATGAAATACGAGGCAACCTGGATGAATGACAGCTGTCTCAAGCTCAACTCAGAAAAGATCGAAGTCCTCTGCCTCGGTTCCTGCAACTCCACCTGGGACAACTTGTCGTGTCCCTCTGGCTTAGGGAACCCACCCACCCCTACGGACCACGCACGCAACCTCGGCATCATCCTTGACTCTTCCCACGCCATGAACGGCCAGGTCAACGCCATAGCTTCAACTGCCTGCGCATCCTCCACAAGACCTACAAGTGGATCCCCCGACTGCAGAAAGACCGTCACCCTCCAGGTGTGGCGCCGCGGCCAGGGTGACTGACTCTGGAAATGGGGATCATGGTTCGATCCCCAGGGCCGGCGGCAGATTAGCCCAGGACCATGTGACTCTGGGCAATAGCTTGCTTTATCTTCCCGACGGCGGCCAAAGACCCTAACGGGTGATGGTTTGTGCTTTAAAAATGTGGATTATTACCCTCGCGCACATAACCAGCAGACTGGACTATGGCAATGCTCTATACGCCGGAATCAACAGATCTCTCCTACACAGACTACAGACCATCCAAAATGCTTCCGCCAGACTCGTCCTCGGGACCCCACGCCACGAACACATGACCGACACCTTTGAGAAATCCACTGGCTCCCGGTCGAGAATAGGGTGACCTTCAAACTCCTCACCCACGCCTGCAAAGTCCTAAACCACATCGGACCTAAATAACTCAACGAGAGACTATCCTTCCACGCACACAAGAGGAACCTCAGCTTCGCCGACCTCACCCTGGCAGAGATCCCCCGCTTACACAGAAGCAAAACAGGAGGGAGAGCCTTCTCCTACATCACAGCAAAGACCTGGAACGAGCTCCCCGTTAACATCAGATGCTTTCAAACCCTGCACACCTTAAGGAAGGACCTCAAGACCTGGCTCTTCGACTGATCCAGAGTCTCCCACCCCTCCCCCAGCCCCTTGAGACTCTCACAGGAGAGTAGTGCGCTGTATAAACCCCTGATTGATTGATTGAAAAACCGAGGCAGCAGATGCCAGACCAAATGGCTTCTGCAAAATTGAAAGGACCCAAATGGCGCTTTAAAAGATGTGTAATGACGAGAGTCCTCCTCCAAAACTACCTGGTGGTACGCTGCAGCCAAATCTATCTTTGAAAACTACTCCGCTCCCCTCAATTCTTCCAATAGATCACCAGTGTTGGGTAAAGGATGGGAGTAAACCCAAATCTCTTTGTTAAGGCTCCTCAAATCGACGTACAAACACATGTCACCATTGCGTTTGCCTACGACCTCTAATGGACTAAACCATAAACAGGAGTCTATGGATTCAATGACGCCACTAGACTGTAGTCTGTCCAACTCTTACTTGAGATTTTCTCTAATACTGAAGGGCACATATCTCACCTTATGTTTATTGGGTGTGGCATCTTTCTTGACCTTTATCCTGTGCTTAAATCCCAATATTTTCCCAAGATGATTTGAAAATTCCAGGGGAAACTCACTTTCAAAAACCTCTGAAGTCGCCGTGTCTTTAACCCCTTTGGCGCTGCAGGAATTCTCCAGCTGTGCGGGAGATTTAATGAGCGGGGGGTTTGGACGGCCCCTGGCCGTCCTCCGCAGACGCCCACTGTGACCTGTTCTCTTGTACCTGGTCTCAAAACCATGCTAAAAAGGCATTGGTGGTACCAACCCAAGATGTTCAATCCCTGCACAGCCACGTACATTTTACCTTGGATCCTACGACCTTTAAACTCAAGCACATCCTCGATGAACCCCTCTAGTTCTATTTTCCTTTCTTCGTAAGACACAGGCGCTCTATCAGGGAGAAATAACAGCTTTTCGCTCCACGTCTTTTGGAACAACTCTGAAGTGATCATAGAGATCCGAGCGCCAGAATCCACCAGTAACTTGAGCCTTTCGCCTCCAAAAGACACTTCAACATACGGATCCACACAGTTGTTAGGGTCACCTGAGACTATATCTACATCAGTCACAACGACAATCCTGTCCTGTAAACCCCTGACCAGATCGTGTTTTCTCCCAGATTCATCTTCCACCACACAATTGACCTTGGGAGACCTTGCCTGACCTGACTGGCACACTTTAGAAAAATTGGCTAGTCTTTCTGCACTTGCGACAATTTACATTTCCTACTAATGGGCACGTTACCACACCTAAAACAAATGTTGTCTAATTTAAAAAAAACTTGTCTTGAATTTTTTTGATATCTTCGTGGAGTGACGGTGGCTGCATTAGCATTGACATTTTCCTCAACCACACTATTTACGTTAAGTTCCTTGATCGACAACTGGTCCAACTCGACACTTTTTTACTACTTTGATGACATCTTATAACATAGGATTCCCCATGGTCAATAGTTTTTGTTGAATATGTTTGTCCAAACAGTGAGCAATACATTGATCTCTTACTAACTGATCATGGAATTCTCCAAATTGACATTGGCACAAAGCTTTGGCAATTCCATTGATGTATGGGTCAACATTTTCATTTTGCATCTGTGCTTGTTTGAAAAATGTGTCTTAATCCAACTAACCTAGGCTGTACATCAAATTTAACAATTAATTTCTTTACAGCCTATTGGTACTCGTCTACTTCCTCAATCACCAGCTCTTTAGATGGTGTTTGAATACCTCTCTGCCCTCAAATCCCAGAGAATGTAGAAGCAGGCACTTTTTTCTTTCAGCTCTAAAGCGTGATGCACCATCTGCAGCAAGGTAAATCTCAAATGCATCGAACCATTGTCTCCACTGAATGTGGAGACTACCTGGACTTTCCAGAAATGGTGGAGGAGGATTTACAGATTGCGTTATAAACCAGTAGAATTTAACTTGACAGAAATACAGATGGTGGACACAGTCTACAATTGAACACAGTAAGATTCACAGCACAAAATTACTGAAATACAGACAAATATTACAGAGAAATGCTCTATGCGCATTAAATGCTAAACATACATTAAATGCTAAACATCACTTATGCAAAATCCCTTTTAAACTCTGACTGATTTTTGCATCCCCCTCCGAAACAGAATAAGAACAGAGTATAAACGAAGTGAAAAAGAAAATGTAGATTTTCCTAGTTGTTATGACGGAATGTCTTAATTTTTATTAAAGACACGGAGGCGAGTATTATGCTTTTCTTATCTGCTTTACGCCATAATAAGTTCATGATTGTAGGAGACCTCAACGTGCATTTGGATGATGTCAACTGCAGAGAGGCCGTTTCCTTAGTCAATGAACTTAGAGCTCTTATGTTTGTTTTAGCTGACAATAGAGCCACCCATCAAGCAGGACATCTACTGGACCCAATTTTTACTAACTGGGATGATATAAGTGTCTCTGCTCCGATTAAGATCCTATGGTCAGATCATTATCTGATCCCATTTCAACTCAGAAAACTGCCCAACAGGGGGCCCTTACAGAAACCTCCCGTTATTAGGCGCAGGGACTGGAGGAAATTCAGTCACGACGCCTTCAGTAAAGCCCTAGAACAGGATCCCCCAAAGCTTAGCGACAATTTGGTTGAGGCGTACAAGATGTATGAAGAATGGGTTCAAGGTGCGCTGGATAATGTAGCCCCGTGGACTCACAAAGCCATGGCACGGAGCACGAAATCCGCTCCGTGGTTCACCGCTGAGCTACGCGCCGCTAAAACCAAATGTAAAATCTTGGAGCGTAGATGGAGAGTGGATTATGCCCCCTCACTACGCGAAGTCTATAAGAGTGAACTTAGATTCTACCACAGCCAGATCAGGAAATCTAAAAGAGAGTACTATAATAACAGGATAGACTGTGCAGAGAATACATCGAAAGAGCTCTTTATGATTCTGAAGGAACTCTCCGCCCCTCCAGCGAGTTCAGGGGAAGTCCCCCCCACGACCGAGTCATGCAATGAGATCGCAGACTTCTCTATAGGGAAGGTAGAAAAGATCTATGCTTTGTTTCAGACCAATTCTGATGCTACTAATTCGCCCGACCCTAACTGCGGAAATAAGGTCAGGGAAGAACTTAGGAAATTTGTGGTTCCCCAAACTGAGGAGCTTATCAACATCCTATCGGACATTCACTCGGGCTCTCCCTTAGATGCGGTACCAGCGAGAATTCTTCGAAGTCATCTTCCTCAGGTAGCGAAGCATATAGGCAACATGGCCTCGCTTTCCTTCCATGAATGTCTAGTTCCGGAGAGCTGGAAACTGGCCCAAGTCGTCCCAATAAAAAAGAAAGCCCACATAAGCATAACGCAATTAGACAACCTGAGACCAATCTCCCTCCTCCCCTACTGCGCGAAGGTAGTAGAAAAATTGGTTAACCGACAGCTGGTGAGCTTTGTGGAGGAAAACTTGCTCCTTCACACGTCTCAGTCGGGTTTCAGAGCCAAACACTCGACAGAGACCGCCCTCCTCCTATCGACAGAATTGCTGCGGAGCAAGGCGGATGAAGGTCACACGGCCGCACTGGTCCTATTGGACTTAAGTGCGGCGTTTGATACCGTATCACACCCCGTATTACTGGACCGCCTGAGTGAAAAGAGAATAACCGGACCTGCACATGAGTGGTTGGTATCCTTTCTTAAGAACAGGAGATTTCAAGTGCATTGCCCACCATGTAAATCCAGTGTAAGATGTCTTAGGCAAGGGGTTCCACAGGGCTCGATTCTGAGCCCCACATTATTCAATCTGTACATGGAACCCCTTGCCAAACTGGTGGAGTCATATGGTGTTGCAATAGTCTCCTATGCAGATGATACACAACTGGTGATCAATCTGTCCCGTGATCCAGTTGTGGACGCTGAGAATTTCTCGGCCTGCCTTGTGGCACTTGACGGTTGGATGAAACAGAACTGTCTCCGCCTTAATGGTAACAAGACGGAAGTTCTTATTGTAGGTCCCTGTCCTTCCATCTGGACCTCTGCCTGGTGGCCCATTGAACTGGGCTCTGTCCCGGCCCCGGTAGACACAGTTAAAAACCTTGGCTTTCTTCTTGACTCTAATCTAGCCTACACCAATCATGTTGGTAAGGTCGGGGGAAAATGCTATGGACTTCTGAAGGTCCTGAGGAAAATCCTGGACCTATTGCCCCCCAGCTCCAGAAAAACTATGGTACATGCCTTGGTCACCTCCCATTTAGATTATGGGAACTCCCTCCTATGTGGACTTAGCAAAAAAGGCCTAACACAGCTACAACGCGTCCAGAACGCAGCTGCTAGGCTGGTCCTTAACCTCCCTAGGAGAGCCTCTGGGAAACATGCATTACGCTCCCTTCACTGGCTCCCAATAAAGGAAAGAATCAAATTTAAAACTATGTGCATCACCCACCGTATAGCTCACAAAAAAGCACCTCCATATCTTCAGGACCTGCTTCCAGTCTATCGCCCCTCACGTCCTTTGAGGTCGATGGGCAGCATGCTTTTAGTGGCGCCTCGGATACATAGAACAAGGATGGGAGGACGTTCCTTTAGACACCATGCTAGCAATGACTGGAATAACCTACCTATCGAATTGAGGATGGAGCCGTCTGAAACCAGGTTCAGACAGAGGCTGAAAACCCATCTTTTCCCCAAGATAAATTCAGCATAGTACGCCCGTGTCCCTTTGCTCACCCTCTGTGAGCTAAGCTGAAGAGATGTAGGTAGGGTTGTCAGCGCGGGGACGCACTGTTCTCTGTGCAACCAAGCGCTTAACAAATGTCATAAACTAAACTAAACTAAACTAAACTTTATTCCAAAAGCAGCCAAGATAAGTGAGAAAAACTACAGTTCCCAGGGGCCCAAGCGAACAAACTGGCCAATGGGAACAGAGAAAAAAAGATATCTACTAACCAATCATAACCAAGCACAGACATAAAAGTCACCTCTGACTGCGCAGCTTCCTCTTTTCGCTGACGAGCAGATCAGATAAAGTCAGAAATTAAAGGAACAATTGCAACAACAAGAGAGAACGCCAAAGTCCAGGAACAAACTTCTTGAATCAGAGGAATCCAGGAGAAACATCCAACGTGAGTCCTAGATGCTGGATCCAGGCAGACAGGAGGGAAGATCCATTGAGGTGAAGATCGAAGGTGGTAGAGAGAGGTCTTCCTACGAAGAAACAGGAGGCAGGGCTGGATTCGCGGAAGGGAGGGAGAACACAAGTTAGAAGTATAGCGGTGGGATAATACTCGCCTCCGTGTCTTTAATAAAATTAAGACTTTCCGTCATAACAACTAGGAAAATCTACATTTTATGGCAAGACCGGAGGCTCCTAATATGCTTGTTTAAAGCATATCACCTACAACAGAAGCCACAGTATTAATTTGTTGGCAATAGAACATATGAAAAACATTGTCATTAGTCCAATCTGCTGATCTCAGAATGTCCTCCAGACGGGAGCCTGCCCAAAAAGCCTTAGAGGTGGAATGAGCTCCGAAAACTGAGACATCGTTGCCCGCAAGGGACATAACCCAACGAACCCAATGGGCAAGGGTAGGGGAGAAGACAGGAAGGTGGGGCTTACGGAAGGAGATAAGGAGTTGGGAATGAGAGGGCGTTCTGAGATCAGAAGTCCTTTGTTCGTACACTTATAAACATTGGCCAACACACAACTTGGGATGTGAAGGGAAATAGGGGTAAAAAACAGAATCCAAATGTGTTTTAGTCCGTCTGTGGATCAGGAACACTACACCTGTGGGAGGAAATTGGCGAGAGAAATATCTTACGCTCTAACATCAAAGACACGTTTAATGGAAACTAAACACAACAACATTGTAAGCTTAGCAGATAACATTTTGAGAAAAAGAGCAGAATTATCTTGCCAATCAGAAAACAATTTGAGAACAGAAACATCCCATAAAGAGGAATACTTAGCCAACGGAGGTTTGGAACAAAAAACTCCTTTTAGTAGACGGCAGATCAAAGGATGGACGCCTGCTGGTTTGGCATCAATGGGGGCATGATTGAGTGAAATTGCTGAATGATAGAGGTTGATTGTACGATAAGACTTACCTGAACTGGCCTCCGAGGCCAAAAAGTTGACCACAAAATTCAGAGGGGCTGAAAGGGGATCGATATTCCTTTCCAGACACCAGCTTGCCCAAAGAGACAAGGCGGATTTGTAAGCTTTGGAAGTCCCAGGAGCCCAGGCTTGGATGATAAAGAGAGCAGCTTCTTGTGAAATGAGGATATCAGAAGGGACAGGCCGGAAACTTTCCAGGCCGACAGTCAAGGAGTTGTCCAGAATGAGGTTGTGTCGAACGCCGTGAGGACTCAAGAGTAAGTCATCGCATGACGGAAGTAGGACTGGAAAATCCACTGCCATTTCCAGCAGAGAAGGGAACAAGATTTGAGATTGCCAGAAGAAGATTTGAGATTGCCAGAAGGGGGCTACTAGGACCAAGGAGGTCAACTGTTGACGAACTTGGGAAAGAACTCTGCTGATCATGAGAAAGGGAGGAAAGGCGTAATTGAGATGCCGCGACCAGTCCTGGAGGAAAGCATCCGTTGCTAAGGCAGAAGGATCCGGCTGCCAACTGAAGAAACGTGGCAAATGAGAGTTGAGACGGGATGCAAAGATGTCTATGGAAAAAGGACCCCATGTTTGAGAGAGAGAGAGGAAAACGGACGGAAGCAGCTACCAAATCGCTGGAGTCTCGGAGAAAACGCGAATGCCAATCCACCACCGGGTTGAGATCTCCTGGAAGATACTCTGCTGTCAAAGAAAGTTGGTTTGACAGACAAAATTCCCAAAGACTTTTCGCCAGCTCTTCCAGAGGTTTAGATTTGGTATCGCCGAGGTGGTTTATGTAGCGGACCGCAGAAACATTGTCCATTCGGAGAAGAATGGAACAACGGATCCTGTTCTTTGAGAGGCTTTGGATTGCAAAGGAACCTGCAGGCATCTCTAAACAATTGATATGCAATTTGGGCTCCTTGTGAGACCATGTACCTCCAGTCGATATTGGACCACAACGGGCGCCCCAACCCGACAGGCTGATATCTGACTCTAACACAAGATCTGGAGCCGAAGCGAAGATAGTGCGTCCGTTCCACGCATCTAAATGGTCTGTCCACCATTGAAGTTCGTTGTGGGACTCTAGATGCAAAGCGATAAGATCGGCGTAAGCCAGACCTTGGCGCAGATGTTTGATTTTTAATTGTTGTAGGGCTCGATAATGCAGAGGTCCCGGAAAGATGCCCTGAATAGAAGAAGAAAAGTGAAGACCGACGATTCTTGCTAAGGACCAGAGGGATATAAGAGATGTTCGGAGAACCGTGGCAATCTCTGTCTTGATTGTGGAGACCTTCGCCTGAAGGAGGCGGAGATAGGCTGCAACAGAGTCTACCAGAAAACCCAAGAATTCCGTGGTCTGGGACGGGATACGAGATGACTTCTCGAGATTGATGAGAAACCCTAGATCCAAAAGAAGAGTGAGTAGTGTGAAGTTCGGACAAGAGGAGCTGTTTGTCTGTGTTCATGATAAGAATGTTGTCCAGATATATGATGAGTCTGATACCTAGCGACCGAGGAAAGGCGACAACTGGTTTGAGGAGTTTTGTAAAGCACCAGGGTGCTGAAGAAAGACCGAATGGAAGAGAAATTAATCTGTATGTCACACCCGACCACTCGAATTGCAGGAACTTCGAGTGGGAGGGGAGGATGGGAACAGTAAGGTAAGCATCTTGTAAATCCAGCCGGACCATCCAATCGTTGGGACGAAGAGTGTCCCGTAAGTGGAGAATCGTCTCCATTTTGAAGTGGCGATACACCACAAATTGATTGAACCATTTCAAGTTTATTACCAGAAGTAGCTTTTTGTTTTTCTTTTGGACCAGAAAAATTGAGCTGAAAAAGCCTGAGGAGTCGAAGGGAGGAATCTGGATGGCTTGTTTTTAAAGAAGGGACTGTATCTCGCTTGAGATTAGAAGAGCCATGTCTGAGGAGAAAACTAGACGAGGGAGAAAATAAGTCTGGAAAGGCGGCGAATAGAGCTCTATAAGATAACCCTGAACTGTGATGAGAACCCATAGATCTGTGGTGATAGTCCACCATTTTGGCAAGAACAGTTTTGCCCGACCCCCTAACGGAAGAGGAGGAGGAGAAAGGCTTACCTTGTTGGTTGGAGTTGTTGTTCTGGTAGGTCTGCCCTCTACCTCAGAAGCCTCTACCCCGCTGAGGGTAGAACTTGGGTTTGCAGTCCTGGGCATTGTTGTAGGATCCTCTGGAGCCTTGGTTGTTGTAGGAACGGCCGGAAGAGCGACCCATGCCTCTGCCGGCCCGTCCAAAAACCCGAGGAGCGAAGACTTTCTTGATAGATTGTTGTGCCTTATCTAATGATGCAAAAGTGAAAACGAATCAACTGAGGTCACGGATAAGATTCTCGCCAAACAGGAGTCCATTAGCCTTGGAGCCTGGGTCCAAAGGTGCAAGATTGGCTAATTTGGGATCCAATTTAATGAGGAGGCCTTTGCGCCGTTCCTGCGTGATAGCAGCATTGGCATTTCCCAATAAGCAGAAGGCACGTTGAGCCCACATGGACACATCCTCCGCTGAGAGGTCAGAACCATCTAGAAGGGCCGACTCTGCTATATCAAAAATGCATGCTAGTGGACCCACCACGTCCAGTAGTTTGTCCTGGCAAGTAGACCAGTCCTTGTCTACCCCCCTGCGAAGATCTTTTCCAAACTTTGAAAAGAAAGTGAGCAGTGGTTGATCAATGGCGGGAACAAGAGTAATTTTTTTCCGGCAAAGAAGGTTTGGAGCATTCAGATTTAAACCTTGACCTAACAGCGGTCTCTAAAGGAAGGGGAAGTCTGGCCGAAATATATTCTCCCAAATGGGAAGAGGGCAACCATTCAGTAGAATTTGGATGGCGAATGGACGAGGGGTCAAACATAGGGAGCCCTTCTGAATTAAAAACAGGGTAGAATGTGAAGGAATCAGACTTGGCTTTTTTGAGAGGGGGGTCAGAAAACCAAAAACATTAAATAAGTCATCTGCGTCAGGCATATCATCATCGTCATCAGTGTCCAAAATGGCGGAAATAACCAATTTCTTTTTTGGCGACTCTGCATGCTTCACTTTCTGTTTTTGCTTGCCCTCGGTACCAACAAACCCCTCCAATACAGGAGGCCTGGGAGGCACTCTGTCCTCAATCAGATGCGAGGGAACCTTGCAAGTCAACCCAGACGCAGTTTATAGAAGCAGAGGAAACCACCTTTCTTTTTCTGCTTTCCCCCGCAGACTGGGCCAGAGCCTTGGATACTAGGCTTATCATTGTATTTTCCATACTCTTAGACATGCGTCTCAGAAATACTTCAACAGCGTTTTCCACAGAAGTATTTATAAATTTATTTAGATCCTTTTTGATGACTTCACCTTCTTCAGTATCTTGGACTAGCTCTGGAGAACTATCTACTCCCATAATGAAAATCCTTTGTAAAGGAGAAGGCAGCCGAGGGTTAACAGGGGCTTGAGGGAGTGACAGAAGGCCAAAACCACACCCAGGGGCGTGTCTCAGAAAAAGGAAATGCTCCGGAAGGCAGACGGAGCCCAGGGACAGGCAAAGGCAGCAGTAAACGTTTTGCGGGAGCGGGTAAGCGAGAAACCAGCCCTTCGACTGAAAACGGGCTAAAATCAACCCAGAACCGGCAAGGAATAAACGCTCGCGCCACCAACGAACTGAAAAGGTGAGTGCAGAGCGGGAAACATAGCAGCGCGAGCGGACGTAAGAAACCACCGAAGCGGCTAACTCGGGGGGGGGGGGGAGAGACACAATACCGCGAGCGACGCCGAGCGCGGTGAGCGGGCAGTAGCGAGAGGCAGGAAGCGCCTAAAGGGTGCGCGGGGCAAAGATAAAACCAATACAATAAAGGCAATATAATATAAAAGACAAATGCAGATAGCAATTACAACAGAATGGGAGCAAAAGATAAGAGCACTTATCTCACTACGATCAGCAAGAAAAGAGGAAGCTGTGCAGTCAGAGGTGACTCTTAATACTGTACTTGGTTATGATTGGTCAGTAGATGACGTTTTTTCTCTGTTGCCATTGGCCAGCTTGATCGCTTGGGCCCCTGGGAACTGTAGTTTTTCTCACTTATCTTGGCTGCTGTTGGAATAAAGCAAGATAAGAAAAGCATAATAGGAGCTTCCGGTCTTGCCATAAAATCCAAAATGTCCTACATAGTATCTTTGCAAACCACAACTTTGATCTCTGATCGTCAAATGAACTGAAACAAGCGTCAAAAGATGTGTGTATCATGTGTGCCTAATATCTTTATAAGTATCAGTGTAACACCAACTTAGTACAACAAACTGTTAAAAAAAACTTAAGGTGTGCTTGTCACCAAAATAGACTGTGACATGCCAGGTATAAAACATGTCACTTACCAAATCTGGTGTGCGTGTCACAGACGTTGAACATACACGCTAGTTTCACCTTGTAGACTGCGCTTTCTGAAAATTGACTGAAAATAGAAGAGGGTATCACCGCACTGTTGTGTGACACTCTCCAAAAACCCAATCTGTGGTGTACGTGTTACTGTTGTCGGACAAACACGCCAGGCTTACTTCGTATGGAGAACCACTAGAATGCCAACTGCCTACCGATTCAAAGCAAATGGTGGTTTTTTGTGTCATAAACTGACGGTGCTAGGTGCGCCTTACTCCCCGACACAGATCGTGCTGCTTACTTCTCAGACAGCTAGCACAACAGACTTCTTTGTATTGGCTGACAGCATTCGCTTTACTTTGCGCTCTCTACTTGGTTCCTGAAGCATCACTTCAAGATGTCACCCTCTTCGCCCTCTGACTCGTCTGCTGCTGTACTAGTGTTTTTCCATTTTCAATGCTTTTTTTTCCCCTTTTATTTAAACACTTTCCTGCGCATACAAGAGTACATTTGTTAACTTCTTATCTTGTCTAGGCCCTTTGCCACACAGTTCAACTCGCAACACAGGATCTTTATGGCTATGGATAGACAGTGTCTCACGTAGGTTCTTGCGGTGGCTCATCCAGTCATTGCCAAAAATGTGTTGTATCCAATGTGCATCAAAGACGACAGGACATGGTAAGTCTAGTTTACGATCTGTTTATTCCACATCAACGAGCCACCGCTGCTCTCACTTGCCTGGAGAGCTCCAACTGCCAAACATGGAACCATCCTGCCAGTGGGGAACTATGGCAACCCATAACATATTCCAAGGGTTACGAACCATCAACCCTCGGTAAACACAAGTTTTACCATAAGAATGACATGATACAACCTTTCTTTTCTTCTAGACTTCATGTATCCCAGCGCAACTGTTGCATTATTCACGTAATTTTCTTTTTTCTGACTGCAAAGTGAGAGGAGTTTGTAAACACCAGTCCTCATCTTAAAAAATAAGCTACAGAAAACACATCCCGACGTTGGACCTCTGGCATTGAAGTGCGGCAAATGTGTCAAGATAATTACAGAATTTAAAGGCATCTTCATTTATTGCTTGGGGTTTGGCGACCCATTAGTGGGTCGTAACCCAGAGTTTGGAAAACACTGCTCTAGATTATTATTTTACAGTCAACCTAGAACCTAAAAATATGCTTATGTGATTTCATTAATCCTAATTGTGTCTATATTCACAGAAAGAAAGGTACAGAAGTCTATCTTCAAACTAAATGGCCCTGGACTGTGGTATGTCACAATTCCATCAGTCTTCTGATTCTGTATTACAACATACCTCTCAATCACAGTTCCGCAGCTGGTATTAGGCAGTTGTTTTAGGTTTTAGTTGGTGTACCTGTAGTATGCAAAGTTTGTTTGAGAGTGGCATTTTTTATTAATACAACACATACTGCTGGTGTTAAAGCCAGCCTTAAGTTTGCCATATTTACTGATTGAAAAAGTACACCTGAACAAGTTAGGCTTATTAATTCACAAATATGTTCCAAGTAGCAGGCAGCTCATCAGATGCAAAGTTGTCCTATTTGACCCAATTTACATGCTCTATTGTGTATGATGTCAGTGTTGCCTGGAACACACACATAAAAACATGGAACAATAACCTACTACACTTCCACTAGGGAGGAGATCGCACTAGACTCACTCATTTAAAGACAGACAAAGACACTGTGGCAGTACAGATACAATGGCACAGTCCAGAGACCATACTATTGAGTAAAAAAGACTGCAGCCTCACACTCCACCCATGCACATAATCCAGTTTCTCACATGGATCATATTATCTCAAACTTGGAGCAGACCTAAACATGAGTCCACTAATTGCCCATGAGAAACTTCATTGCAGACAACTCCATCCATTCTCAATGCCCTTGTGGAGTGGTGTGGCTCACTGGTTAGAGGCGGCAGACCCGTAAGCAGAGGACGGCCAGGGACCAGGGTTCAATTCCCGACGCGGCAGGGTCGTGGACCAGGGTCAGCGGGCTCGATAATTCTCGCCTCGGTGCCTACTCCAGTCAGGGACCACACTCGGCAACTCTGGGCATTAGCTTGCCTCATCTTAATAACGGCCCCCCAGACCGCCGGGGATGCTTGGTCGCACCTTAGAGATACCCATTAGGGACCATCTCTCAGGGTGAGCCAGGACGGGTTCCCCAGCGGTCGAAGCTGCGGAGATACTCCTCCGGGAGTCGATTCCTAGCGCTATATAAACCCGCAATTAAATTAAATTAAATTGTGAAGTATCAGTCATATGTCCCACCCTCCACCGGGGAGCATTACTGCATACACCCTACCCAAGACAGGTCCCCCATTATCTTCAGAGAACAGTACATGCATTCAGGGCAGAGAGCAGCCATACACTCAATCAACACGGGTCAGCCAATCAGAATCTGGGGAACTGTATTCGAGTTTGGGCACCCACGCTGAACATCCTGTGATTCTGGGCAAATCACTTAATCTACCCGTGCCTAACAAAAAATGAATGTGTCCTTGTGTGACGCAACTGCTGCTATGTAAAGCGCTCTGATACCTGGGTCAAGTTCGCTCTATATAAAACTCTTTTAATTTTTATATATATATATGTATATATGTATATCCAACCAAACGAGTCGCTGTAGACCCCTGCCGCTTTCAAAGGCGGGCCTCGGATGGGATAGCGAATCCCAATCTATACAACCAAAACCTTCTGCAGTCAAGAAAAGAGATCCGGGCCACTTGGAGATGCACCTGTAGCGCACCCAAATTTGGAGACCCACACACAGCGTGTCTTCAATTCTTTATTTTCGGATACTATATCCTGACACTACTAGTACCAGCAAGCATTGCACGGACACGCCCAGGAGGCGAGGCTTTGGAACAATTTAAAAGCTACTTCCATGCTGCCCCTCCCAACCAGCCATCCCTGTGAGCAAGGTCCGATGGACGCCAGAAACATGTAGGAGAATTAATGGCAGCATCCAGCTATGTCCACGAGTTTGTATGCGGCACTGCCCGGCGAAAATAAAGAATTGAAGACACGCTGTGTGTGGGTCTCCAAATTTGGGTGCTCTACAGGTGGAATATATGGCAGCCCATCCAGGTCGCGGAGAACCCCCACCACTGGCGTGCAGGTCCAGCGCCGTTACTGGAACAGCAGAAATGGAACAACGTGTGGTTTTCGTCAGTGAAAATACAGTGCAGCAGCAAGTCTCATGCCACATAGCAACCACTGTGGAATTTTAAAAACTTTTGAGAACTGGCAGCTGTATCGACGCAAGGATAGTTATATCCCGACACTACTAGTACCAGCAAGCATGGCACGGACACGCCCCGGAGGCGAGGCTTTGGAACAATTTAAAAGCTACTTGCGTGCTGCCCCTCCCAACCAGCCATCCCTGTGAGCAAGGGCCGATGGAAGCCAGAAACATGTAGGGGATTAATGGCAGAATCCAGCTATGTTCACGAGTTTGTATGCTCCATTTCACACATGGGGAACAGAACACAGCTATGCAGCCCAACTAAACAGTTTATCTATCAACTACTAGGATCTCTAATGCATGCATTCCGGGAAGCCTGCAGGGATCTTATCTTCTTACCTTAACTGGTGTAAGCATCTTCAACAACACGGATACATGAAACACCAGCAACGACGCAACCTCAAGCAAGCAGCATAATTTAAACACAAATTGTACAGAATAAAGTTTTGTACTAAAGCACTATTAAAGGCTCAGTCGCCACATCATTTCCTTCCACCAGTGACTTCTCTTTGCTCTCCCAGCACCAAGATCAAGCCTGCAATTTTCTCAGACTCATTTAGGGCAAATGATGTGACAATGCAGTAGCTTGCCTGAGTAACAGAGAGTGATAACTGTTGCCACATTTATACTCCAGTGTGAAGAAGTCCTCCTCTAACAGAGCATGAGGCTCCCAGACTGTGTCCCATTAAGATACACTGCAGGATTCACTCTTCCTAGAATCTTCAGTCTTCTGCACCGTCATCTGGCTGCAACCCATCACCTCAGGAGAGGAGCCCAACAGGAACCAGTAACCTATCGTGTCAGAGTGTTCAATGTAGATTCTTCACCACAAGCAGAATAACAGAGGAGAAGAGCCTTGTTTGGTTTCCAGCACAGGACCAGAACAAGGCCTATAAAAATAACTGTCAAATCATACCCATTGAATCAGAAAAGCAACGAGGCTTTTTTTTTTTCAAGGAAGAGCAGTTATCCAGTGAATGTTTTCATTATTCAGCAGTTACAGGATACAATGATGTCACAAACGACCCCATTAGGAACGAGTTTCCTACTTTGGTTCATCTGCCAAGATCAAATAACAGTGACATCTTCACATTCCAGTGTATAAACCATTCTAATATGGGAACACAATATTAGAACACACAGGCTCCCGCGAATCCCCGAGTAGTGGATCCACAAGGCAAAATAAGACTAGACCCAATCATAAACCCAAATGAAGCTTAAGAGCAACCTGTCCATTCATTTAGTGCAAGGCAGTCCCACAGCATGGCAGAATGGGACATGTGCAAAACTACAGCAAGAAGTAAACAAAAGTAAAGTGCATTCCATCAGTAAGAGCTCAAACCTCCATTCACAGATTCCAGTTCCAACTCCTCTGTTCTTATCAGAACAGATTCCAACATAGAATATAGAATGCAGTACACAAAGACATAACACATGAGCTCAGCGCAGAGCAGATACCGCACATCTTCCTCCTAAAACATCTAACAAACAAACACAACACATAGTTGCAGGGAAAGATAAAATACAATTACAGGAAAAAGGAGAGAACACAAAACAAGATGAGCAGAACAAATTATACATATCATTTCTTAATCACAGCACTATGTTTAAGTTCCAAATACGTTCATCCTGCAACTAAGAAATATTAAACATATTCTATTTTAATCGCATCAATGTTTTCAATTCCGAATATGGCCATTCTGCAACTTACAGAACCCTGAAACAATGTAACTACTTTGAGGGGCTTGCTTTAACTCAAAAGTTGTGAGTTGTTGCGACAACGTACAGGTGACTTCACAACAACCATTTATCCAACTGCCATTTAATCATCCATCACACCTTTACATGGATCATAATAAGCATTCATCCATAGCTGTTGCTCTTTTTCTTCCAACAGTTATCGGTAATCCTTTGGTTAGATTCAATCCAAGTAATTTCACTCTCAACATTCCTCTTTATCCACAGAGGGCAACATTAGTATTGGGTGTCTTCTACAAAATAACTCAAATGGTGTTTTCTCAGTGGACAGTTGTGGCATGTGGGGTAAATCTATATGCTGCAATTTTCCCCCAAAAGCCTTAGAAATTTGTAAACCTTTCTTTAACATGCTGTTGAATTTCTCCACCATGCCATTTGTTTGGGAATGATATAAAGAACATTTTGTATGTCTTATACCCCTCTCCTTCAGAAACCTCTCCATCATTTGAGACGTGAACTATACCTCATTATCGGTGAGAAAGGTACAAGAATTACTTTCTTTACTCTAATGTGATTTGTTGCTATTGGATTTTATGCCTGTAACCGTTGTAGGCTTGGTAGCTGAAATAAAAGAGATTTACTTACTTTCTTTACTAAAAATTCTTTCCAAGAACTTAAGCACAGATACTGCGGGAATTTCAGCCACTTCTGGCCACCTGGAAAGCATATCCATAAGCACACGTAGATAGGAAGGAGTAGAACCCATGGTAATTAGACCCACGGTAATTAGACCCACAATGTCCAACGCCACTTCTTCCCAGGTCCCTTGGGCAGTTCTCTACACTTTAAAAGTGGCGTTTTTACCTTTATTATCTGGTCACTGACAACAATCAATACATTCTCTGAAAATCTGTTCCATTTCAATGTCCATTCCCTGCTACCAATAGTCACACCTCAATCTCTCTTTCGTCTTACTCATGCCTGATGCTCAACATACGCCAGTTTTATCAATCTTTTTCTCAATGACACAGAATTAACATTGATAAGAACATCATCCTCATTGAGTAGCAGTGCACTATATAAGAACCAATCATTCATTTTTCCAATTCTTCCAGGCATTCAGGTACCAAAATATAACCCTTTGTGACTGTCACGAAGCCGAGCTCCCTGACTCAAAGGGACGGGGTGTACCTGCTAACGTTTCTTCCTTTCCACCCCGTCCGCAGGATCCTTTGGACGTTTCCTGGGTTTCCCCGGCTCTGCCTCCAGTACATTCATCTCTGTATCCAGCTTCTGTGACGCTGGGGGCGTGTTCTCCGGCATCTCCAGCGGTCGACCAATCAGGTGACCGGACGTCATCTGACACTGCCCAATCAGAGGAGCTGGGGGCGTTTAAGGAAGCCCCGTCTTGGATTGTCGGCGCGGAACCTTTGGAACGCCAGCCGAAGCACGAGGAGGACGCCACGGAGGAAGAAGGAGGCACTATCGTGGAACCGCTGCTGGGACCCCTGGAGCAGAGACTCGACAAGCCAGGAGGCCAACGTTACCACGAGCCGCCCCGCCACACTTCCATGGGAGAAGTGTGGCTCCACAAGGTACAAGGGCGTTTTCAGGGGTTGTTTAAATCACGGGGTGGGACGGGGTAGCCTGAGGGTGGTCACTATCGCCGTACCTTGCCGTCCGCCTACACTCAAAGACTGCTATAGTTGGTGGTAGCACCCTGGTGATCCCTCACTACCCTACCCCACTCTCACCTGTTGTACATATCAACCCCAGCCCGTAACATGGCTGCTTTTCTTTTCCTTTTTCTCGAGCGGCTCTCCGGACCAGCGGCCACCTCTGGTTGACTCAAGAGTGGAACCGAAGAACCCAGAAGTTCCCCAACGGAGAGACTCCAAGCTTGTGATTTGTACCCTACTGGATATTGTGTTCTTGAACCCTTTTGAAACTAACCCGGTATTTTCAAACCGAATAAAAACGGTTAAAGATAGACTCCAACTCGTGGCGACTCTCATTCTCCCGACCCCGTTCCCCACAAGTGGTGCAGTGACTCGGATCAACCAGTGAACCACGCCATCCGATACAGAATGGAGAATCTTTTGACCCAAATGGAAGCAGACCGGACTGCGTTTTCCCAAGCCATTCAAACCCAGTCCGATAACATTCTAAAATTGGCGGAGGGACAAACACAACTAATGACTGTGTTAGGACAGGGAAGGGCTACAGCTCCACCTCCGGGCACTGTTGTACCGCTACAGAAGTTTAGTCCAGGCGAGGACCCCCTTGCTTTCTTTTTGAACTTTGAAAGAGCGGCAAGAGCCAGTTCCTGGCCTGGGGATAGGTGGCCCTTCTATTAGGCGCCTTTGTTAGTTGGTGAGGCCCAGGCAGCTTATCAGACAGTGAACCGGGATGGAACAACTGCTTATGCGGTCGTGAAACAGTATATCCTCGATAGGTTGGGGGTAGACGAGGAAACCCATCGACTTCAGGTTCGTCAAGAGAAAGGGTCACCCAGGGATTTACCCAAAACCTTGTTTTTCAAATTAAAGGAGTCTGCGGACTTATGGCTAAAGCCCCATGAAGGAAACATCGATGCCATTATGAACAAAATATAACTTGAACAGTTCATCGAGGCCCTTCCCTATAGCACTCAGAGGTGGCTTAAGCAACATGCAGGTTTAACGTTGGAGCATGCTATAGAAATGGCAACTTGTTACGCCAGGGCTCAGGGTAAGCCTTATATGAGGGAACCAGAAAAAACCGCTAAAGTCTTGCCACCTGTTAAAACTGATAAAAAAAATTCCAAAAACCTATCCCAGAACCACCAAAGGTGCGGTTCCAACGACCTGAACTTCCCAATTCAGGACCTCAATGTTATGACTGTGGAGAGTGGGGTCATATTGCTCGGTTTTGTCGGAAAAAAAAAAGAAAGAGAAGACGGACCTATGGACGTGAGCTATGCCCCAAGGTCCATCCTGTATGCTCAAGAAACCGGAACCACTTTCTATGTACGGGTCTCTTTGAACGGTACTAGTATAAGAGCATTGTTAGATTCCGGCTTCAAACATTCAGTTGTAAGAGAAGAGCTGGTAGACCCCAACTCTCTCATTTCGGGGAGACGGGTCAGTATCCGTTGTGTCCATGGGGACGTTAAGGAGTATCCTGTAGCCAAAGTCACGCTGTACACACCTTCAGGGAAAAACATGGAAGTTGTCATAGGAGTTATGGCTGGTTTACCTGAACCCATAATCATAGGGACAGATAACCCTTCCTTCAGCACTTTGTTGTTAGATACCCTTCACCACTTGTCCCTTCCCTGTGATACCTTGTTAGCCGCAGAACCCTGGGCCAGGGACACCCATTTTAGGACTGCCCAATTGAACGATGCAAGTCTCACCAATGCATGGCAGGTTGCACGAAACGGACAAGATCCGTCCACCAGAAGTTATCCCACGTTTGTTGAAAAGAATGGCCTGCTTTATAGACTCGCCAAGGCTGATGCTGAACCTCAACTGCTGGTCCCGAATGATTTTCGTGATCAGATATTGTTTTTTGGTCATGCTCATCTGTTAGCTGGCCACTCTGGGGTAGAAAAAACAAGTCAGTCCATATTGCAACATTTTTTTTGGCCAGGTATTTACGCCCAAGTACAAAAATATTGTCAGGAGTGTAGAATATGCCAGAAACGGAACCCCTACACCCCTCCTCCTGTCCCTTTGGTACCCATGCCTATTATAGGGGTCCCATTTGATCGTATAGGAATGGACTTAATCGGCCCTTTGCCGAAATCCTCCCGAGGACATCAGTACGCCCTGGTCTTGGTTGATTACGCCACGCGATATCCCGAGGCTTTTCCTCTTAAAGCAGCCACTTCAGCAGCGATAGCCCAGAGGTTAGTTGAGGTGTTCTCTCGCATGGGTTTTCCAAAAGAGATCGTTACCGATCAGGGCACCCCTTTTGTTTCCCGTTTGATGCAACAGGTATGCAAACAATTAAACATCAAACACATTAAGACATCTGTGTATCACCCGCAAACAGACGGTTTGGTTGAGCGATACAACGGCTCCCTTAAGCTAACCTTAAAAAAATTATTGTCGGGTGATGGGAAGAACTGGGACCAGTTATTGCCCCTGGCCCTCTTTGTGCTCCGTAGCCAGAAACAGTCCAGTCTAGGGACCTCTCCATTTGAATTGTTGTTTGTAGACCCCCTAGAACACTTCTTGAAATCACTAAAGATAGTTGGGAGACTGAGGGAGCACAGGAAGCTGAGGCCCTGTTGGATTACACCAGGCAACTACAGAGCAGGCTACACAAACTTAGGACACTTGCTCACGAGCATTTAGCGGTGGCTCAAACCAAACAGAAAACCCTATATGATCGTGGTACGAAGTGGAGGGTGTTGGATGTAGGTGATTGGGTTTTGATTCTATTAACCTCCTCTACACATAAAATGAGGAAGGAGTGGCAGGGACCCTTCAAAATTTTGAGGAAAATAGGACGCACTACCTACTTGGTACAGTTAGGAAGAGGCAAAACCCAAATGTATCATATCAACATACTTAAAAAAATGGTTAGGGCCATCCCCCCAGGCAGTCAATGTGGTGTCTCCTGTACTCGATACAAACCATACAGTGAGTGCTGCTCCTATCAATCCTGATCTGTCTGTTACCCAGCAACAAGATGTTAAAAACCTGCTCTTGTCTCATACAGAAGTCTTCTCGGATCAACCGGGCCGTACCCACTTGAACACAGTATACCTACTCTCCCCAATACAGTGGTAAAACAAAAGCCCTACCGAATCCCAGAGGCAAGACGCTCAGCATTCCAGGTCGAGGTAGACAGTATGCTGAAATCCGGGATCATAGTTCCTTCCCACAGCAACTGGTGCTCACCGGTAGTCTTGGTACCGAAGCCTGACGGTAGTATCCGCTTTTGTATCGACTTCAGGGCCGTTAACCGGGTGTCTAAACAAGACGCATACCCCTTGCCTAGGGTCGATGAACTACTGGAACGCCTTGGAGAGGCTTGGTACATCACCACCATAGATCTCACCAAGGGATATTGGCAGATACCCCTTGCTCCTAAAGACATGGAAAAGACGGCATTCTCAACCCCTTCTGGTCATTACCACTTCACGGTACTTCCCTTTGGTTTGCATGGGGCGCCAGCAACGTTTCAGAGGGTCATGGATACACTACTGGCACCTCACTTACACTATGCGTCGGCCTACCTGGACGACATTGTAGTGTTTAGCAAGACATGGGATGACCATTTGAAACACCATGGGAATATACTGACCAGTCTAAGGGATGCCAATCTCCACATTAATGCGAAGAAGTCCCGATTTGCTTTCCAGCAGGTCAAGTATCTCGGGTACCTTTTAGGGGATGGGCAGATTAAGCCCCAGACTGAGAAACTGGAAGCGATCAAAGCATTACCCTACCCCTCTACAAAAAAAGAACTCAGGGCCTTCTTGGGGTTGGTGGGTTACTACCGCCGATTCATTGCTCAGTTTGCTAGTTTTGCAGCTCCTCTCACTGACCTCCTTGGGAAGAACATCAAGTCTGCTGCACTCCCCACTCCTTCTGTTGTGCAGACTTCGGCCTTCCAAGCTTTAAAGGACGCTTCAACTTCTTCCTCAGTTCTCATTTCTCCTGATTTCCTCAAACCGTTCATTCTCCAGACGGACGCTTCTGGGGTTGGTATTGGAGCGGTTCTTTCCCAGGAGGATGAGAATGGGGCTGAAAGACCTGTGCTCTTCATCAGTCGCAAGTTGTTTCCTAGGGAGCAGGCGGATTCTACGATTGAGAAAGAATGCCTGGCTGTCCGTTGGGGAGTGGAAAAATTGAGATACTATCTCGAAGGGAGGCCGTTTGTGTTGTATACGGACCATGCTCCCTTGACTTGGCTCCAGCGTAACAGAGGGAACAACGATCGCATCCTGCGTTGGTTCTTGGCCCTGCAGCCTTTCCAGATCGAGGTCCATCACCGAAAGGGTTCTTTGCAGGGGAGTCAAACCTTTTCCTTACTTGGCGGAGAGACACTTCACGGACTTCACGAGAAAGGTGCAGGAGGAGTCCTGCCGACCTACGCCACGCCAGACAGCACCACCTTCAGCGACCGCCATCACCAGGCACGCCACAGCCGCTCCGGGACTCCAAATCCCGGCAGCCTTTGTGGCGGCGGCGCGTTCCCTGACGCGCGATTAAGGCGCCAGGAGGGGCTATAAAATCAGCAAGCCCTCGGTGGGAGTCAAACCTTTTCCTTACTTGGCGGAGAGACACTTCACGGACTTCACGAGAAAGGTGCAGGAGGAGTCCTGCCGACCTACGCCACGCCAGACAGCACCACCTTCAGCAACCACCATCACCAGGCACGCCACTGCCGCTCCGGGACTCCAAATCCCGGCAGCCTTTGCGGCAGCGGCGCGTTCCCTGACGCGCGATTAAGGTGCCAGGAGGGGCTATAAAATCAGCAAGCCCTCGGTGGAGCGGTGGGAGTCAAACCTTTTCCTTACTTGGCGGAGAGACACTTCACGGACTTCACGAGAACGGTGCAGGAGGAGTCCTGCCGACCTACGCCATGCCAGACAGCACCACCTTCAGCGACCGCCATCACCAGGCACGCCACCGCCGCTCCGGGACTCCAAATCCCGGCAGCCTTTGCGGGGGCGGCGCGTTCCCTGACGCGCGATTAAGGCGCCAGGAGGGGCTATAAAATCAGCAAGCCCTCAGCTCCGCGGGACGCGAGCGGGACGCCCGGGGCTAAGCCCGGGCAAAGGGCGGGCCCTCTGTGGCCCTCAGAGGCCTGAGGAGGCTGGGCTGGGCCACCCCCGTAAAGTCATCCAAGGCACAGCGCATACCAGGTAATTACCTGTGACCTAATTTACTTAGTTAAATCTATCTATCGTCACCGCACCCTCTATCACTAGACTATGAGGAAGACAGTTAAGAAGCCCAAGATGCCCACATTAAGATCAAGCACAAAATCAAAAGCGGATCCCCCTCAACCATTACCAACTCTAACTGCTATCGATAAGATGCTGAAACAAACTATAGGGGTGGTATCCAATGCCATCGCAAACACGGAGAGAAGGCTGCCTCTACCACCCGTGACTATCGTCCAAGACACTCAGGAAGCTCTTATCAATTTATCTGCAGTTTCCTTAAACTCGGCAGATGACCCTGACACTAGCCTGGCTATCACCCCTTCTTCTTTCGTCGATCTCCCATGCGCCCAGGCGCCCGCCGAAATTAGCAGGGAGCGAACGGATTTACAAACAAATAACAACAAGAGGAAATTAAATACCACGGAAAAAAATTGGCCTAAGGAAGGCTCTAAATGCGGAGGTAAAAAAGGCCAAACTAAAACTAGAAATCACAACTTGGTGACGCCTATAAATCCACCTACACCAGGAATACCCTGTTGGATCACCAACATGGTGGCTGACCTTAAAACGGATCTTGAACACTCAATCACTGTGCTGATAAAACCTCTTATAGCCAAGATCGACAGACTAACATCTCTCGTAAACAACAAGGGTGTTGGCCCTAAAGGCCAACCAGCACAAGAGGGTGCCTTAACGAAACAGGATGGGGCCATACCTAAAAGACCAACCAAAGACAAGGCCAACCCAATATCGGACATGGTAGCAAACAACCCCGCCAGAGCCACACAAAAAAGTATAAAAGATACACAAAAGGTCATTACCACACCGAATACAGGCAAAACCAATAAACAAACAATTACCGAAACTAATAAACCATCCCTTGGACCCACTCAAACACCTCCTGGAAATAACGTTCAAACTTCCAAAGTGACTTCCAAGACTAATCCGACCCCATCTGCAACTACTAAAGAAAATAAAACAGCAACCCGCTTCAGGACAATCAACCTCCTGCCTGAAGCTTTACCCTTCGTAGTTGTTTTAACAGGAGTCCCACCTTTAAGAGAGGGCAAAAGGGAAACACAAGTAGAGTTAAAAAACAAATGTGCTCAGTGGTTACAAATACATAGACCACTACCCCCCAACATTCACGGGGAGATTCTCTCAGTAAGAAGGGGGGAGTGGATTGGTAAAGGTACAAAGACTATAGCAGGGGACATAATTAAGGTAAACTTTAGAGACACTGCAGCAGTTAATTTTATCTGCAATGCCCCCCCTAGTTATACCCACTCACAAATTCATCCTGTACACCTATCCTACTTTTATCCATTTGCACCTCATAGACCCACGCAGAGCAATAGACCTCCGATGATTAGAATGCCCCAAATGGATCCCCAATACAGACTACCCCAGTGGCAAAGGCCATATCATGTGCCCCCAAACTACGATCCCTTCCTAACGCAGCACGCACACTGGAACAGGTTTAGCGTACTTGAAGAGGTCGATTGACAGGTACGGGAAAAGCAATCTTCTAAACACGCAAGGCTGAAGGAGGCAGGACCACTCATAACAGGAAGGAGAACGGGGGCGGGGAATAGACCAGAACCCGCTCCCAGCAAGGGAGGCGGCAATAAGTCTCCGAATATAAGAAGGGGAAGAGGCGACCTGATAAAATCCCCAGAACACAGGTCAACCACCGAACAGAGTAGATTAGCTATCCACTGCAGCCCACAACCTAGTCCAGATATACCATCTAAAGTGGAAAACCAGGCAGTGATCCTATCAAGAGACCTAATAGGAATTCCCAAGGAGGATACTTATGAAAACTTACAAATTGTATCCTGGAACATAGCAGGATCAGCAGCCAAATTCGAATCCCAAGAATGGCTTAGCTATATAAACAAATTCCAAATTATATGCCTGCAAGAAACATGGGTCACTGAACTAAATGACTATAGCCTAGAGGGTTACAAAAGTTTCTCTGTTCCGGCCAAAAAGGTATCCTCTGGGAGAGCCAGCGGGGGACTTGTAATATACGTTAAACTACACATCAAGGGCACCTGGTCAAACATTAACTGGGTCTCACACAACCTTCAAGTAGTAAGATTTGTCTCCACAAGACTAAACTTTTGTCTAGTCAATTGGTATAACGCTGCTGGCACGATGGAAAAGGGAACAGCCGTAAATGAACTGGACTCCTGCCTAGGAAATTTGAACTCCTTAAACAAGACACCAAACCCCCCAAGTTTTATACTTATGGGGGATTTTAATTGCCACCTTTGTGATAAACTAAAACCCTTTAACAAAGACTGGTTGAGATGCACCATAATGAAAGGCCCACATTTTACTCACTCAAAAGAGGGATGGGACCTGGAGAGACTAACGAAAAGGCATAATCTGATCCAAACTTTAGATCTTGTTGTGTTGGGTGAAAAAGGAGAATTAACCCCAACATACAAAGGAAGAGGTTGCCACTCCTACATTGACTATATCTTAGTCTCGCCCACACTAAAAAGAAATATCAGTAAAATCATAATAGATGCAAGCATTTTCAGTGATCATAATCCGGTCATTCTCACAACAAAAGGTTTTGATTTTAAACTGGGCCTAAAGAGATCTGACACTATAGAAAAAGCAGTGGACCAAGGAAGGAGAATTAAATGGGCCAGATCGACGGAGATAGATTTTATAAAAGACTGATAACAGAGGGCTTAGAAGCAATAAACATATGCCTTGACCCAAGCGTGGAAGGAGTTCTGGTGGTCAGGGCATTTGAAATAATTGCGTCCCACGTAAACAATTTCTTAAAGACTACTGGAACTAGTAAAGTGCCCTCAACTCCACTTTGGTTCGACTCTCTCTGTACCAAGGCGCATAAAAAACTGAAACTTAGCCTCCATGCCAAACCAAGGGACAGGTTCATTGTTGCACAGAATAGAGCCGAATACAAAAAAGCTCTGAAAAAACGTAAACAAAGCTTAAAAAAATCAAGCCTGGGAGGACCTAAGGGACGCTGCTGAAAGGAAAGACTCTTCAAGTTTCTGGAAAGTTATTAACTCCCCATGTTTTCAGGACCAAGGAGCACCAAAAATAACGAACATCATCTTGCCAGAACAATGGCAGAACCATTTTCAGAGTCTTTACAACCACTCAAGCCATTCAATCCAGGGGGACGTACCAAGGAGTTTTCAGCCGGCTAAATTGGACTTTTCCTTGAATGAAGTTGAAATGGGAATAGCAGGGCTCAGCAAAAATAAAGCACCCGACCTATTCCTAAGTAAACCCGAGCTATGGGCCCGCTGCTCACTAGGGTTTTGAACGAGGCAGTGGTGGCAGGACTGCCTCGTTCCTGGTCAACAGCAACCATAGTTCCTATTTACAAAAAAGGGAATTGTGACGACCCTCAATGCTATCGACCCATTTCACTCATTGACGTGACCGCAAAAGTTTTGGGGCGAGTCATTTTACACCGTCTACAAGATTGGGCAGAGGAGCACCAGGTCCTCTCGGATATCCAATACGCTTCAGGGAGGGCAGATCCACCACCGACCAATGTCTGAACTTATATCTTCTGACAGCAAAATATACCATCGCTGGGAAGGGGTCCATTTATATGGGGTTGTGACACTGGGGGGTGGCGGGGGTTCAGATATAGGCAACAGGCGAGTTCTTGGTAAAGAAGGTTTTATTGCAGAAAACCAGTGATCTGTACTACTCTTCCTTATCGGGTTGAATCTCCGGGGGGATCTACTCCTGCTGCGCCGTCGTCGGGTGATCTTCTCCTTTTCTCGGACCCCTTCCGGGCTTCGAGGGGGGGATTCGTCCTCGTCGGAGTCCGTCGCTGCGAATGCCGGGTTCTCGCTCCCCAGAAGGCAAAAAGAGAACAAGGGAGGTATCAGCTCACTGTAGAATAACTCGAGGTCAGGGTAGGGGAGTGAGGGAAACCACCGGTGCTCGTAATTACAAAGGTGCACTAATGTGAATGGGAGGGGCGTGTGCACAGGATAGGGGTCCCGGGAGGTTAGGTTTCCCGTGGTCTGGTACCTAAGGTACCTCTAAGATCTACCCAGCCCCGCAATCGGTCACGCACCTGTGAAAGCCACGCACCTCCCCTGGGTGAGTGGCTGGGCGACTCGCAGGAACGGTGGCCTCCTGGCTTCTCTCCGTCCGTAGCAGGCGCCGACTCTGCTTCTGGTAGGTGACTCGCCGCTTCTCCTCCGGCCTCTGATGTTCCACGCCGTCTTCGTCCTCCTCCTCTCTTACTCTCCACTTTCTCCTCCGCTGTCCTTCTTCTCTCGCCGTCCTCTCCTCTGGTCTCCGTATTCTCCTCTTCGAACTCCGTCCGCTCCTCTCCTTCCTCCTCCGTCCTCCGGGTGATCAAGCACACCTGTGCCTCGGGGTGGAGTCCTTTTGTCGGAAATGAGTAATAGGCCGACTCCTCCCAGTCCGCCTCCTGCCAAGAGTTAAAGGGCCAGTCCTCTACAGCATGAACGACCTTACTGGCTTCCGGGTCCTGAGAGGAGAGAGAGACAGGGGAGTATGGTAAAGGTACATTGCAGTCCTCATCCCCGGAGTCCCCCTTGGTACAATGCATTCTGGTAGGTGTAGGAGGTGGGGTCAGTCCGTTGACTGGGGACCTCGTGTACACCCCGTTACACACCTCCCCCCTAGGATGCTCCCGATCGGGGAGCGGATGACGAGAGAGGTAGTCCGCACTTACATTCTCCGTTCCTTTGGTGTGTCTGACGGTAAATGAGTAGGGCTGCAACGCCAGAAACCACCTCATTACCCGTGCATTGTTCGATTTATTACGGGCCATCCACAAAAGGGGAGCATGGTCTGTGTACAGATCGAACGGGTGCCCCTCCAAGTAATAGGCAAGCTTCTCAACTGCCCACCTAACCGCCAAACACTCCTTTTCAATTGTCGCGTATTTTAACTCTTGGGAACAGTTTACGACTCACATAAACAATGGGGTGCTCTAGACCATCCGCCCCTTTTTGTGACAACACCGCCCCAATCCCATACTCCGAGGCATCGGTATGAAGAATAAATGGCACTGAGAAATCGGGGGATGTTAACACCGGAGTGGAGGTGATGAGGCGTTTCAAATGCCGAAAGGCAGCGTACATGGGGTCAGTAGGGCGTATGAGGGCACCTGATTTACCTGGGTTCCTTAAGGCGTCCGTAAGGGGGGCTGCTATGTCCGCAAACGAGGGTATAAACCTACGGTAATACCCGACCAAGCCCAGGAATGCCCTCATTTCTTTTCGGGTGGTCGGGAAGGGGGTTTCGGCAACGGCCCTTACCTTCTCAATTTGAGGCTCTATCACACCGTGGCCCAGCATATACCCCAGGTATTTCACTTTCTGGAAAGCGATCTTGGATTTTTTTGAATTGACCCGGAGCCCTGCATTCTCCAAAGCCAAAAAGACCCGGTGTAGATGCAGTAGGTGGTCTTCCCATGTTTTACTGTGTATCACAATGTCATCCAAATAGGCTGCTGCGATGGAAGAGACAGGGGCCAGAACAGTGTTCATGAGTCTCTGAAATGTAGCAGGGGCCCCATGCAGCCCAAACGGTAGGACAGTAAACTCATAGTGCCCGGTATCTGTACTGAAGGCGGTTTTCTCTTTGTCTTCCTCCCTCAAGGGCACCTGCCAATAACCCTTGGTTAAGTCCAGGGTCGTTATATATCTTGCTTCTCCCAGTTTTTCTACCATTTCGTCGACGCGCGGAATGGGGTAGGCGTCGAACTCCGAGATCTCATTAAGCGCCCTGAAATCCATACAAAATCGTCGACTTCCGTCTGGTTTGGGGATCATCACGATGGGACTTGACCACTGGCTGGTAGAAGGTCTGATTACCCCAAGGTCCAACATGTCTTTCACCTCCTTCTGGATGGCGGCTCTCCTTGCTTCAGGGACCCTGTAGGGTTTGATCTGTATGACTTGTCCAGGACGGGTCTTGATACAGTGTTCAGCCATCGTCGTTCGTCCCGGTTGATCTGAGAATAAGCTCTCGTGTCGTTGTAGGAGTTGTTTTAGGTCGTTGGTTTGTGTTTGTGTTAGGTCTTCATTTACATTCAGCTGCTCTTTGGTGGTGTAGTTATCCCCAGGCGTACCGAGGGCTACCTGTACATCAGTGGGGGGGTCGTCCGAGCCATTTCTTAAGCATATTTATGTGATAGGTTTGGGTCTTCCTTGGGCCGGTCTGTAAGGAGTAGGTGGTTTTACCTATCGTCCCCACCACTTCGTAGGGTCCGACCCAGGAAGCCTTAAACTTTTGGGTTGAGGAGGGCAGGAGTACTAGAGCCCAGTCTCCCTTCTTCAACTGTCTCCACTTCTTTCCTTTGTCGTAGGCTTTCTTTTGTCTGTGTTGACTGTCCTCTAGATGGGTGTAGGCCAAATCTCTCAGTTTTCCCAACTTGCTTTTGAGACTGTGGGCATATTCCAGGGTGGAAGAGGTTTCCTCGGGTATCTCATTTTCCCAGGCGTCTTTTGTCATTTCCATCAGCGACCTGGGCTGTCGTCCATACAAAAGTTCAAAGGAGGATACTCCTAGGCTACTTTGCCTTTGTCCCCTGATGACATAGAGAGCTAGAGGAAGTAGTTGATCCCACTCGTTGCCGTTGACTTCCATCATTTTGCGTAAGGTGGTCTTTATGGTACGGTTATATCGCTCCACCAATCCATCCGTTTGTGGGTGGTATACGGAGGTTCTGATTTGATGGACGTCCAGATTTTTACAGACTTCTTTCATCAATCGGGATACAAAGGGGGTTCCCTGGTCGGTCAAGATTTCTTTGGGGAACCCCACTCTGCTAAACAATTCTATCATTTTGTCGGCAACCTGTCGGGAAGTGGTGGCGGTTAGGGGGAAGGCCTCCGGAAACCTGGTGGCGTAATCCACAACTACCAACACGTACTGGAATCCTTTCTTGGTTTTGGGTAACGGGCCGATGATATCCATTCCTACTCTCTCGAATGGTTTGCCGATGATGGGAAGAGGCTGTAAAGGTACTGCTGGGGGTCGGGTCATGTTCTTCCTCTGGCACACGCTACATTCCTGGCAGTATCTGCTAGCGTCCTTATAGATTCCGGGCCAATAGAAATATCGCAGTATGTTCTGCGTCGTCTTTTCTGATCCTATGTGTCCGGCCACCAGGTGACTATGGGCGAAGAAGAGTATTTGTTCCCTGAAGGAGAGGGGAACCAGGAGTTGACCTTCATCTTCTTCTTTACCCTGTCGGTACAGTAGGTCCTGACGGATGATAAAACGGGGATAACTAGGTTGGGGGTTGACACCATCCTGGTGGGCCTGTTCCCATGCGTTGAAGAGGGAGGGATCGTTGCTCTGGGCAAACTTAAAACTCCGGTCTAGTACCCAGGGCTCGGGTGCCAAAAGAGCTGGTTTGGGGGACATAGAGGGGATCTCGAGTTTTTGTAAACTGTGTCTGAACCAATGGAGGAACCGGGGGTTGTCTGTCCCTATGATTAAATCCTCAGGAAGGGTGTTGAGGACTCCCACCCGTATCAACTGCTGGGGGCCTTTGGGGGGGTGAATAGGGACCTGAGCCAGAGGATAGGTTTTGACATCCCCGTGGACACAACGGATGGCTACCACTTGCTGGGGTAAGTATTGGCAGTTAACTACGTGTTTCGTTCGTATTACCGACTGCCTACAACCTGAATCTAGCAGTGCCTGGATGGAGGACCCGTTCACCTGTACACTTACCCTGTAGGTGCTCCCCATCTCCGCGGAATACAGAACAGCCCGGGGCAAGTATCCCACTTCCATAGGCTCCTCGGGAGGTCTTTTGGTGGGGCAATACCGGGCAATGTGCCCCCAGTTACCACATTCGAAACATTGCGGTCCGGCAGAGGTGGGGTCTCAGGTTTCCAGACTCGGAGTTTAGGGGGATCCACAGGGCGGGATGGAGGGGGTCGCCGGTCTGTCTTTACCGGTGGTTTGTGGACTCGATCTGGCTCCCAGCCGGATGAGCGTGGCTGGGCCCTCGTGAAGTTGGTTGCCATGTCTACGGCTTCTGTAGTAGTCAGGTTGGGATGTTGCCTGAGCCACCTCTGTGTAGCGAAAGGCAGCGCTTCGAGATATTGTTCGAGATATATTCTATCCATGATTTCCTCCTTAGTGCTTGTGGCAGGGGTCAACCATTTGTCTGCAGCCATTTTTAAACGAACAAATAGCGTCTTAGGGTTCTCCCCTGGAGCACCTCGTTCCTTCCTAAACCGGAGTCTATAGGCTTCATGGTCCAATCCTAAATGGTCTAGGATGATTTTCTTTACATCCGCATAGGGAGTATCTCCGTTTGGGTTGGCAACCTGGTAGGCTGCTTGGGCTTCTCCAGACAGGAGCGGAGCCAAAAAGAAAGGCCATTTGCTGATGGGCCACCCACAGGCTCTAGCAGCCCTCTCGAAATTGAGCATGAAGGAATCCGGGTCATCCCCTTGATGGTATTTCTGGAGGGATACTGCTGAGGTGCCGTGTGGTATAGACTGCGTCTCCCTGATGGTCCCGGTAGTCCCCGGATTCACCCATACTTGCTGGGTTTCCTCTTTTGAGGCTAGGACTTTCTTCAAGATCTCTCGGTCGGCCTGGGCCGAGGTTAGCTGTTGCTCGGCCACCCATCCCAGCTTCTCCTGTCCTTTAATTAGTTGCTGAATGAGGGACTCCATCTCTGTATCGAGGGTTAATGTGCCCGCATTCTCCACCACTGTGACACTGGGGGGTGGCGGGGGTTCAGATATAGGCAACAGGCGAGTTCTTGGTAAAGAAGGTTTTATTGCAGAAAACCAGTGATCTGTACTACTCTTCCTTATCGGGTTGAATCTCCGGGGGGATCTACTCCTGCTGCGCCGTCGTCGGGTGATCTTCTCCTTTTCTCGGACCCCTTCCGGGCTTCGAGGGGGGGATTCGTCCTCGTCGGAGTCCGTCGCTGCGAATGCCGGGTTCTCGCTCCCCAGAAGGCAAAAAGAGAACAAGGGAGGTATCAGCTCACTGTAGAATAACTCGAGGTCAGGGTAGGGGAGTGAGGGAAACCACCGGTGCTCGTAATTACAAAGGTGCACTAATGTGAATGGGAGGGGCGTGTGCACAGGATAGGGGTCCCGGGAGGTTAGGTTTCCCGTGGTCTGGTACCTAAGGTACCTCTAAGATCTACCCAGCCCTGCAATCGGTCACGCACCTGTGAAAGCCACGCACCTCCCCTGGGTGAGTGGCTGGGCGACTCGCAGGAACGGTGGCCTCCTGGCTTCTCTCCGTCCGTAGCAGGCGCCGACTCTGCTTCTGGTAGGTGACTCGCCGCTTCTCCTCCGGCCTCTGATGTTCCACGCCGTCTTCGTCCTCCTCCTCTCTTACTCTCCACTTTCTCCTCCGCTGTCCTTCTTCTCTCGCCGTCCTCTCCTCTGGTCTCCGTATTCTCCTCTTCGCACTCCGTCCGCTCCTCTCCTTCCTCCTCCGTCCTCCGGGTGATCAAGCACACCTGTGCCTCGGGGTGGAGTCCTTTTGTCGGAAATGAGTAATAGGCCGACTCCTCCCAGTCCGCCTCCTGCCAAGAGTTAAAGGGCCAGTCCTCTACAGCATGAACGACCTTACTGGCTTCCGGGTCCTGAGAGGAGAGAGAGACAGGGGAGTATGGTAAAGGTACATTGCAGTCCTCATCCCCGGAGTCCCCCTTGGTACAATGCATTCTGGTAGGTGTAGGAGGTGGGGTCAGTCCGTTGACTGGGGACCTCGTGTACACCCCGTTACAGGGGTTTATGGACCTTTCAGCGGCTTTTGACCGCGTAAACAGAAGAAAGCTCTGGTCCTTGCTGATAGAACTAGGAGTGGATCAACCCCTTGTGGATACCCTCCAAACCCTACACTAGAATACATCTGCAAGCGTGAGGTACAACCAAGAGGGAAAAAAGACCGACCCCTTTGCTTGCACCAGTGGAGTGAGGCAGGGATGTATCCTCGCGCCCTTTCTTTTCTCCATATATATCAACTCTCTGGAAAAAGATCTCCTCAAACTAAAGGTGGACTCACCCCAAATTGGTCATCGTGCAGTGCCTGTATTACTATACGCCGATGACGCGGTACTGCTCGCCAGAACCCCTCTAGGATTACAAAATCTGATCGACGGCTTTGTCGTGTTCATGGACAAGCTGGACCTAGCGACAAACTTGGAAAAATCCTACATCATGTCATCAGGGCAACTGAAAAAAGGGAACTTTACCTACCACATTGGGTCACACAAGATAGACCAGGTTAAGACCTTTTCATATTTGGGGGTACTGTTCGATAACCATCTCAATTTCAAACCTCTGGCAGAGAAGCATGCAACGAAACTGGCAGCGTCAGTAGGAGCCATCATGGGGTACGGACAAAGACTAGGAAGATGGTCTCCAGAGCATATACTGAACCTGTAAGGTCAATTTGCTGTGCGAAGGTAACCTATGGGGCAGAAGTGTGGGGCTTCATAGACAACAAAGCACACCAAATACAGACAGAAGAAAATAAATTCCTGAGAAGAGTCCTGAAAGTGCCCCAGAGTGTACCGGCTTACATCATCCATGAGGAAGTGGGAGAACCTTTCATAGAAGACCGGATTAAAATTAAACCTCTCCTGGCATGGGTCAAATTATGGACTAACCCCGAGGCGGCCTTAACAAGACAAATTATATTGGATTGCCTCAAACGAGATAAAGGTCACAACATACCCTGGTTGAAGTACGCCAAGAACTCACTAGCAGAGATTGACTGTATAAACTTCTTCACATCCCCAGACTCTCTAACCACCGAGAGCAAAGCTTTGGTAAAAAAACTTTTTCCAGAACGGCTTCAGATATTAAGGGCTGAGAAAGAAAGTCACAAATCCACTGTCCTATGTTATAGTAAACTTACAGCAAAGCAAGGAATGGAACCTTACCTGAGGGTCATGTATAATGCTCAGGACCGCTATGTCATGACCCGTTTTAGACTTAACATGCTCCACCATCTTTTTGCGGTTCCGGCTGGGTTCACTCATACAGTGGCAGAGAAGGGTACCTGCGGCTGCGACCATAGGTCTCCGCAGGATACCGTTCACTTTGTTTTATTGTGTCCACTCTATACCGTACCAAGACGTAAGTTTCTGGTGGGGATTTTGAAAGACTCAAAGTTTAAACAAGCGAAATTGGCCCTGAAGTTCCTACAGGAAGCTGAAGACGCTTATACTCTTTTCTGCACTATAAACTTTATCCGGATGGCACTACGGCTGAGGAACACCAGAGAATTAGGACTCTAACATTACCTGACCCCTTGGATAATTAACTCCCTGCCCCACTACTTTAATGAATTATGGTGTTAGATAATTTTATCCTTTATAATCTTTTTTAATGGAAATTCACTTTTTTAAATATTTGTGTGTATATTGTATATGTGCTTTTATGGTGTCTTTTAAAGAACCGAATAAAGATTACAAATTGCAGGGGAATGTTGACTTTCTGTCCTGCTATCCGATTCCCCCCGAACGGGTCAATCCTGGGGGTGGGATGTGTCACGAAGCCGAGCTCCCTGACCTAGATGAGCTCCCTGACTTGGACGGACGGGGTGTACCTGCTAACGTTTCTTCCTTTCCACCCCGTCCGCAGGATCCTTTGGACGTTTCCTGGGTTTCCCCGGCTCTGCCTCCAGTACATTCATCTCTGTATCCAGCTTCTGTGACGCTGGGGGCGTGTTCTCCGGCATCTCCAGCGGTCGACCAATCAGGTGACCGGACGTCATCTGACACTGCCCAATCAGAGGAGCTGGGGGCGTTTAAGGAAGCCCCGTCTTGGATTGTCGGCGCGGAACCTTTGGAACGCCAGCCGAAGCACGAGGAGGACGCCACGGAGGAAGAAGGAGGAACTATCGTGGAATCGCTGCTGGGACCCCTGGAGCAGAGACTCGACAAGCCAGGAGGCCAACGTTACCACGAGCCGCCCGCCACACTTCCAGGGGAGAAGTGTGGCTCCACAAGGTACGAGGGCGTTTTCAGGGGTTGTTTAAATCACGGGGTGGGACGGGGTAGCCTGAGGGTGGTCACTATCGCCATACCTTGCCGTCCGCCTACACTCAAAGACTGCTATAGTTGGTGGTAGCACCCTGGTGATCCCTCACTACCCTACCCCACTCTCACCTGTTGTACATATCGACCCCAGCCCCTAACATGGCTGCTTTTCTTTTCCTTTTTCTTGAGCGTCTCTCCGGACCAGCGGCCACCTCTGGTTGACTCAAGAGTGGAACCGAAGAACCCGGAAGTTCCCCAACGGAGAGACTCCAAGCTTGTGATTTGTACCCTACTGGATATTGTGTTCTTGAACCCTTTTGAAACTAACCCGGTATTTTCAAACCGAATAAAAACGGTTAAAGATAGACTCCAACTCGTGGCGACTCTCATTCTCCCGACCCCGTTCCCCACAGTGACCTTACACACGCTGATCTCCTCATCCACCTAAAAGTCTTCAGCAACATCCGAACAAAAAACCTTTTTCACCAATCTTGAAAGACAGTCTTGAGCCTTGTTTATAGCACAAGCGATGTATTTAACATTGAACTAAAACTCCTGAAAAGCTGCAATCCACTTACAGATGAGACTCGAAACAGAATCCAACCCTTTTGTTTCTCAAAAATGTCATGTAAAGGTTTGTGCTCTGAATGCACATCAAATCTTAGTCCCATAAAAACGTATAGAATTATTTTATGGCTCAGTAAACAGCCAGCGCTTTTTTTTCAATCATCTAATACTTGGATTCTGGCCCCCTCAGTGCTCTAGAAGCAAAGGTTTTGGTCACAGCACTACAAACTTGGACCGGTCTCAAAATTGCTCCAATACTAGGCTTGGGCAGTCTACTTCGTGCCGTTCGCACAGTTAGTGGATTTTTCTGCACTCCGCGGAGGTCGTGGAGGGCAGAAAACTCCGCTTCACGATGTGCAGCGGAGTATTTTCCTGCTCGTGATTGCGAACAGTAAGTTCGCAATCAAGAACAGTACGTTTACAAGAGCTAGCTGCCGCTCGGGTAGAATTTCTACCCGAGCGGCAGAAATACCAGCACAAACTGCAGTTGGCACTCCACACCGCCACTCGCGAAACTTGGCGGAGCTATTTTGTAACTTCACGGAGTTCCGCGTAGCAAAACTCTGCGAACTACGCCCATGCCTATCCAATACCACTATCACTGGCATCAGTGGAGATGAAAAAAAGGAAGGCATGGTACAAAACTACCACGACTGTGTGCCTTTAATAAACTTTCTTTAATATCCATGATCTTATCCCCACATTGTACACTCCAATTGAACTCAACTCTTTCTTTAATAGTTTGCACTAACTTCACCTCCTGCTAGCAAAAGTCGGAACAAATCGAGAATATAACTCTGCCATTCCTAGAAATGTCTGGATATCCTCCTTACTTTCAAGCCTTGACAATCTTTGTATAGTGGTAATCAAGTCATCCTTTGGCTTAACACCTTCCTCAGAAATCACATGCCGCAGATAATCTTTCTCTTCGTGGACACATTTACACTTCTTGGCCTTAAGTACGACTCTATACTTGTTCAAAATACTGAGCACTTTTCAAACTCTTTCCATGTTCTACTTCACATCACATCCAAAAATCAAGATGTCATTGCGAAAATACAAAACTCCATCCATATTTCAAACATCCTAGTCATGAGTCTCTGAAAGACCGAGGCGGTCAAACACAGACCAAAGTGCATGCGATTAAATCTGTAAGTACCAATTGGTGTTATGGAACAGGTGAGATCCTTGGATCATTCAATGAGTTCACCCTCAAAGTGGGCTGATGTAAGATCTAATGTGGGGAACCATCTTGCACCCAAAAGGGCTCCCACCATTTCCAAAATATTAGGAAGCAGAAAGCTGTAGTCCACGTCCTTCTTGTTAAGTTCCCTCAAATCAATGCAAAACCAGATCTCATTATTGGGTTGACAGGCTATTACAATAGGTGCCAACCATACGGTAGCCTCCACCTGCATGACCCTTCGTAACACAACTTAATTAATTTATTTTTGACGGCTTCTCTAATATTGTAAGGAGGCTTCTCTAATATTGTAAGGAATATTCTTCGCCTTGCAAGAAAAGTGTACAGCATCCTCTTTGAATTCTGGATCATGTTTATAATTCTTCAAACAACCAATCCTACCCAAAAACACAGAGGGTAAATTCTGTAATCAAATCTTCTGGAACTTGGTTGACATAGTTATCTTGGACCTCAGGACTGCCATTGGGGTTGAAGAAAATACCTAGTAGTTTTCGAGTAAAGTGTCACCAACCACTGGCACATAGACTTTACCTTAGGCCAAATGCACCTGAAATTAAAATGTGCTTCAATGTAGCCAATTAATTCAATTGGCCGACTGCCATTGGTATATGGGCTGATATCGTTCTCAAAACTTCCTTTTAAAATATTTATCAAAAAACAACGCCAAAAATGAAGGTAAAACGTGCCCCAAAATCCATCCTCATCTCTACACCTGTGCCGTTAACAAGTGCCACATCAGTGGGATGGCCGAATCCTCACCAACTTCCATAATATGCTCATTAACTTGTATAAGATAAGGCTCATTCAAGGAGTTAACTTCATTGACTTTTTCACACATCTTTTCATTGACTCTTTCACTAGTTTTAGATTCCTTAGGACTACACTTACAACACTTTGCAAAATGTCCTTTTCTCCCCACACAGTACAAATATATCTGATGGCAGGGCAGTCATTACTATTGTCCCAGCGCCCTACACTCTCCTCATCTGAAACATGTGTTCTTACCCTTTGCATTAACCTGTTCTTGGCACAAGGATTAACATTGATGGCATGAACAGACTGTACGTCACGTCTTCCTTGTTGTAACTCAACAACACTTGCTAATGAATGTTCAATTTGGTTGTCAATTATGAACTTGAGGTTAGGGTCACCTTTCAACCATAGTTCCTTTTCTCTCTCACCTTTTAATTTTTACATTTCAACATAAACTGGTCATGTATGCATTCTTCATCATTACTACCAAATTCACATGTTGATACCAACTGCTATAGAGCTGTGAAAAAATCTTCAACAAGCTCATCATCATGTTGAGAACATATACCTAAATTATACTGTTCCAAAACAATAGAACTTTTAGGCAGATAATACTTGTCCAATTTTTTCAAACTCATTTAATTGTCATTAGGACTAAATGTGGCCTTAACTACTTCATTATCAGACAAAGCATGTACGTTTTTAAAAACGTCCTGTCCTTCTGATCCCAAGCAATGTAAAAGTGAGGAAGCCTATTTCTCAGTAGAGACATTAAAGCCACACCCTTTAAATTAATTTGTAAAAACTTTGTTCAATATTGACCACTTCAAAAGTGGTTCAGCAGGTGTCGGCAGAAGGAGGAGAAATATTCTGCATAATAGTAATATACAAATAGAAGCACAAAAAAAAAACAATTAATCCTTTTAAAAAAATTATAAAAAAGTGAGCCCGGTATGAGGTTTGATACCCGACATCCTCATACACCTGTAACAACATATAAGTATTTGCTGTTGTTTTATTTTATATTTAAAAATCAGATTATAGAAGGTGAACATTTAATTCTCCATTAGACAGTTCTATTGGACAGCGTGTGGCGTCCAAAACCCACTAGGTGGCAGTGTGATACAATCATCAGAAACGATGCTGGAAAAGACATCAACGGACTGAAGAAAACTGAGAAGTTGGAAAATGAGCGTGTTGGTCCTGTGATCACTTAAGAAGATCATCAGACATGCCAGATGGAGACGCGGTGAGATGTCACACAGTTTCCAGAGCACAGTTCATCCTTCTATTCACAAAAAAATTGAAAGGGCAGGCAGTCACTGGTGTAAAGGAATCCGTATGTTGTTAGAGGGCCCCTTAATGTGCAGGGCGGTGACTGTCTGCATCACAGCGTGGGCAGAGTCTTACAGTGAGTAAGAGAAGCAGCAAGAGGCAGATAGCGCGTGCAGATAGGGTAGAATGGGATTGAAAGAGGGACTGGCACTGAGAGAGAGCACAAGAACACAGTTAAACAGTCACAAGAACAAATGGCGGGAGGTTATACATCATTATTGAAACACCAATAATATGGCAAAGATGAAGGGTAGGAAGTGGGTAAGAACCAATCCGGTGGGAATCACAGTACCCTAATGCTATCCTCAGAATAAGGAGAGTTGGAGTTGAAGTCCAAAAGAAGATGGATGTAGTTTTCCACTTGGCGCCCATTTGTGGTGTAATCCAAGATGACAGTAAACCAAGACTACAGCAAGTAGGTAAACAAAAGTGAAGTGTATTCCATCAGTAAGAACTCCAACCTCCATTCACAGCTTCCAGTTTATTCTGCCTCTCTTCTCATCATCACAGATTCCAAAGTGTAATACAAAATGCGAAACACAAAGACTGAACACATGAGCCCCAGAGACGAGCAGAGCACATACCACAAAGAGTCCATAAATGCTTCAGCAAAAAAACACTTTCTTTCTCTCCGAGTAGTGGATTTGAAACCATTGAGGTAAGCACGTTAAAAAAACAGGACATACCAGAAACTTGCACTTGTGAAGTCCTGCTCTCTCATGCACAAGGGATAAAAACAGGAGACGTACATGCCAATGTTGAACAATGACTCAAACAGGGTTCATATTTGCCCCCAGCATGAAAGGACGCGAGGAGCCAGTGGTTTTTCAGGTAAGAGCTTTACTGACCGTCAGCCATGACCACCAGGCAGCACCTGCCACCCACAGAATGCCACATCCCTAATATTCACAATTCCATCTCAGAACCGCACACAAATCCCTACTTACACAATAAAGAATAAAAAACAACCATAAATAAAAACAAAATACAACAATTTGTGAAAAATACAAAACAAAATAAGAAAATGCAAAGTACATGTGCATTACAATAACATGAAATAAACCACAACCAGAGCAATGAGATCCAACTACAGAAAATAAATGGCAGAGATTAATGCATGACCTAATAATCAAACGTGCTAGAAGTTTCCTGTTCCTGGCAGTACTCTCAGCCACAATAGGTTTCCTGTTCCTGACAGTACTCTCGGCCACAATACCACCACTGCTATTCCCTCTTGAAACAATGGCATAATTGACAGGATAACCAAAAGACTGAGACCCACCGTCCTTGAACATCCTTGAACCTAATCTGTCATTCACAACAGAGGTTTTGTTCTCAGGAATAACAGAAATCATTCTCTTACTCCACAATACCACCCGTGACCACAATCACATGATCACGAACACCAACCACCCTCTTAAAAGAGGAAAATTTGGAACAACCCTTCCTCACAAAACCTGTTTTTTTAATGCGAACCCAGTCACCAGGCCTGACCGACAAGGTCCTCCTGGGGGTTTTCACACTTCCTTTACCAGATACAGCCTTCGGCACATCCAACACTTTCCCAAGAACATCACTGTTCACAATTGTTTGATCCATCCAACCTCTGTTCAAATTAGTTCCAGCTACTCTTCCTCTCATCAGGTTTAAAGGGGAAACTCCAGTTACAGTGCCCACAACATGTCCGTCGACACTTTTTTCCAATTAAGATTATTCACTAAAGCTAACTGCAACTGATCTTTCACCACTCAATTAAATCTCTAAACCAAACCATTACTCCTGGGATGATAAAAAGACGTTCTGATATGGCAAATACTATTCTTTTTGAAAAAATCTGTCATTTCCAAAGATACAAAGTGGGTAACATTATCGGTAACCAACTCCTCAGGTTGCCATTCTCTGGCAAAAAGCTCGCCGAGGAAGTCCAAACACAACAGAGGTGGAAACACATTCAACCATCTTCACTTAAGGCCACCCGGACAAATAAGTCAGAGGGAAATCCCTGGAGTGTATTCGTTAACCTAATGTATCTATACCCATACAGTTGCACTATAGCATCTAGGTTACAGGCTACTATAGATCACTGTATTACGGGGAAAAATTACATAATAACTTCCACAAAGAAAAAGAATTTGTTAACAATCTGTTTTTAATAAAAAGGATTTTTTACAATAAAAAAGGCACAATGTTAAAATTTCAAAGGAAAATTCCTTGAAAAGTAAAAAATACATACAGCTAATTTCTCACATGTATAAATGCACAATACAGTAATTAATAATATAGAGCATAAGAGTACATATATAACACATTACATATCATAAACAGCAAATAGTTTTACCAAAAACAACCTATAAACCAAAGCAAAAGACCCCTATTATGACGGTGGCACCTAGATATTTTCACCACTGTAGATTTCTAGATCCAACAGCCTAAAGTTGCATAGATTATCATACACAAATGTGACAGAAATGTATGTACATCCAGTGTGTATTTAGGCTTCAGATGGATTCTTTCATTGGGAAATGCGTCGACACGTTTCGGTGCAATACATTTAATTCTGTGGCACCTTCCTCAGAACTTCTTGATAGGGGTTTCTTGTGTCAATAAGATATCACTCTCCCTGTTTAAGGGGCAAAATAATAGCGTGTCAGTATCTATTTTCTCAGGTTGCACACTATTTACTACTGACAAGTTGTCTATATATCCTCAGTTCTCCTCTACTTGTGGCAATCATAAACTTATATACCATGATTCTGGATCTTGTAAACAACAGTATACATTACTGACATACAGCTGGCTTTTCTATTGATGTAATCTCATATTATACCTCCTAACGCGATGTTTACATAAACATTTACATTTATGCATATTGGATCTTACACCCTCCAAATACATTTCATTGTGGAAACCATTATTATGGGAATCTCAAGTTAAAAAAAGGGGAATTTAGGTGTCTCAAGCACTTCTCACATTCTCACCTATTGCAGGAGGGATGATATTCCCTTTGATGCCTATGGTAAGGGATTCAGACAGGGCGCGTGTAGCGTCGTTCAGTGTCAATTATCTGCGATCTCTGGCTGTTTTGGCCTAATGGGAGACATTTATGTTTGAGTTATTGAAAGGATGACGTTACCACATAAACCAAGGGGAGTTCTTATGGTCATTAATTACCTTTTTGTCTTCAGAAAAACTCCTCGTATAGGGTTTTCTTTTTTTCAAATTATCTGATCTTTATCTTTTAAAAACATGTATCTATTCGGAAGAGAAAATACATTTCTGGTTGCCTTTCCGTTTCTTACTTTTGAGGTATTAATATGATTATTATACCACACCAGATCTTACCTTTAATTGTTTTAAAACCCACTTCGAACGGGCATATAATGTCTGGGAACCTCACAGGAACTGGATATGTTCTAGTGGGATCAAAAGAACCTGTAAGTCGATTGTTTTTAAAGAGTAATTTACTTTGACTGTTGTCTATTCTATAAAACCTTGTTTTGAAGGTCAGGTAAGTGGGTACAATATTGAGTTGAACACCTCCCACCTCACCTGAAATAGTGCGCTCTGGAACTGCTACAGGTTGCATTTAACTGTGGGCACCTTAACTATAACTATTAGAAGTCTATTCTTCCTGCATTTGAAATCCCCCCATTTTGCACGATCGACTCGTTGGGGCTATCTCGTTCTTACCTCCGTGTTCGTGGCGCCGCGTTTCTGCCTCGTTCGAACCGCTCTCTGGCGTCCACGCTACACGCCCTTCTATTTATGTGTATGTCGTGTCAGTTAATTACTGACAGCTGGTTAATTAGTTTCTGTTAGGGGCGTTACCTATGTCCGAGGTGTCACCATCTTAGAGTAGTATCTGTAACCTGCATTTGATAAGTATATTGTCTCAACTCTCCCTTTTTATCCTTTAGGCGCGTTCAGTAAAAGAAAAAGGTTAAATTTAAATCACTTTCTGGCGTCCACGCTACACGCCCTTCTCTTTGCATGTATATCACGCCAGTTAGTTATTGACAGTTGGTTAGTTACTTTCTATTCAGGGCGTTATCTATATACGAGGTGTCGCCATCTTGGAGTAGTATGTGCACCCTAGATATTATAAGTATATTGCCTCCACTTTCCCTTTTCGTCCTTTAGGCAGATTTGATAAAAGTAAATATACATTTCCCACGTCGCCTGATTATATGGGGAGTACGTTGTGTCTTTTCACTGGAAATCGGAACTTCACCGTTTCGTCGTTATATTACTTGTGCCTAACTACTTTCATTAATGCTGTATTAAAACAGTGTCAGGTCGTCAAGAATATTTGTATATTAAACCTAAACCGCCGATTTTAGATTTACATCGTTTATCCTTATCTGAGCATTGCGCTGATTTAATACATATAGATGTATTTTCAGGGTAACGTGACTTGATGGGGGATGTTCCGTATTTTTCCTCAGGATCGAGGTTTTGCCCTGTCATCTTTACTGTATTTTGCAGACAACACGTTCTTCTCAATGCTGTCTATGGACAGTCTTAGGCGTCCAAAATATTTGTGTTTTCCACATGGATCGCCGGTGTTAGTTTGCTATTATTTGTGTTGATCTGGGCAATACCCACGTTAAACAACCTACTCCGTTGTATTTCAATATATATCTATCGGATACCATCCCCAAATAAGATAGTTAGATGATTTTACCCTGGGGACTAATTTTATTAAGTAGGTGGGGGGATCGGTTTATTTATGTCCAGCATCAGATAAGGGCCTCCCATTCTTCTCTTGAGTTAAGGCCTTTTTTGATTGTGTTAAATTTAATCATGTACCACTGTTCTTGTTGTTTACGTCTGGTGGTGCTGTCGCCTAGTCTAGTTAACTCCTTTATTCGTTCTATGATGATCCATCTAAGATCTTTTTCATCGTGGCCTTTCTCTTTCCAGTGTGCTACCAGAGGGGCATTTTCTTTGTTATTTTTAATTGCAGACTTGTGTTCGCTAATCCTTAGCCTTACCTCACGACCGGTTTCTCCTATGTAAGCCTGCTCACAAGGACACAGGATCATGTATATTACGTTTCTGGTTCTACAATTATTTAGAGTAGTGATGTCATGTGTTGCTCCATTGTGCACCACCTTCTTTGTAACTATACATAAATCACAGATGCAGCAGTTGCCGCATTTGTTATTTCCAACTGCTCTGTTTCCAGTAAGGGTCATTTGGTTTTCTATAACATCATCCCTGTATGTGTGTACCAGGTTAGATCTCAAATTCTTGTTTTTTCTATAGGCATATAACGGACGTTCCAGGGTACTGGTGTCTGGTCCATTATTAAGGATTTTGCAATTATGATTAATTATATTTTTCACTTGGTTTGCCATCACAGAGTGTTGGCTAACCATCACAATTTTATCCTGTATGTTCTTTTTCTCTTTTTTAATTAGTAGACTTTCCCTGTCATAGTAGCGTGCTCGTTTCAGTGAGTGGTCAATCAGTTTCTTAGGGTAACCTCGCTCTCTAAATTTCTTTTTCATTTCCCCAGCATGCCTGTGGAAATCTGTTAGGTCTGTACAATTTCTTCTCAAGCGGAGAAACTCCCCAAATGGTATTGAGTCTTTTTGACTCTTGGGGTGATAGCTGTTATAGTGCAGGATGGAGTTACGGTCTGATTCCTTTTTATAGAGTTCTACTTTGAGTTGTCTGTCCTCGCTCTTAATACAGATATCCAAAAGGTTTACCCTCGTTTTACTGTACACTGCTGTAAATCTAAGATTGGGGTCTCCCAGATTTAGCCATGACAGGAATTCCTCCAGTGACTCTGTGCTTCCCAGCCAGATGAAGAATATGTCATCAATGAAGCGAGCCCAGTTTCGAATGTTTTCAAAAAATGGACTCACTTCATTGTATATGTGCTTGTTCTCGAACAAGCTAACATATATACAGGCCAGACTCGGCGCACCCGGACAAATAATCAATAAGCACCTAAGCAAATGTAGGTGTGCTGCCTAACACAGCAAACGGTCCAGAAATATCCAAAGCCAATTTGTTCCAAGGCATGGACGGTGGTTCCACAGGTACAACAGGAGACGGAATGGTAACCTGGGATTTGTCACTAATAACACAAGCATCACAGTCTTCGACAAAATGTTCTGCCATTCTGTCAGCCACTAGAAGTCTTCTCTGATTCTACGTTTAAGCGACCTGATACCACCAAGGTCAATATGTGTAAGATGAAGAATTGTACCTTTAAGACCGCCTAGATCAACAAGTAGACTATTTCTACGCAAAACACCATTGACAAAAGATAATTAATCACTCACTCTCTTAAAGGCAGCAAATATTTGATGTAAATCTTTGACTCTAGGCCATCTCTGAATCATGTACCTTTTTACACTTGTTAAAACATCATCTTTCTCCACAGCATCCAACCACTCTTTTTGACACAAAGCCCCATCCAAAACCTTATCCAAGGAACTCATTACACAAACCATAATCAAATCCTCTTCATCGCAGATGTCCACGTTACAATTTTCCGGGACAGGTAACCGGGACAAACAGTCGGCAGTAACATTTCTTTTCCCCGACACATGCTCTACCTTGTACTGAAATTCTTGCATACAATACTGCCATTTGGCAATGCGGGGAGTAGCTCTTCAACCACCAAGAGGACACAATAAATCTACCAAAAGTTTATGGTCTGTGTGAAGAACAAATTCTCTCCCCCACGAGTAAGGTTTGAAATACTCAGTTCCCCAACACATGTATAGGGCCTCCCTCTCAATAGTAGAGTAAGTGGATTCAGCCCCGTATAAAGTTTTTACGCAAAAGCCACAATCTCCCCACTACCATTCAAGCGCTTCTGTAATAGTACCGGTCCCAAACCCACACTGCGAGCATCAGTCATTAAAATGCTTAGATCTTCTGTGTCAAAAGACTTTAAGGGATGTGTAGAAACTATATATTTCTTAAAAAACCCATTCACACTCATATCTAGCATTCTTCTTTAGAAGTTTGCGTAACACCGCAGTCCTACTGTCGAATTGCAGGACAAATTTGTCATAAAACTCAACTAAACCTAAAAAAGATCGGAGTTGATCCTTATCTCAGAGATATGGCGCATTCTCAATAGCTTTAAAAATTTTCAATTTAGGTCTAACTCCATCGGCAGACACGTGATGCCCCAAATAGTCAACACCAGACTGGGCAAATTTACATTTGTCTATCCTTAAAGTCATGCAGTATTTCCTCAAAACTTCTAAAACCATTTTCACTCTCATATCATGCTCTTCGTTATCTTTGCCATGTATCAAAATATCGTCCTCAAAACAGGCAACGCCTTTCATACCTTTGAACAAAATATCTGTCACCCTTTGAAACACAGAAGATGCCGACGCCAAACCGAAAGGCATGCAGATATAGCGGAAGGCACCTTTTGGTGTGATAAACTAGGTTAAGTGTCTGGAATCATGGTCCAACTCCACTTGGTGGTATGTTGTTGACATGTCAAGAAACGTAAATACCGCAGCATGATCTAAAGTGGCCAACATTTCATTAATGTTCGGAAAAGGTTGACGACCCACCCTAATATTGGGATTTAGATTGCGAAGAGCCACACATAAATGCAAAGATTTGTCAGCCTTACGGGCCAAAACAATCGAGGACCACCATTCTGAAGCTTCAATGGATTCAATAATTGACATGGCACACAATTTATCAAGCTCTTTCTACAACTCTTGTCTGAGACACACAGACCACAGGAATTGCATTAATCTTTAAGAGGATGCAATGTTTGAAATTGCATAACTTGCCCAAACGGTCACAAAATACTTAATTGAATTCACTAATCCATTTTGAGGCACCAACATCTCGCACCCCTCCAACAGCATTTAAACTTTAATTCATTAAACAATATCTCGTTAATACTAAATCAGGATGATTGGGATCTAAAAATATGTTGAGATCACCTATGTCGTCCCAATCCAATAAATTAGATCAATTTTTTTTACCCCAAACACACTGGTATTGACAGAATTATCACAAGAGTTTAGATCAGCCTTGAACTTGCTGTCGACTTCCACTTTTTGCCCCATAAGCAAACAACTTAATATCAGATGACTCTAATACGACATCATGAAATTTGGCAGACTCATTTTCTCAAAGAAGAGTAACGGGAGAACCAGAATCTGCCATAATCTTCACATTATGGCCGTTTATTGAAAGGTCACACAAAGGAGGTTTTCTTTTACCAATTTGTTTGATACCTGCACAATTCGTATCAGATTGAACAGACTTTTTCACCAATCATGAAAAGATAACCTTCCCCACTCATACTTGCAGGGTTGGCATCAACGTCATCCTCGCACACAGCACTAACAACTTGTCTCCTTTGACTACTTGCTCTACAAATGCGAGAAAAATGAACTCTGCGGACACATTTAAAGCAAGTTTGATTTAAAGCCGGACATTGTTTGAAATGTACTAAATATGACCTACTACCACATATGAAGCAAACAAAATCCTTATTGGTATTCATTGGGGACCCCACTGTTTTTTTAAAAAACTTAAAATTCTGACTTTTAGGTATATCACCCCCACTTTTCTGTATGACATTAACTTCCTTGGATTCAGATTTAGAGCAACTTGGAGCCAACTCTTTCATGCAAATATCAGATTGTTCAATACTCCTTGCAATTGTCAATGCAGGCTCCAAACCAGGATCCTCAGTAGCCAATAACCGTTCTTGGATTCTCCTATTACACGTTTTCTCAATTAGTTGATCCTGGATTATTTCTTCCTTCAAGTCCCAATATTTAAAGTTCAAGGACAAAGTACCTGAAGCTGAGCCAAAATCATCAATGGATTCTCCAGGAAGTTGTGCACGTTGCAAAAACCTGTGTCTTTCCAAAACCATATTATTCTTTAGGAGAAAGTCTTTTAGTCAAGGTTTGGATAAACAATGCATATTCATCAACAATAGGCTCAGCGTCTCCCTAACCGCTAGGAAGAACGTGTACAGTTTCAATGTGCAACATTTTAAAAATTGACCTGCCCTCATGCCCTTAGTTGTACACTAATTGTGCTTTCTATTTGTTGATGTGAACGTATCGCCATCTATAGCGTCAAGATATGCTTCGAAAGCCTCACTCCATTGCTTTCAGTTCAACGGAGGAGAACCAGGATTTGCCAGGAAAGGAGGTGGTGGAGATATTCCGTCCATAAATATTAAAATGCACGCAAAGTGAGTTGCTACCAAAATAAATATTAACTAGATAGAAGTCACTGACTGCCAATGTATTCTACAGAGTTATAGAAAATTTAATTCATACATGTAGAAAAGCAAATTGTGCGCTGGAATGAGCCGTGCGCATCAGCAAGAAATGCAGATGCACTGAATGCAAAAAACAAAAAAAACAGAACCAGCAGAGCACAAGTAAAAAAACAACCAAAATAAGTGAAATGCAGTAAATTGTGTACATTAATCGTAAGCTGTGCACATCAGAGAAGGAAATAGGGTTGAAATTCACTACATTGAATACAAGAGTAAGCTGTTTGCATCCTCTTATAAGCAACACACGAAGCAATCGTAGCCAAGGTTACTTCAAACACAGTGCTGCATACTAGAAGAGCTGTGCGTATCAGAATGATGAGCAACTATCTAGTTACTGCAGAAGCAGCTGAAGCGCAATTACTAACTAGACAGGCATGCGCAAATGCAGCTAACAAGACAGGCAGTATTAATGGTGTGCCTGTCACCGTAAACACAATACCATTTGAAAATGACTGCCGTACATACTGCGTGGCTTGACGACGTTGTGCTCCAGAAACTGCTCACAGAAGCTGCGTGCACACAGCCATGCAAAAACCCATTGCCACACGAGCTCGATCATGCGCCGTGCACATGAGCACAAAGATGCGCCTCAAAATGTTGCTGCGGTCCCGGATGGCCACCAATTCCTTGGCAACGGACTCAGCAGAACAAACAGCCAGGAACCCCATAGTACAGGAGAGGAGGGAGAGCCGGAAGACAACAACGCTGCAGCACAGACAAGATCGAACAAGGAACGGCACTCCAGTCAAGCAAAAACAGGTTCCAGGGAGGGCGCATGCAGCACCGAAGAGGTGGACAGACTGACGGTCACTCGTCGCCACTGAAAGGACGCAAGGAGCCAGTGGTTTTTCAGGTAAGAGCTTTACTGACCGTCAGACTGCCACATCCCCAACATTCACAATTCCATCCCAGAACCCCACACAGTAGTAGCTTAAAGTTTCCCCTTGACAGGTTCACGGTCATGGTGAAAGGCAGCTCTATTAAGCTCTCTTACGTCAAAGGCAACCACACTTCTTAATTCATCCCTACTCAGCTGCGGGAGCTTAGTGGGGCTCCGTGATGGTATAAGGCACTGAGAGTGCACTGTTGTTTTCCATGACCACTATCATGCCTTAAGCTCAGCTTCCCTCATTTTAAGTGGAAGGGTCCCACTCACAAGCAAAGAAATAGTGCACAGGAACAAGCCATGTTATAGTAGGCAAGTCATTGATGCGCACGTTCAATGTAGACGACACCCTCACCAAGACCAGCGATGTTGTCATTCTTGGCGCAGGATCCAAGTGGTGCTTTCATGGCTTGCCATCAGTGCGCCATGAATCACATTTACATAATCACAACACAGAACATTGACATTGTTGATACCTACCAAGGAAGAGACAACACAAAATACAATAAGCCCCTCCCTGTGGCACTGTGAGACTTTGTTACACTCAAGTTTAGTTGACAGCTGGCGTAAGAAATAATCAAGTAAATATTCTATTCAGTTAGGTATAGTGTTAGAGCAATAAACGAAATTCTCATTATGCAGCTTTTTTCTAGGTACTTTTCATTAGGAGTGCAGAATTTCAGAGAAGGAGGCCACTGGGCTGTTACGAAGCACCCAGTACAAAAAGAATATAATGTAACTGCAGCATGTTATGAGGATGCTCTCTGGGGAGTGCAAATACAGGTGAATCAAATCAATTGAAGGAAATGGTGAGGAAATTAAAAGATGATGGTCTTGCAGATGCATGGGTATGGGGCATGGTCGTGAACGCATTAACACTCCTCCGGCAGGAGCTTCAAGTTCCTTCCTTCCATGTGAGGCAAGAAACTAGTAGTACTCTTGTGCAAGTATCAAAGCAGTATGCTGCATTACCTACCTGCCCGCCTCACGTCTTTACAAAGTGGTTGAGGTATACTGAAAGAAGTTGAGTCCAAATAATTTTCCATGAAGATTTAATTGAGTAGCAGGTTACATGGAAAGAGCCCCACTAGGAGCAGCCACCCTGCTGCTCAGCCCATACACCAACTGACTCAGGCACTCCAACATTCCACATCCCACATCCCAACATTCCACATCCCAATATTCTCTCATGCAATCATTCTGGCTGAGCAGCAGGATACCACATATCTCCCTCCTTTACAATGGTAAGAAGGAAGTATTAAAATACATCTGAAAATAAGCAAGAAAATACACTGGAAAAAAGCATGGAACCAACACCCTTTCTCACAGAAAGACAAACCCACATCCTCCCTCACATGTTATGTTATGTTACCGCGACTTATAAAGCGCTACGGCTGCCCCAGCAAAGCGGCGTCCCGGCGCTGGTACCAAGAAAGACGGACATGGGCAGATGGAGTAGACACAAACTATAGTGCAGGGAAAAGGTGAGTCTTAATGGCTTTCCTGAATTCTAAATAGTTGCTAAGGCCACGAATCTGCATAGGTAGTGCGGTCCAAAGAATGGCCGCTCTGCAACGGAAAGAGTGGTCGCCATCAATATAAATAACCTAAATAACAAAACAAAACCCAAGTACAAATATATGACCGCTGGCCAGGCAAACACAAAGATATACAAGGGCATAAAAAAAAGGTGAAGGAGAGAACAAAAACAGAAGCAAAAAACAGAAGAACAGTTGCCTTTAACTCAAGCAAGAGTATGGAGAAAAATCCCCAAAAGGACAGCAAATCCTAGGTATGGCAGAAAATGCCACATGGTACATTGAAACAACAGAAATGCAGAAGTAGGTGTGGCGGAAAGTACCACACTGGACAGTGCAATAAAGAGCAAGGTATGGCGAAGAATACCACACGGTACATTGCAATATGTAAATGCAAACAGCAGCAGTAGGTGTGGTGGAATATACCACACAGTACAATGAAATATACCACACGGTACATTGCAATATGTAAATGCAAACAGCAGAAGTAGGTGTGGTGGAAGCTACCACACAGTACAATGAAATATGTACGAACTAAAAACAAGGTGTCGGAAATAACCACACAGTACAATGCTATACAGAAACGTAAAACTAGGTGTGGCGTAAAATATCACACAGTTTACCACAAGGTATGACGTAAAATACCATACAGTAAAAACGCAAGGTATGGGGTAAAATACCACTTGTAATAATGTAAAATGCAGGAACTGTAAAACTAGGAGTGGGGCACGCCACACGACACAACGTACAGCAAAAACTTTGCAACTGGAGGTGCTGGAAATAACCACACAGTACTAATAGGAAACACCCTACTCACAGTAGTATGAAAATTAAGGACTCAAGAACCGGCAAACAATACAGCACTAAAAGGTAGGAAATAGAAATATGCAAGTCAGTATATCATCATGACAGAAAAATGCATAATAAGCATAAAATAAGGCACGCATTAGGCATACATAAGGATAAAAGGAAAACATGTTAAGAATTAAACAGTAAACAGTTTCAGAATAAGCCCGAAGATGGCGCACTAAGCCCAGAAAAGTAAAAGTTCACCATAACAAGAAAACTTGGAGAGAGAAAACACAATGCAGAAACGTCTTAGAAAAGCTTCTAAATCTGAACTGCATCGCACTGGTGAAATTGTTCCAACAGTCCAAGAACAAAGATGTAATGATGACGAAGATGCTGAAAACTCGCAGATGCTGAGAATACATTGCTCCCAAAGCTGAAGATTCACAAAATGTCACTGCTGTATGCTGCAGTAATCCGGGAAAACTCAGAGGAAATTCTAATAGCATTGATGACAGAAAAAACCTGAATACAATGGGTGAAGAGACGACTAGAGAATACAGGCCCCCCACTCATGGTCAACGCCGCACCACCAATGAAGACGTGGTTAGCTGGAAGGCAGAGGACATGGAAAACATAAGAGGCGGGTCCAACCTCAAGATGCAGGCACACAAATGACGTGATTGCAGGATGGCTCTCGGTGCGCGAGTACACCAAAACGTCCAGAACAGCCATAATCATCGAAGAAGATCAGACATCACAGAGGATCCATGAAAGACTCGTTGGAAACAGGTAAGGCAGCGTGTGTCCAGTGAATACGCGCTGCGGGCAGCTCGAGCTGTATTTTTTTTTTTTTGCAGAGCAGTTGAACCGGCACAAGTTGAGAGTTAGTATTGACCCAAACAAAATCGAAAATAGCTCACAGGAAAGATGTAGAAAGTGTTTACTAGTACCGAGCAGTGTGCATAACAATGTGCAGTAGAGGAAACAACCGAACTGCAATTAGAGCAGTGCAAACAAGTTGTGTGAATGTAAAGTAGAGTTTGTGATAAATTGGAATTGGCAGCCAGAAACTCCCAACAATCCAGTTGACACCATAAGCACAGGCAGCAAAATGGTGACACCAATATCAAAGCAGCAGGAGAAGGAGGCAAACAGACAGGCAGGTAGCTGGACAGGAACCCTGTTTTCCACAGTAGCAGAATAAGCAGTAAGGCAGGAACAGTTCATTAAAACAGTAGAGGAGCAGAAGCAGGCAGAGAGCTGGAGAGGGAGAGAAGCAAAACAGGAACTGGCACTAACCTGATGGGGCGACCGGTGGAGTGGTCACTGGTGAGGCTCGTAGGTGCCAGTTAAATAGAAAAACTCTGTATTGAATTGAAAGAAAATCCTTTAGCTTGATTGTGGGTTCTGGTTTCTTCAGCCTTTTCTTTTCAAACTGTAGACACCCCACTCCTGGTACCAAATATAGTATACTGAAAGAAGTTGAGTCCAAATAATTTTCCATGAAGATTTATTTGAGTAGCAGGTTACATGGAAAGAGCCCCACTAGGAGCAGCCACCCTGCTGCTCAGCCCATACACCAACTGACTCAGGCACTCCAACATTCCACATCCCAACATTCCCTCACACAATCGAGTTGGTGTAGGTAACTGAGGTGTAGATAGATGATGGTTTATTGTAGACCATAAGGTGAGCCCCACCAGGAGCAGCTCCCTTGCTGCTCAGCCTATACTCCCAACTGACACTCATCCACCAGGCATCCCAACATTCCACTATCTTCTGCACACCAACATTCCACGGCACATCCACTCTGGTTGAGCAGCAAGGCAATGAACAGGAAAGAAGCATAGCACTGAGAACTAGATACCACAGTGGTGTACAAAGCTCTCTGGTAGTCTTACAGTAGCGATTCCAAACGAGTTTGAATTGTACAGGATTTGGATGTAAATGTAGCAGATAGAGTGATCTCACAATGGTGGTGTATAATACCCCCAACACTGTTACTTTGGACTCAGAACCATAAGTTTCTTGAATGTAATTCTATATACAATATACACACAGATGCAAACAAGCATTCAGTCATGCACTACTGTGTTTTTGTATTGAAACAAGACAGTATCTTTCAGAAAAAGATCATTACATCCCTCTGGGGTTTATGTTACCAATGTCAAAACAGCACGAATCTTGTTCCCGGCTGAGGATACCACCAGAAGGCCGTCCATAGCAGATGCAATGTTTTATCGTGCAAGTGAAGGGCACAACCGATCACAATCTGCAGAATGTTAAAAATGAAGATGGTTATATCTATCCTTTCATAACTTCTGTCTTGACACCAGGCAACCCAAGAGTGTCTACATGTGTCCGTGTAGTAGTCTGTCAGTTAAAGAAAATCTCTCTAACAAATTTGAGTGGATCATCATCTTCGTCCGGTGGGTCTCTGCTCTCGGAGCTCTGTAGATCTGATTCCAAAGGGCTGCTTGGACTGTTTTCAATAGGGAGGTGTGTGGTGTTCTTATTTGTTCGAGATGACTCCTGCAACTCAGTCGACCTTGATGGGCTTTCTGGATCACTCTCTACTTTCAACATGTCCTCAACAGTATCTTCCTTCTTGTGGCTCTGAAACCAGACAAAGAAATACAGATAATGACATGTGCTGTGAGAATTTGCAGCAAGAAAACCTACATTAGAACATGAATGGATAATGAATGAGTAGGAGTGCACTTCAGGATCTGTTTAGGTTGGTTCCATATTACTCAAACACTTTTGCCTGTCTAAATGTATTACCTCCTTTTCTCTTCCTCGTCCCAGTACTTACCTCATGAGATTTGTACTGAACATCCTCACATTTAACCTATGAAGGATAACATCTACCCAGAATCCTCCTGTTTTGTCTCACTCTTCTGGTCTGGGGGTGGGGCAGGGGAGAGGGGGCGCAGTCGCCCTGTGTTTCCTGCCTCTATAACTGGAGTTTTTGCTTATATGTTTGGCAGTATCTCTTTTTCATTTGTCATCAAGTCTAAACTTTCTGCTGCGTGTTGACTTCTTGGTTCTCTGCCTTGCTGGTGTCCTGGTTTCTGCTAGCTATGTAAACATCATGCCTCCCTGGAAGGCAGAAACTGTGCTGATTGTGTTGTGTGACAAGCCATCCCATGGCCCACTTCTCAGGTTGAGACGAGGGTGCTCTCCCGTGGCAGTACGGTGTGCAATCTCGAACCTTTGTAAATAAAACACAATATACTTAGAAAGGGGTCACTGATCAAACCATGCTCGGTTGGAAGTACTATTCAAATTGTGTGTCAGCCCACAGGACAGCAATTCAGAGATTGAAGTATCAGTCATCATGAGTGATGACGTTTTGCCTTTTTATGCAGGAGTCCATTAATGGGAGGAGGGAGCACCAGGGGGAAAGAGCCCATCTCACGACATTGTTAAGACAGCACAATTCACCCTGGTGTTTTCTTATATGAGGTGGTCTTCCTCCGACTTTGATGTAGATAAGAGTATTAGTAACCTTCCTGCTTGATCTCCTGGGTCCTCTTTTTGTGGTGGAGAATTTTGTGATGGTCTTCACATTTTGTGGGCTCTAGGGTAGGAGCTGAAGTTTTCACCTTCCTGGGGGCGTGGCCTGAAGCATGGCCGAGTGAGTCGGCACCCTCAATAGCTCTCTACAGCCGATAAAAATCCGCCGCAAATCCGGCGTCCGAAGGACCGGAATTTGACCTGCACGGACCCATGAGGGTCCCGTAACAATCCGGGATGCAGAATATCTCGCCTACAAGCCCCAAGAACCGGGTTTCGGATGATTATTTCCCCCGCAGGGCCCAGCTCCGGACAAATCCAAAATGGCAGTGCCCTGAAGCGAAACCTGGGAGGCGCCGGAGCAGTATCGGGAGGCTCCGCTGGGGCAGGCGCGAGGAACCTGCAGTCCCCTACGACCTTGGGTTGCTGCTAGGGGCCACAGAGTAAAGAGCGGAAGACCCAGGTGGCCCATCCCATGATCGGAGATCGAGCGCTGCTGGGCTGTGAACGGCGCTGAGGTCGACTCCCCGAGCGGCCGGAGGGGGAGCGCCTCGACACGACCCGAGGACGAGTCTGCCCGGAGGCCCGAGGGAGGTGAGGAGGCTCGGGGCAATAGGCCCATCGGCAAGGGTGAAACGGCCTGCCTTCCGGAACCTGAGGGCGGAGGGAAAGCTGACAATCTCCGACAGCCTTCCTGGACTCGGGGCCTGCCTTGTGGGCAGAGCAACCCCCCCCCCGCACCACTAAAGACCTTGGACACCGGGACACGGATGATCCCTCCCCCAGCTGAGGCAACCGCCACCACTCGCCATCGTCTCTCGGCACTGGGTGGCCTGGGAGGTGAATATCGGGCCACGACACACACGGCGCACTGCCACATCTGCGGCATTCACAGCGGCATGGGCGATTGAGAGAGTCACCTTACAACAGCTCTGGCGACGCGCTGCACCCGGCCCGGTGACGACAGATAGGGGGACTCCAGAGAGTGTTGCCGAACACGGGACCCGGGGCGCCTGATACCGCTTTGGCGGCGTTTGGAATCCAGGGATAAACTACCACACGCTGAGGAGGAGACACCTGGCCTAAAGAGAAAGTTGCAATGGAAAGTGGACGATGTGGAAAATAGGGCACTACGCAACAACCTCCGCTTTGTAGGTTTTAGGGAGGGAATTGAAGGGGCCAACAAGGAGGGATTCCTGCATACCTGGCTACTGGAAACTTTCCCTGCGGCGCAATTCTCGACGTGCATTGTGATAGAGAGGGCGCACAGGGCGCTTTTGGCGAGACCTCCGGTGGGCGCGAGACCACGGCCGGTCAGAGCCCGCTTCCTGAACTTTGCAGTTCGGGACTTGATCCTCAGAGAAGCTAGGAAACTCAGGGAGATACGCCTGGAAAATGCCAACATAATGATCTTCCCAGACTACAGACTACAGCCAGGAAGTGCAGAAAATAAGGCGCTCCTTTGACGCAGTGAAAGCAAAATTGATCGACCTAAAGATTCAATATATGTTGCTGTTCCCGGCAAAGCTGAAAGTCATCTATAAAGGAAAGACACACTTCTTTGCCCACCCTGATGAGGCTTGACAGTGGTTAGAGGAGCGTCCCCCCCACTCAGAGGCCTGAGGAAAACAGAACCGGGATGGAGAGGCAACAGTCCACCAATGACAAGCGGTAGGAACAACCGCGACCGCAACGGACAAGAAATATGAGGGGCATTAAGAGGGTGAACACAACACCACATCCGGCCAAATGTATGACCCCGAGACGGAAACGCAATTCGGCATCTTCGGGCACAGACAATCTGACAGGATCATGATTCCATTGCCTTGCAGGGAAAGAAAGATCGGAGGGAGAGGAAGAACCCGGCGGAGAGACGACTGACACCGACGATCCCGAGGAACAATCCATGCACCCCCTGGTAATAGCCATCAATGAGATGGAGCAGGAACCGGCCCAGGACGTGGGGCCCTCGCCAGGAGACATGCAGGACTCACACTCTTGACCTCACAAAGATATGGACGACTGAGATGCGGCACAGAGCTGAGAGACACGCAAGTTACCACGCCACCCCCTATTTTACTCTTTGGCTTACTGTATTGAGGGTATTGTTACAGCACCACAGGGATTTGTACATTCAGGGAAGCACTGTATGCAGTGTAGCTAGGAGTCCAGGGACAATCTAGTTGGGTTTCTAAGGGGGGTGACAGACATTTTCTGCCTAGAAGTCCACCATGCTGCCTGTTGCACTGATGGGATGGATAGGGGGAAAGGTGGGGTGGGGGAAAGGTGGGGAGGGGGAAAGGTGGGGAGGGGGAAAGGTGGGGAGCGGGAAAGGTGGGGCAGGGGAGAGGGGGGTAAGGGGTCTTGGGATGTTCAGTTGTGGGTTGAGACATTTGGGAGGAGTTGGAGAGGGAAGGGAGGGGGGAGCATTATGTCATCATGGCCACACACCCACGTACTCCGAACGACACCTCCATACAGGTGACCAACCATACTATGCAATACACACATCAGAATGTTGGGGGACCACGTGAGAAGCCATAGAGACCAGGGGGGATTCAGTGTCCTGACATGGAATGTCAACGGGCTTGGTAGTAAGATAAAGAGAGGGCTGGTGAACGCCTATATCAAAAGGCTAAACCCTGACATAACTCTGTTGCAGGAAACTCATCTTAAAGGGACAAACTGTGCCTTCCTAGCCAGGGGTCGCTACAAGGTATTAGCTCACGCAGGGTACACCACGGGATCGAGAGGGATGGCCATAATTGTGAAAAAGACTACACTGTTCTGTATAGCACAAACATGGACGGATCCACAGGGAACTTATGTGGGGGTAAAGGGGACGTGGAATAGACAAGAATGCACAATACTCTCAATGTATGCCCCCCCAAAACTGCAGGCCACCACGCTAAAGAGAGTGGTAGATATACTCTTGGACACGGCGGACACTACACAGATCCTTGGGGGTGACTTCAACAATGTGATGGATCTGGGGCTGGATCGGACGGGGGCAGCGTCAAGGGATGGGACCCGGACCCCCCTGTCCCAGATGATCACAAACATGGGGCTTACAGACATATGGAGGTGGCTACACCCTGATCAGCAGACTTTCTCCTTCTTCTCGGCCTCACATAAAGTGTACTCGAGACTAGATTACATCTTCTTGTCCAGGCAAATCCTAGCAGTTGATGATACGGCGGATTATAAAGCAAGAGGGATCTCCGACCACTCCCCATTACTGGTCAGAGTGGGAATTGGAGGGGCTAGGAACAGAGGCTCCTGGAGGCTGACAGCTTGGGATCTACAAAATGCAAACGTGCTAAAAGGCCTGCGAGCATACGTGAAGGTATATGTCGCTGAAAATGAAGGAACGGTCAGCTCTGGGGTGACATTCTGGGAGGCACTAAAAACAGTAATACGTGACAGGGCACAAGATAGATTAGCGACGGAGAGGAGAAATCTCCATGCTGAAACCGTGGCGGTGGAGGCGGATATCCTAGAACTAGAGAGGGAATACCAGGCATCGAAAGAGATAGGGACGCTCAGAAGACTGTCAGACGTGCAGAAAAAATATAGAGAGCTGGTCACGGGAGAGGCCAAAACCCAGGCATTGGCTACCTTGCACCGACTATATGATGTGGGGGATAAGTCGGGCAAATTAATGGCGTGGCTGAGAAAAAAGGAGCGCGCAGCCAGATGGGTGGAGCAGCTCAGAGACCCGACAGGACGGTTTATTAGATCCGATACCCAAATTGCAGAGGTATTTGCTGACCATTATGAACTCTTCTACGTGGCTAGAGATCTAGGGAGATGTGAGTAAGCGCTACAGTATATGGAAACAATTGATTTGCCGTCCCTGACCCCAGAGACCCAAAAAGGCATAGAGATGAATGAGATCTCAGGGGCCCTGTCCAAGTTGAGACCGGGTAAATCCCCGGGCCCCAACGGGTTTCTGGCGGAGTTTTTTTAAGCGCACAGCGGACCTCCTAACTCGCCATCTGAAGGGACTCTTTGAGGGGGCATTACAAGAAGGGAAACTCCCCCCAGACTTGAGTATGGCGATTATAATCCCAATACATAAAGAGGGGAAACCGCAAGATGACTGTGCGTCACACCGCTCCATCTCTCTCTTGAATATAGAAACGAAACTACTGGCGACGATCCTCGCCTTACGGCTTCGGTCGGTGATATCGGATTTAGTACATTTAGATCAAACGGGGTTCCTCCCGGGGAAGGCCACCAGGTTAAACCTCAGGCGCACTCACAACTGGCTGCAAGAGGTACAAGGGAGAGGGGAGCCCCACTGGTTCCTATCCCTGGACGCTGAGAAGGCCTTCGACGCGGTCCATTGGCCATTTCTTGAGGGCGTCCTGCAGAAATTTGGTTTCGGCCCTAAATTTCGGCTGTGGGCCCAGCTGCTATACACAGAACCAAGAGTCAGGGTGAGAGTGAACGGCGCTTTGTCGCTGGAGTTCCCGGTTTAGAGGGGGACCCGACAAGGTTGCCCATTGTCCCCCCTCCTCTTTGCAATCACGATAGAAGTACTGGCAGCCAAGGTCCGTCAGAATGTGGCCATTAGGGGATTCAGGAAAAGGGGTGCTGGACACCATCAAGAAGAAAATATCACTCTACGCGGATGACATCCTACTATTCATTACGCACATATAGCATACGATACCTGAAGTTTTTTCGGAACTGGAACGGTATGGCAGGCACGCTGGCTACCAGGTAAACTGGCACAAGTCGATCCTTTATGACCCTAAGGGGCGAGACCACTGGCCTGACCTCCCCGGGAGGTTGGGGAGGACTGCAGAGGGGTTCAAGTACCTCGGGGTGTATGTTACCCTGGATAGAAAACGCTCTTACAAACAGAATCTAGAGAACAAGTTACTTACCTTCTGTAACGATATATCTGTAAGAAACATTAGTTAGTATTAGATTCCTTACCTTAGAATATCCCCAGGCGTCAGTCTGGATCCGGAAACTTTTGCGTAGCAGTACCCCTGCACGTCGGTAGGCGTCGTCTGCAGGCGTCCCCTGCGGCTCCGCGTCCGTCGTTGGCGTCGTGCGCCGTGATGACGTCGCTGGAGTATATAGACGCCGCCTCCGCGCGCTGACGTCAGTTCTTGCACACAGCTTTTCCGCGCCAGAACACGCAGAGCCATGTGAGAACCAACACTGGTGCCATTTGAAACTAGGGCCCTGAAAGGGATGTCCTTAACCCTAGGTATCAGTTCGCAGAACGGGGAGGATGGGTGGGTCGGTAAGGAATCTAATACTAACTAATGTTTCTTACAGATATATCGTTACCGAAGGTAAGTAACTTGTTCATCTGAAAGAAACACGTTAGTATTAGATTCCTTACCTTAGAATAGATACCCCAGCAATACCAACCCCGGTGGAGGGTCTGCGAACCAATACAATCCTACACCAGAAAGTCCTGGAGGACAGAACGGCCAAAGAAGCCATCCCTCCGGACTTGACTGTCCAGGCAGTAGTGCCTCGCAAAGGTGTGCAGCAAGGCCCACGTAGCCGCCTGGCAAATGTCCTGCAAGGGGACTCCCCGGCCCAGGGCAGTAGTAGCCGCCGTGGCCCGAGTGGAATGGGCCCTCAGCCCAACAGGAGGCTCCTTCCGAGCCAAAGAGTAGCAGGCTTTGATGCACAGAACGACCCACCGAGAGATGGCCCGTTTATGTACCGCCCGTCCCTTCTTCGCACCCACGTAGCCAACAAACAGTTGGTCATCCACCCGGAACTGGCGTGTGCGATCCATATAAAATGAAAGCGAACGTTTTGGGTCCAGACGATGGAGCCGCTCTTCATCCTTCGGAAGATGCGGAGGCGGGAAGAAGGAAGGGAGGGTGATGGACTGCCCGATGTGAAAAGCAGAGACAACTTTGGGCAGGAAAGAAGGCCTAGTTCTCAGAACCACCTTATCAGGATGAATGGACATGAAAGGAGGTTTGACAGAAAGAGCCTGGAGCTCACTCACCCTCCTGGCAGAGGTGATGGCAACCAGGAAGGCCGTCTTTAAAGTCAGGAGACGGAGAGGACAAGAATGAAGTGGCTCAAAGGGAGCACACATCAAGAACGTTAGAACCAGGTTCAAGTCCCACTGAGGCATCACAAACGGAACAGGTGGATACATGTGTGTGATGCCCTTCAAGAATCTCGTTACAATGGGGGACTTGAACAAAGAAGGTTGATCAGGCAGCCTCAGAAAGGCCGAAAGGGCAGAAAGGTAGCCCTTGATAGTGCCCAGAGCAGAGCCCTGCTGGGCAAGAGAAAGAAGGAAGCGAAGAACCTCAGAAAGAGGGGCAGAGAGAGGATCCACAGCCTTTGCTGTGCACCATGCCACAAGCTTGTTCCACCGACAGGCGTATACAGATTTCGTGGAGGAACGCCTGGCTGCCAGAATCACATCACAAACTTCAGGAGGCAAGTCAAATGGCCTCAACTGCCGCTGCTCAATCTCCACGCATGGAGGTAGAGGCTGGACAGGTTCGGGTGGAGGACCGTCACCTGTTGCTGCGACAGAAGGTCCTCCTGAAGGGGCAGGCAGATCGGGGGACCGACTGACATGCTGAGTAGCTCGGGATACCAGTACCTTCGAGCCCAGTCCGGAGCCACAAGGATGACTTGGGCCCGGTCGCGCCTGATCTTCTTCAGCACTCTGCGCAGAAGTGGTATAGGCGGAAAGGCGTATAACAGACCGCAACTCCACTCGCGCTGAAAGGCGTCGCCGTGCGAGTGCTGTCTTGGAAACTCCAACGCGCAGAACTGATGACATTGCGCGTTCTCTTCTGTGGCGAATAGATCTAACCAAGGCTCTCCCCATTGCCGAAAGAGGCCTTGCGCCACGTCCGAGTTCAGACGCCATTCGTGATCCATCGAGCACCGAAGGCTGAGTTTGTCCGCCCTGGCGTTCAGAGAACCTGCCAGGTGTAGAACCGTCAGTCACGCCCTGATGTTCCAGCCATTGCCAGAGGCGCAGAGCCTCCTGGCAAAGGGTCCACGACCCCACCCCGTCCTGTTTGTTGCAGTACCACATGGCGGTGGTGTTGTCCGTGAACACCTGCACTACACTCCCGTTGACAAAGGGGAGGAACGCTTTCAGTGCCAAACGAATCGCCTGCAGCTCCAGCAGGTTTATATGGAGCCGGGACTCCGCCGGAGACCAGATGCCTCTGATCTCTGCCTCTCCCAAGTGGCCTCCCCAGCCCTGGAGGGACGCGTCTGTTACAACAACGTGCTCCGGTTGGGGAAGGGAGAGGGATCTGCCTCTGACCCAATCGCGGTCCGTAAGCCACCACTGCAGTTGTCTTGCAGTGCCCTCTGAGATCAAGACATGGTCGGACAGGTTGCCCTGATGCTGGGCCCACTGAAACTTCAGGTCCCACTGCAGAGCCCGCATCCGCCACCGGGCGTGATGCACCAGAAGGATGCAGGAAGCCATCAGCCCCAGCAGCCGCAGCGTCAACCTGACCGAAACCCGGGATAACGGCTGAAAGATGGGAATCAAAGCCTGTATATCCTGGACTCGCCGTTCCGGAGGATAGACCTGAAACTGCGCTGAGTCGAGAACCGCTCCGATGAAAAGGAGCTTTTGAGAGGGACACAGGTGTGATTTCGGCACATTGATGGAGAACCCCAGCTCGTGCAGGAGGTCTGCCGTCATCTGAAGGTGGTGGACGACTGTCTGGGGCGAGCCCGCCTTCAACAACCAGTCGTCTAGATAGGGGAAGACTGAAACCCCCAATCTGCGCAGATGAGCTGCGACCACCGCCATCACCTTGGTGAACACCCGTGGGGCGCTGGTAAGGCCGAAGGGGAGCACGATAAACTGAAAATGCTCGAGGCCTACCGTGAACCGCAGGTAACGCCGGTGGGCCGGCAGGACGGGGATGTGAAAATACGCATCCTGCAAGTCCAACGCTACCATCCAGTCTTGCGGGTCTAGAGCAGCCAAGACCTGAGCTAAAGTCAACATCTTGAACTTCTCCTTCCGGAGGAAGCCGTTGACGTTCCTTAGATCCAAGATAGGACGTAGGCCCCCTTTGTCCTTCTTGGGTACCAGAAAGTAGTGGGAATAGCAACCACGTCCTACTTCTGGCCGTAACTTCCTCCCTCAGAAGTGCCAAGTGGTCCCCCGACACACGGTGGTTCTGCGGTGGCATGGCTGGAGGAGTGGTCTCGAAGGGGAGGGAGTAGCCCCTTCGGACGAGCTGCAGCACCCACCTGTCCGATGTTATTGTGCGCCAGTGGGCGAGGTGATGGCGAACCCTGCCTCCCACCGGTGTCACATGGGCCTGAAAGCACGGACTAGGAGGATTTAGTGGCAGATGCTGCGGGGGGAGGTGTGGCCTGACCTCGCCGCTGTCCCCGACAGCCACCACGGCGGTTTCCACGGCCGCCACCGCGTTGACAAGTCTGTTGCGGCGCGTGGCTGGCAGCACGTGTGGGACCGCCCCTTCCTTGGCCACGAAAGGAGCGAAACGAACCCGTTTGCTGGCGCTGGGTCGAGAGACCTTAGGACTTGGCCGTGACCCTGGAGTCCTTGAAGCGCTCCAGCGCGTGGTCCGCTTTGTCGCCAAACAGGCGACTGCCATCAAACGGCATGTCCATCAATGCATTCTGGACATCAGCCGAGAAGTTGGCGGATCTCAGCCAGGCGTGGCGACGAATCGTCACCGTCGTGGACATCGCTCTGCCCAGCGAGTCGGTCGTATCAAGACCACACCTGATGGAATATCTTGCTGCGTCTCTGCCTTCAATCATAGCCTTGCCGAGCTTAGCCCGTACCTCCGGGGGGCATTCAGGCAGCAGGTCCGCGACCGTGTCCCACAGGGAGTGGGTGTAACGGCCCAAGAGGCACGCGGTGTTGCAAGACCGCAGTCCCAGACTCAGGGACGAGAAGACCTTTTTGTCATACTGGTCGTACCTCTTTGATTCCCTGTCGGGCGGGGCCGACGGGAATGCGGTCTGGGAGGTGGAGGCCTGGATCACCAGACTCTCAGGGGTGGGGTAGGTGGACAGAAACTTGGGGTCGTCCGCACACGGACGGTGGCGTCTGGCCACGTTCCTATCAACAGGCGAACCTGAAGCGGGCCTGGACCACGTGCCCAAAAGAACGTCCGTTAAGGCCTCGTTAAACGGCAGCAGTGGCACCTGTGGGCATGACTGCGGTTTGAGGACCTCGTTGAGGATGTTAGTCCTCACGGCCGCGACGGGGAGCTCAAGGTGTAAGGCCTTGGCAGCCCTCATCAACACCACTGAATAGGCAGCCCCCTCCTCCGTAGCCATGGTAGGAGGAGAGACAAAGCCAGGGTTGGGGGAGTCATCCAGACCACTGGCGTCACCCAAGTCACCTGTCCAGTCCATGTCATACTGACACTCGCGTGTCAGAGGGTCCTCAGACCCCTCCCACCTCTCTCCGTATTCTACATCCTCACCATACTCGGAGTCAACAATGTAGACCGGCTCCTCGGGGTTCACAGGCCCCATCGACGCCGGTCGGACTCCGCGTCCGGATTCGGAGAGTGGAAGCGGCCGTAGCCGGCGCCGCGCGGGGGCGGCGCCAGGGGTTGCCCCGATGGAATCGGCGCCGGAGAGGCCGGTTGACCAGCCGGCGTCGACCCCGAGGGCCCCTGCGGCGCCGGGATCGGAGCCGTCGGCGGCGCCGGGGCCGGAGCACCCGACGGCGTCGAGGCAGGGTCACCCGAGCCGCTAGGGCCCCCAGACGGGTTCACATGGCCCGAAGGCACTGCGGAACCCGCCGGAGGAGAAAGAGCCCTCATGGCCATGAGGAACGCCTCTATCTCCTCGAGGGACGCGCCTTGCCCAGGGACCGCAGGGTATGGAGCAGGTCGCGTCAGCGACTCACGCGGAGCCGCGGGGGTGGGGCCACCCGAACCCCCGGATGCCTCGTGCGAGTCGGGGGTACGATGACGACGCCCCGACTTTTTGTGCTTCCTACCTGAGGAACCAGAAGAATGGTGACGACTCCCGGAGCGCCCGTGACGGCTCCGCGACCGCTCCCTCGATCGCTCCCTTGACCTCCGGCCGGACCGGGACCGCTCTCGACGCGAGGCCGACACCTGGAGCTCGAGCAGCTTGCGGGACCGCTCCCGCCTAGCTTTATTAGTCAAGGCCCGGCAGTCGACGCAGGCGTCCACGTCGTGGTCGGGGCCCAGGCACCGGAGGCAGAGTCGGTGATGATCCGTGACCGACATCGTCCGGTCACAGTCGTCACAGTTCTTAAAACCGGGCATCCTACCGGCACCGTAGAAGATTCATAGATCAAAAAAGATCAAAAAACTTGGTCAAAGACCGGAGTACTGCTCTTCGGATCTGCGCTAACTGGCGCGGAAAAAAGAAGAACTGACGTCAGCGCGCGGAGGCGGCGTCTATATACTCCAGCGACGTCCTCACGGCGCACAACGCCAACGACCGACGCGGAGCCGCAGGGGACGCCTGCAGACAACGCCTACCGACGCGCAGGGGTACTGCTACGCAAAAGTTTCCGGATCCAGACTGACCCCTGGGGATAATCTAAGGTAAGGAATCTAATACTAACGTGTTTCTTTCAGATACGAATAATACTAAACTTCACGGAAGACGCGACCCGCTGGAGGTAGCTACCGCTCACTATGCTAGGTCGGGCGGCTATGTTCAAGATGATCACACTACCCAAATTCCTATATGCCCTACAGAATGAATACTATCCACTTCCGCCAAAAGTGTTTGTAAGAATACAAGCGGAACTCAGATCTTTTCTCTGGCTGGATAAGCAACCCAGAGTAGCACTGAACACCCTCCAACGACATCAATACAGCGGAGGGATCCTGCTCCCAAATTTGGAGGCATACTATTGGGCGGAACAGATAGCCCCAATTAATGACTGGCTACATGCGCAGGAAGATCACCCCACCTATGCCCTTGAGAGACATAGAATGTCAGATAGGTCCCTGATGTACTACCTCTACGGAGGAACTAGGCGGGGGCATCTTCTCCCCGCTACGGGCATCACTTTGCAGTTGTGGAATAGGGCGATGAACCGCACGGGGTGGGAGAGGAGGCCCACTCGACAAACGCCGATCTGGCATTGCAGGTGGCTCATCGAACTGAACAAATTAAAAGGCTTCCGGGAGTGGGATGATATAGGTATCTCCACCTTTGGAGACATAGTGGCCAGAGGAGAGCTGAAATGCTGAAATCATTCGCGGCCCTGAGGTCGGATTTTGGACTGCACCGGACGCAATTTTATAAGTACGCACAACTGAGACATGCTTGGCGGGCGGAAAAGATCCAGGTAGATGAGCTCTCAGACTACGCACATCTGGAGGGGAGGCTCCTGCAGGAACAGATACTGGGAAAAGCAGTCTCACTCGTGTATAAAACGTTGACGATGAGCCTTTTAAAAGATGGGATTCTTGAGTCCTGTTGGTGTTTGGGTGCACAGACACCTCCTGGTTGCCTCACTGGGACATTGTACCTACTCCTCTTCTTTTTTTTTTTAAAACCTTTATTGAGAAATGCAAGTTATTACATGCGCAGGCCCACAACCACAGGGGCCGGCCGCAAATGAAGCAAGAAACCAGAAGTCAAACAACAATTAAGTAAAGGAGAAGCTGTACGACTACCACATGTGGTCATGGACACCCCAGGGCAAGAGGATATATTAGGTTTTCGTTTTTTTAATTATGATGAAGAAGCAGCGGCGGCTATCTCAAAGGTGTCACACCATCCAGTTTAAGAAACAGAAGATGAGGGGGACGAACCCCGCAAAGCAATCGATATCAGGTGAACACTCACACAGTTATGCGAACAATATGGTCACCGAGGCAGCAACAGAGCTACAGGCAATACAGCAGCAAGTAGTTTAACAGAGCACCATCCCATAAACCCACCCTCTAATGACAGAAAGGCATAGGCAAGTGGAAACGCCTGATAGAAAAAGGAGAAGAAATAAAAAGGACCGCCAACCCTCCCAAGAACAGACAGAAAAAGAAAAGAAAGGGACCATAGAACAAAATAAACTAAAACCACAAACCCCCCCACACCCACCACCCCGCACACCTGTAATGGCTACGGCCAACCCCACTAACAGCGTGCCAGTCGCCCAGAAACTGCCCCACAGAAGGGAAAAATATATAAAGTGGAGGAGGAGAGCGACAAATACACTCCCGGACTCCCTTACCCCCCACCATTGGCGACCTCCCCAAAGCATATCAACCAACCTTTAAAAGCAAAAAGCAAGTGTCCATCTGGGGAGGACATCAACCAAATCTAACCACCTCTCGGAAAGAGCCCAGGCAAGATCAAATCCGCATTAAAACACATGTCGCCCAAGAGACAACAATTGCGAGAGAAAAAATACAGCAGTCCAGTCGAAGCAATGGTGACGTGTCAAAGCCGGATACCAGATGAAGTCAACCTTGGCCAGTGCGACTCCGCGTAGAGCCCCATGACCTCCGAAGCACAATAGGCAGGAGACAGTCAAAATGTCTGCGGAGGCCTACTCCTCTTCTTACTTCAAATTTTCGCTCTGCGTTTTTACAGTTTCTGCATATGGGAATGTGGCTTAGATAAGGAGTGTGGAAACACTTAAGCTTCCATTTTGGGTGTACTGTTGTTCCTGCTCAGGTCCGCCAAGGCCCAAGTGTGTTGGCCCCCCAGCTGCTTCTTTGGCCCACCCTTTTTGTTTTCACCCCTCCATTTTGGAATTGCCTTGCAGGAACTAGGGAGTAGTGAGAGTCAGCAGAGTATTTCTCCTAGAGAAACTGGGTTGCTCTGGGTTATTTGCATAAGCCCCATATCAACTGTGCTTGGTTCATACCTTTTATGCATACTTGCTCTGTGCGGGTTTTATGTTCAGTGACCCTGCATCTCTTTTGTCTTGCGCCATTATTCTTTGTAAGCGTTTGCTGGGTATGGCATTCCCTGCTGGTCCTTTGCTTGGGAGTTTCTAGTGATCGCACTGCGGTCATGGTTTCCTCCTGCAACTGTGACTTAGGGTATTAAGTGCTCTGAGTGTGCTTTCTCTGGTTGTATATTTTTTGGTTATTGGGCTTTTTTACTCACTTTCCAACTTTTGTATAGTTTCGCCAATGGTGCTGCCTACTGACCTTAAACATTGGGGGTTGTTTATTCCTGGTTGGCCTTTGCCTGCTCTTGAACTTGTTTGTGTTGGGGCTTTCTGCTGCCTCATTTCCATCTATCCTTTGGTGTGGAGGGCTCCTCATTCTGCTACCTGTTCGGCATGGAGCTTTAACCTGCTCAAGGCACATTGCTTCAAGTTCTCTGATTCTCCTCTATGTCAGCTTGTTGTCCTGGAGTACAGCACTTGAATGGCCATGCCTGTGTCCTGGCTTTTTATGAGAGCTTTGGCTTCCCTTGGTGCCTTCTTGGAGGTTTTCCTGTTGAGTCTTGCCACTGGTTCTTGGTGGTCCCTGTATTACCATTTGGACATTGTTCTGTTGGCTTGTGCATGGCTGCTGTCATCGCTACTAAATGTTCCCTTTTGTTTTCCTTTATTGTCTGGCTCGGGCTATTGTACTTAAGTTGGACAGAGTGTCATATTAGCAGTGGTAGCTGGTAGAAAACGGTGATGGGGGCGTCCGAGAAAAGAAAAAAGAAAGACTAAAGCAAACTTACCTGCCGGTCGCGTGCCAGGAGCCGCCTCTCCATTTCGCAGGAAACACCTGGGTTCCCAGGCTCTCTAAGCCAATGACAACACTGCAATGCAGTGTTGCAATTGGCTCCCTTAGGCAAATCGCAACGCTGCATTGCGGCGTTGTTAATGGTCTGAGCGCCGTGGTTCGGCGCTCAGACGGGGACAGGGAGCCTGTGCATGTTCCCCACCACGTTGTGTATCGGAGCCTGGTGGGGAACATGCAAAGTGCGCATGAATGTTTGGGTGGCCCAAGACGGCCATTCAAACACTCATGCACATTTTGAGTGTGCTCACCACTCCTCCCCCTGGCACCTGCTCTGGCCAGCCCCGGCCCTCCCCGCACCTAGGAATGAAAAATAAAAAATAACGCGTTGTTATTATCCTTTTATTTTTCCTCAGGAACTGCTCATAAAGCAGTAGGGTGATGCTCCAGCATATTGGAGACTTGCCACTTAGAGATACTCGTGTTGGTTTTGTGGGTGCTGTGGCCTCTAGTCTTGAATTGTTTCCCTATTGTGTGGCTTTCTTTGTTCTTCCTCCAACCATGTAATGAGTTTGGAGGTAGCCTTTCGCTTGTGGTAAAATTTGTCTTAGGCTGTTTGAATCTGCTCTCTCCCGAGGCACAGGTGAGCTCGACTTCTGGTCTTTGTGCTGCTACTTTGTGGTCCCTCCTGCTTTCTATTCCCATGTAGGCGGCTGTGCGCAAGTGGTTTGTTGGCTGGGAGATGACTCACTTTTGTAGCCCTCCAGTTTCACAAAGCAGGGTCAATTCTTTCAGTTAATCCTCCTTTATGGCTGGACATGTGTGTATTCTTGTTGAATGTCTCGGAATATAGGAGGAGGACATGCATTGATTACTATTCAGCAATACCATTACTCGGTTTCTTTTTTTTTGTTCTGTCCCTAAAACTTCTCATCCTCTTTACTGTTTGCCTAGCTACAACTGTAGTTTGTTGGGGTGTTTGGGAGTATACTCATAAGAATGTTAGCCTTTTATAAACAAATCCAGGGTTTGAGAAATGTAACCTTTTTCTTTTAGGTTGGCAGTGGGATGCCAGTCTTCAGAGACTGAAAATACATCATCATGTAAGGACTTGGAAGAGGAGATGGGGCAAAATAACAAGAGTACCGGCAAGTGCTGGAACTCTCATACTGTAATTGTTTTCAACCAACTCCTAAATTTCTTAAACTTTCATGGAATTTTAGCAATTTACAAATAAATAACCAAAACCTTCTATGCAATTTTTATTTACTTTTGGTAGATCAACTGCTAGCAGTTCACAAAACAATGTAGAAGAGATCAAGTAAAAAGGAAGGTGTCGGTCATACTAGAATATGTCCTGTCAAATATGCTGCACAAGTTTGAGTCCCATCAAGAGAAGTTTGGATAACAAAACGGTTGCCTTTATTCTGGTTTCATAATGAATTCACCCAAGAGTGGATCCAAGAAACTCTCTTCTCTGCACTTTGTTTTCAAAACCCTTGTGCTTTCGTAGCAAGTAAAGTATGGAAGACTATTTTTTATCATAAATTGCTTTGTGGCACCAAAGCGAGGGATTGAACTGTATTTCTTCATAAAGTGGAACTCAGTTTGTGATCTGCGGAGCGCAGTGTCTAAGTCAAATGTATGTTGGTTGAAAATAACTTTCAAAGTCGCATTTTAGACCCGATGAAGCTTTTTGATAGTATTCTCAGGAAGCCTCAAATAATACGCATTCACACAGTCCAACCGTGAACGGATGGTTGCATTAACCACCACAGCCCAAAGTTTACAAAGCAGTTTCAATTGCAGAAGGCATTGAAACAAAAGCATTTATTTGATGGAGGCAGTTACGTTTTTTTTATCCATGATGAAACTGAGATGGCTACTGTTTTTAACTACCACCGAACACATCCCTAAACAATCACTCCAGAAGATGGGAGACCATGGACTGTGATTAACAAGTTAGGTTTGAGTAGATTTGTCCATCCAACATTTTTCTGCAACAGCCAGTTGGTAGATCAACAGTTTTTAAGAAGACAAACTGACATTTGAAGTCTGTCCTCAGACAGCAAATGTGTCAATATAAAAACAAGATTTAAAGGGGTCTTTATTGCTCATTCACTTTCTGAATGAGAACACCTGTTCCTTCCAGTTTAAGTTCACTCGTCAGTACGGACGAGTAGGTGTTAAAAAATTGCTTGTCCTGATAACATCTAACTCACAATAGCGAGTGGGCGAGTAGATTTTGAGACCTGCATGCTTTTTGTTGCCAGGTTGATTTGGACTTGGGGTCTTTCTGCTTGAAGGTAAAATGGGGTGCTGCAGCTGGATAGCCATCGTTCCTTTGTCGCTGTATGAATTCTCATCCATTACTACCAATGTACACCCTACTGCTCCCCCACAAAGCCAACTCAGTATCGAGCTGGAGATCATCAACTTCATACAACATGACAGTACCAAGTGTGCTTTAGGTCAGTGCACCTTGTTAGTGGCATTAAACAACTGTTGTAGGAAACATATTTTCTAAGCATTAGCAGACAAATGTAACTTTGATTTAAAGGAAAATAAATAAAATAAAAATACCTCCAAGTGATCACTAAGTCATACATGCAGAAGCAGACATTTTATAGTCACCAAAATGTAAACACAGATGGAAAAAGATAGGCACATACAGTTTGACAAAGACACACACATACATACAAGCAAATAGTGGAGAGGTGTGATGCAGCGGCCAGGGCAGCTGACTTCGGAGCACAGGGTTCACGGTTCGATCCCTGGCTCCAACACCAACTCAGCACCAAGTGACTCTGGGCAATAGCTCACTTAAACAAGCCATCCAGCTGCCCGAATCGGCATGGCAAGGGGGAGAACATGGCGGCCGCAGGCTAGTGCGGTGCGCGCGCTGATCACCTGAGCTCCTCTGGCATGGGGAAGCACTCCTCTCCGCTGTCTGGGACGATCGGGCATTTTTGAGTTCCCGCTGCTTTCACTCTGTCCCCCTTACCTTACTTGTAATGTTGTCGGCGCGATGTCTAAAAACGTCCTAAAACCATCCCGTCTGACTGCCATCGGTTTAGGATACCGGAGCTAGGTCGGAGGCTGCCGGTCAGAATTTCCTTGCCAGACCGGGTCCGCTCCGGAGTCATTGGAGGTATTGCTGCCTTGCCCTGCCCCCCGCCCCCCTCTCACGGCACCCACGGATTGAAGCCGCAGGAGCGAGAAAACGGGAAACGGGAGTTGCGGAGTAGCGGAAGTGTGCCTCGCTGCATTACCCCGGTGCCGCTGACAGGTATTGAGCTTTTCCTTGGAGAGTGGAAGATTGCGCCTGGAGGTGCTCTCCTCTCAGGGATTAGCTTTAATTTCTATATTACTTACTCTTTGCAGTGGGTGCTGGTACTTGTATGCTATGGTGGCCCATGTTAGCATTTTCTAACTTTTTTAATCTAATCAGAAGCGTATCGTTCTTGTAACATGAGGTCTCCTTTTGAATGCCATCAATTCTATGGAGATGATAACGATATTGGTGTGATTTAACAACACGACAAGAGATATTTTGGTCTCGTGACATTCGAGCCTAAGTGCTGCATTTCTATACAAAGTTCTGGGGTATGACTATCTGCTAATAACCTCCTGACTTTAGAGGCACAAGGATAATCGGGCTTCTCCAAGGAGGATCACAAACAGAGTCTGATTGAACTGACTGTTGCCACACTTGCCACGGACTGTTGTTACACTTGCCACGGAGTGCCACTGCTGTTTGCCGCCAGAGGAGGAAAAAGGAGGATCGCCGGATTGTTTTCCCCTCGCCTTGTCAGCCGGCACACCTCACCTCGGATGTGTTTCACTCTGCCCTCCGGCAGCTCTCCGCCCCCTCGGAGTTCGTGGAGCAGAGCAGCCGTGGAGCTTCGCCGGGGTCGCTCGGCGCGAGGTCTGCTTAGAGGCAGACTTGAATGTGTGGGATCCGGAGGCACAGTGGTTCAGCTGCTACAGAAGCAGTCTGAACCCACTAGCAAGCCCCAGGTGAGAGCAACACATACTTGTGACAGCAGGGCATCACGGGTGGGGGAATCTCAGCAGTTGGAGGGATCAGGGGAATCAAGTCTTGGCAGCAGCAAGGGCATCTCATCGGGAGTGGCAAGTAACCTTAACGCTGTACTCAATAATCTAAAGGAAATTAAAAGGGTCAGTCAATCTTTACTACAGCTACCAGAATCCCCCTGTTTAGAGACAGCGTTTCATACAATTGTAGCAATTGACTCCTCTGCCCCCGTTCCAGCCCTGCCTCCCGACCCTGCTGCAAGCAACCCCCTAAGCGAGCCTGCCCCTTCTAGTCTTCCAGCTTCAACAAAAGAGACAGGGGCAGGGAAAAAGAAAATCAGCCAGAAACCCAAATTGACAGCTACAAAAACGAAAGCCAAAGGGAGGGGAAACAAAAGGATCAGCAAAAACAGCCAAGAAGGGGCTAAGACTCTAGCTTCAACCAACAGCGCGGTGAAAATTACCCCCTCTCTACGCTCTTTTTTTAAAGTCTTGCCTCAAGTTCTGGACCTAAGCCCAGTGAATAATCAGGAAAAGAGCCCTGTCACATCTCTGGGTATTGATATCCCCTCAGAGATTTCATCCCCACTAACGGAAATGGCTGACCCACCACTGCCCGCCCTGTCACAGTCGGTGGTGGCAAACACTCCACGTGATGTGGAAGGCGAGGCTCTAAACAGGATACCAACAGGTTCTTCTAAGGCTTCAGGGGAGAGAGATGAGGAAGGGGGGGCTGGTGTCACAACTCATACTACGACCGAGTCGGCATTGGCAGCTTTGGCAGCTTCAATCGCTTCGATGAGAGAAGAAATTCGTAGTGATTTTTTGGTCTCCAAAGCAAACCAAAACGACATTCGCTCATCTTGTGAAGCTTTGGAAAGGAAAGTAGATGGCTTGGGTGAAAGAACGGAGGCATTGGAGAACACAGTGGGAGCGGTAAAAGCTAATCTTGAAGCAGCTGTGTTAAAAATTCACAACTTACGCAAGGAGGGAGATGCAATGAAAGAAAGAATGGAAACTTTGGAGAATTTCTCACGCAGAAACAACCTGCGTCTTCTCAAAATACCGGAGGGGAAAGAAGGTGGGGACATCAAGAGTTTTGTAGTAAATCTTTTGAAGGAAGCTTTGGGTCTCGAGGAGACAGTTGAAGTGTTGGAGAAAGACATCCAAAGGATCCATCGTGACCCGTTCCGTCTTAACGCAGGCAGGTCTAAACCTCGGAAAATCCTTGTCAACTTCTTGACTTATACCTTAAAGGAGAAAATTCTTAACACTGCGCTTAAACTTAAAACTACAAAATGTTCTGAATTTCCTTTCGAAATCCGCTCTGATCTATCCAAGGCTACACTAGATAGGCAGTGGGAGTTGGGTCAGAAGATGGATAGTTTTAGAACGGCTGGTGCTACAGTCCAGATGCGATTCCCGGCCTACCTACGCATCATGTATAATAACAAGATGTATAACGTCAGAACGCCATTCGAGGCGGACGAGCTCCTGGAGTCCATTCAGAACCACTCACAGGGCAAATGTTGAGGGAATAGGCCTCCCCCCCCCTCGTCTCAGTGTACTTGTTCTTACTCAATATGCTGAGTAACGTAATAAATAAGTAGGTACTCATGAGCTTTTAGGGAGAGGGAGGGGGGAACAATGAAGAATGAAGAATAGAGGAAAATAAATATACAAATAACAAGAGGAGGAGGAAAAAAAAAAAAAAAAAAAAAAAAAAAAAAAAAAAAAAAAAAGTGGATGCAATAAAATATATAAAAAAAAAAAAAAAATAAATAAATAAATAATAACAAATATATATATATATATATATATATATATATATACAAATAAATAAATAATATTGCACTATTTCATAAACAACCTTTCTCTATAGATAAACAAATGAATAATCTACACTATCCGCAGAATGCGAGTAACAAACCTACAGGGGGAAGGCGGGATGGTGATGGTGATGGTGATGGTGAGGGGGAATGTGCACGATAATACAATGTTTCTTCTCAGATATTCTTAAGGAGTGCAACTCCGTGTTGAGAGTAGAGCTCAGATCAGAGCAAAACCGGCCCATCAACTGGCCGGAGCAAGTATGGAGGGGTTCTCCAAAGGGGTGGGGGGGGGGGACAAAAGCATAAAAATTCAAAATTATCCTCAGAAGCCTGGCCCTTTAAAACAGATTTTTCTTTTTCGCTGTCCAACCGCCTTAAATAAAAGAAACAAAGCAATAAACATTAAATCAGGTGGAATGAAAGGGAGAAATGGGAAAGAGAAATGACATTGATATCTTTTTTATCTTGGAACGTGAATGGTCTGCGCGTGCAGGGGAGAAGAGAACGCATTTTTCAATATTTGCGTGACTCCCCGGCGCAGATCATCATTATCCAAGAATCACATCTCTTAAAAAACGAGGCAGACGCAATTTTAAAAAAGCAAAAATGGATTGACGTATTCTTAAGTACTGACCATAATGCAAATATAAGAGGGATTCTCTTAATCTGCAAAAAACCAGCTAACGTGCGGATCCTTGAATTCAGAGAGGACAAATCCGGAAGATGGCTCATAGTTAATCTTTCTATACATGGGCAGAAATACAATTTAGTCGGGTACTATGGTCCTAACTCTGATGACCCATCCTTTCTAGAAACAATAAGGAACGTCTTAATAACCACTTCTGACCCCATAATTTGGACAGGGGATTTTAATGTTATTTTGAATCCGAAACTTGATAAAACCACTAATAGCAGCAGGCACAGTTGTCAACCACCTTCTAAATCTAGACAGTCTCTAAAAGGGATTATGGAGGACCTGGGTCTGGCAGATTTATGGAGAGAGAGAGCCGGCACGAAACCAGGGGTATCTTATCGAAATCTAAAATACAAACACTCTTCACGAATAGATTTTGCCCTGTTTAGTTACTGTCTCCAAAACTCTATAGCTAGTATAAAGTATATACCCTCTCACCTATCCGACCATTCAGCTCTCTCTTTCACCTTAACACTTCAGACTCATAAAAAACATCCCTCCTGGTCATTCGATCGAACTATCCTATTGGTCCCGGAGGAAGTGACATATCTCAACTCCGAAACTGAGATGTTTTTAGATAGCAATTTGCACTCAACCTCCCTTGCCTTAGTATGGGAAACTCTTAAGGCATACCTGAGAGGCTGCATCACCAACAGAGCTTCCTTTAGGAGGAAAAATTATCTATCCAAAATCCAAAACCTAGAACAGGAGCTAGAGATAATTGAACAAAGGCTTAGGGGCACGACTGGCTCACTACAAGATCAAAAAATTAGGTTAGACCTCAAAAGTCAGATAGAAGATATCCTACAAGAAAGGGTCTCAAAGAAATGGGAGGCGAGCAAATTGTCTAATTTTGAATTCGGAGAAACTGCAGGTAAGATTCTAGCCTGGAGGGTCAAAGCAGATCAAGCAAAAAGCCACATAAGAGGGATCATGGCAGAGGGGGAAAATCAGCTTAGGTCATCAGATGTAGGAATCAGTACTGCCTTTACGCAGTTTTTTGCCGAAATATATAGGGATGACATTATAGATGACCAACAGGCAAGGAAGACATGGCTAGATAAGATGTCTCTTCCACAGTTATCACAAGCGCAAAGTGAGGCATTGGATTTGGACATCTCAGAGGCAGAGGTTAAAAAGGCCGTATCCGCACTAAAACATGGAAAAGCCACAGGTCCTGACGGACTCCCCGGAGAACTGTATAGAGTCTTGGCCGATACAATTGTCCCTACACTGACGGCCCTTTTTAACAGTATTCTGAAGGACGGTAATGACCCACCTCAATCATGGAGTGAGGCAACTATAGTCTTGATCTTAAAACCTGGAAAAGACCCAACACTATGTGGGTCTTACCGCCCTATATCATTGTTAAATAATGACTACAAAATATATGCCTCTATTTTAGCAGCTAGATTGGGATCAGTAATGGGGGAAATAATCCATCAAGATCAAAAGGGATTCATTAAAGGGCGTCAGCTTTCTGACTTAACATATGATCTAGTGGGGGCAATCGACATCGCCTCAGCCTTTAATATCCCATTGGCAACCCTCACCCTAGACGCAGCTAAAGCTTTTGACAGGGTAAACTGGTCCTATTTAAACGACGTGTTAAAGAGGGTCAACTTAGGGGAGAAAATCTGTCGATCAATAAAACTTATATACAAATCGCCAACAGCACGGCTTCTAATAAATGGCAACCTGTCTGAATCGTTTAAGATCTCTAGAGGCACAAGACAGGGCTGCCCGCTTTCCCCCCTCCTCTTTAACCTATACATAGAACCGTTTGCGGAAGTTCTCAGACGAGATGACGCTATTCCATCTTTTAGGTTCGGGGAGTGGGAAAAGCGAGTAGCCTTGTATGCAGATGACATTTTGGTCTTTACCTCAGACCCGGAGATCGCCCTACCGGCAGTCATCGAGAGAGCCGAAGATTTCGGCCGCATCTCGGGCTATGAGATAAACGCCTCCAAAACAGACATTATGGCATGGAACATACCTGACCTAACGCTAAATACATCAAACTCAATGAGATACTTGGGAATTCGGATAGTGCAAGATATCGCACAAATCGCCCAAGTCAATCTTGAGAGAATTTTTAAGGAAATAAAAAAATCTTTAAAATCTTGGTCTAATCTCCCACTAACTATTCTAGGTAGAGTAAGTTTGCTAAAAATGTCAATTCTTCCCAAATTCACCTTTTTATTCAATACGATCCCCCTGGCATTTGATAAAATAGCGCTAGAGAAATGCCAGAGAGAGCTTAATTCCTTCGTTTGGGGATACAAGTCAGCAAGAATATCGTGGAAAAAGCTGAGGAGGAGGAGGGAAAAGGGGGGCCTATCCCTACCAGATTTACAATACTATGCGTGGGCATTCCAACTTTCCCATTCGAGGATGCTCTTAAAAGTGCCATCCAATACATCAATAGGCCTCATGTTTATGGCAATGCTGATTGGTGCTGGCTTACCAACTAACGGCTTCATGTTCAAGTTTGGAGAACAGAAATACTTCAAGAAAGTTAAATTAAAAATTCTTATGTCCCAAGCGAAGCTATGGTCACATATAAGGAGGAACCTGGGCTTGTCATACTACTCCAACCTTGCGCCCATTTGGGACTCCCCAGGGCTCCCTTCATGCTGGGATGATCGGCTTACTACTCCGCTGAGAGTAGGAGGGATACTAACATGGGGCGATGTGTTGACAGGTGATTCTCTGAGGCCCTGGGAGGTTTTGCGGGAGCAGCGGGGGATAGAGCTCTCGAGGTTTAAGTATTTACAATTAAATAGTTGGGCTAAGGCAACAAATAGATCTGGGCCTCCTTTAGGGAAGCATAGTTCCACCGAAGAGAAATTGGTAGCGCAACTTGCAGGGGGTAAAGAGGTTTCGATATGGTACTGGTGCCTGCTAGAAGAGATAGATGGAGATTTCATCCTCCCGGAACAACTATGGGGCTCAGATCTGGGGGCCCAGAGCATCGAAACCTGGCAGAATTCCTGTACCCTATTATATAAGTGTGTCAAACCTGCATGGCTAAGACGCAATCACTTTTTTACAATTCACCGTGCATATTTTACCCCGCTAAAACTTTCTAAATTTATCCCAGGGAAGAAATGCAATAAATGTGGCCATATCGCAGCCTCAGACGTCCACATGTTTAAAGAATGCCCCAACATTTTACAATTTTGGAATGAAGTTAAAGCAACCCTAGACTCCATCCTTAATACTTCAATCTCCATCACACTTTCCTTGATTATATTTGGTTGGGACAATAACATAAAGGGCCACGCTAGGACATTTCTGTTCTTCGCCATATTGCTTGCAAGAAGAGAGATATGTAAGGTTTGGATTGAAAATTCAGCACCATCCCATGCAAGCTGGCTGTCGTCTCTCTACGCAACCTCTAAAACTGACATGAGGAGATCAGGCGGTGAGCGTAGTCGTATCTTTTGGGACGTTCTGGTTCGTTGGAGACAATAACCGGGGTTTTTTTTTTTTTTTTTTTTTTTTTTTCCCCCGGTCCTATGATTATGCCTTGAAACTCCAAGAACTAGGCCTCCCCCCAGTCGGCTCAGAATGGCTAGTTCAACTGAATAGAACTTCAAGTTTGGAGTCTTTTTCCACGATACTCTTCGGGCCATCTATTGCCAAATTCCACCTAACACAATACAAGATGCAGAGGAAACTCTGCACCTGGAAAGAGTGGTTGGCAGCTGGAGGCTAAATAAGAGGTGGCCAGGCAAATGAGGATAAAAAAAAAAATTTAAAAAAAAAAAAAAAAAAAAAAAAAAAAAAAAAAAAAAAAAAAAAAAAAAAAAAAAATAGCTCACTTAATTTCCACGCCGGCCCCCAGCGAGTTGAGACCCGTAAGGGTGAGTAGTTTGCTCTTTACAAATACGGATTTACAAATACATAGACTCTCACTCAAGAAGATTCAGTTAGTCTTAAATGAAAATGAGTATAAATACATGACCGAAGACACAAAAGCACAGAGGGATACACACAGAGATAGGCATAAATTATACTTCTGAAAGCTCCATTATTTGGAGGGTGTCACCCTGAATTGACTTGTCTTCACCCTCCAAACAACCGAAATGTCTTCCAAAGACACCAGTGAGCTCATCCACTCTGAAAACTGTGTTCACCATCCCAAGTTGTCCGCCTTCAAGTACTATAAAATGATGCGGCGCGTCTTGTGCGTAGGCTCCCCAAGAGGTCGCCCTCTAAACCAGCACTCCAGGCTCTCCACTGGCTCCCTGTGGGGAAAAGGGTGGAGTTTAAAGCCTTTCCACATGCCACCGCATTCTGAGCGGCAAAGCTCCTGCTCCGCTCCAGAGTCTGGTGACCTGTTATGAGCCCACACGCAATCTTCGATCCTCTCGAACTGGGCTGCTAAAGGTTCCCAGAGTAAGGAAGGCGCGCATGGGAGGGAGATCTTTTAGATACCTCGCTCCCAGGTGCTGGAATGCTCTACCCTTAGAATTGCGCTTGGAACCGTCTGAGACTTTGTTCAGGAAAAAACTTAAAAACCCACTTATATAGCAGGTAGCGTTTTAGAGGGCGGGGGGGCGGCTACTCCACTTATCATAGCGCGGGGACACGCCGGTGGCGTAACCAGGCGCTTTATAAATGTCCAATAATAATAATAATAAGTTGTTTTACTATCCATAAATGTCAATGGAATTTTCTCACCATCCTTGGAGCCCTAACAGATTGGGAGGTATGTACTGATGTATAAAGGACGAATACAAGTTTGTAGTGTTGCTCTATTTCTAGTAAATAATTCAAGACAGACTACCTTTAGCAATGCTTGCTTAAAGTACTTTGAGAATTTTTGAGTTACTGGGCCTAAACGGTGGTGGTTGGGGGGCTGTTTAACAATGGTGTCCTAGGGTGCGTCCATCTTTGGCACTGCAAATTAGGCCAAGTGCACCGCTACCAATCTTGGGTCTCAGTGCAGCCAGGGCAAACAGTAAGAGAGGAGTTAGTGTGGGAGACAGAGACTGAGAACTCAAGCAATCCAACAACAGTTGCATCAAGCACATGTCCAGTCGATTGTCTTTCTTTTAAGAGAAGTACTTTATTCACACACAAATGCAATATGATACTTAAAGAAGTAGTGGCACTACTGGACTACGGTGTTCACTATACAGAGTAACAGAAAGTCTCAGACTTCAGCACAGGAGCAGGCTCACTGTGGCAGATTGGATTCGTTTTATTGTAATCGCTGACACATAGGGTGCCCGTAACCCTTGAATGGACAGTTCTTGTATGCAGGGTTGCAGTCATCTTTCAAAGTCCCACCAAAATCTGTTTGGCCAATTGAAAGGCAAGGGCTCTCAGGCGTTAACAGTCATAAACAAACAATGCATACATAGAGGCGACATTTATTTTTTTAAACTTTTTTGTTATCTTTTAAGAAAATACGAGCAAAAAAAACCCAGTAAAAATGTGAATCGTTTTTAAAACGTAATGGAGCTGCATTACTCTCTCAGTAATTTCCATTTTATCTACTTCAAAGGAGAAAATGAAAGTAACTCGTTATAAGCGTAGCATGTCAATTAAAGGGAAACAAGTGCACTGTTACCTTCAGGAGCCCAATAACTGTCACAATCCTGGGATCCTGAACAGGTGGAGATATATTCTAATGCTTATGAATGTAATTAAAATACCCATGATTGAGCAATGATGTTAGAGATAATTTTTCTTGAAGACTAATGGTGTGCTTCGATTACTGTTATTACATTCTAACCAAAGAACGTATCTAGTTCAGCTGGACACATATAACCGCATATTAAAATACTTCTACTGCGCAAGTGGTCGAGTTTCCACCAAGCATGGGCACAGCAGTTACTTACCCTACTGAGAACTTCAAGTGCTGCCTCCACCAGCTCTGCTTCGTTCATACAATACACCACCCGCTTCCTCGGAGACCTGTTTTCAAGAGGTGAGAAAATGGCAGGAAACTGGTTAAATTACGCAAAGAAATAAAAAGAAAATCCCAACAGTAACATATTAACGTGTCTATTTAGTATAGGGCTGCTCCTTGTATCTGTAGTTCGTAATGAAAATGACAGGTTTTAGATCTAATGGTACTCAATTTATCAACCTCAGAGGTTGGAAGGTCGAGGTGACCTTGCTGCAATTCAACTCATGATCTTCGAATTACATCTGATGTCTTAGGTGACCAATTTTCAATTAACTCACAATCACCACATATTTAAAACACCCGGCTGCTTCCAACTTTACTCACTCATTAGAAGACGCAGTGCAGATGTAATAAAACTTCAGGATTAACCAAATCTGAAAAAAATCTCTGTTCCAAATGAGAATATTAGGTCTACTTGCTATGTGGACCGCTGTCATCTATGATGCCTCGAGCCATTCCTAACTTTTTAACCAACAACGTGTTGAGATGTGTGACTTATACTTTTAATATTTTAGTATAGTCTAACCAAGATAAAGAATGCATAATTAGTATTGAATGAAATGCAAGCACTGGCTCTTGGCGTCATACAGATGGTCAGTTGCCACAGTACTGTCACATAAATCAGATTAAAGAGTACTGAACCTTTGTTACTAATAATGTTCAGGCATAAAATGTATCTAGGTGATATCTTTTGACTAATGTGGCTTGCAAATCGAATTTAATGTGATGGTGTCACTCACAACACTGCCAACAGCTCTGTGCTCGATCATTTATGGTAGTCTAGATGATCAGATCACAGCAAAATTTAAAAGGTGGTATTTTGTTTCAATTAAACCCGTCTGAAAGTCTTCACCGAAGTGGCATTTGTTTACTCTTGAGCACTGTTATTTGCAGAGGTATTTCAAAATTTATGACCTGAAGCCAAAAAGGTCTGATCACTGGGGGGGGAAATCAGCCTTCCCTAATCCCTCCTCTACCAAGCAAATAATAATACCTTTGTACTCTTATATAAGTGGAGACTTCAAGAGAATATAACAAGGTGTTTCTTCAACAAGACTCCCTAATGTTCTGTAATTCATTCTGCTGCACTTGTGAATTTTTTAATATTTCAACTTAAAATTAAATTGTCACACAAGCCTTTAAAGTTATGTTCATACATATATTAGGGATGACTTCACTTATCCAATCCTTGCATTGATAGGAACAGCTTAAAAAGTTAAAGAAACTGATTAGTTCTCTATACATCAGAACACGTGTTATAGCCGTAATCGTCTACTCTAGCTCGATTCCTTCAGAATCTCATACATTCATGCTCAATTACAATCTTACTGCAGCCATCACTAGATTACATTTTCTCATTTACCCTCCAACATTCCCCTAGCTCTCTTACAACACACGAGTATACGCCAACTTGTTTCCGTCTCATTGTGATATTCTCTATAAGTTCTCTCGTTAAAGGGTCTGTCAACCCAAGCCCCCACAAAAATAGGCTGCATGCATAGTAGAAAACATACTGCCTTTGATTCTATGGATTTACTGTTATAGGCATGCATGGCTGTTCCTTCCCCAATTTGCACATCTCACAGATGGAACAACAGCCCTTCTTTACAGCAGGCACCAACAGATCAGTCAAACAGGAGTGCACACTGTCAGCAGCATAGAAATGCTTCTTGCATACTTCTCTAGAGAACATCCTACCATAATATAGCTGGTGTCACGGAGCCCTGCTCAGATGGACATATATAAAGCTCATGCCAGCTGAAGATCTTGCTAAGACATGCTTTTCTGACACGCCCCAAATATTGATGCATCCTTTAATTCTTGCTGACATTTTGATGATGTTATTGCCACACATGATGACAAAGTACTATGAAGCTCATAATGTACAGCTGTTTCATCGTTCTCACCACTCTGTGTTATGATGTATATGCCCTGGAACCATTAATGGTGATTCAAAGCACTGTGATTTGTTTTCTATGCCCTTAAGAGTCTTGATGGGTGATCCATCTTCACTGCCAGTGTGTAGTACAGCACTCAGCTGTTCTCTGTTTGAACATTCTCACGTAGGGAAGATAATCACAACAATGCAGATTCAGAATGAGGGATGACATGCACAGGCTAGCTTCCCGGTCTACTCATGCACCCCAATCTCTGAGCCACAACATAAGTAAGATGTATGTGGGTTGCAGCACATGCGCCAGATAAATGAATGCACCGGATGATTAATAATGAATGGGAAAAGGAATACAACATGAGAACTGCTTTTTCTGTGTTTTCCATTTCTGAAGGATGTTTGGTATAACTTACTGTGTCACCTCATTTCCCCTGTGTATATTGTATCTGTTATATCCTATGCTTCCTAGTCCTGGCTGCTGCAGCAGGATGCTGCTCCCGGTGGGGCACCTTGTACCATCTTACCTGTATCTGAATAAACTACATAATCTACACTACTGGCTACTGGACTAATGACCTATTTGCTAAAATATCTAGGAGTGGGGGCAGTGGAGAGAGTTGAATTTGAACAGGACATTGGTTAACCCCAACAGCTCCAGGTTCCACCAGGACAAATGATCTTAATCCAACGAGCAGTCTCCGTGCTAATGCTTTTCTAGGGTCAAAATTGGCTTTACTTTACCTTGACCAAAGTTGAACACCGTAAACCAATCAAGGTTGCGAGTCTATGAGCTGCATTCATTGTTTTCTAGCAAGAGACTACTAGACATATTTTTGACAAATGAAAAACGCTAATCGTGACATTCCTGGCTGCAGTGACCGTGGTCATCTCCAACTGTGGTGAACTAATGCCTCTATTACTTACCCCCTACCCTTGTAAAATGTTCACGCCACCCTCACATCTCCAGTTCGCCCCAAGCCGCCATAGACACAGTTGGCCTGACAACCGGGAGGGCAGAAATGAGTGGGAGTAGCACTCACAGTAATGCAATTACCGGTAAGTAATAGAAGCATTACCTCCTGGTCCCTCTAGCTGATTTCCATTACATCATGAGACATACCAAGCCAAAACGAAAACCAGGACAACTGCACCAAATTATGCACAGCCAGACCCAAAAAAGGCACATTTTGTTGTCAAACAAACAAGCAAAGATAGCCCAGATATAATACAGAGGACAAAACATTCGAGCCAAAAACCTCCCCCACATCTGGACCCTGAACAACCTGATAGTGAGAAATAAAGGTGTTAGGCGTGACCCAAGTGGCAGCCCTGCAAATCTCAGACAAAGACGCACCCTGAATCTCAGCCAAGGATGCCAACATCCCCCTGCTGGACCTTCCCTGGAGCCCAAGAGGAGACGGGAGATCAACCGGCTTGTAGCCAAAGTCACCAAAGACATCTAGACAAAGTTTGCAAAGAAGGCTTCAAACCGTTTGTAGCCAGACCAAAATTAACAAACAGAGAGGACACCAGCTGGAAAAATTAGAACAGCACACCGCACATCCAGTGCATGCGACTCAACCTCTTCCAGAGACTGAGGATCAGGAAAGAATGTCAGGAGGAGGACTTCTGCAAAGGAAAAGCAGAATTGACCTTAGGCACAAACCCAGGCCCCGACCACAGAACCAACCGATCCTCACAAATTCAAAGAAAAGAAGCTCTGCAGGACAAAGAACCCAACTCCCCTAGGAGTCTAGCACAGGTAATCGCCACCAAGATAAAAACCTTCAGAGTCAAAATCTGGAGATCCACCAATTCCAGGGGCTCAAAGGGAGGATACCTCAAAGCCTGCAGAACAAACAGAAGATCTAAAGAAGGACAAATCCGTACTGGAGCAACCCGCAAATTCCCAAGCCCTTAAAGAGTTTAACCACCAACCCCAAAGAGTCATTCAGATTATTCCAGGGATCACGGAAGCATGAATGGCAGCCCATTGAACCTTTAAAGTGGAAACACTTAAACCTAGAGCAAACCCATCCTGCAGGAACTCTAGAACCAGAGCAAGAGGAGCATGCAAAGGCTCACAATGACGCCCTTCACATCACTTTCCAAATGTTGCCCAATGACGAGCATAGGAAGTTTGGGTAGACAATCTCTTGCAGGCCTGAATAGAGAGCACCACAGAATCAGACACCCCCTGCGCCCTTATACCTTTCGGTTCAAGTGCCAGGCCGCCAACCGGAGCCTGCCCAGGGATTCCAAGGGAAGAACCGGGAACCTCATAGGAGAAGGAACAAGCTGGAACACCCACTCCTGGCTCGCTCACCCTCATCTCCACTAGCAGATGAAACCAAGAGGAGCGGGCCATAGCGGAGCAATTAGGACCACCCAAGCCCTCTCCCTCTGAACCCGAAGAAGAAACCGTTGTAAGAGAGGGAACAGGGGAAAAGCATACAGCGTACTCCTAAGCCATGGACAGGAGATCATCTCCACGGCCCAAGCCCCCAACTCCCAGCCCCTTGAACAGAACCGTGGAAGAAGAGAATTCTGGACTGAAGCGAAAAGATCCAGAAAGGGGTCCCCCACAAAATGCAAATCTGGGTAAAAACTTGAGAAGTCCGACAATAATCCTGGGAGGACAGAATCATCCTGCTCAACTGATCAGTATACACATTAAGACACCCCGGAATATACACTGCCTTCAGGGAATGAACCATACCCCGTGCTCAAGCAAAAATCAGATTCGAGATTACTGATAAAGGCAAGGCTCTCGCCCCCCCCCCCCCCCCCCCCCCCCCCCTGTCAAGTGAGATAGGCGTTGGGGTCATGTTGTCAGTGCGTACCAACACTAACCTTCCCCGTAAAAGATCTGAAAAATGCAGAAGAGCCAGCCACACGGCCTGAAGCTCCCTCCAATTGGAGAAGCGACAAGTCTGAACTGGAGACCAGAACCCCAACCAAGCCACCCAAACTCTATCGCTGGCATTGGTAGTTACGACTAAAGGATCCAACTGACATAGAGAAACCATCTCCAAGTTCCCGAGCTGCAGCCACCATCCCAGTTCTTGATGAATGATCTCGGTCAATGGCACCACCCGAGCCAAATCCGGAGACTGCGGATTCCAACAAGCTAAGAGAAAATGTATCAGGACCTTTAAATGCTACCTCGCCCAAGAAACCACAAACAGAGGAGCTGCAAAATCCCCTTAAACTGTAATACAGAAAGACTGAGGAGGATCAGACCTGGCCATATGCAAATCAGTCTTGACCTCGTGCCTCATAGGCAGACAACAGTTTTGCCTCCAGCTCCATGCTCAGCAAGTGATCAGAAATGTCCGAACCCTCCTGCAGGGCATTAGACAAAATCTCAAAATCCCTAACCAAAGACTGAGAAGTCGGGGCTGCATAAGATGCTGCTATCAAAGCCAAATTAGCAGCTGAAAAAGATTAATTCAAGCTTTCATCAATCTTCTTGTCCACATGATCCGACGGGGAGCAGTCCTCTGCACTCAAAGAAGAACGCCCAATCAGCGGAGCCAGGATAGTATCCACCTTCACCGAATATGGCAATTCCTCCCCCTGTTCTAAGAATGAATCTGGGGACCTGGAAATGGGCAGGATCATTTCACCCGTGAAAAATAGACTCCTTAATAAGAGGGTGAAGAGGCAAAGCCACCCCAGCAGGATTGGAATACTGGTGAAACATTTCCCCCGCTCAGGCACTGCAGATGGCTCTAAACCAAGATTCACCCTAATGTGGTCCAATATAAGAAACAACTCCTCATGGGAAACATACTTCCCATTCGCAGCCTTAGGCTTAGAGGAAGACGAATCAGAGTTTGAGTCGGACTCTCCGGGTGTGACCAACTGCTTAGCTTTAGACTTTTTCTTAGCTGCCAACGCCTGGGCAACCGCCTCATTGATCATGCCTGCACCTCCGTAGCTGAAAGCAAGCCAGTGCCGCCAACAGACTGTGTAGCCTGCCCAGCCTCCAGCTCACTCCCTAAATCCCCCTCAATTTGCTGTTTCTACTCTACTAGGAAGGGCTGAAAGTGTGCAGTATCAAGCTGCCTTTGTACCATCTTGTCAGAGGGACAGACTAAGCACCGCTCTGAAGTGCCCAGACCAGCCTTCTGGAGCTCCCTAGCCCAAGGTGTCCATCCGGGACAGGCCTCACGGCCAGGCCAATTCCCACACCACTTTTCTGCACCGGAATCAGAGCACAGCTCGGACGTGTGCAGACCGGCCTCGAGGAAGCCATGCTACTTCCTGAGTCTCCGCTCTTCCCAAAATACTCACAGAGAAGGGAAGCATTCAGACAGACCAAGAAAGAATCTAGGTCGGAAGAAATGCTGCTGAAAAAAAGGAGCCGGTAAGACAGAAGAACCAGCTGAAGTGAGCGCACCACACTCACCCACACATGTCTACAGACACTAAAGGACAGGAGAAGTGAGGGGAAGTGAAATTTTATAAGGGTAGGGGGTGTGTCTACGAGGCACAGGGGCCTCACGATGTATCTCAATATGGTCCTCGGACCTTTTGTAAGGGCAAGCAGGCAAGCTGCCTCTTGCATGCAGATGATACCCAAGTTTACATTTGATTCTCTCAAGATATCTTTTTATTGCAAATACAAAAAAATGCTAACAAATTAATTGTTACAAGATCAGAGAATGCGGCTATCAGGCTTAACGCGGGTCTGAAAAAGGGAGATCATAGTGATAAAGATCACATATGAAACTCATCAGCCTTTGGGGTGCTCCCCAATCCTGCATCTTTCTTCACACTCCCCAATCCTGCATCTTTCTTCACAAACAAAACTTTTTATGAGAAAGAATTGTGAGGTCCACTAATGAAGAAAAGTGGTACGGTCCCACTTCATGCTACAGGAATACCAGGCTTGTGGAGTCTATTATTGCAGAATGAAGAGAAGACAATATGCCTCACTCCCTGTAACAAGGTTTACTATGGTGAGAAACAATACCACGTTGTACATTTTAACACTCCCTTTTTAAAACCTGTTTTAGTCAACAGAAGAATGTCTTGGCTACTGTTCCAGTATTTAAAATGCTTCCATGATACCCAGATATAATCATACCATATGATGACAGCACAGCCTTTAAGCTGAAATGTCCTTGCTAGTATATATATTCCCTCTTAAAAAGAGGGATTTAATGGGCACTCCCACAATCTTATGGTATGACTCCTTCTACAAGAAGAATAGCACAAAAGGGAGGGTGAAAACTTTCACTTTACCAGCAGAGTTCGCCGAGTTCTGCCCAGTCCGGTTTTCGCTTGGAGCGCGGAGAGCTAGCAAAACTCAGCCAACCGCCGAGTGGCAGAGTTTTTTCTAGTGCGCGGCTCGCTAATGTTAAGTTGGTAAGTGTGATCGAGAATTTGCATCCCCTATCGTGATTTTCAGGCACTAGAACTCCTGCCGGCAAGATTTAGCAACACAGCCGGTCACAGCAGTTTGAGACCGTTCGCATTGAAAAAGCTGCTGCTCAAGTAGAAAATCTACTTGAGCAGCAGAAAAAGCAGCGTAATCGGACACACCGCTTGGTGCCGTTCACGCAGAACAAGCACACAGCGCTTAAAATCAGCACAAGCAGTGTGACGTGCTGAATTGTGCCCGTCGTGGAACTGCACTTAATCTTAACTCTGCGGTCTTCCACAGACTGAAACTCCGCGAGTTCCACCTACCCCCTACTGAACACCAATGCCCACCATTAATGATAATATTGAAGAACTTTCTTAATTTATTAGGGCCAATAACTGTTAAACGTTATACAGGCATCATTAACAAATCCATTTATAAATAAGAAAAAAAGGTAGTAATCATGATGAGTGTACACATCAAAAAGGTGCCCCAGTTTTCTCAAAAATATTGTTACTCCACACAGACAGCTCTCTCTGGAAAAAGCAGGGCCCTCACCCACATCGCGATGTGACATGCTTCATCATCGGGCTTCCCACACCCTGGACCCAAATGAGTCCGAGGTGGACTTTACCACACAAGGTGTGGGAGCAAGGGTGTTTTAGGAACTGTTTTTAAGAGTTGAGAATATACTGCACGTCAACCAGAGATATGAAGAAATAAAAATATTCAAACTGCCTAGAACTATCCCAATATACTAATTTATTAGTGGATGCCCTGTCAGGATTATAAATGTGTATAAACACAGGGATGAATTAGAGGGATTTAGTATCTCTGTCATCCCTTATATGGTCAACATGCTTTAGCCGACTTAGATATGGCCTTCTTCAGGACCCTACAGTCTCTTGTTAATAAAGTGCTACAAACCCCACATTTAGGAGTTAAATAGCCATAAAGTCTGCTTTTCTCTATGTAACCCTTAACTATTGTAAGTTAGATACAAAATTTTCATAAAACAAACCAACATAGCAAATGTAAGATAATTCCTCTTACATAACTGTACTCTAGAGATCAACGCTCCAGGTACAAGGGAGAAAATTGCCTAATCGGGGAAACCAAAGGGGATGTCGCTCTGTTGTCATACTTACCCCAAGAGTCGGATGCCGCCGGTCAATGCAGAGGTGTTCCCACCTCACCAGTAATTATGATGAATCAAACAGTTTTCAGTGTCAGCTAGAGATTTTTACCGTACTGAAAGTTCCTAAACGCTCTTTTTACCATGGATTATGTTGCCAATAGGTGTACTCTCATTGCCTGCTGCACTTAAATTCTAGAAACATCTGTCACTGCTATTTTCAAGTGATTTAATGCATTTTTATTTCCAGTATTTGATATGGATGTGGGCCTTCTCTGGACACTAGAACATCTGTGGTGTTTGGTCCTGTGGTTGCCGATATCTTGAAAGGGTGTGCCTCTATTACCCTACTATTTTCATGTATTTTTCATTTGCAGAGCTCAGGATATGTACTGTGACTACTGCACAGGGCCTGTCTACAACTGTCAAAACACAATTATAAAGGCATTAAAACAGGCATTCTTAATTCGTTTTTACCGAGTAAACTGATATGAGCGGTCATTAGCATAGTGCCAATATCGGCAACACACCCCATCTCTCCCACAGCAATAATTTAGAGAAATAATCAGGCAAGACAGATTCTAAGTGGAGAAAATTGCTGCAGGTTTATTTGCATAACAAATATGCCAACATGGTGGGTTATCTTACGGGCGATCCCACCTGATGAGCCAAAATACACTGTGGCCTCGCCAACCGGTGTTTGTTAGATTTGGGGGAGGGGATAGCCCCTCCCACCGGTGGACCGACAGTCCACCCCTTACTCACTGCCCCCCAGCTAAAGAGGGCGGAGAGTTGCAGGCAACCCCCGGTAGCTCAGGTCCACAACTGCCGGTAGGATTAACGGGGCGCCGTTGCTCTTCCAGGGTCCAACGCGAGGACCTCCCTGGGGATATTTGGCTTTAGCATCCTTACTGTGCTACTGCAGAGGGTACCCCTCTGTACCTTACAGCCTCTGGATCGCCCTGTAACTCCGCCTGCAACACAAAATAATATGTTAGATAAACACCCCCCCTGCCTGTACGCTGAGTAAGCGGTGGGGAGGGAAACAGCGTCAAGGCAGCTTACAAAGAGGGTGATCAGTTGGCGGGAGAGGTATATGTACCTCTCCCCCAGCCCCCTCCTGCCCGGAAGTGACGTGGGTATGGGGGACCCTCGAGGGTCCCAAACACTGGGAGGCTGACTTGTTGTGTGCCATCCTGTGGCTCTAAGTGGGGCTGCCCTCTTAGTAGGGCCCCCTTCGTGGGCCCGGGGCAGCCCTGCATAATGCCAATATCGGCAACACTCCCCATCCCTCCTACAGCAATAATTTAGAGAAAGAACAGACAGGACACATTCTTAGTGGAGAAAATTGCTGCAGGTTTATTTACATAACAGATATGTCAACATGGTGGGTTATCTTACGGACGATCCCAGGGCAGGCAGCCCCTCGCCACCTGCCCACCTGATGAGCCAAAATACACCGTGGCCTCGCCAACCGGTTTTGTTAGATCTGGGGGAGGGGATAGCCCCTCCCACGACTGACCGCCAGTCCACCCCTTACTCACGCCCCCCAGCTAAGGAGGGCGGAGTGTTGCAGGCAACCCCTGGTTGCTCAGGTCCACAACCGCCGATAGGACTTATGGGGCGCCGTCGCTCCTCCAAGGTCCAACGCGAGGACCTACCTGGGGATATTTGGCTTTAGCACCCTTACTGTGCTCCTGCAGAGGGTACCCCTCTGTACCTTACAGCCTCTGGATCGCCCTGTAACTCCGCCACAGCACTGGGTGTGGCCACAGTCACTTCAGGGCCCCCCTCCAAGGTAGGCATCTTGTTATGTTATGTTATGTTATAAAATATTTTATTACGCGCTCTGCTACTACAGAGTATCCTGGCGCGATATGTAGGCACTAAACTGACCCAATCCAAAAAGAAAGAAGCAGAGAACTAGATACTAAGATTAAAAAGATGGGTTTTTAGCCCTTTCTTAAATTCTGCCAATGTGGTTGCTGATCGCAGAGAGAGCGGCAAGGCATTCCAGGCCCGTGCTGTTTGGACTGAAATTGACTGACCGCCCAGTCTTGCATATCTGATTTTAGGCATAGACATCAGACGAAGATTGGCCGATCGAAGAGCACGATGAGGCGTGTAAAAGGAAAACCTCTTGTGCAAATATTGAGGGCCTTGCTGGTGCAGGGCCCGAAAGGCCAAAACCAATGATTTAAACATAATGCGATGCGCCACAGGGAGCCAATGGAGCTCACGCAGATGGGCACGCGCACTAGTTCTTCGAGGGAGATGGAACAGAAGTCGCACGGCCGCGTTCTGAATGATCTGCATTCGCTTGACAAGGTATTTGGGGAGACCACTAAAGAGAGCATTGGCATAATCGAGCCTTGACAGAATCAAAGCACGCAAAACAGTCTCCTTCGCCTCCCTATGGAGAAGTGGAAGGAATCGCTTGAGTGACTTTAAGGAAGCAAAACAGGTTGCAGTAAGTTTTTTTAGATGGGCTTCAAACTTAAGATCCTGTCCAAACCAGACCCCCAGGTTTTTAGCCGGGCCTCCATGGTAGCTAGGGCAGGCAAAATCTGTCGGCCAAATAAGCTCTCTAAAATTGGCCGGAAAATTGCCATAGAATAGTAGCTCAGACTCTTACCCTACATCTTGCTGATTCCCAGGCCTCTCCCAGGTACAAGGTCCCTGTTCACTCTGGACAGGTGAACCCCTTCTTAATCAAAACACCCTGTATACTTGGAATGCTAAAACCCGTGCCTGATAAAGCTAAAGCACCTCTGTACAGTGACTTTTTTACACATGGCACTGTTAAATTTCCTGAGCGAGGATACCTGGTCTTCCCTGACCGGGCTCCTCGCCATACTAAACAAGGATAATCCATGACCCCTATAATTCAATGACCCCCCAATTAGCTGCTGATCTTACCCACTGAGGACTTAATTTCTTACAGCAGTGCCGTCCAACCCAGGAAAGTCAACTCATGCCTCCCCAGTGTATGACCAAAATGATGAAGAGGGGTGAACACTTCCCCCCCTGTCGCAGCTTCTACAGCAAGCTGTTCCAGCGCATGCCGGGGACCCCAACCAAACTATCTCAGTTGTGAGCGGCAGCTTCAACCCTAAGCTGTGCTTGCGCATGCCTCCATTTCTAGCCCAGACCTAGCTCCTGGCAAAATAACGAAATGCTCAGTTGATAGCATCCTAACGGGCACTGCACACCATCTTATACAACTACCATATCGAACACCTACTCAAAGGACCGATGTTCCTGGCAACTTTTAAAATGCTAGGTTGCTAAACCCCCTATTATGCTACATTTGTCATGACAAGTGCCTTTGGCTGGTGGGACCCTGGGGAAAATAACACGCACACTAGCCTCCCCTTTGTATTGCCCTAGCCTGCCGGTTCCTCGCCATCTGACAGCGATCCATAGCTGCTGAGTCACCCTGCTCCTGACCCAACCCTGGCGTGCGTCGCCCTGTGCCACACCTCTGTTAATGTATACTAGGAAGCAGGTAAGTGGGTGGTGACAGTCCTATACACCGTTCCTCTCATTGCAGCATAGCAGCATTCACTTGTGTTGGTGTCTTGTTGCAACTACTACCTGCCCCTCTAGACCGGCCATGGTTAGCATTGCTGAATATGTGTGGTTCATATCATCCGGGTAGGTTGAACATATAGCATGTGCCCCGAAAACCCAATATGTGTGATGTTGTGCAGGTGTAGCAGAATCATTACACTAATGGCGGCTGTGGATATCACACCCAGTACAATCATAATTTGTTCTTGATATTCACTCACTGGTACTAATTTTATCACGCTCCAAAGTGAAAGCTTGAGCCCGCAGGGTATGTCCTGAAAAGTCCAGATGGGGTATGCAGAAAGCACAAACCCCAGAGGGCTATCTTGTTTGGAAAGGATCTTTGACCTCAGGATTACCTCTCGATCCCTATGCCAAAGGTCTGAACACCATAGGAGATGTACTAGCATGCACATCTGTGACCTATCGATTATGCCCAGTGTTTTACAAAAGAAAAGACCCTCCGCCTACACTTGCAGGTCAACTTCTGACCATTTCCCACCGATCTTTGCAGTGCTAGCCTTAACCCCCCCGAAATCTACTTACTGATGTCAAACAGATACTGCTGTTAAGGTATCCCAGCATTATTGTTCCTATTGTTGAAATTTGTTAGACAGATTGGTGAAGGAACTCAACACCCGACCCAGCACTTAGATTGTAGGACACAGAGGATCAAAAGGCATTCAAATGGGCATTTGCGGTACTGCAAGCTAGCTACTTATGCATCGAACATTACAGGTAGGATTTGAAGCAGGCACATGCTTCAGGGAGCTATTTTGTTAGGAAAGGATCTTTAACCTGAGGAATACACCTCGATCCCTATGCCAAATGCAAGAAAACGTAAGAAATGTACTAGAATTCCAATCTGTGACAAATTGTTTAAGCACAGTGCTTTGTAGCAGGACATGACAGCTTGGCAGAGGGCTTCTAGGGAAGGGTACAATCTGTTACACCCGGCTCTGAGGGAGCAGGAACAAATAATGGACAAGGGCAAGTCAGAAAATAGCCAATCGTCCCTTCAATATTAAACGAAGTATAGATATAATCCGCACCTCGCCTTCACCCTCCAGCAAGGCTAGAGGTTGGGCTGTAATTTTGCAGGTCCAAGAGGAGATTGTTTTCCTGAGTGTTCATCTAAATCGGAGGCAAAAGGGCATGTGCAAAGGACCATCAAACTTGCTAGGAGCTGACCTAAATGACCCCAAATCATCCCCAGGAAGATCACATTTGTTGCGAATGGGAAACCCTTACATCCAACAAAAGTCAGTGATGTAAGCCCTTGTGGTATTGTTGGATTGTAAGTTCCCGCCAGCCACTACTAGTCTGTCGGTGGTCAACTTGACAAAGAATGATAAACCAAAGCTCTGCACCCACGACCAAAGCAGGCATAAAGACGTGCGGCTAATGCAGGCCTGAAGGTCTGTGCAAATTGGTGTCTTTAGGAAAAGGAATAATAACTGGCCATGCAATGAACCAAGAACCGACCCAATGCCGTCTCTGCGGTGAGGAGTTGGGTGGTACCAGCCGGGCAATATGCAAGAGACTAACACAACAGCAGCTCGCTAACATTACTGCAAATAATATCTGTGACACCCACCAATTCTCATTTTGAGGTCCTGTTTAGGTTTAAGAGATACTTTATATGGATGATGCGTGGAACCAACACAAACATTTCTGCAAATTAACTAATATCTTCTCACACATCGCCCGTGTTCATTGCACTTGAGGCAAACTGCAATCAACACAAACCGCTAGAGAAGTATATAAGATATCAGAGCCCTTCCCTTCCTGCACCCTGGCCAGTGACTGCCCCCAGAATATATGTAACATAAGGAGCGCATGTGCTCCCATAGATAACCTGGCGCAACATGCAGCTGGTTCTGGTTACCAACTAGATGGTACTCCATTTATAGACCTCAGATGGATGTAAGGCTGCGTGTTGTCACCGGGAAGAGAGCCTGAGACCCCAGCGGTCAAACACTGATCCTTGCAGTGGAGGTGATAGTCCAATGCGGCGCCTGACCCGGTCATACCACGTTCATGACCAGTTTCCCTCAAACTCAGATAATGCATCATACCGAATATGTTGCATATCCTAAATAAATACTAGAATTAAAGGATAAAGCCTTTCCTTACCCTTTCCAATACATATAATATTCAAACACCAGCAAGGCTCATTGTTCACCTCTGATGGAAGTAGTCTGTCAGTTGGGGTGCCAATTGACCAATACTTTCCCCTACCTCCTGCCTGTCACTCCCCTGCCCCACATGGCAGGGCCAGCAAGGGTGTATGTATGGGTATGTTATTCAACTCCATGGTTGGCAATCAGTCACCATAGCGAACGCATATCACCCCTTGACCGCAACATTTAACCTTTGATATTTAGGGTGGCAGAAATATATGTGTAAAAGTTAAGCTACTAAGAGAAGCTTAATTGGTTTGTCAGAGTGTACTAAAACCATTAGTCCCACTGAAGCAAGTCCGTGAGCGGAATCTCCTGGGACGGCTCACAACTGCACCACCCTAAAACCAACCATGAGAGGGCCGAACCCTCTAACTTGCCATCTAATAAAGTCCATCCAGTTGAGTAACAATAGCGCAGTGCCACTTTGTGGCTAAATACTTCATGACCAATAGGGTCAAACCTGCACGTGGGATAACCCCGGGCCCCATGCCCGTCCGGATGAATGCTGTGCAATACCAACAGTGAGAGCCCTAGTCATTACTGGTGAGCCCGGGCAAAACCAGGCAGGTCTTTGCTTCCCCAGGCCTATTTCAAACATTTGCTGTGATACAGTGCATGGCAAGGACATCCGCAATGCATAACCACAAGAATACGCATGTTGAGCCGGTGGCGATTTAAATGAATTAAACAAAAGGCTGGTAAAGCAATGGACACTGAAAGATTTGTCACTTGAGACTCTAGACTGGACCAATAAAAACATCTGCATTTTTAGGTTTCGCCTGACGTTACTGCGCAAGCAGTTCGCGCAGGCGAAATCTAATGATTACAATATGGGATATAGGAACGTCCCCGGCTCCCATTGGCTAGCTCCATAAATGGAGGCTAGCCATTGGAAGCCGGATCTGTCCGTCAAGGCCGGACCAGATTCGTGGGCGTTCCCGCGATTTCTTCCCTCTCCGATCGTCATCGCGGCGGTGGGCGGAGTGTCATTTTTTTTTATGTGTTTGTTCTCGACATTCTGCGGCCGACCGCCGCCAGAGGAAGTCCAGGTGAGTCCCTTCCTTGCCGTTTCCTTCCCCCTCCCGCTGTCCGTGTGCCTGCCCGCCCCCCTCCCGCTGTCCGTGTGCCTACCCGCCTTCCTTGTTCTCTCATTCTTTTCCAGCGCTGAAGCCTACGCCACTTCATTCCATTCGACCACTTCGTTTGTAAACAATGCACAATGGAACCTGCTCGGTGCACTCAATGAAGCTAAATTGTTTAGGTTAAGGAGCCTACATGATACACAACCCGAGTGCTCATAGCACAGCGAGGCTCCGCCGTGGGCGCACACATGGTTACCAGAGCTGCTGGGCTTTGGGTCTGAAGGCAGCCGGTTCTCTGGTAGTATCCAACACGGACAGGTAATTGAGACCTGCAATGGTCCCTCGCGCGTCCCTACGACCCCCTCACTCACTCACTCACTCACTCACTCACTCACACTCCCCGCAGCTTTCTAGTAACACCCACCGGCAGCGCTATCTCACACTGACCCGCACAGCTCGGGGACAAAGAGGCGGCCTCTCACCTGCTCCTCCTCCGAATCGTACTCCTAGTCATTGGCGCTGACAGACATGGTCATCGCCCGGCAGGGCCTCAGCGCTGTCAGTGGCTCCCGCTGTCCGTCTGCCCGCCCGCCCTCCCTCCCTCCCGCTGTCCGTGTGCCCGCCTGCCCCCCTCCCGCTGTACGTGTGCCTGCCCGCCCCCCCGCTGTCTATGCGCCCGCCCGCCCCCCCTGCCGCTGTCAGTGTGCCCGCCCGCCACCCTCCCGCTGTTAGTGTGCCCGTCCCCCCTCCCGCTGTCCGTGAGCCTGTCCCCCTCCCGCTGCGTCCCTGCTCTTAAAGCGGCTTACAACGGCACACTCATCAACGCTTGCTATTTTACGAGAAGTCTTCTAAGTATTTTGCTGCGAAATTATATGTCCCCTGAGCCTGCCTTCAGTGCAGAGACGCACATGGGAGGAGAGAACCCGCACATACTCCCGCCGTGCTGCCGCCTCCCAGCACGCCCCCAGCCTGGAGCCGGCGAACTGCCTGCCCTCTGCGTGCTTTAGCTTGTAGGCGATTTAACCAAGCTTTTTCTATGATGGAAAATGTCTGCAAATATGGTAGAAAGCAAAGTGAGTGGCGGCTAATTTCCCGAGTAACCATTGCTAGATGTGTGCAGGGAAGGGAGAGATGCGTGGCAGGGTCCAGATAAGCCCCCAAACAAGGCGCTCGTGATTTCCGGTCAAATATTCCGAATTTAACATATGTCAGTTTTGAAGTTAAAAATATATCGGGCAAGCCATCTGATGAGAGCGTTCGCCTCTTAAAGAGTATGTTTTGCACGTCTAATTAATTGTATTCAATGGGGTGGATGCAGGCAGTTCATACAGACAGACGTCCTTCAGACGCAGCACTGTGGCATGGGCTGGCAGCCGTGGTGCCCATCACACTTCAGAAATATAATGCACAGTGACAAGCCGGTGTGTCTGTCTCTCTGGCTCGCTGGTTTGCATACTCACACATTAGCTGTTGCATAATCCGTTTCTCGTCCTCTTTGTAAACAATGGTGGTCTCTTTTACAAACATTCGGGGAACAGGAAGGGAGACTGGGCATATGCTCCTACCCCCTCATTTCATCTGCTCCTTCCATGAACAAGCGGCTGTGGAAAATGTCTGGCCCTGGTAAACCTGCGGACGCAAAATAAATTTAAAGGGAGGAGTGTGTTTTGAAATGAACCACAATACACATGGGACTGTCGGCAATTTAAAGGTGAAATAACGTGATGTGGTCACATTCCTTCCTGCCTTTCAAGTCAACACACTGCATGCTGGGACATGTAGGAAAGCAAAACTACAGGATCAGCAATGCAAACTACTTTGCCTACATAGGCTGGTCTAGCTAAGGGCGTAAGACGTGCCCACGGCCCTCCTGCAGGGCGGCACATTGTTTGTGGTGGTTGCAACAGTTCTATGACTACACTCTTTCTGAGCCAGTCACGGTTACTGGCCTGTCTGTTCTGCCGCTGTGAAATGCTGTGGTGTGTCTCTGCCTGCTCTGCCATTGTGAACTTCTGGGAGTGTGCACATATCCGCCCTGTATCTGCGACCTTCTAGGAGCGTGCCTGTCTGTTCTATACTGTAAAATGATGAGCGCGAAGCTGCTTGCTCTACTTACTTGTACTGCTGTAAGGATTACCTGCCTGCTGTATCTCCGTGATTTGTTGAAACGAGTGCCTCTCTGTTCTACCTATGCGACCGGCTGGGAGGTGTGTTTGCCTGTTCTATATCGGGACTCCTAGGAGACCTGCCTAACTGCTCAGATATGTGCCTGCCTGCTCTATCTCTGTGAACTAATGGCATGGGAGGCTAGTCTGTCTTGTTTCCTGATGGACACTGTTTCTGTATCCCAAGGGCCGTGTACATCCCGATGTGCTGCAAAATAAGTTTGAATCCCAGCTGTGGTGCAAATTGTGTACTAAGGGGTTGTGTGCGTGCCTGGGCGTGTGTGCGCATCTGTGTGTGTTTGCCTGTGTATTTGAAAGCATCTTTGTGTGTGTGTGTTTTTGCCTGTGTATGTGCAAGCATCTGAGTCTGGGGATGTGTGCGTCCCTCTGTGTGTGTGCCTATATATGTGTGTACGCATCCGAGTGTGTGTGCGTCCCCGTGCAATGGAGGAGCTGAAAGCCAAGGCCCAGGACTTCTCGCCCGCCCTGGCTCCTTCTTCCAGTGTCCTCGGTCTCCTCAGCTTCTTGGGTAACCTGATGGATGACTCTAACTTCACAGTCCTGCACTGTGCACTGGAAGTGCTCAACCTGTTGGTGCTGAACCTTGGTCAAAGCACTGGACAGTACCTGCTTCCCGTCATCTCCGCCACGGTCAAAGTCTTGGGGGACAACAAGGCAGTCATCAGGCAGGAGTACATGAAGTTAAACACAAGAGAGATGCCACAGGTCTTTGTCTTCTTCAAATCTCATGCTGAACCCTTGTAGTATTCTGCATGCATAGATAGAACCAAGAGGTTACTACAGTTGAGAGGAAAAAGGCACAGGAGATAGATAGATGTAGATATAGTTCCAAAAGTCAGAACCCATTGAAAAAATACCCATCAGCCCACTCAATAGTGGAACTTCGTCATCTGGGATTTTGTATTCGTAATATAGTGTCCAAGACAGCCCTTCCTCAGAGAGATCTTGAGGCTAGCTGTGGACCCACAGGTTGAACCTTCAACCATGGAGGATGACTGAGTTTAAGGCTGATAGTACTTAGTTGCAGTGCTCAAGAAAATTGTGAAAACAAGAAGATAGGAGGAAAGGTGATCCAAGTGATTAAAAATACCTATCTTGATGGCGATAAGAAAACTTTATTGGGTTTGCCCATCAAGTTGGTATTGTTAAAAGCAGAGTGATAATAGCGAAAAAATATATGCTATTTACCAAAGATGTTCAGTGGTCAACATGTTTCAGCCTCTGTCGGCTTTCGTCAGGACCTAGCACTCACTACTGCAACACTTACTTGTGCTGTGATAGACTACAAGCATTCTTAAAAATGATATAACATCTCCTGTGAAGAAAGCAATAAACAAGGGGGGGGGGGGGAAGAAGAAACAACCACACAGAGAAAAGTTATGGTTCTTGAGACATCCGTCATACACATATGTATACATCAATATGTGAATATTTCTTCCACTTACCCTAATTTTTGGGATTTAGAGCCTCACCTCACCTGGCAACGGCTCAGGATAAAGGAGGCCACGCACTATAAAAAACAAAGTTAAAATCATGTGATTCAGTTCATCTCTCAAGTCGGATTTGTAAGTCCAGACTGCTTTCCAGTGAAATACAAACAGCAGGGCAGAAGGCCACAGGAAGAGTGATGTCTCTGTGGGGAGTAGAGTGGAGTATAGAGATACATCTGTCGCTAATTTATTGGAAAAACAGAGTCTCAAAACTCACCCCTATTGTTGAGTGAAAATGTATATATAAATGTTGTTGCTTTAGAGAATATTCAAACAACAGGTGAGCTATTGTATAGAATTTATATATAAAAGTTGTTATTTCAGAAAGTATTCAGAAAACGGGCGAGCTCTTGTATAAGCCCATTCTATCTTTTCTCTTGTAAATGCATAAAAAGTTTCTACTATCTTACAAGAAGTCTATATAGCACCTCAACCTCATTTCTGTCTAATTAAACAAAAAAGCGGATATTCTACGAGCGCTGCAAATGTTCCTATGTTTGCCGGTATTCCGAACGCAACCCCGGCTGCACCTACCTCTCCGTCGTTACCTCGTGCTGTACTAAGCCGAGGAGGAGGTAATGGTGCAGCGCGGCGCGGCGGAATAAAACAAATGACTGCGGACCTGAAAGGGAGTCGGCAAACAGAGCGATCTGATAGGCTCATGCCGAAGTCAAAGCCTAATCCAATCAGTATCCGCGTAGGGCGTCAAGACTAGCTCGTAACCCAACGCGTGTTTTTCTGACTCCGGAAATAGATACAGATACAGAGCCCTTGCTATGCGGACTGCTTGGGAAACTGAGTGAATCCTTTTACTGATTGGTCTCCTTGTAGAAACCGGAAATGTTATGTTTCAGTGCAACATGGTGTGATCGTTAGTTGCGGGCCCTTTTAAGAGACGATCAAATGTTGTTAATAGATCGTCCTGCCAAGGCTGAGATGAGGGAAATACCTACTCGCCTCCAAGAGAACATTCCAAATATAGAGAGGGTTATTTTGGACTACAAGGTCATATGATAACACCAGGATTCCCACCCGTAGGTTTTTAATAGGGTTATTAACCTACATGGGAACATTTAAGGCGAAAAAGACTTCTAGTTGGTGGGTGCTCCCATTGCAATTCGATATAAGGAAAGCTATGAATAGTCACAGATGTTTTTATGGACTACATGGATTCATGTCAACACCAGGATTCCTACACTTCGGTTTTTCAATAGGGTTATTAACCTATACGGGACCATTCCTTGAAGCGAAAAACGCAAAAGAAGCGAGAGAACGCAAAAAAACCTCTGGTTAGTGGGTGCTCTCGTTACAATTGGATATAAGGGAAGCTGTGAATAATCACAGATGTTGATTAGTAGTGAGTCAGATTTCCGGCTGAACCGGAAATATCACGGCCCAAATTGTACGGCTTGTCTTTAATGGACCGCTCTTAGAGCATAGTTAGTCTTCATACCGGTTGCTCTAGCAATTAGAAGTATGTGAAACTGTGAGACTTCATCAGACCAAGAGTGAGAAACCTACAACTTGCCTCAGTGATCATGCCCAAACAAAACCTTGTCTGGATATGTTGTTAGATTGCTGAGTGTTGGACACCTGTTACTGTTAAAGACCAATGGACGGGTCACAGTCCATCTGCATGGATTACAGCTGTAGCCAGGGGATATCGTCATTCAACCCTTCCGTGTCGCATTTTAGTTTATAGACCCATCTCTATTCTTTTCTTAGTAGAAATTGGGAGACATCTGACACATGTTGAGGTATGTAGGGTTGTTCTAACACCAACCACTCTAGTTCATCTGCCTGATGTTTTGCACTCAGAAAATGAGACGTGAGCCGAGTCGCTTGTTTATTTCTCCTGATTGTGCTTTTATGTTCCTGTATGCGTAGCTTGATTTTCCTGGTAGTCATACCTATGTACCTCAGCCCGCATGGACAGGTGATTAGGTAGATGACTTTTTCACTGTTGCAGTTGGTGTGATGTTTTAGGACCCACGGTCGAGTCGTGCCTATATTTACAGTTAGGGTTTTCTTAGTTTGTGGGCACACCGAGCAGTTCCCACAGGACTGGAGGGAGATTCCACAAGGTTTGGGTGGGTTGCTCAATGGTGTTGCGTGGTCTGGTGTGGACCAATTCATCCTTCAAATTGCTTCCCCTTTTGAATGAAAATAATGGCAGAGGAATTTTTCCTCCAGCACTGTTCAGAATTCGCCACCTTTGTCTTATTATTTTCTGGATCTTGGTAGAAGAAGTGTTAAAGGTGGTTACACATGTTAATCTATCCATTGGTGGTTTTGAAACTGGGGGTTCAAGGAGTGCCTCACGGTGGTTGTTTTCAGCCCGTTTCAAAGAATTGGTGACCAACTTTCTTGGATATCTACGTGTCTGTAGTTTCTTTGAAAGATCTTTTGCCTCAGAGTGGAAATCTTTTTTCTCTGTGCAGTTCCTGCGAACCCTCAAAACTGGCCAAATGGAAGATTCTCCCGGAGAGAGCGAGGGTGATGACTATCGTATCTCAATAGGGAGTTACGGGCCATAGGTTTGCGGTACAAAGAACTAGCTAGGTGGCCGTTTTGTGGATAGATCAAAAGATCCAAAAACGGAAGTTCCGTTTTACTATGATCCAGGGTGAATCTAAGGTATGGATTTTGATCATTCAGCCAGTCTTTGAAAGATAGTAAAGACTGCTCATCTCCACGCCAGATTAGGAGAATGTCATCTATGTACCAATATGTCTGAATCGGTGTTAAACTCTACCTCTGGTAGTATGCGTAGAACATCCTTCGTATCCTGCAGGTATGATGGCATGGTTTTGACCAGGGGACTCAGAAAAACATCTACAAAGGAAGATAGAGGTTCCAAGAGAGATCCTATGCCTGATATGATCGGACGACCTAGCGGTGGTCTTGTTGGCTTATGAATTTTAGGCAACGTGTAGAAATAGGGTGTAGTAGGAAATTTGGTGACCAAAAAAGATGCCTCCTGTGACGTTATCCAGCCTTCTGTGCTGGCTTCTTCTACTAGACTTTTTATCTCATTAGTGAGTCTCATTGTAGGGTTGTCTTGTAAAGGTGTATAGAACTGAGTGTTCCCCAGTTGTCTTAGACATTCAGTCCGATATGAGGTGGTGTCCTGGATCACTATTGCTCCCCCCTTGTCAGCTGGTTTTATCACGATATTTGTGTCTTTTGACAAGGTCTCAAGTGCACCTCTCTCTTCTTTGGACAGATTTTGGTAATTGTCTTGTTTAGAAAAATCCAACGATTTAAGATCATTCAGCACTGCTGCTTCGAAAGCACCCACTTTAGATGGTACTTGTTGAGGTAAGGGCATGAAAGTGGACTTAACTTTTAAGCCTGTGTTTGTGTCTCCGGGCAAGGTTTCTGACTCTTTGTCTTTAAAGAAATAATGTAGTCTCACATTTCTGAAAAATCTCTCAATCTCGCTTCGAATCAGAAATGAGTCCCCACTATTAGTGGGCACGAACCCAAGTCCTTTATTTAGTACTTTCTGTTCACTAGGGGTCACTACTCGAGTGCTAAGGTTGACTACAAGATTCTCTTCAGCTTCAGGGGCATCGATCATTGACCTCGTTTGTTGCGGGTCATTGGGAGTTCTTGATCGTCTGCCCATTGAACTTGATTCTGCCCTCTCCGTCTTCCTCGATTCCAACCCCGGCCCGAACACTCAGTTCTATACACCTTTACAAGACAACCCTACAATGAGACTCACTAATGAGATAAAAAGTCTAGTAGAAGAAGCCAGCACAGAAGGCTGGATAACGTCACAGGAGGCATCTTTTTTGGTCACCAAATTTCCTACTACACCCTATTTCTACACGTTGCCTAAAATTCATAAGCCAACAAGACCACCGCTAGGTCGTCCGATCATATCAGGCATAGGATCTCTCTTGGAACCTCTATCTTCCTTTGTAGATGTTTTTCTGAGTCCCCTGGTCAAAACCATGCCATCATACCTGCAGGATACGAAGGATGTTCTACGCATACTACCAGAGGTAGAGTTTAACACCAATTCAGACATATTGGCAAGTCTAGATGTCGAATCATTGTATACCTGTATACCTCAGACAGACACCCTTGAAACAATACGAGAATTGCTGGAAAACGCTGTCCCAGATACTATCACACCCATCAACTTTATAATGGAGCTGGCACGAATAGCCATGACAGAAAAATTTTTCGCCTTTGAGGATGGCCTCTACCTACAGGTATCAGGTACCTCAATGGGCAGTAAATTTGCGCCCAGCCTGGCGAATTTGTATGTCTACCATTTCGAGACTCATCATGTGCTTAATACCAACAATCCACACCATCAACGATTGATGGTATGGAAAAGGTACATAGATGACATTCTCCTAATCTGGCGTGGAGATGAGCAGTCTTTACTATCTTTCAAAGACTGGCTGAATGATCAAAATCCATACCTTAGATTCACCCTGGATCATAGTAAAACGTAACTTCCGTTTTTGGATCTTTTGATCTATCCACAAAACGGCCACCTAGCTAGTTCTTTGTACCGCAAACCTATGGCCCGTAACTCCCTATTGAGATACGATAGTCATCACCCTCGCTCTCTATGGGAGAATCTTCCATTTGGCCAGTTTTTGAGGGTTCGCAGGAACTGCACAGAGAAAAAAGATTTCCACTCTGAGGCAAAAGATCTTTCAAAGAAACTACAGACACGTAGATATCCAAGAAAGTTGGTCACCAATTCTTTGAAACGGGCTGAAAACAACCACCGTGAGACACTCCTTGAACCCCCAGTTTCAAAACCACCAATGGATAGATTAACATGTGTAACCACCTTTAACACTTCTTCTACCAAGATCCAGAAAATAATAAGACAAAGGTGGCGAATTCTGAACAGTGCTGGAGGAAAAATTCCTCTGCCATTATTTTCATTCAAAAGGGGAAGCAATTTGAAGGATGAATTGGTCCACACCAGACCACGCAACACCATTGAGCAACCTACCCAAACCTTGTGGAATCTCCCTCCAGTCCAGGGACACCATCCCTGTGGGAACTGCTCGGTGTGCCCACAAACTAAGAAAACCCTAACTGTAAATATAGGCACGACTCGACCGTGGGTCCTAAAACATCACACCAACTGCAACAGTGAAAAAGTCATCTACCTAATCACCTGTCCATGCGGGCTGAGGTACATAGGTATGACTACCAGGAAAATCAAGCTACGTATACAGGAACATAAAAGCACAATCAGGAGAAATAAACAAGCGACTCGGCTCACGTCTCATTTTCTGAGTGCAAAACATCAGGCAGATGAACTAGAGTGGTTGGTGTTAGAACAACCCTACATACCTCAACATGTGTCAAATGTCTCCCAATTTCTACTAAGAAAAGAACAGAGATGGGTCTATAAACTAAAATGCGACACGGAAGGGTTGAATGACGATATCCCCTGGCTACAGCTGTAATCCATGCAGATGGACTGTGACCCGTCCATTGGTCTTTAACAGTAACAGGTGTCCAACACTCAGCAATCTAACAACATATCCAGACAAGGTTTTGTTTGGGCATGATCACTGAGGCAAGTTGTAGGTTTCTCACTCTTGGTCTGATGAAGTCTCACAGTTTCACATACTTCTAATTGCTAGAGCAACCGGTATGAAGACTAACTATGCTCTAAGAGCGGTCCATTAAAGACAAGCCGTACAATTTGGGCCGTGATATTTCCGGTTCAGCCGGAAATCTGACTCACTACTAATCAACATCTGTGATTATTCACAGCTTCCCTTATATCCAATTGTAACGAGAGCACCCACTAACCAGATGTTTTTTTGCGTTCTCTCGCTTCTTTTGCGTTTTTCGCTTCAAGGAATGGTCCCGTATAGGTTAATAACCCTATTGAAAAACCGAAGTGTAGGTATCCTGGTGTTGACATAGGACCATGTAGTCCATAAAAACATCTGTGACTATTCATAGCTTTCCTTATATCGAATTGCAATGGGAGCACCCACCAACTAGAAGTCTTTTTCGCCTTAAATGTTCCCATGTAGGTTAATAACCCTATTAAAAACCTAGGGGTGGGAATCCTGGTGTTATCATATGACCTTGTAGTCCAAAATAACCCTCTCTATATTTGGAATGTTCTCTTTGAGGTGAGTAGGTATTTCCCTCATCTCAGCCTTGGCAGGACGATCTATTAACAACATTTGATCATCTCTTAAAAGGGCCCGCAACTAACGATCACACCATGTTGCACTGAAACATAACATTTCCGGTTTCTACAAGGAGACCAATCAGTAAAAGGATTCACTCAGTTTCCCAAGCAGTCCGCATAGAAAGGGCTCTGTATCTGTATCTATTTCCGGAGTCAGAAAAACACGCGTTGGGTTACGAGCTAGTCTTCACGCCCTACGCAGATACTGATTGGATTAGGCTTTGACTTCGGCATGAGCCTATCAGATCGCTCTGTTTGCCGACTCCCTTTCAGGTCTGCAGTCATTTGTTTTATTCCGCCGTGCCGCGCTGCACCATTACCTCCTCCTCGGCTTAGTACAGCACGAGGTAACGACGGAGAGGTAGGTGCAGCCGGGGTTGCGTTCGGAATACCGGCAAACATAGGAACATTTGCAGCGCTCGTAGAATATCCGCTTTTTTGTTTAATTAGACAGAAATGAGGTTGAGGTGCTATATAGACTTCTTGTAAGATAGTAGAAACTTTTTATGCATTTACAAGAGAAAAGATAGAATGGGCTTATACAAGAGCTCGCCCGTTTTCTGAATACTTTCTGAAATAACAACTTTTATATATACATTCTATACAATAGCTCACCTGTTGTTTGAATATTCTCTAAAGCAACAACATTTATATATATATTTTCACTCAACAATAGGGGTGAGTTTTGAGACTCTGTTTTTCCAATAAATTAGCGACAGATGTATCTCTATACTCCACTCTACTCCCCACAGAGACATCACTCTTCCTGTGGCCTTCTGCCCTGCTGTTTGTATTTCACTGGAAAGCAGTCTGGACGTACAAATCCGACTTGAGAGATAAACTGAATCACATGATTTTAACTTTGTTTTTTATAGTGCGTGGCCTCCTTTATCCTGAGCCGTTGCCAGGTGAGGTGAGGCTCTAAATCCCAAAAATTAGGGTAAGTGGAAGAAATATTCACATATTGATGTATACATATGTGTATGACGGATGTCTCAAGAACCATAACTTTTCTCTGTGTGGTTGTTTCTTTTCCCCCCCCCTTGTTTATTGCTTTCTTCACTGGAGATGATATATCATTTTTAAGAATGCTTGTAGTCTATCACAGCACAAGTAAGTGTTGCAGTAGTGAGTGCTAGGTCCTGACGAAAGCCGACAGAGGCTGAAACATGTTGACCACTGAACATCTTTGGTAAATAGCATATATTTTTTCTCTATTATCACTCTGCTTTTAACAATACCAACTTGATGGGCAAACCCAATAAAGTTTTCTTATCGCCATCAAGATAGGTATTTTTAATCACTTGGATCACCTTTCCTCCTATCTTCTTGTTTTCACAATTTTCTTGAGCACTGCAACTAAGTACTATCAGCCTTAAACTCAGTCATCCTCCATGGTTGAAGGTTCAACCTGTGGGTCCACAGCTAGCCTCAAGATCTCTCTGAGGAAGGGCTGTCTTGGACACCATATTACGAATACAAAATCCCAGATGACGAAGTTCCACTATTGAGTGGGCTGATGGGTATTTTTTCAATGGGTTCTGACTTTTGGAACTATATCTACATCTATCTATCTCCTCTGCCTTTTTCCTCTCAACTGTAGTAACCTCTTGGTTCTATCTATGCATGCAGAATACTACAAGGGTTCAGCATGAGATTTGAAGAAGACAAAGGCCTGTGGCATCTCTCTTGTGCTTAACTGTATAGTTGGGGGACAAGATACCATTTGGTCTATAAACTACTCCTCCCCTTGGGCCCCCCCTTATCCTTCTTGGTTTTTGTAGGAGTACATGAAGACCTACATGAAGCTAATGAAAGTCGTAGGACCACAGGAGGTGCTCTGCCTATTGCTGGAGCATGTGAAGCACAAGCAATCCCGAGTCAGGGAGGAGGTTGTGAACATCACAATTGCAGCTCTGCTTACCTACCCAAGTGAAGATTTCAACCTGCCTCAATTCTCCTGGGACATAGCCCCCTGTCTTGTGGATATTAAACAAAAGGTACGCCATGCAACGCTGGAGGCATTTGCTGTGCTGGCCTCGTCCATGGGTTCAGATAAAGCCAGCCTCTTCAAGGCCGTGGATATTGTGGAACTTAATGAGGAGGGGGGTGGAGTGATGCATGCAGTCCAGGCAAGGCTAGCCAGAAAAACCCTTCCCAAAACTTGATGCACAAGGTCTAGTAGACTATGCCACCCCTCTACCTACCTCTGCTCATGGAAGAGGTGCTCACATTCTTCAAGGAGCGGACTCAGACTGGCTTCTGTCAGGATGTAGGACTCAGAGTGCGCGCACACTCCCAGCGGTGACAGTGCCCTCAGGCGTCATGGATCCTACAATGACCTACTGCTTCTGGCTGATCCCACCGTTGGTGCTAGGAGGGTGTTAAGCGCAGGTAAAGGGAAAAACAAACTGCCTTGGGAGAATGATTCCACTCCAGTAGTGGGAGTTCAAGCGAAGGATTCACTATATGCCAAGGAGCTTCAAAAGGTATCTGTGATTTCTTTCATTATTTAGTTTTAATGTATTGTATATTCGATGTTTCAAATATTGAGCCTGCTTTCAGAACTAGAAGCTGCTAACGGAGAGGCTTGTTTATCTGTGAGCACCAACTCTTCATATTTTAACATTAGAGATGCCAACACAAATTGCAGTGCCTCTTTGTCGTAAACCCAGGGCAGTGCTACCACTCATGCTGTTAAAGATTCTGCAAGTCTGGGCTGGCTACTTTCTAGCTCTGATTGTTTTACGTGTGACTGGTGGCAAAGCAGCTAAATTGTGCATACAAAATCCACAGCAGGTGACTCATACTGCACCTCATAACAGACCAAAAATAAAATATCCATATTGATTAACATGCATCTATTTACATTTTGTAGCAAATGTTTTAAATGCGAAAATAGCATACTGGAAACCTTCTCTGTATACCTGGGCCCACATCCGTGTTTGCCTGCTTAGAAACCACACTACTGTGTTGAGTTAATTAGCACGGTGCGCCGGGAAACAAAATAACCGGGTGTCACACTTCAGCTGCTGCCTCTTTTGAATAGACTGTTTGCATGATTTATGTCAACATTTATCGCAGTTAGCTTTTGCTCTGGGTGGGTGTGTGTGGCTCTGGGTGGGTGTGTGTGGCTCTGGGTGTGTGTGTGTGTGTGGCTCTGGGTGTGTGTGCTTGGTAGTAATTGCGGTCTGCTGAGCTCATCCTTAGGGTACAATAGGTCTCACATTTGCGAGAGATTAAGCTAATGGCAATGTATATGACAATGCCATTTATTTATCTGTTTTCAAAACCAACACGTAAATAAAAATGTTGTCATTTACAATGCCAATAGCTCTAACTTTTCCAAAGGCGAAACCATTGCATTGTAAATGCTTGTGTTCCTTTTACAGGTTCCCCCCGGCCCGTGGCCGTTCCGTGCAGCGTCGTGCAAGGAGTGTTTTGCCCAGTATGTATGCAGCTGTTTGCAGGTCTCAGGTAAGACATCTTGTCTCTGTTTTGTTGTCTAATGCTTGTTTTTGATCCTTTTACAGGTCCCCCCCGGCCCGTGGCCGTTCCGTGCAAGGAGTGTTTTGCCTGGTATGTATGCAGCGTTTTACGGGTCTCAGGTAAGACATCTTGTCTCTGTTTTGTTGTCTAATGCTTGTTTTTGATCCTTTTACAGGTCCCCCCCGGCCCGTGGCCGTTCCGTGCAGCGTCGTGCAAGGAGTGTTTTGCCCGGTATGTATGCAGCGTTTTGCGGGTCTCAGGTAAGACATCTTGTCTCTGTTTTGTTGTCTAATGCTTGTTTTTGATCCTTTTACAGGTCCCCCCTGGCCCGTGGCCGTTCCGTGCAGCGTCGTGCAAGGAGTGTTTTGCCTGGTATGTATACAGCTGTTTGCGGGTCTCAGATAAGCCATCTTGTCTCTGTTTTGTTGTCTAATGCGGGTTAGGTTTCGCCTGGCGTTACTGCGCAAGCAGTTCCCGCAGGTGAAATCTAATGAATACATTATGGGATATAGGAACGTCCCCCGGCTCCCATTGGCTAGCTCCATAAATGATGATAACCGCACAGACTTAGTACATATGGCACAAACCTGCAGAGGTTCCATAACAATATTTTTTTATTCAGGGCTTGGAGTGGAATGAAAACGTTAGGGGCTTATTAAAAAGCGGCGTGGTCAGGGAAGCATAACTAGGAATCCTTTCAAAGAGGTGTGGCCTTCGCAATTAAAGATGAGACTTAAAACAACAAACATAGGCCTAAAACATGCAGGACTTTTTGGCTTCACCAGTCCTTGTTAGCAGTGTTAGATGAATGATTAAACACAATTACATTGCTATTGATAATTATAATCGAACATGTTTTCATTCTGAAAATATGAGAATGTGAAACAAACAATACTAATATTTGTGGAAGGGGAGATGTTCTTCAGTGTCTCAATCAACACTTTTCTCCCCCTCACACCACTTTGATATGAAATCTCTATATGTTAGACAGATTGCCGTGTGCCTGCCCGCCCCCCTCCCGCTGTCCGTGTGCCTGCCCGCCCCCCTCCCGCTGTCCGTGTGCCTGCCCGCCCCCCTCCCACTGTCCCTGTGCCTGCCCGTCCCCCTCCCGCTGTCCGTGCCTTTCCCGCCCCCCCTCCCACTTTGTGCATTTTGCATAAGGTACTGCAGTGCATTTTGTATCTTGTGATGCCGGAAGTTGAGTGTATGTTATGCCTTGTGAAGTGGGTGACTGCTGTGTATCTGTGTGCCTTGTGAGACAGGCATTGTGAGACTTCGACCTTCATTGAGGTTGGCAATGTAAATAACAATGCCATTTATTTATAAGTAAAAAATAAAAAGAAATGTCATGAGCAATGCCAATAGCTCTAACTTTTCCAAAGGCGAAACCATTGCATTGTAAATGCTTGTTATCAGTAGCTTGTATACACTATGTGGTAGCTCTGCCTTCCAGTCCCATAGCGCATTTCCATAAATATAAATTCGATATGACGCTAGCAGGCGGGTGACCGATGAACATTCAACAGACTTCAATTTGCTGGACCCACAGTGCGCTTAAATGCATCTATAGTTGGAATATAACTATATACAGTAACGGTTGATTGAACGGTATGTCAGACACACAAAGCTCTATTCCCTTACTGTGGAGTTTTAATATAAGCATGTTCAGGGTCACCACTGTTCTAGATTCATATTACTTACCACCGACAGTCAGCACATACAGACTGTCGACCGCCAAAATCAATACACAAGTGACAATACGAGTAGTAGGCACCAACGAGACCCGATCACTGCCTGTACATAACCAATTATGTGGATTACTCAATTATTGGTATACCGTGAAACCTTGGCACATGTCCATTAATCAGTTACCCCATGCTAGAAAAATTAAATAAATTATGTCCTATAAACCAACCCCTCCTCCCCCCCCACCCCACCCCACCGGGTGGAGAGCGGAAGCCAGGACCCGAACCCGGATCACTATTTTTCTAAACCCAGGCTTGGAAATGCAAGTAGCATGGCAGGCCTCACCACAGACAATGTGTGCGCCGCCTGCCGTAAAGACAAGGCAAATACGACAAATGCAGGGGCGCCCGTTTTCATAATGTAAGGGGGTTGACTATAATGAATGCTGCTCACTGTCAGCGGAAGCACCAAGAAGACCATAATGTCCGGGGCTTTACCAGCAGGCCCCGCCCACCGAATGGCCGCAGAGCAGCCAACAATCCACTCAAACCGCCCAGATGTGAAGGCCGACAGCAACTGCCCTGGACCAAGAGAAAAACCGGCTACACCACGCCTTGCTGATCAACAACCAGAACGGCAAAGGGTGCGGACATTGCAAGAGCAGGGTGGGGGTGGGATACCTCCATGCTTTCGAGACAGAAGCAACTGTGGACAGTGCAGACCATGCCCCAACGGAACAGGGGTCCCACACCCGGATGTCAGAGATTAGGAAACGGGACCGACCCCTGTACCCCAAAATAGCTGGGGTTCCTAACCCCCATGCGCTCGTGTACAAGCTACGTGTCCCGCGGGAGCAAGGAGCCCCTCAGCCCGCAGCCCACGCACAGTCCAGTTCGAACCATGTTTAACGGTCCCACCCACGCCTCGCCTACGGATGCTAACTAAGCACCTGTGGGTGGGGGGGGGGGCACCGCTGGGGACCTCCTGCTGCAGTGGAACCCAGCTAAAAGGTATGAGTCACGGCACTCGCGGCTCCATAACTAAACCCAGGACCCGCTCCGAAATGCGCTGCTGTCTGCGGGGAAACATGCGGGCAGCAATCCGCCATACTGTTAACTGCATGCAGGACACGTCGGCTCTCAAGTTAACCTGATTGCATCCCGACTACTGCCTCAACTATGAACTAAACAAAGACCTGGGAGCTGCACCACTCACTAGCGGACACCCACCCAGGCAGTGACCGGGCGGTGGCCGCGCCCCCTTGGCCAGTCTCCTAAGGAATTTCGGGTTCATCCCCGATTCATACGCTGACGACACGCAGCTCCTTTTTCCATTCAGTAAATTAAAATCAGCGGTCCAACAAGCCTTTTCCGATGGAATGCGAGCTGTGTCTCAGTGGATGACAAATAACTTCCTGCAATTCAATGTGGGTAAAACTGAAGTTATGCTGTTCGGTGATGCCCCCTTGCTGTGGACCCCGGATTGGTGGCCTCAAGACTTAGGCCCTAACCCTATCCCCAGATCCGTGGTAAAAAATCTAGGCATTCAATTAGACCTAGCCCTCACTCTAAAACAACAAGTAGCACAGACGGCTGGCTCTTGTTTCCACATAATTGGAATGCTTCGGAAAGTCTTTCCTCTACTCCCAGATTTTACGCGTAAAACATTAATCCAGGCACTAGTTATCAGTCGCTTGGACTACTGCAATGGGCTTCTGATCTCAGCCAACGACTCTTTGTTGAGCAGACTCCAGGTGGTCCAGAATACCGCAGCTAGACTGGTCCAGAATTCTCCCCCTAGGTCCCCCTCGAGTCCCCTACTGACGAAGCTCCACTGGCTGCCCATACGCCAGAGGATTAGGTTCAAAGTCTGCTGTATCGTACACAAAGCTTTACATGATCTGGGCCCTTCCTATTTGGCAGATAAATTTGTCCTTACACTCCTTCACGTGTTCTGCGCTCCTGTAGTAAAAATCTGCTTGAAATTCCCATCATCAAGAAGACCAGAACGGGAGGGAATGCCCTCTCCTATCTTGGCCCCTGCTTATGGAATAAACTACCTGACCATCTCAGACACTGCACAGAACACCTGACATTCAGGAAAATGCTAAAAACCTTTCTGTTTAGCTCTTGCTAGGATATCTGTATTCATCCCTCTCTAGTATCCGCCTAAGCGCAGAGATACTCCTCCGGGAGTAGAGTCCAGCGTTATACACACCTAAAATAAATAAATAAATAAATTAGGGGAGAGGGGGAAGCCGCATTATACCCCATGCCAACAGGAAGTACGCCGGAGATCTAACCGAGGAGAACAAACACTAACCCCCACCAACAGGAACTCAGCGGGCAGACACACGAGTTGTATATGGGTGAGTCTAAACTGTACCCCATAGCACCGGGTCAGTTCTGGCTCCCTGTCCATGCAGCCAAAATCTCACTTGTAACTAACTCCGGGCTCCATGCATCCCCTTAACCTCGGAGGCGCTATTGCTGCAGCAAGACACTTGGAAATAGTAAACGCTCCCCGAGATGAGCCCCACAATTAATCTCCCCCACAGGCACAAACGTAGTCGGGCAACTGCGGCTGCCCCCACTGCCCTAATGTACACCTCCCGGCCCCGTGAAGAACCAAAATGCTTAGAATCTGGGTCCGTGCTCTGCTGTGCCCTCGCAGACAAGGAACCCACTTGATCTGACAAGGCTCACCCACCACGCCACACAACTGTCCCTTCGCACAGTACCATACTGAACGAACAAAGCTGGGAGAGGGAAATCCCGTGCCCAGACGGATACGGTAGGAGCCATTAAAAATGTTGCAATCAATGCAACATTGAGTAAAGGTGACAAGAGCAGAAGTAATGGAGGTACCTTGGGGGAGAAACGCGAGGGGGCTCAAAGAGAAATCCTGGGTAAGCGTATTATTCCACCTTTATTTACCTCTGGAAGAGAGAGAAGAAAAAGACACAGCATAACTTGTTGCACACACCTGAGAGCGATAGTACTGGACTGGGGTAGAGGTGGGTAAATCTGTAAATCTTTCTGTAACATATGAAAGCTATGAATTAAACAGATCCTTGCAGTACTTTGCAATTATCAGAGGGTGAAGCTCTGATGGTGGCAAGGGCAGGAAGGGTAGGAGGGGGGAAGACAGCATTGCTTTACCCATTATAGTCAACCCCGTTAAAATCAACACCGGACCCGATGTGGTGGGTTAAGGTCTGCGAGATAAAGCGTGGCAAAGGATGGACAGAAAGACACCCTCTCAAGCCCAGAAAACCTAGGTGCAAGAAGTAAAAATGATCTCCAGACCGCAAGTAAGGAAATAGATTCCGGGGATAACTTCTACTCTCTATCAGGCCACTCAGACTCTTCTGACAATGAGATTGAGTTAATTCTAAAATTGGGTGCAAAGGGTGTGGGTGGCTCTGATGTCAGTAGATACAGTGAGCTGGAGATGGGGCTTTGTAGGCAATGGGCATAGATGCCCTGCTATGGATTACTCTTTCTCTGCAGAACTGGGGGTTGATAGTGGGCGCATCCCTGAGTTCAACAAGGAGAGCATGATAGAAAAACCTGAAGAGATTTAATTAGCTCTAATACATCAGACTATAATGACCCATATGGAAGAGACGCGCACTTAGTCAACGGACCCAAGGTGCATGCCGCAAACTTCAGAACTCTGTCCGTCGCACTGCGAAGTCATGCTCTGATTTCCCTGAGAGGTTCAACAAAGCAGAAGCTCAGATCTCATGTCTGGAGGATGAGTTGGCAGCTCAGAAGGCGGCAAATGCGGCTTCAATAAAGGAGGATACACAGTAGAAGTTGATAGACTTAGAAAACTGCCTTCGGAGAAATAATTTGGGAGTTTTGCTGATCCCAGAGGACTCAGAAGACCAGTATCCCCGCAAATATATCAGAGCTATTTTAGGAAGCTTTTCCCCGAACTCACGCAATGGGACTGGCAGCGAGAGATCCAAAGAGCGCATCGATTTCCGTTTACTCTGCGAGCAGGACCAGGAAAGGCGGTTCCTAGACCTAGGGCGATACTAATCTCATTCAATAACTTTTTGGCCTGCCAGGCTGTATTTGAACTTGCACGCCCATATAGAAAGAGGGCTGGTAAAAGGATAGAATTTGTCAGACCAGACGGTGGAGAAAGGTGGCAGCTCATTGCTCTGTTTCAGGGCAAAGGCGCTCTAGCCTTTCTCCTTAACCCAGCTAAACTAAAGGTTATATATAAGGAGCATACTCAGTTTTTCACCTCCGAGATACAGGTCAAGGAGTATTTACAAGCTATCTAAGATAAGGGCAGGCTGCTGATATTTGCATGGGTGACGAAGCGTATAGGTATACTGTCCTAGCTTTCCAGTGTCTTTGTTTTTTTCTCCCATCTTTTTAGGGACTGTTTTTTATTATACTGTATAGGTGGTGGGGTGCTTGGTGTGATAATAGTATTTTGAGTGCAGGCTGGGGGATCATCCGGATAGCGGGAGCTTGTCATCTCAGGGACCATCAGGCCTAATGCCTCACTACAGGAGGGGGTGGGGGAGGTCGGGTTGGGTCAGTGGGAGGATGTGTGGGGGGGTGCAGGACAGGGGGTGTGTAGGGGCTCAGGGGGTGGCAGGTGGGGTCGGGGAAAGGGGGCAAAGAAAAAGCAATCCATGTTATGATAAGCAAAATGAGGATGAAAAAGCAAACATTATGTGGCCACACTAACAGGAATCATGAGCGTGGGAAGGCAGCTTCATTCAATGGGTGATAGGATGATTAATTCAGGATTGTGCATCATACTTTAATGTGTGCGGGCTAAATAATAATAGGGAGAGACAAAGAGTGGCTGCAGAGCTATGTGCGATTCACCCAGACCTGGTTTGCTTGCAGGAAACACATATACAGTATTGTCATGAACACAACCGCCTACAATGATCCGGGGCGTTGCAGTGTTAGCTAAGCGGGGAACTCCAGGGATCAGGCCGAGTGCTGGTTGACAAACAAGGTCGATGGGCTATCATTACGGGGGTGGGTATTTTTTTTTATGCACAGTGTATGGTTCTAATTTTGATGAGGTGTCAGTGCTGAAGGGGCATAATGTGGAATTGGCATCATGGCCCAACCCACTTATTTTATGTGGGGATTTTAATATACACCTGCGTTGTCGGGATTTACAGCCAAGCACACAGAACTACAAGGGTAGGAAACTTAAGGTGTTTAAGGCACTACATCACCTGTTGACCGATCACATATTGGTCGATGTATGGGCGGCGCGGGACCCAGACCCAGGATATACGTTCTATTACCATCCACACAAAAAGTTAGTTAGGTTAGACTGTTTTTTTATATCGACAGCATTACTAGCAGTAGCCATGATTCACGCTTTTCCTAGGATCACTTCAGAGCATGGCCTTGTAGTGTTGGATATTTTAGCTCTCAGCACCTGTACAGCTCAGAAAACATTTTCACTTGCTAGAAAGCTTTTGTTGGATGCTGTGTTCATTGACAACATGAATAAGTAGATTAAGTATTTTTGGGAAATTAATCGCGAATCAACCTCATGTGATGCTCCCAGACTCCACGAAAAGAACGGTAGTCCAGACACTTGTCACCTCTCGCTTGGACTACGGGAACGTTCTGTATGTAGGTGGAAGCCAGGAGGTGCTGAAGAAACTCCAGGTGGTCCAGAACTCGACAGCCCACCTCTTATGTCATATCCTAGGAGATCATCCATCTGTCCCATCCTTCGGGATCTACACTGGCTCCGCAATGAGAGCAGCATCAAATTCAAGACCTTGTTCCTGGTCTTTAAAATTAAACAAGGGTTGGCTCCTTCTTATCTTCAGGAGCTTGTTCATCCTTATGTCCCTTCCCGGTCTTTACGTTCAGCCACCAAAGGCAATTTTGTAACACCTAGTTGCAGACTATCTAGAATGGGTGGCCTGTCCTTTGTATTTCTTGGCCCCAGATTATGGAATTCTCGGCCCCAGATTATGGAATTCTCTTCCCCGCTCTATGAAACAGGAATCTTTACATCTTAAGTTTCGGCGAGATCTTAAGACCTGGCTTTTCTCTCAGTGATTAGCTATCCAGGTTCTCAGTTTGCAGTAGTTGACTTGCCTGCGCCGGGAAACCCTGTTTAGGGTAGCTGTGCGCGCTTTAAATTTCATTAATAATAATAATAATAATGTGGGTATGTGTGGGATGCCTTATAAGCTGGGTTTAGGGGGGAAGCACTGAGTTATGGATTACACAAGCAGAGGCAATTAAAGCTAGTGGTTCAAGATTTATACACAAAACTTAAAATAGCTAAAGATAAGCTAGCCCAGGGAATATTGGAAGGTAGAGAGAGAACAGAATTACAAACCGACTTTGCCCGAGGTAAAGCCAACGTTAATCTACATTGGAGCAGGGACAATGCCCTTAAATATCAGCTTAATAAGGAGAACTGTTATGAATATGGTCAGGCCATGGGGCACTGTCTCGCACAAAGACTTCACTCCAAAGAAGCGGCTCTAAGAATTGAAGTTATCAGAGATATACAGGGCAACCGGTTGGACACGCCTCTGGACATCTTAAAAGTGTTTTATACTTTTTTTGAGGAACTATATACAGAAGAAGATGCTGGGGGCAGGCAAGTGAGATAGTGTTGCAAAACTAAGTCAATGAGCGGCTGGGTCAGGAGGAGGTAGCTACTTTAGACAGACCCATCATTATGGATGAATAAATATATTAGCCGGTGGTAGGGTGGCCGGGCCCGATTAGTTACCTTTGGAAGTCTATAAGACCTTTTTTCAGGATCTACAGGTGGATATGCTAGTTGTTTTTCAAGTAGCGCAACACGGGGTGGCACCAGCATCCTTGGAACAGGCAAATCACATTGTTTAAAATGTTTTAAAAAAAGATAAACCAGCAGACCTCCCGGGATCCTATAGACCAATATCCCTAGTAAATTGTGACTGCAAAATCTACGCTAACATTTTAGCAACCCGGCTGGCCAAAGTAACTTCCCAGTTAGTTCCAAAAAGGCAACATGGGTTTAAACCCACTAGAGGTACTGTTAATCACATCAATAGGGTTGTGACCCTGCTTGATATAGCAAACGTTCAAGGCAGCACGTTTTGGGCGGATTCTAGTAGATGCTGAAAAGGCTTTTGACCGGGTTGCCTGGGGCTTTTTGTGGATGGTTTTGCAACAACTGAGGTTCGGCCCTGGTTTTATTGAAGCTATTCAGGCTCTGTACCGATCCTATATGGCTAGAATATGTATGTTGGGCCTAGAATCTGAACTAGTATGTATTACTAGAGGTATGTGACAGGGATGTCCCTGCTCCCCACTGTTGTTTGCCTTATATATTAATCCTTTTTTAAATAAGTTGGAGCAGAGCTCTAGGATCAAACCTATTATTTCTAGACAAGATCAATTTCATGTTTTGGCTTATGCTGACATAGCGGTCGTAACCTCTGACCCTGCTGTAGCTATGCTAGAAATTTAACAACTTGCACATAGTTTTGGGTCCATCTCAGGTTACAAACTCAACGTTACTAAAACCCGGATTATCTGTGTGAACCAACACCAGTAATAATGGTCCTACAATAGTCAAGAATTGGATTAGGATGTGTCTAAGAGAATTAGTTGAGGTCAACTGGGGGGCCAAAGTGAAACAACTTCTAGAGAGGTGGGAATGTTTACATCTTTCGCTGGTTGGAAGATGTAACATCTTGAAAATGAACATTTTCCTAAAGTTTTATATTTTTTAGATCAGTTCCGCTAGAAATTTTCCGCGATCAGCTACAATAGCAGCAATCAATCTGTGCTCGATTTTCATGGGCCCTGGGGAAACAGCGTAGAGGAATGAGTTTTATGACTCTCCCATTGGGAGAAAGGTGGGTGGTCAGTTCCAGACTTCACACTATATTATTATTATGCCTGCATACTACAAAACATGCGGATACTGCTAACAGGAGAGGAGGTTGGTAACATCGCAGAGGCCCCGTCTATATACCAGATGGTTTTGGGTGCAAAAGCTAAGAACTGTTTATTCAAAATGTTGGAAAGCAGCTATTATTTTAAAAAATGCTTTAAAAAGGCCATAGTCACGGCTTTTAAGGTTTAGAAGGTGGTGCAAAAGAGTTTCCAGATCGAAGGGGTTTCGTACTACACAACCACATCCGCTACAACCTTATTGCCTGCTGTTTTCTGGGAGCGCACGGTTGACTGTTAGAGATGTAAAGGGATTACACAAATAGGTGATTTCTATAAGGAAGGGGGTCTTTGTTCCTCCTTCGCAATATTGATGATAAATACCACCTACCCAAAAACCAATTTTTTAAGTTTTTACAAATTTGTGACTTCTTAGGTAAACGGCAGAGGGTGGTAGAATCAAATCCACTAGTAGAAGTTATCAGACGCAGGGCTACAATCGGGGTATTAAATAATTGCCCTATTGGAGACAAGGAGGGACGACCTTGACATGCAAAATATCAAATGGGAGAGTGCCTGGGGTGGCAAGCTCTCTCCGTGGAACAGTTGATAGATATAGCTTGGAAGATCTTGATTTCGGCTAAGTTAAAAGCTCAGCACTTTAAGACTATTTAATTTGTTCATACCCCTGCAAAGATGTTGAAATGGGGTGGAGTAAATGATAGGAAATGTTTCCGCTGTGGAACAGATATGGCAGATATAGTACATATTTTTTATACATGTGAGAAATTGATACAGTTGGTGGGACATATTGAGAGATTTCTCCGAGAGATAACAGGGTCCGGGATAAAGATCTTGACGTCTATAATACTCTGAGGAATTGGGGATGACCTGATGCAGGGGCTACCGGTCCATACATTTCGCTATTTGGTCTTTGTGGCCACAGCAGTGGCTCAGCTCTGCATCTCATCCATGTGGTTACAGCATGAAGCCCTTTCTTTTGAGAAGTGGAGGGCCAGATTTTATATTATATTTAATTTGGAGTACAGCCTTTATTCAGTTAAAGGGCTACGAAGGCAGAAATTTGGTATGCATATATGGGGCCCAATGATGGTAATAAAACTTCAATCTTTCATGTGCTCTGACGCTTTTTATGTCCAGGCATGTATTTCATTGTATATAGTCAATCTGTTTTTAGCTTGACTGTGAAGCTCCCCTTTTTATTAGCCCTGATATGTATGTGCGGTATTAGATGTCATGAATGTATGCTGTATGTACTTATCTATTCCTGCTAAGGATTGAAATATATATATATATTTTTTTTAAGTAATTCTTGAGTCATGTGAAAGTATAGCTGTGAGCACATCTGGTAATGCGCTTAATCTGAGCCATAACAACATGTGACACTATGCCAAAGATAAACACACATGGGCCTATTCATAAACTATACTTTCTAGTAGTATTACAATAGTATGACTCGCGCACTATAAGATGCCATTTACAGACCTTTATGCAAAGACCTGTTTCCACCTTTCAGCCTTTATATGTAGAGATGGCCACCCCAGTTGCAAAAGTCTCCACACATGTAGGTAAACGTTTTAGTAGTAAATGTGGGAGAAACCTGAAGGATTGCCTGAAAAATGGGGAATGAAAGGAGCTGAAGGAGGGGGGTGGGGGGGAGGAGGTATTTAGGGAGGGACATGCAATTAAAAACACCTACCCACAAAACAATAAGCCCATTGCTAGTCACAAACTGCACTTCTAAAATTATTACAGCCAAAAAGGATATAGCACAGTTGTAAATGTACACCAGCCCAGCTTTACAGTAAGTCAAGCACCACACATAGCTATTCACAGGTATGTAGATAATAATGGAGGCAGGGACTTAAAAGTAACACCACATTGGAAATAATATTAGATAAAATAAAATATTTTGAGTTTTAAATTACATTTTTTTTTAAGTGGTAAAGTTAAAACTATTTTTATTAAATTAAATAAATTAGTATTTCAATTAAACAAAAGTTATTACAATATTGAATATAACAATGAAAGTGGTGATTTTGTAAAACTTATTTGAAATAATGCTAAATTACTGTAATATATTGCTTTTATTTAATTATTTAGTAAATAGGAATGTATATATATATATATATATATTGAATTGCATATTTGCCAGAGGCAAAGCATGGAACATACCATACACCTGGTCAGTGCCAGGATACCGTCGCGAGCGATAGTGTGCTTTACAAATACACAACACATTTATATATTTGTTAGATTTATTTAAAAAAAAAATTTAAAGTAACTATTATACTTGATTACTTTTTAATATACTTCACCATTGGGAAATCTTCTCCCCAGTGGCGGAGACCTGCACCTACATGTGAAAAGTTACTATTAGGAAAGCTTGGTGTAGCACGTTCAAGCTAGGCTCATGTAAGTCTGTACTTAGTAGAAAATGCACACTTGTACATTTACCTTCCTAATTAGTTCCCGCAGGTTACAGGAAGGCAGAGCAAAATGCAATGCTTAAGATGCGAATCTGTCCAACGCCTGCAGTTACTAAGCAGTGATTGGTGAACAGACACACTCCGGAGCTGGGGCAAAGCAAAAATGCCATCCCCGGAGAGAGAAACAAAGCAATAAAGCAGCAGAGGAAATGTGATACATTTGACGAAGGAGTGGGGGGAAGTGGCAAAGCCACAATGCTACAGTAGCAGGACACACACAGGAATAGGGAGGAAAGCTAAACAAGCATTTGCAATGCAATAGGTCTCGCATTGACGTGGGTTTGAGCTATTGACATTGTAAATTACATTGCCTTTTATATATGTTTTGGGTTTTAAAACATTGGTGGTATTGGTGATGGTGGTGGTATTGGTTGTGGTTGTATTAATGTTATTGGTGGTGGTGATGGTATTGGTAGTGCTTGCGGTATTGGTGGTGAAAGTATTGGTAGCAGTACTTGTATTGGTGGTGGAGGTATTAGTGGTGCCGTTATTGGTGGTGCTGGTATTGGTGGTAGTGGAATTGGTAGTGGCGGTATTGGTGGCAGTATTGGTGGTGGTGGTAGTGGTACTGGTGATAGTGGTATTGGGTTGGTTGTGGTGGTGGTATTGGTAGTGCTTGTGTTATTTGTGGTAGTGGTATTGGTGGTGGTATTGGTGGCAGTATTGGAGGTGATGGTAGGAGTATTGGTGATAGTGGTATTGGATTGGTGGTGGTGGTGGTATTGGTAGTGCCTGTGGTATTGGTATTGGTGGTGGTGGTGGTATTGGTAGCAGTACTTGTGTTGGTGGTGGGGTATTGGTGGTAGTGGTAGTGATGATAGTGGTAATAGAGTGGTGGTGGTGATATTGGTGGTGGTGGTGGTGGTGGTGGTGGTAGTAGTAGTATTGGTGGTGGTGGAGGTGGTGATATTGATGGTGGTGGAGGTGGTGGAATTGGTGGTGGTGTTGTTAATAAAACAGGCTTTTGAAAACAACCCATCAGGTGGCTTTAGTACAGATGATATGCAACACAGAGGGGCTGTCGTCATCTTCAGCCCAATAGAACATGATTATGTGCTACCTGGAATTCACATGACTTAATTCGCTAATCATTTCTAAATCTTTTTTACTTGAGGGGGGTTGAAACAGACACAGATAATGCCGGGATAAAGTGATTGAAAGCAGGCGCTCGCGTTACGGGAGCAGCCGTGCTGCTTAAAAAAAATCACTATCTGTTTCAGCTGAAGCAGCACATGTCTGGCCTGCAGTAAGAGAAACTCAATAAAGTAAATAGAATAAACAACAGGTCCTGTGTAACAACCGAAGTAAAAGGGCCAGCCGCCATGTCAGGTTACAAATGAAGACAAGGCCACACTAAGGTGGGACTAACAAGCTTATTAACGAATCCGAAGGCAGCATTTACGAAAGACAATGATACAAGCCAATAAAAATGTATTTATTTATTTTTATTTTAGAAGTTTTCTATAGCGCTGTCAAAACCCAGAGGTAACAGAGCCCTTTACAGTAAGAGAATAGCATTTAATCAACAGAACCATGACATATGAAAAGTTTTAGCAATCAACGAGTGTCAGAGTAAGAGCTGCATAATTGTACTGCAGAACTGCTTTGGTTTCAAGGTTCAATGCGGGCACAAAGTTCCGGGGTTGATGTCTGTTCCGTGTTATCCACAACCAAGGGAACGGATGAGGAACAAGGATTTGAGTTGGCTTCTGAATTCCAAAAAGGACGGTATGGTTCTGATGTGCGGGGGGGATGGAGTTCCAAATTTTAGGGGCGTTTCCCGTGAAAGAGCAGTCCGCTGTTCTTTTCTTTCTAGTTTTAGGTAGGATGAGCAGGAGGGAGTTAGAGCTTCTCAGATTCCTGGCTTGGCATACTTTTTTTAGTTTTTTTGCCAAGTATTTGGGTTTGCCGGTATGGAGGGCTTTGTGGGCGGAGAATGGGCGTCGTTTCTCTCCCCAACTCTACTACAGCAGTCGCCGCCAGGCTCGACCTAAAAAGTGTTTTTTGTTGAATTCAAGTGTGCATGGCGACAGTTTGTATCACTATTTTGGGAGGAAGCTCCGATTAAACGTTTGTGGTTCATGTTTTTATTTTCAAAACACACAATGTTGCGATTTCTGTCCCTTTCCATAACTTACACTTATATATTGAAAGTATTGGGTTTTGAGGCTTTCTTAGAACAGACACATTCTGCTCTACAAGTCATTAAAGTGGGCCTGAGATCCAAAATAATGCCACAGTCAGACTTCTTCACCCGGTAATACTGTGCACGCACTGAGAACACATGCGCTTTGTGTAAATACGAACACACTGCCCTCTAAATTTAGACCCCCCATTCACATTACATACACAGACTCGGCGTATTCAAAACACTCTATATTCTGACATTAAGTATAGGCCGATCGTTGTGAACATTCATTATATTTTATAGCCATCCATCCACGCCCTCAGGCATCGAGCACATGCTTTAAAAGCATTCTGAGCCCACTGTACATACATCCCCATCAGACACTTAGGGTAGTGTAGAGTGTTGCTTATCCAGTAAGTATACTGAACATCGTCCAAATCAATATACAAACTGAGTCACAATCAGTAGATTAGAATACAGACGTGAAGACGCTCAGCAGACATCCGGAAATGAATGAATGAATGAATGAATATAAAACTTTTAAAGCGCAAACTTAGCCTGAAGGCATCAAGGCGCTGCAGACAGGGTCAGTATATCAAAGTTCACAAATTACTAAAACTCAGGGTTTAAGGGATATGAGGACTGGAGCAAGAGAAAAGCCAAGTCTTCAAAGATTTCCTAAAGGCAGGATGCAAATCCAAATCAGAGATTGAGAGGGGAAGCAGATTCCACAAATTGGCACCCAACAGCGAAAATGCCCTCCCTCCCCATTTGGCTTTCCTGAACCTAGCAACTGCTACCCAATTCCTAGCAGCAGATCTTAGATTCCTGCTCGGAATGTAACGGTGAAACAGTTTATTAATGCCTTCCGCACCCTTGTTGTGCAAGGCCTTGTGTACCATACACAGTGCTTTAAAAGCTATTCTCCTCCCCAGCAGGAGCCAGTGAAGGCTATTAATGATGGATGAGATGGCATGAAATTTAGGGAGACCCATCACCAGCCTAGCAGCTGCATTCTGCACTAGTTGGAGTCGGTGAAAAAGTCCCCCATTTATTCCTAAATAAAGGGCAATGCAATAATCCAACCTGGATACCACAAGGGCAACCACTGCCTGTTTCCGAGCTGAGAGGGAGAGAAAAGGAAAGATCTTCCTAAGAGTCCTTAGCATCCCAAAGCAGGTTGCAACGGTTCTATTTATTTGTGACTTTAATGACAGAGAGGAGTCTACAATAATGCCTAGATTCCTGGCACTTAGGCAGGGAACAGGGCAGGCTCCTAGAGAAACAGGCTACCAGGCCTTTGACCAAATATCAAGCTAGTCTCCAAAAATAATAACCTCAGTTTTATCCCCATTGAGTCTTAGATAATTCTCCACCATCCATGCAGTCACCGCTTGCATGCAATTATTAAAATTTGCTGCTGAGGCTGAGACACTCTCTGTGATGGAAATCAGAATCTGAGTATCATCAGCGTAGGACAGGACTTCTAAACCGAAAGACCTAACCACAGCAGCGAGCGGGCTACATTGATATTGAAGAGAGTGGGACTCAATGAGGATCCCTGGGGTACTCCACAAAACAATTGGCCCATCTTAACTATCTGTGACCGCTCCATAAGGAAAGATGACAAGCTAAGTGCAGATCCCTCTATCCCAATGTCCTGGAGCCTACCAACCAGCCTCCTCAGGGAGATCGTATCGAAGGCTTCAGTCAGATCAAGGAGGATCAGCAAGGTGGTGTGACCAGAATCAACCTGTTGCAGAATGTTGTCAAAGGCAACGGTTAGTGCTGATTCGGTGCTGTGCTCCCTCCTAAACCCATGCTGTGAACCATCAAGCAGTTGATATTCCTCCAAGTAGCAACTGAGATGGCGGTTAAGGTGTTTTTCCAGGATTTTGCCAGGGACAGGCAACAACGAGATAGGCCTATAGTTTTTGGACTCAGTTGGATCAAGGGAGGCCTTCTTGAGAAAGGGTTTTACTACTGCAGTTTTCCACGCAGTGGGAAATTGGCCAGCAGCGATAGCAGAGTTAATAATAGTTGTTAGAGGAGATATAACTACCTCTTTTCCCAGTTTCAGGATCTTAAGAGGACACAGTTCAAGTGGGGACCCAGACCTAATCCCACTTAACAGCAAATCAGTTTCTTCTTGAAGAATAGGTAGAAAAGATCGTAAGTGACAGTTCCCCGTAGGAACTTTCACTGAATCAAGAGGAAAAGATGTTTTATCCTTACCCAGATTTGAATTCTCTAGGGCGGTATAAATGTCCTTGATTTTGGTATGAAAAAAGTCTGCCATTTTATCGCAGAGATCCTAGGAAACCTCTGTGCTGGCACTAGTCACAGGGACTAAGAGGGAGTTGATAATAGCAAAATGTTCCCTAGGGGATCTGGTGGATTCAGTAAGAAAAACATACTTGCATGCACACATAAAATATTGACTTCCCCTCACGCTAGCTACGCCCAGCAGATCACCTTAGTGCACCATCCCTAGTACAATACCCCTATGTACATTCAATAAAAGCCAGTATACTGACACAAAGTTAATTTAGTTTATGGACCGTGTGAGTGCTCATTGTATGGTCTCCCATGTATCTTCAGTATACAGATTCGCCTGTGAACTCTACAGGGATATACACCCAGACACACACTATACATAGCACTTTACATTCAACACACAGATCCACTTGCACACTCGACACGCAGGCTCTGTGCACACTCGATATACGGACATCCGTGCATATACTGCGTACGGTGCACTGTGCGCATTCATCAGAGGGGTGGCCTCCCTATTTAGTAACCATATCCTGCACATAAATAAGTATTGTGAAAATTACCGTTCAAATTCACTATTTGCATGCATGAATATGGTGTCCAAATGCAAAGACGCCTTTGTACACAGAAGAAGGTGCAGACTCTGCACAAGGGTCCACATCTCACAGAAGGTGCCCATTTTCCAGTGAGTGATGAGTATATAGCCTCCCTACACATTCAGTATGCAGACAATGACACATTATTAGTATGCAGACCCCAGATAAGTCAGTGTGCAGATCCTGGTACATGCTTTTAGTCTGTAGACCCCTGGTACACTCAGTATACCCCAAAGTGCACAATCATTATACAGACCTTACCAAATATACAGTACGCTGAACTCCTGCATATGGTGTTTCAAGATCAGGGGCACTAGTTGTGCACACTCAGCATACGGAGCTCCAATTTAACACCAAGCGCACCAACTTCTATGTGCATTTTTTTTCTTTCAGATTTATATAGCGCGAACACGACCCAAATGTTTTGGTGCGCTTTACATGAGCACCAGTTGTGCTACACAAGGACACACTCATTTTTGGTAGGCACGAGGAGATTGAGTGATTTGCCAGAATCACAGGATGTTGAGCCAACCCCTGAGGTTTGAAACTGGTTCCCGGCCCCAAAGTTGGCAGCTCTAGCCGTTAGGCTACATCCTCTCCCCATTCAATGGGGAATCATTCACTTGGGAAGAACAGAATGCAAACTATTCCCCCTATCTATGCAAGCCCAATTAAGTATAGAGCCATCCTGAATGCCCAGTACACAACGCCATTTGCAAGTACAATACATAATATACAACATACCCCCTCCACAAGCAAAACATGCATATTGACCTACCCCGCTGATTTGCACACGTTCCTTCGCGCTGGCTCAACTCTTGCGCCTTTGCACAACATATGGTAAAGACCAGGACGGCCCATATGAAACCCTAGAGTCGGGAGCCCCCGGGGGCAGCTCTGCAGTTTACCGGGCGCAGGGTCGGCTACCAAACCCATCTCCGGGCAGATCAGACCTGAGCAAGAAACTTCTTCCAGAGACCCCCGAGCTGACAGGCCCGCGCCAACATACGGCATATTCTTCTGACTCTGGTCAATCACTCTGAGAAAAAAATGCCACCGCAACTAAACTAGGCTAAGCCAAAGCATCAAAACGGGTGAAACCCCTGCGATTCACATCCACCCCGACCAGTGAAGAAAATAACAGTTCCTTGCGACAGGCAGCGAAAGAAATAGGAAAAAGAAAACATGCATGCATAGTTCCCATCCAGCGGTGTCTGCTCTCCCTTCAGAAGGAACTCCGTCAAAGACTTGAGCTGACTGCGTGCCATGAGGGGAGAGGGAGGGGATGTGAGATCCCAGGGAGGAAACGAGCCAGACAGAACTGGGGGGACCGGGCTCTGTGGTGGAGGGAAAAAGAGACGTGCCTTATTCACACACGGGACGCAGAGCACATGCTTCCGAATTCAGGGAGGAGAGACGAGTTTACTTCACCGAAAGGGGAGACATGGTGCTAAGTTCCAAATTAAAGCCTTATTGGACGGGACGCTCTCAGTGAGTTTTCTTGGGTGCAGACCTGCAGGGGGCTGCTCAGGGCTAGTGAATCTTTAGCGCCGTAGGAGAAACTCAATAAAGGAAATTGAACACATGCGGTGTAACAACTAAGTAAAGGGGCCAGTAGTCATGGGAGGTTACAAATGACGACATGGTTGTAATAAAGAGGGACTAACAAGCTTCATAATGAATCAGAATACAGCATTTACTAAAGAAAAACACAAAAGCCAATGAAAAATAAGGGAGGACTTCTCACTGAACTACCACAGATCTTCGTCAGAGCAACGTTTGCGCGCGGACTCTAGGCTCAACCTAAAAATTGAGTGTGGGAAATTAAATAGACAAGACAGCGCTTCAATCACGAGCAAGGGCAGATGCACAATCCATTCAAAGTGCATGCTAAAATATTGGTTACAATGCTGTCTGCGACAGATACCAAAGATGTCTATAAGGAACAATGCAACAAGTTGTTATCCTCTCAAAATATTACCTCATCAATGGCCTCTTCTTCTTCTTCACTCGCTTTGAATGGTCCTCTTTCCCATCAGCCTTCGTCTCGCTCATCCATTGAGGGAGCATCCTTTTCTTCGCCTTCGACTCAGACGTTTCCATCTGACGAGAACAAGCAGACAAAAATGCGAACAACAGGAGGACATCTTGTAGGATTAATAATGAAATAGACAATACATATGTAAGCTGTAGTGACACAATTTGAGATGCACATCATATAAATGTTCATTATCAATAGAAAGACACACAGGAAGACTTCATAGAAATCTCTGAAAAGGAGAAAAGATCAAAGTGAAAGCTATGTTAAAGAGTTATTACATAGTGCAATTGTCACTGTTTTCAATAGCACCTTGGCGCTGTTTGATTGTTGTACTTTTAACTAAATAACTAATGTACTATCTTGTTCAAAGTGGTTGATTTCCATTTGTGTTTCTTAAACTTGAGAAGAACTCTTTTGCACTCACTCTTACTCTCGATGTACATTCTGCCTTTTATGCGAGATAAAACAGCAGGATTAGGGTGCCATCTCTTAGGGGTGTGAAATTAAAAAGAAACAAGGATAGAAAATTTCCTCTCCTTAACAGCTACCTCCGCCTGGTAGCTATTGCCGCAGAAATACGGTTGATGAAGCAGGTACTGTGACTTTCACAGACCTCTGTAGGTATGTGAAGAGGAGGGATGCATGTTTTGGTTTCATTTAGATGGGGTGTGTTTCCAAAGTAGCTACACCAAAAGGTTTATGATGAAACCTTCACTAACCTGCATTTCTAACAGTGTGTCTTCCGACATAAACATCCATGCATATGTAGTGCATTACTAAAAGAGATGCAGACCAGCTGATGCCTCCTAAGTAGAGAATTCACTTAGCACAAACAAGAGGCTTCAGTGAAATCTAACCTATATAATGAACAAAGCATGTTGTATTAACTCTGGACAACTTACAGATAAAAGGTTAAACGAAATTGAGGGTGGGATGAAAGAAGTGGAGAGATTTCAGAAATGTCAACGAGTGCCGCACAACTGTATCTACAGCCCCCTCCATTCCCTGAGGCAATTGGTCAGAACATCAAGCAGCCAATCAATGTTACAGTTCAGTACATTTCCTGAATTGTTCCTAGTCCTGTGACATTGCGGTCTGCCCTTTTGCAATCTAGAAAGTTTCTCGCCAACTCTCTGTAAAAAAAAAAAATAAGCTCTCTCATTACTGATTAGTTTAAGTTTTGGAGGTACCAGAAAAAGCACAGTTACCCGCTGCCAACAATTTTGGATGGTCTTGCTCAGGTCTTGAAATATTGTCACATTTCTCCCTCTGAATAACAAACCTCTGTTTTTTTCTTTTTTTTCTTTTCGTTCTTTTTTATTTTTTAAATCAGCAGGAATTGCTGCCTTATGCTGTATTGAGGTCAACAGGTCAATTAGGAGTGTTCCTACTCCAGGGTCTTTACAAGAATCCAGTCTGAGCACTTCCACTCGCCAAGCATTTATGTCATCTGAATTGGACAACTGCTAATTCCAAGAACTCTCAGCCTGGCAGAGATGGTTACATTATCAAACATCTCTACATCAAGCAGCCTATACATTTCTCTTGTTGTTCCAGGGTCTCACCATAATCATTCACCTAGCCCTAAAACCTCAATATTTGCTATTCGTTTTTTTTTTACTTTCACCTATGTTTTTAGGTCGAGCTCGACGTGCAATCAATGCAAAGCATTGATTGCTGTCTGCTCAACAACTATTGTCACCCGTTTCTGGGAATGTAGACACGAGTCAGACGCGCGCTTTTCCATTCTTAGTTTTGACCGCGGGAGCGCGCCTCTGAGACGCGCTTGCGCAGACGCACACACAGCCCCTGCTTTCGCTTGGCTCGCATGCACTAAGGCGCACACACACACACACAGCCAGCCCCCACCCCCCCCCCCGGCACACACACACACACACATACAGACATGCACACACACACACAGACACGCACACACACGTCGCCGCCCCCTAGCCCCCCCCTTACAACTAAGCCCCACTCACCGCATCGCCGCCACTCCTGACATCTGCAGCCACCGCGGGGCTCTCCCTCAGGCATGGGAGACCCGCGTCACCAATGCTGCTCTCTGGCACTCCATGGATGCGGGCTTCACGCAGAAGGCGGAAGTCCCGCCCCACGACCGGCTTCACGCTGCCGAACGTACAGTTGCTAGTTTGCCTATGCTGTAGAAGTTCTATGCATTGGGGTTCGTGCATATTGGGTTGTCTTCTGAAACCTGGTAATTTGGGATGTTGGGGTACAGGGATGCTTTGCGCTGTGGTTCGGAGTAAACAGGTGGGTGTTTTAGGATGTGTCCTGAGCTCGTGCAGGTCAGGCTGCTGGGGAACAGGTGAGCAGTGAATCGTGTGCTCGAGGCTTTAAATCAGCGCAGCATTAGCAAGAAACGCCACCACTGCGGGCCCTGGAAGCTTCCGGAATGGCGCCTCTCAATATAGCCAGCACCAAGCCGCGCTTTAAGTGCAGCCTTGAAGGCGCTCCACTCACGCGCGCCCCCGCTCCCCTTCGCCAGGTGCCGCTGCCCAGGGTCGCGCCTGACGTGCCCCTCACACCTATTCACCGCGTCCAATGAAAAGACCGCTGTTTCCTTCGTCGCAGGCAATTATTTCCCTCCTTATTTTCAGGAACCATAGAATTGCAATCATTCCGTTACTTTTATAGCATTGCGCTGGTACAAGCCGCATAGGGTTTTATGAATGCAGCTAAATTATATATTCCCTCCTCCCCCTCGCTCTCTCTAGCTCTCCGTCTCTCCCACGCACCCCTGCCTCCCCCAGCTCTCTCCGACTCCCACTCCCACTCCCACTCACCCTCTCCTCTCCTCTCCTCTCCTCTCCCTTCCTGACTCTCTCTCTTGCTCATTCCACCGCCCACACGCGCTCACCGCCTCTCTGCCCCCAACCTGTCCACCTCTTACAGCCCCTACTCCCGCTCTTTCTCTATCATTGCGGTTTGCTCTAAACATGGCAGGAACTCAAAGCCACAAATCTTTAAACACAAATTCACCGACACACACAGACAAGTAAAATGCATGCACACACAAGGACTTGTCACACACAGGCAATTATAAATACATACAGTCATACAGATGCTAACATGCAACCCACACCATGCAGTTACCCCAATACGCACAGACACAAGCACAAACCCACACGTTCATGCAGTTACATTCATTACTGTTACATATATGACCGCACAAGCACTCACGCACATATCAGCTAATTCAGACATGTACAGATATAAAAAAAATAAAACAAAGACAGACAGATACATGTAACAATTGACATAACAAGCACAAAAGCACTCACGCACAGACAACAAACGGAGACACAAACAGAGAAAACACAAAATACAGACATATGATTCCATAGATAAACAACAACGGTTGCTGTTTATATATGCTGCAACACACACATGCAACCGCAAGCAGACACGCAGCACACCTACACTACAGCACATCACAAAGTGTGTTATATTATGGCATGCTCTGAGCGTGTTTTTATAGTACATTTCCTACCCAGCATCAATCTGCGCAACCATTCAACAACAACTGGTTCAAATATGTTCTCTCAATGTTTCAAACTTTATTACAAATGTCACAAAAAGATGTTAATATTTCACTTCTGTTCTTGGATTTTCGTCACAATAAAATACACTGAACATAATCTTCACAAAAGTTATTTACAAAAGTTTAAGCTATTGCCATTATAAATTAAAATCCCTTTTAAGTATTAATTATTTTAAAAAATTAAAAGCCATTGTAATTTGTAATATCAATACAGCTAAGTCACGTAAATACAAAACATGTTGCATTACAAATGCTATAGGTGTCACATTTCCGAAAGTTATAACTATTGGCATTGTAAATGACAAAGCTATTAATTTAGCTATTTTCAAAACCAACACAAGTAAAAAAAAATGTCATTTACAAGACCAATAGCTCAAACTTTCCTAATGCGAGACCTATTGCATTGTAAATGCTTGTTTTTTAAATATTGGAAGTGGTGTCTTTCAGATCATGAAGTTGATCTCTGAGCAGTGATTCTCCTTCTGTTGAGTTGGTAGAAGGGGCCTTTTTAAAACCAGCTCCTTTAAATTTTATCTGGAGAGAGAAAGGTGCCATAGAGTTCAAACGTCTGTGTTGTCTTTGGTGCATTTAAGTTTTAAATCATTTGGTATGTGATGTACTAAAGCTCCCTGCCAAGGGCAACCCTGTTCACGATAAAAATATACAACATCTTACAGGGAACGGAAAGTGAGTAGAAGGGTACCTCGGACCTCATTGTTGTTCTTTTATTCAAAACTCCAAATTTCCTTGGGGCTCCCAGCCCTGCTCTAAAGCAACCTTCAGTTCCCTGGGCTAACACATTTGCCATGCTGAGCACTTGCAGGCCACCTCTCGAACTTGTTCTATATTTGCCTTAAATGGTCTTTGCCCTCTACTCTTCAGATAGACTTGATATCAGATGCCCTCTGTCAACTGGCGATTGCACTGCGGACTACTTAGTAGGCCTTAATTCAGCATCACAGCAACAGCTTGGACGGATTCGTATAAAAGACTGTTTTTGCTGACTATTGAATTTATTAAAGTGCTGATGATTTAAGGAACTTAAAACCCACTCCTGGAAATGAGAAGGGTTCACATGCATAGAACAAGAGGGAAGACACAGGCTCACTCCACATCACATTGCCCTGAAAGACAAACTAAGTCAGAGCCTCTGATCATGCTTGTTGGCACCGAGAGACACAGACTCATGTGTGGCTAGGCTAGGACCCTATCAGCCTAAAAGGCTATAAGTGCATTCATTGACCCCCTTGAGTCGGCAGACCACCAACAGCAGGGCCAACAATTTAGTTTGAAGATTTATCAAAGGAACAAAGGGTTGCCCCCTACATGCATTCCAAAGTCACTATACCTGAGTACCACATCAATGTTCCAGAAATTGGGTGCTGACTTCTTTACAAGGCATGGTAGCCACACCAATGGCTCGCATAGACCGAATGTACAGATTTTTCAGAGGAAACATTTGATCCATCAAGGCAACCATCCCCGCCCTCGTCGAAGCGCTAGTAAAAAAGCATGCAGAAATACATATTTTTAGTAGCATGCAATCAGACTGTACCTACCTAGTGCAAACCTTATTTTTAAATCTTTACTTTAGAAGCACACACTTCAGGACTCATCTGATAACACCTTCACAATAGCTCTCAAAAAGCATAAATCGTTGTCACTAAAAAGCCTCAAATGACTATCAATTAAAGTAATACACTGGCTCCAAAGTAGCCCTTAGATTTGCTGATTAGCAATTGCCCACATTTACTTTTCTTTAATGAAGCAGGCAACCTGGTGGGATGGCTTGTTTTTTTCTGAAATAATTAAGATGATACCCTGCACTCAAAATTAGTCGTTCTACCTTAGTAATCTGAGTAAGTCTGCTGCTTTGAGACTGAGCTTGCCCATCTCCGCAAGTGAATTCGTACAAACCTAGTCAACCCAAAGGTTTCCTAGAATGAAAGTGTTCAACGATGGGAGCCTGCAGGCTAAATTGTTATCCAAACTGCGAAATTACAATCAAATGTTTCACACAAATATTCAAAATTTCAAATTTTATGTCACATAAACAAATAGTTATGCACAAAGTGTTGCATTGGCTTTCAAACAATGTTACATCACATTAATTGGAACAACTATTTATTAACAAGTAGAAAACTTTTGAAGTCACACCTTGCAGAATGATCCCCGAAGCATTTTGGGTGATCCCACATGCATTTCGGGTGATCCCACCTTTTGTCAGGGGTAACTGTGGATACAATAGTACTCTATTACTAACATGTAGGAAACTGATCAATTACTGAGAAAATCAGACACTACTGGAAAGATAAAGAGTAGGAAGAACTCTATGTGAAACTAATCATTAGAAAAACCTTCAGTGCAAAGTCTACAAGCAAACTCCCAGCACAAAGATACTAAGTGCATCTAATCATGCTCCAAGCCATAAGAATAGTCCCGACCAGCAACCACCAGTGTTCAAAAAGCATGCTTGTGAATGTCACCAGTGTTAACACCACTCAGTGTCAATGGCACTCATTATCGCAGCATTTACTAACTCTGCGCCCTTACTATGGACACGAGCCGGTTTTCTTTCAGTCATTTGCAACAACCGTAACTCTAAACAGGAAATATTTACAAGCCTGTTTACAAATGGAGCTTGGAGTGAGTGAAAACACAAACGCTTGTGTGAAGTGCTCGTAAACAAATAAAAAAGTAGTTCCTAAAAAACAGTTGCTAAAATGGGAGCAGTGGATGGCTAGTCGTAATTGGTCCGTGCTCTCAGGGGGGGCTAAACACAGGAAGAGGCATGATGCATGCATGTCAAGGACAAATGGGGAGAAAGAATGAGAGTGACGATGGAGCCAGCAAATGAAAAGCCCTTTGGACTAGTTGAAGCCTACAAAGTATTTACAACATGTCTCTTTGAGACAGAACATGTCCGGTGCAAAGCCATGACCCAACATAAGCACTGGTGGAAGCCGTGACTTTTTCATCCACTGGAAAAACTTCTCCCCACACCAAACAATCCATTTCCCGCCAAACTTGGGGTCATTTTTTCAGTAAATGTATGTTCTCTGTCAAAAGGGCTTTATGAATTGGGATCTTAACTGCATGGAAGTCTATGAATGAGAAACGGGTGCAGTCCACTAATGGGGCGGGGTTTAACCTGGAATTTTCCCGATAGATTGAGGGAAACTGAAAGCTGATCAGGCATTTTTAGAAAGGAGGGCATTTATAGATAAGAAATTGCCATTTTCTTTAACACATAATCTGTTGTTGCAAATTGTATACCACCGAGAGGACAATGCTCCTTTAAAGGAAAGTAATAGACATTAAGGAGCATCTGATAATTCTGAATGCCAGTAATGTAGTAAAGGTACCATGGACCCTAATGCAAGCAAGAAAATTGGCTTGTTTGCCTCCTAAATGGATATTAAAAGATACCCATGAATACTGTGCAGTGGGACGTGCACACCCATTGACCCTGGTGCCACTGCACCTACTGCACGGATAGTTGCTGCCTTGATACAAACATTCTGTGGGATTTGACATGTCATTGTTCTGGAAAGAGTACTACAACGCTGTGTTCATCCAATGAAATGGATTAATGGCATCTTCTGGTTTGTTTGCTATATTAGTTGATCAATAATTAACTGAGAGGATTATTCTGTTGGATTCAGGACTCCAGAGTCAACCTATCTTTGCTGATTTTTTTCTAGCTTCTGTTTGTATATTATTAGCGTTGAACGGACAACGTAGGACTTCGGCAGAATGTTGTCATATATCAACTGTAATCCTACTGCTATCGGAACAATACTGCCCTGTAGAAGCCCATGCTTGTGCGAAACGCGTTGACTGCTAATGTTTGTTCTATCTTTGAGACGAAAGAAAATAAATAAAAGAACAATCAAGCACAATCAGACTAGTTGCATTCTTTGGAAATCCAATTGGATTTGATTTTATGTTTTTCATTTGCCTCTTATTTCTTGTATTTCTAAATGCTTAATTTATGACCACCTGGTAGCTGGTCATTTGAGGTGGGCAATGTCTATATAGTCCTAAATCTGTGGTTACATCAGGTGGTGCAGTGACTGAGTTTCCTAGCTGGCAATATTTCCATAGTCAAAATAAGCACCAACTGTAGATCTGTGTAGTGTACAGTATGGAGTTGCCCAGTTTTAATTTGTTTCTTCTATGTATATTTAGTTGAGGGCATGTGCAAGCATTATTGGTTTACTACATTAGGTGTCTTATACATTCTCTTCACTTGCTCCTTGTTACGTTGTAGCCTGTAAATGTGATGTTGTGCTGGTACTGTGCAGATTGTACATTCATTGGTCCAAACATATATTAGTTGATTCAATTGTTTATTCGTAGGCTCAACTGTACATTTATTAGAATTACGGAGGATTGGAGATTGGATTCCTGTTTTAGGGCTTAGTAATATTGCAACAATGAACCAGGTTGCAAACGTGTCAAACATCACATTGCATGTAAATTATTGACGAACCGGAGAACCTGCTTTTTAAAAGACCTTAGAGATCGTCACTAATTTTCCTCAACATGCTTTAATCCAGAAAGAGCGAGAGAAAACACAGTATGGGGAAAGAAGGAGGAAGAGAAAGAAGGAAACCCAGTGATAAAAGTGAAATACAGGGAGACCGGTTGGTTGGTCGTGATAAGGCATACGGTGAGAAGTTTGGAGCTTCCTCATTTCTAAAGCGCGTGCCTCTCAAAGCGTAAAACGTAAATTAGAAGGACCCTACTTCTTTCTACACACTCCTCGACCAGATCAGGAATGGTATCATACATTGGAGAAAGTGCAAATACAAAAAATAAAGACTACTCAAAGAACTACTCACCACAGCATAATCTTTCATCAACTGACTCTAAGGGCTACCTCGTTGTCCAATCAAAACGTAGTTACTTTGCTGGACAAATTCTGAAAGTACTAGGTCCAGTCAATAAGACATAGCCTGGGTAAAGGTGATCTACATGATTGCCTCTGGTTCATGAAGTATCTCAGACTGTTCAGTTTCCAAAGTGCTTGCGATAGAGTGGTTTTGTACGGTAGGCCCTCTTAAATCAATGCAGATTAAAGCGTTTCCCAATTCTGCTCACCCTAGTCCAGTCACTGGGAGTACGCCTCGAGCTCTACTGCGCAAGTATGCAGCAAGTACAAAACAGCTCGCTGTATATGAAGCGAAGTAATTTAGATGGCGAAACAAGGCTTCAAAATACCGATGGGGGACGTGTTGATTGGACCGCAGATCCTGCTGTGAAGGAAACTAGGAAGAAGCATTGCCTTTAGAGAAACGAAAGCGGTTTCGCTTCCTCTTCACGGTGGCAAAACATTTCATATAATGTTTCAGCGCTGAAACTTGACAGGGGAAATGGACATAAAGAAAAGACAATCCGCGCTGGCTCCCAAAAAAACTGCTTCCATCTTAAACGCGAGCCTAACGTTTTTCTGTAATGCTGATGTTGCCGATAAGTCTTTCAAAACGCTTATCTTTTAAGCGTAAAACTAAAACAATGAAGGCATGTTCCAGAATTTTGAGAAGTATACCTGGTGTGAGCAATCGGGGAAAAAAACGGTATGGTTACGTGGTCATGTTCGACAAATTATACAAGTAAAAACAAATGCACAATAAATAAAACACTCAGCTTTTATAATTTTTTTAACGGGTCTGTGCTAAATCCTGGGGAAATTTAATATCCATACATCTCAATCTCATGTTTAAAACGGCTTAGGTCGTCACGCAAGCCCGTCTTTGCTTTCAATGAGTGTCCTCCCTTCTTGCTGAGCCGGGAGCTCGAAGGGTTCACGTGACGTTTGAACTGACGTCTGTCATATGACAGGCAAGGAAACCTGGTGGTGGAAAGAAGATCCCGAAGAGCGCACAGGGGTAGGTACACTACTGGTGTGTTTTGGGTAGCAGTCAGTGCATTTTCAGAGAGTCATAATTTATGAAAGAAGGGTCTGTTTGTAGCAGCCTTGTGACATAGTACAAGGAGGGAGCTGGTGATTTAAGAAGGATCGCCGCTAATGTTAAATTAGGGGACGAAAGAGGGAAGTTTCTGGTTGTCTGAGCCACGGGAACTCTTGTATTCAGAGAGAGAGTTGATCATGTCAGAGGAGGGTTAGGTGGCAATTGTGAACGCTTAGTGTGTGCGTGAGGCCGCCCTCCCTTCCACTATGCAGTTCCAGTTTAGGGAATACACACTTCAGTGATTATTACATGTAGAGTAAACAACGTATGTGAGTGCATGCATTTATAATGTCTGGTCCTCAGTAGCGTGTTACTGAAGGGATGCTTTTGTTTGAGATGCTGCTACATTGTGCTTTTTCTGACGCGAATACAACTTGTAGTTTCGATTTATTTTCTATTTTGATCTGCTAGTTGCAGGTTAATATACGCATTGTCATATCTTTGCTCCTACAGGGAATTGAAGAACATAGGGGGTTTAAAATGTTATAGACAGTTTCGAAGATCTGAGACATTCACCTTCCTGTTTCATAGACCGAAAAAAACCCTCGCACAAACTGCTTTTTTTTCCTCACTTGGTGGCCGCTTTGGGGCTCATGCATGTTTTTTGTCCCCACTCCTTCCCCAATGATGCCTGATGTGAGTGCATACTACTGCCCAGATCCCCGGGTATCTATTCTAACCTGAGACATATTTTTAAATGCCCTTTCCTGTCCGCATTGTACTCTTAACTCATTTTGAAAACTTTATATTAAGTGACTGTCAGGTCCTAAGTACATCCAATGATACATTTGTAAAAAGAGTAAGTGCTGTGGCTCAAATCTTTCTTAGAAGGCCGCCGGTGCTGCATGTCGAATGTCAGGGTTGCCAAATACCAAGGGTCTCTTGTTTTAATTTCACCTCAGATCCTTTCATCTACAAGCATACTCTACCTGCCTCTTAAACTCACTCTTGCACGTTCTTTTTCATCCAGGCAATCTCTATTTTCTACAGTTTTTCTGTATTTCTCCTCTTGCTCATTTCGGCCTTCTCTCTCATGTTCTGGGTTAATGTCTAATGATCAAAAACAAATCTCGGTCTGCAAAAAAAAGTGCATGTGGGCCCCACCTGAAACCATCGTCTCAAAATAAGCAGCAGAAATGAGGTGCAAATGAAAACCAAAATCAAATCCAAAGTTCTTTCCGAAGTATGCAACAAGTCTGATTGTGCTTGATTGTTCTTTAATTTCTTTTCTTTCATCTCAAGGACAAAACAAACATTTGTAGCCAACACGTTTTGCCCACGCAAGGGCTTCTTCAGGGCAGTATTGTTCTAATAGCAGTAGAATTAATGTTGATAAATGACAACGTCCTACCGGAGTCCTAGGCCGTCCGTTCAGGCTTATTATATACAAATAGAAGTTAGAAAAATCAGCAAATATATGTTGTCCCGTGAGTCACGAATCCAACAGAGTAATCCTTATCTCTGGTATAATTATTCGAAAAGAGCAAAGTACCATGTTCGGCAAAGCTGTCCGGCCCGCCACGTCTGTGTCCACGTGCAGCAAACCCTTTTATGGACCTGGACGCAGCGGGCAAAACGGCTTTGCCGAACATGGTACTTTGCTCTTTCGAATAATAATACCTCAGATAAGGATTATTCTGTTGGATTCATGACTCCAGAGTCAACCTATCTTTGCTGATTTTTTTCTAGCTTCTGTTTGTATATTATTAGCGTTGAACGGACAACGTAGGACTTCGGCAGAATGTTGTCATATATCAACTGTAATCCTACTGCTATCGGAACAATACTGCCCTGTAGAAGCCCATGCTTGTGCGAAACGCGTTGACTGCTAATGTTTGTTCTATCTTTGAGACGAAAGAAAATAAATAAAAGAACAATCCAGCACAATCAGACTAGTTGCATTCTTTAGAAATCCAATTGGATTTGATTTTATGTTTTTCATTTGCCACTTATTTCTTGTATTTCTAAATGCTTAATTTATGACCACCTGGTAGCTGGTCATTTGAGGTGGGCAATGTCTATATAGTCCTAAATCTGTGGTTACATCAGGTGGTGCAGTGACTGAGTTTCCTAGCTGGCAATATTTCCATAGTCAAAATAAGCACCAACTGTAGATCTGTGTAGTGTACAGTATGGAGTTGCCCAGTTTTAATTTGTTTCTTCTATGTATATTTAGTTGAGGGCATGTGCAAGCATTATTGGTTTACTACATTAGGTGTCTTATACATTCTCTTCACTTGCTCCTTGTTACGTTATAGCCTGTAAATGTGATGTTGTGCTGGTACTGTGCAGATTGTACGTTCATTGGTCCAAACATATATTAGTTGATTCAATTGTTTATTCGTAGGTTCAACTGTACATTTATTAGAATTACTCTGGCTTTATTTATCTATATGTACATTCTTTAAATTGGTTCTATACTTAATTAGGCTCAATTTCATTCCATGTGCTCTAGATAATGACTGATAGTAAGTAGTAGTAAAACGTTATTCAATTTTTCACGAAAATCACAAAAGTGTACATAAAAAAAGCATAAAATACATAGCATGGGAGTCATTAACACTAGCATACCTCCTATTAGAAATAATAAATAATGGAAAGAACAAAGCTTTTATGATAGTCTAAAAACCAACTTGTTAAAAAAAAAAAGAAAAGAACAGATGCTAACATTCACCTCCCCTTAATAACCACAGATAATAAACAAGTCAGATAAAAACAAATGTTATGTGATTTTAACATTTACTGAAAGAGATGGCAGGCCTATCCTGTTTGAAATTCATCGGCAAGAGGAGTCGGCGGATAAATTTAAATCGCAGGTGGTTTAATCTTGGGCATACCTGGGCAATATGGAGAGAGTAAGAAAGAGAAACATCATCATAGTGGTAAGGCGGAAGTCCTGAGACTTTGCACCAAGACCCCTTTGGTAACAGAAATTGATAAAACATGTTAAACCTAAAATATGTCGGGAGCCTTCAATGATAATTCGACAACTCCAGCGACAAATAGGGCTCCATTCCATGTACAGTTTCACCATGATAAAATGACGCATGGAGAGTTTATGAAGCTCCACTGCCTTGTGTTCCACAGCCACTCTTTCAAAAACGGCCTGTTTGAGACATTGAATACTCCTCCTATCTATATCTTCTGGGTCAGTAAACAAATCAAGACGGCAGTGAGAGTTAAAAGTTCTCCTGATATATACTAAGCATGGAACGCTCAGCATACCTTCCAGGGCCATGCAGTCGCGAATGATAAGTCTATTAAGAGACAACATCTTTTTCAACCATCAATCAATCAAGCTACTTGTAAGTGTGACTACTCACCAGTAAAGGTCTCAAGGCGCAGCGGGGTGGGGTACGACTGCTAATCAGTCGAAGGCACTGACAACCAAAATAACAAGGGGCGCAGGGCAATCATATCAGTTATACTGTGATCCCACTTCCTCTGGAAGCATCTCGGAGGGAGTGTTCACCAGTACTTTAAGAAGACATCTCAAAAAAGCGTTTTCTGTGACCTGAAGCTGAGGGCAAGTCACGTAACCACAAGTTTCACAGCCATAACTCGCCATTGAGACGCACTTGGCCTTAAAAACTTGAAGCATCGCCTCTACGTTTCTATGACCCATGCGCCTTGCCAAAAGACCAACTCCATTGTTTGCCGCTTTAAACGTCATGGTATTTAGCTGGGTCTGGTGGCTCAGTGGACTAATGTGTCTACTGCAGGAGCCTGTGTTCGACCTCATGGTCACAAATTTAAATTCTGTGGGTCCACTCAGCCTTTCATTAATCTGAGGTCGATAAAATGAGTACCACTGAGTTCGGTACCAATGAAAATCTGTTATTCAGCGCCAAGATGCCTACGTGTGAATGTGCGCTTTACAAATAAACAGATTATGGTATGTTATTTGTCTTCAACATGGGTTGCGAAGAGAATCTGGAATCCAAAAGAATCCCTAAATACAGAAAGTGCTTAATCCTGGAAATGGAGAGACCCTTGACCATGTGACTGTTAGATCTAGTGTTCCCAGGGCCAACCACCATAATGTTAGATTTAAGGTAATTAGTAATAAGATCTAGCCCATCCATGTAAATGGAAAAAAAGATCTAACAGCCTCTGCAGACTCTTAGCTGGTCGAGACATGAGGGCGTTGTCATCCTTGTATAAAGAACAGGCAGAGGACGACCGCCTACCGTCGGGGCATCCACTCCAGGATCCAGCAGGGCCGTGTCCAGACCATTAATGTAAAGAGTGAAATGAAGAGGGGCCAGGATGGACCCCTGGTGCACCCCTGTCTTCATCTCCAAGGGTATTGTACATCCCCCCTCCAGACCATTTTGTTTTAAATGGAATGGTGCACAAGGTAGATAATCCACTTTCCAATAAGATTCAAAACAAGGCGTCTTTATGGTAACAAATTAATTAATTTATTTTCTTCTAAAATATAAAACAGAAGTCATCCAGTCAACACGTTTCATTCAGGAAATTTTGTTTTTCTGAACTTCCTCAGGGCTTTAAACAACATATAACAAATAAAAAAAAACATAAATATGTAAACAAAACTAGTAGATGTCAACAACATAATATCACAAATAATGATACAGTCACCTGTGTTTCATAGGTTCAAAAACTGGCACAGAACTCACAAAACAGTGTTACCAAAATAGAAAATACATAATAAAATAAAAGTTAAAATATACATGGGCATGCACATCCCAATGAACGTAAAATAGTCACAGGACTAATGACTATACAACATGAATAACAGAGCATTTTCAACGCATTCTCCTGCTTATGGAGTATGCCCAGAACTGCTAAGTGATTCTTTCTAAATAGAGCCATAAATTATAACATTCAGGCGTCAAGTTTAGCATATCATGTCGTCTTGAGTTGTTATTACCCCAACGTCAATGAAATCAACTGGTGTTTTCCCACCTCATATGATTAATTAAATACAACTCATGTCCCAACATATTTTTAAGAATACCACGAAAGAAGAGTTGATTATGTACCATCCAATTGGTAGCAATCAGTCATAAAGGTGGCATATCCCTGTTAGCCCTTACAGGACTAAAACTTTGAACATAAGTAATACATTTAAACTTCAAGTTAGTGACAAGCCTCCTCCTTGGGTAAGAGTCCAATAATTGACGAGTATTCCTTAGAGGTAATATCCAATATCCACTTCCAAATCCATGTCACCTGTGCCACAGAAATGCTTCATGCGCGGGGAATGTACTCCAATATAATTTCCCTATTGATGTATATAAAAAGAGGGGTATCAAAGAAGGTGGATCAGGACAAAGGTGAGGCAAATCCTTGATAGCTTTCACAATACTTCATAATGTAATGCCCCAATATATCAGTTGCTAACTATAGACGACGTAACCTCCCTCCTCTATCACCCGTAGTCCAAGATCTCCCCACTGTCATGCGTTATTTAGCCACAAATAAAACTATCAGTGAAAACAAACTTAATGTACACCCCTCAGTCTGTCATCGCCACTTGTAACTTCTGTAATCATGTCTATGTATGAAAGCCAACTCCAAAGTTAGACCTAGGCCTGCAGTCCTATTACCCAAAAGTTTAAGACGCCCGAAAAATACTAATTCACGTCAAATGTGACATATAAGCTACCCTGACGACAAAAAGGGCTGCGGGACTCATGTAAAAATACATAGCCCTTACAAATAAAGTAGGGCACAAATAAACTGTTTCGGCAGTCTTAAGTCAGTCAAAAATAAACACAGGAGTGAGAGATGTGTGGGAAGGTAATGGTGCGGCATGCAGCTAAATAAATACAAAATAGCTGTCAGTGTACAAGCATAATAATGATAAAGAGGCAATGCCCTGTAGGGAGGTGAGCACAATGTGGCAGCAAGCTTAATTGATAAAAACATGACAAACCCCAAAATTTCTAGTAATCGTTAACTGCCCATTGTGTTAAAAACGAGAGGCAAAATCAGAAGCAAAGAGATAGCCGTCAATGCCATGCGAGCAGTAAAGCACAATGCGGTAGTAAACTTAAAGAATTGACATAAAAACAAACCACGTTATAGACAAGAGAATAACAATCCATATCATATAAGCGGTTGGGCGCAATGTGGCAATAAACTTAGAGACTGTAATGACAGCAAATCCAAAAGCCCCTTACCGGTAATACGGGTACGTCGCCCTCCGCGGGATTCCCTCTACTAAAATGCGCATTAGGCGCGAACCTTTTATACTTTTAACCAATTGCGCATTATAGAGAAGGACAGCCGTCCCTCGTCAGATTAGAAAAAGTCACAGCCTGGCGGCCAATCGTGGTACAGCCATAGTCTAATATCCAGGGGGAATGTGTGAAAAGCACCCCACATTTGGCACCTAGTTTTTTTCGAAATCCAAAATGGCGTTCCAGTGTGAAAGGATATTAAAAAAAGACATTAAAGTGACGCACAGAGCGTCATGTCTGTACAATCCGTGCCCCATCTCAAATTAATGATACGGACTGTGTAGGTGGGTCGCGAGCCCTTAAGCATCCAGATGTTGTCAGTCCCCCACTAGGGACCTCAGAACAAATCAAGCCCGAAAGCAGCTAGTGCACACCACTCTGTGTCATCGCAAACGTCTAACCGAGTATGTATGACACTGCGTCACCTCTCCAATAAATCAAACTAGATGCCCAACTCCAACATTTCCCCCCTAAGGGACCCACGCCTACCTGAGGTGGCAAACGGTCAGTGCCCACCAAAACAGTGCACTCTGAGTCATAAAACCACACGTCACAAAAGCAGAGAGGCAATTACTGTATGTATCAGTAATGCCAACGAACCATAAAACAGAAGGTTCCAATTGTTATCATTATTGTGCAAGGAAATAATGGAACTCATCGTCCATGTTGTGACCATGTCTCATGGCCAACAAGTGGCAAATCCACCTAGCTTCCATTTGTCTAAGCTGTAACTCACGGTCACCTCCTCTTGCATTCTCGATCACAAGATCAAATTCCGAAAAACCAAAAACTTCAATTTTCCGGATGCATTACCCTTTAGTGATTAGTCATGGGATATCTGGAATCCATGTTGATGAGTGCCCTTCAGTGCTTCTGAATGCGTGTCTTAAGAGTGAGTGTCGTACTGCCCACATAAATCATGTTGCAACTGCAACCTATGATGTAAATCATGAAACATGTGTTACAGTTAATAAAATGTCTGATCACATGTACCAGTGACATGTTCAATTTAAAGGTCTTTGTCTTATTTGAGCCAAATTGGCAAAAATTGCAACGGCCACAGATGTGAAAGCCTAAATGCTTAGGTGGTAGCCACGTGTTCCTTGACAGCATGGATGTAACGTAACTTAGGTTTTGACCATATCTAACCAATGCGGAGAGCCCATTAGCGCATGTAAAAAGGAGAGCAGGGATGGTTCGGCCTCCAGAGAGCCTCCCAGAGCTTTGCTCGGTTGTCTCGGTCCAAGGCTGAGTTTAGGACCATGAAGGCCAAATAGACCACCACCTCCCTCGCTCTGGTGTATTCAGCAATCAACATGGAAAGGTTCAGCATCTGAGTCACAGTGTCTGGCCCGAAACCCATTGTGTGCTTCAGAGAAGATGTTCTTGGATAATGATGTGGATGGTATAAGAGCTTCTTCGAAGAATTACCATTTCATTTTGACCCGATAGTAATCAAACTTGCACAGCTTGAATTGGTAATGGTGATGCGAAGTTATGCCCACCTATTGTTTTAAGACACTTATTGCGTATGAATGTGTTATTTCTGCACAGCCACATTAATTATATGCCTTAAACATATTGAAAGTGTTTTTTAGGTCTCACCTGGCGATGCAGCGCGAAAGCGCTGTCGCCAGTGAGATCTATTGTTGCTGACTTGCCTCGGAAGGGAGACCGAGATGGGCACGTGCAGGGGGGATTGGAGCTCGTGAACACTCACGTACAGACACGCGGTGTGCACATCTCCTGCCCCCCTTCCATCCTCGCAAGCCCCATGCAATATAACTTTATTTTTGTTTATGCGCACGCGAGCTCCAAACTCTTCGCGCTTTACATGTACAGCATGCCTAACCCCACTTACCAGCCCTTGTGGGGTCTCTGCGTTGCTCCCCGGCTGGTCTCCATCTTCAGCCAGTCACTGCAGCAACATGCAGGGCTCCGTCTTGCTCACAGGAGCCCCGCCGCAAATCCTGCTTTGGCCGCACCATGCGGCATTCACAAAGGCGGGGTGGGCTCCCGCCGGTCTTTGTCTACAGTTTTTTGTTGTTGTTGCTTTGGCTGCCCCCTCCCTGGTTTGCACGAGCAGCGCAGCACTTATTCAGATACGGCAAAGTCCGCAGGTGCCGCCACTGGGCGCGACACGCAGGCCACACCGATGTGCACGCTCACGGCGTGCCTACAATGCGCGCATGACGCTCTTTCACTTTCCCTTGTTCTTACTAGGCATTACTTCTCCTGTTCCGTTTTGTGTCAATAGCCCTACAGAGGGTTTTGGTATATTAGACTTTATTTTACTTTCCCCCTGACTTGCCTTGCGTCGTACATATTTTTTCCATGGCCATTCTGAGCCTCCTGACAGAGCACGTTTTTTCACGGTTAAATTAGAGGTTATTTAAACATGGCCCTGTAAGACTGCAATGCTAAGCCTCTAATTCATTGAACAGAGAGACCGCACAGAGCTCCTGATTTGGACATGTATGTACTGAACTTCGCTCACATAGGACGTGTTAATATCGCTGTTAGCCAGTTCGTTCCCATTCCAACTAACATCACTGTTCTTTTTCACGGTAGGGGCGCGTTTCTCCCCTCATGTTTCCTGAATGTTTCACAAACCACTTCGCGCCAATCAGTTTTAATCTTTAACACCCTTTATTAATATCCTTTGCTCCCTGTTTTTCTTAGATGCTTTTCTTTTCTCCCAGGAACACAATGTCAGGAGTATTGAGATACTGAGAAATGTACCTTTCTTCATGATACCAACCACCAGACAGAGAATATTACAAAGTCCTAAATTCTGCAGTTTAACTCCAGCATCAGTAGTGCAAAGTATTTAGGATGTTTTATTAAATGCTTGAACTACAATTGGCTCTAACCACCGGCTCTAGCTCTCTGCAGTTTAACTCCAGCATCAGTAGTGCAAAGTATTTAGGATGTTTTATTAAATGCTTGAACTACAATTGGCTCTAACCACCGGCTCTAGCTCTCTGTCTCCCCGGCTCTGTCTCCCCGGCTCTGTCTCCCCGGCTCTGTCTCCCCGGCTCTGTCTCCCCGGCTCTGTCTCCCCGGCTCTGTCTCCCCGGTCCCCGGCTCTGTCTCACAGACTCTGTCTCACAGACTCTGTCTCACAGACTCTGTCTCACAGACTCTGTCTCTCTGGTTCTGTCTCCCGGGCTCCATCGGTGAAGTGTGACTTGCTGCTTGGAGAGGCCAAGCCTGGGCTGACTTCAGCTTCGAATTGTGTAGGGACTGGCCTCGCAGCAGTGGGGCCGGGGGTCCCGCCTCGCCATTCAGACCCAGATAGCCTCACAAGGGTGGGCTATTAATCCCGGGTCGGGCCGGTGTCAGGGGCGTCAATCACCCCCTCCCCTTCGGGGGCTCAGCACAGGCCAAGCCTGGAACAAATGCCCCCTGTGGGCCCGGGCCGGCCTTACACTCCCCCTTTTATGTGCACTCCCAGGGGGGCATGTACCCCGCGCCATGGCAGACCACTCAGTCTGGCAGGGGCGGGAGACTTGGAACAGAGAGGGCAGTGAGCAGAGACTGCCTGTCCTGGGAAAGCGTGGGATGAGAACTGCCCCGCTGCCCCCTCCGCAGGCACTGCTAAAGCATTGGCCAGCCACCTGCACACAACACAACATAATGCTGGACTGTGTGTGAGGGAGGGGCACGTGAAGCAGCAGCACTGGGTAAACACACGGGGGACCCCCAGGGTGGTGGAAATACCAGGGCTCTGCCCTGCAGGCACTGCCCCTGGCCATGCCACACTTCACTGACGTGCTGCCTGCAAGAGCCGCACACCGGCAGACATACCCACGCACACACATAAATACACAGTACACACACACACACACACACAGACAGCAAGGAGACACAAACACTAGCACAAAGAACACACAAACCGATACCAAGACACACATTCAACTACTGAAAGGTAGACCCGCAAATAGACACACAACCGTGCACAAAGATAGGCACACAAACATAAATGCACAAATAGGCACACACACACACACACACTTACACACAGGATACACACGTTCAACTACTGAAATACTGACGCACACAAACAAAAAACTACAAAGAGGCGCACACACACACACAAACAGGCCCACAGACAACCACATAGATAGCCATGTTCAACTACTCAAACGACAAAGTCAGACACGCAAGCAGACAAGTGGGCAGACGAGTCCGGCCACTCAAAGACATACAGGTGCACACAAAGTCACAGAGGACAGAAACACACAGACACAGACACCCCAGGCAGATGCACACAGGCGAGGATTGCAAGACATCTACCAATCTGCACCAATAGGAGACCATGCACACAAACACATGGCATGCAGCACCACTAAAGTTATACAACGTTTTCCGCACAATTATTGATGCGCTCCTTTTGCCGCATAATTCATCATCTGCAGCATAATCTTCAGATTTTAACAAAGAACAAATTATTTTTTATTTCACACAGTTCAAAAGTTACTAAAACGGCAGCGACACGTGTTGGCGGGTGGTGGAAGGCCCCTTGCAAAGGTTGACTTCTCTCATTTCTGTTGCTTGTTGCTGTGCTTGGGTGTTAAAACGAGGTGCAGTCTATTATTCCCAGACAGTCTTAACAAGTGTAACAAGCATTTGCAATGCAATAGCTCTCGCATTTTTCGAGTTTAAGCTATTGGCATTGTAAATGGGAAAGCCTTTTATTTAAGTTTTAAAAAGCAGAACTAAATTAAAAGGCATTATCATTTACAATGCTAATATCTCAAACTCGCGTAATTGCAAGACCTATTGCATTGCAAATGCTTGTTTGGCAAGTGGTCTAATAGATTTATACCACTTTTTAATGTAGACTTGGGGCAAGTCGATACTTTGTGCACATGAAGTGTGGGTAGATTAGATACAAAGTATTGTGAGTTAATGGTGATTGTTTTGTCCTGTCTTCTGTGGTCCTGTGATCTGTCCTGTCCTATTTCTTTTTTTGTGACTGTTCTCTGGAATGTGTTAAGTACATTTTTTATGTTAGCGTACAGAGAGTCCGCCAGGGGCTGTAGAGACCTCGCAGTAGAAAGAGCAATGTGTGAAACAACCGCTCTTATTGAGGTGCTACTTTGGAACTTGTATCAGAAATCTACTTTAAGGTTCTTGAATACATCTTCTTAAAGCAACATCTTCTGGTGTGGAATTTCCAGATTTAACAATAAAATGTGAATCCTCATTCTGTGCTGTCCAACAAACATATGTGTAACGATGCGTGCATCTCGAAAGGAAATTCTACATTTGTAAAACTCTGCACTGGCAACCCTGAGAGGCAATGTAGGAAACAATTCCCTAAAACCTAATTTTTGTGGTGCATTTGGAGGCTAGGATTGTGACTAGCGTGTTATGAAAAAAAGCTTCTAATTTGCAAGTTCTTAGTTCTATATTACCAGTATGAGGTTCTTGTGGCATGATAACCACCCAGAAAGGTTTTTGGTTGTCACAAGAACTGGCTTTCTGATATGTTTTTTTATGTTACAATTTAAAAAAAAATTAGAACATGCACATTGAAAATAGTACTACTTAATACTATACTGCATTCTTGCCTTACCATTTGTTGAAGTCTGTTATTCCCGAGGAAATGTAATGTTCTAAAATAAATAATTAAAAAGTATTGTAGAATTCTTTTAATATATGGGGTCTGAAACGAAGGTATGGCATTACAACGCATTCATTTACAACGCATGCACTTACAACACAGTTTTTACAAAGCAGTTTTTACATCGCAACATCCACTACAATGCATTCCATTACATCACATGACACTACATCGCATATTAAAAAACTACCTCTGCAACGCATTCCACTACATCGCATACTACCTTTACAACGCATACCATTACAGCGCACACCGTTACATTGCTTTTAAGGTAAGTATTGGATAGTATAGGGGTAAAAATTACTATTCTAACTCCAGGGGGGTGCAACAGTAGTGTAAGTGTTGGATAGTGTAGGGGTAAAAATTACTATTCTAACTCCAGGGGGTGCAACAGTAGGGTAAGTGTTGGATAGTGTTGGGGTACTATGCGTTGTAATGGTATGCATTGTAATGGTATGCGTTGTAATGCCTCAGTTGTAGTGACATGCGATGTAGTGTCATGCGCTGTAATGGTATGCGTTGTAGTGACCTGCGTTGTAAAGGATGTTGCGATGTAATGACTGCTTTGTAAGTGTACTGCGATGTAATGACTGCGTTGTAAAGGTTATTTCCCTTCTGAAACCATTGTCAAAAGGGCTTATATTTATGAACCACAATTTAAAAAAAACACAGTTTTTTAAAATTTTTGGTTCACTCTGGAACCATGGCACCCCCAAATTCACAGGTAATGCAATTCAGACATGATGCCCTATATCCAAACTACCCTTGAATGCGGTAATCACTGGACAGGACTATGCCTGGTGTGCACTGGGCACAGGTCATGGCCATGGGAAGGTCCTTTTCCCAGTGCCCAGCTCCCAGTAACCATTTGGCACAGATTTCAGTTGTGCTCTGTAGGCACGTGCAGTGTTTCAGAATGGGCACAGGACCTAGCTAGTGGTCCTCTTCCTTACACCCAGTGTACACAAGATAAGCAACTTTCTCTTACACATTAAAACGTTTTGAAGAGATGTCAGTGTCTAAAACCACTGAGCTCCCTAAACCTTTTGTTAATTCTTGCCTAAACTCGCATCAGCTCTTTTTTTAGTGTCTGTTTAAAATGACGTGAGGTTGGAACCAGATATCTTTATTCATTTTCTGCTTGATCAGAATTGAAAACAGACTAAGGTTTACAGTGAAGTCAGCATATGAATGAAGAAAAGGAGTAATTTCTTATGTCACACAGTAATATTAGGTAAGAATAACTATTTTGTAAGGTAGCTATAGATTCAGGCTTTTTGACTGAAGGAGATGGCTTTTATGTGTAGAGTGATGTGTTTCTTAAAGAGGTGACGTTTAATTAATTTTCTGAAGGAACATTTGGATGAACCCAATTTGTACTGTAATGTACACATCTTTAGTGTGTGACTACATAGCCCGGTTTTCTGTCCATTTTCTTCATTGTACTTCTAGAGTTCTGTGTTAGTGGAAACATAGCTTTTTTTGTTGGGTTAACATTCTGATACGGTAAGCTTTGGTAGAAGTATGGTGCTTTGGTTGCAGCCTTTTTGTATCCCATCTAGTAGTTCTTTACAGTGGTGCGAGCTTGCAGGTGTAGGTTGATTAGTTCATTCATGGTGGGATGACATGATCCTATTTCTCCAGCCCACCCACTCAAAAAAACAGTTCAGTAGCTGAAAGCTCTATGGAGTTGTAGCGGGGTCTGAAGGAAAACGAAGAATAGTGCGTCTGGGTAGAGATGGCTTTATTCTCAAATCGTCTCATCTTTTATGAGAAGCCAGTTTCTTTTCAGTACTTGTGGGTAGATTAGGGATGAAGGAAAAACAAACGAGAAAGAAAACAAGAATATCACAAGGAATCCTCCTCTTCTTGGGGCTGGTTGTTCTGTCCTGCTCGTCTGGTCAAGGCAGGGAAAGTACTCAGTGTACCCAGAAAGTAAAGACAAAGAAAACTAAATCAGTAGCTTGTTCCGGTTGTTACAGCACTCTCGGGGAGGGGTGTGAGTAGCGAGGACGCAGGTGTGACAGGAGTGAATGTAAGGGAGGGATATTTACAATATGTACAAGGGGAGACGGTAGACGGCACAAGATCTTAGTCCTCAGGTTTCTCCCGCCTCCCGACCCAGCCTAAGAATCTGGCCCGTACCTGGGTCAGCCACGCTCCTCCTGGCGCGTGGCTCGGCGATACGTTTTCCCGTTGGCCTCCTGGCTTCAGCTCCCAGTCTTGTGGCGGTTCTTCTCCCTCCGGGCTGGATGTCTTCTCCGGTCGTCTCGGGTTCCCTTCCGCTGCACAGTCCCAACGTCCTTCTCCTTCCTCACTCTCCAGACTTCCTCCGGTGTCGACGCACGCCGCGTTCCGTATTCTCTGTCTCCTTATTGGACGGCAACTCATGACATCCGAGGAGGGGGCGGCATCTTCCCAGTTAAAGGGACCGTCCTCTCCTGTAGATAGCTCCGTATTCGAGCCTGACCATGTTTCTTCTTGGCGATGAGAAAACGAAGGGGTTGAGGGTTCCCAGGCTTCCCACCAGTCGCCCCATTGGTCGCTCGTTTCCCTGCTACCCTCGTGACAGGAGTGCAGCATCCTTGTTTGTTATTATTATACTGATAGTGGAAACAGGTCATATAGCCCCTTGTATACCACCCTCCCCTTGCTTGAAGGTAGGTTTTATAATAATAGAAGGTCTCTAGGCTTAAATGGGGAACCCCATACCTCAAAGATCAGCTTAAGTGAATCGGATCAAAGGATCATCCAGGTTTCTTGTAGAAGGAAAGGTTTGTCTCCCATGTACCTGCAAACATAGCTGCAGTGAAATATTAAAGGCACTCGAATTTCAGCTTCTTGCAGCTGGATGCATGTTATGTCTAGAGCGTGGGCCGATCACATTGAATCACCAGCATACTTTGTTATTTGATCTTGACGCTGTGAGCACAAGCTGTACAGGCAGAGACTACCGTGTAAGTCTAGGGATGTGGAACACAGACCGTTCTCATGTGAAGAAAATCAAGCAAGTTAACTGATAACAACAGATGCATGTAGTGTTGTGTTCAAACGCGGCAAAGTTGCAAATTGGCATTTAAACTATTAATGCGGTCATGCTAACATAGCAATATGTGCAGGCAGACATCGGTCATGACTACACCCTCCACTGATCGGAACACAAACAAAATGGGAAATAATTTTGAAACGCAGAGTTCAATTTCGAGGGAGACAGAACCAAGTCCAAATTTTGTCAAACCGCATAATTGGAAGCTAGAAGTTTAAAGATGTGCGGGACGAAAGGAAAGAAAAAAGAGAAAACATAAGAGTATTCTGCCCAAAAATATGATGAAAGGTTAAAAAAAGAAGAAAAAAAGGAAAAAAATATGAAACTGGTAAAAGAAATCTGAATTCAGTGTGTTGCTCTTAGCTGGTTGGCTGCTTTCAGTCCACCAGCAAGTAGACGCAGTATGTTGCAACAGCCTCCAAAAGGAAGTCGTTGTTTGCATCAGCAAAAGGTTCAGCCATCCAATTTAATAAAGTAAATGAACACTCATGTTCCTCAATATCTGGAGACTCTAGCTCCATCAGAGAAGAACCAACATGTTCTTCAGGATAACTTTGTGACGGGAAGTCAAGCGCTGCCTCATATATGTTCCAGTTTCCGAGAACTCCATGCACAGCCGCACAGGCCATAATCCCGATGCCAGAACAGTCCAACTCGATAGCCACCAAGGGACTCATCAGTTGATCATAATCCGGGGCAGGAGACGCCGTATTCGACAGGCATAAATGAATATATATATATATATATATATATATATATATATATATATATAATATGGTGTGAATCAAGGCACCGAAATGAAGTGGGAGATCAGTATTTAAAAGGGCATGCACCTCTGTTCTGGTGTTAGCCATGTGAAGGACAAATGTTTCTCGAGATGAAGTAAGTGGGACTTTTTTCTAAGACAAAAGAGCCCTTATTTTGCTCATCGTATTGAACTCTGCTTTCAAGGTTGGAATCGAAGGCTAGATTGAAACATCGAGTCTCCCATGCGGGGGCGGGAAAAGCATGTTTTTGCAGCAAACTACATGTTGGGAAACAGTTACAATGTACGGAATACCTGGTTGCATCCCACAGCACGCCTCATTATTTAAAAGTAAATAACTACTGTTAGCTACCAAGGTGAATGCTGGTGTAATAACCGGGACTGGGGTAACCTTCAAAATGCAAGCCAAATTGGGGGCTTCAGTGTTACAAGCACCATGCAATTGTATGTTAGTGCACACAAGAGAGTGATTAGGTGTGGAAACTCACTTCTCCCCTTTCACATAAACTTCATCATCTCGCATGCATCTATATATGAATGGCAGAGACCAAACTTCATGGAGAAAAGCACTACCCAGCGGTTCATGTCTGCCTAGTGCATAATGCTTCATACACTAATTAAATTTAAACAGAGGAAAATGCAGCGTGATTAAGCCATGAGTTAGCCACACAGCAGAATTAGCCTTCATGATGAAAAATGACAAAGGTTCAAACTTTTCTATATGCAAAAGTGAATATGTTGCATCCTTCATGGACATGAATTGTTGTTTAACAGTCAAATTAAACTGTAAAAATAAAGATGAGGTGTTCATGTATTCCCGAGGAACTTTCACAGATTTTAACGTCCAAGCAAATTGCATTATCGAGCACAATTGATTTTGACCATGGAACAAAACGGAAACATCATCCTGCTAAATATCCACAACACATGACACAATATTATCTTTTAGACCTGCCTCCTACAGGACCTTTCACAAAGTCATTTAAATCAACATCGTCCGTCAATTGTGATAAATGTTGCTTAACTCACGCTAAGGTAGAATGTTTAAGCCTATTTTGACATAATTTGCCCACTGAATACGTTGTAACAGAATGGGTATTATCAAAACGTGGGTCCACCTTAACCTTTGTATAGCCCGGGGCCAGACCCAGAAAATGATGTTGGCATGAATCAGAACTTTTTTGCCAAAGCAACCAACCTTGGGGATCCAAGCTGGATATATTAAAGGAGGTATTAGTAAGTAGGGACTGTAATTCATCATTTGACATATCAGTGTGATTATCCCACGTAGGATAAGCTCCCCAATCAGGAATGGCAGGGGTATTCAGTTGTTTAGAAGTAGCCAATCCTAAGCAAGTGGTTTGAAAAATAGTCTAACTTTAGAGGACAATTTCTTAACAGTTCTTAAATAAAAAGCTTCTGGGTTGGTTTGACTAAAATCAGTGAAATATGTAAATTTTCTTAACCGAGTTTTTAAACTGCCTTCAATGGGAGTCTGACAATGTTCCCTTTGTGTATAATTAACTTTATTCCTAAATGTATTTGCCTTATGCAGGAAATTATGCCTTATGCAGGAAATGATTGCCATAGTGCTGATAGCAGAATAGGTCTGCATAATTAGCAGAATCTAAGTACAAATCCTCAGCATCAAAAGCAGCACAATATTTCAAATCAGAAAAAAGAGCCTCTACGGCTTGGACATCCCAATCAACAGAGTGTTTGTTTTGTTTTACAACATCCCCCATAGAAACACGAAGTACATTGGGGACATTTATCACCTCTGTTGGGCCATGCATTTGAAAATTTACAGCATCCCACACAATCCCATCTAAAACAGGCCAAGCAGTTATATTAATGAAAGGCTGGTCCCTTTTCAGAGTGTCTCTAAGAAAAGGCAGGCACAGCTGGGGAACAAGGCCGTGGCCTGCTTATTAAGGTACCAGTGATTGTTGACAAGCTATGACACTGCTGTCCACGCTTAGACATCTCAGTCACATCCCTCTAGTGGGGGTCATCCGAGACTGGCCATCTCCTCCACGAAGAAGGGCTGCCCAGTGGGCCTCCCTCATTCTGGCATTGAAACAGCCAGAACACATCGTTCCTGCATGGAGGACCGGCTTTGCTATGAATGGAGTTAAAAACCCTCTGTCTGATATGACCGACCCTGGACCTCACCTTCATCATGTTATGTCTAGAGTATGGGCCGATCAACAGCAGAGGCTGGCGTGTAAGTCTAGGGTTGTGGAACGCATACCGTTCTCATGTCAAGAAAATCAAGCAAGTTAACTTACAACAACAGATACATGTAGTGTTGTGTGCAAAAGTGGCAAAGTTGCAAAAATGGCGTTTAAACTACTAATGCTGTTATTCTAACATAGCAATGTGTGCAGGCAGACATCGGAGATCACTACACAGCCACTTAGAATGATTTGCCAAACATTCCAGATCACTTTAAATTTAAGATATCTTTAATGTGTTTATTTTTGTTATGTTTCCCCTGTAGTTCCAAGATACAGGATTATACAGGAGTTAATGGACAAAGTAGATAAATTAATGACTTTATCTTTGATCACGCTAGCAGTGTCATATAGCCAGCTGTTTATTGTAGGGGTCCAGTGCCACCTTTCAAGTGAAAGAGGACAGTGATATGAATGATGGTTGTGTTCTCCAATTCATTGTAGTAGAATTTTATTTCACTGAGGAATGGAAGCTAGTTTCAGGATGCCGGGTTCTCTTGTACCATGTCAATTTTTTAAGTAGAGGAAGCTGTCTTCAATGAATGCAAGTGGATTGGCTTTGTTTGGTGTCATCTTTATACTGGCATACTTTGGTGGCCATATTAAGTTCAAATTATTTATCACACTTTGTGTGCACTTTTCATTTCTTGACATCATAATGTAATTCAAATTCTTGGTAGATTTTTAAGGACGTTGATACACCTCACTTCTGCTCCATGAACAAAAAATCCTATCTTGTAAAGGACATTAATTCCCTGGATTCCTTAAATAATCCATCTTTCAAAGAGCCAGACAGTATCTCAAGTGAACAACCTTGTATTCTCTCACTTCACTTCACTAAGGTTGGAGGTCTCGCCCAAACTTTTATTAGAAATTAATGTACAAACAACAGAGGTCTAATTTAAAAAAAAATAAAACATCCTGCTGTGTTCCTTTGGAGAAGATATCTGAGACACTAATCCCAACAAAATAAAATTATTATGACAATAGCGGACAGCCTTAGTTTTTGTACAACTATATTTGTTTTGCTGATGTGTAGTCTTTGTCAACTTAGTCAGAATTATTTATTTTTGATTGATTACAGAATTCCATTAAACACCACATATGACAAATCTCAAAAATGTGTTTTTAAAAAGCGTTAGAAACCATCTCTTAGAATGCCAGTGTATTAATTGCAGAGTTCATAAAATAAAATTATAAATCGTTAGTATTAACAACTATAGCCCCAAAATTATTTCAGCAGCTGATTTATGCACTCTGTAATTTTCTCCATGCCTAACAGCCTTCACAAGAGGAATGTTTCTTGCCTCATTTATTAACAGCTTTAGATAGTAAATAAATGAATCAGAAAGCATAGGCCATAAACATACAGTTTATGAGAAAAAATGCTCCTTTCTACCACAAAGGTGACAGTTTCCTGAGTGCCCACTAAAACGAGTCCAAGAACTCGAACTTCCAAATTAATAAACGTGAGTAGTAAAACCCTCAGACACAAAAATCTAAATATTATTTTGAGACATGCAGATATTACTGAAGGTTGCCAAACATGTTTGAATGCTTCCCTGAAATATGCAGATATGAATCGGAGCAATGTGATTCCCTACAAAGTTAACTCTTTACAATTAGCTTTAAATTGTCATCTTGGTGACCCACTCAAACTGTTGGTTTTGAAGATTTCCACTATGATAACCTTTATTAGGACCTATTAGGAGGGATTTTCTACAGTTTTGGTTTGACTGCTGTAATTTTTACCTTATTTGTAATTTTATCATAGTATACTTCTTGGTGAGGTTGTGTGACTGCTTATGCTCAATAGAGCAGGTCTGAGTTGGTTATTGAGACAGGCAAACGATAAAGACTATAGGCCGATTCATTCATTCGTAAAAAAAAACCTCAGATGTAATGAGTCTCATCTGTTTATTATGAAAAGGTACGACAAAGGTAATAGGCCTGATTGAGATATTATGAAATTCTTATCTTCAAGCCATTAGGTAAGCACTGTATTAAAGCCTGCAAACATATATTTCATTACATGAAGTCTCAGTGATTACCATTGTATGCAAGGATTCTGGTGTAGGTTACCCCCTTTGACAAACCCTAGATGCAGAACATTTGCACTGTAATCAATCTTTTACAAATCCCTTATGAAGGCCTGATGGGCTTAGTTGTCTGTTAGGATAATAAAACAATCATTAAAAACATACACAGCTACGAGGGGCATGGCCTGGTGTGGGATGGATAGGTCTTTCCTCGCTCTGGCTCACCTTTATTGCACACTTTTGGCTCCGGGCCGACAATTACCTGCACTACTAGGTGCTAAGGTCCAGGGGCGCCTTTCGGGCAAACATTAGAAAGCTGCCCGCTGCAGAGAAGACCTGGGATGGCCCTATCTATCTCGGGCGGGAGGGCTGCCAAGTCCCATCCGCCATCTTGAGGTCTGGTAGCGGGGCGCCCAAAATCTAGGCCGGCCTATAAAGGCCCTACAACGTTCCTGATCGACTTGGTGATGGCCTGGGAACTGAGGGCGAGCCCCGATCCTGAGACCTCTCCAGCACGACCCGGGCCTTATTGTGGTCCTACTACCGGTGGGTAAAGACACTGTACCTAAGGCCCCATAGCACTCTCCTGCCGGGCCTCAGTGTGCCACAGACGCCGCGCTGCAGAGTAGGAGCAGGGTCAAACTCTGCGGCTCCCGTGGGGGCCACTGCACACCTCTGGACAAGACTGGTGTGGCCAGTGCAGGCCCGGACCCCCTGGACGATTTCCCCATCATTTTGACCTGACGGCGGCACCGCTGGACACCGGGGCCGGCCCCTACAGGCCTTGCTGCAACTCTGCTTGACTCTGAAGGTGAGCTGGAGTCTACAGATGAACCTCTACTGAGTGATCTTCTTTGTACAGCCATCCAAGGCCTGATTGCAGTCCTGCAGCCGATATGGACTGCCATTCTGATTAGGATCTTATCCCTCTGCCCTTTCCGGGGTGGGCTGCAGGTGCCGTGCTACAGCGCGGGGGCAGGGGGCATGCCCTGTGACGCTTGTAGAAGACAAACAGGACCACCAGATACTGCTGGTGGGCCCCACACTGGCCCTAAACTCTTTGACTGGCCTCTGGATGATTATACCTCCATTTTGAATTGCTGGCAGCTCCTGGTCGGGGGAACCTTGGCGGTCATCTTAAGCTGGACTCGTCATCCCTGCAGAGCCTGACACCGGGCTATCATCCGTTGCTACAAGACCAAAAGGAGAGAAGCGGCCCTAGGGAGACATTGCCTACTTGCAATTGGCACCCTATGCTACCTGTTGACTGGACCTGTCTGGTATCCCGGGGCCTAATTGGTCTTGCTATATGAGCCTTTATCGACCTGTTGCCTGGAGGGGATGATACTGCAGCCTTGGGAGTTGTTAAGAAGAAGGACGCTGTGGTAGAAGTTAGGTTCTTTATTGTATAAACATATTCACAGGATGCCGTCTGCTGTCAACCTCAGAGCTGTGCTGCTGTGTCAACATTCCACAGCGAGCGCCGGCTGACAACAGGACTGTACCATGCATGGTCAGAAAGGGAGGGGGGAAAACAGGGGATAGGGAGAGTGCATTACAATTGTAAGATACAACACATCATCCTCCCTATGGAAACAGAAAACAGAACAGGGTTAGGCTGCAGGTGGGGTGACATACTCCTCCCCCGGGGTTAGCGAATGGAGCTGCACCTGCCAGTATCGTCTCTGGGGCAACCACGGGGGACCTGCACTGCCGTGGGGCTAACCTGCCAGACGCTATCTCATTAGGACGTGTTTGTGCCACTGGGGGGCATTCCTAGGTCTGTCACTCCTCCTGTCTAGTCTGGTATCTCCGCTGATGTCTCCACCCTCAGGCCTTGTCGTGTGTGAACTGGATTCCCCCCGCCCAGCCGGGACTATCCTGTCATGACTCCACAATCTACCATCCTCCATGACCACCGAGTTCCTGTTTAGTACTTTGATTGTTTTGGGGGCATAAAACTTGTCACCCCCTTTCCTCAATCTTTCTGGTTTCTTTACATAGACACTCTGTCCTTGCTGGAATCTTCTCTCCCTGACTCCCCACTTGTTATCATACCATTCTTTGTATTTACGCTGATTGGCTTCAATCCTCCTCTTGATCTCTTGGGGGTTTGCCTCCTCTGTTTGTTTTCTCCCCATCCAACTAGGTGTGAGTTTGGTGCCAGCTTTCCTCCCCCTCAGTAGCTCAAACGGCGTACAACCGGTGGTAGACTTTGGGGTGGTATGGTATGCCCACAACATGTCTCTAATGGCTTCCTCGAAGTTCTGTCCCGCTCGGTTGGCCAACTGTATGCACTCTTTCAACATTCGGTTTACTCTCTCCACCTTGCCATTAGCCTTGGGACAATACAGGGGTGTGCGGACATGAACTATGGAGCAATCCCTGAGAAACTCCTGCATTTCTTCTGAAATCAGCTGCACGCCATTGTCTGTCACCAGTGTCTCAGGCACTCCCTCTCTCGAGAACACCTCTTTCATGAACTCTATGATTGTTCTTGTGTTCACGTTGTGGACCGTCTTGCATGTTATCCAACTTGAGTAGTAGTCCACCATGACCAGTAAATACCAGTCTTGGGACCCTTTGCCATGTATAGGTCCGGCTATATCGAAGCCTAACTTGTTCCACGGGGCCTCGGGTACTTCTACTGGTGACAAGGGTGCCCTTCTCGTGATCTTGGCCTTGTCACTCAATCCACACGCGTAGCAATCGCGCACCTTATCTTCCATTTCGCTGTCCATCGTCGGAAACCAGTAGTCTGTACGAAGTCTAGCTTTGCTCAGACTTCGGCCCAAGTGTCCTTCGTGTGCTAGTTCCACTATTTGGCTTCTTAAAGTTTCTGGTGGGACTAGTTTCCCAGATTTCAGTATAAAGTCTCCTTCTACCGATAGATCCTCCCTCACATTCCAAAATGGTTGGATCTCTGTTTCCATGTCCTTGCATTTCTTTGGCCATCCCATGAGAATGTGTCTCTTCACTCTCTTCAGTGTTTCATCTTGATCCATCTGAGTTTTCCATGCATCCTTTTCCACCGCTGCTAACCGCAGCTCCAGAATTGAGTCTCCCCTCGACTCTTCTACCACCTCTCCCTCTGCCGGTGCTCTCGAGAGGAAATCCGCAACCCTATTTTGTTGTCCAGGAATGTAGGATACTTTGAAGTTGTAGTCTTGCAGACCCACAGCCCACTTGGCTATGCGAGGTGTCATGCTCTCCATGTCCTTCTTTGTAAATAGTGAGACTAGAGGTTTATGGTCGGTTTGTACCTCAAAAGGAACTCCCCAGATGAAAAACTTAAAGTGGCATATAGCCCAATAGACCGCTAGAGCCTCTTTCTCTATTGTTGAGTAATTTTTCTCTGATGACGTGAGGGTTCTTGATGCGAAAGCCACTATGTTGATTTTGTTTCCGTCTTTTTGCGCCAGTGTGGCCCCAATACCTCTGTTGCTGGCGTCCGTCGAGATGATGGTTGCCCCATTCGGGTCAAACTTCCCAATGAACGGGGCCTCAATGATGGCCTTCTTTATGTCCTTCATTGACAATTCTTGCTCTCTACCCCAATTGAAGACACTGTCTTTTTTAATCAAGTCTCTTAACGGCTGGGACACCATTGCAAAATCCTTTATGAACTTGGCCATGTATTCAGCAAGCCCTAGGAACGATAATATGTCCTCTTTGCTCTTCGGAGTGGGAGCGTCCCTCACAGCACTGATCAAATCGTGCTTTGGTTTGATGCCCTCTTCCGTCAAAGTGTGACCCAGGTAGTCCACTGAACTACACCTAGTTTGCATTTGGATGGTTTGGTGGTGAACCCCACCTCTTTCAATTTTTTCAATACCTCCTTTGCCATCTCGTGGTGTTCACTCTCACAACCTCCATAGATCAGTATGTCATCTTGGAAACAGATGGTGTTCTTGCAGTCCTTCAACACATGTTGCATTACCCTTTGGAAGGCCGCAGCCGCTGACGCTAATCCGAAAGGCATGCGTTGGAACTTAAAATTTCCGAATGGAGTAGTGAAAGCCGTAAGTATCTGCGAATCCGGGTGAAGTCTGATTTGGTAATAGGCGGAGGACAAGTCCAGCACGCTGAAATACCTTGCCCCCCTGATCGTGCTTAACATTTCCCCAATCCTGGGAAGCGGGAACCTGTCCACCAGGATGTTCGCATTGAGGTCCCTCAGGTCCACACAGAGTCTTATACTGTTCCCACCATCTTTCGCTGTGATCACAATCGGGGCCAACCAGGCAGAACTCTCAATCTCCTTGATGACCCCCTGACTGACTAATCTCTGGAGTTCCTGCTGGAGGGGCTCTCTCATGCGCAAGGGTATGGACCTGGTTTTGTGCACTTTAGGTTCTGCCCCCTCCTTTAGTATGATCTTGTGCATGTAATTTTTAAAAACTCCCAATTTGTCACTGAAAACCTCTTTAAACTCTTCCATGAGATTTCCCGCTATACCTACTGGGTCAATTAGTAGCACCTGTTCTTTGTTATTCGGGTCTAGTGTGATACCCAACTGCTTCTGATGTCTCCAGCCCAAAAGGGTCGAACCACTTGAGGATACATACACCTTTCCCACCGTGTGTCTATCCTTAAATGAGATTCTCATTGTCAGCATGCCTTCTAGGGGGATTTCTCCTTTGTTATACCCCTTGGGACTGATATCTGGTTGCATCAATTTAACAGGATGGTTGGCAAATTTCTCCTCAAAAACATTTTTATCTACCAGGGTATAAGGGGAGCATGAATCTGCGTACATACTGAACTTCACACCATCCAATAACACATCACACTTGGGATACATGTCCTCCTTATCTTCCTCCTCATCACCCACTTGAAAAATATATGATCTCTCACTTTCCTCCTCTTGTGAGGATTCTTCAATGACATGCACTGTTTTACCTGGAGATTTGCACACCTTAGAATAGTGTCCCCATCGGTTGCACTTCCTACACTGCACATTCCTAGCGGGGCATTTCCAGTTACTGGCCAAATGAGTGGGACTCCCACATTTAAAACACACCATAGGGCTAGTCTTACTGCGATTAATCTCTTTGCTCTTGTCCCCTACTTTACAGACTGTATCTCCCTCTGTGCTAGTCTTGTTCTCTTTGTTAGTCCCCTCCTGTGATTTCATTTCTCTGATACACCTTGCAGTGTGTTCTAGGCCCTTAGCTATGTTTATGGCTTCCTCTAAGTTGGGATTCTTGGTGAGTAATTCCTCTTGAGTCTTGGTGTCATTGGTGCACCTCACCAATTGGTCTCTAATCAAGGAGTCTGTGAGTTGTCCAAATTCGCATGTGGCTGACAAACCTCTCAAAGCTGCTATGTAATTGCTCACTTTCTCCTCCCTCTTCTGCGCCCTCTTATAAAACTTATGTCTCTCCATTACCACATTTATTTTTTCCTTGAAGTGTGACCCTAATTCCCTCACTGTGCTTTCATAGACATTGATACCTTCCTTCACCTCTTCTTGATCATCCTCCACCAACCTCCCTGTAATGTCTTCATAGACCTTTCTCCCCTGTGTGCCTAAATTGTGGAGTAGTATATGCTGTTTTCGTACATTGGTGTAATTACTACCTCCTATGGCTATCAAATATGATTTGAAAATGCCTTCCCACCTCCTCCAGGGAATCTCTGGTTCTCCTAAATCATTAAGAAAAGGTGGGGGCTGACTCATACCAGCACCTGCCATTGCCATACAGTTACTTTACTTTCCAGGTTACTCTTTCCTCTTCCCTAGAAGAGGGACGTACATAAATTGCAGGTAAGTTTTCTTTGCACAGTTGCCTCAGTTTTTTAAACGATCAATAAACCCCCAGCCACCAGGTAATATATGTCTATCTTTCGAACGTAGTCAGGAGAACTAAAGGCTCTGCAAGTCCCCTTTCTACTTCCCTGGGTCGAGGTCTCTGATCCAATCAAGCCGTTGGCCTCCTCCCACTGGCGGAACCTTCCTGTGAGGAGACTTCCCTTCACACGATTATTTCCAGTCAGAGAAATACCGCCTGAAAGACTGAGATGGAGGATCAGGCTGCACTTTGTGCTTCTAAACACTGTTCCAGTTTCGAAACGAACCAACACCCCGTCAAAGAAACTTCTTTTCTCCCATTTGAAGACCTGACGGTAAGCACGCTACTTCGCGCCAAAGTTCACTCTGCTCGCAGCTTCTCGCCTCAATCACACGCACTTCAAACACCGTGTTCCTTTGAATGTTCGGTGCGCTGCGCGATGTGCTCGATCCGTGCCCCACTCCGGAATACTGGTCACCAGTCACGACTATTTTTCCCTCGATATCGCGCTCCTCACAGCTGTGCCCCCTTAGCCTGGCCAGATCACAATCGGGACAGTGAGCGCGCTGATGGCTAGGAAAGCAGCTTTACTCTTTAGTCACTGCCAAGCGAACAATTGGGGGACATGGTGCCCGACCTGACACCCGAAAACCACTCCAACCCCTATCACTGTCTTCCCTTGTGCCCCGAGCTCGGCCACAAGCGCTAGGTAGATGCACGCCGGTAGTTGCTCAACTCTTACTTGAGTTCTTTCATCATTTCCTCGTGATCAATTGACAGCTTTCACACGTTGTTTCTGCTCGAGTACTTCACTGCTTCCGTACTTTTCATTTATCCTCGCGTTGACCAGCAAATAATTCTCACCAGGGAGGCGACATCCACTGCCCCTGGCACAGTCTCCTTTCCCTCGTCGCCTAGAATTGTTAAGAAGAAGGACGCTGTGGTAGAAGTTAGGTTCTTTATTGTATAAACATATACACAGGATGCCGTCTGCTGTCAACCTCAGAGCCGCGCTGCTGTGTCAACATTCCACAGCGAGCGCCGGCTGACAACAGGACTGTACCATGCATGGTCAGAAAGGGAGGGGGGAAAACGGGGGATAGGGAGAGTGCATTACAATTGTAAGATACAACAGGAGTCCTACCCCCAAAGATTTGACTGAGCCTCTCTGACAATCTGGGACCCTTCTAAGAGAGAGGCTCCCTCCTGCGGCTTACGAATTGCGGAACCCCCACTGCTAAATGATCGAAGGACATTCTCTTGAGGCACCCATCCACTGTTTTGGTACACGCCTTGGTGGGGTGACGGAGCATGGATCCTGACCATTTTGTCCTCTGCACTTCACGAGTTCTCCGAACTGCTCCAACCTCTCCTCAGCCGCTGGGCCCTCTAGTCCAAGCACCCCGCAGAACGCCACTCCGCTCACCATGACATGAGGCAGATCAGCAAAAGATACGTCCAGCAGCCAAAGAAAAGACAGCCCAGTCACTTCGATGTGGCAGAAGTCAGCAGCTGCCAATATGGACCCCTCTAGAGCCCCTTCAGGGGCCAGCTCTGTTGAAGCTCCTCCAGCGCCCATCACACAGGCCTACATGCATACCTTTCTGCTAGAAATCCAATCTGAAATAGGCTCACTCAAGTCGGAGGTTAAGACATGCATTCACAAACTCAATCGAGAAGTCACTGGGATTGGAGGTAGTGTGGATGACCTGGAATGCACCGTTGATGCCCGCTCGGAGGAATAGGACTTGCTTTGGCACAGCATTACGGCCCTAGATGAACAGGAAATCGAATTGCAACTAAAGCAAGATGACTTGGAAAACAGGAGTTGTAGGAACAACATTCGAACCTCGGGCCTCCCACGGGGAGCGAAGGGCACAGACCCAATGATCTTATCATCCAGCACATCCACAACCTGAGAAGGGGCCCCTCACCTGGTTCCTTGACCTCTGGCTCTGTCTAAGGTAGGTCCGCACCTCACCTAAATCGAAGACGGCCAGCTGCATACACCCCCAGGGACTACTTGGCTACCCTCTCCGAAACACCACTGTGGCCTACTCGTGATAACTGCTGCTGCCGTCAGGGATTGGACCGGATCCCGCTGGAGCTCCCACTGGACTTTCAGCACTTCTCCTGGTGATGCAACCACCCTAACTTGCCACCCCTGGACCGCTAGGGCCCCTCCTGGGCTGTTCTCTACACCCGGCCACAGTCTGCAGCAGAACTGAGATCCTTTGAATCTCCATCTTTCCACACAACCCCTGTTAATTTAATCTGTTGGAGAGGTACTTCTCTTGAATGCCCCCCCCCTGCAGGTGCACTGACCATTCGAGGAGTTGAATGGAGTTGTTTGGGCTTGTTGGCCACATGTGTTCTTTTCTATCTTGCTTTTTCTCCCTCTTAGGTTGTTTAGAACACCGGGAAGTTGTGCCCTGCCATGCCCCTTCCTCTACCTAACCCCCTATGCCAATGCCACAGGTTGGCCAGCAAGAGTCTGCCTCTAGATACCCAACACTGGTGCCGCAATAACTGCTCTTCTTCCCTCCTAGGGGACGGGACCTGGCAATCCTTGATCCCAAGGGTTTCTGCGATGGGTTACATCTCCCTTCACGACATACGCTTTGCATGGTCATGCACTCTGAAGGCACACACCTTTTCTTTCCCCCATAACGGCTAACCCACATATCAAACTCTTATCCCTTAACACACGAGGGATGAATGCTTTTAACAAACTGCGCCAGATATGGCACTGCCTCCTTAAGCAGGACCCCAACATTATTTATTGCAGGAAACCCACCTACTCCACCGGGATGCTTCCTGCATATCCCACCCAAAATATCTTCTTAGCTACAAGGCACACGCCAAGACTAAAACTGCTGGAGTTGCTATCTTATGCAAGGTCTCCGTTTGCTCAAAGACTAAAAGTGTGTGAGATGACAATGATGTTGCCTAAAACTCACCCCGTACAACTGGGGCCCTACCTCTTGCCCTCCTCAATATTTACTTCCCTAACCAAGCCCAAGATGCATACCTTAGAACCACCCTGTGGGAACACGTGCCACAGCTCAGTGGGGACATGGTGTTGGGGACCGACTTTAATCTTGTGTGGGACCCTGAACAATATTGCAGTGCTGCTTTCTACCATCCTCAAATAGGACCGTACAGACTTGGGACTGGTGGGTGGCTGGATAACCTGTCACTCCAGGGTCAGCAATTACTCCTTTTAATTCTATGTCCACTCCTCGTACTCTTGCATCGATTAGCTTTTCCCTACCCCCACATTACTACTGAGAGTAGACTTTGCTTGCCTCACAGACATCCCCATCTCCGACCATGCCCACCTAGAAATTATTCAAACCGAGCTCTACCGCACCTGTATGCTCACGCTGGCGACTTCCACTTCATTTCCTTACGGATCCTGTTGCTCCTATCCAAAAAGAAATAGTTTTTTTTTTTTTTTTTTTTTTTTAAACCTTTATTTGGAGACAAGCAAGGACAAAGGAAGTGCATACACAATACATACAGTCACATATGGCAATTACAATGGTACGTCAGACTCGAAAAATGAGATAGAAGCAAGTACAGGGTAGTATATCTGTCAATACATATAGCCACATCGAAATGTACAATGCATATAAGAAAGAAATGATCCAGCATGCACAGACAAGCTAATAAGACAATACAGTATGGACACACTCTATTAGCGCATAGAAAATAAAACAAAGGAGACTCAGATAGAAGGGCCAAGAAAAACAACCTGACAGGGGTATGATCTCAATGTCTAACCATCCAATTGTCATAAGAGGGACCGCAGCCCCCGAAAGCTCGCAGTAAGAGGAAGCAGCCCAGACTCTCCCCCGATACTTGAGGATCAGCAGGCGTAAAATGAAATCCCAGCCCACCATGCTGCCGTCAACCAACCCCTACACGGTCCCCATGTTCAGAATCAGAATCCTGCACAGCTCTAGTTAGGAGGTACACCTGGAGCGGACTCCAAAAGTCCTTCGGTCTGCATCTGACAGGCATCAATTCAGAGTAGATATTATATTGGTCCTGACAGTATATGAGGTCAGTCAACCAATCCTGGAAGCGCGGTACCCTGCCACGACCCCAGCAACAAGCAACCCTACGCTTAGCCAGCAGCAGGGCCACGTCAACAAATCTACGGTGAGAGGCAGGCACGTCCTTAGAATAGCCCAGCAACATCACCAAGGGGTCAAATGTCACCCCATCCTCCGCCATAATCTGCAGGGCTTCATGGACCTGAGTCCAATATTCCAGCACCCCCGCACAACTCCAAGCCAAGTGCAGAAAGTCAGCGCCTTCTGCACGACACCTAGCGCATCTGTCATCCTCCGCTAAATGAAACCGAAGTTTCCTCGCCGGGGTGTAATAGTACCTCTGAACAAATTTGTAGTGGATAATTTTAAGGCGACAACTGGAGGAAACATTGGCCGTGAGTCCACAGCAGTACTTCCATTGCTCGTCGGTAATAGGGGCTCCCAACTCAGCAACCCACTGCTCGCGCACCCGATTGGCCGGGACCGAACGCTGTCTGCGAATAGCACCGTATAATTTCGACACCAGGTGTCGCCCATCTGAAACCAACAGCACGTGGAGGGGGAGGGTAACCCCCGGCTCCGAAGGGAAATCTGGTAACAAAGCACGCATGCCCTGCCGCAAGCGGGCAAAGTAGAACAGCTCCAAAGGGGAGCAGGCAGCTACTCCGAAGAAATGAGCCTGCGTACGGAAGGCACCTTCATGAAACAAGTCACCCCACGTGAGGATACCGAGCCGCCTACACATTCGTTGAAACCCCGTTTCCAGCAACAGAGACAAATCAGGATGATAGGACAGAGGCAGGGCCGGCGAATAAAGAAAGGAGACGCCCAGCAATTGAGCCACCCGTTTCCAAGCATCCACCGTGCACGTCACCGTCGTGCGAGGCGTTTCCACATCTGACACCTTGCCCAATACCATCCCCTCCAGTGGGAGTGGGTGGGCAACCCAATGTTCAGCAGCAATTTGGGGCATAAACGGCGTGGGGCGCATCCAGTGATAAGCGTAATGCGTCTGAGCACTAAGATAATAAAGCTCAAAGTCAGGGACGTCGAATCCGCCATCAGAATAGGGTAATGTAAGGGTAGCCCAAGCCACCCGCGGCTGCTTGCCCCCCCAGAACAATCGTATGAGCTCAGATCGAAGTCTGCGAAAAAAATAAGCACCAGGATGGTACGGAAGGTTTTGAAAGAGGTACAGAAAGCGGGGCAAAACTACCATCTTGATAAGTGACGCCCTACCGGCCATGGAGAGAGGCAAGGACATCCATCTAGTGACATCATCTGCAAGTTTAGTAATAGCCACACCATAATTAAGCCGAACCGTTTCTTCTCTATCCAATGACACGACAATGCCGAGATACCGCAGCTCCGAATCACACCATTCCAGAGGGTAATCAAAGGGAAACCTAGCCACAGCAGCAGTGAGGGGGAAAAGTTGAGACTTCCGCCAGTTGATATGGACACCGGAGACACCCCCAAAAGCGACCAACTCTCGTAAGAGCGAATAAGGTTGTTCTCAGGGTCTTTAACATAAAGTGTAACATCGTCAGCGTATAAAGAAATACCGACCTGCCGCTGAAGACAATTAAAGGCGCTCTGCTGGTGAAGCTGACGAATCCTGCAGGCCAGCGGCTCAATGGCAATGGCAAACAAGAGGGGCGAGAGGGGGCATCCCTGTCGGGTCCCCCTTGTGAGAGGGAATGAGGGGGACAGCACCCCATTCACCACCACCCTCGCCATCGGATCAGTATATAAGAGCTTAACCCATGAGATGAAGATCCGGGGGAAGCCCATCCGACAAAGAACATCAATAAGATAGCCCCACTCAACGGAGTCAAACGCCTTAGTGGCATCAAGAAAGATGGCGGCAACCGGGATATCAGGAGCAATGGTCGACACAAGCGAAAACAAGGTGCGAAGATTGTGGGAGGTAGCACGGCCAGGCAAAAACCCCGACTGATCAGGTAGTACAATAACGGGCATGAGCTCGGCAAGTCTCACTGCCAAGACTTTCGCGAGAATTTTGACATCGCAGTTGAGCAATGAGAGGGGCCTATAGGAGCGAACATCCAACGGATCCTTCCCCGGCTTGAGCAGCGACGTAATGGCGACCTCCCGCATGGAGCACGGCAGACGCCCCTCCTCCAGGGACTCCTCAAAAACCTCGCGGAGAACAGGGGCCATGGTGTCCACGTAACACTTATAAAATTCAGCAGGAAGGCCATCCAGACCGGCGGCCTTCCCATTATTCAGAGACATGATGGCATTCCTGACCTCCTTTTTTTTTTTAATTTTTTTATTTTTTTATTGAGATGGATCAGAAAATGAAAAACAGAAACAACTTTACATGATACAGATATCAGCTGGACCTACTGACATATCAAGATTTTAAACAGAAAAAAAAAAAAAAAAAAAAAAAAAAAGAAAGAAAAAAGATTAAAACAATATTCACAGAAATACGGGGTAATTCTTATGCAGCCATTTTACAAAGCACATAGCAGAAGCCTTAAACATATATTGCCAGCATTGCATAATCTTACATTAAAAATCATAATATGTAGTATAATGACACTCATCAATCATCTTATCTTCCTCCAGTTGCTTAGCGGAGCCCATAACTTTTTACCGAATTCTTTACTTTTCTTACCCTTAAATTTATATAAACATTCTTCAATATTATGGGTCCCTAGCAACCTTGTAAGCCACATCTGAAATGTGGGAGCGATCGGATCTTTCCATGCCGCCGCAATTAGAATTCTAAAAACAGCAACACAAAGAAAGATAAAGGCTTCGGCTTCCTGCGCAACCTTAAGATTTTCATCCCTGCCGATCAGAACAGATGTTGGGGATAAAGAAATTTGACACTCTAACAGCCCTGATAAAAACTTCTCCATTTCTTTCAAAACAGGGTTGAGATTTTGGCATGAGTAGAACATATGGGTTAGATCTGCAGGGCCTTGGTTACACCTTGGACAACTATCTGTATCCCTTTTACCCCATTGAAACAACTTAGCCGGGGTGTAGTAGAGATTGAAGATCATCTTATAGTGTTGTGCTTTCAAATTAGTCGCTCTTAATATTTTCTTATTTAATGCCAAAGCGTAATCCAAATCGATGTCGGGATCTCCTAATCTTACAGCCCAGGCATTTTCTACTTGTCCAATATCCTCTTCCAATCCCTGTAACAGATGATTGTACCCTATTTTAATCTTTTTGCCCCCACTCATTATGTAGTGCACCAATGGACTTGGCTCCTGAACAGACACCCTTGGTCTTAATGCCTTCACTGATTGTTCTATCTGTTTGTATAGCAGCCAGTGATTCGAGGGGATACCAAATTTCTGTTGTAAGGCCTCAAACCCCAGGAGGTCATCTTTCTCCATGACGTCCCCTAGGCGTCTAATGCCCAGCCTCTTCCAACAGGTACTATTCCTATTTTGTCCAAGATGCAAAAATGGACTTGCATTCCAAAGATCAATTGTGCCATTGATTTTAGGGATCTTGAGAAATTTCAGCACCGCCTTCCATGTCCCCCATGCAGATAGCAGCTCTTTGCTTTTACTCCTTTTAAAATGCAAGGCATTAATTTCACGTGTTAGCACCCCCCTGGCCTTTTGACCCATTACCAGCTCATAAATTGTGGGGATTCTATAGGTATCATGTAATGCTTCAGGGACATCATAATCCAATAGATGGTTCATACGTAATAATAAACAAACCCAATGGTATAACCGTAGGTTAGGAGCAGATAACCCACCTCCCTCTAGCGGTATAGAAAGTCGGGCTAAAGATCTTCTGACTTTGCCATATTGCCATAAAAATTGTGAGAACACTGCTTCCATCTTTTTCATCAAACCTTCCTCAATTAAAAGCGGTATGGCACGGAATAGATACAATAGCTTGGGAAACATTGACATTTTCAGCACATTGACCCTCCCAATCAATGACAAATGTAGTACATCAATCCTTCTTAATTCTTTATCAATTGTATCTAATAAAGGCCCATAATTTTCTTGATTGATTTTTCCTACGTTTGCATTTATTTTAATTCCTAAATAGACCGCGGAGTCCACATACCTTTGATCTCTTTTCTGAATATTAGTAGAACAGATTATTATAGTTTTTTCAGTATTAAGTTTGTACCCTGAACATTTCCCAAACTCCTGAGCCAAACTGCTTAGTTCCTGCATTGCCACTTGCGGGTTAGTAGTAACAATTGCCAAGTCATCCGCATAGGCCAATAGCTTAGTGATGTGACCATGAGATACAACCGGGGTTTTTTTTTCAGAGGCAAGAATCTTCCTAATAAGCGGGTCGATGTACAATGAGAATAGTATGGGTGAGCATGGATACCCCTGACGGGTGCCCCTTCTAATCACTACCTCATCTGATTGGAAACCCATTGTAGTTATTCTAGCAACTGGATCCCTGTACATTGCTTTAATGGCTTTCCTACACTTTTCACCAAAGCCTCTTCTAGCCAATACCTCCCACATATAATCCCAGACCACACGATCAAAAGCCTTCTCGGCATCTAAAAGTATCATAGCCATATCTCCACCCGTAACATTAACTGCATCAAATAATGAAATTGCCCTTGCTGTGTGTTCGGTGGTACCTCTCCCAGGGACAAACCCATGCTGCCATGGTGAAACAAGTTGAGTAATGATCCGTCCTAATCTGTTTGCCCAAACTTTAGAGTACAGTTTGGCATCAGTATTTATTAAAGATATCGGACGGTACGAACCTGGGTTCTCTTCTGGTTTGCCCTTTTTATGAAATATGACGATGTTGGTCTGTTTCCATGTGTCTGGGATAACGCCTGACCATATTATTCCATTAAAAAGATCCTCAAACAAAGGGAGGATTTCATCTTCCAGGGCCCTGTATACCTCTAATGGTAGACCGTCTGGTCCCGCCGCTTTACCCACTGCCAGTTCATTCAGAGCGGCTTTTATCTCCTCTGCGGTTATATCCGATTCTAGCCTAGCCCTATCGTCATCTTTCAAAATTGGGGTTGACGGAGACTGATCTTGGATATATGGTTCTACCCCTGGCTCTTGATCATAAAGTTTTTGATAAAAGTCTTGGAAGACATCCATTATAGATTTTGGATCCGTATATTCACTCCCATTGTATGTAATCTTTCTGATTCTATTACTATTTGATTCTTGCCTAATGCGAAGCGCTAAAGCTCTACCCGCTTGTTCTCCAGTCTCGTATCTCCTTACTCTCTGTGTTTGATATTCAGCTATCTCTTTCTGTGTAATTATTTTTAAGATTTCACCCTTAATCTGAGCCATATTATTAACCGTCTCTCCACTATCCTTACCAAGTGCTATTTCCTCAACATGACACCTCTCTATTTCGGCTAGATCTAAGATGAGTTTCTCTGTCTTGCTTTTATCCTCTTTTCTTAATTTAGCAGCATAACTGATCGTCTCCCCCCTTAATGCAGCTTTAAAGGATTCCCAAACTCCATTTCTGGAAGCGCTATATCTATTACAGTCAAAAAACTCTTTTGCCCAATTTTTAATATGCACTACGAACCTTTCATCATTTAATAGTTTCCTTTCAAAGGTCCAACTAGAAGTTTTCCTCTGTACCTTAGGGATTTTATACGTCAAAATTATAGGGTTATGGTCGGATATTATTCTTGGTAATTTAGCGATGTTAACCTTACCGATTTCCCCCGCAGAAACAAAAAAGTAATCTAGCTTAGAATATTTCTGTGCCGGATGGGAAAAATATGTATAGCCACGGTCACCAGGAACTTTTTCCCCCCATACCTCCACCAAACCATGAGACTGGATCAAAGCGTTTACAGCCCTATTGACTTTTCGTTTCCGACCTGTATAGTTACTCCCCAGTTGCCAGTCTGCGAAGATGTTCATATCGCCGCATACTATCATCGGGTTAGCCCAGTTCGCCAGCTCTTCCTCTAGCTTATTGAATACCGTTGGGTCATCCTCATTCGGGCCATATATTGTACAGAGCGTAAAGCCCATATTCATTTCAACTAATAACCATGGACCAGAGCCATCCGTTTTAATACGCTTCACCCCACACAGATTATTTTTAACCAAAATGGCCACCCCTCTAATCATTGATGATTGCGATGAGCACCCAACGAAAGTATACCCATATATCTCCAACAGCTTTCTTTTATTCCAGGGAATGTGAGTTTCTTGGATGCATACTATATCTATGTTATTAGATCTTACCAAATAACTCAATCTCTGCCGTTTCCTCCAATCATTTAGCCCCCCTGCATTGATAGTACAAATCCTAATGTCTGACATTGATACAATATTTACAATTCCTAAATTGACATTTCACCCCGTGTCTGATATCCATCATAAAACATATCCTTTCCATCTCATGCTTTTTCAAAATTTTCTTCCCTTCCCCCTCCCCCCCACCCCTCCCTCCCTCTGCACTCTCACCCTCCCCTTCCCCAGCTCCAACCTGGAGCTAGACTTCAGCCCCCCTTTCCCAGAGGCGCTCAGACTGATGGTCTGTGCACGTGATGGTTTACAGCTCAGATCGAGGAGGAAAATTAATTACATTTTTTTTTTTTTTTTTCCTGTTCCTAGATTTTACTCACACTTATTTTTTTTTTTTTTACATTTTGACCCCTACCTTGTAGATTTCACTTCAAACACCAAATGCCTTAATAACCAGTGACCACTAACAAAAACTGGCAAATGTATGGAACCAGAGTTTTAAGCATATTTTTCGGCCATTTAACCATTTTGACCCATTGCAGTGTTCCTATACTACTTATGACATGAGAAATTCCTTTGCTTTGATCTCAGAAGAAAAATAAAATGTTTTTCCATCTTTAATTATTTTCAACTGAGCGGGGTTTATCAGATACGCCTGCATCCCCCTGTCCTGAAACGGTTTGATCATCTGCCGCAGTCTCCACCGTCTCTCAACCGTAATATGACAGAAGTCAGGGCGGACAAAGAATGTGTAACCGTCGACTGCTTTTTGTTTATCCGGTCTTGCCCGCTCAGATATTGCTTGCCTCAAATTGAAATTACCTAAAAAGATTAGGATCGCTCTAGGTTTGTCATTTTGTTTCGCGTTTTTATGAATGTTAGCAGGGGTAAGATGAGCTCTCTGAACCTCCCTATCGAAATCCCAGTCTTTTAGATCCAAAAAAGCATGTTCAAAAAGTTTTACGACAAATGCTTTTATATCTGACCCTTCAGACCCTTCAGGGATTCCCAGAATACGTAGGTTGTTTTGTCGCGATCTGTTTTCCAACGACTCAAGCTTCCATTGCATATCAGTTAGTTGCTTTGCATGGGTGTCGACTTTATCAGAAGCGGCAGCTGAATCAGCTTCGGTAGAGACAATTCGGTCTTCTAAGTTGGTTACCCGTTCTCCCAGGTTCACACAGGCCTTTGTCAGTTTCCTTACTGCCCCTTGTATTTTTCTGACTGCTGCCTGAGACTTGCGGCTCTCCTGTCTTGCTTCCTCTCGATGGGCTAGAATCTCCTGATGTATAACCTCCAGAAGGGACATTTGAGCAGATTCCCCACCTAACCCATCAGTGGCCGTATTAGCCAGCGGTTGCTCCTTCTTCTGGCTATACTTTCTTGATCTCAGTAGAGTTTTTACCGCTGTATTTGGAGGGCTACCTTCCTCTTGTTCCAAATCACTGCCAGAGTCTAATTCACTACCTTCTTGTTCCAGACTATCATCTTCGTCATCTGACCATTCTCCGCCCTCTGACACCGAGAAGAAAGCTTCACTCTGGACTTCTTTTTTACCTCCATGACACCCCTCAGTATCCTCCTCCAGGGTCTCTTCTGGAACTTGGGGCATTACTGAAACATTATCCAGACAATCGTTTCCAGGAGTCTCCCCCTGCTGCTCTTCCCCCTCTATAGTTCCAGCTATGTTAGCTGTGTTATGTTGTTCAGACAAACCCCCTTCTATATCTCTAGGGGACCCTATATCAAGCCTTTGTACAATCTGAGTCTGGGTCTGGGTCTGGGTCTGGGTCTGGGTCTGCGTTGAATCGCCCTTTACATCCTTGGAGTCTTTATTTTTAATCACTCTCTGAAATATATCAGAAATTGGGGTTGTACCCTGAGAATCTGAGTTTGGTTTACATGCCCCTTGCTGTAAAATTGTTTTTTTTATAGAGGGGGATCCTTGTTTCTTCTTTTTATTGCCCTCAGGGTCTGTTAATAATTCTGCTGCTTCAGCTGCAGCCTTCCTCCTGGCTGCCGCTTTGGCGCTGGCGCTCGTTTTTGGGGCCATAATCTCCCTCCTCCTTTCTTTCAGCCCAAACTGCTCCTTACCGCCAGAGATACTATTAATAGTATCTTCCTCCGCTCCCAAGCCCAGCGGATCCTCCAGGGTGAATCGCTGCACCTCCACTTCCCTTTGAGCCGGGCTCGCCTGACAGCGCACTTGCGTATCGGCTCCACGGACCTTCCTGCACTGCTGCCGGCTCCGTCTGAGCCAGCTGCTCCACACCGCCCGTCTGCTGAAGGCGGATACCACGAACTCGACTGCTTCCACCTCAGTATCCGTCAGCAGACCCGCTACTGCCCTGCCTCTCAGTCTCCGCGTTACCAGCAGAGCATCTAGCAGAAGCCGCTTCAGCGGCTGACAGCCGATCAATTTCATGCAGGTCAGTTTCATGCAGTGTTTCTTCCTTCGGTTTCAGCGTTCGTTTCAGCCTTAGCTCGCTTCTTTCCCTCGGCGCTCTCGATGGGTCAAATTCTCATACTCTCGTATTTACATCAGTTTTCACTCGGTAACAGGTTTTCATGTCTTTTTACCGATCGGTAAAATGCTCGCGGGGACTATTAGCTGTTCATGGCGCACCTCCTCGATCGAGCTGCTTCGACTGTCTACACAGCCGCCATCTTGCCCCCCTCCTGCATTCCTGACCTCCTCCACCTCTAGGGGCCTACCTAAGAATGCTCGATGATCATCCGATAACCAACAGAGTGCCAGCTCATCAAGAAATCCGCCATACCGTGTCTCACCAGTCTGCTGTGTCGTGTAAAGGTGTGCGTAATGGTCAATAAAAGTACGCTGAATCTCCGCAGTGTCCCGACAGCGAGTGCCATCCGGCGACACCAATTCCAACACGTCCGTCCCATGCCTTGGATGTCTAGTAAGGGCAGCGAGGACCTTACCGGGCCGCTCCCCCTCACAGTATCGCCTCGCCGTCCAGTACTTTCCCCTATGTTTAGCCTCTCTAGCCGCCTCCTCTTCATACTCGGAGAGTTTAGTACGGAACTGGGCCAGAAGATCGGGATCAGAGTCAACCTGCATCCTGCGTTCTAAGTCTCGCAAGTAAGCTTCCAGGCCCTCGAGGGTCCGAACAATCAGTTTAAGCATTCCACAACTTTTAGAAATAGTGACTCCCCGGATCGTAACCTTGAACGCCTCCCATATAACCTCAACGCTGTCAACAGAGCCCTTGTTTCTAGGGAAGAACGCCTCTACCTCCTCGCCAAGCTCCTCCTTGAACACCGGGTCAAGCAAAGCAGTCGGAAAAAGGCGCCAAGGCGGGCGCGGCCTATGCAGCCCAGGGACGGATAGAGCAACCCTCACCGGACAGTGATCAGAATACGTACGAGCCAGATGTGTAGCCTCCCGCAGGCCAGCTACCAACCCTCTAGAGAGAAACACATAGTCCAGTCTCGCCCATGAACGAGCATGTGTAGTGTAATGAGTACCCTCCTTAGTGGCAGGGTGGGTGTACCTCCAGCTGTCGATCAACCCAGCCTCCTCCACAATCCCACGCAATACGTCTCTAGCTTGCACATTATACTGAGGACTCCCTTCCGATCTATCCGACTGGGCATGAAATGCAAAATTGAAATCCCCCCCCCCCCACACAATGTAAGTGGCATCCACAGCAAGAACATGACCCCACAATGTAACGAAAAAGGTTGGCGTATCGACATTAGGAGCATAGCAATTAACAAACAGTACAGTGTTCTGCCCAAGCCGCCCCCACAGTAGCACATAGCGCCCCTCAGGGTCCCCCATAGATCCCAGTTCTTGAAATGCGAGCGATCTTTTAACAAGGATGACAACCCCGCGAGCATAGGAAGAATAGGAAGCAAACATCCTGGCCGCAGCCCACCTCCCACCAAAGCTGGGGGAAGGAGCGGGACGCAGATGCGTCTCCTGGAGGAGGGCAACATGAATAGCATGCCTGTCCAAATACTGGATCACACTACGACATTTCCTGGCATCATTAAGTCCCCGTACATTCCAGGACAAAATCGATATCTGATCTATAACAGCAGTCGACATTAGCCAGTTTCCGGGCCCCGCAGGACCCAATAAGCAAATACGGAACATCCAACTCCCAGTAACAGCCAGCGACAGGACCACACCCTAGGGAGCAGTCGTCCCCCCGCATACACTCCACACACATCCCAGCCATCTCCAAACCAAGCAACCAGAACCACAACAACCCCCCCCAGCTGACCCATCCATGCAACAAGCACTCAGAACACACTACGCACAGCACGCAGCCAATCCAGCTCATACGGCCCACACCTCGCACACGCGTTCCTCGTGCAAAGCGCTCTCCGCCACGCGGCTGCCAAAGATGGCGGCCGTTCCAACCGGGCCCATGGCGGACGGGGGCAAGGGCCCCAGGATCAATTCCGCCGAGAAGATAAATGGACCAGCCGAGGCAGCGGGCACGGAGCTGCGCCTGTGCACACAGACAATAGCAACAATCCATACACTGACCCATGAGGCCTGGGCAAGCAAATGTGGTCAGCTTCATCCCCACCCCTCCCACCCACCTGATGACACCCCAACTATCAGGCCATGCGCACCCCCACCCCCCCGTTCCCCAACACACATCCAGTCAACCAACAAAGGACTAGAATCCAAACCAAAGGTACAAGTGGGGCACACCCTCCGGGGAACCTTCTAGAGGTGCACGATACCACTCCCTCACACCACGCCAGTGTCCGAGCCAACGAGTATCAAACGGCCCCAGGCGCAGCGCGGGGGGGGTGGGTGCCCAGAGCGCGACACCAGATAGCACCATCCTGCGGTTCCCCACCGACCCCAAGAAACAATACGTACACTCTCACCCCAGGCAAGACATGACCCCCACACCAACAAAAGTAAAAGCGGATAGCAGTTAGGCCCCCAATGCGGACAAGGAAGTCAGTAGAAGTCAGTGTAAAAGGCAAACGACCAGAATGTTCCAACACCAGAAAAAGAGAAACAAAGACCAAAGTCACCACAATCAGGCGACCTCCTCCTCAGCCGCCGAATGTTCATCCTCAGGGTCTCGATCGCCTCTCCGATCTGCAGCCGCTCGTTCGCGCTGGAGGCGCTTTGCAAAATCCTCAGCATGCTGCGGGTTGGTGAAAAAATGTTGCTTAGCCTGGTGCGTCACTCTAAGTTTGGCAGGGTAAAGCAAAGCGTAGTCTACTTGTAGATCCCGAAGTTTCTTTTTCACCCCCAGGAACTTACGACGCTGATCCTGCACCATCGGCGTGAAGTCGGGGTACATGGTGAAAGACACCCGATCGAAGGAGAGGGCCCGATTAGTGCGGGCAGCCTGGAGGGCAGCGTCCCGGTCACGATAGTTTAAAAGGCGCGCGATGATGGGGCGCGGTGCGGCCCCAGAGGCCGGCCGAGGTCCCAGTGACCAATGCGCTCTCTCAACGATGAACTGGGATGAGAATGCTTCCGCCCCAATGGCGCCCACCAGTAGTCTCTCCACATAAGTTTCCATTTTGCCCACATTTGTGGACTCCGGCACACCTACAATGCGAACGTTGTTGCGCCTACTCCTCGCCTCCAACTCCTCATTCTTAGCGGCAATTACACGCAAGATATTGTCCATTCTCGCCAGTTGGGTGGTATGGGCGGCTGCCGTGTCGTCGTGGTCCGAAATGCGCTGTTCCGCCGTTGTCAGGCGCTCCTCATGCACGTCCAGCTTCTGGACGACCGCATCCATGCGCGACGATATCTTGTCCACCTTGTCCACTATCGTGGCAAACCCCTGCCTCATCTCCTGCATCATCTGGGTAAAGTCCGGTGGTGGTGGCTGCGGCACACTATCAGCGACAGGCGGGGTGGGAGACCGCGAAGTCCCAGCATCCTGGAGCAACCGCGTTCCCCTCCTAGCTCCTCCAGAGTCAAAGGACAACTTGGATTGTTTAGTGTCCGGCTTCCCCATAATGGTGTGCTAGTAGTGCAGCGGGGGACCAGAGCAAATAGGAGTTAGGATGTAGGCCGGACAAAGGGCACGGACACAAACCGAACCGTGGGGGCACGAGCAGGCCAGCGCGCCCCGCCACTCCCAACGACGAAAAAATGGCCGTCTCCGCTTCCAGAACCAAAGGGGCGATCCCCCAGACGACCAGAAGGAGATCCGCTATGTCTCCGTGAGCAATGGTATCTGGGCAGGCAGATGTAGGAGCCAAGAAATCAGTCCAATGGCAAAGAAGAATCAAACAGCCTGCCCGGCCAGCAAGCGGGCCCGGTGGAGAGGGGCAGAGCAGGGCCTACACCCCACGTGCAGAGCCACGGGCTGGCATGAATGATGACGCCGGGCCAAGGGACACCAGGCCTCCAGAGCGCAAGTCGGGGAAACTTGGAATCCTCGTAACTTCGGCCAGCAACCTCCGAATGGCCCAGGAGTTGGACCGTGGGTGGTCAGTCGATATCCCAGCAGATCTATAGGGTCAGATCAGGGCGCATCAATGGTAATCAGGATCCCTAGGCGGATAATAGCTCCGGGCCGCAGGAGCCTCACGACAGTGCGGCCATTCTGCAGTGCGCCCTCTAGCGCCCCCTCCCAAAAAGAAATAGTTGCGTATTTTAAAACAAACCGCCTCCCCAAGATCTCGGGTCATACCCTGTGGGATAGCTTCAGGGCCTAAATACGGGGGACCCTATCCTCTATTGCCATTGCTCGTGTACGGGAACCCAATTAGTTAAATCTGGTCTCTGCAGCCATCAAAGTCATGGAGCGCCTTGACCACTCCGCTCCATCTAGATGCACCAAAGGCAACTAGCCACACTCAGGCGTCAATTGCAAGTGCTCTGGACAATTAAGGCAGAGTTATTGTTGCTGGCCCTGAAGCATAAGTACTATAAGAAGGGTGGCAAGGTGGGTTCTCTCTTGTCCCCAGACTCGGCCAACAAACTGCACGAGCACACATCTCTAAAATTAGGTTGGGAGACGGAACATGGGCTATTAAGGAGACTGCAAAACAACAGGCATTGCATAGCTTCTACCAGGCTCTCTATGCAGGGAAGAGCATAGATAAGTACCCTAACGACTGCACGTGGGAACCCCTGTACCCTCTACATTCTGAGCTCCTGGATGCTCCTATCACCTTGGCAGTACTCCAGGGAGATCTTACCGATCTCCCTGTGGGCAAAACTCCCGGCCAGGATGGCCTCTCGGTGTCGTTTTACTGCAGGTTCTTGGCTCTTTTCAACACCTTCAAGGCAGACAAGGGCCTAACACCCACAGGGGCGGGGGCGGAGATTGTATTCATACCCATACCTGGTAAGGACCCTACTTTGTGTGCATCTTACCGACCTTTCTCTTTTCTAGACACGGACTCCAACATCCACACCAAGATCCTTGCCAATCTACTGGAGCCCTATCTAACTGGCCTCATTGACCAGGTGCCGTTTATCCGGCAGCGACATGGAGCGGATAATATCTGCCGCCTTGCACCCTTTGTAGAAAAAGCCCATGGGTACACCATCTCTGCTTGCCTTCTCTCACTAGATGTGGGGCAGTTTTTTAAATTTTTTTTTTGCAGATTTATATAGCGTGAATTTGACCCGAAGGTATTGGAGCGCTTTACATGAGCACCAGTTACGTTACACAAGGACACATTAATTATTTTTTTTTGGTCGGCACGAGGAGATTAAGTTATTTACCCAGAATCACAGGACGTGGAGCCGACCCCGAGGCTCGAACCTTGGTTTCCCAGCTCCATAGCTCTTTTCTAGACACGGACTCCAACATCCACACCAAGATCCTTGCCAATCTACTGGAGCCCTATCTAACTGGCCTCATTGACCAGGTGCCGTTTATCCGGCAGCGACATGGAGCGGATAATATCTGCCGCCTTGCACCCTTTGTAGAAAAAGCCCATGGGTACACCATCTCTGCTTGCCTTCTCTCACTAGATGTGGGGCAGTTTTTTAAATTTTTTTTTTGCAGATTTATATAGCGTGAATTTGACCCGAAGGTATTGGAGCGCTTTACATGAGCACCAGTTACGTTACACAAGGACACATTAATTATTTTTTTTTGGTCGGCACGAGGAGATTAAGTTATTTACCCAGAATCACAGGACGTGGAGCCGACCCCGAGGCTCGAACCTTGGTTTCCCAGCTCCATAGTCGGCAGTCTAGCCGCATCCTCTCCCCAAGGACTTGAGATTTCTGCAGGCAACCCTTGTTAAGACAGGACTGGGCCCTAGCCTGATCTCCAAAATCATGGTGGCTAATACTGTGCCCACTGCCACTATCCCTGTCAATGGACACTCCTCGCAACGAATCCACCTGGCAAGGGGCACTAGACAGGGCTGCTCGTTAACGCCTTTACTCTTCACACTGGCAGTAGAATCCCTCTGTTTTGTATTCCCCAGGCAAGGTGCATCACTTTCCTCTCCTTTGATGGGCACAAGCATAAGGTAGCCCTTTTTACAGCTGACCTCTTGCTGACCCTCACTTGCCCGACTCTTCCCTCCCTGCTCTTGTTTTGTACTAACTGCCTTTGAAGAAATCTCTGGCTTCAAAATCAATATGGCTAAACCACTGGCCCTCAACCTGACGATACCTAAAGTCTCCCTGACGTAATGCCCCCACTCCTTTCCAATGGGCTCCAAAATCCATAAAATAATTAGGACTGAACCTAACTCCTAACCTAGCCTCATGTACGTGTGCCAACTTGCCAGAATATGGGTGCACGGTTCTAGAAGACCTTCGCTGATGGAAACCGCTACTGGTCTGCTGGCTGGTCCGACACAGTCAAAATGTCCATCTTGCTCAAAATCCTCTACCTGTTGTAGATGTTCCCCACCCCTATCACCTAATGTTAGACTTGGCATCCTTGGTGTGGCTTTTCCCAGACGTTTTGCATCTACTGCCTGTATTGTTGATGCTGTTCTGAATTTCGTTTTTGCTGGCTTAGATGCTTTGGGCAATTTGCCACTGCTGATTAGTGTCAAAGTGCAAGTGCTCCCTGTGTAAATTGTTATCATGCAGCTGCTTGGTTATCCATTATTGACATATTGGATTTACTGATAAGCCTTTTGTAAAGTGCACTGAGTGTGTCCAGTGCCTGTAAATCAAATGCTACTAGAGGGTCTGCAGCACTGATTGTGCCACCCACACAAGTAGCCTTCCAAATGTAATTCAGACCTGCCGCTGCAGTGTCTGCATGCACAGTATCCAACTGCCATGACAACCTGGCAAGTGCACCAACTTGCCAGGCCCTAACCCTCCCTTCCCTTACATGTAAGGCACCCCTATGGCAGGCCCAAAGTACCCCCATGGGCAGGGTGCAGTGTATGTCAAAGGTTGGACATGTACAGGTATGTGTGACATATCCTGTTAGTGGAATACTGTGTACTTCATTTTTCACTATTGAAAGGCTATCTGTTCCATAGTCTAACATGGGAGTTAATTTGTAAAATTGTACAAGTATAACTTTCCACTGGGACGAGATAGAGAAACTGAGTTTGGGCGCTCTGAACTCAGAATTTAATAACACATCTTTTTAGGGAGATGGTTTTTAAATTGTGTGATGGAAAATGCCTCCTTTAGACAGCAGGCATTTTATTATTTAACCATTCTGTGTGCCTCTGCAGTGTGTGTATTGACTGTCTGGTTTTGGAGTGACGGGGGCTGGCGATATGTCTTCACTGTAGACAGTCACTGAGGGGTTGAGGTGGGTGACTCAGAGCTAAGCTGAACAGAACTTGGCTGTATTTAGATAGGTGCGAGGAGTTTTACTTATACCTGAATAGGCAATGTCTCCTATACACAATTCTGTCTCCACCTCTTGTAGTGATGCTGCACCAGAGGACAGAAATGGTTTGGACTGGGCGCAAAGCCCCTTGCCACAAGGAGAACAAAGACAAAATGGGGTATAAGTAGTGGACCTTAAACCCCAGAGAATTAGATCACTTCTGGAATCAAGAGGAACTTTTTGCCAAGGAGAAGAGCTGGAGAGTCGTGAGGAGTAGTACTGCCCCTTTGCTGGGTTGGCCTGCAGTTGCTGTTTCTGCCAAGGAAGAGGACAAAGACTGGAACTTTGCTGTGAACCTGCTTGAGGAAGATTCTGCCAGGGCTTGTGTGTGCTGACCTCCTTTTCTGAAGTTTCAGGGACACAAATACTTCACTACCAACTCCCCTGTACTCCCCTGCTGGGAGTTCTGACCTGCCAGGATGTGCCTCTCCCAGTCCTGGGCCTCTGGAGGTTGTTCCTGCTGGTGGGAGCAGCAAGAAACCTAAAGAAAGCAAGAAAAACAACTCTGATGCCGCCAGCAATGCTGTCAGTGACGCAGGGACTTTCACAGAGGCCAGGGGCAACGTTCGTATAGTGCACAACACACCGTCCCGTGTGCACCGCAGCTCCAACACCTGCAGTTATCGCCCCTCCCTATTCTATCGCTCGCACCGACGCTGCCAGCACCTGCATCCCGTTATTTTGGAGCCGATTACTAACGAGGGTCACTTCACTCTGCATCGCCTCACTGAAACTGATGTCTCACCGCTGACATTGCTGTCTTCCCCTGTCCTGGACTCAACACGTCGCCTCCTCGCAGACACGATTCCTCGCCTCCCCCCTGGCAACCAGGGAATCGGTCTTGACCTCGGCACCAATTCCTCACCTCCACGATGCAGTGCATCGTCCATACATAGACTTTGTTTTCCAAGGTACTGTTGTTTGGGAATCCGTGTGACTCCATGCCCAAAACTGCGCTCCTTGCGGTCGGCGCAGTACTTTAGATTTATGCCTGTCACAACCTCGTAATAGCTCCAGGTGGAGCTATTTGTTCCTACAAGTGCTATTTCTGCAAGTAACTTTTTTTAAGTGCTATTGTGATGTTTGTTGGATTTTTGTCGTTTTGGTCTTGTTTTGTTTAGACAAGGACATTTTATTTTTCTAAACTGGTGTGGTGTCCATTTGTGGTGTTTTGACCGTGTTACTGTGTGTCTTGCCTTTGGGATAAGCCTGTCTGCTTGTGCCAAGCTACCAAGGGGGTGAGAAGGGGTTATTTAAAATGTGTATCCCCTTACCCTGACTAGAAGCAAGGGTCCCTACATGGACAAATGTACATACCACTGCCAACTAGAAACCCCCATTTTTAACACCCAGGATGCCATCCTTAATCTTCAATGGTATATCTGCAACTTTATTTGAGTGGTGGGTATGCCCAATGCTCTTTAACTCTATACTGATGCTCTCTAGGTACTGGGAGGCCTGGCATGCCCCAATCTCCTTGAATATTATTGGGTGGCCCACTTGCACTATGTCTTGGAGTGGGTGGTCCGAGAGAGCAAGAAGCACTGGTTCCACATGGACTGGGGGGTGGCCTGTAGACCCCTGGGACTTGGCATGTTTCCCTAAACACACTCGTCCCGATACGCCAACATCGCTATCCTCACCAAAACGTTCCTCTAAATCTGGGACAAAATTGCTCTCAAGACGGATCTTACCACCTTTCCCTCTCCCAACACTCCTCTAGCTCGCAACCCAGAGTTTGCCTAAGCGCTATAGGCCCACTCCTTTGCTGATTGGAGGGAAGGGGACTGTCGCATCCACCAAATCGTATTTGAAGGTGACCAGATCGAAACCTTCGAGCAATGCAAACACGACTTTAGGATTCCGGAGTCAGCTAGACTACAATACTAGCACCCCGTCACACCCGTACTACACCCAATGATATGAAGATACTACTTAGGTAATCTCTCAAAAGCAAAGGGACCAGCTTTGGCAGGATTCCAGAACTGTATAGGAGCGTATTCAAACGTGAGACCGCATATGAACTGATGACGCGTGCTATTATAACCCGGCTCACTTGCGCATCTACCCAATGGCCTCTCCGCTACGCTGGAAGTGCAGTTCGTTGACGGGTGATTTCCTTCCCATCTGGTGGTCTACTCCCCCCCTCATAGCAGCTTACTGAAAGGAGATCCTGAGCCACATCATAGGGGTGGTGGCCAACCCACTCACTGACTCATTCCGTACGGTGATCCTGGGCATTTTCCCTCTCACACTACAAGCTATGACACATGCCAACTGGCGGCTCATAGCTCACATGCTGGGGGCAGCCTTACAGCTAATAGCCCTCCACTGGAGGAACTCCTCGGCCCCTCGATAGCCCTGTGATTCCAGTGCCTCTTGCACATACTGGCCATGGAACTGCTGTCCCCCTGGGCATGGAACTGCTGTCCCCCTCTGACCAGAAATTTTCACACACATGACAGCCTCTGCTAATTTACTTCACCCACTCGGAACACTTGTGCTTTGCTCCTCCTAGGCTCAAAGCACTCAACCTGTTTGACTAAACCCTCTCATCGAAGAGACTCCCACTGACATGTAAGGCACCTATGCCCCTCACTCGACTAGCACCGTCCCAGACACGTCCTGATCTTTGCCAACACCCTAAACCGAGCAGCCTGTACACATTAACTACCCAGACAAGGCATCGTCACACATATATTTCACGGCGACCCATCCTCCGTTTAGGTTTGTTATGTTCCTAACCCACCTTCCTCTGAGAAACGGCCATTCCATTGCTCCTCTAATGCACTGAATTCTGCTGTCAAGATTCCTTATAAACCCGGCCTGATGTGGCCGTGTTGAGGGGCTCGTGTTGTATACTTGAAATAATGTTAATGTTTGTGTTAATGCCCTGTTGATTTCTGTACTTTTTTGTTTTCAAAATGCCAATAAACAGATTTTAAAAAACCCCACAAAAAACATACACCTCCACCACCACAGCCATCGCATTTAGTCTTTCTTTCAATGCTAGTAAAAACAAAAAAAACACTTTAATTATGACACTGCTGCTTTTAGACCATTATTCAGCACACATGACAAGCTTACCCTTGCAGGCCAATCCTTGATGAAAGCATCTACCAGATTGTAAATGCAAAACTTTCTGATATGGGACTTTTTATTTTTTCTTTCTTTATGTATGTAAAGTTAAATCTACCTTATAGTGTCTGTGTACTACAAAAGAAAATCACATTTTAGAAAGCATGTTTTTAATTTCCTTACAATGTGTTTTGCAATTAAACTTACATTTTAATAATACACATTGTTGCATAAAACCCTTTTTAAATATTAGCACAGTATTCACAACAAAAACTCACATTCCTCAAAACAGACATGCCTCTAGTCTTTGGCAAATAATGAATACTAAACTGTTGATGCCCAAATGATCTCAAACATTATAGGGTACTACAATTAAATAGTAAATCACGTAATAGAAAAACGACATAACACCTAACATATAATATGGTCCTATGTTGGCACCTAGGAGTTCAGGTGACATTTATAAACCATTCGACCTTTGGCCTTGCTTGTGGTATGTAAACGTCACCTGTGCCTCTCTTTAGCAATACCTTTCTTGGCAATATGGGCCCATATTACACAGTTATAGTAAATAAATATATATGTGTGTACACGTGTATGTATGTATATATATATATATATATATATATATATATATATATATATATATATATATATATATAATGAGCTCACATGTCCGCCATTACTCCCTTCACTCTCAACTGGGTGCTGTGTACTCGGGGACAGACTCCGCGTGGAATTCGCTTCCAAAGCTCAATCGCACAAGAATAATGCAAAAGCACTCTCTGGAGCGCGGTAACCATAGATTTATTGCGGGTTACATCTGCATCACAAGACACTTTTCGGCTTGCTGCCTTTTCCAATAGTGATCGGCGCCGTACTGTGGCAAGTATTTAAAATAAAATAAACACCACACAGCTTTTGGCCACAAACATGAACAAAGGACACCAAGTAAGGTTCCACTAAGGTGTCGGCCATTCCTAAACATACAAAGTATATGCATAAAGTAAAAGTATTACATAGCATACATCTGCTATTATGACTGTTGACATAGTTATATAAAATGTACAACAAAAGAAAAATAATGCCGTGGATGGGCTAACATTCTAAGTTACAAACACTTACTGATTGTTACTGGCCCTGGATGGGCAAAGAAGAGCAATACCTCTACATGTGTGGTAATTTTCTCAAGAGCAACAGACTATACACAATAGACTATAAGAGCAGATACAAACATTATGACTTTCATCATGACTTTCATCCAAGGGGGCGGGGGGGGCAGTAGAGGGGTAATTACGGCACATTATAAATGTACGGCCATTTCTTCACCACTGTTTAAACCACCTGGCCTTTTGGTCTGATTTTCAATAATGTGCCTTGACTCTAATCTACGTAACCTTAAGAGTCTGTAACCTCCTCTGACATCAGGGGGCACTTGGTCCATACAGAAAAAGCGTAGAAGGTCTCTGTTACTTTCATGGAACATCTCAAAATTCCTTGCCACAGGATACGTTGGATCTTTATTCTGTATGGCCCTGAGATGTTCAAGAATTCTGATTTTCGTGGGGTGGATAGTACTTCCAATGTAACTCAAGCCACACGGACATACCAGACAGTATACCGTGTGGCTTGTGTTGCAATTCATCAGGCTTCTGATCGTAATCGGTTCTTCAATGCCTGGAATCTGATAATGTAACACCTTATGGCTGAATTTACATGCCCTACATTTAAGACATGAATAGAACCCTGCCAGCTTGCCAAATGGAGCAATCCTACTATTTACACTCTGCTTCCATCCATTAGAGAATGGGTCAATGGGTTAGCATTTTAATCTCTAGACCATTAAATGACAACATTGGTCTCATCACATGTGCATGCTTAAATGTAAGGTCTTGTTGGCTAGTCCTTTAGTTTTCCATTCCCTCCTTTTATAAGTCCTCTTTCATTAGTTTACTTCTTTTTTTATGTGCATTTTCAGAGCATGCTACAGCTTCCCGGACAGTGCTAATGGAAAGCTTGCTTGCCCCTCTTTTGATTTGTAATTTGCCGCAGCCCATGCGTCCACTTCCACTAAACAAGGCAATCCTCATGGATTGGTATTTCTCATGGTGTAGCATTGTTCTACCTTTCCAAGATGGCCCACATGTTGATTCTGAATTTGCTGGTCATGTTGGAGCTTTAAACCCACAAACCATTATGTGCAGTACCATTGCCAGACTGCCACCCGCTTCAATGTTTATTAATTTCAATTGTTATTGCAAGCATATGCCTGTCATGCATATGTTAAGTGTGTGTGTAACCATATCTGACTTATTGAGTGTCTCAAACCCATCAATGACTGAAGACACCATTTAATTTGCCCGACCTATCAGCATTTCAAGTGCTTGTTTTCTGTTTCGTGCGTAGAGATAGCACTTTTGTGCCACTGATATTGGATATATAAAATTCTCCAGCATAGAGTTCCCATAGCAGTGGTCTTGTAAGTGCTTTCTTCAGCTGACCTTTTGGCTGCATTCAGAATTGTACCACAATACCTTCTTTGTGGAAAGGTTGGCTATGGAATGGTGTAAACAAGCTAGGGCATTGAAGTGATATATCCCACAACTACTCTTTCCAGGCTGGGCATTACAGCTTCTGAGGTGTCTGGTATATCTACACCATGGGCCACGAAGGCCATCTCCGACTCATTAGAGTGAAAGAGGGATTCACTAGAACGGAATGTCAGTCTGGTGGAATTGAGGCCAAATACAATGGTATTGGAAACAAAAAGCCTGCCTGCCAGAATGTTTAGAAACATTGGTATGAAAAAGTACATTCTTTATACAAAATCATTGTTCATAAAATGAGAGGAAAAGATATGGGATCTCTAGATGCCTCATTAAAATTGAACACGAAGAAGGGATTCTTAGCTGGATGGTGGAAAACATTTAACTTACAGAATGTGTGTAGAGACTGGCACTTAGGTCTGTGCGTCCACGTGAGGTCCAGGAATCCCTTATTTATTTTAATGTTACAGTATATGTTATTCTTTTTTTGGTTGCAGTGTTTAGGGATCCACAATGGGGGCGGCCGTGGAACGGACTGATGAACTAGTGCGCGAGTATCTCATCTTCCGGGGATTCACCAGCACCCTAAAGCAATTTGACGCCGACGTAAAGGCAAACAAGGAGAAGGGATTTCGGGTGAGTAAGCATAAAGAAAAAATACTTCTAGATAAAAATGTCCACTTAAAGAGACCGGATGTAAGGCACATATTCTCAAATAATACCATGGTGAACTCATTGAGAACATTCTTTTATAGAATACATTGCATATAGAATTGGCTCTAAGGCTAGTGTGAATTTGAGTTAGGAACATTGGGGCCTATTCACAAAGGTAAACTTACAGGTGAGTGAATCTACACATGCAAGTTCACTCTTTTACTTTTGAGTATCTTTAGTACTTTTGTCTATTAGCCATTTACAAATGTGAACAAATCTGTGGGACATGGCCTGGCAATATTCCAGACAAGACATAGCTGCTTTCAGCTCTGTCTATCGGCCCAAATATCCTGCATAATTCTGCCACGAAGACTAAGCCGGTTCATTCACAGCGCACATAAATCCTTGCTACATTGTGGAGTGTTGACTGGAGAGGGAATGTACTGCCTTCGTGACCGCTCAAAGGCCTGAACGGACTCCGCTGGGGAAAGAGCGGTAGGCCGCGTGCTCCAGGCAGATTGCGTCTCGGACTATACCCAACTGGGCCATATGACGCCGACGCCACCCAGACTTGGAGCTCTACTGCTGTGGTGCCCTCGGAGCTTGCCTGGAGAGAGGACTTTGTGCTGTCTGCTCCGTGTCTGCCCTCTGACATGTGGGTGGGGGGGTTGAGTGGAGGTTGAGGAGCAAGAGGGCGGGTAGGAGAGACGTCAGAGCTAGGCCTTCAGCTCTCATGGTGCCCGATGAGCACCGACCCTTGTTGAGGTGACGTTGCGAGCAGATGGGGGCTGAGGCGGATCCACAGGACTGGTAGGAGGATTGTGACTGGGCCTGGTGTGCCAGTGGTGATTGGTAGTGCCAATTTAAGCATAGACTGCAGACACTCACATGATATTGTTGCTCTCATAATCCTCCAGGCCGGCCTAGGAGTAGCAGGCTGGAGGAACCGAAGCTCGGGAGGTGATTAAGTGTCCTATAAACTGGGCCCACGTCTCAAGGTGGTACTAACAGCGGAAGGACCTGCAAGATAGCAGTATACAGGTGCATGGCCTTGGGGTCTGGATATAGACTGAAGGAGTGCTGTGAATGAGGGAACTGTATGAAGAGCCAGTGCAAGGAAATGGTGATAAAATTGTAAATGTAAATGTAAATGTATTGGCATTTATATAGCGCACTACTTACCCGTAGGGTCCCAAGGCGCTTCGACCGCTGCGAAACCCTTCCTGGCTTCCCTGAGAGATGGTCCCTTAATGGGTATCTCCAGGGTGAGACCAGGCATCCCCGGCGGTCTGGTGGGGCCGTTAGTGAAGATGAGGCAAGCTAATGCCCAGAGTTGCCGAGTGTGATCGCTGATCAGAGTGGGCACCGAGGCGAGAGAATTATCAAGTCCGCTGACCCTGGTCCAGAAACCTGCCACGCCGGGAATCGAACCCTGGTCCCGGGCCGTCCTCTGCTCGCGGGTCTGCCGCCTCTAACCAGTGAGCCACACTACTTCACTAAAAATTGAGACTGGTTTTTATTGAAGGGCGGTACTTGGAAACTCTGGAGTGATCGTGGGTTCGGCGACTGGATTGTTTTGGAGAGTAGTAGACTTGCCGTGAGTGTGAATTTATTTCGAGGTGTCTAACACCCTGCAATAGTTCCTTGGACACTCGTGAACATTTCCCTCCAGAGGCATCTTGCTTTTCTGCGCAATAAGCTTTGCTGTGGAGTTTTTCGATCATGGTAAAACACAAAGGGGCATGTACGTCGCTACAAACAAGGCTAGATCAATATGCATCTGACCTTGGAGGAGAGGTAGGGCTTATTTGGGACGCCATGGATGGGTATTTGGAGACACCGATTTTAGCAGCAATCAAAAAGGCTAGCCAAGCACTAGAAACAAAAATTGACACTTTCTCTTGATGTAAATTTCCACAGTTCAGATCTTCATAAGATTAGTGATAGGGCTAACCAAATGGAGGAAACCGTGCAAGGGTTGAAAATAGAGGTGGTCGAACCGCAAAAAAGATACGTTCATTATCATTCCTGGCCCACCACCTTGATAATGGTGTAGAGGACGCAGATGGTCGAATACGGCGTTGTAGTCTGCGATTTGTTGTCCTTTCAGAGGGGTGAAGGGCAGGCACCCTGAACAATTCTTAGAAACCTGGATAAAGACACCTCTCCAGCCAATTGATTTGTCCCCATGTTTTGTTGTGGAAAGAGAACACAAAGCACTGATATTTCCCTCCCACCCCCCTCCAACCACCTCAGCCTCTCCTTTGCCACTCATTGCCAAAACTCAGAACTACAGGGACAGACTTAATTCTACGTAAAGCAAAGGAACGTTTGGAAATCCTCTGTGAGGGGGCGACGGTGCGGATATTTCCAGACTATGTGTATGTTCTTGGGCGTAACACAATGAATATTAGATCCCTGATGCCAGCGTTCTTCTCTGTATATAATAGACAGGAAAACATGGCTTTAGTGACCACAAATCTGGAGAAGGCATTTGATACCCTCAGCTGGGAATATCTGTGGGAGGTCCTGTGCTGCATGGGGTTTGGCACAGAATTTTGCAAATGGGTAAAATTATTTTATGAGGAGCCCACTGTCAGGGTCCGGCCAGGTAAAGTAGTGACAAAAAGCTGCTCAGTTCAATGGAGAACATGAAAGCTCTGCCCACTCTCCACACTGCTTTTCACCTGTCCGTACAGCCCCCACCTTGTCTCTCCATATGAGGACGACACGTTGTGTTATTTAAGACTCCCACAGGAGTCTGTCCCACTGCTCTTAGAGCAACTACATAGTTTTGGTGTGGTCTCGGGACTGCAGGTTAACCTTAAAGAAATCTTGCTCTTTCTTTGGGAAAACTATCAACCAAAACTCCAGGGGAGTTGCCGGAAGTCTGACTGCGATGGCAAACAGGCAAGTTTGGATTCCTAGGCATTATGGTGAGACATGCAGTTGACAAAAATATGAATATAATATAGGATCGGGAATACGAGGCCTGCAGACCTCGATTGAATTCCGATTATTGTTACCCCTTTCACTGATGGGCAGGGTGGCTATTGCAAAGATGGTAGTTGTTAATTTGTTGCCTTTACATGTTACAAACCTTGCTGTGCACTCTGTCGGTGTCTACATTTAAACAACTGGACAGTTTGTTGGTTAGATTGGTTTGTGCGGAGCAGGGTGTCCCTGTCCCTTCTTAAAAAAACCTGTGGAAGAAGGTCACGAGCTTCTTCATCCGGATTTGGAACGCTTTTCTGAGCCTGCAGCTTGGATGTGACCGAAGAATCAAGCACCGGATCACTCCCTGACTGCGATGAGCTGTCCTGCGTGGCCGTAGCTGCAGCGGAACGAGAGCTGCACCGAGCGAGGCTCCGGACGTTCATGGCGGCAGCGCGAACAGAGGAGAGGAAACGGGGCACGGAGTAATCTCCAGCGTAGCGGTGAAATCTTCCATCACGACTGAAGTAGGTGGAAGCGTGTACAAATACATGCACACTTGAGCGGAAAGGCGAGGATAATGATCGCATGAGTAAAGTGCGATCGGCCATGTCGGGGCTTCCTCCGCCTTAACCAAGATGGCGGCCGCCACTCGGTAATGCCTAAAAGTCCGAGGCAAAGTGACTTTCCACACTGACTCTGCCCAAGTTAGCCTGATTTAAACGCCAGGCAAGCGATGCTGACAAATGCTCTAACGTTTTGGGAGGAAAATAGGCACAGATTTCTAATCTGGCCATGGGAGATTAATGTTGCTACGCTGTGTGCCTGGAATGCCTGCCATTAGACCACAATGAGTTCCCCAATGACACAATGAATGATCTATCCACAATGACTGCCAATCTGGTCATGAGGGCTTAAAGTTGCTGCGCTGAGCGCCTGGATTGCATTACATCAAACCACAGTGGGCTCCCTAATATACCAGTGATATCCCCAAATGATAGTAAGTGCCTAGACCACAGTTTTCTTCCTATTGCACAGCAATCTATACACGGTGATCTCTCCAACGACAGTGATCTCTTCACAGTGATCTTTTCCAATGACACTACACGCATCACGTGCACATCCTGAATGAATGCATGAGACGCCCTGTACTTCAGATCCCATTTGATGAAGTGTTATTGCTACCAGTGAACTGAGATCTGGCTGACCACTCTCTTATATAAATTTGTGCTGTCTAATCTAACCCACGTGTTTGCCGAAGGGGGGCTTTCAGGGCACCGCTCAAGGATCTAAGCAATTCAGAAAAGGATCTAGCAGTCACGATGGATACCAAAGACCAGGGTACCCTTAAAAGACTTAAATCAGATCACTCGAACCCGGGATCGCCAAATAAACCAAAGAAAGTTACTCCGGACGCACTTGATATGATATTGAATAGGCTAGATGAAGTGAAGGACCTAGCCAAGGTCACTAAAGAGGAAGTGGTGGCAATCCGTCAAGATATCCGAGACACTAATGCGCGCTTAACAGAAACAGAATCCAGGATCAGTCGCCTGGAAGACATAGAGGTTAAAACCTCGGCGGCTCTGAAACACTTACACATCTCTTCTGACCAGACAACTAGACGATTGGCCGAGTTGGAAGACAGAAATAGGAGAGGGAACCTACGCATTTTTGGGATTCCGGAAGGGTCCGAAGATTCAGAAGGATCATGTACTCAGTTCTTGGAATCTTGGTTTACTAAAGCCACGAACCTGACTTTTACCAACCCTCTTGAATTTGATAGAGCACATAGAGTGCCAGGAAGAATCACTAAGACGCAGAAAGGACCTAGGCCCATCGTATGTAAGCCGTTACGCTACCAACATGTGGAGCAAATCCTTGCCTTCGTGCGGAAGCACAATCATATCCAGTGGAGGGACGCCAAGGTCTATATTTCTCAAGACTACAGTAAGGAGACCGTAGAAATAAGGAAGGCCTTCCTAGCCCTACGACCACAACTGTCTTTGAAGGGATATCAATTTGGTTTTGTGGGCCCGGCGAGGTACAGGGTGACAATACGTGGATCGTCTCACTACTTCACGAATCCTATGAAGCTCAAACGCATGCTTGAGGAATTGGAAGAACGAGATATGGAACGCGACATGGAAACCAATAACCCAGACAATCTGGCGGCCTCAGCTTCAGGATACAAATGATCACCTCTGGGCGTTGGTGCTTTCATCAGGCTATCTCTACCCTGATAGATCTGCAGGCCTAGTGGGCTTGTCAATTACAGGGTAAGGTCTCAAGCTCGCAGACGCCTTCTGACACTGGAAGTTCTACCGTGAGTTGTAATGTGGCGTAAGGGTTCGGACTAATGTCCTGGAAGTTTCTTTACTTTCCTTCTCTCGTTTTGATCTGACATCGATCTGCTGTTATTGATTTAAACTCTTTGACTTGAGCTGACTCGCCTTGTTTGATTATTACTGATGCGGGTACCGAGGAGATGTTACTCGTAATGATCTGACTGTGTCCATACTTCGGCACACCGGCAGGGTACTTCGGAGTTGGTCGGATCTCACAGCGGCCATGCTGAGATTCTTTGACTAAGTGAATGCTCACTGGCAATTTATTGCTTTTGCTTAGGCTACTTATCATTAATGAATAGGCCTAGAGTCTACTAGCCCTTAAGGGCCCTTGATGAAGGATATGAAGCTATAATACCTTCCAATGGTCCGTGTTGTACTTTATATTGCTTTTACTTACCGTTCTATTGTTATAAATCTAGTGGAGTATTCTGGATTATTTCTGGCTAACAAGAATGCACCTTGGAGGTGCTTTATTGGTTCCATGTTGGTTCTGCCACACCATTTCAATGTTTCACTGCTTACGTAAATGTTTATATGCATTATGCATTGTGCATAGCTGTTCCAATGTTTATGCAAGACTAGTTTAGACGGGAGGGTTACTGCGGTTTTACTCACGTCGCCATGCTTCTGCACTACAGTTGGGGATGGCGGGGTGGGGGGATGTGGGGGAGAGGGAGGGATGTGTGTTGTGTGTTATGGTTTGCATTTTTTCTTTCTCTTCTCATTCCTCTTCTCTTTTCTTTGCTATTCCTTTCTCTTCTAGCCTATCCCTTTTCTCTTGACTGGACAAGTTGTATCATGCACGTGTTGTATCTGTATACCCACACTCAGATCATTCGTGTCCTATCTCTGGGCGCCCAAGCGTCTGCTCATGGTTTTTGTCCGTCTTGCAACATATGGGTCAAAGCAGGGTGCTCCTCACATAAAGCGCCGCGTGGCACGTTACTTCTTGAGTCTCATAAAGCACTCCTGATACATGCACTTGTATAAATGTCACATCCAACGCTCTCCACTCCGCTTGGGACGACCTCACTTGACCAACTGAAGATTCTGTCTATGAATGTTGAAGGTTTGAATCAACCCGTAAAAAAACAGAAGATATTAGACTATGTGCGCAGGCAGAGGGGGGGCATTGTTCTGTTGCAAGAGACCAAACTAGACGTTAAACAGTTCTATACTCTGCGCAACAAGTTTTATTCGGAGGTTGTAGGGTCAAGTGCACTTGGTAAAAAGAATGGGGTTCTGATATTATTATCAAAAAGATCCAAGGTAGAATTATTGTCTTCCTCATCAGACGAAAAGGGGCGCTGGGTCACAGTAAAGCTTGCCAGGGACAACACGGAATTCTTTGTCACAAATATATACGCACCTAACACTAATGACTTAGAATTTTGGCAGGACTTAGTCAAGCAGATTGCAACGATACCTGATACGGCAGTACATATACTAGGGGGTGATTTTAATCTTCCATTTGACCCTGCCCTAGACAGAGATTCGAAGTGTGTGTTTAAGCCGAACAAATCACATAATGCTTTCATCAAATTGTGTCAACGTTTCAATTTGATTGATACGTGGAGAATACAAAACCCTACTGACAGGGACTACACATTTTACTCTTCTCCTCATGATTCGTACTCCCGCATTGACTACATTTTCATTACACAAAATGGCGTTGCAAAAATAGAGGATACATCAATTGAACCGAGAGTACTGTCAGACCACTCATGCATATCTCTATCCATCAGCAACATTAAACCGTCCCCTAAACAAACGTCATGGAGACTCAATGAGGAAATCTTACACAAAGAACAAAATAAAACTGACATTCAAACAACTATTCGGTCATATTTGGAGATTAACAGGAGAGGGGACACCTCAGATCTAGTGCGATGGGAGGCTTTGAAAAGTACCCTAAGGGGGGTGTGCATCAAAATCCGTTCAGCAATGAACAGAGATTGCAATGCAAAATTGGAAGCGTTAGAGGCAGAGATAGCTAATCTGGAAAACAAACACCAAATGACAAGGGATCGGGAGACACTAAATACCATGACTAACAGAAAATACGAATATAACAAGCTGGTGAGCGAAAGGGCGGGAGTGTGGCTGGACAGAAGGCGAAGATTTAAGCTCTGTGAATCTAACAAGGCTGGTAAAAGCCTGGCATCATACTTAAAATTCAAGGTGCAGAAAAATACTATTAATGTAATAAGAGATTCTGCAGTAGTAGGCCACTCGGACCCCCAAAAAATAACTGAGGTCTTTAAAGACTTCTATGAGGACTTGTATGCTAAAAATGAATTGGTTGCTGAGGACAAAATTCAGGGGTATTTGCAGGAATGTGAACTGCCAAAGCTAGGGCCGGAAGAACAACACAGTCTTAATGAACCGATCTCGGCCACTGAGGTGGAAAAAGCAATCAAGGGGTTGAAATGTGGGAAAGCACCGGGCCCTGATGGCTTTACGGCTAAATTTTATAAAAGCTTTGCAACAGATTTAGTTAAACCTCTTCTGAACCTCTTCCACGAATTCACGGAGTCAGGGGAAGTGAGGGGCACATTAGCAGAAGCGACTATCGCAGTTCTACCAAAAGATGGCAAAGACCCGTCGTTACCAAAAAATTATAGGCCGATTTCCCTGATTAATCTAGATTGCAAGTTGCTAGCCATGATTATATCAGCCCGCTTACAAAAAGTCCTTCCTACCCTCGTACACCCATCTCAAGCGGGTTTCTTACAACATAGACTGTCTAGTGATAACACCAGAGTATTAGCCCACGCCCTAGAAAAAGCAAAACTTCTGAATACTCCCACGGTAGCTGTCACACTAGACGCTGAAAAAGCCTTCGACAAGGTAGATTGGACCTTCCTTGAGGCAGTTTTACACAACTTTAATCTAGGGAAGACATTTACTAAACTTGTAATGGCTCTGTATGCCGGCCCTACTGCTAAGGTCAGAGCGGGTGGCTCCTTCTCTTCTTCTTTCTGCTTAAAACAGGGATCAAGGCAAGGATGCCCACTATCACCATCTCTGTTCTTACTAGCTATAGAACCTTTTCTGTGTCATATCCGAAATAATGAGGCCATTGCTGGTGTTCCGTTTGATGACTGTACTGTAAAATTAACTGCATACGTCGATGATGTGCTGATTTTGACGGAGTACGCTGACGAGGCTATCCCGGCCTTAATGGACACAATTGATGGGTTCTCTAAAGTTTCAGGGTACAAGCTGAATAAGGACAAAGCAGAAGTCAAGCTACTAAACAACATCGGGGGTAAAGAAATACTGGGCTCATCTGGCCTCACCTGGCAGCCAAAAGCTTTTAAATATTTGGGCTTAGATTTTGAGAAAGACTTAATAACGACCCTGAAAGTGAATGAAGACTTAACGTTAAAAAAGATCTCTACGCTGTTAGATAGCTGGTCACCCAAATTTTTATCCTGGTGGGGTAGGGTTGAGACTCTTAAAATGATGTGCACACCTCTAGTTAACTACCTGGCTTGCATGCTCCCAATGACTTTCTCGGACGACAGGTTGTTTGGAGAGTTCCTGTGGCGAGGGAAAAAAGCCAGGATATCACTAAAAAAGTTGCAATTGGCAAAAGAAAAGGGCGGCCTGGGCCTGCCCTCGTTCAGGAACTACCAGACAGCCTTCCTCTGTAAGCAGGGGGGGTTTGGCTGGTTGACTCTACATCCTATACTCCAGTGTGGCTATCTATCGAGCGGTCGTTAATGGCACATGCACCCCTCTCGGCTCTCCTCAGCATGGACTTGACCCATGTACCCCACTCCAACTACATTCTACTAAATACCAGAAGAGCACTCCTCAGGCTTGACCAGTCCCATAGAACTGCTTCGGTGATTAAGAAATCTACCCTACTCTCGTTATGGTATAACCCTATGTTTCGGATAGAGGGAAAGACCCTTTACTGGGAGTTGTGGGCTACACGTGGTATCCATATGGTGAATGACCTTTATGAAAATGGTAGGCCCCTACCCTTTTCGACACTACAAGAGAAATTTAATTTGCCACCCATAGAATTCTACCAATTCTTGAAACTGAAAGCCGCTATCTCTAAGTGTACCCTCACTACAGACTTACCCTGGTTGCTGACCCGTCTCCGACTATTGTACCATGCTGACAATTTTGTATCTAGAATATATAAACTGCTCCTCCCCCTGCCCAAGAAACCACATAAGTTAACGGAAAGCAAGTGGGAGTCGGAACCTAACTCGACAGGTATACCGATAGATTGGGAGGTAATACACGACACTGCATTAACAAATAAGATATCCCCGATTCTATGTCAAACAAAATACATGTTGCTGAACAGAGTGTTCTGGACCCCTCAGAAATTGTTTAAATGTAAACTGAGGGATACGCCTAACTGCTGGAACTACCAGGAAGCACCTGGAGACTTGGCACACATGCTTTTTGATTGTGCCCTATTAAGATCATTTTGGAAAAAAATATTTGCATATATTCATCAGGTATTCGGAATCACACCTGTGCAGGAATTTGTATATGTCATCTTGGGCCCTTTAGAAACACAATTACCGGACATCCATGACAGACAATTGCTTGATATCATGTTGACACTGGCGTGCAAGGTCATTCTATATAAATGGAAAAATTTTACTGAAGTCAACTTTAAAATGTGGCTGGAATGGCTTTCCTTCTTGAGAGGGGCGGACAATCCGGCGCTACAGTCAGCCACATGGAAGCCTTCGAACAACAAACTGTGGTCCTCCCTAGATGCGTCATCCTCCCACTTTGAGCCCCCATGATGCACACTTCAACGGACTGTCTGTCTATATAGAATTCAGTATGTTTTACTGTGTATGCTTTACTGTGTACTTACTCTCGCCTACACCGCTACCCAGGTTTCTGTAAACCGATTGCTATTGATATATGGATACATCTGTCCTCTCTCTCTTTCTTCTTTCTCTTTTTTCCTCTTTTTCTCTTTCCTCCTTTTCTTCTTTCTTTGATTTTGATTATTGTAAGTGTCATTGTGCCAACACTATATCCATCTATACTTTGGAAGATTTATTGTATTGTCTTTATTTTCAATTTTATCCAATCTTCAATAAAAAAGATTTGAATTAAAAAAGGAAGAAGGAGGATTAGGAATCCCGGACCTGGAAACTTATTACAGTGCAGCACACAAACAACGTGCGCCTATTTGGGTGGCAGTGGTAGACACTTGGGAAAAGAGACTACTTAAATTTGGACGTGACTCGCTCCGAGCTCTGCTTATGACAAGAAATTTCCCATACATAGTTTGACAGAAGGGGGTGGGTTGAAAGCACATTCACCAAATATCGAAGGTGATGGCCGTGAACAGATGTTGTGATGGAGGCTGTAATACCTTGGGGATATTTATGTAGGGGACACAATTATTACATTTCAAGTAGCCCAAGAGGCATTCATGGTGGGTCCAGGACAGTTCATTCATTATTCCAAATTAGTGAAAACGGCAAGGGAAATCTGGGCGGAGTTCCCATCCACTCCTGTCCTGACACATACTTTGTAAGCCATCCGTCAACTGGGAACAACCCAACACATTATCACTCAGTTTTATAGGGCAATAAGGCATTGTTAGACCTGGCAGCCTTAGTGTTGTCTTCCCTCCACTTTCACCTGCTCCATCCATTTCTCTGACCTGGTTTTTGGACTCTGTGCGCTTTACCACTGCTGACCAGTGCTAACTTGCTTGTGCTCTCTCTCCTAAACATGGTAACATTAGCTTAATCCCTTATTGGCATATTTCATTTACATATAAATGCCTAGTAAAGTGCTCTACATCTGCCTGGGCCTATAAATTAAATGCTACTTGTGGTCCTGCAGGAGTCATGGTGTCTCCCACTTAAATAACCTTATGGCCATGGCTCAGGGCTACCTTTGCAGATCCTGTATGTGCAGTCTTACATTTCCACTTCGATTTGACAAGGTAACCCTCTTGCCAGGCCTAAACCATCCCTCTTGATAAATAGAAGTCACCCCTAAGGTAAGCTCTTTCTAACCCAAAGAACAGGGTGCAATGTATTTAAAAGGCAAGTCATTTACTTTTACGTTTTACATGTTTAGGTAATCAACTCTCAATTTCGTGTTTCACTTCTGCAAGGCTTATCTGTCCCATTGGATAACATTGGGATTACCTTATTACATATTTTAAATTGTGAAGTGAGAGACTTTTCAAGTTTGGTGTCACTGGACTCCCAATTTAAAATCACAGTTTATGGCGAAGTAGGATTTTAAATTACAGTTTGGCAAACACCACTTTTAGAAAGGTGGAACTTACTTTAGCCACTTAGTGCCTGCTGCCTGTCTTTGTTCAATCTGGATTGGGTGACTGCTGGGCTTTGTGTATTTCCTCTAGACAGCTGCACAAAAAGGGAGCTTAGGTGTATCATGATGGGCCTTCCTGGGAGATGGGAGGGAGGAGCAGGGCACAACTTTACGCATACACCTGAATAGGCTGTGTCCTTTCCACACACAAAGGGCTGCATACCCCCCTATAGTGAGTCTAGAGCCAGAGCAGGAAGGAAGTACCTCTGTTCACTTCAAAGCTTTATTTGAAGTCTCCCCCACTTCAAAGGCACAACTGGGTATTAGTACTAGACCCCTGACACCATGACTGTAGTACACTTCTTGGCCTGTGAATCCTCTGCCAGGACGAAGAACTGCTTTGCTGCTGAAAGGGCTGTCTCTCTGCTGGACTGCTGCTTTGCTGGACTTGTTGAGCTGCCCAACTGCCTGCTCTTCTCCTGCATGAGTGAGAAGGACGGACCCGCATCCCTTGAACCCAGATTGCTTGCTGGCTTGCCTCCTGTTCTACGTCTCCAGGACATCAACAACTTCAACTCATCCTGCTACAGCACCTGGATTTTGCGTTCTAAAACTCTTGCTCTGCCAAGGGGTGCCAACCGAATCCTGGGCCGTTGGAAGTGGGTATAAAGTGCTCTTCCTCCAGAAATCACACCTGTCCATCGGAACAGCGCTTCTTCGTCTTTGCGTAAGTCGGTATCAGTGAATACTCGTTGTTGCATGGAGCACACCCAGCGCATATCATCTATTGTAAGAGCGGCACCTGTGCATCACATTCGGAACCAGCATTTTTTCACCCGGTACCGCTACATTGCCTCAGTTGCGCGGAGAAAATAGATTAATTTCTTCCACTGTGTGCCTCAACACTAACGCGTTGCTTCGGCTGCACCCTGCATCTTTGTCGATGGCGATACATTTTGGATCAACATTGCCCCAGTCCAGCGCGATTAGATATCCCAATTAAGCACTTATTGCTTCGAAACGCCATTGTACCTTTATTCTTGAAAAATTCATATCTCGACTTCTACTTTTTGGATGTTTATCATTTTGGTCTTGTTTTATCTATAAAACTATTCTCTATTATTATGACATGGAGTTTTTGTGTGGTGTATTCACTGCGTTACTGTTTGAAGAGTTGTGCAAATACTATGCACATTGCCTCTTAAGGTAAACCTGACTGCTCTGTGCCAAGCTACCAGAGGGTGAGCACAGGATAATTTAGGTTGTGTTATTACTTACCCTGACTAGGATTGCGGTCCCTGCTTGGACAGGGTGCATACTTCTACCAATCACAACCCCAATTCTAACAGGCAGGATGTCTCCTACACACAACATAAGGATGGCTTAAACCCAGATCCTTGTGACTGGGTGTGAATGTTTGCATTGTTCAGCATTCCGTCCATCAATGGTTCCTTTTGCTTTTGTCGTTGTAAGTGGAAAGTGTATGCCCGGATGTGGGTCCCGTGCTCACTACTCCACTGGATTCAAGCTAGCCTGGTGGATGAAGGGCGATGCCCTCAAACCAGTCCCAGGATGCTTGTTTCAGGTACAGGGAAGCAAAAGAATGATGGATTCAACCCAGATCCTTGTGACTGGGGGTGAATGTTTGCAATGTTCAGCATTCCGTCCATCATTTGTTCCTTTTGCAAACTTCTACCAATTAGAACCCCGATTCTAACAGCAGAATGTCTCCTATACACAACATAAGGGCAAGGGAGCGTTGAAAAATGATCTTGGAGACCAGTTCATTGACAGGCTATGGGACACAGCACGTATAAAAATCAGAGAGGTCTCCAGTAATTCTCGATTTAAATAGATCCTATGCAACTTCCTTCATAGAACATACATAACCCTGGTAATTCTGAGTAGCATATATCCCGATTAAGCTGCTACCTGTCCCAGATGTCAGTCGCCCTAGGCCATCTTTTTGCACACAGCTTGGGATTGCCCCACACTACACCAGTATTGGTCGACAGACTTCACTACATTAATGGCAGCCACGGGTATTACCTTGGAGCCCAGGCCTGTACCAAGCATACTAGGGTAATTCCCAGAGCAAAAAATAAAAATGTGCATCATAAGTTTATTAGATTGGCATTGGGACTTGTGAGAAGGGGAATGGCAATGGGGTGGATGAGTACTCGTATCCACCGTCTACTTCAATGGTGCAGAGATTTATTGGAATCGGTAAGGGCGGAGAAAAAACAAATCAAACTGACTAGAAGGGTTGAAAGAGCGCAGGATAACCTGCAAACATTGAGTGAGTTGGTGGATCGTTTCAAGAGGGTGAAAATTTGGAGGCAGACTTGGACACAATCCCCTAAATGTGGAGAGGACACTTGACGATTGATATTCTTGCATTGGTGCAGACCTTAGGGTGAGATGGGATCATATTGGAAGGGGGATGGTGGACGACTTGGCCATGCAAGATTTGTGTTCATTCATTGTTGGATTGGTGATAATGTACATATTTTCACTTACATTTTGCTGTCGGCTACTGTACAACATGGGTGTCTTAGGGTTATGGTTGTTTGATGCATGACTAAAACTTTATATCTTATTTTTTTTAAAACAGCTACTATTGTAAAGTTTCTCAAAAGTGTAGATTTACTTGTCCCACCCCCTGAAATATGAGGTAGAGTCAGTAAATGTGTTCTATAGGACCATAAACTTTACTTTACAACTGTATTTGATAATCTGCAATAAGGGCGGCTATCTCCCTATGGCACAAGGACATTTTGAAAAATTAATCAGGAAGTTTTAAGCATTATTTTAAATGCCAATGTAAATGAATTCACTATATGAATTTTAAATGAATATTTTTAACAAAAAATACTAAAGCACTATTAACAAAATGTTCAATTAAATGTAATTAATATATTAAATGACAAATATTTTTTTAAAGATTTTTTAACTAATGCCCACTTTTAGTGAAATGTTTACATTATGTATTAATGGTTATTAAAAGTTATGTGTAGAATGAAATCCATTTATTTCTTTGAGAAGTTACATTTTTTTTTATAATCCAAATTGTATTTTTGTCAAAGGTGTTTTTATTGGCAATTTAAAAAAAAAACCTAAAAAAAAAACCATAGAAACATGCGACAATCCCGCCAAGCTTCCCACGCAGGGGGCAATTTAGGAAACCAAAGCGTGTATAGTCCAGGGCTTTCGGGGGGGGGGGGCAGCAAAACCGGGCCAGAGGTGGTTGGGACATTGCAGGATGTATGGAGCATGATTAGGACCATCTCCGATCAGGCAGTCAGAAGAGTGTAAGACCCGTTAGTAGAGCATGGATCGTTTCTGAGTAGAAATCCCATGAGGCCCGGTCTCTCCTGCCCCCATGTCACCATAGAATTATCGCAACAAAGTAAAGGAACAACAAAAACTATAGGTTAGAAGAGAACCCCCCCTCCCTCCTTCCGAACACCCAAATTACCCCCCCCTCGTCCCCCCTCCCAGTGGTGGTAGCTTCCCGAAGGATAGTAGTTCGTCTGAATAGAGCGCTAATTACAATTGGAACAGATGGAGGGAACGGACACTGGATGGGCACACCGCAGACGGCAGCCCGGAGGAAAGAAACCAGACCAGAGGGCCCCAGCGAAATTCAAAGTTTTTAAAATCATCTAGAAAGATGTCAGCCATTCTCTCCATACTCCACAAGCGTCTCGCATACCAAAGGGAGATTGTGGGGGCCTCCGTGCACTTCCAAGCCGCAGCCAGGGTTGTCTTGGCCGCTCCTATGCATAGCCACATTATCTTCTTATCCGCTTTCGTCTGGACTTCAAGGAGTGGGTCTCTAAGGCCCAGCAGGACAATGGCCATTGAATCTGCTATCGGGTAGCCCAAGATCTCTTTGATGCGTGAGAGTATCTTAGTCCAGTACGGACGGATAACCGGGCAGTCCCACCCAATATGGCGGAAGCCCCCTAGCAGGCCACACCCTCTCCAGCACCTGTCAGTAGAACCCAGGAAGATCCGCTGCAGCTTGGCCGGGTACATATACCAGTCCATAATTTTTTTCAGATGGGCCTCCCGGAGCTCCACCGAGTGGTTATGTTTCGCTACATCAGACCATAAGTGGGACCATTCAGAGTCAGTGGGACATGTAGCGGGGTCTAGGGGATATGGCAGTAGTCAAGAGGAGACCATAGAGAAAGGAAATCACTCCCCGCATCGCAGAGGTCTATGATAAGAAGGTTTCAAAAGGTGTGGGGGGCCTAGTGGCTAAGTCTCTCACCGACTGAGACGAGGCCCAGTGTAAGAGCTGGGTATGGTGGTATCGTTCTGTCTTCTGCACCCCATAATCCCTCATGCAAATTATCTTATTCCATGGCAGAGCCATGGAATAAGTACGTAAGCGATAGGCAACCTCCCTCCCTCCAAGCATCGAAGGGGCCCTCGAGCACCGCCGGTGTGAAAGCAGGGTTAAAGTGTACAGGTGTAAAAGGTGAAGGGAATGTTGTCCATCGGTCATCCCCCGAGATAGAGTCCCAGACTCTCAGTGTAGTGCTAGTGGGGGTACTAATGTATGTGTTCTTGGGCCTGTCTCCCTTGGGTTTCCAAATTAAGACCCATATTGTTTCCCCTGCCACGCTCCTGTCCATGTGTAGCCAATGCTTTTCCGAGACGAGCTGGGACCATTCAACCAGGACACTGAGTTGGGCTGCTTTATAATATAAATGCATGTCGGGTAAACCCACTCCCCCTTCCCTGCTTGGGCGCCTCAATGTGGCAAAGGAGAACCTCGCTCGACCCCATGCCAAATGAATCGGAGCATCATTGTCTTAGTCCGCCGGAAAAAATCCCCTTCAACGGCGATGGGCAAAGCCTGAAAGAGGTATAGTAGTTTGAGTAGAAGTGTCATCTTAAGTGCGTGAATCCGACCCAGCCATGAGATGAACATAGGCTTCCATCAAGCCAGGGATCGCTGAATTTCGGCGAGAAGTGGGGGGAAGTTCGCCGAGTAAAGTTTGCCCGCCGTGAGAGTCAACTGGATTCCCAGGTACGTTATGAAGAGGTGGACCACTGAAGGGGCGTGAGCGGTTGAATACGGGCAACGTCAGCCGAAGGAAGAGTAAGGTTCAGGATGAACGATTTCTCAAAATTGACCTTAAATCCCGCCACCTCCTCGAAGCGGTCCAGGACCGTCTGTACTTGAGGAAGAGAGCGAGCAGGGTCCGCAAGAGAAAGTAGGACATTGTCCGCAAACAAGGTGACTTTGTGCTCCTCTCCCGTGAAGGGGATCCCCTTAATATCCCGGTCCTCCCGTATTGCCACTGCCAGCGGCTCGATGCTCAGGGCGAATAACAAAGGGGAGAGGGGGCAGCCCTGCCGCGTTCCTCGGGAGTGCGGAAAGAAGGCCGAAAAGTGTTCAATGAGCACCACTCTGGATCGGGGGGAGGTGCAGTTGGCTCTGAGCATCGTCAAAAATTTGGTAGAGAAGCCGAATGCAGTTAGGGTTTGGAACCGGAACCCCCAGTACACCCTGTCGAATGCCTCCTCGGCATCTAGGCCCACGAGTACCGCCGGAATTTTGAATTTGTTGGCTTTCTCAATCAGGTGTACTATTCTTCTGGTGTTGTCGTGCGTCTGTCTGCCCTTTATAAAACCGGATTGGTCTGGATGTATAAGCGCCGGCATTAAATCCTGGAGCCTAGTGGCGAGGATAGACGAGTAGAGTTTGGCGTCTAGATTGAGAAGGGCAATGGGCCTGTACGAGGAGCATTAAAGAGGGGTCTTTCCGGGGTTTGGGAATGACCGAAATGGTAGCCTCTGCCATGGAAACCGAGGTCACTCCTTCCTCCGTCATGATATTAAATAGTTTTGTCATGAAGCCAACCAGCTCAAAGGCGAAGGTCTTAAAATATGGCTGTATAGCCATCCGACCCGGGGGCTTTGTGGGGTTTCAAGGCCTTGATGGCATCAATGACCTCCTCTCTAGTGAAGGGTGCAGTGAGCGCCTAGTTCCACTCCTTTGAAACCTGGCGCAGTGGTAATGTGGACAAGTAGTTTCCTTGCAGTTCGTAATTTAGGGTGTCTCCCGCGTATAGTGCCTTGTAGAAATTGCCAAAAAGACCTGCTTTGACTTCGTCATTGTGCATTAGGGCCCCTTGTGCGTCCTTTATACCCCTGATGTATTCCTTTTCTCTTTTTTCTCTAAGCTGCCAGGCCAGGTGTTTCCCCATCTTGTTACCTTGGGAGTAGGAGAGGCGCCGTAATTTCAGTAGTGTGTATTCTGCTCTATTGTTCTAATGAGCCTTGAGATTGCCCCTCACTGCCGTTAGCTGTCGCAAGGTCAGCCTGGAGGGAGTATGTTTATGAACCAATTCAAGAGAAGAAAGCTTCTCCTCCAATTTTTCCCTGTCTTGTCTCCGAAGTTTGTTAAGAGCTGCGTTAAGCGATATACAGATGCCGCGTATGGAGGCCTTAAAGGCATCCCACTTGTTGAGAACCGAGGTATCGCTGGTGGGGTGTAGGTCAAAAAATTTGTTAATGGCTTTCCGGAGCTCGACGCAGGAAGTCTTGTCCCGGACCAAGAAGGCCGGAACGTACCATTTACGGTGGGTTGTAGGGGCTATTTCCCATCTTAGGCAGATAGCAAGGAAGCTGTGGTCAGAGACCGACAAGGGAAAGATCTTGGCTTCGCGCAGGTCTCCTCTAAGCGATTGACTCAGACAAAAATGATCTAGGCGCGAATAGGAGTGGTGCACGTGGGAGAAAAAAGTATAGTCCCGCGAGTGTGGATAGAGAGAGCGCCACCCATCTATTAGCTCCATATCTGACATTATTTGCCGTGTATCAGCGGAGAACACCCCTGTGTCGGTTCTCTGGTGGTGAGTACAATCGATACCCTTATCCCATACCAAGTTGAAGTCTCCCATTGCTATCAGTGGCCCTTCTATAGTGTCTAACACCGTCCTCCACAGGTCCTGGAGAAATCTATTTTGTCCTACATTGGGGGCATATGAAACCAGGAATGTGCATACCTTGCCCCTTAGCTTGCCTTTAACCAGAAGCCAACGCCCCTCTTTATCCCTTCGTACTTCCAGAGGTTGGAATTGTAGGGTCGATCGGAATAGAAGGGCAACTCCTTTGTGTTTTGTATTAGCTGATGACTTGTAAATAAGGGGGAATTGCTTGTGTTTGAGGCGTGATTCGTCTGATCGTGTTAGGTGAGTCTCCTGCAAACCCACTATGTCTAGGTGTGATCAAGTATGTATTTCCAGACCTTCTGACGTTTATGGGAGGAGTTCAACCCCTTCACATTCCAGGACCCCAGTGTAATCGACATCAGGAATAAACCCCCAGGTCGTGCTCAGAATTGGGGCGTGCGCTCGCCCTCATCTCATGCGTGGGCCAGCCTCGCCCTACTCCAGTCTTGCCTCTCCCCAGTGTGCGCTCCCCATGTCGGCAAGTATCCATCCCCCTCATCAGCCAAACCAAATCACTCCACATACATTCCCAGCTTGCATACCTGGCTACCTCCAATCTGCAAAGCGTATTTGTGAACAATCCTTCACTACCACCACTACCCCCCACCCCCACCCTTCCCTCTCAACCCCCCTCCCCTCTCCTCTCCCCCCCCAAACTTGGGCTTAGCCAGTGCCAACGATTAAAGCTAACAGCTGGACCCCCAAAGGGGGGATCCGGGTGTGACCGTAAGGGTCGAAGTTTATGGACGTGGTTAATGTCCATCCTTAACCTTCCATGGGGCCTCTCCTCTAGGGAGGGCATAGCGTACTTGTGAGATCTGGTGGGGTCGCGTCCCTCCGACACCAGAGGTAATTCCTCTCATGGATTCAGTCAGCAGGGGAATCCTCCTGCGTCACTGCCTCGGTTACTAGTGCCACGGAGGCTACTGCCGCCCCCCTCTCATGAAAGCTTGTAGACTGGTCTGGTTTCTTCGATGCCGCATTCCGGCCTACCTTCTGCCAGGCTGGAGAGCGCTGTCGTCGTCTCTCAGGGGAGTGTGTGTCCGTGGATGCTGTAGCAGACTCTTCTAGACCGAGGATCTCCATGGCCGCGGCTAGGGACCTGACTTGAACCAGTTTGTTCTTCCATCGAATGATGATGCGAAAAGGGTGGCCCCAAGAATAGGCCACCTTCTGGTCACGAAGGAAACTGGTGACCGGTCGGAACTCCCTTCGTTATTGCAGGATCGAAGCTGCTAGGTCCTAGAATAGCTGAGGACGATGGTCTCAAAACTGCAGGGGGCCGGCTTCTTGTGCTTTTCGGAGTATGCGTTCTTTCAGCTGGAAATCATGGACGCAGACCAGTATGTCTGGGGGGGTGACTTTGGGCCCCACTCGGTGGACCCTGTCCATGCGTATCTCTGGAAGTTCTTCCTCATCTAGAACATGCTTAAATAGGTCCTCCACGTACCCCCGTAGGTCCTTGCCTTCTCCGGCCCAAGGCACCACTCGAATTCTAATGTTGTTGCGGTGCGACCGGTTTTCCAGGTCCTCGGCATGGGCCTGGAGGTCTAGGTTCTGTTCTGTGAGTCGGAGGACATCTTGTTGCAGATGGTGAACGTCCTCTGCCATTCCCACGTCGTGTTCCTCTAGCGTCGCCACACGTTCTCCTACTTCGTCTAAGTCTCTCCTCACCTCACGCAGATCTGTCGTCAGTTGCGAACGGAGCTCTGATATGTCCTCCTTAATGGCCTTGAACAATTCGACCATGAAGGCCTTGGTGGCCGGAGCGTCATCATCCCCCGGAGGGGGCGACTTGCAGCCCCCCAGGAGGCGTCGTCTGGGTATCTCCCTTGGGCAGGCCCTCCTTGCCGGGTTTGTCCTTACGCAGTCTGCCCGCCATGTTAGCAGCCCAGGGCCCCTGTGATCCGGGCAAGGCCTCGTTGTATCCCTCTTTCCGGCCTTGTCTCTCCGTGAGCTAGGCCGTGACTTCTCCGGCCCACCACCGCCTGGTTATGCGACGGTGCAGCCGCCCAAGCCTTCTACGTCCACCGCTCTTCTACTCTCCCCCTGTCTTCCGCGCCAATCTGCCGCTTCGCGCCTTCCCAAACTGCGAGGCTCGTTCCGGGAGCAGCAGGCCTCTCAACGGTCAGGAGCGCGGTCCCTGCCGAAACGCGGGGCGAGTAGAAACTTGTGTTCAGGCAGCAGCGGGGTTCGGGGGAATCAAGCAGTCCCCCCAGCAAGCAGAGTCTCCGGGCCTATCAATGCCCAGCTTCACCCGAGACCAAGAAAGCGTCATTCCACAAGCTCCGACCTCCTCTCAGTCGCACTTCTCCGCCAGCCTCCCCGTCCGCCGCAACGCGGACCGAAATCTTTCTACCCCTCAGGGCCACTCACGTGCTTCTCACCTTCACTGTCGCAGGCAGGGGGGCTTAGCCACGAGGGAGCACTCACCCGCAAGCAGGGATCTCACCACCGCAGCCGCCCTGAGTTATCAGTCCACTGCTCACCGCGTCTCTGACTGGGCCCCGTTGAGCCGCTCAGCTCCCCCGCTCTCCACGGGACCTCTAGGGCCGGGATACCGCCACTCGACCTCCGGGCCACACCTCACTGCTCACAAGCGCGGTGGTTCTCGGCAGACCGCAAAGCACGCCAGTGACTGCTGGTCCGCGCGGGCCTCCCACCGACCTCCGCGCTCTTTCCACCCGTAGCTATCACAGGCCGCTGCGAGCAGCAATGGAGCCCTCAGGCCATCACGGGATGTCAGGAGGCCCAGGCACCTTCAGAGTGCTCACGCCTCGGAGCCGTGTTAGCTCGGTATAGTCCTTTGCTGCGAGGCGCCCGGCCACAGTCTCCCGCACCTCCGTCACTGCAGTGTCCGTGTCTCGGGCAAGCCGCTCCTCTCCTCCATCACTCCGCACTAGCGTCCGGCGATGCCCCCGGCTCGACTCCCGCCTAGGCCCCGCAGCGTCGCTCCTCTGATCTCCGGCCGCACGAGCAAGGAAGGGCGCTGGATGTTGCCACACAGCCCCCGGGGCCCCCCAGGTACAATTGCACTCGTGGATGGGCACAAGAGAGGGGGCTAAACAATGCTAAGAATTTTGTGGCGCCGAAGGGACCGAAGACACGTCCTACTCCGCTGCCATCTTGGCCACGCCCCCCCCCAATTGTATTTTTAATATTAAAATACATGTAAATATATTTCTTAAAAAGTTTAAATACATTAATTTATTCTAACATTTCTCATGGGGCTGTATTTTAAGGGAACAAACCAGAAAATCCTGGGGGTCTAAGAGGCCCAGCTCTATCCGTCGTTGCCCTGAGCTCCGCCAGAGCTGTAAGTGCGGAGCTATAACTGACGGAGCTCGGGGCAACGGCGGATAGAGCGGGCCTCTTAGACCTGACTTGATACCAGGTGAGGTGAGGTGCATTACTCGTACTATACGGGTGCATTTATGGTGGAGACAGAGGATACGTACTTGGTATGTGAGGTTGTATTTATTCCAATCCTCATTTACTTTTTGAATTAGAATTTTCTTTCCTTCATTCTGTTGCACGTATCACATATTGAATACATATGCAGTTGCAAATTATTAAGAAGGTCCTGATGAAAACTAGGGACTAACGGTCCCGAGGGCTGAAACATGTCGACCATATTGATAGGCAGTGATGTATGAAACTGCCTTTTTGCACTGTTTCTAACCAGATTTACAACAGATACCTTAATAAAAGTATTTCTCTGGTGTAAATCCTTTATACTTTCACTCACACCTTCGCACTGCACTCAATATTCCCATATAACACCACTCTGAAGGACCACTTCTATAGGGTCAGTTTATACCTGATTATTTCTTTCCTTTTCCAGTTGGTTTCTTCCTTAGACCCCTTTTCTAGGAAACCCAGATGATGAGTTTGATCACGGTTGTGTGTTTGATAGGAATCCAACCACTCATTAGGGTCTTTTTTCACTCTGTAATTCTGTCTTGGTAGATATTGGTTGATGATCACCACGGTTATACTCCACTTAGACAGGTAGAGACTGGTTATATTAGACCCCTGGGTTTTTCTTGTTTGTCCAAATGTTGGTATTGGGGATTGAACCCGAGGTAGGTCTTTAAGTTCCCTAAGACCCAAATTCTTAGTTTGTAATTGCTGTATTTTAAGTACCTACCTCCATTATTTTCTGTGGAAGGGTTTTGCAGTACATTCAGTGGCCATGGGGCTGTGTTGGACTTTCTCCAGATCTGAGCAGGAGTATGACTATTCTGGGTTCTTTTTGACTGCAATAACGATAGATGTGCTGATTGTAAGTCAGGGAATGTATGGTAAAGCCACGTTAGTCCGTAGATAAGAGAGGTAGAGGCAGTGATCCGTGCACATAGATTCGTGAATAGCATTTTATAGTAGAATATTAATACTTTTGTAGAACTACTATATATACTACAAAATGCAGTTTGTGAATAGATTCCTTAATGTTCATAAAAAGATTAAGAGCATTGCAGAACATAGCCATTTACTGGAATAAAGCTTTCCTTAGACCAGCCATTATTGATCCTTATGCTTATCCTTATGCTTGCTCAGATTGTTACCCCAAAACTGGTCCCAGAATGCTTGTTTCTGGTCCAGGGAAGACCTGACTTGGCAGTTGGGGCTGGACTTTTTCCATGAAGAACAGGGTCAAGGTTGATTTGCATATTGCTGGGTCTGAACTGGGTTGGCAAAGTGAGCAAAATAATTATGATGTATTGAACCCAGATGTAACAGTGACTGGGGGTGAATGTCTGAAAAATGTCAGCGCGCCTTCCATCATCTTATTGTGTTTGCTTGTTTTCCCTAAATTGGCAGGGTATACCCAGACGTGGGTCCCTTGTGAACTTTGCCACTGGATTCAAGCTAGCCTGGCTGATGAGGCGTGTTACCTCGAAACTGATCTCAGGATGATTTTTTCCAGTCAGGGAAGACCTGGCTTGGCAAATCCTACTAGACTGTTCCCATGAGGACCGGGTCAAGACTGGTTTGCATATGGCAGGGTCTCAACTGGGGTGAGGTTTCAGTGCTCTAGACATCATCTTATTGTGTTTGTTTCAATTCAGGTGCCAACACTTTATTGTTCAAATCTACGCATTAAATGTAATAGTCAGCGCCTTGAGACCTTAATGGGTGAGTAGTCACACTTTATTAGAAACTTGATTGATTGATTGAATCAATAAACAGATTTTTCAAGTCCAACCACCATAATAGACACTTTCCTAACTATGGTTAATTTAAATGCCAACACCCACAATACGCAAATGATATTTAAAAAACGTTTCTGAAACCATTTGAAGTGGTTTGTGAATAGTCTTTATAATAGGGTGACTGTAAAAATGGACGCAGCCAATTGCACCACATATATGAAGGTCCCTAATGCCTGTCTTTTAGTCTGCACTGAAAGGTACTATGGTCAGAAATGATTAAATGCATAGAAAAACTCAACAGGATGAGTCATAGGGGGGCACGTTGGATGGTGTTTATGGGCCTGGCAAGTAGCTTACTGGCCTGGGTAGTATTTTTATTTTCCATGATTGTAAAACTATTGGGATATGCAGTGAAATTGGTTATTTTTTCCCTTGTGAAATCAATGCATAAAACAGAAACACTTTAAGAAATCGCTTACAATCTATTAGGTAGCTACATTATTTCTATCTGATTATTAAAGCAAATAATGGAGTAATTGCCATGTTCCCAAAAATACTGAGGATTTTTTGCACATTCTTTTTCACCTACCAGCTCTTGTACCTTCTAGAGTAGCAACATGTAAACACAGAGAGGGTCCCTTTTCCCGAGACAGGTTGCAACCTTACTGGCATGGGAATCATTTCTGCTTTTGGTTGTTGGGCTGCAATTTGACCCACCCTGCCACTTTCAAAAGAAAGACATTTCTAACAATGCAAGCTAATTTATTTTGGATAAGATAGCAGATTTGTTTGAGGAGCTTCTTCAACGTTGTACATTTATAGCATTCAGGTCTCAAGCTGTAATTCTTGCATACATTAAATGAAGGTCATTGTCTTGGGTGAGAAGACCCATGTCAAGTGCATTTGTACAGTCCCCAAAGAACCGTCCAACCTATTGCCTTTGCCAATTCTTGTTTATTGGTGTATTAGCTCTTTGAAGCCTCTCATCGGGGGTGTCAGTTGCATTTGACAAATGCTGGAACCTAGATATAATTTGAGGACTCTTGGCAGGCTAGGAAAGAGTCTGATGGAACTTTTCTTCTTGCACAGTTTCTTTAAGTCCTGCACAGAGATGTGGAATGTAATTAAATATCTACTTGTCCATTGGACAGGCTGCTTCAGAAATCTGCCTGTCCTGTTAAAATATCAACTTGTCCCTTTGATACCAGGTAGTGCCAAATTATGGCAGCCATCTCATTATATAAGGCCTGGGCTGTAAATTCCGTTCCGCTTGCGGAATTTGGGTAATTTCGCGTACCGCGGAGAACGCGAAATTGCCCAAAATTCTGCGTTCCGCAACTTCGCAAAATGTTTTGCTTGTTCGCATTCTCAAATGCATGTTCGCAAGATATTTCCCCCCGAGCATGCAAACAGCGATTGCGAACAAATCTACACATGCACATTTGCTCGTGCTAAAATGCAGTTCACAGATATTTTCTAGGAGTTCGATTTCCTTGTCCAAATTGTGAACTCATTAAAGCCGTAAATCTGTACTACCTTACGAACTTATACCTGGGTAGCATTTTTGTGTCTTTCTATAAGAATTGGGCCCCTAATTAGGTCTGACGTTAAGCAAGACCTTTGTTTTTATAAAATATTCAACTCTCTATCGATCAGCTGGCTTCACTGTGAGTGAGAGCATTCTGCACTTTCACAATGAGCATATTCCCACACAGTGGTATTGTTCATTGCCAAGGACTACTGTCCATGTGTGCTTTTTGAGACCCCAAAAATTTTTTGCTTTTTGACAATGTTTTTTATAATGGTGGGGAACGGCAGCTTCCACAACAATAGCATTTTACAAAAAGAATATGAAAACAAGATACACCTTGACAACACCTAATGGGTTTGCCAAAGGTTGTTTATTTTCATATTTTCCATAAACTTGTTGCAACTGGCTTCACCGATTTTCCATTATGAATATTTTTGGGAAATACTTGCATGCATCAACACATTTTAGTAAATGATGCTTCAAAGAAATAGTACCTGTGTTTGTCTGCCAGGGGCCATTGCGAGCACTACCTCTGTAGTGCAGCGAAGGTCCGTTGGCCGACGCGGCCCCGCCCACTCCGCTAAACCACCGCACCGCAACGGAATTGCCACCGGGGTTAAGCGGTTAAGTAAAACATTTTTTCCTAGTTGAATTTTAAACTTTTTTTTTTTTAAAGCAAAGAATATACGATCTTGCTTTTAAGCTCCTTTAGATTTGTATCTAATCAGAGAGCATTCTAAGAGCAGTATACATATTCTCATAAAGTTAAACTTTACAAACTTGTGTGCACAGTTTTATACTGGAGCCTCTGCCACCAGTGCAGTCCGAACGTATAACATTTCCCTTGGAGCGCTGATCCTAATAATGAAGTTTTTGCATTAATAAACAATAAATGCAAGGTCGAACAGTTTTAACACGTGGACACAAATATTACCTTATCTGCATACAATGCCTTTTCCTGATCTATAATGTGGTACTGCAACTGGCAGCCAAAGGGTTTGTGCTGCAAGGGGCTGGGGCAAATTCTCCCACGGGCAAAATAAACATGAAAATGTATTGTTCTTGACCCCAAACAATATGTCATGGGCATTCCGCTATAAGGATTCCACACCCCTGTCTGCAATCCCTTGGTCTGGTAAATATTGTAATGGTGGCACACTGAATGAAGAACAACCCGAATGAAGGTCAAGGAACAGAAAATCTCTTTTCATATAAAATTAAATATAGATGTATGTAAAGCAAATGTATAACTGTTATGTGATTTGGAATCCTACCTCATTTTATACCATTATTTTTTACTCACATTTTAGAATGAAGATGTTCTCTTTTGTTTATTATGAATATTCAGGTCGATAAGATTGTGGAACAACTGCAGCAGTTTATCCAGAGCTTTGATCTCAGCGGTCTCCGGGATTATTGGGTTTACCTGGACCGGCGCCTCTTCAGTCGGCTGGAAGATGTCTACCGGCCCACAGTCAGCAAGCTGAAGACCAGCCTATACCGCTTCTACCTCGTGTACACCATACAGGTTTGTACTCAGCACCACCTATTTGAGGAGCTCGGTACTCTGGTGTGTAAAATGACTTCGAGGTACAACAATATTGAAAACTAGGAGGAATAATTCTTATACTATTTTCATTCTGACTTAGTTCACTTTTTATTTCCTGTTCTTGTTCATGTTTTGATTTTGTCCCCAATCCAGATTTTCTCTTAAATGGTTTTGTGCTCTGTTGTACACTAGACCCCTTATAGTTGTTTTACAGTTTTAGTTAGATTTGGAAGTAGTCTTTAACACTTTCGCTGTATCTATACGTATCTAGAAGATCCTTTCAATTAGACTAAATGTAAATGAACCTTTTTTTTTGTATTGTAGACAAACCGGATTGATAAGGCTCAGGAGTTCTTTCAGAAGCAGGCCTCTGAGCTTCAGAACCAGCCTGAGTGGAAGGACTGGTTCCTGCTGCCATTCCTGCCCACGCCAGACTCCAATCCTGCTTTTGCTCCATATTTCTCTAGGCAATGGGCAGATACGTTCCTGGTGTCACTGCACAACTTTTTGAGTGTCCTGTTCCAGTGTATGCATATCCTTTTTTCAGTCCTCTACACGGAGCCAATGCTATGCTTACATTTTCTTTTAGGGTCATACTTTATGTTTACTTACGGAATTCAAGAGGCTTCAAAGGGAAGTTCACCTGTTGTGTTTAAGAGTGCCATCTAATCCTTGAATTTGGAATTTCATCATGACATTATGAAAAGCAAAAGTGGGCATAAACCGTAGGCATAGCAAGAATTTCTCACTGTGTCGATACCTACTATGCTGCATATCCCGATAACCTCAGGTTTGAAAGTCTTTGTGGCTTAGGGGGATGTCAAGGTAGATGATAACACCTTGCTCAAAGCCTCAAGGACAGAGGCGTCTCAGTAACTAAAATCTGAAAAGAAGAGGGCTTTACTTAGGATGACTCCCACAATTGGAATTAGCTAGGGTGTCTCTATTCTATTTGAAGAAGACACCATATAAGTAATGTTCCTGGTGCAACAAGAGTTTTTTTTGGATATTTTTGGACTCTGTCTGTCTACAAGAACAGCATAAAGCTTCTGCCTGTTTCTCTCCGAAGAGTTTGAAGATTCAAACATGTTTGGCTGTATTGCCTAGAGTAGCTTGTGAAATATCAGCTGAAGCGGCTTTAGGTGATGGTTATTCCAAGGCAAGGTACTCTGAAGTTTTAATGACTGTGAAAATAATGTAGTGAAAGAATTCATTTCCTTATTCAGATCGTTAATTTGAAGGAATCAATAAAATAGTTCAAAACATCTGGGCATTCCCCCCCATTTTTCTGTTAAACTTGAGGAAAAATGCCCAGATGATTTGAAATGTTTTAATGATTCCTTCAAATTAACGATATTTTAATTACGCGTGTATGTCTTGGTTGTTGTCGTCTCTCTTGATATAGCACATTTGTGATATTTGTGTAAAATATTTATTTATTATTGGATTTTCTAACTGTTTTTAAACAACTGAATTTTATATAATTCTACAACCGTTTTTTATTGAATGGTTCAATAAACGGATTTCCTAGAATTGCCTTTTGAGTCCTTTTAAAGACTGGTGTTGAGGAGTGTTTGATTGTGAAAGAAGTGGAGTGTGATACACCTGATTGCATTGATTTTTCCAAGAGATTTTTATTGTTGACATATTAACTGTACATGGAACCCTGTCTCTTGGACTACTGGGGCCTCTCTCTTTTTATTGAGACTTAAGTATTCTGTGCCACTGTCTGTGCCGTTTTATCTTTGTTCTTTTATTGTGGTCGATGGCACTGTGACCGATATGGCAGTATAGGAACAGTGCATCTAGTTGCCCAACTCCCTGCTGTAGCTGTAGTGGAGATGTTTGCGATAGGATGGATCTAGAATCGCTGCGAAGGATGATGACGTTCTAGAGTGGGCAGCTGTGATTACCCACAGTAGACAGGGTCTTGCATTTATGGTCAGGTTAGGCAGGCTGACTTGTGGTTTCTGTGCCATTTGGGGACGGTTGGTCAGGAGTCTTCTCGATGTAGGACTAAATATGCTACAAGAGTAATGCAGTGCCCGAAGGGAGGTTATTTTTGAGATTTGCATGTCATTCAAGGTTCTCCAAGTATTCAATGTGGTGCTCATGGATGTGGCATGCTATCTTTCACTATGTAAGGGGTGCTGTTCAGTGCACCACAAATGTCATGTTGAGACAGATGTGCTGTTAACTGAGTGTCGATTAGTGTGCCAGAAGTGTGCTAATGCACAGATATGAATATATATTTACCACTGGGGCCACTTATTTGCCTTGAAATGCCACTCTATACCAGATGTTTATCTCCCTGTTCACAAGGGACACCATTCTATTTGCTATTGTTTCTGTTGACTAAATGCCATTTTTACAGCTAGGTTTGCCATATAGTGTGCAGGGGTGCCACTCATTGAACCAGAGGAGCAACAATGCAAGCATTGAAGCTCTGAATGTGTCAGTGACATCACTGTATGCTCATTGGGCATGAGTGAAGGTGCCAGAGAGGTCTGTCTACATGCAGGATGCTATTCAATGATCCAAGGTGCATTTCAAGTGCTAGATGTCCCACATTGCAACCACTCTAACCATCTCTATTGCTACTTGGTGTACCTTCAGTGTCACGAATACCTGGGGTGTGACTCGGTCGACCAGGGGTGTATCCGGTGTGCCTAATATGCTGTTCTGTGGTATGTGAATTAAAGGAAAAATGAAGACTGAGAAACCACATTGGAGGAAACCAATTTGTGGAAATTGTTTTTGAAGGAAAGATACTTTTAAGTAAATACAAATAAATCGAAAATGAAAGGAAACATTTTTAAAGGTAAGCTAGTTTTAATGGAAGCATCCAAAATCATACCCTTGGGTGAAGATTAGCAGTAGTGATTTTTTTTTAAATTCAGGGGTGGGTGGTGTTTATGGGCGATGAGGGTTTTTTAGGGTTCAGGCATGAGTAGAGTTGGGATGGTGAAGGATTTTAGCGCTTAGGGGTGGGTGGCATGTGGGGGTGTTGAGGTTTTTGAGGTGGAGTTTAGGGCCTGTGAGTATTTTTAAGGTTCTTTGATGATAGAGTTTGGGGTAGTAAAGGGTTTTTAGTGTTCAGGAATGAGTTTAGGGTGTTGTGGAGTGTTAAGTGTTCAAGGATAGATGGAGTTTATATGTAGAAAGGATTTTTAAGGTTTAGGTATGCAGTAGTTTAAGGGTGGTTCGGTAGTTATGGGGTCATGAATTGGTAGTTTTCAAGGGTGGCAAGGGTTTTCATCGTGTTCAGGGATGAGTGGAGTTTGGGGGTATTGTGCGATTTTAAAGGAATCAGGGATGGGTGAGGTTTAGGTGTTTGAGGGTTTTTAGGTTTCCGGAATGGGTGAAGTTTAGATGTAGTGAGAATGTTTCAGGATAAGAGATGGGTGGAGTTTTGGAATATAAAGGCCTTTAAGAGTTCAGGGACTGGTGGAGTTTAGGAGTGATGAGGGATTTTTAGGGTTCAGGGATGGGTGGAGTTTAGGAGTGGTGAGGGATTATCAGGGGCTCAGGGATGGGTGAGGTTTAGGCATTGAAAGAGTTTTTAGGTTTCAGGAATGGGTGGCGTTTAGAGATAGTGAGGATGTTTTAGGATAAGAGATAGGTGTAGTTTTGGGGTAGAAAGGGCTGTAAGAGTTGTCAGAGTTCAGGGATTGGAGGAGGTGAGCGTTCAGAGATGGGTGAAGTTTAGGTGTAGTTAAGGATTTTTTTTTCAGAACAAGCTTTATTGTCATATCAGTAAAGATTGCAAAAATATTCCATGGTACTCCGAACCCCGGAGAAGCCATGAGCATAAAATCAATATGCAGAGATAAGCAATCAATGTAGAAATCAACACTAATCAATATTGTCGAATAAGCCCCCAATCCCTCCACCCCACAGAAACTACCCTCCACCCGGGTCCTCCCCTAACCCCAATCACGATGGCAGTCCATATTCGATAAAGCAGTCCATATGAAATTGGCAGTACACTCCTACCCTCGCCCTGGTCCATCAAACAGTTGTTCACTGATAGCATCTTGGTGCGCCGGCGGCTCCAGCCACAGCCCCCTATAGTCCGCCCACCTCTTCCAGATTGTGAAATGCTTTTTAGGACAGCCTCGGGCTTCAAACACCGGACGTTCTAAACCCATATAGTAGTCCAATCCCTGCTTCCAGGCCTCTATCGGGGGAGCTCGAGGGTTTTTCCAGGCACGTGCCACCTCCCTTTTAGCCACCACTAGGCCTAGGAGTAACAAGTGTCTTTTAAAGATGTTGCCTCCTACCTGCTCCAGAACATGTAAGAGATGTACGGGGGAGTGTCCAACCCAGCACCTCATCCAGACCATCCCAAACCCGCTTCCAGTACCCCTCCAATGCCCCGCAGGACCACACCATGTGTACAAACGTGCCCACCTCACGGCCACACCTCAGGCAGTCAGGGGAGGCAATCAGACCAGCCCTATGCAATCGTTCTCTCGTGTAATAGGCCCTGTGCAGGTATTTAAACTGAATGAATCGTAATCGCACTGCAATAGCAGTCTCCCTTGGGGCTGCCAGGGCCTCTCTCCAGCTCTCCTCATCTAATTCTCCGACATCTCTATCCCATGTAGACCGCAAGTTATCTAGGGAGGAGGAGCAGTGGGTAACGAGTGATTGATAGATGCGGGATATTTTCCTATCTTCCAGTTCCACCATGAACAGCTTGGCTTCCAGGGGGCTCAACTCTGGCAGGGACTCCAGTCCCTCCAAGGCAGGGGAGATAGCGTGTCTAAACTGCAGATATTGAAAGAATTGGGAGTTCGGCATATCATATTCGTCCCTCAGAGCCTGGAACGATTTAAGTTTCGTTCCCTTCATAACATGACCCAGAGTCGAGATCCCTATTGTGTCCCAGCCTTGGAATCCCCGCAAGGCCGCCAGAGCCGGTAAACGGCCATTGTGCCACAGCGGAGTCTCCTGCGTCAGTGTGTTCCACCTCCCCATGCGGCCCAGCGCTCGCCGCCACACCTGGAACACCACCTGTGTAACCATCGGAAGTCTCTTCCTCTTTGCTGCTGAGTACAGTAGCTCATGATGGGTATCGGGGTCAATCAAATACCGTTCCAGGGCATAGGCCGGGTCACTGCGGTCGCCATACCACCATTCGTTTAACACCAACAGGTGGGATGCTTGGTAGTAAGATAAGATATCTGACGATGCCAGGCCGCCACAATATGTGGACCAGAAGCAGGTGCGAAGCGCCACCCGGACAGCGCCCCCAGCCCAGAGAAAGCGACCCAGCGCCGAGTTGACCTGGCGAAACCACTGCGGCGAAACAGGGTAAGGATGATTTTGTAGCTGATATAGCAGACGCGGGAGGGCCACCATCTTAAATATGGCGGAGCGGCCATAGAGGTTGAGGGGCATGCGGGACCACGTCTTCATATCAGATCGAACCTTGTCCCACACCGGAACGATATTAAGTTCCCACGAGACTCCCGGTATATCCGACAGGAATACCCCGAGATATTTAAGGCCCCCCGATGCCTCCCGTAGGGCCGACGCCCAGTCACCAAGCGCCGCACCATCTCCCAGGGTCCATAGAGTAGATTTCTGTACGTTAAGACGGAGTCCCGAGACCTCACGGAATATCCTCATGATTTCAAGAACTCTTGGGCCCGACCTATTAAGGTCAGTGAGAAAGAACAGCACGTCGTCGGCATAAAGAGCGATCCTATCTGACGGCCCAGAGTCCCACTCAAATCCCCTCATCTGCGCATCTATGCGGACCCACGCCGCTAGTGGTTCCATAGCGAGAGCAAATAAATATGGCGAGAGAGGGCAGCCCTGGCAGGTACCCCGTCCAATAGGGAAGGCCTCCGAGACCGCACGCGCCACCCGAACCGACGCCGTCAAGTCAGTATACAGCAGCCGAACGTAGGAGAGAAAGCGGGGTCCAAGATTTAGCCATGACAGGAGCGCCTGCAGGTTGTCCCAGCTCAGGGAATCGAATGCTCGATCTATGTCCGCTAGCAGTAGCGCCGCTTGGGTTCCGGTAGCTTTCATCATTTCCAGTGCAGCCTGGGGTCGCCTGATATTATGCCTAGTGGCCCTGTGGGGCATAAATCCAGCCTGGTCTGGGTGGACCATGGTGGTGATTAACGGGAGGAGACGGTTGGCGAGGGCCTTGGCAAGTATCTTTGCTTCAGTATTCAGTAATGAGATAGGGCGATAGGATTCATGACGGTCTGGGGGTCTCCCCGGTTTTCAGAAGACCACTATCTCGGCGTGCCTCCAGTCTCCTGGCAAGCGGCCAGCCTCCCTTGCAGCATCCAATGCCCTCTTATAGGATGCCCCTAACTGAGTATGATATTTCCGAAAGAACTCACACGGGAACCCATTAGGCCCTCGGGCCTTCCCTGCATTCAATTCTCCAAGGGCCGTTCCCAGCTCCTCTGCAGATAGAGGGAGCTCAAGGCTATCACGCTCATCGTCGGAGACCCCCGCGGTGGGAGATCCGCCAGAAACTTGTCAACCTCCGCCGCCGGAAGGGACTCCCTGGGGGAGTATTGATCCGCAAAATAGCATGCGAAGCTGTCAGCGATCGCCTTAGGGTCCGAAAGGGAGCCACCGGCTCTATTCCGTAGCGCCGGCAGTATCGGCGCCTGGAGTGTGCCCTGGCACAGTCTATACAGCATTGTGCCCGATTTGTCCCCCTACTGGTAGATTCTGCTCTGTGTCGCAAGCCACACCTGGCGTGATTCCTCAAGTTGCAAGGAAGCAGCATCCCGCTGCGCCTGCAGCAGCCGTCTAACATCCTCCTCCTCCTCTCCGGTTTCTGTACAGGAGCTCTCGAGGGTACGCACACGGTCCGCAGCCCTCTCCAGCTCCGCTCCGCGCAACTTAAGTGGCCCAGCACACCAGGCTATGTCTACTCCCCGGAGTGTGGGTTTCAATGCTTCCCAGAGGGTCATGTCGTCCACTCGCGATCCTTCATTATCAGACCAGTAGTGGGCTATCGCTTCCCGCATGTAGGATTGATACTCGACCTGCTGAAGGTGCCAGGTGGAGAGGCGCCATCGAAATGGATGCCGTCTCCTGTCCAGGCGGATGTCAATGACTATGGGAGAGTGATCGGAAAGCCCACGCGGCAATATGGCCGTCGATTCTACTCTTCCTATCATGGGGCAAGGAACAAACAGGTAGTCCAAGCGAGAGAAGGAGCCATGGACCGCCGAGACATAGGTGTATTCCCTACTATGAGTATGTTGATAGCACCAGGCATCCGTCAACCCAAGCTCCGCACCATATCATGCAACTTCGTAGGCGTGGTCAACGGCTGCCCACCACTCGGTCTAGGACTGTCCAACGTACCATCCATCACATCATTCCAGTCCCCGCCAACCGTCGCCAGGGCATCCGGGATCTCAGACCAAACAGCAAACATTTTCTCCACCAGGGACCACTGCAGCGGGGGGGGGGGCATACACACTGCCAAAGACAACAGGCTCACCATCAATCGTTCCCTTAACAAACCCATATCTACCCTGGGCATCGACCCACTGCGTACAGTGAATATATGACACCCTCCGATGAATCAATACCGCTACACCCCGTGACCCTCTGACAAACCCTGCGTGGTACACTTGTTGATAACCATAGCGCTGCAAGCTAAGGGTCTTGGTACCCAAGAGATGGGTTTCTTGTAATAAGAGGACATCTGCCTTCTCCCTCTTCCCCTGCCTCAGCACAGCGCCCCTCTTAATTTTATCGAGCATGCCCCGAACATTCCAGCTCACTATCCGCAGCGCCACCCTGGGGAGCTCCGGAGCCGGGCCTCTAGCCGCCATCAATTGAGTACGTGTACAATCGCCTGGGCATATGGGAGTGAGTCTGCCTATACCTTATCAGTCGAACCAGGTGGACCATCGTGTAACAATGAACTATCCCTGAGTACCCCAAACACCCGCTGTCCCCCAAAGACCCACCCCAAACCTGGGCCGAACTCAACTTCTCGAACCCCCCCGCCCCACCCCCACCCTATACCTCAGCAACATTGAAGTATCTGTCGCGGCGTGGGCGAGCCCCTGCCCCCAACAGGAGGTCAGTGGCCACCCGCTCCAATGGATCCCCATAGTCCAACCCCACAACCCCAAACTAGCCCCTTAAGGGGGCGATTAACACCCGTGGAAAAACGGACTGCTGGTACCCAAATGTCTGCCCTGCAGTCCCCCCCACGCCCCCACCCTCCCTCACCCAACATCCCATATCGAAAGTCAATATCTTTGTCCAAGGATGTCGGTGTGTTTTGAAGGATGCCGGTCACCCCGGCCGGACGGCTCCGGGCCACCCGCCAATCTCACCTCATTGCGCCATGGAGTGTTTCACCCCCATTCACGAGTCCACAGTCTGGGTATCTGGGGGAGCGGTCCCCTCAGCAGCAGCCTTCTTGGCGGGAGATCGTTTAGTGGAGCGGGACCTCGAATTGCTTCTACTTCGAGATCGTCTATGTGTTTGCTTCGGCGCCGTCGAGGAGGACGAGTCGGAATCCCGAGCCGGCGGGGTATGCGGCCGGACCCGAACTGTCTCATCCGTCCAGTTGAATACTTCCTCCGGAGAGTTGAAGAATAGAGTGCGGGACTGATAGATCACCCGCAGACGAGCTGGATAGAGTAGGGCATACTGGATTTTGAGGCCTCTCAGGCGAGCCTTGGCATCCGCAAAGGATTGTCTTTGGCGCTGCACTAGCTTTGTGTAGTCCGGGAATATTAGGATCCGTTGGTTCTCACACATGAGGGGTTCTTTCAATCGGGCTTGTTTCAGGATAGTGTCCCGATCATGATAATTGAGCAACTTGGCGACCACCGGTCGTGGTCGCTCCCCGACTGGTGGTTTAGGAGCCAGCGCCCTATGGGCCCTCTCGATGACAAAACAACGGGAGAGGGACTCCGGTTTAGCCAGCCCTCTAACCAGCGTGTGAGAAAGGCCTCCATATCCCCTTTTTCGCAATCTTCCGGAAAGCCAACAAAGCGTAGGTTATTGCGCCGAGCCCGCCCCTCCGCATCCTCCACTCGGAGCGCCAGGCCCTTCTGGACACCCTCCATGGCAGCAACCTTCTTTTTTAAAGTTACGACATCATCTTCCACTCCGGTGATCCGTGTTTCAGCCTCTGTAATTCGGGCCACTGCGTTGCGTAAGTCTTGGCACAGTAGAGTTACATCTGCCCCAACAGCCCCTATCTTGGCGTCGAGAGTGTCCCTGGACTGGGTGATGGCCGCCAAAAGCGTTGCATTATCTGGCCCCTGGGATAGGGGGCCCCCGGAGGCTCCGGCTGTTCCCCCTGCGCCGGTGAATTTGTCAAGAGTGGCCTGTTTTGAGGTTCCGCTGCCGCTCCCGCCTCTGGTCATGGTTGGCGATCGGTGGGGGTCAAAGTTGCGAAGAAGCCACCTCGTGGACCTCACGGCGACACCCCCTCCACCCAAGGGGGCCCTTTTCCGCCAGTCGTCGCACTGAGGCCCCAACCTTTATTCCCCCGCACACCAGTTTCAGGGATACAGGTTGCAAACAGGCAGTCCGTCCACGCAATCCACCGTCAGCCGTGTCTCTTGGGCTCGTGCAGTCCCATAACACCCCCAGGTGCGGTCCGTGGCTTCACTCCAGGCTGTGCAGGGAAAGGCAGGGGCGGCCCTCGAGTCCGGAGTCCCCCCGCTTCCTCAGTACACTTTGCACAGGGTCAATGAGGCGTTGCGCCTTTTCCGCAGCACAAGCAGGGGGGGCCCAGACGGGCACGCCGTGGCCCGATCTGACCACAGAGGCTCAGCAAGTATCGGCCCAGGTTATGATGGGGACAAGCCACGTGCGTCGCAGAGGCCCAACCCGCCGCGGCCCGATCTGACCGCCGTGCTCCCAGTACCAGCTCCGCGACTCCAATATCGCCGATTCTCCAGAGTGTACTCACTGCGCAGGCCACCCTGTTCCAGGGCGATGCGATGTCCGGGCCCTCTGCCCAGTCCAGGCCCAGCCGGTCCCAGCCTCCAGGCCCCTGTTTAGGCCTCTAGTGCAGCGTCCGGGCCGACGAGGCACTCCACAGGCTCCGATGCTCCACCCGAATCCCCCGAGGCAGAGGCGGGCTGCACCTCCGCCCAGCCCGGCCGGCCGGCAGCCGATGCTCGTCGCGCCCCCGGGGCGCCTCCAAAATCGAGGTCCCGGCTTCCGCGAGCGGCGTAGGCCTCTCCGCCTCCGGGGCCAGCTGCACAGCCACGCCGCCTCCGACGCGGCCAAAACTTTCCCAAAGCCCGTCGGGTATCTCCCACCACACCTTCCTGTCGCTGGAGAGGGTCGGGCAAGGGGGGAAGGCAGGATAATTCTATCAGGAGAGTGGCGGCGGGACAGAGCTCCCCTAAGCCGCGTCTGCCATGTCGGCTGTCGTAGCCACGCCCCCGTAGTTAAGGATTTTTAATCTTCAGGTATGGGTGGAGTTTAGGGTTAGAAAGGTCTTTTAAGATTCAGGGATCATGGAATTTAGGGATCAGGGATGGGTATAGTTTTTTGGGGGACGTATTTTTTGTTCAAATCTGTTTTTATTGTGAACACAGCGATAAGCCTACAACCCCTGATCGGGGCCGGTCGCGCAGAAAAAAGAAAGTCAGCAGGCATAGGCAACTAGGGGAGATGGAGTCTTTAACACAGCGTACTGCCCACAACCCCCGGAGGAGGCCGGCTGCGTGAGTTAGGTGAAAGATATAGCAAGAGGAGGCCATATGCTGACAATGTGTCGCTGTACGGGGGAGGCGAGCAGGGGAAAGGGAGTAGTGGTGTCACATTTTCAAAGGTCCAACAGGGACCGAACTGTCCCGAAGAGGGGCGAAAGCCAGAGTGGCAAGTAGGAAAGTAGAAAAAGTCGGAAAAGAAGGAGCAAGGGCGAGGCGGAGAGGGGCCAGGAAGAAGCGTCTGGGGATGCCTACAGGGGGGTCAGAACGCAGGGTAGCACCGGGGGAAGCGATTAAGAGCCTAGTCTGCTTGGATCCGCAGGGAGGAGGGCGTCCTCGAACAACTGCAGGGCGCGGAGCCTGGGGGGCATTTGGCGGGCATAGGTAATGGAGCACAGGTGACGTACAAGAGGTTCCCACACCGCCTTGAAGCGTACCCCCCTCAACTGTATCCGCGCTGTGAGCAGCTCCATGGTCAGGACCTGCCAGAGGCGCACGAACCAGGAAGCTATCGGCGGAGCCTCAGCCCGCTTCCAATATAAAGCAATGAGTTGCTTGGCGGCTCCTAGCATGTGAAGGGTGAGGATCCAGTCGCTGCGCGTGAGGGCTCGAAGTGTGGGGGGTCGAATGCCCAGCAGGAGTGTGCAAGCCTCTTCGGGGATGGGGAAACCCAACACCTTCCTAATGTGGCTGAGGACCTCCTTCCAAAAGACAGCCAGGGCAGGACACGACCACCAGATATGTATGAAGTCGCCAGTCGCAGTACCACATCTCCAACACAGCGGCGAGGAAGCGGGGAACATTTTGCTAAGCCGCAGGGGGGTGTAGTACCATTGCGTCAGCAGCTTATACGCGTTTTCCCTCTGTGGGATGCTGCGGTATGTTTTGGGGATGTCGTTCCAGAGCCTAGTCCACTGGGAGGGCGTGATGTCGGTGCCAGTCGCCGCCTGCCACTGCCTCTGGTACGGATGTGCGGGCGGAGTGGAGGGATGCTGCAAGATGTCGTAGATTTGGGAGATGAGTCGTTTCAGACCCCCTAGGGAGCGTGCCAACTTTTCAAAGGGGGTAAAGGCCCTGGAAGCAGCTTGGTACATGTCGTCTCCCGAGAGCCAGTGGCGCAGCTGTGCATACTGTAAGCTAGCGGTTAAAGGGAGGTCAAATTCTTCCCTGCAGTCCGTCCAGGACTTAGGTGACCCACCGAGAAAGAGGTCTCCTGCAACCCTGCAGTCTCCTTGCGTCCAGTTCTCAAAGGCGCGGGTCTGGGCAGCCGGGGGAAAGTGTGGGTTGCCCGCAATGGGGGTATGCGGAGAGGGGAACGTGGTTAATCCCTTAGACACCGCCACTCGGTCCCATACCTCAAGCACCGTCCTCGTGGGGACTGCCATGTATGCGCTTCTAGAACGCGCCACCCGCGGTAACCAAGGCAGGTCCCATATGGTGCGCCCCGTAACCACTCGGTCCATATGGAACCAGTGTTTGTCGCTCTCGCGCGCACCCCACTCGATCACAAACCTTAGGTGTGCCGCCCAGTAGTAGTGGAGAAGATTCGGGCAGGCGAGACCACCCCTGTCTCTCGGTTCCATGAGGACTTTCTGCGAGAACCGGGGTCGCTTACCCCCCCATATGAAGGACGTGAGGTCGCGTTGAAGGGTCCTGATGCAGTGGATCGGGATCGGAGTGGGGAGGCACTGGAAGACATAGAGGATACGGGGGAGGATCGACATCTTGACCGCGTTCAGCCGCCCCAGCCAGGATATCATCAAGGGCTTCCATTTCCACAGGTCTGCCAGGACTTCTTTGCGGCAAGAGGCCCAGTTTCTGGAGGACCACGAGTCAAGGTGGGGTGTAATGTCCAGACCCAAGTATCTAATGTAGTCATCCGCCCAGCGGTAGGGCGTGACCCCCTTCAGAAAGGTGACTTCCTCTTCAGGGATGGTGAGGTTGAGGGCCCAAGATTTGGAGTGGTTAATTTTAAGGCCGGACGCCTGCTCAAACAGTGTGAGGGCTTCGTGCACCGCTGGGAGGGAGACCCGAGGGTTCGTGAGTGTAAGAATCAAATCGTCCGCGAACAGCGCCACCTTGTTGGAGCGTCCCCCATGGGGGATACCATGAACGTCAGGGGCGCGCCTAAGCAGCTCCGCCAGCGGCTCAACCGCCAAGGCGAACAGGAGCGGCGAGAGCGGGCACCCCTGCCGCGTACCCCTGTGGATGGAAAGCGGCGACGTCAGTTGGCCGTTGACTCGAATTCTGGCCTGCGGCCCGAGGTAGGGGGCCATGCACCTGGATATCATGTTAGGACCAAGACCAAGTTTCTTAAGAACCGCACGGAGGAAGGTCCAATCGACTCGGTCGAAGGCCTTTTCCGCGTCCAGTGAGAGGAGGCAGGCCGGGATTTTCCAGTGGTGCACTTTCCCCACGAGGTGTGCCAGTCTGCGAACATTGTCAGCCCCCTGGCGATCCCGTATAAAGCCCACCTGGTCCGGGTTCACCAATCCCGACATGAGCGGATCCAGCCGTTTGGCCAGGATTTTAGTGTAGATCTTGAGATCGGTATTAAGAAGGGCGATGGGGCGATATGAGGCACAGAGGTCAGGAGCCTTCCCTGGCTTGGGGATCAGGGCGATTTCCGCCAGACCCATATCGGGGGACGGGCCAGTGGTATCGGAGAAGGAGCTATAGAGCCGCAGCAGGTGCGGGCGAAGCTGGGTCAGGAACAGGCGATAGAAGGCCAACGGCAGGCCGTCCGGCCCCAGGGTTTTCCCCACGGGGAGGTCTTTGACAGCCTCCGTCACTTCCTCTTCCAGCAGCGGGCCCTCCAACGCGGCAGCACACGCCGGGGACAGTGGGGATCCCTCAAAATTCCCGAGGACGGCCTCCCGTGCCTCCGCAGAGGTAGGCTCTTCGGCGTATAGGGAGGTGTAATAATCGACGAACGCAGCCTGCTTGGCCTTTTCAGCGGTGGCACTGGTGCCATCCTGCCTCTTAACAGTGGCGATGTGGGCCCTAGCGGCGCGTGCCCGCAGCCTGCCGGCCAGCAGGCGGCCAACCTTGTCTCCCCCCTCGTAATACCGCTGTTTTAGCGCCAGCAGGGAGTGTTCCGCCTTGTTGGTTCGCAGAGTGCGGAGTTGTCCCCTTAGAGTGGCAAGAGTCCTCTTTGACGCTCTCGAAGGGGAGTCCCGGTCGCGGGCCTCCGCTAATTTGATTTCAGCCGCCAGGTCGGCTTCCATCTTGAACGCTTCCTTCCTCCGCGCCGCCGCCAGGGAGGTGATGTGGCCCCTAATGGTGGCCTTGAAGGCATCCCAGACCGTGTGGAAGGGCACGTCAGGGGTGTCATTGACAGCAAAATACGAGTCTATGGCGTCGCGGATGCTGGCAACGTCATCCGGGTCCCGAAGGATCCTCGGCGGGAGCGCCCACCTGCGTTCACGAGGGGCGCGGGACAGGGGATCCTACAGTAAGAGCTCCACGTGAGCGTGGTCCGACAGGGAAATGTCGGACATGGCGACAGCTAAGGAGTCTCGGGCCAGTTCAAGGGAGGCGAAAAGATAGTCGATCCGGGAGTATGTTCGATGGGAATGCGAGTAGAAGGAGTAGTCTCGGGTCCCCGGGTTGTGGTAACGCCACATATCCACAAGCCCCAGGTCAGTAAGTTGCGCTCTAAGGGTAGAGGACATTGCTCCCGCACCATTGAAGGGGGCTCCCGCACGATCTAACTCGGGGTCCCAAACAAGATTGAAGTCGCCGCCCAGGATCACGTTGGCGTCGCCCGGTGGGAGCTGATCCCGAAGAAGCGCCTGGAGGTATTTGTCCTGCGACTGGTTGGGTGCATACACACATCCTAGAGTGAGCCGTGTACCGCCCATCTGTACCGTGGCGCGGAGGAATCGCCCATCCGCGCTCTTGAAGGGTTTTGCGGGTCCCCACCTAATGCCAGCCCTGCAAAGGATTGCCACCCCCGCTGTCTTGGTGTCAGAGGATGCCCAGTATTGTGTGGGGTATCTAGGGTGTGCCATGCGTGTGGTGTCCCCCCTGAGAAGGTGCGTCTCCTGGAGGAAGACAATGTCAGGGGGGTGATGCAGGAGGTAGCGCCATACTTGCCTCCGCTTGTTAGGGGAGTTGAGCCCTTTAACGTTGAGGGAGAGGACCTTCAGGGGCGCAGGGATGTTCGCTGTCATAGCACTAAGGGGGATGGGAGTCGCGCAGGACCCAGCGCAGCAGACCCCCCCGCAGGAAGGACAGTGGCAGCCTCGTCTAGCCGCCGGCGCACCAACCCCCGCCAGGCCCACCACGCCACCCCTCCGTGAGCGCAGGGAAGGAGTAGGCAGAGAGGGAAGCGTGAGAGAAAAGTAGGAAGAGGAAAGAGAGGAAGAGGAGAAGAGGAGCAGAGAAAAAACAAAACCAAAACAGGCCAACAGGGCCAGTGTACAATGTCCCAGGTACCGGACATCCTCTACCCGAGGGTTTGGATGGACTCAGGAATGTCACTTCCTACGGGACAAAGGGAGGGAGCAGAGAGTCTGGTAGAAAAATTGGAGTCAGGTTGTCTCGGAGTTCGCCCACCCCGCTGCCTCCAGGTAGTCCGGGGGTGTGTCGATCTGTGGGGTCCACTTAGTCCACGCAAGTGTCTGTATGGCACTGGGGCTCCGTGACGCGGCACAAGGCCTGGTACAGGCAAAGGGCGTTGTCCAGTCTCTCTGACCCCCGCCAATGAGGGTGGGGAGGACCCCATCCCCGAGAACAATGGGGCGAGTTACTTTGGTGCGTGGGGACGGGTCGAAGTGCCCAGAGGGCCAGCGTGCATGCAGGGCAGCCTGAGTCCCAGCGGTAAAGGTCAGCAGCCGTCCGGAGTCGAGGGGCGATCTCCACCCTCCGAGCCGGCGGCGTTGGGCTGGGAGGTCTGCTCCTCGCGGTCGCCCTCAAGGGAGCGGATGTGGGCGATGATGTCCTGCTTGGCCTGCGAGACAGAGAGTGCGTCCACCGGGGGAGATCGTCGACTTCTGCGTACAGTGGACCATTCCGGGTGTGGAGGTGCCTTCCCTGAGCGGGGGGGACGAGTCGGGCTGTGGTCCGGGGATTCCGGCATGCCTAGTAGTTGTGCCGCCTCTCGGTAGGACCGGAGGGCCCTGCGCTTGCCCTCCCACCTGAAGATGAGCGCGAAGGGGTGGCCCCACTGGTACGAGATGTTCAGGGTCCGGAGCTTCTCTGTGATCGGACGGAAGACCCTCCGCCTGTGGAGTGTGGTGGGGGCCAAATCCTGGAAAATCTGGATCTTGTGACCCTCATACTGCAAATCAGGGTTGTCTCTAGCCGCCTTCAAAATGGCCTCTTTCTCAGTAAAGTAATGCAGTCTGGTGACGATGTCGGGAAGGAGGCCCGCTTTCCCTCCCGCTCCAAAGACTCGGTGCGCGCGGTCAAGGCGCGGCGGGGGGCGTCCTCCTCGCCCCATACCTCTTGCAGGAGTAGGGCCACGTAGGCCATGGTATTAGTCCCCTCTTCTCCGAGTGGCACACCCCGAATGCGGAGGTTGTTGCGGGGTCCTCTGTTTTCCAAGTCCTCCTGCTTGATCTGGAGCTGGATGTGCTGCTCTTCAAGGGTCGCCACTCTCTGCCAGATCTGCTCCAGGTCCTCGGTGCGGGAATCTACCGTTTTTTCCAGGCCGTCAACCCGGTCGCCAAGGTCGGTGACTTCTCTGCGTAGCTCTTTGACGCATGAATGGACCTCCGTCCTGAGGGACCCAATCTCAGTTTTCAGATCAGCCATGAAGGAGGACATGAAGGCCTGCGTCACCGGCGGGGAGTCAGCCTGCGGTGGGGGTTTCCCCCCGGATGTCGACGGGGGGCCCCCGGAGGATGATGGCGAGCCCGCCTTGCCCCACATGTAGGCCACCGACGCCCCCCTGGTCGTCGTGGGTGGGGGGGTCCGGCTTGGTCCCCTTGCCGCGGGTCATGGTCCACTCAGGGCGTCGAAAGGCAGCGGGGGCCTGCGTCGGCCGCTGTGCACAACTCCTGGTCGGCGGCGTAGGATAGTCCAGGGGAGGGTGCGCTGGCGCCTCGGTGATCAAGCCCGGGTTCCACGGTCAGGAGCACAAGACCACAGGGCTGGGGTCGGCGGTGCGCTCGCCGACAGAGCACGGGGCGCGTGCAAGCAATAGTTGTCCAGCAGTAATCCGGGCCGTGAAGGGGTCACTGGAGCGGAGGCAGGCGGCTCAGCCTGGAGGACAAGGTGGCGCTTAGGTCGGGGAGGTGTCAAGGAGGTGACGGCCGCGGGTGCTCCACGGCAGGTCGGGTGCAGGTTCCACAAGCGAAGGGCCCCCGAAGGGCCGCGGCCTGGCACAGTCTCGTGGTCCCGCCTGGGCTAGGACCCACCCCCAGCGCGATGTCCAGGCGGCCGTGTCCAGGAGGGTCCCCCCGGGTCGTCCAGCAGCGAAGAGCCCAGGGCCAGGGGAGGCAGAAGGCGGGGACCCCTAGTGTCCTCGTAGGCGCTCAGCCGGATCGGCAAGGCTGCAGTTCACCAGGGTCGGGCTGGAGTAGTGGGGTGGCCAGGGGATGTGTCCAGCAAAGTCAGGGCCCCCAGGGTGCAAGACCGACCCACACGCAGCTTCAGGTTCTCTCCCCAGGTCTCCGCCCGCGCGCCCCAGGCTGCAGGGAGTGCTCAAGCAGGGGCCGCCAAAGCGCGGGAGCCGGCCCCCCACCAGAAAGGCAAAATGGCGGGCAGGTCAGTAGTCAGGCCCCGCAGGCGCCGGGCCCCGCAGAGAGGCGGCAGGGGAGTGGGGGCGTCTCACCTCAGCACACCGGGGTGTCCAGCGGTGGGCGGGGGAGCCGTGGTCCAGGCTCGCGGGCGGGGGGATCTCCAGCAACCCCTCCGGTCGGGGCCTGTCGTCGCCTCCAAAGCCGGGGGCTCGCGTAGGTGCGGTGCCCAGGCCGCTGATGATGTGTGTCCCGCTGGCGATCGCCCAACCCCGGCAGCTCCGGCGCGGCTCCGTCGGCGTCAATCAGGCTCCGCCGATCGGGTGCAGCCGCCGGAGGGGTAGGAGCGATTCGGTGCCTCACCCAGCCCGCAGCAGTGGTCCCTCTCGTGGCGGGCAGGTCAGGCGGCTCGGCAAAGGGCCCATGCTTAAAGATGGCGGCCAACAGTCGAGCACGGGAGCCCCAGAGCTCGGAGCAGGTGCCTCGGGTGTGCTTGCAGCCGCGGTCCGCCGATGGGGTGCAGCCGCCGGAGGGGTAGGAGCGATGCAGAGCCTCACCCAGTCCGCAGCAGTGATCCCTCTCGTGGCGGGCAGGTCAGGCGGCTCGGCAGAGGGCCCTGCTGAAAGATGGCGGCCAACAGTTGAGCCCGGGAGCCCCAGAGCTCGGAGCAGGGGCCGCGGGCGCGCTTGCAGCCGTGGATCGCCGCCAGAAAGAGCACCAGCAGGGTCAGGACAGCACAGGGGGTCCCCAGGAGCGGATGCCCCCCAAGAACTACGCTGGAACAGGCTGATTAGTGCAGCGGGGCGACGGAGCTCGCTCGAGACACGTCAGGTCACATCGCTGTCTCGGCCACGCCCCGGGACGTATTTTTAAGGATCAGAGATGGATGGTGTTTAAGGGTGGCGAGTGACATCAAAAGTAATTGTTTTATAATGTGAAATATGTAAATCCGAAATAATGTCCCCTGATATAAAGGCTTGAAATAAATACCTTCCACAAAACAGTTTCTGAAAATAAGTTCTGCAACCATTTCATTTACACCTTAAAAATTAAGTATAGAGAAGCCAGTTTCGGGAAAAAACATTTTATGAATTAGTTTCTATGAAATTGTAAATGCCATTCTGCCTGAAAATTAAATTAAACTGTTTAGATTAAATGGTTTCTATGTAATGGTATTCCAGTAATTAGTTCTCTATGAAATCACATACAACCATGCTGTTCATGGAGCTAAAATGTACACTAATTAGGGATGTTTGTCAGTATACCAGTAGTAATCCTTTAATATTGTTGACTTTCCCTTCAATATACCTCATTTATGTTGCAGAGATGTAGTACAATATGTCGAGTATGCCACTCAGTATACCAGGAGCCTCCATCAGTATGTCAAGGGGGGATCCCATCAGCATGCCTGTGGTGTCCGTCATTAAATCAGGGTTGTTTTTCAGAAATGTAGAGATTTCACACAGTATGTCAGGGGTGCCACGTAGTAGCGAAGAGCAATTCCCATCTATTCCACCAGGTTCAAAATGATACTAGTTGGTAGGCAGCAAAGCAGTTCAACATGCCTGGAAGAAACTTATACACCTGCATTCTCATCAAAGTCTCATTTGTGGTATTTAGTATGCTAGTGGTGTTCCATATCGCCCATAATTACTTACACAGTGGGGTAGTAAGGAGGGGTGCGGGAGGAGCGGTAAGAGTTTTCGGGGCGGCAGTGGGTGGCAAAATCAGGAATTGATCGCCAGCCTTCCACCTCCCCATATCTTACAGCCACTGTGGGTAGCAAAAGGCTGGGACCGCCACGGGTGGAAAAAGGCCTAGCTACGCCACTGTCTTTACATGTGGTTGTAGGTTTTGGAGGAGGCACACAAGGCCCCCACACAATTTCCACCTCTCTGATCTCCCCTGTCGTGTAGACTTAAAGCTACATAAGAAGGACAGGGAAGCACTTCATATGCAACATACCTTGTGCTAATCGTGGGCAATTCAGGTGAACTTGCCAAGTTACCAGCACCCCAAAAAAATTGATGTGCTTTATGAAATATAATTGTATCCTTATTGTGTGGGTTGTGTATCAATTTATTACTTCTGCGTGGTATACAAATACACACACACAGCAGCAAAAAATATCATATTTTCTTCACAGTCTAGCCAACGTACACCTGGGCATATGCATTTAGCTCCTTAACATTTCTTACCTGTCCCAGTTATTCTGAATTTTGAGGCTGAGTGTCAGAAAATCGCTCTCCTGCAGGAGGAAAATGAAGCTTTGCGCCAGAAGGTGAGCAAACTACCAGCGAGTACTCTAATATGGTTTGTGGCTGTACTTTCTTTGCATGTACTTTTATTTGTTTTGACTTTAATTATTTAGGAAATGTCTGTCTGCCATGACACCATTGTTTGAGAGGTAGAAGTTTTTGCAAAAGGACTTCTGTAACACAGAGCTGAATGCAGTTAGAAACCTAGCTTGTTGTGCCACTGTCAATGCAAGATGATAAATCAGAAGTGTTCTTTGAGTCTTGCCTGACCTTGCTGTCTCCTGCCAACTGGCAATTCTACCAGATACTTCTAACTGCTGATTCCTCTCTTAGAATATCCTCCAGGCGCTAGACTGGACCCAGAAAATGTGTAGCAGTACTCCTGCGTACCTGTTCGTGGTATCATGTGACTGTGTGCTGACTCCATACTACCCCAGAAGTGACAGATCAGAGCCACACATAAGCACTACCACTCTGCATTGACGTCATTTTCTACCTTTCCACAACTTCCACTATGAATCTGTAGCTCCTCTCCCTGCTTCTTGATTTTTGGACGACCCTAAAGCTTTTCCATAGTGTGCTTTTGTTGCCTGGATTCAGTACCTGACTCGGTTACGTGGTATATGTACCAAAATGCTTTCAAAGGCGATCCGAAGCCTGTAGGAAAAGTGGTATGTTGTCAAAAAGAAGTAGTAGTTGAGGCAGTTCCCACAACCCCTTGAAGTCCTCTGGTATTAACAGAACAACTGTACCTCGGCACTCTCTAAGTGTTAACACAATTTCGAAAACTATAGTCAGTTATACGATTCAACAATATAGCTCCTCTCAGGAAAATAGTCCAACAGAAAAATACTTGCAAAAAAATCAATTTAATACCAGCTAACACTGTTACATTCCAAATGTGGAGACCTAGTTGTCAAGGTGCAAGGCAGAGACAAATATCATGTTACATAGATGTTAATTTGCGCTAATAGTCCCACAGAGGCCCTATTCATATAGCCTCCCAGTTGTCAAAGATGGCACCTATACTGATAATAGATAATATTGAAATAACATACTGTTCGAAAATTGATGTGCTACTCTATGTACCACCACTACCCTTTCTTGTGCTTTGTCAAGTCCTCTGGTATGCCCAAGTTTAAGTGAAAGCATAGAAAAGCAAAGTGAGACCAAACTCTAGCACGCCACTCTGACGCTAAAAAGAAGGTGCAAGAGCATCGCAACATCAGGTGCACCACATCAGTGTCACCCGCCCTGGAGCTGGTTCCTTCATTGGTTCTGACATTCCCTGAGTTTCCTGGGCCATTCTCAACAACATAACAGAATGAGTCCATCCTGCAAATTTAAAGTGTGCTTTTGCCTTCTTCTGGCATGTCTTTGGGCCCCACAAACTGCAGGGGCTTTCAGTCGGTTTACCACAGGTGGGTCCCTCCCCAGTGGATGATCCTATGCCAGCATCCATATTGGATCCTGAACTGATGTCCGCTCTAACTCAACTAGTGTCAAAGTATGAGGTTACACGAGCACAACTGATTGTCATTCACCCTAATTATAATGAGAGGTGTGTGAAATTCTGGTAATTTGCTTTTGTCTAATTCTGTGAAATGTTGGCAAAGTTAATCAAAATTACTCGATATGTGAATCCGTTATTTCACTTGAGTCAAGTCTTAATGCAAGGATACATTTTGCACATTTCCTGTAAATCTTTACTGCAAAAGGCAAATAATTATGACATTTCGGACATTTTGCATATCAAGTGAAACCAGTGCAGGGTGTGAACTCGAGCATATTGATGATGAGTGTGGAGAGGAGGATGGCAACTTCCCCTCACTACGCTAAAGATGCCTTATACCTTGATTTACAAAACACCAGCGGGCTTGATACCTCCCATGAGGCACAACCTGACTTGCCACATGGACAACCAATGGAAGAAAGTACCTTTGCAGTAGTGATGGAGAGTAGCCAATGTGCTAGAATTACATCTGCCCTCCATTGTGGCTAAAACAAATGTTTTGACAGAAATTCTGCAGCCTGTGATTGCTGACATTGCCTGAGGCATTGCTCCCATTTAATGCTGCCCTCACAGATACTGTGATGGCTACCTGTCTGAAACACCGTTCTTCTCCGCCTGTTAGTTCACAGACATCTTCCAGCGATTCAGATGTTATCACCAAGCACCCTACTCCACAGACAGTAAGAAGAACTCTAACTCATTTCAAACCAATCCTTCAGATCGAGAAACCAAAACGATGAATTGCCTTTGGCAAATGTATGTTTTCCTCTTCCATCTACGATCCATAAATGCAGTCTAACTGTGGGGCTGATACTGACATGCTCTTAGGGACATGGCCAGCGAGATTCCTCTCTGGCTCAAACGATACATGATGGGCAGGATGCAGGCAAGTATTTTATCTGCAATGGGTTGGATACCATAGATTGCATTGGCAGGGCTGTGGGTATCAGTGTTTTCCTTCGTAGGTATGCCTTAATGAGTTCCACTGGATTCTCCAGCGATGTACATGCTTTGCTGATGAATATGCCCTTTGATGAGTCTCACCCCTGCAGTAAAAAGGTGGCTCCGCTTTGGAATGCTTTTAAAATAAAAAGCAGAGCTACAGCTTTCTTTGCGGTTATTCACCTCTGCCAAACAATTTCCACACCAGGAAATGTAAGTTTTATTCCAGGCCAGGTGCCTAGGCAGCGACAGCCTTCCCAGCCAGTGATGATGCAGACAAGGGTCTGCCAGGCTTTGCACGGCAATCACTTTCTAATCCTCTTCCCACAGTGGGAAACAAACTGTTTAGTTTGCTCTCAGTGCCACATGCAGGGGGCAGGATTCAACATTTCCTCTTGGCTTGGCGATTTATCACGTCTAACAGATACGTTTTGCAAATTGTTCAGTCAGGCTTTGGTCTTCTTTTACTCTCTTCCCCACCCAATATCTTTCCCACACCAGAACAAATGTCAGCAGACCATCTGTCCAACCATTCTTCATGCTGAACATCTATTGGTCTGCAAAGGTGTCATAGAGAAGCTACTAGGCTTTGGAAAATACAAAGTTGTTATTCCTGTTACTTCCTGGACCTGAAAATAGACTGGGTTCTCAGGCCTATTTTGGATGTCTGACCCAGAAAGACAAATCCAAATTGTGCATATTCTTCAGATCCTATCTGCGCTGGACCTGGGAGAGTGGGAGGTGTCCGTGAACTTGCAGGACATACATTTGTTTATACCGCTCCTTCTCTCACACAAACTAGCTGCAATTCAAGGTGGACCAGAAGCATTTTATATCTGTCTTGCACCCCTATGTCTTCAACTACGCCCCTCCAGTGTTCGCGAAAGTGGTGATCATCTTTGGAGGTCGGGGGTTCCTGTATTCCCTGACGATTGGCTGCCAAAGGCGGGCTCACCACAGGCAGTCGTTGCCCACATGCTGAAAATGGCAGACCACCTTACATCGATGAGGATTACCATAAATGACCCTAAGTCCCACCTGATTCCATCGCAAATTCTTCCATTACTTCAGGCTATCCTGGAGGATATTCAGGCTATAATCCATATGTTTCACACTCTATCTTGGATCAAGGTGAAGTTGGCTCTGGTACTTCTTGGACTCTTAGCCTCATGTACCCTTCTTATCTGATAGAGACTTCTAACCACAACTTTCTTACCATTGAATGATCCCCAAGTATCCGAACGGATTAGGAAATGTTTTTGGGAGCCATCCCCCTGCACGCCGGTAGGTGGCACTATTCTACTCTGCGTGGCGATGTTGGTGTCATCTGCTCCAGAAGGAACATTTGTTGCGCCTTTATAGGTGCAACCCCGACGTCAGTTCTTTTCTTTCCATGCCAGTCAGCACAGATCCGAGAAGAGCTACTCCTTAGTCCTTTTTTATAATCTTTTTTCAACGTTTTGTCAAAGTTTTTTTGAGGTTTTACTTCCTAGTGTGGCAGAAATATCGTCCAAGAAGGCGGGCTTCAAGCCTTGCGGCGCCTTTCACCGACAGGTGTCATGACAGACCCACACATTGTTTGCCTTTGGTGCCTCGAATAAGATCATGACCCAAAGGCCTGCTCTGTCTTGCAGCACTATGCATTTAAAAGTCCTTGAGGGAGCGATCCCTGAAGCTCCTGGTGTCTCAACGTACGATGCTGCAACACTTGAGGTCCCAGTTGAGAGTAAGGTCCTGGGAGCTGTCGCGGAGTCTGAGGTCGTCGTCGCACTCCAAGTTGTTGAGCCATTCGTGTAAGTCCCTCTCCCACAAAAAGAAAAATATGTCAAAGCGTGCTTCAACTTCACCTCGTCCTTCGGCTGACAAGACAAGGGTGTTCAACTTGAGGCCTCATTCCGCAGTTGAGCTATCACCTGGTCCGACTCCGTGCCTCCCTGCATTTCCAGGACCGAGAGCAACCCCCCTCAAAATCAATTGAGTGTCCCGTTCCTTCTGGGGCGCCTTCGGGCCAGTGAGTTCCAGAGGGTTCCCTGCTGGATCCATGCCCATGGCTACAGCACTAGTCAGGCCCCTGGAATCCACAGATGGATCCGGATCAGCACCGATCGTGCCATGTCGACCTTACCTAGTGCCGTTCCGGATGCTGATGCTTTCGGCTCCCACCAGAAGTGCCATCCCTATTTACATCCCGACTCCGACATGGAGCAAAGGGGAATCATCTGACGCAGACTCCTGCGCCAACTGGAGCCATGCCTTCCAGTCCAGAGCCTGCACCCTATTCCTATGGGCTAGGACTCGTGGAAGAATAGGAGGAGTCGCTGGACCCTGAAGAATACCAGCCTTATGAATCGTTGAACTCTGCTATGCAGTGGCTAAAAAGCAGCCTAATGAGTGATAGCGTTCTCATTCCACCAGAGGTAAATTTGCAACAACTGCGTTTGTTTGCGTGGTTCCAGTCCTGTGCATCTGCCAGGTAGCAAAATGGGCTTCTCTGCACATGTTTACCAAACACTACCGTGATGTCTGTAGGGGTGGGCACCTTGCCTGTTCGGTTATGTAGGACTTCCTCATGTGAAATTGGTCCACAGACCCATCTCCAATTGGTCCACAGAACGATCTCCGGTGAGGTATTGCTTGGGTGTTTGTTCTAAGGTAAGGTATCTGCGGCTAGACGTCTCAATCAGATGAACAAGTTACTAACCTTCGGTTACGCCTTATCCGGTGGAGATCCTATCTCGCCGTAGATTCCTTACCAACACACCCATCCACCCTGCGAACAGATTTCTAGAGACAAGGCTTTCCCCTTTCAGGACCCTAGTTTTCCACAACAGTGGTCAGTGTACTTTTGAGCTCTGTGCTTCTGGCGTGGAGAGTCAGAAAAATTAACTGACATCAGGGCGCCTGAGTGTCAGCTGTATAGGCACCGCACATGTCACTTCCGGTGCATACGATGCCAACGAGACCATGTGGAGCTGAACAACGCCACGTTTTGGCGCTCAGGGTCACTGCTCATGAAAAAACCTCTGCATCCAGTCTGATGCCTGGGGATAATTCTAAGGTAAGAAATCTGTGGCTAGATAGTCTACCAGTTTAGGCGATACCAAAGGTAAGTAACTTGTTCGTCAACTACACCAGGTGCCACATGCTAACCCTGCAGTGGAATCTGAAATCTCAGTGGCCACGGCATTAAGGTTGCCTTTCCAACACAGTTCATGTCGCGGAGGTGAAAGCTCAAGGTCATCTGTGGTGGCAGACCCATCACCATTTACCCTGGGGCAGACCACTCTCCCTTCCCCACCTCAAGCTGATAGTGGTGACAGATGCATCACTACTGGGTTCAGGGGGGTGGTCCCGTGGGGGAGATATAGATCAGAGGACTCTAGTGCCACTTCAACCTACTGGAGGCCTTACTGCCATCTATCAACCGGAGGCTGGTGCAGGTTCTCGTCGACACCACCTTCATTATGTGGTACAAGCAGGGCAAAGTGGGATCCTGGGTTCTGTACCAAAAGGCTTTGTTTCTCTGAAGGTGGCTAGAGTGCAAAGGCATTTCTCTGCTTGCCAAGCACTTGGCAAAGGTCCCTTAATGCCAGAGCGGCCGAATGGAGATGTCTGGCTGATTAATCACAACTGGCGGCTACATGCCAAGTTTGCGCATGACGTCTTCAATAAATCAGGTGGGGGGAGGGCCTGATTAGATCTTTTCCCACCATCAAGATTACATAGTGCCATCAATTTTACATGCTTTAGTATTCTCAAGAACACTTGTTAGGAGATGCATTCCAGTTGGAACGAAATGTTTTTCGGCTACTACCTCTCAAGCCCCAAGATCTGAAAAAGAACGACTGGGCCCAAGTCATCCTGGTGGCTCCGGATTGGGCTGGTACATGGAGATCCTGAGCCCGACCACCTGTTGTTTTGATCACACTACTACTTTGGTATGGCCTCCTGTCTCAGCAGTGGGGCATGGTGCCGCACACAAATTTACATAATTTACATCTCCATGCATGGAGATTGAGCAGCTGCAATTAACTGCTTTCGATCTGCCACCTGATGTGATAGATGTCCTCCTTGCATCCAAAAGTCCCTCCATGGAATCATCTATTCTTGGACAAGTTTGTACCCTGATGTGGTGCCCTAGAGACTCACCCCTTACAAGCAAAGTTGTCTGACGTCTTTTTGTTAATGTTGCCCTTAACCCAGCAAGGACATAAATTGGGCACTGTGTAAGGGTATTTGTCGGCCCTTTTGACTTATATATTTGAATGACCAACATTCTTTGTTCACATTCCTTGTTGTGATATTTATTAAAGGTTTGACACACATGTTCCCTCCCGAATCGTTTTGATGCCACAGTGGGACACTAATTTAATCTTAATGTTTCTTGTGTATGCCTTTCAGTCTATGCATACTCCTGAACTTGACTGTGTTCTTCATTGCGGTTACATCAGCCTGTCATGTGAGTGAACTACAGGCACTTCACGTGCAAATTTACAAATCCACTTTTTTTTTCTGACACAATGTTCTGCTGCGATGTTGGTGCAACCAGGTCTGACAGTAAGGATGTTTTGCGCACACTACTCTAGAAGACTTTTTGGTTACTGTCCCCTCCACAGACACTCCACCTTGAGGAGCTACTTCTTTGCAATCTGTTCTAAGGTCGGGACTCTGCGGTTAGAAGTATCCATCAGAAGAACGAGTTACTTTCCTTCATGAATGCTCTTTCTGGTGGATACTCAATCAAACCACAGATTCCACCCTGCCCTTCCCTTCTGTTGAGTGGCTTCTCTTTAGCATCTAAAGTGTTTTGCATTTAGCAGTCTATACAACAATTGTTTACGCACCACGTCTGAGGGCACTGAAAAGACAAGAAACTGATGTACAAGGCCAATAAAGAGCCACACACCACCTCCTAGCTTCGTGCAGGAACACTGCTACAATTCTCCGGAATCTGTCTGCACCTGGTAGATATACTAGAGTCAGAGATCTGTGGTTGAATAGACGATTCACCTTAGGTAGGTAACTAACTTGTTTGTCTAATAGCAAAGTGTAGTGTAGTTCCTATATTCCCAATAGGCTCTGCACATTGGAATAATATATCCTTTAGATTTGACGTAGGACTGAGGTCTACTAGGTCTCTATTGAATATACTAGACTTAATTGTGAGTGCCAGCTAGCTCAGAGATCACTAGAAACTTTCTCGAATACACAAGAAGGGATTAGTTTCTGATAACCGCATAAACATGACAACTTTGTTTCCCAAGAATAAGAAATGTATCTCTAGAGTCGCGGAAACAATAGATAGTTATTTCACTCAGTCAATCGTGCATGCTTCGTTTCACCAGAGGTGCAAAGAAATAGAGAGACGGGCATTTTCAATAAAAAGTATTTATTGAACAGTCTTCTGTCTCATGCAGGAGAAATGAACTGCTACAATCATAATACTGGTTGCAAAGTACAATGCGTACAGTACGAAGAGTATTATAAAATAATACTTGTAAAAGCATGATATGGTTTCTAAGCCATAAAATACATACATCAATAAATAAAGACTAAAAGTACTCAACTGGTGCTTCTAAAATACGCCTACCCCGGTGTACCTAACCTAGGTCTAGTACAAGGGAAGCATGGGTAGCTTGGAAACACTGGAGCTGGATTTCTCTGCAGGAGAAAAGGCAGCGTCTCTCTCAGTGCGTCTGCTGGAGGGTCGGTTCCTTCGGCACTTGGTGTAGCAGGGCGCATCGGGCAAGTAGATAGTCGAACTGCTCCAAACCACCGTGTGTTTGCTGAGCAAGTGTGGGTATATTTATACCTTGAAGGTGCCTAGTTTGACGTAAGGTTGGACATAATAACGTCATCAAAGACTCAGTTCTTTGAAAACTCCATGAGTTCTTGGATAAATCAATATTCAAGCAAGGGGAAGTCCCTGACTGCTGAAGGCGGGTTTTTCCAAGAAATCGTTGTGGATTTTCTGAACTAGTGGAAGTAGCCATGCCGTATTTGGACTGCATAGGCCAAGTCTAAATATGATTATGATTTCTATGTAATTTATACCTATATATGGGCATGAATCGGAAAAATTACACTAGGGTCCTAAATTCATATTACAACAAAAGGATATTGCCGCGTAGAACAGCTGTTCTAGGCGCCTCCAGAGTTCCCTTCTAGGCTCGCCATACTTCACTTTTCTACCATTGTTCATAGCTGCTATTATACTGGACCAAGACAGCTGCTTCACTGCTCTGTGGTTTTCTGCACCTCTCTCTTCATATGCTCCTTGCTGCCCATTTGGGTGGCTGTTCAGTTCACTCCTGCCTAACTGTCTTTTCCCCAAAGATATATCCAGAAATGGATACCACTTAACTTTAGACAGGATGATGTATCTTTGCTGCCTACTAAATGTTTCCCCCAACCAGGAAGAAAGCGATCAGGTCTGTACCTCAGAAGCAGCAGGGACAAATTTGAAAGCCATAACATCACAGTGGTGCTAAAGGCAAGACATAGAAAGCTGTGGGGAGGGAAAATATTTACGTTATACCTGGTAAGCCAATCATTACGTTTGGCTGTCAAGCTAATATATGTTTCTCATCATAATGATTTTTGCAACAGTTCCTCATCCAAAATGTACTTTTAATACCTTAGAAAATTGTTCCGGCAATGTATTACCAAGAAAGGATTTACATCTGGGACCTAATTTAATGTTTTAAAAAAAACTATGTGTACATATAACAAATTGGGGGAAACCTTTTCCCGATTGGCCAGTTTTATTGCCTGTGCACATGTGTTAATTATGGTTCATTTTCTTTTATTGTGGTACTTTGAATGGGTTAGTAGATGTTTTTACAAAATGAGAAGAAAGCGAGTGGTGTTTGTGTAATTTGTAAGACCTGTAATATGTATAATATAAATCTCTCAAAGCACACTCCGTATAATAAACTAAAATAAAATTCGGCCCATCAGGAATACTTTGCATAATTTGATCACATACAGACAGGTTTTGGAACAGAAAACAGTTGTTTTTTTAAATTTCATCATAGTTCTGGTATGATATATGTTGGTATCAAAATCTCCCAAGGGCAATGAATGCTTGCTTTTTATCAGGAATGCCATAGGCATTCATTAAATGTTTTTTTTAATGTACTATTGTATTTTATTATTTTAGTGCAGATACAAAAAAAATAAATCAATCACACAAAAATAGACCAAAAGAAAAAGTTGTTGAATATATACTGAGTTGCTGAAAACGTTTTTTTTATTTTACCTTTTGCAGCTCTTTTCATTGCAGGCAGAGGCCTGCCGGCTCAAAAAAGAGGAGGAAGAGGAGCCCATGCACCACAAGCTACCTGCGTATATCTCCAATATGGACCGCCTGGTGGACTCAGAACTGTGAGTGGCTGGAAACAGGAGAACTCTGACCGCAGACATCAGGCGGGATATGTGCCATGAGGCGCCCTCTTGATTTCTTTGAGGGGAACAGCCTTAGGGAGTTAAAGTAATCTCGCACGACCTCTGGGAACTGCCATATGTAGCACTGACGGGTAGCATGAATTTGCAATAATTATATCTTTGTCAATTATGATACAGTTGCCAAACATATGGTTCTTTGTCTTTGATGATAATACTTATTTTATCATGGCGTGGAATGGCCACAACGTTAGATGATCACATGACTGTTCAGATGCTAATTAACCCTATACTTACTAAGGGCTCTTACCATCAGCACATCATTCCTAATGGTTCTGAGGGTACCATTGTGCAAGCAAGTTAGTCTTGCACTAGTACTACAGGCATGTCAGACATCAGCTTAATATAATTTGCTAATAATTTATTATGAGTTATGTTAAGCAACTAGGGTAATTTGCAAGACACTGCGTGTTTCTGTAGGGAATCATTTCCTGGTTCTGATTGAATATGGTTTGTCTTTCATGGCCTTATTCTATTCCCATCTAATGACGTATTGCCTATGCGTCCCCCCCACCCACACACATCTCCTAGTAGAGTAGTTTGTCACTCTGTCTTCCCAAAGTTGCATGTAGTATCTCGAACCCCCTTAAGCCCAAGAAAAGCACCATCTTCCTGTTTTTTTCCTGTCTGTGCTTCCAAGGGGTCAGGTAATATTTTAGTTTGACATGATGTTTTTCTTTTCCTTAGGGCGATGACAAGTGTCCAGAGGAATCCCTCTCTGACTCTTCAGACCCGAGGGTCTTTTTTATCTTCTTTGCTACCACAGAGCAAGAAGGCCACACCCAAGACACCTCAGGGGTCAGGGCTTTCTCCCACCATGAGTGTGGCTACTCCAGTCTTGAGGAAGGAGCCTCAGACCACCCAGGTAGTTAAAATAATATGAAGTACATTTACAGAGTTGAGGCAGACAAGACTTGCAATGAATCGCCTGCTAATGTACTTGGCACATCTATTAGATGCAGTCTGATTTTTCTCACCTCTTGAAATTAGAATCCAGTGGCATTGCATTTAGCAATAGCCAGTATAGTTTAAAGTTTCACACTTACCATTTAATATCTACTAAAAGGTCTTAAGTCCTGGAGCGAGTTGAGAGTAGTATGACAGCATTTGGATATATTGTCTTTTTTGTTTCTCAGAACACCAAAGCAAAGGAGGTGGTGATGGCACCTAGAGAGGGGAAGAGTCCTGTAATTGGAACAGTAACAACTGAAGCAGGTGTGGTTCATCCACGACAACGGCGGTTACAGGACCATGGGAAGGAAAGAAAGGAGCTATTATCTAAGACCCCTTCACAGGTAATGAGGAGAGTACTTGTGCTCCAATCACTTATCCTGTCATAGTGTTGAGTACTGCTAAAGCTTTTAAAGAATATGTATGCAGGGGAAATATTGCAGCTGCTGTGTTGGTGCTAAAAAGTGGGGTTATATGATTCAGTTATATCTATTTCAGGCACTGAATTGTGGTGCTGTGGTGCAAATGGAGGTACGTTTATGCCTTTTAGAACTCCAATGCTCATGAACCCAGGGATGTCGAATTGTTTAAAAATCTAGTTGTCCATGAGGAAACATGCTATAGAAATCTGCTGGCCCTTGCAGAGAAGTTAACTTGACCAACCTATTGCATAAATCCCAAAAATTTACCTGTTTTATGCAGTGACGACTATGGCACTGTTGGCTTTACAAAGAGAAGCTTTATGCATTTACATAGTTGCATTGTAATGGCTAATTAGTATTACATGTTAACATGTACATTTTGTATAAGGTATTGGCAAATAACCTGCAGTAACAAACATTTCATACTCAAGCAAGTATCTAAAAAAAAATCCTTGATCCACCTCTACATCAGAGATGGACGTGCATGTCATTCTTGAATGTATCTCAAGTTGAACTCTATTTTATTTGTCACAGTGAAGGATGGCTTCTAACTCATCAGGGAAAGGCCGTAGTGACGACTCATTTTTACGCAGAATATGGCTCCACAGATTTAATTCCAACTTACCTGTTCCCATCTCAAAGGTTGTTCATGATTCTCATTTGGATGACTGTAACATTGCAACACATAATGGCAATATATACATCTCGTTGCTATACAGCGGCACAGGTCAACGGTTGGGCAAGTGGCGTCTTACCAGCAGTCCCAAAAGAAGTCTACAATGATACTTGAGTGATGAGTCGGTAGGATCATCTACAGACCTAAGGCCTAATTTTGTTACTGAGGCACACAAAGTGCTTCAGGACCTTCCCAAAGGAGAGTGCTCAATGAGAGTCTGGGATGGATGGGGTAGATTCCAGAGCCGTTTGCCTTGCTTGTGCTAGTTTGGCAAATCCGAAGCAGGTTGTGCATCAGTGGTTGCATCCAAAATGGCTAAACTCATGGTAGTAGCTGCTATTGAGGCCAAGTAAGTGAAACTCCTTCTCTTATGAATCTTGTTGGTCTCAGCAAGCTTTTGATGTTCTATAGTACAAACTACAAGGAAATCTGTGAAAAAGCCTTGGTATGCTTATGTTATACTGCTGAATGAAGTATGCGTTACCTCCATGAACATAATATCTGAAAAGATGCTAGGGCCTTCGAAACAGTTGTGATTGCAGCTATGAGGTTTCACTGCTAATAGTTTTCAAAATGCCGTGGCAGAATTTGACTTCAGCAGCAAATCTAACACAGTGATTCCACCTGAGGGAGAGAACTGTAGTTAGTTTACATGGACAATTCAACCCCATTTTTGTTGGTTGCCTGCATGAGTCATCAGCATTTACCACATTAGTCATTCTCCAGTGAGAACTGTGTGGCCTGTGAAAAAATTCACATGAAATAAAATGAAATGAAATGTAGATTTGTAACCTTTGTAACCTTTGTGAAAAGAAATGAATCTCCCAAACTACCATTTCTTGAATCAGGCACGTTATAGTGTAGACAGGACCCCAGGAATGCACTCAGAAGGCGACGGGCAGGAGAAATCTCCAACCAATAAGAGTACAAATGGCCTGATGAAAAAAAAAAGCCACAAGCAGGATCTTTACTATGCTAGAAACATTCCTCTGCTGGAGAGTGATTTAGGCGAAAGCTGAGGCATGTTATGGACCTGGGTGCAAGGTTGGCATTGCAGAAACCAAACATGCAAAGGGACTTGTAAGTCAGTTTTACATTGAACTGTGCATAGATGATGTGCCTTTTTTGTCCCGAAACTACATCTCATGACTCAGTAGATGACGTTACTTGGAGGAAAGTGTGATACCTTACGGTACAGAGGAATACACCATGGGCAGCAATAAGAAAAAGTGACGGGGTGAGTGCTAGGTAGATAACATGAGGAGAAGTAGAGCTGAGGCTGAGTAGAAATGCTAGGGAATTTACAAGAAGAGAAAAGACCTGGGAAAGTAGCTGGGATGGAGGGGACACTAACACACACCCGCACCCACACCCACTCCCACACCAACGGTAATGGCGTCGCAATGGAAGCCACTGATTGCTTTGTGGTTACATGTGGGCTAGAGATGGGCAGGTGGCCAGAGAAGAGATAGGAATGATTAAGAGCTTAGCAATGGAATTGGACAATAATAGGGAGAGAGGGGGAGGCTAGACAGGGAACTAAAAGAAAAGCAGTTGGCTTTAGACAGGGAAAAAAAAGAGACAGAAGTTGGACCTGGAGGGATGGTGGCGAGGATTGATTGATTGATTGAGTGAAAGAGAATGGAAAAGGTCACGCGTGGCTGGAAATGGTTCAGGAGATTGCTATGAATCAGGAGAAGATATGCTGGATATTAGATGTAGCCAGGCGTGTAGGGTGTGTTGTGCAGGGCATGGGTCAGTTCTGGTCCCTTTGTGGTTTCTGACCAGAGCAGATGGTCGCTCTAAAGCATTCTGTATAAATGCATTCATTTTGTTCCCTGGTTGGTGTCTTACTCAGTTCTTCTACTGATAGCACTCAATGTTCATTATTCCTGGTTTAGTTGCTTCTACCAGGACCTTTTGCTTGCATTTACCTGCTTTGCATGCAGTATGTTTTGAACAGAGGAATAGCTTCAGTCCTACCTGCTTGGGGGATAAAGCTGGCACTCTGTTTTCCTTTTTATATGTCCACACCATTTTGAGATATAGGTGTTCTAGAACATTAAAAGCAGTGGGACAAGAAACCAAATCAAAGTCAAAACACTAAGAGACACAAGGAAGTGTTTACAGTCTGAATGCAAAGCATGTTTAAGCTTTGCTGATATCTAGGACTCATTAATATGTGTACAGAAAGCCAAATGAAGAATAGAACACCTTCAGACTCATCACACTTAAGTTCTCCAGAACCATTTTATTTTGTCAAAAGTGTTTTTATTGGCATTTTTAGAATAGAACATGCGACAATCCCGCACAACTTCCCACGCAGGGGGCAGAATCAAGATCAAGAGCAGTACAGGGCCCAGTCTCCCAAAATGTTGCCGTGGTACCAGGTCCTTGTCAGGTGTCAGAACCAATTTTAATAGGCATTTGTTATACTGACACAGCGCGGTTCCCAAACAACCCTCAAAACTCATCTCACTTAACCCAGGAGCTAACTTATTTACTCATCGGTGGGGCCCATAACACTGCGACATTCACACATCACACAGCTCCTGAGATCAGTGAAATACAGAGGGCGAGCTGCTGGATAGCGGGGTACCTCATTAATCTAGATTCTGAATTCTATACATTATATACATATATGTACATATCACTTTCCCTCAACAGACGTAAGGAAATAACATCAAGGTACTCCGCTGTTTGGTCGATGGACCAGCTAGTAGAAGTTAGTTGATGGCGATTAAGACCAGCTCAATACAATAGTCCCATTACTTTATTATTTAATTGTCATGACTTTTATATGTTAAATAAACACAAACTCAGATTATATTTTATAGAATCTTTTATCTAAATTCAAATAGAGAAGAAAATAACCTTTCAAGCACCAATTTTAGCATGAATTAATACAGTCAAGAAAATTTCCAAAATTAGAAAGCATATTACCACGTTGCCATAGGCGATGACAAAACTGCAGTGAAAAGGTTCCCAAGCTTACTGTCTTTCTAACCTTCCCAATGTCTACCTCCCAACAGGACTCCACATTCGATCGTTTGCCCCATCAAAATTTAAAGTCCAAAAATAATTTAAAGTCTTGTTGCACCAAAAATTGTTCAAACAGACAGCATGTCATGGTGCACAATAAAATCCACAGAACCAACTTTTCCCCTCTTTCACACAAGCTCTTGTATACCCTTTTTCCTAACTATCTAACTCAAAATTTAAACTTTTAGGGTACACACTCCTTTCTCATTGGCCCATTAGAGGGGTGGTGATGGTCACCTCATGTTTTCCTTGATCAAACTAGTTCTAGTTTTGCTATGTCATTCTCAATTATTTTCTCATGGAGAAATTGCCGACTTGGCAATTGTCATTCCGTCCTTGTATCTTTTGTACATCCTAAGGTTACATAACGCTTGTTTCCCAGGCTTCCAAATGCAAGCATCCTTTGGCACGTTTCTTGCTCTTAGGCCAGGCTGACCTTGACATCTTTTGCTCCGAGCATAGGCCATTCATTAAATACTCTAACAAAAACAGGGGGAACCCAATCAACCACTAGGCATCTGGGTGAATATACATTAAGCAAAATACAAGTGATGCCAATGGTGTTCAATTTGAACGTAATTATTTAATACTAGCATGTCTCTGGCATGCGTAGGGGCCATCTCTCCCGAAGTCTCACTTAAACTGCCATTTTCGAACTAGGCCGCATGGGCCACAATGGGAACTAATATGAAAACAAACACAACAGACGTTAGATATAGAATTTTAGCCCTTTCAGTTACCTCCCACCATTCTAATTTTCCCTGTTAGAGGTTACCTAGCAAAAGCGTACACATATGCGTCATTTACTTACCAATTTAATTGTTTTTTCCACGCAAACTTTTAACATAAGCACAAATAGACACTTTTATCCGAATAATTTAAAAATACATCAGCTCTATATTAGTATGACTCTTTGATTAATTAGTAAATTAGTTTTTTGCAAATCAGAAAATTAGTTTTCCCGCGTGTAATTTTATTCTATGTGTACTTGGTTGATTTATTCTCATGCTCCACACATTTAATGAATGTTACTGTTATGAGAGACTGACTTTACAAGGGGTACACAAAAATATTTGTCTCTCCCCTGCTCCATCAATACCCTATGCATTAAAACATTGTCATGGCTTTTTGCAGTTCTCTATTTGAGGTAAATGTTCCAGATATTGGCCTGGTGTTAACACTCAATGCATCATCCTTGTGAATATGTTGGCTGTTTTAAAAAAAAGAAGCAGCTGTTAATTAAGGGCACCATACTTCGGACAGAGCTCCACTTACCACAATGTATAATATAGGGTAAATATTCTATTTTCCTGACTGACTCTCACGCTTGCTTCAGCCAATCAAAAATAGTGACTGTAATCATGGGCTTTCGACATATCATATGCATCACACATTTCACAAATTGATGACATCGGCTCCTGATTACTTGATTTGCTGTGAACATGAGGGTGTAGCACTTATGTCCTTAGTTTAACGTAATTTCATGTTTAGGTGTCCTTCAGTCAAAATAGACATTAAAACTGCTTGTCTTGGAAATAAATCTAGATGTATCGGACGGTACAAAATTCCCATTCCTAGAACCTCACAACAATGGTAGATGAATAACACATAGATGTGTACTGTGCTTTCTGCCCTTGGAATTGTAACCTTAAACAGATTGCACTTAAGGAGAAAGTGCTCATTATAGGTTAGATAGCTATTTGTACCACACTGAGGTGCATCCTTTTAGTTTGCAGCTATAATAGACTCGAGGCTGCTACATGGTTTTCTACCACAATAGGTGAGATGACATTTTGTTAAAACTCTACGCTAGCAATGAGCCACTTATTTTGCTTTTCTGGACAATCAGGTGGCAGCCAAATATATCATTATTGTAGAGTCAACCCTGACTGATTTAATTTGTGCATTAGGTATGATAAACAGATCCCATCCTTAATGCTATTTGTGAAATGGTTGGAGCTCAGCAAAAATAAAAAATCCAGCTTAAGGAATTTCACCTTAATGTGGAACTGCATTTTTAGTACCTTTGTGGGACTGCTGTTGCCTAAGACCGCATCATTGGCACCTCTGGGACTGGTAATTCTACTTCACTCTTCTGTATTGCTGACATAGACCTTGCTAACTTTAACAGGTCATGAACTCAGGAGCAGAGAGCAACCAACACTGAGATTTAAAGCATCTTGTTTGGATCCGCAAAACGAAAATGTAGATGTCAAGCTTTGCTTTCTGATATCACAAAAGATTGTTTGCTGTTTACTGAATGCAGAGTATTTTTTCGGAAAAACGTGTAATCTTTTGTTGGCTGTCATTTATTTATTGACTGGGATTCTAGCCATTGCTGTTCCTATTTCTCAAAACCAGTCTATGGCAGTGCTACCTTCCCAGCCAAACGCATATAACTTATGGAATGGAGTGAAGACTTGAGCATGATGAGGAAGATAAAGCTTGGTTTAGGTGACCTACCAAAATTCTTTGGGATGGGGTTTGTCCAGACACAGCTTTCATATTTGTTTTGCACAGAACCAGTGGTTGCAATAACCCTGGCTGTAGCGGTTTGTGTCCTATTGATCTTCTCTTCTGATAAAAGGTGATACTCTTTATCGATACGTGTGACTCTTTGTGGCTTGCCTTCAGATAGTGCAATGGCTGATACTTGTGTAAGATCTGAAATGTAGATGAAAAGCTAGCGGGTTGTTCAAGAAAGAAAGAGGTTTATGTGGTGCTTTTTCTTGAAAATTAGCAGCTTACCCTGGTGGAAACTATTAAGTGGAAAATGGTGGAGGAGGGATGATGGATATATACCTCTCTTCTTTGCCTTCCCCAGAATACATAGACTGTTTCTCCTTGGAGTTGAGGCCAATGAGTTTTTGCTCGTCTTAAACTCTGTTTTTGGGATTAGAGTGTATAGTTTTTAGAAGTCTGAAGAGGACCTATGTGTGTATCAAGAGTACCCTTTTCAAGAGTTGGAGTCAACCGTTCTTCTCTTGTTTTTCATCTAACAGTCCATTTGGCGGGTTAGAACTTTAGGAGTTGATTCTATATCAGTATAGGCCTTGCCTTGGTTTGTTTTTAAAAGTTGTATTGTAAATATGTCCCAAATACTTCTTTAGAGTCCTCTGGCACAGATATGGCTCAATCAACTTGCCAACTCAAGCAGGAAAGAAAGGATGTGACCCAAGCACCTCCCCCCATCTGGAGATAATGCTTATTGGATAATGATCATTCCTGTTATAGATGCCAGGATTATATTTATTAGTTGATGAGCTCTGGAACTCTTTTCCACCAAAAACTAGAGTACACAAGAAATCCACACTATATATTTTAAAAGGCTTTATTAAATATTGAAGCCCGGTTGTACTGCAGGTTAAATGAACAAGCGTTATTACAGAAATAAAATAATGGTAAAAAGCAAAAATGCAAGAAATACAAGAAAAATGGCAGCATATCAGATGATGACGGTTAAATCATTGATCGAATAAATCTGCATCAGGATCTGCCTCTGCTATCCCCTAGCTAATGAGTAAATTAGAATTAGACGCGGCAGTAAATGAATATCCTAATGGCATAAACAATGTTTTTCAGTTTGCAGCTTGCTTCCGGCAGCATGGTTGCATGTTTTGTTGCGCTTTAACTCAGATTAACAGCTTGCACCAGCCTGTGGCAGCGCTTGGTTTTCAAGCAGTTGCCTACACCTTCAGTTCTCAGTCACGAGTCTGAATATTCTCCCGCCACTATAATACCCAAGCATCCAACTTGTATACAATCTCTCAAAATTATTATAAGATCAACCGGCCTTGTCGTCTGTGATGTATGGTGTTAAACACAGATGCATAATTTCTCTTACATGTTTACCTAAATATTTTGTGCTTTTATAAATCAAGCTATTAAATACATAGCTTATGAGCAATAGATGCACAATCAACCTATGTCAAAAGCATCAGTTCATATAATAAATACAAAAAATGAAATAATGCATTTATAATGAATGAATGAACGCACGCAATGGGGTTTATTAAGAAGGAAAAACGGAATGCCCATGTCAGGTTTTCATGTAGGCTGGGGCTCACTTCCTCACTCGGTTAGCGAAGGGCTGTGAATAATGTAGAAGTCTCCGTCGTTGTCTAGATTAAGACAAAACCTGCACAAGAAGTAATTTTACTTTATTGGAATTAGTCTCTCGTTGGGTGTCATCCTGCGTTAAAAGTGCTTCTATGAAGTGACTTTCTTGTGTCCTGCAACAATGACTGGCTTTGGATGCTCAGTTTACTCCTAACTTTGTTAATTTCTTGCTCCTCTCACTTAAGTTTTTTTTCTTTGTGTGTGTTTTTTTTGCTTGGTTGTTCATCTACACTTAACTAAGTTTTACTAGTATTTTCATGGATGCATAGCCATTGTTTGGGTCCAGAGCTATTAATGCATAGGCATGGATATCTCGGAAAGTTTCTTTCCGAATGTGCGCTGTCGCCAGCTTATATTTTGTGCCTGCTTTGACATGTCTAAGGTTTAAGCTTCGCTAAGATTACTAAAGTTTTTGCTGGAAGGTTTTGATGTTGTTGCTTGTCACTTTGAGACTTGCCTTTTTGCAAAGTGGTGCAATCCTCCTGCTCCCACTTTGTCCTTTTCTATCACCTGTACTACCTTTTAAATCCAATACTCAGTGAACTGTGTACTCTTTCTTAATAGGTACATTTCCAGACCTTCTCCAGTATTTTCCCTTAAATATTTTTGATGCTGTTTTTTCTGTTTCTGAATTATGGTTTTGATTTGTTTTGAATTACTTGAAGTGTTCTGCAATAATTATCTATTGTAATGGACAATGTATTTAAAGTATTTATTGTCTCTGCTACCAGGACAGTGATGCCTGCGTATAGCAGATGTAAAACTCTTTCACCTTTCCATCTGTGGTGTGTATAAAGGACTTCAAATAGCATTTCTTCATACTTTGGTTTGAGCTTTCCTTTCTGACCACAATACATCCATGTTGAAGTCACTGTTCTTTTTTGTAGAACTCTGTACTTAAAGCTAACAGATGGGCATTCACGTTAATTTTTACCACATACATTTTTTATGGATTTGGCTAAATGCTGCAACACAGTCCAAAGTACCTACATATAGGTTACCATCACTCGTAACGGTGTACCTCATGAATATGTGGGTCATGATACAGACCCAGATACCACTGCCTGCGGGATTTGTAATTTTTCCTTCTTTACTTTCTGAAAGAATGTCCTCCTCCTTTTCTTGAGTGTTCTGTATTTTGAAAGTTTTATACTTAATCTAGGTTATTTTCTGTCGTATATCTTTCTTTATATGTATTTGATCAGCCCTCATCAAAAACATTGTGCTTAATTCTAAATGTGGCTTTGTTAGTTGGTCATCTGCTAAATTATAGGTTTTCTTGCCTGTGTGGTTCTCGCTTCTTTATGGTGTAACTTTCTTTGAACCAAGACTAATACACTTTATTCTGGGGGCTGCTTTGTGTGCATCCCATTTCTTGTGCATGGAGGTTTCTATATTTTTAATACTAATACTATTTATTTAAATCAACCCAGACATCATCCTGTAGGACAGGTTTCAGTATCATTTCTAGGCCCAGTTCCTCTTTCCGCATCCCGTAAACTGCTTTGGAACTAACAAAATCTGCTTCATTCTATCATCTACATAGAAATCTGTGGCTCCCTTGACATATTCTAACGGTGATTGAATATCTCCAGAAGGGCCAGCTTTGTAGTGGGCTAGAGTATTAAGGGTATAGGAAAATGCTGTTTGTCTACCTCACCTCATTTGGGGTCTTTAGGTTCGCAGTCACCTTAACTCAGTTTCCACTTCTGCCTCCTCTATCCCCATGTTAAGTTTCAATCTTTCCCTCACATCACTAGCCGGTGAGTGAGTACCTGAGATTCTTCTCTCCTCTATCTTTATTAACAACATAGTCAACTTCTGCAACTTTTAAGCATCTCATGCCAGATAGTGAAAAAGAGAACGTGCCATGCCCACACGGACCTCCAACATGGGGAGGCATAAACAGAGGCTCAACAGCCTCCAGGCACACAGTGTAGAAATCCTACCCAGAGGTATTTGAAGAAAATTCATGGGAGGCTTCAGCCTGCAGGAAGAACTGCAAGCCAAACCTCTCTACCTGCTATCTTCTGTTTCTGTTTGCTAGTGTCTGAGTGCGTAAGTGGGGAAACATCCTAAACCACGATGTTTGAGCAACGACTCACCTGAACACCGTGGAAAGAACAACGAAGACTGCTCCACATCGTAGGAAGGAACCACGACGGCCGGAACCACGACTTGACGCCCCCATCACTTGTCAACGATGTCTTCCGCCTACCATCCCCTTACGCTCACTACGATTGGGCTTTGTTAGAGTGATACGTCACTCATCTCTGTCCAATCACAATCAATTGTCTAACGCAATAGGTTTAGAAAAAAAAGTTAACATTGGCATTGTTTAGAATGCACCCTGGTTGGCGTAATCGGTTGTACGACCTTGGAAAAGCAAACATGAAATTCAAAGGTTGGTCATATCTTTAAATGAATGTTATTTTAAAAACATATAATTATATTTTGGAGTATTCTTTAAAAAATGAGTTGTTTAACATTTGTATTTAAATTAACATATAAACACTTTCACTTCAAGCAAAACGTTATTAAGGGAGTTTTGGGGTGTGTGGGGGGTTTCCCCCCTACAAATAATGTATAAATAAAGGATTTTCGTTGTACAGAAAGTCGTTATAAAAAAAGTAGTTGTAATTAAAAGATCGTTGTTTAAACTTTCGTGGTTAAGGAGGTCGTGTTTCAGGCAGTCGTGGTTCAGGCAGTAGTGGTTAAGTCATACAGCCGCGTAAGTGACGTAGTGTCGTGGTAGCCAGTGAAGAGTCAGGACAGATTCACCAAGAGTTTGATCCTGACTTTGTTTGTTATCTTAATATTAACATTTCGCTACCCACTCTGTGGCTGGATAGTCAAATGATTTCTTGATAATTTTTCTCAGACCTCAAGTGACTGCCAAGCTGGCCGCGAAATTTCAGCGCCTACTGTGGCAGAGCGCCATCTTGCTGGAGCCAGCTGGATTCAGGTTAGTAGAGAGTTGTCTGTCTTTTAGTGCTTTCATTTGCTTGAATGTTTTGGGTGAATGTAATAGTCAACTTTACTTCATGCATAATAAAGCAGATAGAGGAAATGGGCATGGGTGAATCATACTGAAATTGGAACTAACAGGAGGAAAGTTAGTGGTATCTGTTAGACAAACCTTTATTCGGACCATGACAATGTCAATCTCCAGCCTCGGTGAACCTCTCATTAGACCAGGCATGAAATGCTAAGCTACGGAATCAAGACTGGACAGGACAATCTCCATTCTGGCATTTCCCATTAGGCTGCAGGCAGCTTTCAGGGTTGAATGGCCTGCCATGATCAAATCTTTAAAGCCCCAAACTCTGGTAACCGCCTCCTGCTATGCTGTGTGGCGCTGGTTTAACAATGTTACCACTGCTGATTTTGGTTCTGTGTCTAGAATCTGTTCTCCCTTCTATCTGTGTTCATCCATTCCTAGAGTATTTTGTTCTTATTAAGCAGCAGAGGCCATGTTTTTAAATTCCAGTATTGCTCTGGACAAAGAGTGCAGATAGAAGATTGGGACGAAATGCACCACCAGTATGTTCACATTAAGAGCATCAAATGCTCCAACATTTTGGGGCACTGTAAAAGATAAAGTGCGAAGAGCAATTGTCAGCTCTTAGCTCATCGGACACACTTCAAGAATGGATGTCATTCTGGTATTTTTCTATTGTTTTTTCTCTTTTGCCGTTATGTTTTCAATGCCTAACACATCATACGCCTAGCCAAGGCCTATGTCGGGTCTTTTCTTGTGTACGATTTTTGCATTGCCTATGTATATTCCGTATTTCACTCTCGTACTGATGTTACCTCATTCCCTTAATTTGTAAAGCGCTCTGATATCCTCCTGGATTAAGTTTCCGCTATATAAAACTTTATAAATAAATAAAATATTTGCCACAACTTTTGTGGGAGCTCATTGTATTTAGTTTTACTGACAGACTTTTCTTAGAGGAATTTAAAAAATAGAGTGGTCTCTAGATTGATGAAATTACTTACCCATAATTCTCTTATTACTTAAGGTAGCAAATAATTATATATCTTCCATTTATGGTACATTGCTAGAGGCCCTCAATGGATGTGGATAGTGAAATTCATGAGGCTATCAAGAATATAGATATTCGGCAAACAAATGGGGTATGGTTTTCTTTTGTAAAGTCATGGTCGATGCCCTGGGTTCCACTCAAATCAAAGCCTCATTGATCTCAGTCTCTAGCAAAACCCTAGCTGCACATTAAGTATTTTACCTAACACTCAATGCTGTATGTATCCTCCTCAAAATTCTCTCAATCGTAAACCTCGTCTGTGTCCTTTACTCCGCATTACACACTTGTGGGATTTGTACTGTATTTTCTCATTTAATGAAAGATCAAATGGGCACCCCAAACTCTGTCCTTATACCACAGTTTTCATAGTTTCAAATAATTGTAGCCTTTTCTTCAAATGTGGAGATGCGTCCTTGCTCTCCTCCCACTGGTTTAGAGTAAGGGGGACATTCTCTACTATTACAAGATGCTAGGAAGCTGGTAACCTGTGAGGAACATCAGTGATCATATAGTGAAAATTAAGGGCCTATTTCAGAGGCCTACTGTCTCAGATAGTCATCAGTTGTATGTAGACTGCTTGAGTATGTTAATAATTAGATCCACCCTTTCAGAGAAGTAATTAGCTTTGTCTATCCAGTTATGGGGTACAATTAATTCTGAGAACATAGATCGAGAACAGATTGGTATGAAGATGTTAAGGTAATTGAGCCTTGTAGATTGCCATGTTCATTAAAAGATGTAGCAACAGTGTCTCTGGGAGACATGGTGGGTGATATGATTTGTTGGGAGGTCACATCCCATGCATTGCTTTAAAGACAAGATGAGCTTAAAAAATGCCCTGCATTTGGTCAAAAGTCAGCCAACATGGTGGTGGTACAAGTAGGCGGTATTCCAGGTGAGATTGACCAAGGTATTGATCAGAATTTGGCAGCGTGGAAGAGAAGGTGTAGTCACATATTTCAGCTTTCACCTGTTGTACCCTCACTTTGGTGATAGGTGTGGTGACCTCATGCTGGCGACCATTGGGATTCCAGTGTTTCTGGTGAAGAAGTTAGCCTAGTAGGAACTAAGAATGCTAGGAAGATCATTGATGTCTTTCAGGATTTACTTATGAGGGACGGATGCTCATCCAATCTTTGATAATGATTCTGTGACAGGTGAGACCATGCCCCTATCCATTATAAGGTGCAGCCAACAAGGCAGGGTTGCCAGATTTTGCACATAGATTCTGGAATCAAAATAACAGGATAGGACGCAGGATGGTCTTTCAGTTACTTTAGTTACTGTCTCAATCACAGTTGGCTGAGGTTTATTGTAATTTGTTTATCCCAGGCTTCTACAAAGTGCTAAAAGAATTCTATCTCTGTTTTCTCATGCTGTCGTTTTAGAACTACTTGCATATATATGGGTGCGCTCTTCCTAAATCTGCATTCAGATTTGCTGATATATCTTTTATGGAGTTGCAATAGGATTTCTACCTCAGTTTCCATTAGATTATGCTACCTGAAGTCTGTGTTTTCTTGGATGGAAACTTTTCTACTGTTACTGTGGAAATTGTTTCTGAGACAGTTTATTCTTCCTCTGCTACTGCCTATTCCTGTGTCTGGATTATCCCTTTTGGGCTCAGGTCATGGCTCCAGGAATCTCTCAGCCTTAGATTCCTTAATTGAAATAACCAGTTCCTCATTCTTGATTATGGGTATTGTCTCTACTTTTGCCTCTGGATTTTCTTTTTCTTCTTATCATGCATTTTCCTTTCCCATTATCTGGAATTTACCTCTACGTCGTGTCCTGTCTGGAGGTTCTCCATGTGTAGTTAGAACTTATCTTGGCGATCAGAGTAAATTTATCCCAAAAACATTCCACTTGATCTGATTTGTTAAGGTGTTTGGGACAATGAAGATTTTCTTTTCATTCCCCAGGGCTTTCTGTATTTATTTTGTTGGTGACAGATTGGCTAGCAAAGTGATGTCTTTTCTGTACTGCTACATAATTTAGGGGTGAATTAAATGTTTTCCTAGATGTGTCCTCTCACTATCAATCTACTTTGTTTTAGTTTGCGTTGAGTCATTCATTTTGGTATTTTTTTTGTTCACTTCTTTAGATTTGCTCATTGATTAGTAATGGTCTCAACCCATGCCTGTGCCTGCACCCTTAATAGTATATTTTCCAAACTCTCCCTGTAGTTTGTATTGACAGCTTTGGGGGGCTCTCAAATCAACACATCCACCATTGAATGAGGCACATTTGGTTTCAGGGTATTTTGTTTTTTGTCAAGGGCAAGATTCGATACTTCTTTCAGGAGTGGAATTTCGTCTTCCATCCCTTCCCTCATGTCACTGTAATTTAGAGTTAAAGGAAACTAACAGATGGCAACAATTCTGTTAAATAACTTACATTTGTGTGCAGGATAAACCACACTTACTTTTTAGACTCATAAGCGGCTAGTACAATTATCCTCTGGCACCATTCTTGAAATTCCTTACTACACCTGCCAAACTGCAGGCAGTCTACAAGATTCTTGCTTAATGTACTTTCATCACTTAACACCTAATGATCCCCTGCACATGAGTTCTGATTGATAATTCAGGCCACAGATTCCTCACATTTTGAATATTCCCCAGGTATAAGACTGGATCCGTAAATGTTTCCCCTGCGCGCCCTAAGGTGCCGCCAGGCTTCTCTGCACGAACGCCATTCCACTCCAAAAAGGATATGCATGGTCTATATAGGTACCACTACCTCGCGCATTTCCATTCTTTAAATGCCACCAGCCTTGGATCTGTAGCTGCCTTAGTGTTTCTCTGAGACATTTACCTCTAAAATTCTGTGCAAGGAATTTCAGCCCAAAAACATCTGGTTTTAAACCCTGTAGGGGCTGTCGCAAACAAATATGTGTGACAGATCCCCACCAGGTATGCCTGTGGTGTCTGGGGTTGAGTCACAGTCCCAGGGTCTGCGGCGTCTGCACGCCAATGTACCAGAAAGTAATCGGGACACGCGAGGCATAGCTTTACATCCCAAGGATAAAATGACTCATTGTGGATGCTCAAATTCACAATCCACGTCCAAGGTTCTAGCGGCCAGTCTGCATCACACTCCAAGTCTTTAGGTAAATCAAAATAGAAACACAAGAAATCAAAGCAAGGTTCTGCTCACTCGCGCCACTCGTGTTTGCCTGAGCTGGCGCTGGGGTGGTGCCTTCCTTCTCAATCTCATTCCTGAAGTCAGCTGAGAGTCAATCCTGCAACTCGTGCTGAAACAACCAGAGTTTCTGGGTTCAAAATTGCACTCTGCTTCAGTAAGAAGTGTTCCGTGCAGCCATGCTCTGGCTTTTCGGATTCCTACCGACTCATCTCTTATGTGACTTCAGGCCCCAAGAGACCAAGATGCCCTCCATCTGGAGTACCGATGACCAGTTTGCCCCGAGCCTATCATGCCTCCAAATCCACTTTGCACCCAGTAAACTGTGCTGGCCCTGGGTCCTTCAACACCAATGCCAACCCCTTCGATGCCAGAGGAGGAGGAGCCGATAGTTCTCTCATATATCGAGTTGGTGAAGATCCAACCACAACTGAAGTTGCACTTGATTCTGTCGAGATTTGTGGTGCAAGTGAGGCAATCCACTCTGCATTCACTCTTTGACACAAATTATGACAACGAATATGCCTCAATCAATGCGTTTAATTAACCATAACTTGATGGCAATTGGTACTAGGGCTTACAGGCGGCTAGTGGCCAGTCTGCTCTTTTTACTCCCCTGGACCAGCCACAGTGGTATCTGCCTTCTATCCTATGGTAATGCGTAGGCCTGGCCGAAGTTCTCGACTACCATCTCCCCACCTTGCAGGTCAAGACAAATTTCCTTACCTAAATCCTGCAACCAGGACAGACATCTTTTGAACTCCTGCTTCCATTCAGTGAGGCACTAACAGACACCTTACTTGGAGCCAAGGCTAAACCTTGTTCTGGCCCCCCAGTCATTCAACACATTGCCAGGCACCATCGCCCTGCTCCAGGCGATCCTACTTTCCTCTTATAGCACCCTTCCTAGCACAAGTAATCCAAGATGGTCATGATGCGGCCAAGTACACAAATGATTGTGACTTGGAAACCACTGATTCCTTTGGCCTGGCCATTGGCACCAGTGTTGTCATTTGCCACCATGTGTGACTGCAATCAACTAGGTTCTCCGGGAAAGTCGAGTACTCCTTCATGGACATGCCCTTTGATGGGACACCCATCTTTGAGGACAATACTGATTCTGCTCTCTAGTGTTTTAGGGAGAGCAGGGCTATCGCTTGCTCTCTGGGCCTTTATGCCCCTCCTCGCTGATTGCAGCAGTTGCAATGCTCCTTTTGTGGTTTTGGCCAAGGCCTATCCAGCCACCCCATGGGTCCCAGCAGTCAAACATGTGGGCCGTACAGATAGTTTGTAAGGATTATGCCATACCATTCCTTTCTTCCCCTTTGTACCTTCCACCATCTCCCTAGCTACTGACTGAGGACCATCTCTCCTTTTTGTGTCAGGAAGTGCAAACCCTTTTGGCCAAAGGAGCTGTCGAGAGAGTGCTGGCACCAGACGTAGTGCTTGGTTATTATTCCCGCTTCTTTCTAGTGCCCCAGAAGGATGGAGGCCTTTAATCTATTCTAGATCCGCGCCCTCTCAATGCCTTCCTCCAGAAGGAGGAATTAATGATGCTCCTGTCAGCCCTGGAAACTGGATGGTGGTGTTGGACCTACAGGACGCCTATTTTCCTATTCCCATTCTGCCGGTCCATTTCTGTCCTGCCGGGTCATCCGCTTGACGTTAAAAGCCTTCCTACCCTCCATCCAAGGGAAGCTGGTATAGGTGCTCCTGGACAATACCACTGCCATGAGGTACTGCAAGAAACCGGGTGGGGTGGGATCAGACACCCTGTGCCAGGAGGCCTTGCGCCTCTGGAACTGGCTGGACCACCAAGGAATTTTTATGGTGGTGAACCGCCTGGCAGGATCATTGAATGCCGGGGCGGACGAGCTCAGCCATCATCACCTAGTGGATTACGAATGGCTGTTACACCCTCATGTGGTGCAAGGTATCCTTTGTAAATAGGCAGAATTGTAGCTTGATCTGTTTGCCACCACTGGGAATGCACAATGCCAGTACTTCGGCAGTTAGTTTTCAAGGCGTCTCTCTCTCGAAGACGCTTTCTGCCTCGAGTTATTATTATTATTATTTTTAATTTTATAAGGCGCACAGCTACCAGAAAGGTTTCCCGGCGCCGCTAGACAGAAAAAAGAAAAGGAAAACGACCCAGATTTAGCTGAAGATTGTTGGTTGAACAGCCAGGTTTTTAAATGTTCACGGACTCTGCTGAACATTGTTTAATTCCTAAGAAATTGGGGGAGCGAGTACCACAGATGAGGACCCAGGTAAGCAAAAGACCGACCTCCCATACGAGACAGTCTAACCTTAGGAACTAAAAACTTGGCCTGGGTAGAGGAACGGAGATACGTGCAGGGTTATAGGGATGGATGATGGCCCTTAGATATTGAGGGGCATTGCCAGACTTCACTTTAAACATATAGCTCAGGGTTTTGAACTTTACCCGATTCTCAACCCTGAGCCAATGAAGCTGGCGAAGAGAGCTTGAGACACGTCATTCTTGGGATCTTACAAAGCATCCTGGCCGCCGCATTCTGCACCACTTGCAGTCTGCGTATCACGTCCTTATTGGCTCCTAGGTACAGGATGTTGCCATAGTCCAGCCTAGATGTAATGAGAGCTTGGACTACAGTTCTTTGAGTAGAGCTAGGCAACATCCAGAGAATCTTTCTAAGCCATTTCAGGACAGTGAAGCAAGTAGATACCACCTTTACTGCTTGCTGCTTCAATGATAGTTGGTTATCAATGATGATCCCCAAATTGTGAACTTGAGCAGTGAGTTGGGGGCAGATTCCCATTTCAGGGGGCCGGTGCTGGGGGCCCCAGAGGTCCTTCTTCTTTCCCAAGATCAATACCTCGGTTTTGTCACAGTTAAGTTTTAGTGTATTGGCTTCCTTCCATCCAGCAATTTTCCTTAGACCTGTCTGAAGATCAGATGTCTTGGAGGTCCTATCCACCGACAATGAAAACATTATTTGAGTGTCGTCGGCATAGGAAAAAATCGACAACCCTGCTTCTTCAGCTATAGTTGCCAGAGGTTTAACATAAATATTAAACAATAAAGGACTCAAAATAGAACACTGAGGAACTCCATACGGTGACAAATGAGTTTTAGAAACTGCTTTAGAAGAGAAAACCTGGAATGTGCGGTTAGTCAAGATGTTGGTGAGCCAATTAAGGGCTGGACCAACAGCACCCATTGAACGCAGGGCTTTCAGTAACACCAAATGAGACACTGTGTCAAAGGCAGCGCCTAAGTCCAGTAATATAAGCGCCGCAGTATACCCAGCATCCAAAAGGCTACGTAGCTTCTCAGTGACCCCTTGGAGCGTAGTTTCCCTCGAAAAACCTTCCCGAAAGCCTAATTAGGATGAATGCAGGAACTTTTGAGCGGCAACACATTTGGTTAACTGAGTGTAAATAATGTTTTTCCAAAAATATTTAATATTCTGAAAGGAGGGAAATTGGACGAAAGTTGGCCAATTGCGCCGGATCAGCATTTGCTTTTTTAAAAGCGGGAGAACCATAGCATGATTCCACTACGCTGGAATCATGGATTCACGAATGGAAGCATTAAGTAGCTCCATAATGACCTTCAAGACAGATGAATCCAGCTTCTGCATTACCTTAACAAGAAGTTGGCCTCCTGGCGAACCCGATTTGAGGCTACCTAACATTTGCTTAAAAGATATAGCATCTAGAGGTGCCCAATTTTCAAGTGAGGAACCAGATTCCACAGACCTATCCTTCAGCTGTGTTAGATGGTAGTGAGAATTTGGATAGCTGACTGTGGAATATTGGTCTGTTTAACATTCAGAGCCATGTAGATTTTTTCCACTTTTACAAGGAAAAATTCTGCCAAATCCTCATATTGTATTTCAGTAAGTATTGGAGGGTCTGGGTAGGTTGTCGGCACCAGATAGATTTTTTACAACCTTAAACAAGGTCTTAGGACTATTCTATGTATTGTATATGGTAGTGTTCACATATTCCGCTTTTGCAATGTTACAGGAAGAGTGATAGGCTCTTCTCATTGCCATTTTATAAGCAAATTTAGATTTGCTTGAATAATCCTTCCTCCAAATCTTTCGAGCACTTTACATTTACTTTTTTCCTGCTTTAGTTGCTCCTAAAACCAAGGGGCAAGGGGGCGATGATTATTACATTTTTTCGTTGAAAGAGGTAGGCAAATATCAATAGATTCCTTAAGCCAACAATAACGTCTTTTAGGTCAGCCAAGGAGACCTGGTTAGCGTCAGGAGCATTTTTAGCTAAGAACTTATTGAAAACTTCAAAATTCATCTTCCCCCAGTTTCTGCCTTTAATTTTGCCACTTATGGCAGGCATGGGAAAGTTAGACGAGAAAACTATGGAGTTGAATATTCATAGCTGATCAGTCTAAAATCAAAGTAGAACTAATCCTACAAGTAGGGTCATCAAGATGCAGATTCAAATCGCCCAAAATAGTAAAGGTGGCAGTATGCAAAAGGTAGGGGGCAATCAAATCTGGAAGGGCAGCAGCCCACGGACCAGCCGGCCCAGGGGGACGATAAATCAAGGCCCCTGAAAAGGTAAACTGGGGATTTAGGGTCAATCTAAATAAGGCAGCTCCGCAACCAGTACAGATTAAATCTTCAAATTTGCAAGTAAAAAAGATTCTTGTAAATAATCACAATGCCACCACCTAATTTCTCTTTCATATCCTTCCTCATTAATATGTAGTTAGCAGGCAAAGCGGTGGCTATATCAGGGCCAGAGCTATCATGTAGCCAGGTTTCCGTAAGGAACATGGCATCCGGTTGCTCATGCAACAGTAGATAAAAAATATCCACTTTGTGCTTAGCAAGCAAGCGACAGTCCATATTTAAAAAGTTAAACATCCAAGTACCTACATTATTGGCCATACTAGAAGGATTAGTTAGTTTCTTAGGTATGGATAAAAAAGGGGAAACAACCATAGTATTTTCATTATCCAAATTTAGGGCATACTGACAGCTAATGCAGCAAGAAGCGACGGATTCTGGATAGAGATCAAACATTCAGGTAGTTGAGGGGGACGCAAAGCCAATAATTGATCACCTGAGTATTTAATGAGGGCTTTGCTAATTTGAGCAGAACTTCTGGCCCCTAGATCAGGCCAGGCGCGGACCGGCGCAGGCGGGCTTGCCTTTGGCTTGCCATTTGCGCGCGTCCGCTGCATGTCCGATCTGTGGCTATTACATAGTGTAACGGGCGGACGGCGTGCTATGACTAGAGCGCTGACTGCAACCAGCGAGTGGCCCGGGTAAAATGGCCGCCTGGTGCCGAGCAGCAATCGTATAACAGAGGGGAGAGATGGAGTATAACACACTCCGACACAACAATGATTAAAATTAGCAATAGTCTAGTTTAAAAGTGTAAAAAACAGACCGTTTCCCCCAACATTTCCCACCGAGTTGCAGCGTTAGTATCAATGCCCCAGTATTTCCCACAAGTCACAGTAAACAACTGAATCGCAAAAGACCTGTCAAAGCGCAGCACGTCCGATCTCAGCCCATTAAGTAGTGTAATGGGCGGACAGCGTGCGATGACTAGAGTGCTGACTGCAACCTGCGTGTGGCCCGGGTAAAATGGCCGCCTGGTGCCGAGCAAGCAATCATAAAAAAGAGGGGAGAGATGGAGTATAACATACTATGACACAACAATGATTAAAATTAGCAACAGTCGAGTTTAAAAGTGTAAAAAACAGTTCCCCTAATATTTCCCACCGAGTTGCAGCGTTGGCACCAATCCCCCAGTATTTCCCACAAGTCACAGTAAACAACTGAATCGCAAAAGAGTGGAACTCTGGACTTCTGTATGCCTTTCCACCAATATCACTCCTGCCCAAGTTCTCAAGAAGATCAGGAGAGACGAGGCCAAATCCTCTTAGTGGCTCTAAATTGGGCACGGAGACAATGGTATCCAGAACTCCTGGGCTTGAGCATATGTTCTCCAATTAGGCTGCTCTTCCGGTAGGACCTGCTGTAGCTGAACAGGGCATTGTTCTGCACCAAGGCTTTTGCACTGTCACACTTCATGCTTCAAGATTGGGTGGCACCAGCTGAACACACAAAACCTTCTTTGAGAGGTGGTTGATGTCATCTTGGCAGCCAGGCATCCCTCGACTAAACCTGTATACGCTTGTCATTGGGACACATTCGTGACTTAATGCAGCACACGCCAGATAGACCTCCTCCAGGCTAATTTATCTCGCATTCTGTTTGTTCTTTTTCTTGCCTGGCAAGGCTTTGCTTTGGGCATAGTTAAAGGTTATCTTTTGGCCCTTTCGTCTTCTTATGGTTGCAGATCAGTGCTCATTGCTTAAGTCACCAGTTGTGATAAGATGTTTAAAGGGGCAACAACACCTGTTCCCTTTTCTCCCTTGGTCTTGCCCCATTCGAACCTTAATATGGTCTTGACTTATGTGATATGCACTACGTTTGAGCTGCTTCACTGTTCGCCCTTACGGCTTCTTACCATTAAGGCTGCATTCCTCTTCTTCACTGCCTCGGCATAGTGAGGGAATGAGCTTCAAGCTATTTATGCCTATACCCCATACACTCTGTTGTACCCAGACAAACTACTTCTGCAGACTTTGGCAACCTTCCTGCTGGAAGTTGTGATGCTGTTCCAAGTCGCTCAAACCATCACCTTGCCAGCCTTCTGTATTCCGCCTCACCCCTCCAAGAGAGCATGGAGCTTCTACATAGATCATACCGAAGACCACAGGGTGGACTATGAGCTCTATGTGGGGTTCTCTGCAGTGAATAAAGGCAAAGCAATGCAGAAAAGGTTCATTTTCTCTGCCCAAAGATCTGCATGCTTTGGCCAAAAAGCAGCCTCCAGAAGGTCCGCATGCTCATTCTACCAGAACCAAAGCTGCTACCCAGAGTCCCTATCGTAGACATTTATCAGACTGTTATATGCTGTCCCTCCATACGTTCATAAAGCACTATTGTCTGGATAGTCAGGTTGGCAGAGAGAGGCAGTTTGCCCGCTTGATCCTGAAGGACTCTCTGGTTTGAGCCCATCCACAGAGCAACCTACAAATAGGTACTGCTTTGGTATATATTCAAAAAGTGATGAATCTGTGCCTAGAAATCTCTATCACATGAGCAATATACTTCTGATAACTTTTGGTAACTCTCAGGTAGAGACTCTCTCTAGGGCATATTCCTCACCAACCCTCCCATCCTCCACATTCTGTGATTCGACTCTCTCGATTAATATGATCCCAAGTCTAGGAATCTGAACTCTGTCTACCAATTTGCTTTTGGGGCTCTGCGTCTAGGGGCGCGGACAGTCTCGAATGCAACTGACGTCGCTGCTTGAGAGTGGCTCCTATATAGACACGTGTGCCATTTCCGGAGCAGAGCAGCTTCTGTACTGAGATGCAAGGCACCACTTTCAGGTGTGCAAAGGTACTGCTGAAAAGTTTCTGGATCTAGTCTGACACCTGGGGTATATTCAAAAGGTGAGGAATCTGCAGGTAAATAGTCTCTACCAGAAAGAGCATTACCAAAGGTAAGTAACTTGTTCATTTAGTTCTGTCAAATAAGGCAGACAGCTAGAACTGTGATTGGCTTTGGCAATGGAGCTCTGTGTATCTTGCGGTGCATCTGAAATTTGGTACCAACAAATTGGGACCCCGCATTTGACCCTTTCACAACAAGTGTCATTCAATTTGATATATGGAAGGCAGCCTGTTTAGGTTCCTGTGAACTTCATCCAGTATTAAATCATGTTTTAGTATTAAAGCCATGAAAAAAAAAACAGCAAAGCTAGTGAGTACTTGGGGTCCAATCCTCCATTCATCCACAACGAACTATTGTGCTCAAATTCAGTTGCTCTTCTTTCTTGGTGTACTACACTTCAAGGGCACAATGCTTTCTTCCTAACTTATAAGTTAAGTCCCAGCATATATTTTTTATCACTTAATGGAGAAATGTTACGTAGGATGTTGTGCTTCCAAGCAAACTATTGACCATTGGATAGTCTCTGAAATCTACCAAGTTTATGCCATCCCTTAAAGTAATTTTGTTTCTTTCCCAAGAAATGTAGCTATTAATATAATGTCAAGGCATATCACTTATAATAACGCAATGTTAAAAAAAAATGGGAGGTAGTTTATTTTAAAATAATGAAACAGTGCAGAATCTCCCTCAATTAACCACTTTGTTCAGTATTCACAGTTCAGTGGTTATGCAGGTGTACCTCGTTAACATCACTGTTCTTCCACTTTGGCGCTCAGCCAACTGCGTGAAGCAGCATCAATAGCTTAATATCAAAGTCCTTAATTTCGGAATGTGGGATCGCCTTCTCATCAGTAGAATGTGTTGGGAGTTCCACCAATATCTCCATATTTATCTACAACCTTCGTAAGCCAGTGGTAGTCTGTCTTTGGATAAAGCAGGTGTCTCTCTTTGGCCCATCTTTTTATGTTTACCACTCTCTCAATGAATGTTGGACATCTACATTGTGTCGTTGATCTGCAACAGTTAAGTCTAAGAACCGAGTTACGCCCTTTGCTTCCTTCTTATGTTGCACACGCCCCAATAACAATAGCAGAGTTTAATAGTTGTAGCTTGTGGGCTCAGTGCATCAGTTTATCAGCTACTTCCCCCCAGAATCTCCAGGTGTCTTTCTGTTGAGTGTTTCATTCAGACACTGTTTTTTGATATTAACGGCATGGAAGATGCTTAGTTGGTGGTCTTCCTAAATCTTTTCACACCGCTTACAATGGCACTTTCTGTTGTTGTTCACCCAATTGTTTTCTGCCTTGTAATATTCACAATTATTGAGAAGGGGGTGGGGAGAACCATACAATAGGCCATGTTTTAGTAATATCTCTATTGTTAATTCAAAAGCTCCTCATTTCCTACTGCACAATTAGCAGTGTCTCTGTCAGGATATCATTCTGCAGTAATTGTTAGGATCCCCAACTGGAGGCATGATGTGGATGAATGAAAGGAGTACATGGACATGAATAAATAAATCTCCGGCCTCACTATCTTTGGATGGCACTTTTTTACTTTACCAAACTTGCAATAATATCACATTGACAACAGAGGGCAGTGGAACAATGAATGCAGAAGGTTTTGCTCCAGGTAAGTAACTTATTTTATGCCACCAATATTTTTATAAATCTCGCCTTTTCCCTTTACCTCAGAAAAAAGAATCTGCTAAAATATCTATGTTTTTAGAGTCATCCATGCTCTGGGTAAAATGTCTTCAAACTTATTAAGAGGTTATTTACAGGTTGTGTGTATTTTCAACATATTTTTCAGATCACCTGATTTGTTTGTGTTAGCAATTAGGTTATTAGTTGAGAAGGGTATGTGCCCACCTCAAGTAATAGCTATAATCTATGTCAGGTGAAACCTTTAGTCACTACATTAACCTCTGCTCAAACCCCCACCCTCTCCCCTTGGTAGGCATGGCACAGAGCACACAGGCTTAACTTAGAGGTAATGTGTATATTATGTATAGAGTGCTAACACAGTAGTAAAGTTGAAATAATAAATAATAAAAACCCTAAACAAATTCGCAAAATAGAGAAAATGTAATAAACAAAATGAGACCAACATTACAAAAGTCCAATATGGACAACCTTAGATTTGATTTTTAAAGGTTTTATGTAGAAATCTCTCTAAGAAGCACAAAGTGCCAAAGATAGCCAGTGGTCACAGTAGGACAGGGCCTATTTGTGATTTGATGCTGACCTCGTTGGACCGCGGAACAGATGCACTAACCAGGTATGTCCTGGTCAAAGAAATCCGCCATAGGAGTACACTTTTGAAGCCCCTCAGGGGAGGCACTTAGAGGCTCACAGGGTGGCGGGCAGAGGCCAACAGTAGGGTCCAGTCTTAGTCCCTCTGGTCAGTTGCAGGTAAAGGCCTCCTGTAGCTTGTTGTGTCTCTGTAGCTTTAACTGGAGACAAGTGTTATGACCCTTGGTGTCCACCTCTTTGTCATGGGTACCAGAGGTAGAGCAGGTCCAGTCTTTTTTAGAAGACAAACAGTAAGATCAGTCCATTTATGATCATCAACAGATCATGGACTGAGTACCTGGAGATGCAACATTTATGCCTGGTGCAAGTTAGTGGGTGGGAATGGCCTATGGGGACACCTTAACCAATGGGGTAAAGGTAACCATGGCTAACCCTACCCACTTTGGGCATTTTCAAGATGGCATTAGTCTTCAACTACACTAGACTTGGGCTCTGAGAGCTGGATGTGTGTGTGAGGGGAAAGTTGATCTGTATCTAACTCTTTCACCCAGTCTTAGGTAGTCCCTGTATACCCAACAAACCCTGAGACAGACGTCTGGTAGGATAAGGCTTCAGCAACCAGACAGTGGATACACACAAATTGTTTCGGTATTCTGTTTTCCTCCTTTGAAGTGTGCCCCCAATGTTATATGAAAGATAATAGCAAACCTGTCAAGCAAGTCTTGAGTCTTCAGCTGGATCTGACTCTGCGATGTCCACAATAGGCCCACTGTGATGGAGGCTGGTCTGACTGGAGCAACAACAAAAGGGTGCTGGCCTGGGTGTTGGCTACATCTGCTTGTGACAGGGTAGGCTGATGTAGGGGAAAGATGCAACGTAGACTAAGGAAGTACAAAAGGGATATAGTATATTTATTTAAGAGCTACAGAGATCAGCTGGTGTCCCTCTCCAGGTTAGCAGGCAACTGCCAGACCAGATACAGAGAAAGAACACATCAGCAATGAAGGATCTAAAAAGAATGCAGATGTTAAAGGAACAGAGCGAAGAATAAGAGATACAATTAAAACAAGATACAACATATCCTCTTTCCTTCACTTATTGCAAAAAAGAGAAATAACACAAAAAAACACAAAAAAACAGAACACAGCTAAGGATCATCACAATAATAATCTTGTAAGTAAGAGGGCGGTTTCCTAACCCTTCTTACCGACCTCCTTCCATCAGAACTGACATCAACCACTTCCTTTCCCCTTACAACCACTTCGTTCTCATTCTCAATAAGGTTTTTTTTGTAAAGGGCCACCCTCCGTAGATTCCAATTCTCTCCATTACTCAAAGTTACATAACTATCATGTACAGATTTAACTTTGAAAGGCCCTCTGAACTTTGTCAAACAACCACTAATCCGTCCAGGTTTCACCTTGACCCAATCATTCACCCTTATTTTACGTGAGTCCTGATGCACCACTTCGACGGCCTGTTTCTCACCACCAGGATTCCCCAAACCAATGCACTCCTTCATCCAGGCTGGAATTAACTTCGTACCGGCAGTGCGTCCCCTCATAACAGTGAACGGAATCATTCCCGACGAATAATTCTCCATCCTGTGATACGCCCAGACTAATTCATCCAACATGCACTTCACAGCACCACCAGTGGTAAGAGCCATCTGTATGGCACCTTTCACCATGCGGTTCGCCCTCTCAACCATTCCGTTCCCCTGTGGGTTGTACAAGGATTTCCCTCTATGAACAACACCACAAGCAGACAAAAATTTCGCCATTTCATCAGAAGTCAACTGAGTGCCATTATCAGTTATCAATTTCATTGGAAACCCTTCCTCCCTAAAAATCTCCCCGTCAACAAGTGGATAGTTGCTTTAGTGGTTATCTCTTTGCAAAACTTAACAATCAGTCACCTAGAGTAAACATCAATCAAGACCAGGGCAAACTTCAAATCTATACTCAAACCATTGAAAGGTCCAATAAAATCCATGCACACCGAGTGCCAAGGGACATGAGGGTCCTCAATGGTGCCTTGAGTTGACTGACTGCCAAGTTTCAATCTCTTCTCGCTCTCAAAACAATCTGAACACCTCTCCACCCAATCTGAAACTTGTTGATCCATGGTTGGCCACCAAAAATACTCCCTTAACCTTTTCTTAGTAAGGGATTGACCTAAATGGCCTTCATGCGCCAATTTGAATAGTGTGAATCTCAAATCGATCGGAGTTATGAACTTATCCCCCTTCATTATTATATTCTCTTCCTTATCCAAAATAGATAATTTATCTAAAACTTTTAGAAATGGTCTAACAGCACTCTCAAGAGTACTCTCACGTCTTATGCCCTTCACAATCAACTCCTTTACTTTACACAACACAGCATCCCTTGCCATGCTGTCATTACATTTCTCCTTACCAACCGCACCAGAACAAAATTCCACAATATCACCAACAGGCACAACTGAACCTTCCCTCAAAGATGACTCCACACCAGACCGATATATATACTATATACTATATCCCTTCCTCGTCGCCAAATGATGTAGGGGAAAGATGCAACGTAGACTAAGGAGTTTCAAAAGGGATATAGTATATTTATTTAAGAGCTACAGAGATCAGCTGGTGTCCCTCTCCAGGTTAGCAGGCAACTGCCAGACCAGATACAGAGAAAGAACACATCAGCAATGAAGGATCTAAAAAGAATGCAGATGTTAAAGGAACAGAGTGAAGAATAAGAGATACAATTAAAACAAGATACAACATATGCCTCTTTCAAGTTGATTCTGTCCTTGGCCGCAGCCCACAGGCCATTCTGTTGGGCACAACACCACCTCCCCACACCCAAGGCCTTTGCTTTTGTCCTAGGTGGAAGTTCACACCTCACTCACTCCCATCGAAATGCTTATTACTGCCTGGGAGAGAGCAAAATGCAGATCCAGCTTCTAGGGACTTCAGGCAGGGCAAAGGTGACTTTTCAAACCAAACACACCTTTCCAAAATAGTACAAATCCAACTTCAATAGTACTACTACTATTGACCTCATAATTTTGGTGAATACAACAGAAGTATAAAATGGCTTAATAAGTCAAATGAGACAAACATAATATAAGTAGTGTGCTATTAAGTGAAATTCTATTTGGTTGTGAAGATAATACTTTTTAAATGTATGCCTTAGGGCCATAATTCTTTAAATGGTTTAATCTTTACATCACACAATCAGGCCCCCTTATAGTAACGCCTCATTTTAAAACCATAGGATTCGAATGTACTTTTGTTTTTCAGTTCTGTTTCCCCTCTAGCTCATTGTTATGTGGCTATTAGCTAGTAAATTCAATTTTCTGTGCTTTAGTCACACTACTATAAGATGGGCTTGTCTAGAAGTGGAAGTTGTATAATTCGCCTTTTGAGCTTTTTAGTACAGTTGTATTTTTGTAGTCTGATTGTGCCTCCCTTGGAGACAGAGCATTGAGAAGAAGACCAATGGAACTGGAATAGAGTCAGACAACACACCTGAGATTCAAAGCGAACCAATGGAGCCAGTGACGAGAACACCTGGTGTCGCTTCTGATGGTGGAGGGGTAAAACCAGAACAGCCGTTTATTGTACTGAGCCAGGAGGAGTACGGAGAGCATCACTCATCCATTGTGCATTGCAGGTAAAATGAACACAGTAATAGCCATACATCAGTGTGGAATGCATCTATTGCTCATTGTCTACTACGTATAATAGAAACAGTACAGGATGTGCATTGATTATGTGAGTCATTACGTCTCTATTGTATTGCAAGCAATGTCTTATTCAGGAAAGCATCTAAGTGCATGTTAATGCCGCACAGCTGGCCTTGTGAAAGCCTCTAATGTATGCAGAGAGAAGACATCTAAGTACACAAATGGAGGAGGGCATCAGTAATTCAATGTCCATTGAATATAACTGGAAGGGTGTGAAGTGTGGGTGGAGACAATCATGCACTGCTAGTAATGGGCATTTAAGAAGGTGCCCTCTGAGTTTGGGCTGACTGTAGAGCATTACTTTTTTACTGACAGCTGCACAGCATGGGGAGATTAAACGATGTGCTCTGATGGTTGCGAAGCATGAGAGTTAGTGAGAGGGAGAGATAGCTCCCTGCAGGATACTGTTTCATGAAAAATACCCTAACCCTGAGAAAATTCCACACTTGTAGGATTGTATAACAGACGTAACCCACTATTGATTTTGAATGTGATGCTCCTATTTTTGAAATGTATGACATGGTTGATTTCCACATGCATAGGTTGGAATTGTTTAAGCATCAGCCAAGCAGTTGTAATAGATCTCACTAGTAGTGGCCCTCATCCAAGAGAATTCTTTGGCCTCCTCTTGCCAAAGGTCTAAGAGTCGGTCTTGGCACATGAGTAAACCCTTGTCTAACCCTTTTCTGGGGTCTCAACCGCCTTCTCACATAAAGGCAATTATTTTTGGGTCCAGATCGGGGGTTTGGGTGACTTTGTTGGGTAGCATAGGTCTAAGGCATTCTGATCTGAGACATAGCCTCACGTCCTTGGGGATCTGTTTTCTTAACCAAAACTGTAAGTAGTCCGATACATGGGTAGCTGGGGACCATTCAGGGGATAAGGGATGTTTCAGGAACATATGGCCCCCGAAAGGATCCAATAACTTTCCAGTATTCTCTTCGCCCAGTAGCGATTCCTTGTTTGGTTTGGATGGAAAAATGTCAACACCCTCAGAGTCAAAATCAGAAGAACAGCTCAGTTCAACTTCAGCGCTCCCTGAGGAGTCGTCACAAAGCACAACCTTATGTTTGCGAGCATTAGGTACTATATCTCTTGATTCATTAGATGGACCCTTACCATGGTACCCTTGTGTCCTCGACACCCAATTTTAATACGGCCAGAGATTTTGTTAGAATCAGAGAATTTACCGTTCTTATAAATTGGGCCAGTTGCTTCAATATTTGTGTGTTTTCTGCTATCCTTACCTCCTTTTTCAGAAAGGGGGTCCTCATTGGCTGACCAAAACCTCTCCTCATCTGAGAGTCTATTATTGTCCAAAGAATTTTTTTCTAGTTTATTGTCCAATTTTTTCTCCATATCTTGAGAGAATTTCTCTAATATTCCCCTTAATTTGTCCTCAAGGGATTCAACAGAGGTACTAGGGGGTGATTGGCTAATTCCTTCTTGAGGGTTCATGGTGGGAGAAGTAAAGGGAAGAAGTTTAGAGGGGTAAAATGCAGGGTAAAACCTAGTGAATGGATACTGCTGCGTCTCGAAGGAGCAGTTGACAGAAAACCGATACAAACTGTCACTTTTTAAAAGGGTCGCGGGGGTGTGAAAGCCTCTAAAATCAATGTAAAATAACCCAAAGTCCTAAAATGGCAAAAAAAGAAGGAAGAGTTATGTGTGTTCTGACCTTTTATTGGGTTGGAATTGTTTGTTTTGCAACATTCTCAGTTCTTTAAAGTGGCTGTGGTTAGCTAAATAAAGAAGATTGCAATAAAATTAGCTTCCGGTCTTGACATAAAATCTCTTTGGGAGACTTTCCATGTCCAGGAGAGTCCGTGAGCTGAAGGGTCTCTTACTCTGATCTCTGTTGTTGTGATTTTCAAACTAACAATCAATGTATTAATAGAAAACCTTTTGAGACCTTGGACACTCAAGCATTCCTCCGTGAGATTCCATAGCTATTCAGTATTTTATCTGCCACTTCAATATGCCCTTCATTTATCATCACTCACCTGTGCACGCTTTCTGGACCATTTGGATCCATTCTTCAGTATCACCTGGATGTCTATTCTGAGATGTGCGATCGCATTTGTGATCTCCCTAAAATTAATTGTTCGTTGCCCTGCCTTGCTTATATATTGTCTGTGTACCAACCATCCTAGATAGCCTTTACGCCCAATTCAACAACTCTTCAGCAGCCTTCTCCTCTGTTGCTAGGGCCCATTCCTTCATACCTGCCTCCTAGTACTTCCTAGTGAGCCTTTTACCTGATCGACAGCATACTGCTATATGATGCTTTGCTAATAACAGTCTTAGTGCCGCAAATCTAAGTAATTTTTTTCTATTATTGGGGTTCGGTAAAAGACTCCGCAAACAGTGCTTTCCTTGAGTTTTAGGCCAGTTGTGGATTGCATGGTTGGTACTATCCCCTGTATTCTGCTATTATTCAACATCATGTGTATAAGTGAGGCGTCCAGGTCTGAGCATTTAGGGGTATCGAGTGATTGGTCTGTTTGGATACAGTATGTGTCGTATCAGCAGTGTCAGAAATGTGCGATATAAGAAATTGAAGTGAGACAGTTGAAACCTGCCATTTTGTCCTCTGATCTTTATGCTGTTTTGTTCTTTTGACGTTTGTGTAAATAAAGGCAGTTGCCTCAGGTCTCATTTATGTGTAGCGTAAGTGTATTCATAATCTGGATGTTTGACTGGAATTGATATTTCGAACCAGGTCTTTTCATAGGCTACCTCCCACCGCTTTTCTATGCATGGTGAAATGGAGCTCAGTAAATCAGCATCACAAACTGCTATCACAACATGGATAGGCTCTTAAAGTCATTATTCATGCATATAAATTCACTATTCTACTTCTCAGATGATGATGATCACTGGAGTTCACTCTAGCAGAGCTACTTGAATTCTGATGTTCACCATTGTTCACTCTACATGCATTAGGTTTTGGATGAAGCTACTAAAATTAATGCTTTATTTAATTCCTTCTTCGATTTAATTTTCTTGCTGGACAGCTGTTTCGATCAGTTGAAAGTAATATAGAGGTGGGCCTAGATACCTTTACATTTATTCCTCATTTCTTTTAAAACTCTCGCTTTCTCCTTTTAATTTTTTTTCATCTTTTTTAAACAAAACTCAGATCTGTTTGCTACTGATGGTAGGGAATGGAACTGGCCAAACACACACATGGGTTGGCACTGTGACAATTACAGGCCAGCACATTTTTGAACAGATTAAGAAACAAGGTTCGGTTCAGACCCCTGGTATCCTGGGTTCCCATGAGATGGCCACAGCTGTGAACCCAGAGTTAATAGCACAGGACTCTGGATAAGGTAACTTTATCTTGCAACCGCAATTGAGGGATGGATTCTTTATATGCTGAAGAATTCACTTCTAATGTAGCCTAATTCCACAGTCCTTGCACCTGTGAATTTGAAGATTCTCTCACAGACTGGAAAATGAATAGAGATTGAAAGGAATATATTGTATGTTGTACCAGGAGGTTAGTCAATATATTTTGCACTTTTTTTTTATTAGAAGGGATGCGTGCTGTGCTATAGTTTCTATTGCTTTGAAGTTTAATTCATTCATTTTGACTTTAAGGAAAGGCTACTCAAGAGAGCATGCCATGGCACTATATGCTAGAATACTTCCTTCCTCACTGTTTGCTGATTGGTGTCCTCCTTTACTAGGGTTGATTGCTCAGGAAGGAGGGTGGCCAGTGTGGATTCTGATGGAGTTATAAAAGTCTGGTCCCTAAATCCACTAATGCAGACGAAAGCCTCCGCCATCTCTAAATCGCCACTTCTTTCACTGGAATGGGCATCGAAGCGGGACAGGCTGGTGAGTATGGCAACAGCACACAACTTCAATAAGATCTTTACTTTTATCTTTAGGTTTTCATGTGTTTGCATAGCTCCAAAAGGTTTCAGCATATGTGAACTATCAATTTGTTCATCCTGTGAGCCTCATTCAGTTGGTGCGATAGCCTTGCACAATAAGTAAGGTGCGTAGCTATGATCCCCACAAGCTTTAAATGTTAGTGCTTTTGGCTTTTCTGGTCTCCACCATGATCCGTTGTAAACTAAGAAGTTAAGATTGTCTGCCTTACTTGTTAAATATCCTATATCAAGATTAGGTGACTGTAGTGTCTTCTTGTGACCTTAGGACACCTTAATCCTATTGAGAAGCGATAACCTTATTAACAATTTAATCTTAAGATTTACAAAGTAAGGTTTTTTTCTGCATGTGACTTTGAGAAGGGTATGGTCATTGTGGTTGGTGGTTCTCTTCACAAGTCCACATAAGGCATTTTCTGCGGTCCTGGGCTTGATGGCCAGTATCCTAAATGCTCATGTGTCCTTTGGATAGATATGATAACCAAGTTACTTCACTTGGATGCTTACTTCTTCAAGGGTAGTGAGTTAGGTATTCAGGATTTACTCTTGCAGGAGCTTACAGGGTCTAAAACAGTAATATCACATGATAACACCAATACTAATTTATGTTATATGTAGAACTAGACTTTAATGATAAGCAGGTATTTAAAACTATGGCACAAACAAAAAAGGTTATAGCATTTTCTGGATTCACAATAAAACCCTGATGAATTTTCTGCGTTTAAGAACTAGGTTCTACAAAAACAAATTGCACCAGTTCCTGTGGCAGGTGTTCTTTTCAAGGCAAATCAGCTTACTTTATTGCAAGTCAATGACTCAGGACTTAAATCTGGTATGAGAGATTGTCCCTACATTGTTAGTAACTAAATTGCAGTGAAACAGAGATGATACACAGTTAAAATGGATATGATGTGTCTGACCTGTGTCCTGTTGTCTTTGTTTCTTAGTTGCAGGATCTCAAACCACTTTAAACTAAATTCCTTTTTTTTTGTTCCATTGGAGGAGGGTCAGATTGAAGCCTGTCAGCAGCAATACATAATCGAGCAACAGCCATTGCAATAAAAATCAAATTACGATGTTTAAACATAGGGGACCCCTTTTCTAAATCCTGCCCGATGCCTAATAACTTTATAGCCTCAGTGACTTTAATAGATATCCCGATAATCATTGACAACATTTTTAGTATATCCAACACATATCTAGATAATTTACAACAACTAAAAAAAATATGTAAACTATCCGCCTTATCCCACCCACAATGAAAACATTTGCCATCATGCCTCCCCACACATTTAAGCATCCGTGCCGGAGTATAATATAAGTTAAAAACAGTTTTAAAGCACTGAGATTTCAAATTGGCAGAAAGGAGAGTTTCCTTGGACATTGCAATAGCTTTCTCTATAGAGATATTATGTTCCCCCAGTACCCCAGACCAATAAGCAGTGTTTCTTCAAATCATCCATTCTAAAAGATAATAGTATCTTATTTAGCACCCCAATTTTCTCCTGCCGCCTTACAGCCTCAATGAGTGGGTTTGACGTCAATAACACATTTTTCCGACCAAGAAACTGACGGATTTGGAGAAATGTAAAAAGTTGTGTTTTAGGCAAATTATATTGTCTAACTAAGTCTTCATATGTTGGAAATAACCCACCAGCCTCATAAAAATCTCCTATCTGTAAAATGTCCTTATTCCTCCAGCTTAAGGATACCCTATCCCAAAAAATGGGTGAAAAAATCTTTAATGCATTCGTGGGGGTATAATATGTTAACCCTTCCAACAAAAGTAGCTTCTGTGTGTTTCTCCACACCTTGAAAGCAGCTTCCATTACTTTAAACCGTGTCCGCTTGAAGTAGCTGCCATCAATTTCCTTAAATAAACAATTTCTTGCTTCCGAACCCAACATCACCTGAAATAATGAAGGAGCCTCTGCTGTATTGCTAACATCCTCCCCGGTCAATAATATTTGCATCTTTAATTTAAAAAAACAACATAATAGTAAAGAATAAAATCGGATATCGCCCAACACCCCCTCTCTTTTGTTAATGTCATAAATCTTGTGGCACGCCTGGGTTTGCCTGGAGCCCAAAAAAATTTAGCACACAAAGATTGTAATTGTTGAAGTTGGGCCCTCGTCACTTCAAGGGGGATGGATCGGAACAAATAAAGCAACCTTGGTAAAATATGTAATCACCCCCATCTTTCTAACGATTCTCTAGAACTACGTAATATAACCATCCAATTAGCCTCAACCAACTCTGACATCAATGTTCTAATTTTGATACCCACATAGCATTTGCGTTTTAGTAACATTGCGTTTTATAACCAGATACTTGACCAAATACATTGGCTAGGTGCTCGAGCTCCTTAAGTACAGGGATTGGGTCAACCGTATTAATAGCTATATCATCCGCAAATGCGAAAACAGAATATGGGATCTCTTGTAATATAAAAGGTTTAATTAAGGGGCTATTTCCCAGCATATCTACAAACAGGTTTATGTAGAGAGCAAACAACAGTGGGGAACAAGGACATCCTTGTCGAGTTCCTCTAGTAATCGTCACTGGCTCTGAGACCAAACCCATTACAGCAAATTTAGCGACCGGTGTAGTACACAACACCTGCAGAGCAGGCATAAACCCCTTACCAAATCCTAACTGATACATCAATTTCCACAAATAATCCCACTCCACGCGGTCAAATGCTTTTTCAGCATCCAATAAAATTAGCCCTAGTGCCCGCTTTTCAGCCTGGACTATATCAAAAAGCGTCACCACCTTATTCACATGAGTAACCGTCCCACGGGCAGGTATAAACCCATGCTGATTCACTGACACTAAGGGGCAGATAATCTTTGCCAAACTATTGGCAAAGATTTTCTAATACATTTTGCCATCACAATTCAGCAGAGATATTGGACGATATGATCCCGGCAAATCAGGTGTTTTCCCCTTCTTCCTAAAGACCACAGTGGTGGCCTTCCCATGATTTGGGAGCTTGCCCATTCCGTGCTGCCCTAAAAGTGGCCAACATTTCAGTTTCAACCTGATTGAAAAATACCTTGTAGATCTCTCCCGGGAGTCTATCTGGACCCGCAACTTTCCCCATCGCCAGACTATTCACCGGCATTTCTAATTCCTCCATAGTGATTGGGTGATCCAAATGCTCCACCTCATCTAGGTCTAATTGTGGTATATTCCCCCCTATAAATATATTATTGCACTCATCCCCCGCTTCCTGATGTGTATATAATTCAGTGTAGAACTGGAGAAAAATTGCCAAAATCCCTTGAGGGTCTTGACATGCTACACCTAAATTATCCTTTAACTCCAATATACGATGGGAGGCTTCTTTCATACGCAGCCGTAGTGCTAGACAGCGACCAACTGCTTCCCCATACTCATGACATTGTTTTTTATATACCAAATATGTTCTCGCATTCTCCCTATTCCACACCCCATTAATTTTGGCCCGGCATCTAGCCACCTCATTCTCAAGGTCCAGAATATTTCCCCGTTGTGCTATCCCCTGAGTCAATTTTTCTTCAGCCGATCTCAAGTTAGATTATAGTTCCTGTAGCTCTAATTTTGTGATTTTCACATGATACAAACCAAAACTCAGTACTTCGCCCCTGAAGCAAGCCTTAAAAGTATCCAGGATAGTTGCTACATGGGCCGATTGTCTATTACATTCAAAATTAAACTAAGTTCCTAGTGAAAAGAAAAAAACTTTAACCACAAACCCACCTCCCAAACTGTGAACAGGGCTTTAAGTGAACAGCAGTCCATTCCCAGTAAAAGTAACAAGGATCCACTGCCCCTTAGTCTTTTTGATCCAGGACAAAAGCTACAGTGAATACACATACACAGAAGTGTTCCTACTGATAGTGAATATAAGGAGCTTAGTTTTTAAGTTTTCCAATTTCCAGTTGGAGAGGAATCCACAGAAGTACCAGCATCCCCTGGCCTTATTTCGACAATATTATATCCAGATCTATAAGGGTTAGAGAGACTATTCAAACTGTTGTACATTGAGGGTAAGTGGCTTCTGCCAGCGTAACATTATCATAAAGCTTAGGGTGAAGAGAAAACATGATGGGCATCAATGTACCAGAGATGTTGGGCGTTATGCAGTCTCATCTCTGAGATCTTCTTGGAAAGTATCTTTGCAGACCATTTTTTTATACGTTTATTTATTGGCATTTTAAAGTCACATTGTACTACACATGGTTACAGAGCCACATTAATTGTATGGCTTAAAAAACTGAAGAAACAAAAACAACAATTGAGTAGCGGGAATTGTGGACATCCTTTTTACCAGGTCTAAAACGCCACTGCAGATAGTTTACAAATTGTTGGGCGCATGGCAAAACACAGTAACATCTGTATACATTACACATAATATCAAGTTGATGATACAGACAGTACTAATCGTCCTGGCAGCTACCGACACCTTCCACTTCTGGAGCCCAAATTTCCTGGGGCTAGACCCGTGGGCATGAGTTCCCAAGATAAGGATTTTCCTTGACAAAATGCAACATCTTTAATCCAGGAGTCAGTGGAGGTGCCGATGTGTTTCCCCCAGTATACCGCTAGTCTGCATGTGGCCAACAGCAGTAGCATTGTGACCAGCCAGCGATCAGTGGGGGCAATTTCTTTGACATATCCCAGGAGTCCCACTAATGGTGTGTGGTCGATATCCACCCCTGTAACATCTCGCACAGTGTTGAACACTTTGACCACGTGTCTTGCTATTAGCGGGCAGTACCATGCCAGATTGAGAAATGTGGCATCTGGCATGAATAAAACTGCATTTGTAGAGTGCACGGCTAATCAGAGGAGTGTCCTGGCGCTATCAGGTTGACTGCACACCAAGACTGGACGGAATACTTCATTTGCTAAATAACCAGGTTTTTAGTTTCTTCATGATGATTGAGAGTTCCGAGGTAGCCTGAAGTGCCAGTGGAAGTTGATTCCAAGCTTTAGCACCAAGATATGAGCACGATCTTCCATCGATTCTGACCCGTGGATTTTAGGGATAGTGACTAAGTGACCAGGGAGCAACTTACATTTCCAAGAGTTGCTGTCTGCCCTCAGAACCATTTCAAAGATCTGCAAAGGCGTTCTTAACATTTGGTGTAGTAACTTAAAATGGATGAGACGTAGTCTGCAATTGGGGGACAGAAATTCTAATTGGCCACAGCAGTAGATCCACTATTCGGCTGTGACTAGGAATGTGATATCAGAGCTCCAGGCGTCTATTGCCCGTGGATAAATTATCGGATGCGCTTGCTGCGTAACAGTGTATAGTTGTGTGATTAATTTGTGTGGTAATTGCTCTGACAGTATATGTTCTAATGTAGTGAGTGAGGGTGGGGAATGTATTATGAAACTTACAGCATGTGGCCTGCAGTAGGTAATAAAGAATAGTATTGGATATATTGCGGCATGCACCGTCTCCGGGTTAAGGGGGAGCCATTAATTTGTCGTCTGGGTAGAGATCTGCAAGTTTAGCGATGTTAAGGTTGCTTGCCCACCTGATTGCACCATTATCCTGTAGCATCGGGAAGGGGGGATTTTGTGCGAGTGAGATGGATGGCGCATATAAACTGGGAAGGCCCGCTCTCTTCCTCAATCCATTCCACACCCACCTCATAGTCTCCACCGTATTTACCTCCCTTTCCAGGTGCTTTTATTCCTGGTATAGGGCAGTGCAAAGTGGGAGTGGGGCAGCGCTATCAAGTTCTGTAGCGACGGGGGGTTTGAATGGATTTGGGAATATTCAATGGGGCAGAAACTGGTCTTCGTGCACAATACGCGTACAGGGTAAAGTCTGTTGCTCCCAGCCTCCCTTTATGAAGTGGTAGCGTCAGAACTTCCCTGGCTATCTAGGTTGCTTTCCAACCCTGACCAAGGTAATCATGTTGGATCTGAGTCATTTAAGAAAATGCCAGGGTTAAGGGTATGGGCAAATTAACAAACAAATACAACAGCTTAGTCAGAACAATAATTTTTGCAATTCCTATTCGACCTGCCATTGAAATTGGTTGTTTTGTTCTTATGAGAATTCTCTCCTCTAGCCACGTGATCACTCAGCCATAGTTAGTCTCTCATAGTTCTTTTATGTCTCTGCTGATCAAGATGCCCAGGGATTTAACTGGGCCGTTGGCTCACTGTGGAGGGTAATCTAACATAACTATCTGCGTTGTCTGTGAGGGGAAGCAATAAACACTTGGCCCAGTTGATTTGGATCCCTGAGAACTGGCCCATTTTTAACAGTTCTCATATCATGGGATTTAAGTTGTCTTTTGGATTACTAACGTATAGTGTAATGTCTGAATATAGGGATGCCACCAGTTCTCTGGTCATAAATCCCAAGCCTTGGTGTGCGAGGTGGTGGCGGAGTCTCGCATCAAAGGGTTCCATTGCTATAGTAAACAGGGGTGACAATGGGCACCCCTGTCACGTACCATGGGAAATTGTGAATAGTCTAGATACAACATAGTTAAACCTGATCTGTGCCACAGGGCCTGTGTACAGCAGGCCTATTTGCCATATGACTTGTGATCTGAGCCCAATACAGGCCTATAGTGCGGCGTTATGAATCACATTTATTTTCAGGCGTGCCAGGCTTGAGAAGTGTAATTATTAACGCCTCACACATAGACGGGAGGAGTGTGCCTTTCTCGAGGGCTTCCGGATCGACTTTAAGTAATTGTGGTGCCAATAGCAGAGCCTATGCCTTAAAGATTGAGGTTGTGAGGCCATCTAACCCTGAAGCTTTATCGCCTTCAACTGGCATACCTTGAATTGCTTGAATGACATAGTCCGCGGTACATTATACATCCAGATAAGGTCTGTGTGCCCTGCCTAACCGGACAAGTTGTATTGTGTCCCAATAATCATTTTGTGTGTTTGTTTCGTAGGTGGAGCAAGAGGTGTATAATTTCGTATAGAAATCTGTGATGATGATCTTTGCAGATCATTGAGCTGATTCTCATCTGCAAGGATCTCGTGGGTTTAGGATGGCTCATTCACTTTAGGTGAACTCCCCACAGCACTCCACTCATCTGGGTCATGTCATTTCTTCCATTCCAGGGCCTGGGCAGTTCTAACTCTACTGCTGATTTCCTCACAGCAACAAAACGTTCTTCACTGCCCATGGCTTGTTCATAGTTCATAAAGAGGACAGTCACTGCCAAATCTTCTGTCCTTGGCAAATATCCTCTTTACACAATGTGTGGAACCCTCTCAAAGTCACAAGCAGCAAGTCCTTGTTTGGCCTTGGGGGGTGGAGAGGGGGTTTGTGTTTTTTCTTTGGTATTGTTTGCGGGAAGACAGAATGCCAGCTTTCTTTAAAAGTTTAACATCTTTTCCAAGTCAGGATCAATTACATTTCAATTTTAAGTCCTTTTTATTCCTGGACTGTTCAGGGCAGGCTGTTCTGTCATACTAGTCAGAATGAATCAGCCTTTTTTTTAAATAAGAGCCAGACTGTTTGAACTGTGGTTGACAGTTTGAACAGTGTAGTGGCCAATTGGTCTATTTAAACCCCAGCACCATTGTTTACAGGAGACCTTATCAGTATTGGCCTTGGACGATCTCTTTATTATTCAACAATAATGTATTTTGGGGTGTCGTTTGCATGCTGCATCCTTAGATTACAGTTTTTTTGCATTATGCCACTTTATAATACACATCTAAACATTGTCATTCATGTTTCTATTGTGTATTCTACTTTGTACCCTTTCTTTTAAAATAGTATTTTTTGTGCTTCAGTATAATGAAGCTCTTTAGGCACTGCTTTACGTTATCATATCCCTCTTGTGCTAGAGATTTATTTTTACTGTCTTTCACAATACCATCCAGATTCAACTAGTGTTTTTTCCAGTCATTTGATTTTTAGGCAGTTCATCATTGTCTTTATTTACACACTGTATTTCATGTGCATTCGTTTAAACTGTCCCTCGCATGCTGCTACTTTTAAACTGTATTCCTCAGAAGGGGAGGGGCGCCTGGCTGTGCACACCATAACCACTCTTTCTTAGGCTCCTGCAAGCAGGCCTGCCTTTCTCCATTTTTCATTGGGGTGGCAGCGGCTGCTACTCAGAGGGTCGGAGGAGCTACACTTCTTGGATAGAGGCGGCAGAGGGGAACCCCCTCAGCTTGTGGCTAGAGAAACATGGCAGATGGAGCAAATTGAGGCTCCAGAGGTACAGGCAAGAGCTGCGAGTGGGCCTGTTCGACGATTGTCTGTCCTGCTGTGGTACCATCCAGAAATGAAGAAGAAAGTACCCTATGATGACAGTATTATGTGATCATTAAACTCAGCCCAATACAGATCTATGGATACCTGCGACAGACGTAGGCCGCCCCTACCAGAGTGGTGCTCATATTGGACCTGGCAGGTCGGCTGGTGAGTGACGGCGTTGGGCGCTCCTGGAACAGAGAAATGACAGGCAAGCAGTCGCAACATGAGCTCACAATAGTTTTCAGCCTCTGTCAAGGAGGCAGAGGAGGAAGGGAAGAGAACTGAGGTGTCCTCTCTGGAGACCTGCTACAAGGACCGAGCGAGATAATGGAAGTGTTAGACCTGCTTGATCTGTTGATGAAATGGTGCAACCTGGAATGACAGCTGCCAATTTAGCGATATCTTAGAGTCTACAGGAGATTGAGAACAAGGCTGCCACTGGAGTCACATTTTCGGGATTTTTCAGACTTCAGGCATCTGATGATGAAGGCTATTGTGGTTGTCAAAACAGAATGGAGGTTTTTGATGACATACAAGATGCAGTTAATCTTCAAGTGATGGAACTGCTAATGTTATGTTCAGGAGGATCGGCTTGATGCAGCCTCTTTCATATTACATTATGACGACTCCTCCCTTTTATTATTTCTTTTTGCAGAATACAGCATATGGAATTAGTTGTAATAAAAGTCTGGTAGCCGAGGTGTGGTTTCAGATGATTGATTGAGTCTTAGTTGCAGGCTAGTACATCCATAGCTTTGTTCAGGGTTGTCCCTAGAATAGCCCCACCAGGAGCAGCCTGCCTGCTGCTCAGCCCATACTCCAACTGACACACCTCACCACACAGGCACTTAAACTTTCCTTTCATCATCACCATTCCAACGTTCCAAACAGCACGTTCCCACCGGCTGCAGGGGCGGCTCTAGGCTCATGTTGGCCCTGGGCAGGGAGCATAGGTAGGGGGCCTCAGAAGAGGGGGTCCGGGTGGGCGGAGCGCGGAGGCCAGTGAAGAGGGGGGGTCAGGGTGTTTGGAAGTGGAACAGAACCGGAGGCCGCCAAATCCCTGCCAGGGGCCGCCACGCAAATATGTATCCAATCTCATAGGATTATTATATTAAGGATATATATTTGAATGGTGGCCCCTGGGGTTTGGTGGCCCTGTGCTGGTGCACAGCCTGCATGCCTAAGGCCGCCCCTGCCGGCTGAGCGGCCAGAGCAACAGGGATGATGTATAGCTGTATACGCTAGATATAATATATTCTCCCCCTTTATAAAAATATATAAAAATCAACGAATGCAAGATAGTATAACACATTACATGAATGAACATGCAATGATAAAATACAGAAGATGCATTGATAAATACAGAAGATATCTCACATCCTCTCTCTTTATAAAACACATAATATTTAGCCGAAGAAAACTGGTCAAACAGCATTATCTTTTAAAGTCACCAGTTGCTGAACAAAACAACGGAGAAAGAACCTCCTACAACACCATACAAATCTTTAAAAAAACAATGCCACTCCTATTACTACCACCACCTTCAACCACACCAATTGGCCGGACAAACACGACAAGTGGCATGACACAGTATGGCACAACAGAAAGAAAACTGAAAGTAAAATAACGATATCCATGAAAACACGTCATCACACACAAGTAATGGGTGAAACACACCCGACCAAACTCCCCCCAGCAAGGGCAAATAGTGTAATGCGTATCAACGGGTGACATCCACCCCAAACTACCATCCCTCATGTAAGGGCATAAAGCGTAAAGTGTAGAAATGGCTGACTCCCAACCCATCCAGTCATCCTAGTTGTAAGGACCTGTAGCAAACAATGTAGAAATGGGTGAATAACACCCATGCAGCTTTCCCTCACGTAAGCACCGTAGCGTACAACGTAAATATGGGTGACTTCCACCCATGCAGCCATACCTCCTCCTGTAAGGGCCTGTAGCATATAATGTAGAAATGAGCGACTCCTACCCATAAAGCAATCCCCCATGTAAGGACATGTAGACTAAAATGTAGAAATGGGTGATTTTCACCTATGCAGTAATCCCTTGTGTAAGCATGAAGTGCTAAATGTAGAAATAGGTAACAACCCCCATTCAGTAAACTGTCGTGTAAGGGCATGTAGTGAAAATGCAGAAATGTTGTAATCAGAGATGACAGAAAAATAAATGCCGATACTCACTTACAGAGAACGTGCACACCAGAAATACATTTCTCACACCAGAAATAAATATGTCACCACAGCAGCAACAACACGTAAAGGAAATCAGCTCTCAGTAGGAAAAGACACTTACAATGTACATAAATCAACACAGTCGAGATTCCCACACACTGCAAACCTTGTGCAATATTAAGAACTCAAAGTGTACGAAAACTTAGCATTCAAGACTTGAATGTAAAGTAAGCATACATTTAAGGAAAACATTAATATGTGCTCAAGACCTGAAATAATGGCACAACACAGCATATACTTGGGCAACAAATGCAACATGTCTTGTAGAAACTGGACAGTATCCTATTTTGACACCATAAGATCTCCTGTGAGCGATCACTCGCACAAATTGGCAAGCAATATCACTAGGCCGAAAATGTTCAGAACTCGCCCAGTTGAAGTCTAAGTAATATTGAGGCAACGCTATTCTCTCCAAGGCGGACTCCAGACCGATTCACTTAATCTGCTGACCTGCTTTCTAGAACAGCTCATAGATTCACACCGAAGCACATTGATACATCATAAAGACTCCCTGAAACTCTGACTGGCATGAAAATATCCTGAAAATGGTAGCCTGTCTGAAGGAGAATAGAGAAAAGACTAACTGCATTCTACTCTGCTTGGAAAATTGGGTTGCATGCAGATCTCTGTGACTAGCATCTTGTCTGAATCTGGCCCTTGACACGTCCAGTGTGTTGTGGAGCTTGTGGATCACTGTATTTTTATTTTTAGGGGGTCTGCTATCTGTGGTGTCTGTTTCTCAACCCCTCATTACCACCCTAAGCCCCCTTTTAATTCGTTTTCCTTTCAGTACTATTCCTTTCCAAATCCCACTTTCTTTTCTCCACCTATTGTGTTCTTTTTTTAGGGATGTGCCAGATCGAAAATGTCGAAGGTGGGTGTTAGTTGGGGCATCATAATCTGTAAAATGTTGTTGTGTTCAATTTACACCCTGCCAGCATGTTGAGGCTTGTGGCATTTTGATACTGTATGTTTTGAATAAAAACATTTAATCAGTAAACTGTATCCTCCCAATTATTTTCGTATTTCGTCTTCTTTTTTAACTCCACATCTTCTTTTATATGGTTTCAATTGCATGCTTCTTTTAAATTCTATTACTCACAGGATTTTTCTTTTCTGTCCCTAATGATATAAAATTGTATACTGTCCTTTGCATATAAACTAATTATTTCACTTACATGGCTCATTTTACCTTGTGCCCTCCCAATTGGGCTGACTAAGCCTCATCTTGCAGTTTAAGATCATCCTTAAAACAGTGTTATTTTAATAGTCTTTACTTGATCTTTGCTTTTTTCTTCCCATTTTAAAGCTTTTACTGGGCAGTGGTGTTGGTACAGTCCGCCTCTATGACACAGAAGCCAAAAAGAATCTTTGTGAGATCAACATTGATGACGACATGCCCAGGTAAACATGGCAAATCATTCCAAGATACCTCTAGGTATCCTGGCACGTTAGTAGATGTGCTTAGGTAACTTCCGTAGTCTATCCCATATTATTTTTGAGTGTCCCTCCTTACCAAAGCACTTTGATGTAATATTTGTATTTCCTGCTTCTTTAGGAAATGTTGTTATCCAACTGCTAATCCCCCACATCCTGTAGTTTATCACTATGTCGGGTATCAAACACACAGGCCATTAACCTCCTAATTCCACCACTGTAGTGCAGGAAATGACTTGTCTGAGGGTTTAAAGTGCTTCATACTTAGGGCCAGCACCCAGGATAGTTCAAGATGAGCCTGGCATTCCCAGTACAACGTTATATGTTATGGGGATGGTTTATTGTCCAGGCACCTTGTACCTTGCCTAGGTAATATGCTTAGGACTGTCCTCATACTCACAGGTTCAGTCTCAGAGGTTCAGTAGTGCTTCATATACCAGAGCCGCCTCTTGACCACTTACATATCGAAAGCAGCACTAGGTCTGCCCTCTATTGCCTCATTCTGCCTGGTACACCCTCATTTATTCCTATCAAGACTTCATAGATCTGGTGCCGCTGTATTTGCTTTCTAGGCTCATCTGCTGAGTACAACTTTACATGCTCAGGAACCGTGTCATTTAATCTGGTTTGCCTCTGAACTTAAGGAGATCAGGGCTGATATTTCAGATGGCCGAAAAGACTGAAGGAGTCCCAAGAATGGGACTGATCGCGGGAGGGAGAGCATTAACCTGCCTCAGCCTGTGCACCTCCCACAGGGTAGTTAGCAGGCCTTGATTAATAGCAAATTTAGCATTAGCTGTCTTGGTAAGCTAGCACTCAACTCTAGTATTAATCATGAAAAACTGATGTTCGAGGCATATGAGCTGCAGATTGTACACTTAGCATTAGATCCCACCTGGTGTTGGGCTTGGATGATTGCATGTTGTTGGCGTCTTGGAAGAAGTCTTTGTAGTCACGAGATAGGTGACCCCTCCCTTGGACGATGGTGTGCATGGGCATCGGCTCCATCCTTAGATTGTTTTTTTCCGCCACTGGGTACGGATGAAAGTTTTCCGCTCCGGCCAGAAATAGACTTTCGAAGCACTTCGAAACGCAAAAAACTTCCTAAAACTTACCAAACTACTTTCGATATTGACTAACATCGTTTCGACTCCATCAGCTCGATTCCGGTCGTCGACGCGGGCCGTTGGGCCTATCCACGCCCTGAGGTCTACACTTCATGCAAAGGACGCCATTCAAGAGCAAAGATTCCACACAGTGACCACCACGAGGTCTGCAACCTGTGCTTATCGCCAGAAAACGACGAGTCCAGCTGTACAGCCTGCACGTCCTTTCGATCCAAGAAAACCATCCGAGATCGGAGGGCCCGTCGACACGACATGCAGAGATCAGCTCCGGAACCGGTGGATATCTTCGATGAGGAGGTTCCGCTCAATCCCGAAGAAGATTCAGATGATCTCCAGATCGTATCAGAGGCAGACGACTCAGATGACTCCATACCATCGGGTCAGCGCGTGAGTACTACTGCCCCTGCACCACACACAGCACCCAGATCGAAGACAAAGGTCAACACTCCGCCTCCGGGGCCCAGTCACGACCTAAAATCCACTTTGACAGCCCCGCCATCGAGCCCGGCTCCGCAGAGAATAACTAAGCCTTCCACTAGCTCGGTACGGAGCAGGCCGCACGTGCCGATCCCACCAGCCCCCTCGGCACCGAAAGAAGTTTTGGCTCCAAAACAGTCGACTTCTAAAGACAAAGGTACGAAACCAGCGTCCGACGCTTCGAAGCCGACGAGACCAGATTCCACTCCGAAGCCAACCGCTAGGGGAGACACTGCTGCACAATCGATGCTAAGTGTACAATCTGCAGCTCATATGCCTCCAACGGAAAATGCTACTTACCAGTATGCATCTGTTCTTGGCATGTAGAGCTGCAGAGTTGTACATGCCCTCCCACCTCCCCGGGACCTGTATCCGTTCCAGTTTTATCTTACTTAGATGCACACGCATGAACATCTTTTTCTTTACTTCTACTAACTCCATCATTTCCCATCATGGCGAAAAACAATCTAAGGATGACTACAAAGACTTCTTCCAAGACGACAACAACATGCAATCATCCGAGCCCAACACCATGTGGCGATCTAATGCTAAGTGTACAACTCTGCAGCTCTACATGCCAAGAACAGATTCATACTGGTAAGTAGCATTTTCCTTTTACTTGTCCTTTAGAAAAAAATATCTGTTGCATGTGCACTTTATAAATACGTAGGGATGGGCAATAAACTTGTTTTTTGCAGAGTTTTTTTTCTCATGCACAGCTCATCAATGTTAAGTTGGCAAGCCAGAACTTGCGTCCCCTAGTGCGATTTTCTCAGATTCCCCAACTCGGGCAGTCACAGCAGGTTGCGCCAGTTTGTTTAAGTTGCGTCCTTTTGTGTTGAGAAAGCTACCGCTTGAGTAGAAAATCTAATTGAGCGGCAGAAAGGAGCAGCAGCCTCTGGAGCACTGCATGCTGCCATTCGCGTTGATTTTACAGCGCGGAACAAGCTCCCGCCGCAAAAAATCTGTGTGAGCAGCGCAATGTATATATATATATATATATATGTGTATGTGTGTATATATATATATATGTGTGTGTATATATATATATATATATCCAAGACCATCCACTCCAAAAGGAACAGAGAGAGGCCATACAGGGGATATCGTTGGAACACCTTTACTGGATGCCAGCGTGTGCATAATGCATTTCGGCCCGACGGCCTTCCTCAGATTGGGGCTCACGCTGTTCCCTGCCCCCCCGGAATGACATTATCACTATTTGTGGTTTACTCCTGCACCGATGGTCCCGGACTTCACTATGCTGCATTCTGGGTCTTGCAGTCCTGCGCCACACTCGGGACTGCTCACAGGTGCGTGGAGTTGATTACTGGGGGTGGAGCTGGCTTGCATCAGCAAGCGTTCTAATGAGGGACTGACCTGCAGCATGAGACTTTACTCACGGATCGTTTTGGGCGCTGAAGAAGGCAGAAGGCTGCCGAAATGCATTCGCATCTGTGCTAATTAAATAGTGTTACCTACCGTTTCCCCCTGGGTCACTGTCTTTCTTTCTGGAAGGAGGTTTGGTGCATATATATATATATATGTGTGTGTGTATATATATATATATATATATATCCAAGACCATCCACTCCAAAAGGAACAGAGAGAGGCCATACAGGGGATATCGTTGGAACACCTTTACTGGATGCCAGCGTGTGCATAATGCATTTCGGCCCGACGGCCTTCCTCAGATGCTGCTGGTTGGGCTGCGTGTGACTCCACCCGCACATTTCAATTGTCCAGAAGCCCTGCCCTCTGCAGCTCTCTCACAACTGCAGCACCCAGAATTCCAACGATATCCCCTGTGTGGCCTCTCTCTGTTCCTTTTGGAGTGGATTGTCTTGGATGTTATCGCGCCAGTCAGAGGCGCGTGAGAGGAACCGTTATATATATATATATATATACATATATATATATATATATATATATATATATATATATATATATATATATATATATATATATGTATATGTATATATATATATATATATATTACCTAATGGCGGTCGCCAGTAGGTAGATATAGTTAGGACCCAAGGAAATCCGCAACCTTCTATTTGGAATAACTTTAGTGCCGGTCGACGAATACACGCAAAATTCTCCAAGGAAATGGCCTGCTCCGCTCCGCTTCTTCCCTGAAAGTTTGGGGGGTGATTTGTCAAGTGGGGGCTGAGAAAAAAGGGGGTCCCAAAATGTGTTTTCCCCATGCAATTTTCCATAGGGACCTTTAAGTGAGGCTACTGCCCGAACTGCTGAACGGAATTACACCAAATTTGGCAAAAAGTTAGAGTTCGGTTTGCAGATTATGTTTTTTGGTAAATGGTGTAAATCCGTTCAGTAGTTACTTAGAAAATCAAAAGTAAAATCATAGATATATCTATAGACGAAGTACCGTACGCGTACCGTCCGAGGATAGTACGCTTACCATTACGAGCACGAGCTGCATGCTAATTGGCTGAAAACTGTCTGTCAACACTCCAAACCAGGAAGTGTTGGCAGCCATCTTGTGTCTCGGTAGAACCGAGGCACAAGAAAAGTGATAAACAGTACAGTAGTGATTTTAAAGGAATAATATTGTATTTTAAAAGTTGACACTTAGAAATGTTTTCACATAGAATCACTAATGTTATCCTATGGGAGGAAATTCACTTAGCAGGCAAGTAGTGTTATCATTACTTTTTCTTACTCAGTGGTGGATCCTGGTTCCAGCACTGGGGCATCTCCTGTAAACAATTGAAAGAATGTGTTTAAGTCATGCAGGCGATTTTTAAGGAATATTTTTAGTATGTGAAAATAGACACTTTGATACTTTTCTGGTGAAAACCAGACAATGGATTCCTATGGAAGGAAATTCAAGTTACTGGTAAGTAATTTTAGAATTACTTTTCAGGATCAGTACTGGGCTCAAAGATGCAGCACTGAGGTCTCTCTTGATAACAAGTGAGTAAATCGGAATTCGTAGTTCGGCTGATTTTAGAGGATTTTTTTAAAGTTCCAAAACTCCACTCTTAGAAGAATTTCCAAGTGAAACCAGTCAAAATGCCATAGCTGTAAAGTGTGCCAAATTGCCACCCCCACAAAAGAAATAACCATGGCAGATGGAAAAACATGGCGGATTCAGCAATTCATCACCTGTAAAAGTCAGTACACTGTGTATATAATTGAATGCCCATGTAAATTAAAATATGTGGGCAGCACAATTTGCGAGCTTAAAAAACGAGTGCTTGAACATGTAAGAGCGACGGTAAACAAGGACAAAAACAATGCTATTGCAAAACATGTGGAATTACAGCATAAAGGTGATTGGAAATGTCTAAAGTTCAGTGGGATAGAAACTGTCCCCCTGAGTGACCGAGGGGGCAACAGGGAACGAATTCTAAGGCAGAAAGAGTCCCGCCATATACTCAATTTCAGAAGTATGTCTCCACATGGATTGAATTTATCTGAGGAATTATATATACACCTGAGAGGCTCCCAAAATCCTTAAACTGTTCCCAACAAAATACAAAGGAAGAAACACTGGTTCCAAAAAAGAAACTTTTTTAAGAAACATTGAAAAGAGTGAGGCAACGTAATTATGCCATATAACAGAAAGTCAAATTATTATCTCGTGGAGGCACAAAGAACTGGCATTACAAAGTGGGAAAAAGACAACGAGAAAGAAATATGAAGCGAGTTTTTGAACAATAAAAAAGACACAAAGAAATAATGCGGACTGAAAGTCATCAAACTCGCTAAAAATAAATCCAAGAACTTTGTCCCTTATCCATACAAATAAGATCTGTAAATATTTTGACATAGATAATTGGCCCATTTATAATTCGAACCAGCGTGTTTTTTTCAAATTCTTTCAAGGTTTTAATTTCGGTGACTATACGTCCCAGAATGCACTATGGTATTCAATGAGAAGGAACAGGAAATGGTGTCATGAAATTTCAATTACAAAAAAACGCTGTTTTTGAGAGCAAACTAAGTGTGACCAAGGTATATGCATACCGAAACGCGTAGGTTGTTCGCCTGTCTTTCTATTTGATAAATTAATTTAAGAATAAATTAACACTACTGAGAAACGCATCTGCAAGAGTGCGACTTCATTTTGTTTCTGCTGGGCACAGAGGAACGGAGAGAGAAAAATATATATATATAGATATATATATATATATATATATATATATATATATATATATAGATATATATATATATATATATATCCATGTTGACACGCATATGCTCACTTGTGGCTTTTTGTTTTGGTAACTGTGTTTACAGAGTCTTTTGATAGGTAGTCTCTTGTTTCTTACCAGTGTAGCATGCAGTTCTTCAATATGGCTTTCCTTTCTACCATTTGCTTACAGTCTGTTTATTTCTGGATAGGATACTGTCGCTGGCGTGCAGTCCAACTGGTGCCTCATTCATCTGCTCTGCTGCATCTCCGAGTCTGATTACACAACTAGACTTATCAGCACCTGATTTTAGGGAGCGGGGTAGTAATCTAGTACCTGGAAAGCTGTTACTCTGGGACACGAAGACCATGAAACAACAGGTAAAGTATATTTGCTTTCTAAAAGCCGCTTTCCTCTGTTATAGAACATGGCACTTTGCCTTTGTACTGTGTCAGTTCAGTTTATCTGCTGTAAAAAAAATTAAAAATCCATTATTTAATTATACTAAGGCGCTGGGGGCCGTCTGAGAGGTTAAGTGAGCTATTGCCCACAGTTACATGTTGCTGTGCGGCCGCCGGGGATCGAACCATGAGCCCCGCCCTACAGAGTCAGCTGCTCCAGTCTCTGCACCACACCTCTCCCGCTATTCCCAAGTGATAAAAATCAGGTCCCAAAACCCCCGACTGCAGTGGAGTGGGGCCTTTAAAAAGGAAGAAATCTTCATGGGTATTACTGCACTCTGCCTTAGGGTCTCTGGTAAATGTTCCATTGCTCTTGAAATAGGTACATACTGATTAAATATTCTTAGCCAGGACCAGATTAGCATAGACACTATTAATGAGTTAGCTAATGTCATATAGTTCCTAGGAATCCCCAGTACCTGCACGTTTTGGATGGCCTAAACTGAGTACTTGGTGTACAAACCGATTCACAACTCCCCCACTGGATACGTCAGCCATTAGACCAGCTAGCTCTGCAGTGCCACTACCACCCTCCTGGATCTTACAGTAGTGTAGGTAGTCTCTGGCAACCACTGAACATGGCAACCCCGATTCCTCAGGGATCTTGGAAAACAGTACAGTACTTTTCGCAATAAGTATGTATTGGTCCAGTGTCAATCTTGTGCAAAACATATTTGCTGTGACAATCAGGAAACAGGAGCATACGATAGAAATCCCAAGTACTAATATAGTAAACAGTAGGTTAACTTCTACCATAGTGCTAAGAAGATGAACCTATACAGTTCAGATAAGACAGTAGCATTTTCATGCTCCTATAATGTGCGCCTTACGTAATTTGACAAAATGTACCTAGCCTAGATCAGGGGTGTGGAATTTAATAAAATATCTACTTGTCCATGGGGCAGGTTGTTTCATAAATCTACTTGTCTTCTAACAAAATCCACTTGCCCCTTAGGTGCCATGTAGTGTAGCGACAAATTATAGCAGCACTCTCATTATGTTAGAGCTCTGATAAAGCCTCTCTGATTATGCCAGGGCTCATACCATAGTAGAGTTTGAATACTTTCAATCCCCATATGTTGCCACATTTCCGCAGATCTGCATACTGGGGCTGTAGGTAGTGGTAAGCAATAGTTCCGGGGTTTGAATGCCCTTTTGAGTCTGTGCAAAACTACTAACTTAGCTGTTTTAAGGGTTTTCAACAACTCTTCTCTAATCTTTTCCATACTGTAAAATGTTGGTAATTTACATCTGACAATGGCAAATGTAAACCTTCTTCCAGAGTTGGGGAAACAAGTGGTTGGAGGGAAAGTAAACTTGCAAACAACCAGGTTTTCGCATGAGCAGATCTACATATGCATAGTTGCTCATGCTAAAATGCAGTTCACAAATATGTCCAAGGAGTACCATTTGTTGTCTTACTTCTGTAAATTCTTTTGAATTCACAAAAGCTGTATAGCTGCACTTAATGCAAGGACATATACCATGGGTGTACTTCTGAGACTTTAATAATTTGACTCTTAATTTGGTCTGGCATTTGCCATGACCTTTTATGTTTATTAAAATTCTCGCTCTCTCTCTAGATCAGCTTACTTTACTATGAGTGACAGCATTCTGCTCCTTCTCAAGGAGCATATTGGCACATAAGGTAGTTTTGTTTATTGCTAGTAACTACTGTGGCAGTGTGTGCCTTTTGAGGCCCAAAAACAATTTTTGCTTTAGCCAATGTTTGTTATAATAGGGAGGGCTCGGCAGCTCCAACACCAATAAGGTTTTACATAAACCATGCCAAAACCAGTCACACAATGACAAAACTAAAAAGCTGACCACCAATTTCAGACCTACTATCTTTGCCAAGGCTTGTTTCTTTTTGTTTCCCATAACCTTATTGAAACTGGTTACACTGGTTTTCCATTATAAATATTTTTGAGAAATACTAGCATGCATCAAAACGTTACTAATTGATGCTGCAAAGAAATGGGACCTGAAATTTTACAGTAGTTTAGCAAAATGTTTTTTTCCTGCTTTCATTTTTTTAATGAACTTTTTATTTTGAAAGGAAAGTATAATCAATCTTGCTTTCAAGCTTCTGTGAATATTTGCATCACATCAGAGAGCATTCTGGGAGCATTATACATAGCCTCATAGTGCTAAACTTTGAAAACATGTGTACACATTTTTATACTGAAACCACTGTCAGTAGTGCAGTCTGAGCTTACAACATTTACTTAGAGCGCTCACCCTAAAAAAAGGGCTTTCAAATAATGAGCCATAAATACAAACAGCATTAACATATAGACAAACCTATTACCTTAACTGCAGACAGTGTCCTTCCCTGATCCATAATGTGGTACTACAAACTTGCAGCCAAGGAGTTTGTGCTGCTTGGGCCTGGGCCTACTTGTCCCAAGGACAAAACACACATGAAAACTTGTTGCCCTTGACCCCAAGTTATATGTCCTGGGCATCGGGCTATAGAAATTCTACATCCCTGCTAGATACGTAGGTGTAGCATGTACATGTATATGTGTATTACCTACTGGCGGTCGCCAGTAGGTATATATAGTTAGGATTTTTTTCCTATGGGATTTCTGAAAATTCTATGTCGAATAACTTTGGCGTTTGTGGACGGAATTGACTGAAATTTTCAGGAAAATTGCACATTTTGTTTCTGAGCAGCCCCTGAAAATTTGGGGAGGTTTCGTCAAGGGGGGCCGAGAAAAAAGGGGGGTCCCAAAACGCGTTTTTCCTATTCATTTTTCCATAGGGCGGTTGGAATCACTTTTAGCTCGAACGGCTGAATGGATTTTCACGAAACTTGGCAAAATTGTAGATATTGTTTGCCCGACGTGCCTTTGCTATGTCTCAATATATGTGCTCCAGTGGATTTTGAGAAATTAACGTTTTAAAAAACAGATATATCTGTGACAGCGCTCCGGTTAGCGCCCCGGTTCGCGTACCTGACGCGAAACGGAACTTCGCGAGGAGAAGCGGATTGGCTCCCCGTTGGCTGTGAACATTCTAAACAGTTCGGAGCGGCCGCCATCTTGTCTCGGTAGGATCGAGACACAAGAGGTGGCAAAAACAAAGGGGGAAATGAGCATAAGGGTGCAGAGTACATCCTCCCTGATCCCCTAGGTTTAATGAGGGGGCTTTAAAAGGGCCCCGATGGGGGAAAAAAAAAAAATTTATTATCGTTTTTTTTTGCGGGGGGGAGCGCTCGGTACGCGCACCGGGAAGCGGTCCGGGGAGCGTAATATAGGGAAAATATAATGAAGGAATGTTCAAATAATGTATGTTTATTGATTGTTCTTTTTGTTTTTTTTTTTATTATTTTTTTATTTAAGTACCAACATGTAGGTACCAATGCGGAGTCTAAAAATAAATATACACCGTTTCCTTTGTAGATATCTTGCATGTTGTTTCAGAAGGTATTGTGGTATATGGAATTCATAGCATAGTCTGTGAGGAAAGCAGAAAGAACATGGAGGCAAGAGATGATAGAGAGATGTTAAATACACATTGGAGATAAAATAGTGGGAGAAAGGAAGTAACTATGAGCAAACTTACTATGTAACACAAAAAAGTTGCACAGTATATTTAAAGTCTGACTTTACATTATAATCAATTTGGTACTAGTTTAAAAAATACATATAAAAATGAATAATGTCTCAAACAATTTTTGAATTATTAAATATAAATTTATTTTTCAGATTCTTTTTCAAAATTTAACAGAACTTCTAATATTTGATTGTCAGAAATGTCCTCATTTTCAATCAGGAAATCTACTGATTGTACACATTGAAGTAGTTCATAGTCCCGTGATTCATCCATGAATTCTGAGTCATTGGGTTCAATAACTTTATCATTGTTGCTTTCCAGAACAATTTCGATGGAATTTTTTTGCTCTCCTTCCATTTTTGTGCTGTAATTTGCATTTAAAAAAATATATCAGTAGAGATAGGGCACTGTTGGGTTTAAGTTCAGACAGGTACTTTGGTTTTTTTAACAGTGATTTTATCTTTGGGCAGTGTATGGTATCAGAGTGGAAGTAAAAATATAAAAAACGTGTATGTGATAAAGCATAAGTAAATTCATAATTATACAAGACAAGCCTAACTGCATCCATAACTATAACAGAGAAGTCTATCTTATTCTATAACTATTACAGAGGGATAGTATATAACTATCAGAAAATGTTTTCCAAATTAACTTAAAGTGCACAACATACTTCAGTTTTTTAAAATAACATCTTACCTTTCAAAAAGAAGTTTAAGTTGTCAGTGGAAATGCACTTGAAATGTACTTCAGGAAGTAGTAGTCAAAATAGCTGTGTTTTCTCTCTTTCTTTATATATATTCAGGTACATAACCAATCAAATGTCATGAAATAATAGAAGATAATGAAAGTCGCATTTTAATTGGTTGTCAATTCTAACACTTCATAAGGGTTTTTATTATGTAATTTACCTCAGGATATTTAGTCAGGCCTACAGCATAATTTTCTCAATGGAATTCCATCAAATTTGGGTAAATGGTAGGGACTGCTATGTAGTAGGGCATATTCTATATTTGATGAAAGTGTCTCCAGTGGTTTTTCTGTAAATTACTTTCCCCCCTTTTTTTAGCAAGCGCTCACTGGTGCGCGCCCCGGTACGCGAACCGGCAGCGTTACGGGAGTCCTCCATTTTGTGTATCGGTAGAATTGAGACACAAGATGGAGGACAAACAATGTTCGGAATGGGTAGAAGGGGGCACGGTAGACACTTTCCCCCACATGCATCAAACTCCCGTTTTGCATTTCCAAATTTGCGATTTTTACTGAATCGCAAATATGGATTCGCAAAACGGGATGCATCATAGAAAGTGCTAAATATTTCCGATTCGGTAAAAATCGCAATTTTTACCGAATCGCAAATATTATGCGAATTCAAAATTGCGAATTCGCTATTCCCATTGATTCCTATGGGCCAAAAGGCCCATAGGAATCAATGGAAATTGCGAATTTGCAATTTTGAATTCGCAAATGTTGATGCATTCCATGGGTGCAGTGAGGGGTCCAAAGGACCCCCCTCTGCACCCCTGAAATGTATTTTTAAATGGATGTTTCACACACACATGTCCTAAGGACATGTGTGTCTGTAACATGACATTGTTTGAAATGTAAATTTGAACATTTTAAACATTTTTCGCAATTTACTACGAGGTTCAACCTCGTGGTAATTTGCACTTCCAAACTTTGTATTCGCAATTTGATTTCAGAATGATGCATTGCATTTAAGGAATCGCAAATTTGCGATTCCTTAAATGCAATCGCATTCTGGAAAGTCGCAAAATTAGCGATTTTCATCACAAAAAAATGATGCATCTGAAAAAGCATTTTTGGAATCGCAAACGGCCGATTTTAAGGAATTGCACCGTTTGCGACTTCAAAAATGCTTGATGCATGTGGGGGTTTGTGACCCTATAGGTTTTCTGAGGGGGGCTTAGGACGCTCATATAGGCAAAAAAAAAAAAAAAAAAAAGAATTGCGTGGGAAGCGCCCGGTACGCGCACCGGTAAGCGAACCGGGGAGCGTACTTTGGTGAAAAAAAGAAAAAAAGTTAGAAAAAGATAAACGTTTTGAATGATCATAGGTAGGGTAGCTATGAAAAGAACTATTGGGTTCTGTGGCTAATTTAGGTACCTACAAGTAGGTTCCAATGCACAGTTTTAAATTCAGGAGGAATATTATATTCCCCTCATCGGAGAAGTGCACACCATCTCCTCTGTAGATGTCTTGCATGTTGTAACGCAAGTTATTGTTGTATATTAAACCCATTGTAAATTCTCTCATGTAAGCAGAAACAGATTTATTCACATGTTTCCGTGCTTTCTCAAATTGTGGAAAAAATTGGTTGGACCACTTTCATTTCTGTCATTGGCATATATTGGAATATACCAAGGCAGTTTGGGGAAAAAGTGTCATCAATTGATCAAAGGTGTCCTTTAAAAGCATTTCCAGACCAACCCCAGTCATAGTCCCAAAATCAATTCCACCACAGTGCACTATTAAGAGGTTAGGGTTTGGCAGATGCATAAAAAAATTATATTAAAAACATATAAAATATATTTTAAAAGAATAATACATTTAACAGCTTTTGATATTTGCTATAAAAAAACATTGAAATTCACTGAAAAAACCATAAGTTATAGACCATATATAGTTAGGAATTAGCATTTACAAAACCTTAAAAATTCACTGAAAAAAACCATAGGTTATAGACCATATATAGTTAGGGATTAGCATTTACAAAACCTTATTTTACTCACACAAAGCCATTGAAATTCGCATATATAGTTAGTTGCACTAACTATATATCGCGCACCCGCAATCCACTGCTGATGATGTCACATATTACATCATTCATGACATGGTCAGTGACATCACTGATGACATCACTGATGACATCTCAAATGACATCACTGATGACATCTCATTTGACATTACTGATCACATCACTGATGATATAATTTATGTGATAATACAATGAACCTCTTCAGACTCTAATATAACCTTAGATACAATCAGTGTAAACAGACACTCACAGACTGTCACTCATCCATGGAGTTACTCACACACCTAGTCAGTCATGCAAAAAGTCAATCACACCTCCATTTCCTCAACTATACAGTTATACACACCTTACTTATTCAAACATATACTAACACATATTTACTCTCTTATACAATCCCTGATACAAGTTTACAATGATCCATACAGCCACTCACACATTCACTGGCTCTTATGCACAGTTATTTATATATGTCAACTTTCACATGTACTGTGTTTTACATATGTACTTACTTTGACATGTAGCACTGAGATATCCATTCACTCACCAATACACTCAAGCACACAGTCAACCGCCCATACAGCTGATTCCACATGCACTTTTGAACCCATACATCTAGTGAATCAACTGCTCACACATCTATGCACAGAGTCACACACCTCCCAGCCACCCACACACACACACTCACTCTCCCATACAAATACTTGGGCAACCAATCAATAACCCATATAGTTACTCATATAGCTACTGATCAACACATGCAGCAGTTTACAGAACAACAGGTATAATGATGCACAAATTAAGACAGTTTAGTCACTAACCCATGCACTCAGTGAGACACATTTAATCACTCACTCATACAGTCAGTCACGCACCTACTAAATCCTTCATCCAGACACTTATATATCCACTCATTCTTCAATATGTAAGACATATTTTAACTTTACAGAAACACACAGTCACTGGGTGATGTCATCAGTGATGCACGAGAATTTGTAATTTACCATGCAATTGTATTGTATGGTAAATACCGAATTCTAAAGGCCTTGTAGCACTGTTAGAAGTGCTACCTACATCACAAAATACATTTTCGGTATTTTTACCGAATGGTAAATTTACCGAATCGATAAAATGTACAGAATCGGTAAATTTACCTATTCTGTCATTTTACCGATTCGGTAAAATTACTGAATCTGTAAAATTACCGAAAATTTACATTTTTTTTGCCCCTACATCTCCATAGCCCGTTACCGGTCGGAAACGGCCGAAAATCTGTATTTTCGGCCGTTTCCGACCGGTAAAGGGCTACCTACATCTGGCCCCTAGGCTTTTAATCAAAGTAGTCTCCTGGCTGTTTAAAGTCACAGAGTCCACTTTACCACAAACAGGTGCCCTCTTCTAGCTGCCTTGATGTTCTATAAGGCCTGGGGAAGCTCTTCGCACTGAAATTATAGAGAACAATGGTATGTTTGAAAATGTGCACAGCACGCTCCTTTTGTGCTCATAGGCTGAAATTATTAAAAGATTAAGAGACTGGCTTCTGTTACTCATTTTTGAAATTCTACTGTTTCAGTTTTAATTAAACAAATGAACTGATTAAAAATAGTTTTTACGTACACTTTGAATTATTTTTATAATATTTCATCTTTTTTACTTACGCTCCTACCCACAAAAAATGAGACAACTAATGTGTCAATTCATGTCAATCATAACACTAAGAACTGCAGTTATTTAATAAGACCTCAATGTCTCTATTTGCAGAAGCAAAAGCACCAAGAATAATTATTGGCCCTATAATAACTTTTCCCCTATGTGCTATATGTTCTACATAGTACAGTGATTACTGCATCTGTTGTGTACGTCTTTTCTGCAGAAAGTGCCTCAGTTTTGGAGAAATATGCCAGGAAGAATGAGGGGGTTTTGCACCTTCGTGTATTTTCAGATGGCGTGAAGTGTATGTGTGCACATTTAACCCCTTCGCCGCGGCGCGAATTCCGCCGCATTGCGGGGGGGGGGGGGTGTCTGCGTGGCGCCGCGGTGGCTCATGACGGTTCCCCGCCGTCATAAATCACGGTGGACGTGTGCTCATGATGGGCGGGAGGCGTCGGAACTCCGCCCACTGATTAATTCGCCCACACAGGCGGGGAATTAAGCACATGTGGGTGGAGCGGCAACGTTGTGACGGCTCCCAGCCATCTTGAGCACATGCCTACCGTGACTCATGACGGCCGGGAGCCGTCATGAGCACGGAAGTAGTTAAAAATGTGCGTAATTGTGTTGTGCTTGTGGATGCATGTATCTGTGCGTGCATGATGATGTGCTTGTCTCTGCACGCAAAAGACTCCAAAAGTGCATTTCCCCATATACCCTCTATCACACTTTTCCTGGCACAGTTACACAGTCCAGAGGAAAGCTCAAAGTCTCTGCAGCTCATGGGTGAAACCAAAATACTCCATAGGCAGAACAAACACAAGAATAGGAAGGGTCAGTCCTCCAACACCCCCCCTCAAACATGGGAAAGGTGGGTTTGGCAGACTGCCCGAAGGGGTTACTCCCTCCCCTTCTAGACTATCCCTCCCTCCATGCCACCCACTTTCATGAGGCTGACTTAGGACCACCTATTTCTTCTCTGCCAGGAAGTGTTGGTTGTTTTGGCCAAAGGAGCCATAGAGAGATTGCAGGGTCAAGAAGTAGGTTGTGGTTGCTATTCCTGCTACTTTCTGGTTCCCAAGAATTTTTGAGGCCTCTGTCCTATCCTCGACCTACGCTCTCTCAATTTCTCCCTCAAGAAGGAGAATTCAAGATGCTCACTCTGGCTCAGGTCCTGTCTGCACTGGACCCTAGATACTGGATGTTAATGTTGGACTTTCACGCCTGCTTTCACATTTCGTTCCACCTGTCCACAGGCGTTACCTGCGATTCACGGTGGCTGGCTACTGAAGGTGTGCTTGTCCCTGGCTGTCGCCTCCCACCTCCAGACTACGGCAGACCTCCTGCATTCCCTCGGGTTCTCTGTCAACGTCCCAAAGTCATACCTGACTCCCTCTCAGACGCTCCCTTTAATTGGAGCTGTTCTGGACACAGTGCAGTTTAGGGCCTATCCTCCCAAACAGCAAGTCCAGGATATTTGGGCTATGATAATGATGTTTCAGCCTCCTAGTTTTCAGTGAGACTGACTCTGAGCTGCTGGGTCTCATGACCTCCTGCATCCTGCTTGTGACACATGCCGTTGGCATATGCAGGCTCTGCAGTGAGACCCCTCTCCCTTCCGCAACCAGATCTGGCAGTAGTGACAGCCTTCTAGGAGAGGTGGAGATTACAGGACACTGGTCTCTAGCAGAATCTGGTCTCCACGTCAACCTGTTGGAGCTCCATCGATCCGATTGGCATTGAAAGCCTTTCTATCCTCCATCCAGGGAAGGCCAATGCAAAAGTTCACAGACAACACCACCGCCATGTGGTACTGCAATACGCTGGGCGGGGTTGGTCATCGATTCTATTTCAAGAGGCCCGGTATCTCTGGACATGGCTGGAACAGAAGGGCATATCCCTGGTGGTTCAATGTCTTTTGGGTTCTTTGAATGCCAGAGTAGACTAACTCAGCTGAAGATGCCCTAGCGGATCACGAACGGCGTCTTCATCGGAGGTGGTGCAAGGTCTTTTTCAGCAGTTGGGAGAGCCTTTAATAGATCTGTTCGTCTCTGCAGAGAATGCGCAATATCAGCAGTTTGCGCGCTGGAGTTTCCAAGGTGGCTCTCGCTCAGAGACGCTTTTCGTTTCGTGTGGGGCTCAGGCCTCCTGTACACATTTGATGTATATACTGTTCACTGCCCTACTGTTTATTGTTACTCAGGTGATGTTGACATTTAATTGACACTGTATTCCCACTGGGACCACCCGCCTCTCTGTACCGTATCTCACCCAGGTCCTAGTGACACCTCTGGGTCTACCCCATTATTGTAGAACTGTATGTTCTGGACATATGTCAAGCTGCAATTTGGGTCTCACTCAATATGTTCATGAAGCACTACTGCCTTGATAGCCAGGTCCGGCGTAAGGGTATTTTACCCGCTCGGTCCTGGCAGTTTTCAAGTGCTATTGCATAAACCCATCATCTGGGGAGATACTGCTTTCAAATCAATTCAGAAGGGGAGGTTTTTTTTCTCAAGGGGCGGAGTCTACAGCAAGAAGTGTCCATCAGAAAAACAAGATACTTACATTCCATAATACTCTTTCTGGTGGATACTATATCTAACCACTGGTCAGTTGTGAAATTCTTGGTGTTTGTTAGAAGAGTATGATTTAGGATTATATGAACAGTTTGTACCATTTGATGTGTATTGGAAAACAGATTTGCATACTGTCCACAGGGTGTCCACATCCTAGACCTCAAGACCTAGTCCTAATTTGAAAGGTGCAGGTTGTGGTCCTTAGTTTTCTTAGTGGGCTATCGACCATGCGACAGAAATGCTTATGTAACTCAAAGGCTAACGCCTTGCTGAGTCTTCCAGTGGTGAGGTGGACAGATGGTAGGTAGTAGGATGATGATCCCATGGAAGACCATCTTCCAAACGGTCCACAGAGGCTATACATTTGGTAGAGGCTGACGTATATTGCCTTAAATTTCAATTCATTGTGAAATGTGTGTATATGTATGCAGCCTCCCTCCATTGGGAGTATTTATTGAGTCCTGCGGCTGCAGGATAGATAGTGCTATGTAAGCCATTCTGCGACCTCTGGCTTATGCATGTCAAGATGATCCCAGCACACAGCTTCCTCCTCTGGAAATGTATACATTATATATATTATATATTCACTGAAAAAACATAGTTAAAACTGAGTTATGGTTCTGAAACACATAAAACCACTGAAATTCATCATTTATGGTTTGCGAAAAACACAGTGCACGTCAAACTCGCAATGCCTGTCATACACAAAATACCCATTTGCAAAGGGCACTGAAAAAAAGGCAGTTAAGCACAATGTAAACGTGGTGGATGTTGTGAGTTGTGGTGGGTGTTTTGTGCCACATATAACAAAGCGGATACACTTGTGATGTTGAACCTGCCAGACAAATGGGTAAGAAATCTCTTTGTGCTCAGTGTTCTCTGAACATGATCCGGCCACAGGTAAATAACATGGGCAACAGGTGTTATCTCTCTGAGCCAGTCCAGGTGCTTTTAGATGCCTGAGAAAAGTGTTTGGGGAGGTGGACTACTTATATTTATCCTTACTTTGTGTAGGACTTACTCTTGACGTATTCCTAATTTTCCAGGAGTTAGTCACCCCAAGGTTGGAGACAATCTTTGTGAATGGGCCAGTAGTTTTCCAGAGTCTGCTTTTTGTCTGCTCTGTTGGACCAAGAAGCCATCCTGGAAAGTATTTGTACTGTACCAGTGGTCTTCCCTTTTATAGCACATAGTCTCTTCTGTACAGATAAGATCCTTGAAATCGAAATGCAAGCATGACAAAGGCTCATGAGATTTTGCTTTGGGTAGGTGAGGACGTAAAGTTTAAATAAAAACCTCTAAGCATGTATTTTCCTTTTCTCCCTCACAGCTACACTTTTCCCTTGAACCAGAACCCATTGCAATCAATTGCACGGCCTTCAACCACAACGGGAACCTTCTGGTCACTGGTGCAGCTGACGGTGTGATCCGACTTTTTGGTAAGACTTACACTCAATGTTCCATTACTCCCCTCCCCCATTTCAGGTATAAGTACATTAATCTTCCATGACAATCCGAAGATCATTTGGACAAGTAGTTTGAACTCTTCCTTCACCTCCAAAATATTCTTTTCAATAAAGACCAGTGGTAGAATGGCTGTAGAGCATATCATATAGTATATAGTAGTTACCATCGCCTTTGTACATATTACACCTGATAGTTGCGGAGAGAGCTCTATTGCTGAACATCTGTAGTGATGCACCTCGGCTGCTAGTAAACCTTGCTTTATCCCTACAAAGATGACTCCGAGGTCAGACATCAAGAAGCAGACAGGCTCACTTGTGGCTATAAAGATGGACCGGCAGATGATGAGCACAGAGCTCTGGGTAAAGGGTTACAGCTTCTTCTTCGAAAGTGGAAATCAAGTAATCGTTCTCACAATTATAATGTTAATGAATAACGTGAAAAACTCTAAACTTGTCCTGCCCTATTCGAACTTATTTAAGATGTATTTCTGAAATACTATTAAGGTGTTAAACTATATTAATACATAAAAAACAGTGCCACATAGTACAAATATTTAATACAAGCGTGGCTCATTAGTGCAGCTAGTGGGGGACTCAAAAGGGACTATAACACTTTACTCCTGTGCTTTAGTCATAACTCCCAAACATCTGTGACAGATGATTTCCCAGCTTCAATATAGCCAACTTCAATATTCATGATTACTAAAGGGATCGATAGAAGAGGTGACTCAGCGAGAAGAGGGTGCGAAGAGCATCTGATAGGTCTGTTTACAGTGTCCAATGCTGTGAACTCTCATCCCCATAAGCAAACCCTCCATCGAGAGCCCCAAATTATTAAACTTTTTACAGGTCGCGGAGGTGAGTAATACAAACATAGTTTTATTTGTTTAGCAACATTGTTGACTGGATGTTCGTGTATTTATTTAGAAGTCAGCACGTAATTCATTCTGGTTTCTCTTTTTTGAGAATAGAGCACTAGCAGCCATTTTGAGACCGTCAGACACTTCAGTGCCCATCCGTACATGATCCTCAGTTAAATTGTTTCATGGTGCCACCGCTTTAAATAAACTATAATACATGTCCAATTTAGTTAGACTTCACAAGATGCGTAACCTCCTTTCTGTAGCTGCAAATTCTAAAGCAAGCACTATCATTGAACACTGACGCATTTCTGAGATATTCGCATTTAAATCTGATGTTACATGCTTTGCGGGCATTGCTAAATTAAGGCATTCCTGCTCCATTGATGGTGATAATGTGGGTCCCACTGTGGTCCTTTATGGCCATGTGAGAATTGTGAAAAAATAGGTTTCGCAAGTTTTTGCTATAATAAAAATTGGATTGAAAAGGAATACATTCTCCGCTCTTAGCTTTTATTTTGTTAGCTTCACAATGTTTCGTTATTCGTAGATTTGTGTGGACTTATTGTGTATGTGAACAACCATTTCAAAGTTAAATCGAAATGCCAGAGTAAAAGATTATAAAAAGTTAACACACATAAACAAAGTAATCTTTTCTGGCTACTTTTAGAAAACTCTAAACCTATTTCAAATTGAAACTATTGGTAATGTAAGGATTCCTCTTAAAAACGTCTCAGGGACATAGAATTACAAAGCATTATCTTATGGCGCTCAGTCCACGAGCGCATTAAGGCAGCTTTTTTACTGTTTCAGACCTCATTTCCTGATGTGATATCATCTACTTGGATAGGGGAATGTATTTCGTTAGAGCAAACTACATCCCAGGTTGGGCTTTCAAATACTTTCCACTTGCCCATTGCATCTGCTATATGTAGGGGTTACCTTGTCTCCTTGCCCCTGGTCCCATGCCCCTTCAACATTAAGCCAATACATTTGTCCAAATCGATGCTCGTGCATTTGGGGGTATGATCAGTAGATGTAAAGTATAGTTGCCTGAATTGGGGCTACTGTGGGAAACAGATAGATATTTAAAGTTCCAGATCCACATAATGAGAAATGCTGTCTCCTCCTCAAGTGTCCCCTCCTTTCATCATTGACCCTTTCTCTCTTATGGCTATCCTCTTCCAATCAGATATGCAGCGGCACCAGTGTGCCATGAGCTGGCAGGCACATGATGGGGAGGTCTACTCCGTGGAGTTCAGCTATGACGAGAACACTGTATACAGCATTGGAGAAGACGGAAAGGTACATTACTGAGGGCTGGAGGATTTATTTTATTTATTTATTTTATTATGCAACTTATAACGCGCAGACTAAACCCGAAGGTATCAAGGCGCACTTTGGGTGATATTTGAAATAAGACAAACTTTGGGTACAGCGGCTTCAGTGGAGTTTGTGAAACTTGGAATCGAATCCACTTTAACATGTACCTGTTATTTTCTATCCCAGTTCATCCAGTGGAACATTCACAAAAGTGGGCAGAAAGTGTCGGATTATTTTCTGCCGTCAGATGCCACGGGTCCATTCGTACTGTCTGGTTACAGCGGGTACAAGCAGGTCCAGACGCCTCGAGGGCGCCTCTTTGCTTTTGACTCAGAGGGAAACTACATGCTGACATGCTCATCTACTGGAGGCATCATTTACAAGGTAAGGTGTCCAGGGCCAGAGTGAGACAATGGTGAGGGGAGAGGAGGTGTTGAAATTTTAGATACACTTTAAATCTGCTAAAGGATAGACATACAGACCTCTGTTCCTGTGCAGGAGTCATATCATTGTATAGAGCCCAGGCCCCTCAACCAGACATTTTGAACCAGTGCATTACAGGTACCATCTGTAGGGGTCAGGACCATCACCCATTCTGTGGCCGTGCATTGCTGGTGTCCTAGGGAAAGTGACCCTCACACCTCTGCTGTGTGTCTGCGGATGACACTCACAGGGCCTGTGATGGTCACACCTTTTGTAATATATATTCTTGACAACTCTGTTGCCAAGACAATCTTACCCTCTAAATCTGTGTCCAAATGTTATCACCTTCAGGGTCTGGCATATTAAACATACAGTACCTGCCTTTTAGTTAGTTAGCATATTGGTATTATGACTGCTGTCTGTAGTAAAGTAAGAAGATAAGCAAAATGCTTGCCTTTGTGTCCTTAATAGAAAAAGACTTCTGCCACTACAAAACTGGATCTTCAGACCCAGTGCATTTCAGCATCCCTGATTAAACTCCCACATGAATGGGTCATTACAGCTTTTTCTTTTTTCCAGTGTTGTAAGTACTCAGTAAATCTTTGCACCTTTAAACGGCTGATGTCCAGCAGAGGTGGGGACTCTTGTTACTTACATACATATGCACAGTTGATGTTTCCAACATGAGTAGAGACACACTAGCACCTGGAAGGGTGCATAACCAAGGTTACCGCCTCCTCACTCAGTGACCGTCTTGGGTCACGGAGTTTCACATGATGCCATGCGTGAGGCTTATTTTTTGTCTCTCACCAGTGGAAAGGATTCTCCATAGGAAAGTGATTATGCGCCTGTTCATAGCAAGCCTTGTAGAATAAACCACTTGTAGGAAGCGGTTATGCAGACAAGCAACAGCCGGTCAAGGATAGGAACGACATCAAAATCGTATCTATAAGATTTGCTTTCTCACCCGGAAGTCCTTGATGGGTAAAACGCCTCCCTATCTAGAGGATAAACTGCACCAATACTGGCCTTCGCGTAGACCCGCTGTTAGACACGAGGGGTAGATCATTCCCTCAATTCCACTTCTCTCGGCCCCTCAGACTCCCCCCCCCCCTCTCAATCCCTGCTCTTTCACCCAGTTCCCACCTATCACCATCAGCACTCTTTCTGAGCTCACCACTCGTGTCAAATCGGGATCTCCCAGGGACTGCTGTCCCCCTCCAGTCCTCAGGACGATTTTTTCTGCCCTGCCTGACCGCATTCTCCCCCTTTTGAACACCTCCCTTAGCACTGGCATGGTCCCCAGTGCGTTCAAGGAAGCCATACTGGTTCCCCTTCTGAAAAAGTAGGAGCCGACTCCGCCAACCCTGCTAATTACAGGCCCATTTCTCTCTTGCCTTATACATCTAAACTTCTGGAGGCCTACGTGACCACCTGCCTCTCAGAACCTAATCAAGCTGGCTTCAGACCAGCACATTCTACAGAAGCAGTCATCGTAAAAGTCTTCGACACTCTCCGGGAGAATGCCGATAGTGGCTCCCCACAGGCATTGGTCCTCCTGGATTTATCGGCCACGTTCGACACGGTGGATCATGACATTCTTCTCCACCGTGTCGGACAGGCGGGCATCCAGGGACCCGCCCGGGAATGGATCAAGTCCTTCCTCTCGGGCAGAGTACAAACAGTCCATTTGGGCCCCTTTACCGCAACCCAGGTCCCTACTACCTGCGGAGTCCCTCAGGGATCCTCCCTCTCCCCATTATTGTTTAATTTATATCTTCGTCCTCTGATCCATTCACTGAGTAACTGGAACTGCACTGTCCTAAACTATGCCGATGACATGCAGATTATTTTTCCTTTAGACACCCCTGATAATGCATCCGACTTTCAGGCAGTAATGCTTCACATCCACCAATGGATGATTTCCAACCAGCTTAAATTAAACCCTGAGAAGACGGAACTCATCTTGCCTGGCACAAGCCCTTTATATTGGGGCCCATATTTCTGGCCAAATGAGCTAGGCACTCCCCCCTAGTCCCTCGAACTCGGTAAAAAGCCTTGGCGTCACTATTGACACCGACCTTTCTCTTAAAACCCATGTCGGCACCATCATCTCGGCCAGCATGTTCCAGTTACGAAAAATTCGTAAAATTTCTCATCTATTCTCCCACGAATCCTTGGTGCAAATCGTTATTTCTCTTGTCCTCTCCCGCCTGGATTTTTCTAATTCTCTTTACTGGGGACTACCTAAGTCCCTCCTTCATCGTCTCCAGTTGGTGCAGAACCAGGCAGCTAGACTTATCTGTAAAGCCCCCAAATGGAAATCCGCTAGACCCCTCTTGGCCAAGCTGCACTGGCTGCCCATCGAACAAAGAGCTGCTTTTAAAATTTGCTGCCTGGTATATAAAGCCCGGCAGACCAAGGGCCCGTTTTTTCTGAAATCTCTCATTAACCCTCACTGCCTGGCTCGTAATCTCCGTTCTGCCCATCTTCACCTCCTCCCCACTCCGGTGGTTAAACTAAAGAAACTGGGCGGCCGCAGATTCAGCTATCTGGCACCCAAATTGTGGAACTCCCTCCCCCTCCAAACTAAAACCTCTGGCACCTTACTAAGCTTTCGAAAGAACCTAAAAACCTGGCTCTTCTCGAACCTCATTTAAGCTATGACTCTCACCCTCAATCTTAATTACAGCGCCAGGAAACCTCCGGTGTCAGTGCGCTTTATAAATACAGCATAAGATAAGATAAGATCAAAAATTTATTGCAATGGTTAGGGCTTTCTATACTAATATGAGCTGCAAGTAACAGAACAATCCCTGTCAAAAGCAATAAACCACATTTTACATATTGTGCTTTGCAGCTGGCATAATAATCCCCTGTGCTATTTTGAGTCAACATTTTGACTCAGTAAAACCAGTGGTCAAAGTAAGCGGGATTGGCCGGGCACAGCGTGCCCTTACTTTTCAGTTTAATAGAATCTGTCCCCCTACTTTTTTATTTTAAAAATGCATCCCAGGACTGCAAAAATAGCCAGAGCCTATAGTTAAGGCTCAGCCGTTCATTGCCATTTGGGGTTGGGCAGTGTGGGCAGAGAAGGAAAAGGACTCTTGTCTCTTCCTTCTTGCCCTGAGAAGACATGTCTCTTGCTCTGCCGCTGACAGCTGCCGCCTTCTCTCTCTTTCTTCCGCCTTCCTCTTATTCCCTCTCTGTCTGTTTTCACTTGCTGAATTAAACATGTGACTTCAAGAAACTGCTCGTACCCTCTCTTCCTTTCCTTCATTCGTTCCCCTGTGAAATGGATCCCAAAAAGACAAACACTTTTGCTGGAAATGTCATCTTGTTCTGCCATTTTCTATTCCAAAGTGCACGGACGGAGAGAAAAAAAGGTTCAAAATATGATAAATAACTAAATAAAGCAAGACAGAGTGGTTGCAAAGTGACAAGATTGGTTTTATTTACACCCAAACACATTAGCACCACTTTACAGAGTTTTCCAGTAAAGAGCTACTTTTGTTTTCTCGTCTTTCTTTGAGCAACATTGTTTTCCCATTGTGGGGAAGTGCACCGTTCCTGGAGCTACTGCAATACCTGGTTGATGCGTGGAGTGGAAAATGTTTAATTGCACCACCTGTAGTTTCTTCAGTGTAGATTTATTAACCACTACCAGGAGGCTATTGCAATAATCTAGACGTGAAAGAATTCGAGCCACTGCAACTGTTTTCCTGGCCGCAAGCGGAAGCAGGTCAAAGAATTTACTCAAAGTCCTAATTAGGCCGAAGCATGTACCTGCCACCTTGAGCACATGAGGTGTAAAAGAGAGGGAGGAATCGAACCATACCCCCAGGTTTTTTGCCACTTCCACAGTAGATGGAAGGGTTGCTGCTTCTATCGGCCACCAATCCTTGGGTTGAAAGGTATTATTTTTCCCTATCAACAGGATTTCAGTCTTATTCGTATTACAACAGAGGTGGTTGCTTTTCATACATGTGATGACCGCGGTAAAGCAGGATTTAACATTTTCCTCCGCCTCCATAGTTATTTTCAAGGGACAGGATCAGCTGAGTGTCATCAGCGTAAGATGTTGTTTCGATCCCGTAAGTCGAAATGATGGAAATAAGTGGAGCCATATAAATATTATAGAGAAGTGGGCTAAGTGATGCACCCTGTGTGACACTCGTAGTGATGGTACATTCTGAGGAGAAAAAGGTGCCCAGGAGACCTGAGAATCAGCACGTACCCGGCTAGGACAGACCTGCGACCTGCATGGTGCCTCTGGGGCACAACACCAGAGTGTGAGACCGCATTCTGAAGGGCAGCATTGCACAGACGAGTGTAGTGGCGGCAAGGGACATGCTGTAGCGGGCGGCGCAAGAAGACTGCGGCGTGGGCTAGGCGTGGAAGTATGGAGAGCGTCCAGCAATGAAGGGTTCGACGACGATCTGTCTCCCTTCCCCAAGGAGCCTACGAGTGGTGAGCCAGGGGCCCCGAAACTCCTGACTCTATTGAGGGCTGCCGCGTGATTTAAATGAGTGACGGGGAGGGTCGCCCAGGTCATGGATAGATGCATCCCTGAGCCACGGGCTGCAGTGAAGGGTGGCAGCGTGCCCAGTTGGAGAGGCCCAATGGCCTGGAGGTAACTGGAGTCTCAACTCCCCCTAGTAGATGCAGCACTTCTTTGGGGGGGTAAGCATCTTGCACAAAAAGGTGCTGCTGTGAGGGCGCGGGAAAGTGATCATGACGAGGAGGGAGTGGGAGAAGGGGTAAGGGAGGGAATTCACGCGCGCGCTGAGCTTCACTCCAACTAAAACAAGCGCGCGCTGAAGCTGACGAGGAGGGAGTGGGAGGGCTGAGTGGGGGCGGACTCAGTGGTACAGCCGCAGTTGTAAAAGTCAGGGAGAGGGTGAGTGAGAAAGGGAAAGATAGGGATCAAAGGAGAACAAGCGTGCGCTGAAGCTGACGAGGAGGGTGTGGGAGGGGGCAGAGGAGGGGATTCACGCGCTGTAGAAAGCCAGATGCCAGCTGTGCACGTTGTGCTCGTAACAGCAAGCTGGTGGCCGGCAAAGGTAGCACTTTGAAAACCCCCTTACTAAAAGTCGAGCCGAGCAAGCAGCGCTGCTCTAGGCTCAACCTAAAAACAGATTTATCCAGCTAGTGCACTAACCATCAGAGTCCTCTTAACACTGTTATTATTCCCTGAAAATTACTGGGCACAGAAAAGAACTCTGCAGCAGGCACCTTAACCCGGTGAGATACTTTCGAATGCAGCCTCTTTTTGACCAAATGAGTAAGCCACAACAGATTTCCTGTCAAGGAAATCTGACTAGACCTCTGCATCAGACCCTGATGCAGAGGTCTAGCCCGGGACCAGGGTTCAATTCCCCGCCTCGGCGGGTCTTGGGCTCAAAATTCCACGGACCTGATAATTCTCGCCTCGGTGCCTCTTCCTATCATGGAGTCCCACTCTGCAACTCTGTGCAATAGCTTGCTTAATCTCCACAACGACCCCCACAACGCTAAGGATGCCTGGCCTCCACCTTGGGGGTGCCCAGGAGTGGACGCCTCACAGGGAAAGCCAGGATGGGTTCCACAGCGGTATTCGTTCAAGCGCCTTGAGACCCTTGCGGGTCAGAAGTGCGCTATACAAGTATCAATTTTTTTCTTGCCAAACTCTGTGCGTCTATGTTTAAAAAAAAAAAAATTACAAGTTGACTGTATGACTGCTTTTCAAGACTTCGCTGCTCATGACTTCACCCTTTCCGATGCTACACATTGACCCCAAATTAATGAGTTCCCGGGGTAATTTTGTTCTGTTTCCCATACTGTCAGTCCATAAAAAATATGTCGGTGAAGCATGAATATGACTTCTGCCTATAAATAAGCATGTCATCGCTGACAGCATTTTAAGCAGCCCCATCAGCTATTCTGAAACAGCACACAAGGGGGCGCTGTCCCCACAAATGTATTAGCAAAGTACAGAATGTGCCACATAGTTCGAACACGTTTTCGTATTACACTGTTAATTTATGCATTATACAACCCCTGTGAACTAATGGTAAATGATAAATTACTTTGTCAACTTGCCATTTTGTACGTAAAACGTACCTGCAATTTTGTGAATTACGTAGAAGCCGTTTCCTTTCTGTGTAGATTAGGAATACAAGATTTTTAATCTTCAAAATAGAATTTGAGTACACGCTGCACATGTTGAGAATTGACCCCACTATGCCCGTTCATTTATTGCGTCATCATTTTTCTTATCATTTTCTCAGCGCTAGAGGCTGGCGTTAAAGATGATATTTAAAGCCGCAACGTGCCGCACAGAACCCAGGAGAGCACCGAACAGCAGTGTCGCGGCAGGCTAGGCCAAGCCAATCGTGCAAAGATGGGGCAATGTGGGTTCCTTTGTGGCCTTGAGAGTACTTTCGAGTATAGAAGGCGATGTTTTCTATTCTTTGTTAGCTAATCGCTGCTATTGGTTTTACCAATGCCAGTCTATTTTAAAAGCAGTGTAAATCAATTAGCAGTGACTGATTTGCGTTGCATTGACAAGGCTTGCTTAATTTGTTAATTGCCGATTTTTATTAATTCCTAAAACCCCTTCATCTCCACCCCATAAAGGTGTAGGCTGTGATTTAACCATTTATGTCCCGTAATTTCCCAACCCAGTCCCAAAATCAATTTGTGATTGTGTTTTTTTGGTAAATATTTTGGGATAACAAGTTTTTCTCAGTTATGAAGTACATAGATTTACATAATACCGTAATTCGGTGTATCCAAAAGCCGCGAGCTGATTTTTAATGGGTTGCGAAAGTCCAGGCAAATAATAAAGATGCCTTTAAATTCTGCATTTATCTCGTCACATTGCTGCACTTCAGAGGCGGGGGCTAAATATTAAACTTCTGACAAGTTGTTGCTATTTTAGGTCTGCCTTTAGCCAAGACTGTTTGATTTAACAAAAAATATTCTTACGTATAGGGAATTTCAGCTACCTCTCTTCCTTCATTGGTCTGTGTCATTCACATTTTGCTTCCGCCCATTACAACATATAGCATATAGGATGTGACAATGGGCCAGCCTACTTCAGCCACTGGTTAACTTCACTTTGAGTGACTGCATGAGGCACTTTTACAAGCAGCACTTCAGCACACAAGGTAGTTCCCTTCAGTGCCAATCTTTTCTTGTTTTACTTTATTATTGCTTAAGCATTGCCTTTCTTTGTAGAGCGTGATCAGATAGCAGGATGCATTCTACCAGAATAGATCACAGGGCACATTCCATCTTTATCAGTTCCCGTCTCCTGTCAACATCCTTTTGAAGTGACCTTTGTTTATCCAAGTGCTGATTTGTTTTGTATAATAACAGCAGCTCACATGAACTCTGAATGTAAGCTCATGAGGGTGCTTTATCTTTGCAACTCTGCTTGTCATTCATTCTTTTTTCCATCCTTTGCCTGTCTTTCTTTCTCTCTTTTCCTCTTTCTTTCCTTCTTTCTTGCCTTCCTCTTTCTTTTTCGTCTTCCTCTTTATTTCTTGCCCTCCTCCTCTTTCTTTCTTTCATTCTTTCGTGCCTTCTTTTCCAAAGGTCAGAGGCTGGCCACCAATGTCTGACTGATTGGTTTTTTAAGACTGTGTTAGCCATGACACTTTGAGTTTACCAAAATTATGTGTACTACATAGTTACCAATAGGGGTATTCAGCCAGAGCTTTTCCTTTGCGCCATGAGACTCTTTAGTAGTGATATGTGCGCAATACAAATATCCTGACTTGACTTGACTTGACTTGTAATTCTGTCATTTAAATATTTCTTACACCCCCCTCCAGCATGCATCAGCAGAAAATGTCCCAGCCCACTTCAGCCGTTGTCTGACTTGACTAACAGTTATGGTTTGCTGCCCTTTGACAAGAAGCACATCAACACACAGGGACGGTCCCTTCAGTGCCAGGGAGTGCTATGGAAATGTGTGCTTTTGTTGAGAACAAAACAACATTTTTGACTTTAGCCAATGTTTTTGTTTAGATTGCTGAGGGCCTGGCAGCTTCCTGAGTAATAAAGATTTGCAAAAGCCACGACAGTACAAAATAATAATTGTCAAAAGGCTAGTGGTCCACACCAGAGAAATTGGCTTTGTCAATACTTGTTTAAAATGGCAATTGGTGTTTACAAACTCCTCTCACTTTTGTTCTCAGAGAAAGAAAAGTCTAGTGATTTATGCAATCTTGCTGGGGTACAGTGAGTGTGAAAGGAAAGCCTGCAGGATGTCATTTTTTTGTAACACGCATCAAAATGTAAATACCTGTAAATGAACAGTTCACATTCAGCAGTTAGGAAAGCAAAAATGAAGCACCTTTTTAAAAAAAGAATAATTCTGAAGTGAGATGGAAACAAAGATTTTAATAGGATTAAAATGAATGAAGACACTCTACTTGCTGATGCTCAAATTATAAATATTTACTGAAACCCATTTTTCTTACATTATCATTCATGTGCAATGTAGTTTCTAAAACTGTATCTCTGTGCACATTTAATGACCAATTCAATGGAAAATATCCTGTTTTCAAATGAGTGTGCTACCACACAATGCTTTAGTTACATTATAAAAATTGCCTGCCTCATGCCCATTAAAGCTGGTTGGGTCGCAAAAGTGTGTTTTCCTATAAACTGTGTCGTGGTGCTAATGAGTGTGAGAAGCACTTCCCTAAGCTGCGGGGCGAGAACGAAGGCAGAATATGATTTCCCGACCTTTATCCTTCTGAGATCTTGACAAACCATAAATCTCAGATAGAGTGAAGTAAAAAGGATGTACACTCTCTTAATTCTATAGTTTTACATATTGAGATATATCGGATCTTCATTCAGTCCTCACCAAGTCCTTACTATAGGTACATTTATGTGGAAAATGTTGGTTCTGTCGGGTACAGAATTGATTCTAGGTTAACTAAATAACAATACTCAAACCTTTTCAGTATTAATCAATGCGAAGGGAAGAAAAGGCAAATACCATGGATCCGAGAAACAAGAACAAAAACGCACCAAAATTAAATCAATCAAGGTCTGTATTTTAGGATAAATCTATATGTTCTTTACATTTTATGGTGTCGAAATGACAGTTGACAGGCTGTCAAGGTTCATGAATATATAATTTGTTCCAACGGCGCAAGTGATATGTGATAAAAAGTGCGGAAAAAAGTGCTGAATGTAAACAAGATATATACTGTGCTGTATGCAATATAAAACTGGTCATTCAAAAGACATCCATCCCTTGGTACACAAAGCTCTTCTCCGCTTGGGGTTTTAAATTTCCATTTCACCAGGGGCAGAGAAAGTAGGTGTAGGATTATCACAAGCAAGTCGATGTTTCGACCCGATGGTTTTCGTGATTAGGGCAGCGTCGTTAGGGAATTTCAATTCCCGAACGCGCCAGAGAGTTACAGAACGACGCTGCCTTATTGATGCGGTTCATCACTATCTAGGACGCTTTCCATAGTCATTGTGAGTCCAACCCATGGTGGACGATTCCCGGAAGACCTTCCTTGGATAAATCCTGGCTGTCCCTTTTATCACCTTGTCCTGGGGAAGACCCGCTGTGCCTATCAGTAAATCACACACCTCATCGGGTCGAAACATCGACATGCTTGTGATAATCCTGACCCTACTTTCTCCTCCCCTCGTGAAACGGAAATTTAAAACCCCAATCTTGTTCACATTCAGCACTTTATTTCGCACTTTTTAACACCAGATCACTTGCGTCGTTGGAACAAATTATATGTTCATGAACCTTGACAGCCTGTTAAATGTCATTTCAACACAATAAAATGTAAAGAAGATATAGATCTATCCTGAAACACAGACCTTGATTGATTTGATTTTGATGTGTTTTTGTTCTTGTTTCTTTGATTCATGGTATTTGCCTTTTCTTCCCTTCGCTTTTCATTGATTATTACTGAAAGGTTTGAGCATTGTTATTCAGTTAACCTAGAATCAATTCTGTACTCGACAGAACCAACACTTTCCACATTCTTATACACCCAGGTTCTGAGGGGCACTGGGTCACCCCATTATACTTGATGTATGGGTAAATTTAGCCTCATGTGTCAAACAACTCACACAGCTTTGGTTTTGTCATCACTTGTACAGAAAAACAATATAGAAAAATCAACCAACATTTGGAACACAAGTCTGGGTGTACTGTGGTCGAGATTAATGCAAGTATTCTATCCATCACTTGTTTGTCTATCTCAGTGGGTCACCGTAAGTGGGATGGCCAGATATGGGTCCTGTGCACTGGACAGAGTTTTACCCGGCTGATGAGCTCTAAAAAGGGCATGGGTTACTTGTGTTTTGGTTCAAGGAGGACCTGGCCTGGTAGTTAGGCTGGACTGTTCCCTGTGGAGTAGGGTCTAGACTGATTTCCAAACTGAGATGACGTGGTGTGCAAAATCACAATGAACTGGGTTGCAGTAACGAGTAACTACCAGATTCTGAGATTAATTCTATCATTCCATCCATCCACTCGTTTGTATACTTTGGTGTACTGAGGGAAAGCAATGGTATTTTTGAGGGTGGAAAATGAGACCTGGCGCCCAGCACAGGTAGAAGAGACTTCACTGCCTTTTGGCTAAGTTCACACTATACACCATACATACATAGATACGTATGTATGTACACGCATACATACATGCATACAGTAGAAAATATAATAGTAAAAGGGAAAGACAGGTAAATGATGGAGAGCTGTCAGTGACCAGGGAGTGTCGCTGCAGTTGCCAACCTCCATGGTGGACAATGTGTGGAGGCAGCTTGGCTCGTGCCTCTGTGTTTGTGGGGAGTTTTCCCTGTGGCTCACTCGACCTGGAGCTGATGTGTTGTGGGTGCCCTGAGTTCTCCATCCATTGTGAGGATGGAGCCGCCAGAAGAGGGATCGAGTGTGTCTGCTGCATGTCTCACTCTGATCGTGGGAATTGCTTGGCCAGTGGTGGTGGTGGTGGGTGGACGCCCTGAGTTCAAATGATTTTATCATATTGAGTTTGGAGCTGACGATTGTCACCCACTCTTGCACCCATAAAGCCCACCCGTTCCCTCTTGTTGTTTTCATCTTCCAGTGTGCAGTGCCTCCTGTGTGTGGGGATGGTGAATATGTTGTAGGGGCGTCTACTGCAGGACATGGTGAACAAGGTGTGGAGGGAGCAGGCCAGCAGCAAACTGTGACACAGACTGCTTCCCTTTAATTAATCGCAGCAATTCTGTGAATATTGCCTCATGTTCTGTGAACCGCCTTTAGTGAGACAGTTCTACACATCTGGCTGGAATAGAGTGGGAACCAATTTTTTATCTATACAAAACTAGGTTTGAAAGTGGCTGATTGGAAGAGCCAGTGTTGGGAATGGTAAATAACTGTGACACGAGCAACTGGTTGGAGATGGGGAAGTTGGGTCTGAATAGGTCCATGATCAGAAAAGGTGGTAGGACGAAGCTCTTGTTGGTTAGTGTTGCTTTTACATAAGTTCCTGTTCATACAGTGTCCGCATGCTCCTTCTGTAAAGCTTCTTTTTTTGTACAAGAATAGAAAAGGATACGTGTGGCGTTCTGGCAGCTATTTAGCACTCTTTGCAGAATGGTAGAATGTGTGATGTGGTTTCTCACTTCGGTCATAAGACCCATTTTCTTGTTAGAATTCTTCTAGCAGTACCACTATCCACCTTTAGGATGAAACTGATGACTGCACTAACATAGCTGGCACCTTCTGTAGTGCAGCTTCCATCTTTATACCATGCTCCTCAGATGAAGACGCTTAAAGTCAAGTTAACCAACATCAAATTCAAGAGCTTGTGTGATTAGTTCAGGGCTTACGCTTACATCTGGTCTCAAGCATGTTTTACATGAATAGCAGGTATTTAAGTTTTGTACAGCGCTGCATGGTTCCTTACATTCAGTTCAGAGCGCTAGATGGGTTGGTGACGAAGGTGTGTGTGGAGCCCTTGTCCAGTGTCCCTTGGTCGCAACCCCTGGTAGTTCAGTTAGAATCTCATTCATATGAGATTCTTCGGCATTGGTTGTGTCACTATTGTAAAGATGTCTTTTTAGAATCATAGAAGGAATAGATACACTGTGATCTTATTCTGTCATTCTGTCTATAATGCTATATTCAGTATTACAATGCACCAGTTGAGGCGGCGCCTTTACAGAGCCTGTGCACGCCTGCTGTGGCAGACTTATGCTTGAGAGAGGAATCCTTCTAAAAGATGTCCCTTGTCTCCCCCGCAGCTGAGCAGTGACGGGAAAGCCCTGGAGCCCTGCCTTTCCCTCGGTGGTCACCGAGCCCCGGTGGTCACGGTAGACTGGAGCACAGCCATGGACTGTGGGACTTGCCTCACCGCCTCGATGGACGGCAAGATCAAGCTCACCACCTTACTGGCGCAGAAGTCCTAACCAGGCCCGCCAAAGAGTGCATTCCTTCTGGCAATAATTACTGTTACTATCCGATGGATGCAGGAACGTCTGTATGGGAAAGAGAGGGGGAGACACAAATAATACAATATATTCTCGTTTTAGAGTTCAGCTCATGTCTTTGGGTTTTTCTTCTTGTTTTTCGAGCTAATATGTTACAGATTTACTGTGTTGCTTTTTACATTCCATTTGCATTCTTCAGTGTTTGGTGTCTGTTATTCCTAATCAATACTTGTTCCCGCAGGTTTCTTATCAAATGAAAGTAATAAGCCCAGGTGTCATACTGGAATCTGAAAATTTAGAAATGACATTCTCTGGGCACGAGTACAACCTCGGGAGTGGCAGTTCTGTTCCAGGCCCATTTTGTTTTTAGGTTTAAAGCATTTTTATTAAAACAAAAGAAACATGGGGAAGGGAAGTAGGAGGTCAAGGTTACATACAGTACAATGAAAAGAAAGAGAGACATGTTGCAGCAGTTCTGGTCAAAAGGGGGAGGTCGGTGGTCCAGGAGGGGAAGGGAAGGCATCAGCTGTAAGGCAGTAAGGCAGTGCGCACAACCCTCCTATATTCCCCAACCTCCCAACCAAAGCTAAGCGCGAGTAGCTTCCCGCAACACAGCAAAACACAACGCAGTCCCTCCGAGCCCCCCGTCCCCAGAAAAAAGGAAAAAGAAGGAAACAATACCCCAACATCCCCGTCCAATAGCCCGTAATAGAAACATCCGCCCCAAACAGCCTACCCCCATCCCCTAATCCCCCCAGCCCCATCCATCCTAAACCGCCGGGGCCGCCGGTGGCGTCAGCCTAAGAAGGCGCAGGTACCTCGGACATGTGAGCTCCCGGAATTCTGTGGACAGTAGTGCCAGGAAGGGGTGCCAGAGCTCCTCGAACTGATCTACATTCCCAGCCACTGTAAGCGACATCTTCTCCATACCCAGTACCTGCCAGAGTCTATGTAGCCAACCAGTGATGGAGGGAGCAGTGGAGGTGCGCCAGTGGACAACGATATTTTGGACCGCTGAGCCTAGCGCAATAGCAATCTGTCTACCCCTGCGGGACTTCAGCGGGTACATTAGGTCGTTGGGAAGGCCTAGCAAAACATACGCCGGGAAGCGCGGCAGTTCAATCTCAAAATGTCTATCCACCTCATCCAAGACCTCTTTCCAGTAAGCAGTCAGTACCGGGGAATGTGCGATAGAGTACCCTCCTGTCCGCAGCCCCGCCAACATCCCTTGTCGGTGAGTTTGTGCATCTCATAGAGCCTCTCCGGGGTGTAATACCAGTAGGTGGACACCTTGGTAAAGGTCTCCGTCAGCCCAGTGTGGTACGCAGAGTGCCTCGCCCGATATGCGATCTTGTCCCACTCCTTGTGGCTCAGGGTCCTGCCCAACTCTCTGTGCCAGCGCTCCCTCCCCGGATTATGATAATGAAACGTCGGGGGTTGGAGAAATTTGTACAGATCGGTAATGAGCTTGGCATCCGAGGTCCGGGTCATTAGCCACCGCTCGTAAGGTGTGATTTGACGGGAAGCGACGTCGCGTACTTGGGGTTGGAGAGCCCAGTGGCGGACCTGCATGTAGCGCAATCTGTCTACCTCCGTCAGACCAAATTCCTGTCGGAGTTGCTGGAAAGGAAGCACGCCCTCCGGCCCGTAAATCTGAAAAAGTGCCCTGCAACCTGCACTCACCCAGTGGGAAAAAGCTCCCGGCTCTAAGCCCGGAGTAAAGTCCGGGTTACCAACTATGGGTGTAAACGGTGATGGGAAAGTGGTTAGCTCGCGGGGCTCGCAAACCGTATCCCACACCCGCAGGGGAACCCGGGTGACAAAAGAGGCGTAAAGATTAGCCGGGCGATGCGCGCGCCGCAGGAATGGAACCTCTTGAAGGGTCCGTCCCGCTACCGCCTGATCCTGAAAGAGCCAGTGCTTATCAGATTCCCACCTGCTCCATTCCACCAAATATCGGAGTTGCGCCGCCTGAAAATACTTCCGGAGATCCGGGATACCAAGACCCCCCGCCTCCGGAGCAAGCGTGGAGAGAACCCTCTTCATCTGAGGTCTACGGCCTTGCCAAACGAAACGGGAGATGTCAGCCTGCGCTTGCTGTATCCAACCCACAGGGGGCTGGAGAGGTAGAGCGCGAAAAAGATACAAGATCTGAGGCAGCACCGTCATCTTCACCGCTGCGATACGGCCCAGCCACGAAAGCAGGCCCTTGCTACATCGGCCGAGTTCCTCCTTAATCTTCTTGCTAAGGGAAGAGTAGTTAGCTTTGACCATTTCAGGCAGCGAAGGCGCTAGCAGGATCCCCAGGTATGGCACCGTGGACGAGGACCACTGCATGGGGAAGAGACGCTGGAGGTCTCTCCTGGTGTCCGCGGAGAGGGACACGTCCAGGGCAGCCGATTTGGCCATATTCATTTTAAAGCCGTCCACGCGTGCAAAGGCGTTCAGTTCCTGGACGCAAGCAGGGAGTGACCTCCTGGGGTCATCCAGGGTCAGCAGGACATCGTCCGCATAAAGGCTAACAGTATGGGTATACTGACCCATCTTAACCCCAATGGCGTCTGGATTATCGCGAATCCTCTGGGCAAACGGCTCCATGTAGAGGGCGAACAAAAGCGGCGAGAGGGGGCAGCCCTGTCTCGTACCGCGCTCAATGACAAAACTACTAGAGCTGTGCCCATTGACCCGTACCGATGCTGATGGTCATTTATAACAGTTGAAGACCATGGTGCGGAACTTCTCGCCAATTCCCAGTTTCCCGAGAACCAGCTCAAGGTACGGCCAATGAACTCTATCAAAGGCCTTCTCCGCATCGACCGACAGCAACATCCGCTCCCCCGGGACGCGCGAGGCCTTTTCTAATATGTGCGTCACTCGCTTGGTGTTGTCAACTGTCTGTCTACCGGGTACAAAGCCAGCCTGGTCCGCTTCCACCAGGCCCGGTAGGTGCAGTCCAAGCCTGGCCGCTAGGATCCCCGTATAGAGCTTTAGATCAACATTCAGAAGCGAAATAGGCCTATACGAACCACACAGGGTCCGGTCCTTCCCGGGTTTCGGAATAACCGACACAGTCGCGGAAAGAAGGTCCGGCGGGATAGCGCCCGGTTCGGAGAAGGAGTTGAACAGGCGAGCCAGGATTGGTGCCACAGTGGAGCAGAAGGTCTTGTAGAACAAGGCCGTGTAGCCATCCGGGCCCAGGGCTTTACCGTGTCTCAATCGTGCTATAGCGGAGATGACTTCCTCCACATGGATGTCCCTCTCTAGGTGGTCCGCCTGGGCGGGCTCTAGCACCGGGAGGGTCACAGACTCCAGATAGTCCTCAGCGTCCCTCGGTGAGGAGGGTTCCGCGGCATATAACGCCTCGTAGAAGCTACGAAAGGAGTCCGCCACCTCCGCGTCACCGGAAACAGAAACCCCGTCTGCACCCACCAGCTCCTTCACCACATTGCGTTGCTGTGCAGCCCTGAGCCGATGGGCCAGGAGCTTACCGCATCTGTCCCCGCCCGTGTAAAAGGCGTGCTTCAGACGCAACGCAGCATATTCCGCCCGATCTAGGTCCAGCGCAGAAAGGAGTTTCCTCGCCGCTTTCAGCTGCCTCCAAACTCGAGGAGCCCCTGTACGGCGGTGAACCTGCTCAAGTTCCCTGACCTGCGCAGTCAGTTCGTCGGTCTTACATTGCCGCTCCCTGTTCTCGGCCGAGGAGATGGAGATAAATTCCCCCCTGAGGACCGCCTTCAAGGCTGCCCACTGCGTCGCTTGAGACGTGTCGGAGTTGCCATTGTGGACCAAATAATCCTGAATGACCTCCTCCACTCGCTTCACAACCGACTTCTTATGTAGAAGAGTATCCCGAAGCCGCCACACCCCTCTGGAGGGGGAGGCCGCCGGCCATGCAAAGACGCCGGAAACCGGCGCATGATCGGACAGGGACAGGAGGTAGTCCAACCGCGAATAAGTGCGGTGCGCGTGGGAGAAATAGGAATAGTCCCTATCGGTGGGGTGCATAGCGCGCCAGAGGTCGTGCAGATCCATCTCTGCAATCCGGTCTTGTACCGCGCGGGAAAGCTCCCCCGCCTGTGGGGAGCGCTGTGCAGACCTATCCATAGCCGAGTCGAAGACAATGTTCAGGTCTCCCCCCAAGACAACATGGCGATCGGGCGAGGCAGTGACGTCCACCAACACTGATTCCAGGAAACGATCCTGGTGATCATTCGGGCTGTAAACGGAGCCAACCGTGAAGGCAATACCCCCAAGCCGCATGCGATACGCTAGGAGCCTCCCCTTTTGTTCGGCATATTTGTACAATACCTCGCCCCTGAAAGAGCTAGCTAAAAGAATGGCTACGCCTGCAGTCTTGGTCGCTGCCGAAGAGAAGAATTGGGTGGGGAACTTGGCAGAGCGCAGCCTATGACAATCTTTGGGTAGCAGATGAGTTTCCTGCAGAAGACATATGTCCGCTTGCGTCCCCTCCAGCAGGGATAGGATCGCTCTGCGCTTCACCGGGTTGTTCAGACCCTTGACGTTAAGGGTCACTACTTTTAAGGATGGCATCTCCCCCGGGGAATCAAAGCGCTGTGCAGCAAGCGAGGGATCAGCGGAGGGGGCGCGTGGGGCAGGCGCGCGGGGAAGGCCAAGACCGGCCACGTGTGTGCTTGGGCAATATCGGACGGGACCCCACCAACAACAAAACAACTCTTAAGCCCTCCCAGAACCAACCCATGGCAACTAGCCAAAACCACAAACAAATAAAAACACCCCATTGTCTCAGTCCAGCCCGAACGGGCAAGTCCGTAGAAACCAATCAAGTGGACGTTCAGCCACTCACCTCCAACCGTCCCCTCCCAACCCCCAGCCCAAACCCAGCATCGTAGAGGCTAAGAATCTCTCCCCCCGGAGTGAAGTTAGGCCGTCAAGGCCACGCCATTGGAGTCAGGCAAGGTCCTGGCCGCCGTTCTCAGGGCTTCCGCCATATCCGCCCTGATGGTAGGGGAATCAGGGCGACTCGCAGTCGCCGGCGATTGTCTCCTTGTCGATCTCCGCCGGCTCCGTCTCTCTGAGCGCCTCCATGTGGGCGTCGCTCCGTCTTCTTCCGTGGCCGTGAGTCCCAACACTCCGCAGATGTCTTGGAGGGAGCGCAGCTGGTGTAACACTCCGTTCCATCTAAAGATTAGACGGAAGGGGTGACCCCAGGAGTAGGGCGTCTCGTGTTCCCGCAGAAAGTCCGTAGCAATCCGGAAGGACCTGCGCTTCTGCAGCGTGATGGCGGACAGGTCCTGGTAGAGCGCCACAGGCCGCTCTCTGAAAGTTAAAGGCTGCTTCCTGCGGGCCTCTGCCATGATGCGCTCCTTCAAGGGAAAATCGGGCAAGAACCCCAGAATGTCCGGGGGGGGGTGCTGATGACTGGCGCTGTGGGCCCACTCTGTGCGCTCTGTCTATGCGGATCGGGAATTCTGCATCTTCTCCCAAAATCTCCCGGAACAAATCCTGTAGATAGGCCACCAAATCTGTCCCCTCGTCCGCGGATGGGACACCCCGCACCCGGATGTTGTTCCGTCTGGACCTGTTCTCGAGGTCCTCAGAGTGGGCCTGGAGCTCGACACACTGTTCACGGAGACGGAGAACGTCCTGTTGGAGCTGGACTATCTCCTCATCTCGGCGCTGGGCCGCCGTTTCCACCGTGTCAACACGTTCGCCAAGGCCCTCTACCTCCCTGCGCACTTCTCGGACCTCGCTGGCCACTTCCTTCTTTAGTGTCTGGAAGTCGTCCTTGAGGGAGCTAAATAAGTCCTCCATAAAGGACCTCGTGACCGGCGGTTCGCCTCCAGTTGCGTCTGCCGAGGCCCGGGAGGATCCCGGCGACGGTTGTGTTCTGTCCCGCAGCTGCTGGGCCCTGCTGAGCATGTCCGGCAGAGTGCGGTCTCCCCTTTTCGAGCCTCCTCTCCCAGTCATCGTGGCCGCTGCAGTGGGCAAGTCTCAGGGCCGGCCGCCGCAGATGCGTCCAGTCGCTCGTGGGCACCAGATGTGGAGACCCTGCCGAAGACAAGGGTGCTGCGTCACAAGCGACAAAATGGCGGCACAGGCCGGGGCGAGACAGTCGTGGTTCCGAGCAGGGTGGCGAACGGGGGCCAAAGTCAGGGTCTCTCAGCAGTGCACCCCTCGGGAAATTAGTTCAGGAGCCAAGGCGAAAGTAGGCACCCGCCCGCTAGAGGCACGGGTGTAGGTCGCCAGCTCCAGCTCCTCAGGGATAAGATGGCGGCAGGGCGGGGTCCGGGAGAGCGGCCCGGGCTGGCGAGACCGCCGGCGACCCCCGGGGCACAATAATCAAGGAAAGTCCGCAGCCAGTGTCTCACAGTTTCACCGGCGGATCCACCCAGGTCGGCTGCCGTGTAGATGCCTCCGGCCTTCGCCACTAGATCCGGGGTCCACGTCGCACAATGCACCGTCGTCGGTAGTGAAGGGCCAAAGCGCCAGCTAAGGTCCCAGGTCCGCTGTGTATCGGTGACACCGGTCACGTAGGCTTCGGCCGGAGGGCTCTGTTATTCTTCGCAGCGCGTTGGGTCAGATCTCTCGGGATCGCCAGCTTTTCAGCACCAGGCCCAGCCGAGGCGCCTGGACAGCACTGCAATTCGCTCCGCCTCCCAGGCTCTCCTCCGTGCTCCGATCTTTGAGCAAACTTTCGGGGTACTTCCTCCGGGGCGATAGGAGCCAAAGTAGTATCAATATGTGCACCAGGAACTCCGGCACAGTCCTCTCACCCGCAGGGCAGCTGCAGGGGGAGAGAAGCGCAGAAAACGGGGCTCGAGCTGAGCCGGGCCGGAGGAGCTACGGGAGGAAGCGTCCGCTCACCCCGCCATCTTGGCCACGCCCCCCCCATTTTGTTTTTAAACAATTCCGTTTTTCTGAGATTTTTTGATTGGGCGCCATGGTCACAACTGGGTTGAAACCTTACAAGACTGCATGTATCAGAGTATTGTGCCAAAAACACTCACCCGAGGTGCCTCTAATGTTTTGGGCCATACTTCAGTTTTGGGGGTTTGACTCCTACTTCACCTGGGCGCCCGAGCCTGTAAGTGAAAGGGGCACACGTTGCATTGTGAAGGGACTTCCTCCAGGTTTCGTTTACCCCATCATTTGGGTCACCGATCGAAAAGTCATTCACCTTGCAACACAGCTGAGGAGATATGACACCAGGTTGACGTCACTGTACATCATAATAAAAGTATAATGCTTTCTCATTAGCCTTTCTTACCCAGGCCCCACTCTGGTGTGTTTAGGACATTCACTGTCAACTGGAGTTTTCTGCTGTGTCAGCGCCTTTTACCTCTTTCTCTTTTAAGAAGCCTTTGTGAAGCTGAAGGTAAGCATTCCCTTCCCTCTGCCAACAAGGCGAAACTTAAGGAATCAAGCATTACTGTGGTTACTCTGCTAAAATGTAAAGAAAAGTCACACCCATTTCCTAAGGCCATTATCATTAAATTAATGCATGGTAATACTGCTTTTTTCTAGCTTTGAGGGTGTCAGGTTGTTGAGCTCTAGCTCCTACTTGGCCTGCTGCAAAGCACTTGCCCAAATACCATTGGTCCATTTCATACACCTATACGTCTGGCCCTATTTTATCTAACAGACAATCAACTCCAAGAAACGGGCATGCGAGGACCCACACTCCATTGGACACGCTCCTTCCTGTCAAGCCAAATGCAGTCAGTCTGGCCCCATGCAGCCCACAGACTCATTTGTGGAGTACGGCAAGAGTCATCTCTCTGCTGGACCCTCTTCAACATGTACATGACCCACTTGTCAGCATCATCTGCACACAGAGAATTCACGTCCTATCCTACTCCAACGACACTCAGCTCATACTCCTCCTCGCAGATAAACTCTGACCACCAGGACCAAGTTTGACGCCTGCCAACTGGATGAAAACCAACTTTCTCAAACTAAACATAGACAAGACAGAACTTGTGATCTTTAGCAGGAAACATAACCGTGGGACTCCACCTGGTGGCCAGCAGAACTCTGCCCTACCTCCACCGCCCATGCCAAGAACTTAGGCATCATCATCAACAACCAACTCAACGTGACCACCCTATTCAACGCAGTCACCGCCTCCTGCTTCGACACCATAAAGATGCTGAAAAAGATATTCATACAGCTCCCCACCATCACTCGCAGAACAATCACTCAAACCCTCATCAAAGCAAACTGGGCTACGGAAACATCCTCGACGCTAGAATCGGCACAGAACTAGGCAGATGATTCCAGACCATACAGAACTCAGATCACACACAACCTTCAACAACACATGCACATCGTACCACACCTCAATTAACAACATTGGGTGCCTTTAGACAAACAAGCTCACGTCTTACTCCTATCACACAACTTCAAAGCCTTACACAACACATGTCCAGTCTATTAGTACAACTGCATCACTTTTCACAAACCCGTCAGTCACCTCTCCTTACCTGGGATCCCACTCATGCACACCCCAGACATCCACAGAAGCAGGGCCGGCAGACAGGCCTTCTACATCGCTCATAGAGCCTGGAACAACCTGCTGCTGCACATCGGAGTCCTTTCTCAAGTCTCAAGATCCACAAAAAGTTGAAGATGTGTCTCCGCAAATAGGCTCCTCTTTCTTAACCTTAGGTCTGACCATGTTGCTCCTGCTTAGGCGCTAGGATAACCCCGAGTGATATAAGTGCTCTACAAATACCCATAAGGTAACATAACAGAGAATCGGGCTGAGAATGTTTCTAGACCACAAGCCTTAAGTTTGTTATCCTCTTGGTTTAGGTCTTATTATTTCAAAGATGCCAGAACTTACATACCACCAGGATAATACAGAGTCCAGCAAGAAGAGAGACGAGTTGCTTCCTCGAAGATAGACAAGTGGCTTCCTCTTTTTAATGCATAAGCAGGCCTCTATTGTATACGTAACTATGGTGGTGCCACCTTACGTAGTGCCACCTTACAGATTGCAGCTCTTGCTGTAAACTATGTTATGAAATGTGAGCATTGGAGGATGAGCTGAAAGACAGATATATAAAATGGTGCTGCTGAAGGAAGCGACCCGAAATGGGCCACCCGGGTCACTCATGACCACCTCTCGGACTTCCCAGAAATGAAGAGTCGGGACGACAGTGGAGAATACAATCTAACACTTTATTGATCAGTACACTGTATTGGAGTCTGGTCTGACCAGCCTCATGAGATAGCTGTAGAGGGACTGACTTCAGAACACTTGTTAACACAACATAAGCCTTCCAACACATCCGAAGTCCCGCCCCTGGTGGAAAAATACAGCTTGGGCAAAGATTGAGCGAAGAAGGGAGAGGGATGAGATACCACCTGCAGAATGGGTACATGTTCAGGCTTCCAAGGTCATCTTGCTCAGTCTCAGCCCTCTCTAGTGTGGGAGCATAACTATGTCCAGGGATATGGATGCAAAGCTGAATAAACTATTCATTTAGTACATCTGGGCTTCAACCTTGAATACGAAAAGAGCAAATTACTGAACAGTAGCTTTTGCTGAGGCAAGCAGAGAGCGAGGGCACAGAGGCCGAGCTTAGATCACAGCGCAACATGGTGGGTTCATAGCAGGACAATGGTGTCTCAGATACTAACTTTAGCCTACACAATGTAAAAAGGGCTGGACACACACATTTGCAATAACGATCAATATAGATTAGCTACATGAATGCTAACATAACACAGTATATGACTCAGAGGATGGGGCAATGGCACATTCAAGTCTACCACTGGCCCTGGGATGGAATAAAAACCTGTTGAGCTATATGAGACAAAGCAAAACAGGAATCAATTACAGTTGATTGATGAACACTTATGTATAAATGTAAGTAGCTCAGACAATTTACTAGAGTATTCCTTTCAAACTCTATATGCCTCTCTTCGTTTTTCTTTGTACTGTATAAGGCCCTCATGTTTTGGCAATTCTAGTCCAGGTTGTAGAGCTTAAAGTGCAGAAGCTGAGAAAGATACTACTGCCTGTTCTCTGATCCCATTTGTCTCTTTAACAAGTTAATAGTAAAACCGATCTCAGTGATGTGGGAGAAGGCATCTTCTGTTCTCGTGGTAAGAGGAGAGCAATGGATTATTTTCTGGCAACAAGTGACCCGTGTTTCCTCATGGTGCACCTGCCCTCAGCAAAGCCTAAACCCTCTGCTTTTCCTGTTCTTCTTACTTCAGTCAGCCTTACACTCAGATCTACAGATGTCTCCTGCCATTTGGCCTGTTGAACCTATAAATTGTAGAAATGGCCTGTGAGGACATGATATGTCTACCAGATCATATGTAGACCTCAGATGCATGGTTGCGGGTGCCTCACGAGTCTTCCAAACATATTCTGCTGGCAGAACTTCAGACTGTCGATGTGGTTACATGTTCATTGTGGTCTGGAGTCTTTCTCAGAAGGCACACCAGGATGCATTGCCGGGGGTTAGATGTTATGTTAAATATATTTATATCGCGCTCAGCTACTCGATAGAGTGTCCCGGCGCGTGAACATTTTACAGCACGTCTTGCTGGAAGTCCCTTTGGTTATGCATTAAATCATTTTCTATAAAAATTCAAATAATGGAGCGGCCAGTGCAAGTGCTCAGTGTGACCTTCCCTACGCTTCTTTTGCACCAGTTCCAGAGTTTCTGCCTGTTGAAACACCCCATTTTTTTCTGCAAACCTAATAGTCATGGCAGTACTTTTGCCCTGCGTTCACTTGTGCCATCACCTGAACCGAGGAGTCCTGGCCCCTGCCGTGGTCACCAAAAATGCAGCCCACCACCCACACCAGATCTGTGGGAACACCACCACTAGGCCGTCTAGGGCTGCCGTCAACAAGTAAGTGTCCTGCTGCCCAATGAATCCTCACACGGGCATTTCAGGTACCCCTTCTTGAATTTGTGTTGGGAGTCAGATGATAGGAGTTTCAAGGAGCATTTCCCCTGACCCAACAGGCTTCCCTTGACCGTAACCCAATCATTATTTTTAGGACGGCCATGGCATGTGTTCTGGCCTCCATTGCTCTCGAGGTAGGCTTGCGCTCTGCAAACACGAACACAAGCACATACTTACAGACCTTAATAGGGAAGGAACAGTTCAAGATGGTGACTTACGCTATGATCCCGCAAGCTAAGGGCATAGTAGACCGAAGGTCTCAATAGACAATGTTGTCTTCTGAACTGAAAAGTGGATTGCATGAAGGCTGTGTATGGTGGTCACTGAAGCAGACTTAATACATGGTAGGCAGATGAAGTCCTATAGTCCCATTCGTTTCTACTCACAAAAATTGTGGGGTGTCCTGACTTCTATTTGTTCTCCCTGGATCAACTCTGAACAGGCACTAATGTTAGCTTCTGTAGAACTTATGCTCTCTCTGATCTTTTTTTATGAATGTCTCCAGTGCTATTAAACGAATGGCAGTCACAAAACAGACTCTTTTGAACACGACCAAACTGGTAAGCTTGAATTCTATATCTTCTAGCCTCTTTCTGAGGAACCCACACAGAAGAATGTCTGAACGTTCATTTCCTCTTTAGACAACAACTGTTTTGTTGAAGTGCTGTAATGAAGAAAAGCCAAAAAAACAAACATTTATATGAGATTTTAATTTAAAGTACATTTAAAATATATATATATATTGTTACACAAAACAAGCCTGCCTTTTATGTTTTGAAACATCATTACATTATAACAATGAATGTTGGGTAGGGACAGTTACTCCAGAAAAAGTTTGAAAATATTGATCATGAACTAAAAGAAAACCTGTTATCGCAGGCCTTCGCAGTTAAAACCGGTGCAAAACAAGTAAATCATTTGTTTCAATGTGAAAACAAATCTCCAAACTTAGCACTGGTAAATAACAGAAACTGAACATATTTTGTTTTTATATTACTTTTATTAGCGTGAATATTCAGGACATAAACTGATCAAATAAAGGGACCATTGAGCATTACTCCTCATCAAGTTTCGCAAGGTGTGTCAGTTCAGCACCTGGTCAAAATAGATTAAAAACATTAACTCGGAAATACAGTTTCGAGGTTACGTTTCTAATGAGTCAGGCTTAACAATAACACGAAGGAACAAAAAAAAGAGGTTACCTTCTACAAAGGTTAGAAAACTGCATGGCTAGGAGCTATGGGCACATATTTCCATTCATAGTGCAAGTCACTCTGCTTACCACACATTCCTAAGAGGGGGCATGCGATGAGTCCGATCCCTCACAGTGCCGAATAAGGGTACACAGGCATACTTCCAATATATCGTGAAGTGGAGATCCATCAACACAGGGGGCCAGTCATCATTTTTTGATCTCAGGTTGTATCTATAGTGTAGAATAAATATTTGCTCAATCGATTTGTGGGCCTGCGTGTACTTTGTCCAAGGCAGAAAGCAATGCATTGTTGTCAGTTGGTACACTTCTCTTATCTACAGTTCATGTGTAGGTGCATACACAGATTTCCAGGCCATGCCAGTTTGTGGCTGGCTATCAACAGGGTCAGATCAGTGAATCTAGTCACCAACTTCACATTTTTAGGCTTTGGGTAATTGTTTCAGAATATAATTCTCAGGAGTCAATTCACCGGTTATTCTAGTTATCTCAAGAAGTTCACCAGTAATCTCTTTCAATACCCACTTAAGGGCTGAACAGCCGCAAAATGTGAATTAGGTCAGCTGGTGACCAGTAGCATCTCTGGCAATTATTAACCGATTCTGTGTAATCTGTGGAGAGTAAGGCTCTATGCAGCACCTTATATTGGATTAATTTAAATGTTGCATTTCTGGAGATGTTCGAGGGGTATGCAAGGGTTTGCACCCATTCCTTATTGGAGAGTTGTCTTATCAGGTCTGTCTCCCACCGCTCCCGCATCTCCGCTAGACTGCATTTGGTTTGTTCAGCCATCGCACTGTATAGTATCATAGTTGCCCTTTGGCCTTTCCCTAGTTTTAACACCACTTGCAATGCCTTATGCACATCTGGCTCAGTAGCCCCACCCTTCCTGAGATTTTTAAGAGCCCGAAAGACAGTATGATAGATCAGAAACTGGCCTGCTAGCAAGCTATGTGACTGGCTCATTTCCTCAAACGCCAATAATGCAGGATCGGCATATTTGTCTCCATGGCTGACCACATCAGCTCTTGTCCATGATTCAGGTTTAGCATGTTTACTCATTTTCTGGAATTGTAGCTAGAGCCACGGGTCTCTGGTGCATGGGGCACCACAGTCTTTGTTTTGGAGAGGTATTTACTCCAGCTGTTCTTTGCTGCTGCTAATTGTCTAGATAGACCTCTTCACTTAGTATTCCTGTTTAGCATGTCTGGTACCATATGACTTCCTCTACTATGTCCGCTTATGTGTTTAGGTTCCTATGCCTGAGGGTCCGTGTTGGAAAGTGGGTTATTGGCAGGGGCAAATGTAGGTCTGCCACTAGCACATGGTAGGACTCAGCATAGGTCTTAGAAAATTATTCCTATGCTCAACGCTTGGTAAAGGGGCTGCGAGCAGGCAGGCTTAACTTCAAAGACAGGTATGTAAAGCATTTGAAAACACAATTTCAGTACATAATCAAGACACAACCCAAAATAAAAATATAACACTAATTTATAAAAATAGGTTATATTTGTATCTTTCAAATGACACCAAAACGAAAAAAATCCACTGTAGGGAACCAGAGATATGAATTTTTAAAGATTTGTCACTTTCTAGTACTTCGAAACCAACAGTGCCCCTTTTAGTCATTTCGTTTTCTCTGACAGGGACACCTTTAGAAATGGTTCTGGAGAATCTCACCAATGTTGTACGCCTTCTCCAGCAGGCGGGGTCCAGTTAGAACTCCTTCCTGAAGTTCTGCTTGCGGGTCCCAAAGTATCCAACACACAATCCGAGGTTCTGGAATCTCTAAGAGGGTCCTTGAAAGTGTGAAACTTCAATTCCGAAATCCACTTGAACACAACCCTTACAAATCCACTGGTACTCTAGGCTGTGAAATTCTTTGTGGGGATGTCCAGGTGAGCTTGTTAATCTGTAGCTTGCAGGGAGTCCACTCTTTACTCCTTTTGCAGCAAGGTAATCCACAGGGCTGCAGTTTCAGTTGGTGCAGTCTTCAGAGGTCAGGCCTTGGAAATCTTTGCACAGCAAAACTTCTCTGCAGGGCACTTCTTGCTTCAGTAAGTTTCTAGCAGCAGATCTGGAGGGATCTACCCCTCCCTGATACTTATTCAAAATTCTCTGGGTCAAGCAACAGGTCACTTCTGACCAATGAGAGCGGGGTACCTCGTCATAGTTATGACCACCTCCTGTAGAGTGTGGCATTATTTTGTCCCAGAGTGCATCAAATCTTCCAAATCCATAATGGCTGATTTTCCAGCAAGGAGGTAAGAGCTGGCTAAACACACCCCCTGGGATGGCTTATTTCCATGGACTCTCCCCTTACCATCTGCACATACCTTCCTTAAGCCTAGCCCTGGCATCTGGGTCAAGAGTGTAAGAATGAAACTGAAACCCAGGTCTCCCCTCTGCCTTTGAAAAGCATGGTTTACAACTCCACCCCCTGCCGTGGTCACCAAAAATGCAGCCCACCACCCACACCAGATCTGTGGGAACACCACCACTAGGCCGTCTAGGGCTGCCGTCAACAAGTAAGTGTCCTGCTGCCCAATGAATCCTCACACGGGCATTTCAGGTACCCCTTCTTGAATTTGTGTTGGGAGTCAGATGATAGGAGTTTCAAGGAGCATTTCCCCTGACCCAACAGGCTTCCCTTGACCGTAACCCAATCATTATTTTTAGGACGGCCATGGCATGTGTTCTGGCCTCCATTGCTCTTGAGGTAGGCTTGCGCTCTGCAAACACGAACACAAGCACATACTTACAGACCTTAATAACTTCTTAAGGAAGGAACAGTTCAAGATGGTGACTTACGCTATGATCCCGCAAGCTAAGGGCATAGTAGACCGAAGGTCTCAATAGACAATGTTGTCTTCTGAACTGAAAAGTGGATTGCATGAAGGCTGTGTATGGTGGTCACTGAAGCAGACTTAATACATGGTAGGCAGATGAAGTCCTATAGTCCCATTCGTTTCTACTCACAAAAATTGTGGGGTGTCCTGACTTCTATTTGTTCTCCCTGGATCAACTCTGAACAGGCACTAATGTTAGCTTCTGTAGAACTTATGCTCTCTCTGATCTTTTTTTATGAATGTCTCCAGTGCTATTAAACGAATGGCAGTCACAAAACAGACTCTTTTGAACACGACCAAACTGGTAAGCTTGAATTCTATATCTTCTAGCCTCTTTCTGAGGAACCCACACAGAAGAATGTCTGAACGTTCATTTCCTCTTTAGACAACAACTGTTTTGTTGAAGTGCTGTAATGAAGAAAAGCCAAAAAAACAAACATTTATATGAGATTTTAATTTAAAGTACATTTAAAATATATATATATATTGTTACACAAAACAAGCCTGCCTTTTATGTTTTGAAACATCATTACATTATAACAATGAATGTTGGGTAGGGACAGTTACTCCAGAAAAAGTTTGAAAATATTGATCATGAACTAAAAGAAAACCTGTTATCGCAGGCCTTCGCAGTTAAAACCGGTGCAAAACAAGTAAATCATTTGTTTCAATGTGAAAACAAATCTCCAAACTTAGCACTGGTAAATAACAGAAACTGAACATATTTTGTTTTTATATTACTTTTATTAGCGTGAATATTCAGGACATAAACTGATCAAATAAAGGGACCATTGAGCATTACTCCTCATCAAGTTTCGCAAGGTGTGTCAGTTCAGCACCTGGTCAAAATAGATTAAAAACATTAACTCGGAAATACAGTTTCGAGGTTACGTTTCTAATGAGTCAGGCTTAACAATAACACGAAGGAACAAAAAAAAGAGGTTACCTTCTACAAAGGTTAGAAAACTGCATGGCTAGGAGCTATGGGCACATATTTCCATTCATAGTGCAAGTCACTCTGCTTACCACACATTCCTAAGAGGGGGCATGCGATGAGTCAGATCCCTCACAGTGCCGAATAAGGGTACACAGGCATACTTCCAATATATCGTGAAGTGGAGATCCATCAACACAGGGGGCCAGTCATCATTTTTTGATCTCAGGTTGTATCTATAGTGTAGAATAAATATTTGCTCAATCGATTTGTGGGCCTGTGTGTACTTTGTCCAAGGCAGAAAGCAATGCATTGTTGTCAGTTGGTACACTTCTCTTATCTACAGTTCATGTGTAGGTGCATACACAGATTTCCAGGCCATGCCAGTTTGTGGCTGGCTATCAACAGGGTCAGATCAGTGAATCTAGTCACCAACTTCACATTTTTAGGCTTTGGGTAATTGTTTCAGAATATAATTCTCAGGAGTCAATTCACCGGTTATTCTAGTTATCTCAAGAAGTTCACCAGTAATCTCTTTCAATACCCACTTAAGGGCTGAACAGCCGCAAAATGTGAATTAGGTCAGCTGGTGACCAGTAGCATCTCTGGCAATTATTAACAGATTCTGTGTAATCTGTGGAGAGTAAGGCTCTATGCAGCACCTTATATTGGATTAATTTAAATGTTGCATTTCTGGAGATGTTCGAGGGGTATGCAAGGGTTTGCACCCATTCCTTATTGGAGAGTTGTCTTATCAGGTCTGTCTCCCACCGCTCCCGCATCTCCGCTAGACTGCATTTGGTTTGTTCAGCCATCGCACTGTATAGTATCATAGTTGCCCTTTGGCCTTTCCCTAGTTTTAACACCACTTGCAATGCCTTATGCACATCTGGCTCAGTAGCCCCACCCTTCCTGAGATTTTTAAGAGCCCGAAAGACAGTATGATAGATCAGAAACTGGCCTGCTAGCAAGCTATGTGACTGGCTCATTTCCTCAAACGCCAATAATGCAGGATCGGCATATTTGTCTCCATGGCTGACCACATCCGCTCTTGTCCATGATTCAGGTTTAGCATGTTTACTCATTTTCTGGAATTGTAGCTAGAGCCACGGGTCTCTGGTGCATGGGGCACCACAGTCTTTGTTTTGGAGAGGTATTTACTCCAGCTGTTCTTTGCTGCTGCTAATTGTCTAGATAGACCTCTTCACTTAGTATTCCTGTTTAGCATGTCTGGTACCATATGACTTCCTCTACTATGTCCGCTTATGTGTTTAGGTTCCTATGCCTGAGGGTCCGTGTTGGAAAGTGGGTTATTGGCAGGGGCAAATGTAGGTCTGCCACTAGCACATGGTAGGACTCAGCATAGGTCTTAGAAAACTATTCCTATGCTCAACGCTTGGTAAAGGGGCTGCGAGCAGGCAGGCTTAACTTCAAAGACAGGTATGTAAAGCATTTGAAAACACAATTTCAGTACATAATCAAGACACAACCCAAAATAAAAATATAACACTAATTTATAAAAATAGGTTATATTTGTATCTTTCAAATGACACCAAAACGAAAAAAATCCACTGTAGGGAACCAGAGATATGAATTTTTAAAGATTTGTCACTTTCTAGTACTTCGAAACCAACAGTGCCCCTTTTAGTCATTTCGTTTTCTCTGACAGGGACACCTTTAGAAATGGTTCTGGAGAATCTCACCAATGTTGTACGCCTTCTCCAGCAGGCGGGGTCCAGTTAGAACTCCTTCCTGAAGTTCTGCTTGCGGGTCCCAAAGTATCCAACACACAATCCAAGGTTCTGGAATCTCTAAGAGGGTCCTTGAAAGTGTGAAACTTCAATTCCGAAATCCACTTGAACACAACCCTTACAAATCCACTGGTACTCTAGGCTGTGAAATTCTTTGTGGGGATGTCCAGGTGAGCTTGTTAATCTGTAGCTTGCAGGGAGTCCACTCTTTACTCCTTTTGCAGCAAGGTAATCCACAGGGCTGCAGTTTCAGTTGGTGCAGTCTTCAGAGGTCAGGCCTTGGAAATCTTTGCACAGCAAAACTTCTCTGCAGGGCACTTCTTGCTTCAGTAAGTTTCTAGCAGCAGATCTGGAGGGATCTACCCCTCCCTGATACTTATTCAAAATTCTCTGGGTCAAGCAACAGGTCACTTCTGACCAATGAGAGCGGGGTACCTCGTCATAGTTATGACCACCTCCTGTAGAGTGTGGCATTATTTTGTCCCAGAGTGCATCAAATCTTCCAAATCCATAATGGCTGATTTTCCAGCAAGGAGGTAAGAGCTGGCTAAACACACCCCCTGGGATGGCTTATTTCCATGGACTCTCCCCTTACCATCTGCACATACCTTCCTTAAGCCTAGCCCTGGCATCTGGGTCAAGAGTGTAAGAATGAAACTGAAACCCAGGTCTCCCCTCTGCCTTTGAAAAGCATGGTTTACAACTCCACCCCCTGGCCTGGCATTCCTATAGACCAGCACACTGCTGTCCCAGTAGAGTAGTTTACCCCAGGGGTTCTTGTTCTTTGTCACCTCTTCAAAGCAGCCTGGCTAATCCACTTAACTCTGACCAATCAGGGCAGACCACTGAAAGGCTGAATTTGGACCTACAAACAAGAAAGTCTTATAACTTCTTGTACGTACACTTTAGGATAAATTCAACAATAGCATATTGTTGGATTGACCACTACCATTCTGGTAAGTCTTTGAATGGTCCGGCTAGTCCTCTCCTATCAATGTTTATTAATCAATAATTCCTACCATGTTAACCTTTGGGCATTGGGGTTTGCAATGGGGAAAATGACTTGGGCCAGTTTTCTAGCACCAGGGCTTATAGAAATATATTTTATAAGTATTTCCCTAATTTCTACAGGTCCCCACCCCCTGTGCAACTAGGGGAGACTTTAGGGGTTCTGAATCTGCAGAAATATTGCAGATTCTCCTTACCCAGTGCTCCTAGCATCAAAGTCGAATTTTAGCAGCACTTTAACACAATGTGGGGAGTGAAATAGGAAATGTCACTTTACCCAGGCATATAAAAACTCATTGTATAAGGTTGCACCTTATAGACAACTGACCCCCACCCCTGGCATACCTAGGTGAGACCCTGGGGGTCCCTAATATGCCAGAACATTGTAGGTGTTCCATTTGTAAGTGCCCCTACCACCAAAATCAAGTGTGGGCACAATTTACTGTTTAAAAGCAGTCTTGGCACCCAGTGCTGCTTTTAAACTGACCTCAGGCTTCAGCATTGCACACATTCTTAGTGCAGAATAAGCTGCTGGCCTCTAAACTGCCATGCCTCAGGGTACTGCGGACTTCTAGGTAGTTTCAATCCCCTGCCGTATTATATACTAGGGGCCTATGGGGTAGATCATGTCAATTACATGGGTACCCCACCATACCATAGTGTACCCTAGTGTATGTTGGGTGTTTTAACTGTATTCTAATGTCTTCCGTTCAGCTCAGCCCTGGGCCTGATTAGGCAGAGCCCAGGGTCAGTCAAAATCAGTTACCACCAGCATCAGTCAGCAAAACGTTGGGTGCTGCCCAGGGCACAAGATGAGTTTGCAACAGTCCGCATATAACCTGGCCTCATATTGCAATTGGAAGGCTGTTTAGTGATACTCATAGGGATGTTCAGACTACCCAGAGATATTGGCAGCTGTAGTTTCATTAGCACTATGTTACACCACCACCACCCCACACCAAGCAGCATAGTGTTCAATATTTTAAATGTATGTCTAGGCACCACCATTGGCACCTTTACAACAATTGGAGTTGGAAAAGTAATTTTGACTTACCTGGACCTCCTAGTCCCGCCTAACTACAACATCACAAGGCTAGACAGACAATCTATCAAGAAAGGAGGAGGCATCGCCTGCATATAACGCTCTAACCTTCTGGTCACGGAACCTCTAGCAGACACCACTGAATCCTGTGAATACCTCACCGTCGCAATTCTCAGCAACTCCACCCCTCTGTGCAACCTGCACATCTTTTACCACCCCCAGGCATGAACGACTCCTTCCCTGACCACCTCATGGAAATCAACACAGCTAAGAGTTCCAATAATGCCAATGATATTTCCCTCAGTGACTTTAACCTGCACTGGAACAATCCAAAGGATTCACATGCCAACGCCATCAAGGACCTCCTGGCCGATCAAGCCCTGACCCAAGCCTGCTCACTACCAACTTACGCAAAAGGGGCCACTCTTGACTGGATTCTCTCCAAAGAAGCAACAGTCAAGCTAATCTTTATAGACCCATGCGAATTGTCTGATCACCACGCCATCACCTTCCTCCTACCTGACACCCACAAGACATGGGCAAAACAACCTGTGATTCCGAAACGCTGGATCAGAGACACTAAGAATCTGGACCGCAGGGAACTCTAGGCTCGCTGCAAATCAGACCTCTGCCCCGCATATCACAACAGTCAGCGGCCTCAACGAGCACTACTCTGCAACCATTTCAAACATCCTGGACGACCTAGCCCCACTAAAGCTGAAAAGAACCCAAATCAAAGACCGAAACCCCTGGTTCACTGGATCCCTTAACAATGAGAGGAGAACCTTCCGACAAGCTGAAAGATCCTGGAGGCAGCACCCCTCTTCTGCACATCTAAAACTCCTCCGCCAGGCCAGAAATGCCTACAACAGGAACATACTCAAGTCTAAAAAGAGTTCTTCAGAACTGCACTAGAGAAGGCCAAAATTGGCCAAAACTTCAAAAGAAACCCCTAAGTCTCTTATATCCTCAGAGGAATTCTCCTCCTTCTTGGCGGATAAAATCTCAGCCCTTGGAAACAAACTCAAATCCATCACATACCCTCAAACACCTCTCGACCCGCCTCCTCCAGCCACGTCGCCCCTACAGGCTTCACCCAAAAACCCTGCTTACTGGACGGACTTCAAACTCTACGACGACTCAGTGTCCAAAATCCTATCTTCCTTAAAACCCAATAACCATTTTAATGACCCGCTCCCTTCCAACTGCCTAACTATCGTCGCCCATTCCATTATTCCTATCTGGACCATAATTAACGCCTCTCTCCGGCAGGGAACGATGCCCGACCCTCTCAAAGCCGGTCAAGTCCTTCCCATTCTGTAAAAGCCGTTGCTGGATCCAGCCTCCCCTGACAACTTCAGACCCATCTCCAACATCCCCCTCTTGACCAAAGTGATGGAGAAATGTGTGCAGGAAGGACATGGCTTTTGTAGTTCGGACTGGACTGTTCCCATGGGGCACAGGGTCAGAGCTGATTTGCATATCGCCATTGTCTAACCCAGGGTGGTGTGGAGTGCAAAAAAACGATGGATTTGGGCCCAGATCTTTGGACTGGGTTGAGTGTGTGACATTGATCCACATTCGGTCCATCACCTGTTGTGGCAGCAGCTAAGTCAACACATCAACAACTTCCACCTACTCGATGACTTCCAATCCGGATGCAGACCAAGGCACAGCACTGAAACCATGATGCTCTCCAAGCTATTGACCAAGGCAAAACCTGTCTCCTCATCCTCCTGGACCTATCCTCGGCACTGTCAACCATGTAAAACTACTCGAATGCCTCAAACTCAAGAGGGGCTTAGATGGCACTGTTCTAGAATGGTTCAGATCCTCCTTCCAAAACCGGTCCCAGAGATTCCTAGTCAATGGCAACCTATAGGCACCATCCCGGGTCACGGTTGGAGTCCCTCACGGTTCAACACTGTCCCCCACCCTCTTCAACCTTTATCTGGAACCCCTTACCAAAGTACTATGCACTGCTATTATCTCCTATCATATGTATGCTGATGACACTCCGATCTACATCAAAATCTCATCTCTTGAAGAGATTCTCTCCCTGAATGATGCCTTGGAACACACCGTCCAATGGCTCGCATCCAATCAACTCAAACTTAACGCAAAGAAAACTTAATGTCTCCTGATTGCCCCGCAAAATACCATCTGTAGGAAGGTGGATACCTGACTATGGTTACTCAAGATTTTTTGCCTAGTGTTTAGCTGGTTTTCGACTTAGTTGGTCTGGCATCTTGCTAATCAGGGCCCCAGGCTATCTGCTCTCACTGTAAGATGGACTCCATGTACTTTAGGTACATCTCCAATTGGATATTGGGTCACCTTATGAGCCCCTGTATAGTGTACTATAGGTACCCAGGGCATAGGTGCATCCAAGGCCTACCAGGGGCTGCAGCATGTATTATGCCACCCCTGGCTGGCCACTCACATTGAGACAACTGCCTTATCACTCAGCTGGGGCAAGGTTGTGTAATCACCCCTTGCTTAGCTATAGTATTCCTATATCTAACCTTATATCTAGACACATATACACCTATAAGTCACTCCTATGGCAGGCCTTAACAATCCTGGAGGCAGAGTGCTTGGTTTTATGTGAGATGAGGCTCTAGCATGAGCTGGGCCTGTCTGCAGCTTTCGGAACCATGTCCTTATAGCTGTTCTAGGATATAGCCATACCATATACTCTTAAATGCATTATGAACCTCGCGTTTAAATACTAACTCTGGTTTGGCTTTATCAAAACATGTCGTGTAAGGTGGCATACACTTTGGAATACTACCCCCTCGCCAGTTCTGGCGACGGGGGTAGCTTTCCACCCTTCTAAAGGGAGAAGACATGTTGTTCCTACTAATCCCGGTTAAAGTTAACCAGAGCCTCAGCATCACAAAATGGATGCTGCTGCCACAGACACAAGTCTGACCTCCTGCTGCTGGGAGTCCTTCCAGCAAGGGAGGCTAGGACAATAGGTTTCCTGTCTTGGGAGGTGCTAGCACCAACCCAGACAGGCTGTAGTGTATTGGGGCAGGGAGGGCTGAAAGAAATGATACACTGCCTGGGGCACACAAGGTGTCCCATGCATAGTCCAGTTCAAACCGGTGCTGGGGCACTCCAGCCCCAGCTCTGGTGCGAAACTGGACAAAGGGAAAGGGGTGTAACCACCCCCTTCCCTGGTCCCACCCATAGGAGGGACCTAGCAGGTAATCCAGCCCCTAAATTTGGTATATACGTAGGAGCTGAGTCCCAAGACTTTAGATTAATCCTGACTGAAACTTGAAACGAAACTCTGGACCTTCGACGTTCTACTTGAAGATAGAAGACTGAAGAATCTCCCTTGTGGTCAAGGAGTGACCACTCTGCACAAGCAGGCACCATCAAGCGATCAACGGTTTGCTTTGTCGTTGCTCCGCCGGAGCCCGAGTACAGAGCCTGACAAGACCTGGACTTCCAGACTTCTTTCAGCCCGATCCACAGTCCCAGCAAATCTGAGACCCTTGGAGACGACGCAAGACGTGGGATGGGCCATCTTGGAAAGCCAGCGAATTGCTTTCCGTGCAACTTCCGAGGCACCCTCGAAGTTGTGCATTGGGGATTGAGAAGCCCCAGCCCAGAGCATCATCTGCTCCAAAGATCATCCCTCCACACTCTTCGAGTGCTGCGTGGGGCCCTTTTGCATTTTCCTGCTTGACGCATCTGTCCAGTCACTTGCCCGTTGGCTAATGGCCTCTGTGACGACGAAATCTTGAATTTACACCGCTGGTCTGGTTGCTCCAGACTGGCCCTTGCTTCCCTGAAAAGAAGAAGCCCATCAGACCTTGCTGGTCTGAATAAGAAACCATCTTTGATTCCTGTGTGGGTTGCCTTATCCAAGGCTTGTTGACTCCAATCTGGAAGCCGACACCGCCAACAGCGAGATCCTTCGTGGGACAGTCCGTGCCTGACTCCTGGTCGTCGTCGACGCCTCCGTGTCCACGTGGCTGCAGAGACCAGCTTCACGACATCACCTAATTCCAGTGTAGCCCCAGCGAATCCCTAGGCCCTAGGCCTGTCCTTTGTCCGTGACGTGGTTCTTATACACTATTTTAGTATATGGTTCAGCGTGCCCCTAGGGCCCTACTGTATTTTGTGCAATTTATTGTATGATAATTAAGTATCTTGTTATGTGCTTGTGCCTCTGACCTCATAAATAGCTCAGGGGGTTGTTTAGAAATAAATACATATATATTTTATATATATCCTGTGTGGTGTCCTTTCATTTGGTATTTAAGGGGTTACATATGATAAAACAGCTGGCTTTACATGCCCTCTGAATTGTAGCCTAAGACTGCTTTGTCCATGCTACCTCTAGGATAGCTGGTCTATAAGGTTGACTTTACAATGATCACCATAAGAGTTGTTTGGACTGATACACGGTGCCCACTAGAATGGTGGACATCACATATCAGGCCAACTTCTCACACCATCCTTGAGATTAAGTCATGGGTTAAGGCTATCACAGCCTTGAATTGCCGACCGACCATCGTGGATTCAGCCAAATCCCTGGGAATCACTCTCAACAGCAACCTGAACATGCGTGACCACATCAACTCAATGGCCAAATCAGCCAGATTCCACCTGAGCTACCTTAAGAAATTGAAACTCTTCCTCGACGCTATCGACCTAAAAATGGCAGTCCAAGCACTTGTCATATCTAGACTGGAGTATGGCTGTATGACTGGAATGTGGCATTTTCCTCTAAAGAAGGCGGATAATGGGGGAGGTTTTCGAAAACCCTGCGACCAGCTGTACGCAAATGATTTAAAAGTAATGCCATCTTCCTGGAGACGTGTATTCATTGGCATCAATGGCTATGAGATAATTCTCAAAATCTCTCAACCATTCTGACCATTTTAATTCTGGCTTACCTGGAATTTGCAGGAAAGGTGATGGTTGAATGACTCCCTGAATGGTAGCCATAATAAAATTGTATCATAAAAGACAGTAATGCACAATATATTGAATTTTAAAATGTTGTACTGTAGTAGTAATATGTAATATATACTGTATCAACCATACCACCGTAAGAGAGCTTTCTTAACGTTTGTAAACCTGTAAAAATATAAGTTAATCAAAAGGTAAGTATGTTAACATGTATGAAATTATAAACCATTACAAGGTGTAAGGTGTGCGAATCACCGAAGAGTGATTCGCATCAATAGAATTAAATTGTTTGTAGGTGGTGTGCGAATCAACGAATATTAATAATCCAGTAACCATATCAGGTCAAGTTCGCGCAATTGTGATAGCCAAGTAGGTGTGTGAATCACAGATGAAACTACAATAAGAATATACCAGGACTCCCGGTTTAAAAACAACCAGGACTCACAGTTTCAAAATGCCCTTTGGATCCAAGTCGATTAAGAAAGTCTAGTCGAAATCTTTGGAATCGCTGAGAAATACTGAAGAAAATGCTACAATAAATTAGCTTGACGAAATCCCAGACGAGAAGCAGAAGAATATCGTGAAGAAAACCCAATCCAAAATGGCAGACGCTTACGTGTGTTGTCACGACCTCACGCTGCCTCCCAGCATTCATTGAGGTTCCGGCAGCGATGATAAGAATAATGGACAAGGAGGAGGAACGCCAAAGTTCGGCAGTACTGGAACGTCTCTCACGAGGCAGGTAGGCAATGTTTGAATCGTTAACCAACGGTTAAAAAGTTACAGGAGAGGAAATGTTCTGGTAATTGTTAAATGTTCAATAAAATACGACCAACCTTGGATCCAGGCAGATGGTAGATCGATGATAGCAGTAGAGTCAGTAGAGCGGAATTATCCGTTGGGCTCCTTAAATAAAATTGGTCTGACAGTCCAAATAAAAAAAAAAATCCTTGAAAACCCCACTCCTGGTACCAAATAAGATGTGGTACGGGATAAAGAAGGATTCTGAATGCTGAAGTAAGTTTCTATCTTAAGATTTATTAGATAGATACATAAGATAAAAAGGAGTCCACAAGAGGCGGTGTGGACTGTAAGCTGGCCAGTAGAGATCTAACCAAAGTAAGAGTTCTAATTGACATACTGAAATTCTAATGGAAAGAATGTACAACTTAAAGGTGCAATACAAAGAACATAACATATTACATCTACCCTCTCGGGTCTACCCAAGATCTCCCTGGCACCTCTAAAAGCCTGCCTCAATGCGGCCGCCATACTACTCACCGGCACGAGGAAACATTAGCATATTTCCCCGCACTTGAAAGCTCTCAACTGGCTTCCCCTGGAGGCGAGAATACAGCTCAAGTAGCATGCATCATGCACAAAGCCTTATATTCTAACTCCCCTGCATATCTGAGGCAGAAACTTGTGATCTCCGGAGGAATCAGAAACTCCCGATCTGCCAGAGACCTCCTGCTCCGTCCTGTACGCTTTCGGAAAAAAAAAACTTACAACCGAGCTATCTCTGGGGCTGCTCCACAATATGGAACTCTCCCTCCTGAAATCAGAAGAATCCGCTCTCTTTCTCACTTCAAAAAGGTTGCCTTAACATTTCTTATGGGCAAATTTCTCATTTAAACTTTGCCTCTACCACCACTACAGCCTTGATCTACGGCCATCTACTGCCTCCTTTTGGATTATCTACCTCACCCCTTCAGAAACTTGGGGCCCTGTCACGAACATTGATGATCGCAATCTATATATTATCTCGTCTTGAGTACTTGGATATTTAATCTGTAAATACATGACCTATCCCCCTTATGTATCCTGCACCCTGCCCTCTTTCATTCGATCTGTAACTGGATGATGCTATGCCTATTCTGTACATGCCTATGTTTCTCTGTAAAGCGCTCTGATACTATTACGGGTCAATTACGGGTCAAGTTCGCGCTCTATAAAACACATAAAATAAATAAATAAAAATAAAGTGACAGGATAATTTTGGAGAGGTGAACTCTGTCCTTCGGAGACAGTAGTAGTTTATTCCAGAATTGTATAGAAGCCTTAGCAGATCAGAGGATTTGACACTAGTTTCCCTCTATGATGTCTGCATCTTCATGGTAGGCCTGAGCACCCAGATATGTAAATGTTCTCTCAGACCACTGAGAGGGTGGGTCCAAATCCTCCCCCACAACCCTCATCCACCCAGAGCAGGAATAGACAGGACTTGCCTCAATTGAGTTTAAGCTCGAAGACCATTTCTAAGTGATCTTTGTTTAAGAAGAGGGTCCTAGTCGGCTTTTGGGCTGTTAACTAAAACAATCCATCATAAACATTTCTCATTCATAACACTAGCATTATTTCCAACCGCTTTATTCATACTCTTTCACTTGACCACCCTTGAGCGACCTAACCCATCACATGCCTCTCAAAGCCCATTTATCCTCTAACTTATGCAAAACATGTAACTCTTGATCAATTTTATTTATTTTATTTATTTATTTAGTTCATTTGTATAGCGCAACAGCTACCCAACAAAGGGTCTCCCGGCACTAATGATCCAGTGATTTGATTGATTCAGGTCTTTAGATGTTAAACAGCCAGGTTTTTAAGGCCTTCCTGAATTTCATGTAATTGATTTCATTCCGAAGTGTCAACGGAAGAGTGTTCCAAAGTGAGGGTCCAAGATATGAAAATGATTTGCCGCCCATTCGTGCCAGCCTGATTTTTGGAATCACAAAATGGTTAGCCGCGGCTGATCGAAGGGTTCGAGATGGGCGGTAGGGATGTACAAGATTTTGTAGATACTTGGGGGCATTGTTAGTAGAGATCTTATGCATAAAGCATAGGGACTTAAACTTCACCCGATTCTCGATTTTCAGCCAGTGCAGTTCTCGGATGTACTTGGAGGTTGGTGTGGAGACGGGAATTTTCCACAGTAATCTCGCGGCTGCATTTTGCACTGTCTGTAATCGGCGGGTTGGAGCCTTATTGGCCCCCAAGTATAGCACGTTACCATAATCAAGTCTGGAAGTTATTAAGGCATTGATGACTGTTTTCTGAGTATGTTTGGGCAGCATCCAGCAAATTTTTTTTAACCACTTTAGTATCGCAAAGCAGGTGGCTGACGTCTTCGCAGCTTGCTGATTAAGATTAAGCGACTCATCAATGATGACTTCTAGGTTGCGGGCTGATTTGACTGGAACCGGAAGGGTACCCATATCATCTGGCCAATGTTGGGGTCCCCAGAGCTCTTTGTTCTTACCTAGGACAAGTAGCTCAGTCTTCTCACCGTTGAGCATGAGAAAGTTTTTTCTCATCCACTCAGCAATCTTACTTAAGCCGAGTTTTAATGAAGAGGGGTTATCAGACTCTGAAGATGATAGAGAGAAGATGAGCTGAGAGTCGTCAGCATAGGAGAACATAAGTAATCCAGTCTCTTCTACCATTTTGGCCAGCGGGCTCATATAAATGTTAAAAAGCAACGGGCTCAAAATGGAGCCCTGAGGTACTCCATGTTTAAAAGTCATAGTATCAGAGCAAGCGGACTGGGAGAAGACTTGAAATGTACGCTGTTCCAGCAGGGATTTAATCCAGTTACAGGCTGCGCCCCGGATGCCTATGGAATGGAGTGTTTGTGCAAGGACAGAATGTGACACAGTGTCAAATGCTGCACTGAGGTCGAGCAGCAGCAAAGCTACCGTTTCTCCCCGGTCCAGCATTAGACGGATGTTTTCGGTGACGCCTAGCAAGGTCGTCTCCGTGGAGAAACCTGTGCGGAATCCTGATTGATGGAGGGGTAGTAAGTCATGAGTGGTAATGAAATCAGTGAGAGACCTATGAATATGTTTTTCTAGTATATTTGCAAAGGTGGCCAACAGGGAGATAGGTCTGAAATTGTATGACAAATTGGGATCTGCTCCCATTTTTTTCAGCAACGGATGAATCATCGCGTGCCTCCACTCGTTCGGCACAGTTTCTTCCTGCAAGGATTTGTTAAGGAGATTAGTGATTATGTCCAAGGCCCCGTTGCTGAGTTTTTTTAGGACCGAACAGGGTAGTGGCTCATTGGGCGAGCCAGATTTAATAGTATTTAATCATTTACGAACCTTGTCGAGGTCAAGCTTCGGCCAGTTGTTAAGTATAGCGGAAGGTGCCTCGTCAGGAGAGAGCGGACAGGAGGGCGGAACTGCTTCAGCAGAGGTGATGGAATCTAAGGAGTCGGTTTTGAAACTAGGATCAGTAGGTGGAGTAAGGAGCAGAGTCAGATGAGTCTTGACAAGGTCATTTGTGGCTTGGTCTATGCCCTGATGTATTTTGTCAAGGTCATTTGTGGCTTGGTCTATGCCCTGATGTATTTTGTCCACTTTATCGACAAAGAAAGCCGCTAGGGAGTCGCATTGTGGTTTATTGAGGTATGGCGGAGATTGTATAGTAAGGGAACCAGCCAGTTCTCTCACGGTTTTAAAAAGTGTTTTGGACTGGCCAAGGGCTTCCGTTATTTTAGTGCAGGCATGTTCAGCTTTAGCTCTAGCACATAGCTTCTGGTAGTTTGTGAGTTTAATTTTATAAGCTAGTTTGGCGTCTGGAGAATAGGTCTTTCTCCATTGCCGTTCTGCGTTTTTGCAGCTGCTTTTTTCCTGCTTTAGGGTCTCAGTGAACCAAGGGGCGGGAGGGCGGTGGAAATTTTGTTTTAATTTTGTTTTGGGCAAGGATGAGTCGATTGCTTTTGTAAGCCAATTTTGGACAGATGTCGAAAGATCTTGTACTGTTGACATTGTACAGGGGAGATGGCCTTCAAGAAAGGAGTTAAGATTCTCCATATCAAGCTTTTTCCATTTCCTGACAAGTTGCGTAGGTACAGGTGCATTATCCTTGTTGGAGAGTTTTACCGGGAGGGAAAATTTAATCAGAAAATGATCTGACCAGAGCACGGGTAAAGCAGTGTGTATAGAGATGTCATTTAAGTTGGAAAAGATGGGATCCAACAAGTGACCGGCTCTATGTGTGGGGCCGGAATTCTTTAGGGTCAAATTAAGGAACGCTAAATCCGTTATAAAATCATTGGCTATTAAGCAATACTTTTTTTCCAGATGTAGGTTCATATCACCCAAAATGGTGAAGCTAGCCATTTTCATAACTAGAGGGCCAATAAGTTCTAGCAAGTTAGGTAGCCATTTAGAGGCGGTTCCCGGCGGCCTATAAATAAGTGCTCCAACCGACAGCCATTTTCATAACTAGAGGGCCAATAAGTTCTAGCAAGTTAGGTAGCCATTTAGATGCGGCTCCCGGCGGCCTATAAATAAGTGCTCCAACCGACAGACTTGACAAACAATCAGCTATCACATTCTTAAAAGCGGGCACGCATGAAAATTCAGAATCGAAGTCCTCCATCCTGAATTCCCACTTCGCAATTCTTGGTGTTACTGTTCCCTCATGAATGAAAAATACACAAGAGGACTGTGATCCATAAGCACAAAACATATAGCTCCCCACACATACTGCTGATAATGTTTAGTTCCTCAATAAGATGCCAGGTTATCTTTCTCGATTGTTTTTATATTAAAGCTCTGCATCTCTTAACAACCTTGAAGCAATAGCCACATTTCTCATCTTTAGCACTATAAATTAATTCTGCCATGCTTTGCTCCAGAGTAGTTCATTGTTTTCGTTTTTTTTACAGTCTTATCAGAAAAGTTGGACATATATCTCAGATAATAATCCTCTAAACCCATAAAAGACCTCAGTTGTCCCTTGTCGATTTGGTGCGTCTCCTATCGCCTGTACCAAAGTGGCTTTGGGTGCTACATCTTTCTTGCCGATAGTGTGACCCAAACACTGCATCGAGCAATCTTACACATTTGTTTAGCATCAGATTATTCTCCAATATAGACAGTACCTTATGCAGCGTAGCATTGTGTTCTTCCTTGTCCTTTCCATAAACATATATATCATCTTGGAATTACAACACATTCAGTGTGATCTTAAGTAACTGATGCATAACTCTTTGGAAAACAGCTGAAGCTGATATTAACCCAGTCAGCATGTGCTTGTATCTAAATGCACCATCAGGTTAATAAACCATGTTAGAGCTTTAGATTCATCGTGCAATGCTATCTGATGGTATGCTGATGATAAATCTAGTGTACTAAATAGCTCAGCCCCCTCATCACCCCCCCCCCGCGCCCCTCTCAGGCTTAGACCACATTTCACCAATATTTAGTCGGGATGGGCGATCTACCCAGACACACTTGTTTGGGTCCTGCGAATCAAAACAAAGTCTGTATTTTCCACATGGCCCCAGACCAAAACCACTCTCAAGATCCCATCACCTCCATTCCCCATTTTTGAAAAAAGTATGCAATTGCTTTTTAAGCCTTTTACACAAGTAGAAGAACGTTTCTCACCATGTGAACTTTGGGATTACACCCTTCCTGAGGATAATTTAATGTGCGAGCCTTACAAAGCCCGGATTGGTCCTTAACACCTTCGCTGCGGTGGCTATTCTGCCGCAGAGCTAAGGGGGCGGGGCTGCCACGCGGCGCGCCTATGCTGGTGATGGAACCGCTCCGTCACCAGCCTCGGTTGAGCTGTGCTGATGACGGAGCGGTTCCGTCATGGCCCCGCCCGCTCAATGGAACGCCCAGCGCAGGCGCTAAATCTGCACCGCGCAGGCGCGGCGAGCGGGCCATGTCGGAACTGCTCGGTCATCAGCACAGCGCTACCGCGGCTGATGACGGAGCAGTTCCGTCATCAGCATCGAAAAGGCTAAACATACTCTGAAAGTTATTTTCCCAATCTCACACCTCCTTACTCTCCATGACTATCCTTACAGTATCCTCATACCTAAACACATTTTTGGGATGATTGGAATAAAGTGTCTCTTTGTTAAGGCCAGTTTAACAGGCTCAAACATTCCTGTGACACATATATTCTGGAATTAACGTTCTTTCCCTGATACTGCGGAATGCTATTGAAATACCCCATCATATTAGTGAGTTTGTTTCTGCAATCTTTCAACTTAATGTCCAGAGGGAGTAATTCTTTGTCTTTGAATTTGTCCATGTACATGTCTCTAATCAGTGTGTTTCATGCACCTGAATCTACCATGATAGGCACTACAACCCTGTCTGATTTTAAACTCACAAAATAAATCTTTCTTTTGAGTTTACCCGACTAAAGTGATTATTAAGATACATTCACCTTTTAGGCCACTATTCCCCTTTAGGCCACTATCCACACTGACTTCTCTGATTTTAGCATCTCCGCTATCGCTGCCTTTCCATTCCATAACCTTACAAATTCTAGCAAAGTGTCCCCATCCTCTGCATTTTCTGCAAAACTGCCACTCAAACCACATCCAAAGCATGTGTACTTCTTATTCTCCACCGTGTTATCTGTTTTCCTGTGCATGTTTTTTATTTTCTGCCTATTAATGTTTACAACATTTTATTTACTTGACTGATCTCTTGCACGTTCACTTGGTTTTGCCCGCGTTTTCATTTACACTAATCAGTTTCCTCAAGTTACCCAACTACACTTGTCTCATGTTAGTTTCTTGATTACCAACAACTTCATCTGAACTCTCAATGTATTAGTTCTATATACCATCTGATATCTCATAATTGTTTCTTAAAAAGCACCATAATTGCTATTAGAAGCTAACACAAATAGGTTTGTTACATATTTATCAATAAATTCCCTTGGCAAATATCCCGATCCTAGAAACCTGTGTCTGGTTACCACTGCAGTGACCTTCTTTTCATAGTTCACATCTGATTTCTTTATGCCTCTTCAAATGTATCCAAATCACCTTCATCATGCTCTTCCTCTTCAGCAACTGAAGTAGGAAAATGCTTGAGAACTCTCCTCCTTTCCTGTCCCAAACTGTGCTTGAGAATTTGCGTTTGGCTGTGGATGTGTCCCTCTTCCCTCAACATCTTCATTGCATGCATCAAAGCCCTACTTCCACTCATTCCAGTCCAGAATGCAAGAAAGTGGGAGGTGCAGATATTGCTTATATATTTAGATGCACTAACAATATTAGGGAAGGGAGGTGAGAATTAATCTCCACTCTATAAGGTAAATTAAATGATTTTCTGTATTTTTTTATTTTTTTTTTGAAAACCTTTATTTCACAGTTTCAGCAAACAGTTACGGGCCTACCTGGCCGGCCTTGGCTATGACTTAGAGAACAGTACAAAATTTACGCCAACTCAATAGCACATCAATCTAATCAGCAAGCATAGCAAGTTACACCATTACCAGAGCGTCTATTGAGTGACAGGAGGAATGAAGGTTAATTTTAAAATATATAGAATGTAAGGATCAAAACCCGATCAGTCTAGCAAGGGTACCGAGTGGGCAAGGCATATATCAAAGCAATCAGACAGCGAGCGCGTGCACATTATTGGTCTAAAGGCTATCAATAGGTAGGCAAAATACTATACAAGCAACACACCAGCCCTCGCCCATCCCGGCACCATAGGCAACCCCGGTACTTCCCACAGGACCGCATGAAGCGGAGAACAGCGAGAGAGTCCCACTAACCCAGCACTTCGATCCAAGGAAACAAGAAAGAAAAGACAAAGAAAGAAGACACAAAAGAGAGAAAGGAAGAGAAAAGGTCCATAGTAACTAAGGAAAACAAAACAAGAACCCCAACCCCCCACCCTGCACCCCTGCAGAGGCTACGGCCTATCCCCCCCTAGCAGCGTGCCTGTCGCCCTCAAAACGAACCTGAAATGTAGGAAGAAGACATAAACAAGATAAGGCCATAGATCAAAGGTAAAGTAAACCCAGAAACCCCACCCTGCACGTTCTAAGAGGCTACGGCCCACCCCCCTACTAACGTGCCTATCCCCCCAAAGAGCCCCAATGAAAGGGGAAAAAACCGGGGGGAAATCATAAACATCAATTGCCCCCCCCCCCCCTTACACAAAGTAGCTCAGGCTCGAAACACAAAAAGACCCATAAATCACCAAATAGTAAATGCGGCATATCGCAGACCAGGGAAGCGTCCTTAGTTCAATCGCAGACCGGGTATCCATCATGCAATCCTAGGAAGAAAAGTTAAATTCACCCCTGGCCCACCTTGACCCTGCCATCAATGCGCAGCCCCAGACAGTTAACAACACAGTTCAACACCAGACAGTCAGGATAGTTATGCAAACAAAGCAGAGCCGATGTCTTGTGAAACTCCGCAAGCAGGGGGCCGAGAATACCACCATTCCAAACGCGGAGGCGCTGCAGGAAGGAATCGAGCCCAGCTCCCAAGTCACGGCACAGTACAAGCAGCGTGGAGTGGACGGGCAAAGAAACAGCACGAAGAGGACAGTCCTTCCGCTCACCAGTGTCGGGCTCCAAAGTCTCATACACACAGGCAGTCGGCTCCAGCGCGTCTCCAACTCTAAGCAGGGCCTCCCGCGGAGCCATCTGTAAGCATTCGTCAGGGACAACCAGTGGCAGTGGGAAATCATGGATGGCAGCACTCTCCCTTGGACCATCGAAGTCCTCAGTAGTCAGTAGAGCATGAATGGCGTCCAGTTTACGTCCGAGCTTCCTGCCCTCCCTCATCCAGGCAAGGCGGAGAGAACCCAGGGCAGCAACAATGTCCCGAGCCGTGGGTTCCATAGCGCACGGCCAGCACAGATCCACTAGTACTCAATATAGCGCCCGACCCAGCCAGTGGCAGCCGCTCACGCAATCGCGCCCAGGCAAGGTGCTAGCGGTAAAGGCAGCATACGGGTGTCAGCCACACTGTATAAACACTGGTGATCTACTGTACCGCAATGGCCGCACTCGTGTCAGTTCGTCCGTGGGCGCCTAATAGGAAGCGTATGCAGCAGTCACACTGAGCTGTGCGGAATCACATCACCACGGGCAATTCCGCCAGACACATACCAGTATTCCGATAAGCCCGGCACTGGGGTCCGCAAAGGAAACACAGGTCTGCCCCAACGTGTGCAGCGTTTCAACCGACCCAAAATGGCGCCCCTCCGTCCTTCCAGCCGGCACAAACAAGCAGCCAAGAACAAAGGAAAGGTCTCACCGGTCGATGACACAAAATCTCCCAATGCGGCCGTATCCTCGGCAGCGCGGGTCAATGAAAGCAACCTGAGCAGCGGTAATGCTGCCTCCCGCGATGTTGAGCGACGGTTGTCCCGGCCTGCAGAGCCGCCCACTCAAGTGATCCCGGCCACCGGCAACAACTTCCGTCCCCTCGGGCAGCAGACGGACTCAAGTCTCGGTCCGGGCAAAGCGGATCGGGAAGGAGGGTTACCGGACCCATCCAGACTTGGGAGTCGCTGAAATTGGATCCCCTAGTCTTCCGACGCCGCAGCAGGTCGGCCCCGAGCTTGTGCAAGCGGGGGAAGGCAGGATAGTAGCAGGATTGATTCCGTGGCGAGCGGAGCTCGCAAACTAGGCGGCCATCTCGCTTCGCGCTCGGCCACGCCCCCTGATTTTCTGTATTTTATGTTTTTAAAAGTTATATATAAATGTGGAAGGATGACAAAACTGTTAAAAGGTATGGCCAGGAAAATTTGTCTTGGAATTGTAAGTATTAAGTTTCTATCTTAATTGTGCCTAAGACCTTTACATAAACATTGTGCCTCCAATTATCCAGCAGTGTAGATGTTTGTGACTCAAAATGGCAATTTCATAATGGCACCACAGCAAAAAAAGAGTAAATGTGGTTTAGACTTGAGATGATACCCGGTATAGTCTTTGTCCTGACGGCGTTGTGTTTTCATGGCATTTGCGCAACAAAGAGCACCAGCATGAAAATTTGGTGCTTGTGGCGTTCTCAATTAGTGAAGGCACACCCTGGAACAATGATCTTCACAGCACATGTTCACGCAAGATGAGAGCGTGGGACAGACACGCTTATAACTCCACCATGAATATATGACTCCGATGGGACGCTCACTTTGACAACGACTGTACCAAATAGTACAATCAGGGAAACAATCACCAACCACCACACCATAATATGAGCTCGCACATCATCGAAACGTTCCTGTATTTCCCTGGAGATAAAACAAGATGCTACATAGCTTATGACCACACCCACTGGTGAATAAATAGGGCGACAGACTCTAGTGCTCTCCCAGACTACACTGTAGGTCTCTTGGGGTGATAGGTTTTCACTAGGCGCACCCTTCGCTGATAGTGTCTGAAGAAGACATCTGGATCCCTCTCCTGTACCCAACTTGTCACCAGTGGAACATCCAAGTCACTTCCAAGGTAAGCTAAAATGGTAGGTTTATTCCATAATGTAAGTTACAACACCACATCTCAGACAGGAGAGGGAGCTATTGAACGGACACAACTAGAATGCTACAGAAATCATACATACAGAGGATGTAAGAAAAGAACATTCCATAAAGAAACATCATGGAATAAGGCAGTTGTCCTTCCACTTAACTAAGGAGACCCCCCCCCCCCCACGAGGATACGTACATAATGTGTAAATGGGTTATCTTTAATATGTTTACCCATGAAGATATTGTGAAAGTTGGCATTGGTCTCGTCCTCGTCAACTAATGTTAGTTACCCCTGACAGCTTCATTTGGATCCCTGTTAAGTTATGTGCAGCTAATTGACATTTATCTTGAAAACATTGTACTTTAGTCTCACCATATAGATGCACTGTTTCCTGTAATCAGAGGTTAGGAAATAAGAGAAGATTGACTGGTGGTCCTCTGCAATTTCTTCTGTGAGATTTTGATGACCCTCCATCCAAATTTGATTTACTATTGTTCTACTTTGAAGTCTTTCTTTAGATGACAAATCAGTAAAAAATTAACCATTAAAATAAATAGTTACTTCCCTTCTGAGCAATACTCTTGTCTTCCCTTTGAATACTTTTTATTATTTGGCTTCCAGTCAGTCAGTATTAACTTTATTAAATTTTTTCTTAATATCATTAAAGTACATACAGTACACTAAAATCACACATAAAGAGAGAAATAAAAACAGATACTACCAATATCTGATTACAAGTACATAAAATCAGGGTAACGTGCATATTCACAAACATAGTAAAATGACGTGCAACAAAGTGCCACAAAGCTAACACTAAGTTATTGACTTCATACTACTACAGTCTAAAAATCACATAAGAACACTCAACGCCAATGAAATATGCCAAAGAGAAAGCGAGACACCATGTAGCATATCCTAAGTGATTGTAACAATTGTAAGAACAGGAGCACAGGTTTCGCCTGTCTAAAGTTCAAGGGTAAGAGTAGTGGACGGACATGCCTATAGCGTAAGCTATTGCATCGGGGCAAATCAATTCGATGTATAGAGTACTGGGGAATGGAAATATTATCACAAGTACAAGCTTGTAACTCAGACACTTTGGTCAGGCATCCCTTAGGAAGTAACAGCTGATGGAATAAATTCATTCTAAAATAAGTTAACAACCTAAGGTAATAGCTAGTCATTCTCAAATTCAGATAGGGTCCCACCCCATCATCACATGTGGATAACTTGCAATATCCTTATAATGTAGAGTAGATGGAACTTTATCCCATATATAAAGTATACTAACATTTTAAGGTAGACTACTTTACATTTATATGACCGCATATCACTGTGTATCTAAACAACTTTTGCTTCTAGCTGTGGAATTTTTGATTGATCGTAGTCAGGGGTTCTTGATCTGTTTGTTTTCAAGAGATACATACTCACCATGTCAACTTCATCTACTTTTATTGATGGTTCCTTGCTGGGTGAATCTTGTCTCTGCTCTCAGGCATGGACGTCGATTCATCAAAATGCCAGGGGTAGCAGATTTTAGATCACATGCCATTTGACCCTATTCGCTGATGTCACAGTGTAATGACCTGCGTGTAATTATGTTCTTGTTCTAAGAGTTTAGGTTTCTCACAGGGCAGTTGCTGCTACTCGCGTCGTGTGGATAGGACGTTGATAGTTATTATGCTGAATTGCTAATTTGAATAAATAATT